>NC_056730.1:153533638-154816138 GCF_019279795.1 Protopterus annectens | reverse complement strand
ATGGATCATGCAATCCCAAATAAAACCAAGACCCAATCCTCCAAAGGCAGACGTCCTGTCTGGTAAACCCCAGCCATAAACAAACTATACAATAGAAGGAGGAAGCTACTACATGATAGAGCAAAATCCCAAAAAGGGAAGGCATCTCTGATCAGTATTAGCAAAAAACTACGGGCACCCATAAAATCGTCTAAGGCCAGCTTCGAGAGAAAAATTGCATAGGACACTAAGGATAATCACAAGGCTTTCTTTAGTTATGTTAGGAACCTGGGTGGGAATTCCCAGATATGCTCAGAAGTAGTTTAAAATGACAAAAAATACACCGAACCCACAGACATTGCCAACATCCTAGCTGACAGGTTCAGCGCAAACTCCCCCCCCCAACCAAAAGGGCAAATATCCCAGCAGAGTGCTGCCCCCCTGACATCTCAGATGCACAGGTAAGAGCCGCCCTCTCCAAAGCAAAAAACATAGCATCAATGGGACCAGACAGTGTCCCGGGCTGCGTCCTACATGAACTCCAAGAAGAGCTAAACCCAAACATAAAACTACTGTTCAATCTCAGCCTTACTACAGGATATGTACCCAAAGAGTGGCGTACAGCAACAGTGGTCCCTCTCTACAAAGGTGGTGCCTCAACAGATCCTGGAAACTATCACCCCATAAGCCTGACTAGCTTGGTCTGCAAAGCTATGGAAAGGATCATCATGGACCTCATAAATAAAGATATTGGGGACCTACAGACACTGGATCCTACCCAGTTCGGCTTTGTTAAGTGCAGATCTTGCCTCTTAAACCTGGTCGATTTCTTTGAAACAGTCACCAAGGCCATTGACAAGGGGAAGGTGGTCCACACAGCCTACCTGGGCCTCGCAAAAGCCTTCGATACAGTACCCCACTCGGGCATTATAGATACGCTCACCAGCGTAAATATAAACCCCTATGTCAGTAAATGAGTTGCAAACTGGCTCAAGGACAGAACCCACATGGTTAGAATTGCTGGAGCCATGTCAGACTCCAAACCAGTTACAAGTGGCGTCCCACAAGCCTCAGTCCTGGGACCTCTCTTGTTCGGTTTATATTTCTCGCAGGTACAGGCCAACATTAAAGGACTGTGGCTGACCAAGTTTGCAGATGACTGCAAACTGGGCGCCATAATCGACTCTCCAGCCGACACAAACATCCTCCAAAAGGGCCTCATAGAAACAGACAACTGGTGCCAGAGCCATGGCCTCAAGCTAAACGCCAAAAAGTGTATAGTCATCCCCTTTGGCAAAAACAAAGTGCCCACAAATTACCACATAAGTGGTAATCCATTAAGTACAGAAGAAATAATTAGGGACCTGGGGACCCAAGTTGATAGCAATCTCTCATTTGACAACCACGTGGCCAAAGTGGTTAGAAAAACATTTTATATACCCACCTAATCATGAAGGGATTCACATCTAGATCAGGGGAGGTCATCGTGCCTGTTTACTCATCCCTCATCAGACCCATAATTGAGTACATTGCCCCTTTTGGGATGTACCTTACCAGACACCTGCAGCAACTGGAAATACCACAAAAGTACCTCACCAAGAGGATCAAAGGGCTCAAACAGATGCCATATGCTGCCCTTTTAAAGAAACTCCAGCTCTACTCAGTGGCATATCGCCTGCTCAGAGGCAATCTGTGCCTGACGTATAAAGCCATGTCCAACCCGGAATTAATGGACATGCTGCACCTCAGAAAATCCAAATCCCATCGAGCTATGCACTCGAGAGACTTGAACCTCAGCACTGAAATAAATAGGACATGCTGGAGGGACAGATTCATAACCCAGAGGCTCCCTTCACTCTGGAATAAAATCCCAGTCCAGGTTAGGCAGAGTCCCTCATTGACTCTCTTCAAGAGGAATCTTGATGAGTGGATGGGAGATCATAGGTTTACCCCGGGTATCACTTCTGTGTCACTGTTAGACAGAGGGACAGTATACTAACCTCGAAAAAGGGCATAGCAAAATTAATTTAAAATGGGTGGCGAAAGCCAAACACACTCTGGCTAGGCTTATAAATGCCCTAGGGCAGATAGCCTAGTATGAACCTATATGTATATACATATATATGTACATATACACACCACACACACACACTGACTGTATGTTTTTATATTCATAGGAGATTACTAGGCTAATGGCTTAAGGACCCTTACAAGCCTAGCCATTATGATCTGATTTTACCCAATATATAGCCCCTAGGGGAAAGAGGATGGCATTGATTTGTGCCTGTGCTTTGTGTGTCTTACAGATTCCCCGTCCATAAAGGACATAGGCACTACCCCAGGTGGGAATTTGCGATTTCCCATCCATTGATCCAAATTGTGTTTGAAGAGGGCCAAGGAAGGCTCTGCTTTAATGTGAATAGAAAGCCTGTTCCAAACAAAGGGCAATCTCTGAGACACAAATCTGTCTGTCCAACATGTTTTGTTTGAGCTGTTGACTAAGTTTAGATCCCTAGATTGGGTGCCTGTTGTGCTGTTTGTCTTGCAGATGTATAGCCGCTCCATCAGGGCTGGATTTGTGAGTTCCTTGTAGGTTAGACATAAGTCACCCCTTAACTTTAGTTCATGTTGTTTACTTTTGGTATTTTGTTTGTGAGGAACCTCTGAGGTTACTCCAGCTGCTGTAAGTGCGTAGTCAAGTATGTGCTAATTGATGCACTGTACTTGATTATTGGTCTAATGATGACTGAGTACAGCAGGGCTATAATTTCCTTGGATCTGGATGCCGTACCTTTACTTATCAGTTGTGCCACATAAAAGGATTTCCTCACCATCATGGATACATGGTTGTCAAAGTTCAGGCTACTGTCTATCTGCATACCTAGATCTCTGACCTCTAAGTCTACTCTAAGGGACGTGCTGCTGATGTTGTAATTTGCAGGGATTTTGACTTCCCTAAGGGTATGATAATGCACTTTTTTGCATTTAGCTTTAGGACATTTTTTGTAGCACCAATCATTTGTCTGTTCTAGACCCTTCTAAGGGATATCTACATCACTGGAGATTCATTGATTGCCCCCAGCTTGCAGTCGCTGGCAAACTTTATCATCCAGAGGCCTTTCCACATTTGTCCTTGACTTCAGGGAAGTATATTCCGAATAGGAGTGGCCCACTACTGAGCCCCGTGGCTCATCACGAGTAACTGGCCTCTTACTGGACCTGGATTCACCCACTTTAACCACATGTCCTGTCCGTGAGCCAGTTATCTGTCCATCTGGTGACATGATTTATGCCCAGTTTTGTGAGTTTATTTATAATACCTGAGTGGTGAATTGTCTCAAATGCCTTAGCCAGGTCAAGGTAGGCCTTAATGACTTTTTCAAAGGAATCCACCAGGTTCAGTAGGCATGACCTGCCCTTGACAAAGCCAAATTGGGTTGGGTGCAGTGTTTGGTGGTCTCCTATATCATTATTTATCAGGCCCATGATTATTCTTTCCATGGTCTTTCATATAAGACTAGTCAAACTTGAGTTTGTAATTTCCTGGGTCAGTAGATAGTCCCCTTTTGCACAAAGGGATGACTGTTGCTGTTCTCCACTCTGTCAGGACAGAGTCAGTCTGGAGGCTGTGGTTAAGTAGAAGAGACCCTAGTGGACCCAAGTCCTGATTTAAGCTGTTGGCAGTCTGGTATATTGTCAGGCCCCATTGAAGCTGTGTTTTTAGTTTTAGAGAGAGCAGTGGCAGCCTGTTCTTTGGTGATAATTGGTGGTTGAGTGGTGGAGGGTATTGTTTTGCAGGGGGAGAACTGGAGATGATGGGGAGGTGAATTTTTTTTAAACAAGAAACATCTTTATTAAGTTATCTCGTATGACATAGGCAGTCATACAGTTATATAAATGAACACAAACCATATTGACATAATTGTAGTTGCAAACATTTTACATCACTCATAATCTATCCAGTCATTGTCAGTCAGTCATTACATAACTCATTACAGTCATGCCTTCTTTTAAACCTCATTCCTCCTTTGCTTGTATTGTTCCCACAAATCCCATTTTTCCTATGCAATTTGCTCCTACCCTTTTCTAAAGATCCAAATGCCTGTTGTTTTATCTGTATTACTATATTCAGTACTTCTAGTAATGTTGGTTTAGACTTTGATTTCCATTTTCTAGTAATTGCTTTTTGGCAGCCACCATAATTAGACTCAGCAAGTCTTTACTATATATAGGCAATTCCGATTCTGTGTCATAGCTCAAAAAAACATTTCCGTAGTTACACTAATTTGCTCACCCAATATCTCTGACAGAGCAGTCAGGGAATCTATAAGCCCTGCTAACTCTTTACACTCCCAGAAAATATGTTCCCAGTTAACCTGTTTCTTCCCCATCACACCTCCAACACTTGTTATCTGCCTGAGGAAAAATTCTTTGGAGTCTGCTTGGGTTATAAAAATACCTATGTAAAACTTTCAAGCAAAGATCCTAAATCTTTTAGACTTTGTTCATATTTGGGAAACATACATTTATCCCCCTATTGTTTCTTTGTGAATTGCTTAACAATCTCTCTTTCCAATCCTTTCTAGCCTCCTCTGATAGATTCAGATTCTTATAGTTATGTAACATTTTGTATGATCTGCTAATTATTTTTTTTTTAACAGCAGCTTCAGTTCTAGATTCTGCTAAAAACTTTATCAATGCTGATCTTTCTTTTAGGATCCCCCTATTCCTTTCTCTTTGCCTATACTTTGATACCAGTCCTTGACAGGAAAGGCAGTCTCAATCCTGGAGTCCAAATAAATTCATGCCCCCTTCCCATTCTATTACCTTTCCCTGTCTAATTATTTGATCCCAATACCTTGGTTCTTTTACAGGATTTCTCCACTAATTTTCTGCCTCTTGTCTATTGTCTTTTATCCCTAATTGCAGTCATTGCTATTGGCAGAATGTCCTTTCTCAATTCCTCTTTTGGCTTAGTTCTTAGAATACTTTCTGCTGCTTTATGAATATAATTATGTTCTTTGTGTTTCACTGTTGCAGTCATCACACTTGGGTTATCCTGCCATGGGTAGCCCTCAGTTTGCCCAAATACCAGAGGCTTAGCATTTCTGCGTCAGTTGCTGTCGCTTCAGGACTGACGTCAGTGGTATAAAATCAGGCAGCCGACGCCATTACATCAGTCTTTCTTGCAGAGGAGCCCAAAGCAGAAGCAGTTTGCACGAGTGCCGGTCGGCCGCAACCTGAGTTTTTGTTTCAGAATTGAAGCTGAAGTCTTCTAAAGCTAAGTATCCCGTTGGGGATCCTTTTTTCTTGCTCTAACCGATGTCAGAAAAAGTTAACAATTGTCTCGTTTGTGGAAAGCAAATACCACACTGAGATTTCCATTCTTACTGTGTCACCTGTTTAGGCTCAGACCACAACATCCTTCGCTGTTGGTTTTGTGCTTTGTTCAACACCAGAACTATACATCGTCAGGCCTTTATTGTAGCTAAATATTTTCGCTCTCGATCTCCATATTCCGAAATGGCTTTGGTAAGCCATCCGACTACTGATCTTCCGAAAAACGTAAGGATAAAGACAGAGACAGACCGCACAGGTCCAAAACTGCCAACGACGCTTCCGTTAAGCTAGTCGCCAATTTGTTGGTCCTCAGTGAGCCACTTTCGCAGCCCCTGATGCCTGCTTCTGTGGATTTGCAGGCCACTACCGAGACCCATTCGGAGTCCGGTATGCTGCAAGACTCTTCTTTGACTAAGGATCCTACGGATGTCTCTACCTTGGATGGGTCCATTGCCAGTGAGCAGGCACTGGCTTCCAAGGAAGTTCTTCGCACTACCAATACTCGACACAAGACGACCACTTCTTTCATGTCTTCAGTTATGTCTAAAACTATTGAGTTTCTAAGGCCCAGGATACGAATTACACCTAAAGAAACGACGATCCAAGCTCAACCACCTGCTTCCATGCCTTAGTCTCAAATGCTTAAAATGGTGGAAGACCTTATCTTGCTTATTAGGGGAAGCCAGCCTACCCTTTCCAAAAGAGAAAGACTTGTGCCCAGCAGTTTTATCTGACCAGGAGTCCAATGACTCTGAGGTTTCTGAATATGAAGACATGCAACCCTTGTCTGCTTATGAGGATTCAGATGCAGAGGAATTCATTCCTTCTGCCTCTCCTCCAGAGGATTTCTCATTTGGTGAAACCCTACATACTTTAAAGAAGCATTTCCAGTGGAAGTGTCAGGATTATCCTCAGTCCAAAAAGAGACTCAGGGAATTCTTAGATTTACCACAGCACAGACATTTAGCCATTCCTGCTGTCCTGGATGTTGTGGATGATGTTTTTGTGGAATCCAGTTTAACTCCTGACACCCTTCCTCCTGCTCCCAGGAAGCCTGACAGATATTACAGAGTCCCTTACTCTCACAAATTTCTTTTCAAAAATCCTACTGCGGACCTAGAGGTCATCTCCCAAGAACCTAAAGGAATAAAAGCAGCCACAGCTAAGAATCCCACCCCCTCGGACAGGGATTCCCGAGCTTTGGACAGATGGGGTAAAAAGGTATACACCTCTGCAACTCTTGCTGTTAGAGCACTAAATTGTCAGTTCCACATGCTGAAATACCAGCAACATACTATGGAACTCCTTCAACAAAAAATATCTACCTTTCCGGCTTGTGCAAAAAATAAAGAATTACAGGAGCTTATGCATTCTGCAAGCCAAGTTACTAGGCACACCTTGCAATGTGGCTTTGATGCCCTACAAGCATCCTGCAGGGCAGCAGTCACAGGTTCTGTACTTAGAAGACATGCTTGGCTTAAGGAACAGACCTTGCCAGACCATGTCAAATCAAAACTATTGGACACACCATTGAACAAAGACAATTTGTTTGGCACCAAGGCAGAAGAGGTCTTAAAATAGTTGGAAGAAAAAGCTAAATCTATGCAGACAGCTAAAGACGTCTTGCAGGTCCAGCCTCCGAGGTTCAGTAGGCTTTGCCCGTCCAAGCACTGGTACTTTCCGGCCCCCTCAAGACCAGCTCAGACAAGACCTAGGGGAAGCAGACCCCCCCAGTCCCAGGGAACGCAGAGATCTTAGCAATGGAGTTCCTTCACTTCAAAAACAGGGAGTGCTAAGCCATCCCCTTATGGAAAGAACTCACAATGACTTTACAACTCCACCCCTTACCTCTGCCCACCTGCTTGTGCCTAGGAGGAAAACTCTCTTCCCATGCCAAAAACTGGGCCTCTATCACCAACGACCAATGGGTTCTCAGCATAGTGTCCCAGGGATGCAAATTTTATTTCCACACTGTACCTACCCCAAAAGGGTTCCCAGATCTTCCTCCAAACCAGTGGGCAGAGGCACAAAACCAAGTCCATTCCCTGCTCTCTATGAGGGCAAAACAGCCTGTTCCTGCAGACCAGATAGGCCAAGGTTTCTATTCTAGGCTTTTTCTGGTACCCAGAAAAGAGGGCACCTGGCACCCATTCCTCGATCTATCAATTCTAAACACCTTCCTGTTGATACCAAAATTCAAAATGCTCACCCTCCAGTAGCTTCTTCCTATGCTATCCAAGGATGCTTGGTTAGCCACCCTAGACCTAAAAGAGGCCTATCTACACATCCCAGTCATGGATTCTTGCAGGAAATATCTCTGTTTCAGAGCAGGATCTATGCACTTTCAGTTCTCTGCGCTTCCCTTTGGCTTATCCACTGCTCCCAGAGTTTTCACAAAATGCCTAGCTACAGCCATTGCTTTTTTGCAGACAAAGGAATATTAAAATTTACCCCTACTTAGACGACTGCCTAATTCAAGCAGACAGTCAGGAAATGCTGTTAAAGCACCTGACCTTTGTAAAGCACCTACTGACCTCCCTAGGGTACACTATAAATGAAAAGAAATCCAGACTAGTACCCACTCAGAAAATTGTATTACTTGGAGCAAGCCTGTACACAGCTTCCCAGATGGCTTTCCTTACTCCAGAAAAACAAGCCCATGTGGCAGGCTACTTCTCTCAACTAGCCACCAGAACCCAGTTATCTGCAAGGAAAATCCTGCAAGCTCTAGAGTTCATGGCATCCTGCATTCTGCTCATTCCATGTGCCAGACTACATATGAGGAAACTTCAGTGGTACCTAAAAAAGCTTTTGGTGTCAACACTCTTAGGACCTGGAAACTATCATACCTATGATACCCTGTATAAAGAAATATTTTCTTTGGTGGGCAGCAGCATGCAACCACAACAAGGTCTTCCCTTCTCACAACCCCACGCCACCCAGAACCTAACCACAGACGTATCAGATTATTCCTAGGGTGCACACCTGGAAGGCAGGTGCATTCAGGGCTATTGGAGCCAAAATCAAATACATCTGCACATCAACCAAAAAGAGATGCTAGCTGTTCAGCATGCTTTGACAGCTTTCAGACCCCCTACTCTCCCCTGGGCCTCTACTGATCAAAACAGACAACACCACAGTGATGTGGTACATCAACAAGCAGGGAAGAACTCTCTCTTATCCCCTCTGCAGCCGCGCCATGACCCTTTGGCACACGGCTTCAGCCATGCAGATTCACCTGCAAGCACAATTCCTGCCAGGCTCCCAAAACTCTCTGGCAGACAGCTTAAACAGAAACCTCCTAGACCCACATGAGTGGCAGCTAGACCACAGCATCTTCAACCTTGTAACCCAGAACTGGGGCACCCCGAAGGTGGACCTCTTTGCCTCCCACAACAGTCACCAGCTCAGCAAATTCTGCACCAGGGAACCTCACAGCAAGGCCTGGAAAGTGGATGCCCTATCCTTCTAATGGGTAAACCTCTCGATCTATGCATTTCCCCCTCTCCCTCTACTTTCAAGGGTACTACTCAAAGTAAGAGAGGAAATATCAAGAGCAGTCTTGATTGCCACAGACTTGCCATGCCAGCACTGATACCCACTGCTGCGCAGTCTGTCACCCCTGCCACCATGGCACCTACCTCAGATACCAACTCTCCTGACCCAGCAGAATGGAGAATTCATGCATCCACAATTTCAGACCCTGAGCCTGCCAGCCTGGCTTATTCCCTGACCTCTCCTCCAGTTGCCAGTCTAAGCAAGCAAGTCCTGGATGTTATACATCAGGCCAGACACCCCAGCACTAGAAAATCCTATGCTGACAAGTAGAAAAGGTATTGCACCTGGATCCTGGCTAAAGGAGCTGAAACAGCACAGCCCTCCCTACCTCTCATCCTGGATTACCTAGCAGACCTGCTACACAGGGGCCTAGCCTTCTCTTCCATTAAAATTCATGCGTCTGCCATCTCTGCTCATTACAGCACAGAGACACCTCTCTTTCTCACCCTCTCATCAAACAGTTCCTAAGAGGGGCTGACAGTTTAAGGCCACCCAGAAGAGCTCCTACCCCAGCTTGGGACCTTAACTTTGTGTTGGAAAAGCTCACACTACCCCCCCCCCCCCATTTGAGCCTGCAGCTTCAGCAGAGTTAAACAGAGTTAAAATTCCTCTCTTGGAAAACGGCCGTGCTTCTGGCCATCACTTCAGCTAGAAGAGTTTCAGAGCTACAAGCACTCATGGCAGTAGAGCCCTTCATCATTTTTCATGCTGACAGGGTCTCCCTCAGGACTAACCCAACTTTCATGCCTAAAGTGGTGTGCAGTGTGGCTCTCAACCAATCTATTCATTTGCCCACTTTTTTCCCTAACCCACAAAACAAGGGGGAAAGGATTATACATTCTCCAGATGTGCACAGACAGCTCAGATTCTACCTGGATAGGACTAAATCTTTTAGGAAAACTGACCAATTGCTAGTCAGCTTTGCAGCAGGGGCAGAGGTCAAGGCCATATCCAAACCATATCCAAATGGATATCACACTGTATCCATTTCTGCTACAAATACCACGGGAAACCGCCCCCTAAGGGGGTCAGGATACATTCCACTAGGGCAACCTCCACCTCTGCAGCTTTTCTCAGAGGGGTCCCTACCAAGGACATCCTGGAGGCTGCAACATGGAGTTATGTTCATACTTTCACCAAGCATTACCACCTGCCTGTCTTCTCCAAATCCAGGGCAAGCTTTGCAACCGCAGTCTTGCAGGGCATCCTAACTAGCCCCCAGTCTTCTTGACTGCCTCCACCCTTTTCTTCAGCTTTGGGAATCAACCAACCCAAGTGTGATGACTGCAACAGTGAAGCACGAAGAACATAGTACAGTTGTGTACACTTGCTATAAATGTAGATGTTCGAGTATATTCACTGTTGCAGTCCTGGTTTCCCACCCTCCATCCCCCTTGTTTGTCTCTCTCTCTTTTCCTCGCTCATTACAGGGATTTCTGGTATTTACTTTCTACTGGTGCTGTTCTTTCACCATAACCTAGCTCCCTTTTTGGGGGCTCCTGACATTTGGGGCAAGAAAAACAGATGTAATGGCGTTGGCTGCCTGATTTTATACCACTGATGACCTGACGTCAAGTCTTGGAGCGACAGTAACCGAGGCAGAAATACTAAGCCTCTGGTATTCGGGCCGACTGAGGGCTACCCCTGGCAGGATAACCCAGGTGTGATGACTGCAACAGTGAATACACTCGAGCATCTGCATTTGTGGTAAGTGTACACAACTGTACTTTCTGCATGGTTGCTATTATTATTTTCCATAAGGATCTGCATCCAAAATCCCAGTCTCTCCTTGTTTCTTGATGGGTAGTTGAAATTTGAGCTGAATTTGTTGACCAGCATATTTATATATTTCAGCCGAGTATAGGTGATGCTATCTACAAGTAATTCATCACATTGTTGGGTGCTGCCCTTAAGACTGTGGATATAACTTAAAAATGCCTTATGGTTATTCTTAGCTTTTGAGGCTGTTTTTACCTCAAAATCTGCTTTCAAGAACTTGACTAGTACCCTGATTCACTTGCTTAGTCTAACGAGGGAGTTGTTTCTTTGTTGTATGCATTGTCTCTTACTTCTTGACATGATTTTCTTTCTTTTGTTATACAACCTAGTAATGCTAGGTACCTACCAGGGTGGCTTGTTTTTTGCGGTCTGGTACTTCCGTTTTTTTACAGTTGTTTTTATGGCAATACAGGGCTTTTGTGTCCTGCATAGGTGTCTGTGTTTTCTGGATTTGGGGGAGCTGGGAAACTAACTATGCCTGTCCTTAATATGGGGTAATTTAACATAGAGAAGTTCTTAAAATTTTTGAGGTTATGTGTGGGTACAAGTTTTACCTTTATTTCAAGAGAGACTGTTTTGTGATCTGATCTTACTAGTGAGGACATAATAGGGTGATCTGATCTTACTAGTGAGGACATAATAGGGTGGAGCAGCACTCTCCCATATTTCTGAGTACCAGACTTAGTATATTTGCTCCCCTAGTGGGAGGTGCAGGCTAGCTGCTCCAGGGCATTTGAAATTGCAAAGTCAAGAAAGCTTTAGGCCTACACATTAGCGGTCATGTATACATCCCAATTAATGATGTGGTACCTGGTTCATAGTGGGGGACCTGTAGTTAGCAAGAATATGGTAATGGATTTTTCCCATGGTTAGCTGGACATGGATGGAGTAGCTCAAACATGTCATATTGTTTAACCAGCCTTGAGGGGCAGTTATCCTTTATGTTGATAGATACACCTCCACCTTTAGCTCTTTCGTGTTCAGTGGGTTGTCAGAATGTATGAAAAGCGTTATAGCTATGCACTTCTGGAGTGTTTTCCATGGCTTTGAACCATGTTTCAGTAACTGCACAGACATCAGCATTCTACAGGTGAGAACTTCCAGGGAGTGCAGTTTCTTGTTGAGGTTTCTAGCATTAAGCAGTAACACCTTTAGCTTGTCCTGAGTAGCTTTTGTTATGTTGGAAGGTTTGCCTGTTTGGCAGTGCCTAAAAAAGGCACTCTAGGGTGGATAATGTTTTGGCCAAAATCTGAAAGCCTAGACGTAACAGGTGAAGACCATCCCTGGCAAAGCAGCGTGGCCTACGAGTCATAGGTTCAGTGCTAACTTTACCCCCTCTCACCCCTAAAGGGCCCATAGCTATACAGGAAGAATGGAGAGTCCCTGTAATCACATCTATGCAGGTAAAAGCTGCAGTCTCTAAAACCAAAAACACAGCATCCATAGGACCGGACAACATCCCAGGCTGCGTTTTACATGAACTTCAGAATGAACTGGCTCCCCACCTAAGCACCATGTACAATCATAGTCTCATGTCAGGCTTTGTGCCCACTGAATGGCACACAGCAACAGTTATCCCACTCCACAAAGGCGGGAGCCACCACTGATCCTGGGAACTATCACCCTATTAGCCTGACGAGCTTGGTCTGCAAGGCCATAGAATGTATCATCATGGAACTCATAAACAAAGACATTGGTAACCTCCAAACTCTGGACCCCACCCAGTTCGGGCTTGTGAAAGGCAGATCATGCCTTCTGAACCTGATAGACTTCTTTGAGGCAGTCACCAAAGCTGTAGACGAGGGTAAGGTGGTTCACACAGCCTATCTTGACCTCGCCAAGGCTTTCGACACCACCCCCCATTCTGGAATAATAGCTAAACTAGGTCTAAATTCCTACATCACAAGATGGGTTGTCAACTGACTAATTGACAGAACCCACACTGTAAAAGTTGCAGACTCCAAATCTGACTTCAAACCAGTGACAAGTGGAGTACCACAGGGTTCAGTCCTGGGACCTCTCCTGTTTGGTATCTACTTCTCTGAAGTACAGGCTAACACAGAAGGCCTCTGACTAACGAAGTTCGCAGATGACTGCAAACTAGGAGCCATAGTCGAGTCCCCAAATGATGTGGACATCCTACAGAAGGGCCTCACTGTCACAGATGCCTGGTGTCAGAGGCATGGCCTCAAGCTCAGTGCCAAAAAGTGCATTGTCATCCCCTTTGGTAAAAACTCTGTACCCATGAACTACCACATAAACGGCAGTCTACTTCATGCCGAATGTGTGATACGAGACTTTGGGACCCAGGTGGGACAGTAGTCTCTCCCTTGATAATCACATCGCCACAGTAGTCAGGAAGACCTTCTACGTGACACACCTCATCACAAAAGGGTTCTCATCCAGGAAAAAAGAGGTCATTGTTCCACTCTACTCGGCACTCATTAGACCCATTATAGAGTACAACGCCCCTTTTGGAATGTACCTCACAAGACATCTGCAGCAGCTGGAAAGGTCACAGAAGTACCTCACAAAGAGGATTACTGGCCTCAAACAGATGCTGTACACTGACTGTCTCAAAAAACTCCAGCTTTACTCTGTAGCATATCGCCTACTCCAAGGAGATCTCTGCCTAACATAAAGCTATTGTTAAACCCAGAGCTGTTGGACATGCTACACCTAAAGAAATCCCAATCCCTCCGAGCTACATGCTCTAGTGACCTAAACCTTGTCACCACAATAAACAGGACATGCTGGAGGGATAGATTCCTGTCCCAGGGACTTCCTATACTCTGGAACAAGTTACCCATCTATGTCAAGCAAAGTTCCTCATTAGCACTCTTCAAGAAAAATCTTGATGACTGGATGGGAAATAGGAAATACACCCCGGGGATCACTTCTGTGGCTCTGCTCGACAGGGCACAGGAAATTAACATTCTTGGGTGGCGTAAGCCAGGGAACCTTGTTGGCTAAGCTTACTTAGGCGCTTGGGCCGATAGCCTAGTACCTACCTATGTCCTCCCAGGCAGACATGTATTGAACTCTGTTGGAATGACACCAGTAGCTAAGCCAATTGTTAAAGTCGATCATTTTCTGCTGGTATTGTGTCATCATCCTTGGAGTCTGTAGAATCCTGCTTAGTGCTAGGCTCATGCCTGTGTGACACACATTCTGAGAGCTCAATCATGTCTCTCTTCATATAGTCCAAGGAGGTATGTCTCAGGTCATTCACACCTACATGGATTATTACTGAGTCATACCCGTACTTAGAGTAAGTGACCTCAGTGCTTGTGTGATGTGATGAATCCTGGCCCCTGACAGTCGACTAACTATGACCTTCTCCTTATCTAGCCTGGTAAGAGGGATATGAGTGTGTCTCACAATGGAGACTCCTATGACCAGAATATTGGGTTGTCGAGTGTTTCACCTTATGGGCTTGGCAGTTGAGGCGTAATGAGATGTGGCTTTGTGTTGTGATGGGAATTGTCTTGCTCTGATATTGTCCTGTTCAGTCTTCCTCATTGTCGGGTCTTTGGATCTGATATTGGATTCGACTCAGCCGTATCTTCAAGACTTTAACATCTGAGTCTTGAGCTCCCTCTCCCATCATGCATCATACCTACTCTAACTCAATCAGATCTTGTTAGCTGCCATCGCACCAAGACATGATCCAGAGTCTCGAGTTTCAAGTCAGATAGGTGATAACTTTAAATGCATATTTTTCTTTCAGATCTTTCCTTGAGTGGTTAAACTTTTAAACCCTTTAACAATTTATTGAACCTTTCTAATTTGTCTTTGAATAGAAATTTTGAATAGCTGTATCCTCCCTCCTTTTAGTATTCAACAGGCGTTGGGGACTGCTACCTCCCTTTTCTTTTGCTTTTCTTCTAGTGCTTTGGCACTTTTGTCTTAAAAAAATAGTATATAGTTTGTTCTTCCTTTATTCTGATACTTTTAATAGTATAGTTTTTTTCAGCTACCTTCAGTAGTATAACTCTATTTTTCCTTTGAGTAGAAAATTGTTTAACGTGATTAAATTTGATAAAATTGTTAAAGATGTCTGAGAAACCCACAGACTTCATGAGATGCAATTCTTGTGGGCACAAAATCCCAAATTCAGATGCCCACAAGAAGTGCATTTGTTGCTTGGGAGCAAGTCATTTAGAAGCAGACTGCCAGATCTGTGCGGCCTTTAACCCAAGGGCCCTCTCAGACAGAAGAAACAACCTGATACATAAGGAACTGTTGCCTTCATCTGGTGCTCAAACCCCAGCAAAGCCTACTAGTTTCAAAGAATTGAAGCAGTAAGCCCTCTCAGTCTCCCCAGGGACTTCGCTGAAGACCAAAGAAAAAAAAAACCCAGGCTGTTGGATTGAACAATTTCAGATCTGACTCAAGCAAGACAGTTTCAGGATATAGAAGCTACTTTGGATCTGTACAAATCTAGACCTTCTCCGAAATCTACGGAACCGTGTACAAATTTGGTTCCTCCACTCCGAGCAGGATAATTTTGGATCCTAAGGTTCGGAGCCATACTCTGGTTCTAGTGTCTAAACCAGTATCTCCATTTCCTCCGGTTCCTCCAGTTCAGATATTGAGAACAGGCAGCTTTCTAGGACCTCTTCCTCCAGGTTTTGTCAGAGTTTTTCTGACACTGATATAGACAGGATGATGCGGAGGTTTCTCAAGGCTCATATACAGATGGGGTTTTGCTTTCTGTAGCCCATCTTGGATCTGTGAATGCTCCATCATCTGCCTTACAATATCCTTTTCTGATCTGACCCCCAGTTTTGGAAACTCAGGATTCAGGAATCCCGAGAGTCGATGTCTGATCCAGTGAAGCTTCCTGCTGTGTCCCTGATCAGCTCTGTTCTGCATTTGTCGGATCAGAGCAGATCTTGGATCTGAGACTTTGGTGCCAGCTCCAGGTAGTTGGCTTCTTCTCCACCCTTATTAAACTCTTCCCTTCCCCTTGGCCCTTGAGAGTTCAGGTCCAATTTTGTCTGGAGGTCACGGATCTGGTGTGGGCTCATCCCAGTTTCCTCCCACGGCTTTGCCTCTGAGGGAGTAAGAGTGGGTCTCTTCGGGTCCATTGGCTTTCCAGGTTGCAGTAGGGGCTTTCTCTAGAATCAAAGAAACGTCTCCTCAGATGTTATGAGATGAGGGACATTTTCATTGGTCAGGTAGATTGTCCTGCTCCAAGAAGAGACTTAGGGAATTTCTTCTTCTCTCCTTCTCTCAACAGGCCTCATGGCTCCTCCTCCTGTTGATATTATGGATGATTTTTTTAAGCTAACTTGAATCCTGATTGATTCCTTGCCGCCTGCTCCTTCCTAAGCCTGATAGATTTTACAGAGTCCCTGACTCCATCAATTCTTTATTTAAGAACCTTCTGCTGATCCTGATTTCATTTTTCAGGGGGTTGGGGCTGCGGCTGCCGCTAAAATCATCTAAAAATCTCATTCTTGGAGGATCTTTTGTCCTGGACAGGTGTGGGCAAAAGGTCTGCTACTCTGCTACTCTTTCTATTAGCGCTTTTAAATTGCCAGTTTCACATGTTCAAGTGTCAATAATTTGTCTGTTGTTCAAAGGAGGGTTTCTCACTTTCCTGCATGTGCAGAGGACAAGGAATCTGGAATCCTCCCCATCCTTCGTCTGGTCTGAGGATTCAGCCTATACATCCTTCCATTGGTCAGCCTTCCTCGTTAAGCCTTCACACTGTTTCTCAGCAACAGGTCCCCCTTTCTTCTAATAGCTCCCCCAAGCATCCCACAGAGCACATCCCTCATAAGAAAAAGTGCAAGAGGAGGTACTTAGACTCCTCTTTGGAGTCTTTGCTCGAGGACACCGATTTCGATGATGGAGAACGGATCCCCCTGATCATCACCTGATGATGTATCCTTTGGAGAAATCCTTGAGCTCCTGAGGCAAAAAGGTGGCTGGTCTTCCCATAATCCTACTTCCGAGGAGTTGGTGTTTCCGAAGGCTTTCAGGGCATGCCCATCTAAGTCCTGGGTGACCCCCCCCCCAGCGGACAAACTCATTGATTTAGTTTTCTGACGGGCTTGGAAGGAGCTGGACACAGTTGAGCTGATCCCAAAACATCCAGATAAATTCCTTAGTCCACCAGCTGACTGTGTGCATTGGAGTAAAGGTGTCCCAGTTGATGCCATTTTTGTGTCAGCAGCCACAAAAAAGGAGCTGGCTGAACAAAGCTCCTCTGTTCATTTCCAAACAAGGAGTCATGGGTGCTGAACAGACATGGAAAGAGAGTTTATGCCTCAGCCACCTTTGTGTTGAGAGCATTGAAATACTTTGCACATTTTACATGTTTGCAGAGAGATTTGGTCAAAGAATTAAACACCTGTCTCAAGGAGACCTTGTCATAGAAGGACCTTAAAAAGGTTTCTCCCCATTTGGCAACTCTTTCCTCCCTTGCAAATTCCTCGATGAGGCTGATTTCACACTTGACAGAAAGCTTCTCATGAGCGGCCGGTGCTGGCATAGCCATAAGGATACATGCCTGGATGAGACTTTGCAATTTTGCAGAACCTTTCAAGGCTTCCTTCATTAATGCCCCCCTTTAAATGGTTCCTCTTTGTTTGGACCATCTGTTAAAGAAATGCTTGCCCACTGTGAGAAACATGGAAAAGACCTTGTCTGCTGTGAGATCAAGTTTTCTACCCCCCCTCCCCCCAGAGAAACTTCTCAAGAAATCCAAGAGGTGGGAAGAAGACTTAGTTCAGGAAATCTCAAGGACCTTTCCAGAATCGTGTGGGCATACTTCCTCCAGAGGCAGAGGAGGAGGAGGTTTCAACGGTAGACACAGCTCTAGAGACAGGGAGGGTCTGCAGAGTCAGGGTTTTAGGGACCCTTTCCGGATGAGCCCGATCAGCGCTGCCTGACTGTCCATCTCTGTAGGCATTCGGGGACGTTTATCACTGCACCTAGATGCCTAGAGAAAGAACACAAAAAAATGTATGGATGCTAAAAATAATATCCAGAGATTACTATATTCCCTCTTGTCCTTCACCTCCAAAGTCCCAGGATGATACTTCCCGATGTGCCACCCAGTTAGATGGAGCTTGCTATTCAGGAAGTTCAAAAACTTCAAGAAAGAGAGTCATCTAAGAGGTCCTGACTGAACAAATAGGATCCGGAACGTATTCACACTTCTTTTTGGTGCCAAAGAAAACAGGGGACCCAAGTTCAGTACTAAATCTCAGCAAACTAAACCTGTATGTTAAGAGGTCGAAGTTCCGAATGGTTATTGTTCAGTCCATTCTGCCTGTTCTATGCAAGGACGATTGGATGTGCTCCATAGATCTCCAGGATGCGTATTATTATATCAAAATGAACAATCACTCCAGGAGGCACCTGCACTTTTGTCTGGGAGCCAGTCATTACCAGTTCAGGGAACTGTCCTTTGGACTCACCACAGCCCCCCAAGTGTTTACCAAATGTATGGCAGTCATTGCAGCCCACCTGAGACTTAAAGTATTCCAGGTGTTTCCATAACTGGATGATTGGCTGCTTACTGCACCAACAAGGCATCAGCTGATTCAGACCAGGGAAAACCTAATCCAAATCATCAATTTTGTGGGGATTTCAATAAATCTATAGAAGTCCAACCTGACTCTTGTGTAGAATTTAGAATTCATAGGAACGCGACTGAACACTTCTGCACAAATGGCTTCTTTACCCCTGCATCACATAAGTTCTCTCAGGCATCAAGTCCAGGACGTGTTAAACCATCCATCTCCACCAGCAAAGTTAGTCCTTAGGGCACTAGGTTCTGTCAGCATCCATCATCCTAATACCTTTGGTAAGATTTTTTTATGCAAGTTCTTCAGTGGACACTGGCTGTTCAGTGGTCGATTCTTTACCAGTCACTCTCCATTCCTGTCTGCCGACTCTATCTCCAGTGGTGGATGCAGGAGCTTTAACTGTATAGCTCTGAAGTACTCCTTCAGATCAGGTGATCCAATCTGCCTTGTTCTGTTGGAAGAATCAGCTTATTCCAATTGACTTTTGCCATCTTCCCCTTCCAGATAAAATCCTTCAGCTCTTGCTGTACACAATTCCTCTGGCTGCTAAAAATATCTTTGATCTGTGTATAAGACTATAGGGACTACAAATATTTTAACTGTTTGTGTCTTACTATACACATCCATGTAACAGAGCTTCCAATTTCTCAGTTTTTGTATTATCTTTTGTTTGGTCTCTTCCCGCATATCCTTAGCTGCCACACCAGAATCATTTCTAATCCATACTCCTAAGTACATCATTTTGTCATGTCCCCATAAGTATGGATATTGCTGAACCAATTCATGTGTGGGTACTTGATTTACAGTTCTTGCCTTTGTTTTAGGTTCATTAATTTTGTATCTCGAAAAGATTTGAAACTGTCCTTTTCTGGTTTTGTCAGGTATAAAATAATAACATCTGCAGACAGAGATAGCTTTTCTTGACTATCATACCAATTATATTCTTGAATTTCTGATTCCCTTATTTTCTTTGCCAGTGGTTCTAAATATAATGCAAAATAACGAAGAGAAAAGAGGACACGCTTGCCTGGTTCCTCTGCTCAAGCAGAAATTATCAGAGAGGAACCCACACACTTTAATATTCGTGTCTGATCCCTCATGTATCATCCTAATCAACCTTATAATTTTATCAGGGAATTTAAATGCTTCCATTGCCCTGCTCATAGAGTCCCAGCTTACTGTATCAAATGCTTTCTTTGCATCAAGACCCACCAGTAACAGTGATATTTTCTTACATTCTGCTTCCCTCTGGATCATCATTGTTCTTTTATTGTCAAATGTTTGCCTCCCCTCCACAAAGCCACATTGATCCATATCTATCAATTTTGGAATCACTTTTTGCCATTCTTTTCGCCATTTAGGTATAAACACTTTATAATCATGGTTTAGTATTGAAATGGACCTGTATGAAGCTGGATCTGATGGAGCTCTACCCTCTGGGTATTACAGCCACTACCTCTTTCTTTCAGGATGTTGGTAGTTCTCATCCTCTTAAAATAGTGTTAAACAAAACCTTCCAGATCTTTATAATTTTTTCCATCCTAGCTTCCAGACTTTCTGCAGGAATGCCATCAGTTCCTGGAGTCTTTTCTATAAATTGGTTATACATCGCCATTTTTATCTCATTTCCTGCTATCCTGTTAGCAATTGAACTTCATCTACCTCTAACTTTAGCATTTTTAATTCTTCCATAAACATTTACATTTGTACCTTTTCTTGATTTCCATAACTCTCTGCTTTATGCAGACTTTCATAGAATTTCCAAAACATTTCTAGTACCTCTACAGGATCTCTTATCTTCCTTGTTATAGGCTTCCTAAACTTGGTGACTGTCCTTTCTACTTTCTGTTGCCTGAGTTATTGTGCTCTCAAAGTATTAAATTAGTTGCTTAACAGCAGACTTTCTAAACTCATGCATATTATCAATGTAATCTCTTATTTTCTATTAAGCACTCTGCAGTTGCTCTTGTTCTGCGAGATCCCCCCATTCTGCAATACTTTAACATTTGTCAGTCCCTCTAAATAATTTACTTCTTAACCATACCTCTCTTTTATTTCCACATTTTTAAACACCACTTTAATTTTATCCTACTCTTTAGCTGTATTTTCGGAAGAAATGTCTGTATTCTCTAATAGCTCCTGAATAATTTCCACTACCCATTCAATAAATTCCTCTCTTTTCAGCAGATAGGTAGGAAAGCACCAGTGTCTCATTTTTATTTCATTACCCTGTGTTTTTCTTTTAGTATATTATTGGTGCATGATCTGATAGAGTTACTGGGTGTGTATCAAGACTTTCAGTGGAATGCACATGTTCCTGTGAAATGTAAATTCTATCTACCCTACCCAGTTTTTGTATCTTGGGGAATAATATGTAAATTCACTCCAAATTCCTAGTACTGTTCACATTTTCCATGCCAAATGTTTTGATAAATTTCTTCAAAAATCTACCCTTCTTTGTTATATTTTCCTTTCAGGGTCCCTCCAGACACATCTTCACTGCTGCAAATCAAATTCCATTCCCCACTTGTAAGTAATATTCCTTGTTGAAAGCTGATTATTTCTCCCAGAATTTTCTTAAGCTGCATTAAAGCAGTTTTAAGTGGAATATAAATACATGCCAGTGTAATGCACCTCCTTTGCCAGTAGCCACTTATTACTCAAAATCTGCCATTATTATCTTTTTTATCCTGTTCAATCACTATTGGCTCTCCTTTTGCAATTAATATAAATACTCATATTTTCCTTTGTCCCAGGTATTCTGCTGAATAACTATCCTGAAAACCTTTCTTTATCAAATTCACATGTTCAGTTCTTTCCAGGTCCATTTCCTGTAACATAGCTATTTGCACTGTACATTTTTAATATAGTTCACTACTCTTTCTTTTTTGTGTTTATCTGTGAGACCATTGACAGTTAACGACATTACAGAAAGCATCATTCTTTTAAAAAGTTATCCCCACCTTTTATGTGTAACAGCTTTTTTAAGTGTCTAGTTTCAGCTTTTGTGTTACATGCATACACTGTTTGGTAGGTTGATATTTTATACAATTATTTCTTGTCATATCTACTTGAGCCTATGTCACATCTTACAAAACTTTTTGATCTGAAGTTGTTTTCATTTGGTTTTTAGTGGGACTCTGATCAAGGTCGGATCTGACTAGGCCGTATACACCAGCATCAGAGCTCCTTCCTTACCCATAATGCCCCACTCTCCCTCTTCTCCTCAGATCTTGTTTGCCGCTCATTTGAACAGCACAGGACTGAGTTTCTGAGCTTCTCCAGAGATTTTTTCAGAGAGCTTTTTTCAGCCAAAGTAGGAGTTTTTCCCTTGATATCCTGTATCCTCGTCCTACCCTTCCTTTCTACTTTGCATTGGTGTGTTTTCTGGGTCTTTTAAAACAAACAAAACAGTTCTGTCTTCCTATTTCTTTTTTTTTCTCTCTCTCTCCTGTGTGTGTGTGTGTGTGTGTGTGTGTGTGTGTGTGTGTGTGTGAGTGTGTGTGTGTGTGTGTGTGTGTGTGTGTGCACTTTTACGCTATGGCTGACCTTCCTGAGCCAGAAGGTTTAAAAAGTGTGCGCTGTGTGGGCATAACATCCCTCCATCTGATGCCTACACTCTGTGCATGGGGGTGGCCCACCTGGATACCTCCTGTTCGATATGCGTAGGTTTCAGTCAACATGCTCTTATCAACAGGAGGAACAAGTTGATTTTAAAGGGCCTTTTGCCCTTGACTTCTGAGTCTTTTCCAGGTCCTTTCTCCACTTCTGGGGCTCAAACCCCTGCCAAGAAGCCTGGGAAAGGCGACCGGGCCAGACATAGAGCAGGAGCGGAATATGAAGAGGTCTCCTGACGAGGTGCTCTTGGCTGAACCACCCTCTAAGTCTTGGCCTGTAGTGGTTCAGGGTTCTCCTCTTCTCAAATCCCCCCATTTTTCCCTGGAGCTGGAGAGTTTTGATGCCGAGTCTCCAATCCCTGCCTCTCCTCGGCACCATTCTAGGCCAGGGTCGGTGGCGTCCTCTGTGTGGTCCACTCAGAGCCTGTTGGAAGCCGAGGTGGACAGGATGATGATGAAGTTTCTCTGGGCTCAGATTCAGCTTGGGTATGTGCTTTGTGTTTCACTGTTACAGTCATCACATTTGGGTTATCTGCTTGCAGTAGCCCTCAGTCGGCCTGATTATCAAAGTCTTGGGTCCTGCGTCGGTTGCTGTCTCATCTTCCGTGACGTCAGGTAGTCAGGGGTATAAAGCATGCAGCTGATGCCATTACATCAGTCTTTCTTGCTGTGCGGTGCCCGAAGCAGAAGCAGTTCACAAGTGCCGGTCGGTCGACTCCTGAAATTTTCATTTTCAAGTTTCAGAACCAAAGTCTTCAACTTAAGCTAATCACCCCGTTGGGGAAACTTTTTCTTACTCTAAACCAATGTCAGTAAAAGCCAATAATTGTATTTCTTGTGGAAAGCAAATACCTCATAAAGATTTTCATTTGTACTGTATTCCTTGCCTAGGCCCTGACCATGACGTACTTCGCTGTCGGTTTTGTGCCTTATTTAAACAACAAACTATTCGTCATCGGTATATTTACGCTTCTAAATATTTTGGTACTCTGTTCAATTATCCAGATATGTCTTCGGTAAGCCACCCGACTACCGACATTCCGAAAAAAATGCAAAGATAAAGACAGAGACAGGCCGTCTAGGTCCAAAGCTGCCGACGACGCTTCTCCTAAGCCACTCGCCAATTCACCGGTACTCAGTGAGGCACTTTTGCAGCCCCTGATACCTGCTACTTCAGATTCGCAGGCCTCTACTGAGACCCATTCGGAGTCCAGAATGCCACGAGATACTTCAACTGTGGAACTTGCGGATGTCACTACCTTGGATGGGTCCGGAGCCGCTGTGCAGGCACTGGCTTCTGAGGTTGTATTCAAGCCTACTGACTTGCATATTAAACCGATGCCATCTTCTTCTTCAAGGCCTAAAACTCGAACCATGCCTAGAAAACTGACGCCCAGACTGCATGGTCAGGCCTCTATGCCTAAAAACAAATGATAAGAATGGCTGAAGACCTTATTACTTTAATCAGGGGAAGCCAACCTTCCCCCTCTAAGAGACCTAGGACTGAATTTGCTTATGATACTTCTTATCAGGATTCTGAAATTTCTGTTTCCTCTGATGACCAGGATTTACCCTTATCTACCTATGAGGATTCTGATGCAGAGGACTCTATTCCCTCTGCTTCCCCCCAGAGGATTTCTCTTTTGGTGAAACCTTGCATACTCTTAGGGAGCATTTTTGCTGGGAAAGCCAGGATTACTCTGATTCTAAAAAGAGGATTAAGGATTTCTTACTTCTGCCCCAACATAGGCCTTTAGCTATCCCTCCTGTACTAGACATTGTTGTTGATGTCTTTTCGGAACCTAGCTTGGCCCCTGACTCTTTACCTCCTGCTCCCAGGAAACCTGATAGATATTACATGGTTCCTGGCTCTCACAAGTTCCTTTTTAAAAATCCTACTGCGGATCCTGAGACCATTTCACAGGGACCCAGTGGCATTGAGGCTACTACTGCCAAAAATCCTACCCCCTCTGATAGAGATTCCAGGGTGCTGGATAGATTGGGTAAGAAGGTATACGATTCTGCAACTTTGGCCATTAGGGCCTTAAACTGCCAGTTTCATATGTTAAAGTATCAGCAGCATATTATTGGATTGCTTAAACAGAAAATGATGTTGATTCCTGACCGTGCTCAAAATAAGGATTTGCAGGATTTAATGCATTCTGCTGAACAAGTTGGAAAACATACTTTGCAATGTGGTTTTGATTCACTAGAGGCATCTTGCAGGGCTGCTGCCACTGGGTCTGTACTTAGAAGGCATGCTTGGCTTAAGGAGCAATCTTTGCCAGATCATGTTAAAGCTAAATTGCTGGATGCTCCCTTAAATCATGACCGCCTGTTTGGCAACAAAGCAGAAGATGTTCTTAAAAAGATGGAGGAAAAAGCTAAATCTATGCAAACTGTTAAAGATTTCCTACAAATACATCCTCCAAGATTTAGTAGGCATTGGCCCTCTAAGAATTGGACCTTTCCTGCCTTTTCCAGGCCTTCTCAGTCCAAACCCAGGCTGCAGTCCCAGGGTACGCATAGGACTATGCAGTGGGGGTCTCCCACTTCCAAATCAGGGAGTAGTAAGACTCCCCCGTATGGTAAGCTGTCTCAATGACTTAACTTTAAAACTTCCAAGCACTTCTCAACTGACTACTCCATTAGGGGGAAAGATTGCTTTGCAGGCCAAAAACTGGGAACTCATTACCCAGGACAAATGGGTTTTAAATATAGTTTTCCAAGGATACAGATTTCACTTCCACACATTAACAACCCCAAATGGTTGGCCAGATCTACCCCCAAATCAGTGGACAGAGGCTCAAAAGCAAGTTTTCAACATTGATATCCTATGTTTATAAGAATCATGGCTAAAACCTTCCATTAAAGACAACAAAATCTCCCCACCTGGCTATAATATTATCAGACTCGACCGTACTCCCAAAAAAGGAGGAGGAGTAGCAATCCTCTATAAAACTGAGCTACAAATCAGTACACTTAATCTTAACTTACCCACAAACCCTAGTGCAGAAATAATATTCTCCAAACTGCAGCTAAGTACAAGTAAAGCCATAAACATCATCTGTGTTTATCTTCCCCCAGGAAACAATTGTAATATTCTAGAGGATATTCTTAGCTGGCTCTCTAGTCATATCCCACAAGAAACAATAATTCTTGGGGACTTTAACATTAACTGAAACTCCTGCAGAAATGCCATTCCCACCACCTATATTAATCTATACAGCTTCTCACAACTAATAAATTCCCCAACCAGAACCAACAAAATGAATAACAAAGCAACCACCTTAGATTGGATACTTACTAATACCCCACAGCAAACCTACACTACAGGCATCCTTCCTGATGACCTTAGTGACCATTCTCTAACATATATTATCAGACATAAAACCAACATAACATTCCCAAACACCTTCCGAATAATACACACAAAAAAGCATTTTAACCCAGAACTTTTCCAAGCAGAACTTAATCAATGTAATTGGACACCATTAAAAATTCTTCCTCTAAACAAAGCCGTGGAATACTTTAATTCTACATTCTTAGCCATCTTGGATCAACATGCTCCAAATCGTTCTATTAGAATCAAAGCCAAACCAGCCCCATGGCTTACTAACAATACTAAACAGAAAATCCTACTTAGAAATAAATACTGGGCAAAATGGCGTACTACTAAGAATCAGACAGACCGTCAAACCTTTAGAGAACATAGAAACAGCACAAAAAGAGACATCCTGCTAGATAAAAAGAATTATTGTTTCCAACTACAACAAACCTCTATCAGACAACCTAAAAAATTCTGGACTGGTATTAATAATCTACTCTACCCAGGCCAATTGATCACACCCAATCCCCAGGGATCTAACCCCAAGAATCCGAAACAAACTGCAAATGCCTTTAATTCTTTCTTCACAGATACCATCCAAACTCTAGCTAGCCACCTATCACCTGATATATCTAACTTGCCCACTTCTTCTAATAATCCACCCCCACAATTTCACCTCCAACCTGTATCTACATCATACATTTCCTCCCTTCTCCAAAAGTTAAAACCTACCTGCCCATCAGCTGACAAACTCCCAGCAGAATTCTTGCAAAAAAGTGCTAAGGCCATTGCCTACCCTATTTCCATTCTGATAAATAGATCGATAAGCGAAGGAGATGTCCCATTAGTCTGGAAAATCTCCCATATCATCCCACTTCATAAAGGGGGAAACTCCAATGATTTCTCCAACTATCGTCCCATAGATTTACTATCGCCTATAGCTAAAATTATGGAAAAATGCATCCACAAACAGATACTCAACCACCTTCTCCAAAATAACCTACTTGCTAACTGCCAACATGGCTTCAGACCTTTCCATAGTACCACCACTGCCCTGCTATCCTTCACAAACTATAACAACAACAACCGTAACAACAACTGTCTATCATCAGCAGTCTTCATTGACCTATCCAAAGCTTTTGATATGGTCAACCATCAACTTCTACTGCATACCCTTAAGTCTCTCTCACTTGATTCTCTTTCTTTGAACTGGGTTTCATCTTACCTTGGTAATCGTCAGCAGGCTGTACTATGGCAAAATGAACTATCAAATCACCTCCCAATCTCACTCGGTGTCCCACAAGGCTCTATCTTAGGCCCACTATTATTTTCTATCTTCATCAACGACCTGCAGTCAGCATTTTCACCCCAACTCAAAAGTCCATCCCTGTACAGTTCAATCTCACTTCTAATAATGGTACGCTTATCTCACCTGACCCTACCACTAAACTCCTAGGGATAACAATTGACAACAACCTAAACTTTGATGCACACATAAACACGACAATAAAATTAATTAATAAGAAACTGGGATCCCTTTATAGAATCAAACCTTATCTTTCTCCAGAAGCTAGGTCTGCTATAGCTAGAACTCACCATTTATCCACTCTGCTCTACGCTGCTCCCATTTATACTAATATCTCTAAAAACAACCTCAAGAAACTAACAACTTCCTACAATAATATTGCTAAATTTGCTACAGGCTCTCCTTTCAGAACCCATCACTGTCTTAATCTTAAACATCTAAACTGGCTTGAATTCCTTAACCAACTTCAATTTCACCAGCTTACAATAGCTCATAAGACCCTGTATCAACTTAACAATACTCCTATTCTCTCAAGCCTTATCACACCTTATAATAACCTCAAAAATCTACGTTCCTCAAACAAACTGCTTATTAACACTATTAAATCGAACAACTCAACAAGTGACTCCTTGTTCTCTAACTCTGTAGGGAAATTATGGAATAAACTTCCTTCCGATATCACAGCTCAGACTTCTCCTTCACTTTTTAAAAAATATCTAAAACCATATCTCAATAATCACTGGCTATGCTCCTGTACTAACCCTGACTAATTTCTTCTCCCTCTCAAATATTAACAACCTTTCCTATTGCATACAAATATATGTATATATATGTAAAATTTATCTCTGTATGTTACAGAACTGGAATACCATTCTAAAAAAAAAAAAAGGTTTTATTGTATTATCTTAAATTCTTTGATTTGTTTTTAACAATACTGTATAACCTCTATTCTTTTAGTATCTATTAAATATGTATTATTATGTGGAGCTTTTCTACCTGGGCCTCTACTGAAAAGGGACATGTATCCAGCTAGACTAGCCCGGTCAACAAATGTAAAATAAAAAAATAAAAATAAATAAAGTACTCTCTCTCTTAAGCATAAGGGCTATTCAAACTGTACCAGAAGAGGAAAAAGGACAAGGTCTCTACTCAAGACCTTTCCTGATACCCAGAAAAGACAGCTCATGGCGTCCTATCCTGGACCTTTCTATCCTAAACACCTTTTTGGTGATCCCAAAATTCAAGATGCTAACTCTTCACCAGTTGCTTCCTATGCTAGGCAAGGATGCCTGGTTGGAAACACAGGATTTAAAGGAAACCTACCTGCACATCCCAATCAGGGAGTCTTGTAGAAGATGCCTACGCTTCAAAGCAGGCTACATGCACTATCGGTTCTCTGTACTGCCCTTTGGCTTATCTACTGCACCCAGGGTATTCACAAAGTGCCTAGCTCCAGTCATTGCATTTTGCAGGCAAAGAAATATTCAAATATACCCATACCTGGACGATTGTCTAATTCAGGCAGAAAGCCAGGACATACTTTTGAATCATCTGGCATTTGTACTAAAGGTGCTAACTTGTCTGTGGTACACCATAAACGAAAAGAAATCACATCTTGTACCCTGTCGACAAATTATATTCCTGGGAGCAAGCTTGAACACAACTTCCCAGATGGCTTTCCTCATGCCAGAGAAACAAATTCATTTGACAACTTGCTTCAAACTAATGGCCTCAAAAACCCTGCTATCTGCAAGGCAGATACTGCAAGCCTCGGGGTTCATGGCCTCCTGCATTCTCCTAATTCCATATGCAAGACTGCATATGAGGAAAATGCAGTGGTATCTAAAAAGCCTATGGTGTCAAGATTCTCAGGATCTAGAAGCAATGATTCCAATCATACCTTGCCTACAGTTAGAGTTCCTTTGGTGGGCAGAGGCCTGCCACCAAAACAAGGGACTGCCATTCACTCTACCCCCTGCCGCCCAAACCTTAACAACAGATGCATCAGACTATGCATGGGGGGCTCACCTGACAGGGAAGTGCATTCAGGGCAAATGGAACCCAAGTCAAATGCACCTGCATATCAATCAAAAAGAAATGTTAGCTGTACAGAATGCTCTGACAGCCTTCAAGGACCACATTCTTCCAGGACAATTAATGGTATAGACGGACAACACCACTGTTATGTGGTACATAAACAAGCAGGGGGGTACCCATTCATACCCCCCCTGGAGACTAGCCATGGCTCTGCGGAACACAGCCTTGCGCTACCAAGTGCATCTACAGGCTCAGTTCCTGCCAGGAAAACTAAATACACTGGCAGGCGAACTAAGCAGAAATCTCATGGACCCATACGAGTGGAAACTGGAACCAAAGACTTTCAACATGTTGATAAACAAGTGGGGGAGCTCAGATATAGACCTGTTTGCCTCCCTCCAGAACTTCCAATTGAACAAATTTTGCACAAGGACTCCCCACAAACAAGCTTGGAAAGTGGATGTCCTGTCCTTCAGCTGGAAAAATCTATCAGTTTATGCCTTTCCTCCTCTGCCTCTCCTCTCCAAAGTACTACTAAAGATCAAACAGGACAAACCAAGAACGATACTGATTGCACTAGAACCAACACTGGTACTCCCTCTTGCGCAGTGTCACTTCTGGCTCCATGGCACCTACCTCAGACCCCTACCCTACTGTCACAGCAGGAGAGCCAGATTCTGCATCCTCAGCTTCAAACCCTGAACCTGGCAGCCTGGCTAATAACCTAATATCTCCGTTACCATCCCTCAGTAAACAAGTGTTGGATGTCATTTGGGAGGCGAGGAGGCCTAGTACTAGAAAATCTTATGCTGAAAAATGGAAAAGATTCTGTTCCTGGAACCTAACTCAAGGGATGGGCACAGCAGTGCCCAATTTACCTCAAATTATTCAATACTTAACTGAGATGCTTCACAAGGGCCTTTCCTTTTCCTCCATCAAAATTCATGCCTCAGCCATTTCAGCTCATTACAACACAGAATCCACACCTCTTCTCTCATCCACAGCTCAAGCAGTTCCTCAGAGGGGCCAAAAACTTAAGACCACCCAGGAGAGCCCCAACTCCAGTCTGGGACCTTAACTTTGTATTGGAAAATTTTACTCTACCTCCTTTTGAGCCAGCTGCAAATGCAGAGTTAAAATTTCTTTCTTGGAAAACAGCCTTCCTTTTAGCAATCACTTCAGCAAGGAGGGTATCTGAATTTCAGGCCCTTATGGCAGTGGAGCCTTTCATCATCTTTATGCGGACAGGGTGTCCCTCAGGACCAATCCCTCCTTCATGCCCAATATAGTATCCAGTGTGGCTCTTGATCTGTCCATTCATTTGCTAACCTTCTTTTCTAATCCACAGAACAAAGGGGAACGGATACTGCACTCCTTAGATGTGCACAGACAACTTAGATTTTACTTGGACAGGACTAAACCTCAAAGGAAATCTGAACAGCTGCTGGTGTCATTTGCTGTAGGGGCCGAGTGGAAGGCCATTTCAAAGCAAACCATTTCTAAATGAATAGGCCATTGCATTCATTTCTGCTATAAACACCATAGAAAACCTATCCCACAGGGGATAAGTCCACACTCAACCAGGGCTGCATCTGCCTCTGCAGCCTTTCTCAGAGGTGTCCCTACCAGGGACATCCTAAAAGCTGCTACCTGGAGTTCTATACATACTTTCACCAAGCATTACCATTTGCCAATTTTCTCTAAATCCAGAGCTGGCTTTGCCACTGCAGTCTTGCAGGGCCTTATAGCTGGTCCTAATGCTATCTAAATTCCTCCTCCCATCCTTAGCTTTGGGAATCTACCCAAATGTGATGACTGCAACAGTGAAACACGAAGAACATAGTACAGTTTTGTACACTTACCATAAATGTAGATGTTCAGGTGTATTCACTGTTGCAGTCCTGGTTACCCTCTCTCCAGCCCCCTGACTTCTTTTGGCTCTCTTCTCCTTTACTATGCTTAAAAGCTTTTTGGTGTATTTGCTTTTTTGTTGGAGGTATAACCTTGCATATATATATTTAATTGCTTCCCATTAGGGGGGCATCTGACATCTGGGGCAAGAAAAACTGATGTAATGGCGTCGGCTGCATGCTTTATACCCCTGACTACCTGACGTCACGGAAGATGAGACAGCAACCGACGCAGGACCCAAGACTTTGATAATCAGGCCGATTGAGGGCTACTGCAAGCAGAGAACTGAAATGTGATGACTGCAGTAGTGAATACACTCGAACATCTACATTTATGGTAAGTGTACACAACTGTACTTTTTGCCTGCTCCATCCCCCTCTGGAGCTATGAGCATTCAGCCTGGAGTTTTCCTGATATCTCCTTCTCCAATCAACCTTAGGCTTCGAGTTTTGGGCCTGAGGTTTTCTGGTGTTGAAGTGTTTGCATCGACAGTCTCTTGTACCTCAACACCAACGGTTACCTTGAGCAGTGCAGCTTTGATGTCATAAGAACTCACCAACTCCCGGTGCCATAGCTTCGGCATCAGCTCCAAGGCATTGGCGTCACCTGCAAAGCTTTCAGAGCCATCTCTTCCCCCTCAGGGCTTCAGCGCTGGGAAACTCGATTCCCCCTTCGACACCGGGGGTGATGCTCCAGGAGATGCAGGCGGTTTTGGCTCTGATGGCACTGTCATCTGGGTTCCGCTCGCCTTTGGTCTTCATGGTGGTGGAGAGGGTCCTCTGAGCTCCCTTGAGGACCTTAACACTTCCCTCCTCGGAGCCTGTCCTTGCTTCGTCTGTTTTTGAGATGGAGTCATCCATCCTTCCTCTTCAGGGACAGCCTGTTGCCAGACCTTCCCAGGATGTTCCTTTTCAGGAACCCCTGGAAGCTTCCAAGTCCTCTCCAGAGTATCCCCCCAATGAGCCGCCTTGTAAACATAGGTGCAAGAGGAGGCACTAAGATCTCCCCCACCCCTAGAATTTCTCATGGAAGATACAGACTTGGATGAGGGGGCGGGGTCCCCAAAAATCACCTCCTGACATCTCATTTGGAGACATTGTGGAGATCCTTCATCATGATGAATAGGGTTACCAGTCTCCATGAGGCTACATGTTCAGCAGGTGTAGAATCTCTTTCTTGAGGCCACTTCAGTTGTGCTACCAGGCTGTCAGAGCTTCAACCCCTTGTTTGTAAGAAACCATAAGGATTAGGTGTCCTTTAGGAGTAACTCGCATTCCATGTCAAAAGTAGACTCCAAGTGAATTGCTAACTGCATTGATTTTTGTCATTAAGCAGCTAGCCAACAACTTTTGGTTATGTCTAAGGCCACTCCACCTCAAGAAGGGGCTGCTTCCATTGCTGCATCAGTAATGTCTTTGTTATAAATATTTGGTGTTGACACCATGGCATGCAGTATCAGGAAACACATTATTTTAATCTTGGTAGTTGTATGAAAAAAAATAGCCAAAGTAGGGACTGTGGGTGAGAAAAATCCCAATAGTCAACTGACTGCTCACTCCTTTACAGATTGACATTTTTTTGTTTTTTTCATACAGACCATTACTTTAGAATATCCCCCTGCTGACAAGGATACTTCTCATTTAAGCATAAAGATTTTTCTCATAAGGGCTTAGTGTTTCCTTTCACTGCAGTGTTGTAGCTTTATTGCTTTAGGTAATATTTTTCTTTCTGGATGTGGCCATACTGATTCAATATTTCTGGTATTTAGATTTAGCAGTTGTTTTTTATTGTTGGCATGTTTCAGTAGTGTTGATGATGGAATTGTGGATTTTGCTTGAATATCAGGTCTCCAAAAAACTTTGGCTTCATAAATGTACATGTCTTGTTTGTGCTAATTGTCAGCAGGAATTCATATCGCACTGACCATTGTTCTCTCAGTCTCTGGAGCTGGAACTTCAAGTTTTGTTTCCAAACTATATGCAGTCCTGTCCTGTTCTGCCCAATAAATATTGGGTTATCAGTTGATATCTGTTGTTGCTGATATAAGTTGTTTATCTGTTTGCTCAGTGTTGACTTTTTTCTTTGCTGTAATGAACGTGCATTAAGGATTTGAATTAAGTCTCTTTTCTGAGCAGCAGTGTTGAGACTAGCTCTGTATGAGCTTACCTAGTTATAATAATGGCCTGTTGAGCTATTGTTTTGTAGGGCATACATTTAACAAATTACTTTTAACATGTTCTAAGATTCATTGATTGTTGAATGTTTTGGTTTTATATTGCATTGATTAATTTGATGTGTTGACCATTACTTTAGAATATGCCCCTTCTGATAAGGATACCTCTCATTTAAGCATAAAGATTTCTCATATTCTGCCAACAGATGAAAGGTGTAACATCTGACATTTTTATTTTTTATTTTTACTGAAATTCTCTTTGATAATATATTTCTTTTAAAGTAGAATGCCTGGCTTGGAGCACATTATTTTATTGATTTCATCATAAGTATCAGTGTTTTCTTGCATTCATTTGCCACAGCAGTGTTGAAACAGTTCTGCTTTTACCCATATTTTTTCTTTTGTGTGTGCAGCCCCTTTGGTTAAATAGATTTGGAATTTCTAAAGTTGTCACGTAGTGACTGCCATTTTCTTGTTGTTTTTCAGAACTATTTGATTTCATACACTATATACTGCTATGTTTGCTCTTACAGTAGAAAACTTTTTGTTTATGATTTTTGGAGTAGATTGGTTTCAGTAGTGTTTTTCATCTATAGTCATGTTTTGTCAAAACTAACATTTTTAGTTTTACTTCATATTTAAGTGAAGTGCTTAGGTTTAAACACTTGAATAAAAATTTTACCATTTCTGGGAAAAAATCATCTTTCATCCAAACCAAAGGGAAAAAGACATACAAACCATTTAGTAAAAACTACAAGAAAGAACCAGCCAAGTTGGAGTCTTCACTGCCTTAAGCATCCTGTAGTAATGGCCCATTAGGATGTATACAAATTACTTCTTAAAGGCATACAGTGTTTCAGCTTCATGACTTCTGAATGCCATTTTAATCTTTACTGGTGCATTCAGGCCATTAAAGCCAAACCCCACTAGCTGTAGACATACCAGGTTTTGTCCTTTTTCTAAGCTTGTCATTAAAGTATAAGTGGATTGTTTGGTTATAGTCTGGAAAAAGTGACAGCAAAACATCCCAAATACTATAGTATCCAAGTCAAAAGATAAAAGAAAAAACATTTAGTAAAAAGGGTAAGAATCAGTCAAGCTAGAGTGTTCACTGGGTAATGTCTTAAACCTTCTGTAGCAGAGACCTGTGTGCCTTTAGGGCATATTTAGCTACATTATCGGGTGCTGAGTTCAGCACCTAAAGTAAAATGGGTAAGATCAAAAATATCTCAGACATTTGTTTTTGCCATTTATTAGTTTCTTCTTATATATGTTTGAAAGGTCAAATTTTAGCCATGATCATTAACTGTATTAAATTTATATTTTCCAGACTGCTTCACGATTTTAATTCTGAAGGAATCCATTTCTCTTGAAATGCCAGGCACGAGTAAGACACTTGTACAAAGAAAAGGAATTTCTACCAGGAGATGTTGTAGGCTGAGGATAGAAAACATTGTTTCTCCCCATCTACTTGATCATCAAGAATTAAACAAATATTTACTCCATTTACACTGGACATGCCAGTGTTCAGAACCATGGGCCAGTTTTCTTGTTGTTTATACAGTACGATCTTGTTAATGAGAATATCTTGAAAGACTAATTATTTTTTCTAACTTAAACAGTCAAAACAAGCCTAGTTTCTGTATTTCAGGAGAAGAATATTTAATTCATTATTTATTCCAGATAAAATATTCCCTACAGGGAATCATTAGGGTGCATGTAGATTTGTTTCCTATAATCTCGCAATTGAAATATGTTGAGATTGCATACCTGCTACAATTATATCTTTACCATACTGATCATTGATGAGTTATAAATAACTGGGATTTGAATGGAATTTATTTACAGGTAGATGATCCCTATCTATGAGGTAACCTTTCATGTCACATATGCTAACAAGACGCCTGTCTGTAAAAGAAAGTGTAACCCTCTCTGTTCTCAATATTTTTGTTTTTTTTGAATTTGAAGTGAACAATCATTCACTTTTTCCAGAGTTCATCAGTTGACTCCGAACAAGACTGAAAGAGACTAATAAGTTACCATTTGCCTTTATTCTTAATATTTTACTGTTTACTGGTGCATTCTGTATAGTGTTTATTCAGTATTGGTGGTTGACATATTGGGGTGGCTAAAGACACCCCCATGGAAACAATCATTATGTGTCTATGGGAGACACATTTTTACCAGATGATTGCTATGTACAGTGTTTATTTTGCCTAGCTGAAGAGATCATGATCTATGAGTTGTTAACATTGTAAGGCATTAGTCAAATAACATTACTTTGAAGGGTCAGGAATTTACTGACTTTTGTGTAACCACAACAGAAGAAGTTGGACAGGGCAATGGATGCCTGCCTCACTCCCAGCAGCTGATCCCTCTAATAGTATAAGGTTTCCTTTGAAATCCAGAAAGAACCACAGGGAGTCTGTGGAGCTCCAATGTAAGTATCAGAAAGTAAAAAAAAAAAAAAAAAGCAGATGGAGTGAACAAGACCATATGCATCTATCCAGTCTCAACAAGTTATGAGGTACCTGGTCCTAGAAGTACTCAGGTGCATCCATCCTCCACAATTCAGGTTCTGACTACTGTCATCTCTATCTGAGCCCCTTTGTAACCAGCAAGTGGAATGTCATGTCATATTACAAGCTAGCTAAGCCACAGAAGCCAGTATTTTTCCCACTTAACAACCAGACACTGGTTTACATGAATAATCATAAATTGTCTGCCTATCTCTAGAAGTTCAAAGAAGGGCTCCCTATCATACTCAGTAGCTGGCTACAGATATTCTTACTGTTGCAGTTATGTTTCTAGATATGTGAACAGTCCACTGGAAAATTAAGTATTATTAGAAAACAGTAAATTTCAAACTGTTCAGCACAACGTAACCTGTACAGGTTTTTGTATTCATTCAGTTCTGTCTTAAACTGTATTTTATAAGCAACAGTAAAGTAAATATAAATTTTGTAATGTTGAATAAACAGCTTGATATCTCAATAAATATTCAAACACACATACTGCAGACAGCATTCAATTCATACCACTGTGAACCTTCGTATGAGGCTAAGCATTTATGACTGTGTCACCTGAATATTGAGATATTTAGAGACATTTGAATATTTTACAATACAACTAAAAAGTATACAGATTATATTCAACAGTTCTTTACTGTACTAGATATAAGTCAAATATCAATGCATTTGTTTGCTTTCATGTTAGTTTTAAGGTGAAATCTTCTAATCCCTTATGTTTAGCATATTTTTTTAATTGTTAATGCAAATTTTAACAAGTAATATTTGACACCTAGATGTATCATTAGGAGGTAACTGCAGAAATGCCTGGAGGCATCACAAGTCTGTAATGAGTTAATATCCAAGTTATAAATTGCCAGACACACATGCTTCAGTATCAGGGAGGTATTGAAGTATCGGTCATGTTCTGAAGCAGTTATGAGTAACAAACCTTTGAAGTTGTATATAACTTTCTTACCGTGTACAATGCCAAATTATTCAATTTTTGATGCAAATAATTTTTTGTTTTTGCATTTTGTTTTGTTGGGAACAATGACCCCTGCAATTTTTTTTCTTACAGCTAAAAATCCCTGCCATGGCATCATGTAAGAAAGCACCCATAATGCCTCACTACCTAAGCTAATAGGTAGGCTAATGTATTTCCATGCTAAATACATAATCAGGAGTATTACTTCCTAGAAAGACAAGATGCCAACTAGGTCTTGCAGGTTGAACATCTTACATTGAAAGTTAACACATGATGTAGTCGTGAATCTGAAACATAAACAAGAAGCTGATGTTCTAAAGAAGTTGTTTTTGCATACTCAGAAGTTACCATATGATTACTGTGTCATCATTTTGTGAGTGTGGTTACAAAGAAACACTGAGCAGCTGAAAGTAAAAAAAAATCAAAATGATACAATAATCTTCACTTTTTGCAGTAATCACTTGCAACTTTAACAAGAGGAGTATAATTTCAAATTAGGTTAATTGTAAAACAAAGATGCTTTAGAAAGTGACCAGTACACTTTAAGCAAACTGGGGACCTTGCTAATGATATCCCTGATGATTCACTGCGACAGTGATCAGACTAGGTCACACAACAAGTGATATGAGAAAACATTCTATAAAAATTTGATATAGTTATGACATTGTAGTTGCCTGCCCCATTGTGCTGGAGCTGTGATTAGAAGACATGGCTGGATTCACATTTAGGATCTCCTTAGTGCATTGTCTGTGCTTGTGAAGCTGAATGCTATAACTCTGCACATTTATGCCAAAAATACAGGAGAAAAACAAATATTGAACATTGCTCTTATCCTTTAAACTTGTTTTTTTGCAGGAGGCAAGCCCTTCACCCCCACCGAGCTTATGTATACCAATTCAAGATCACCATATCTCAGAGAAAAGGAACATTCAGAAAAATAGCAATTTCAGACTTGGTATACGAGTCTGGATTTTTGTCCATTAATTCTTCACTTTACAGGACTCTCCTTTCAAACTGTTATCCATTCAGGACCTACAAAAAAAAAAAGATGTAAAGCGGCAAATTTTAAATGTGTTTTTAGAAGTAGTAATCCTTTTTTCTTCTCCTTCACGTAAACTCTTTAAAATGTAGAAGAAAATGGTAAGACTATGCACCCTGTAAACAACTTTACCATTCTTCTCTCCCTAGTATTTTAAGAATTAAATACATGTAAAGCATGGCTGTTTTGTAAAGACAAAGTAAGATGGGCCATATACAGAAGGGGCATTTTGCAAAAAGAAAATGAAAGGCTTGGACGGGCAAAAGAACCCATCCAAAGCAGCAAGGGTGAAGGCCAAGTGCATATTTCCTCCAACTAGCAGTGGAATTCGCACACAGTTGTGACTACATCCTTTCTGCCCTTCTGAGTGGTCGGATAATCTCCTTCAGGGAGATCTGGTCCTTCTGAACTTAAACAGATAGGTAAGGGAGATTGAGGCCTTTTGTTGCACAACAGAATTTGCTCCCTTTACTCCCTTTAACATTCAGTTTCTGCCAAGTAGCACTATACCAGACATATTTTTCCAGCAGATATTGGACTGTAGCAGAAGAGACCTGCTCCAGAGATAGGGAAGGGATTCTATTCTAGGGTACTCTTATTGCTCAAGAAGAACCAGTGGAGACCTGTGCTACACCTGTCCAGCTTCAGCAAGTTTGTGCCAGTAAAAAAATTCATAATGCTGACTTTACTCATTCACCTCCCTTTACCATTAAAAAGAGATTTTCTGGCCACTGTAGACTTGAAAGATGCTTACTTGTATATTCCTATTCACAAGCCTTACAAACAGTATCTTTGGTTCAGAGTGTGAAGCACATATTTCCACTTCACTTTCTAACCATTGATCTCAATGCTGTACCTAGCCAGATTTGCCCAAATGAGGTTAAATTTCTGGTGATTGCTTTATTGGGGTTTTCTCCTTAAAAGAATTGCAAAGAACCCCCAACTACACCATCCATTGTTCATTATTTCCTGAGCCTGTGAACCAACAGAAGTCTAATTATCTAGTCTGAAGCTTTTCACCAGAAAACTTTCCTGAGTACTGTTAATTCCAGAACCTCCTTCAGAGATCATTAGTTGTAGAGCAGTTTCACAGTCATCCAGGCTTTAGTAGATATTTTGCTACAGCATGCAAGCCTAAGGCATACAGCCCTAGGAAACACTATTGCCATCCTTTAAATAGGATTCTTGGGCCACAAGTCAGGAAACCATTATTTGTGGCAGCTTGGGAAAAAATTTGAAACTGGCTGAGTCTCTGAATGTTCTTCATCTCACATTGCTGCAGTCCTTACACTTGGGTAGTCCGCTGTCCTCGGTCGGCCCGAATATCAAGGCGCATTAGACTGACATCAGGGCCAGGGTACAAATGCGCATGACCGACGTCATATCCTCAGTCTTTTGCCGCATGGTCCGATGCAGAAGCGTGCCGTCTGAAATTTTGAGTTTCAGACCGAGTCAAAGTTGGCTAAGTACAATATTTTAGTTTTTCTTGCCTCAGTGGTTTGGATGTCAGAAAAAGTGAATAACTGTATTTAAACAGATAGAGATTATCATACTTTGTGTATTCCTTGTTTAGGGCCTGAGCACGACGTTGTTGTGCTAGATTCAATACTATTAAGAGGAGGTTAGATTGTGCCAGGTTAGTCGGTGCAATTATAATATGCCATCGGATGCTCCGCCCGGCTTCGGGCGCCGCAAGGACAAAGCAGCTAAGCCTAGGCTAGAAGAGCCGTACGGGACGCGGTTCTTTAGAGGTGTCGGTGGAGCCGGGGTTCCGGAGGTTTCTCTGGAGTCCCAGGGGGAGACTTTGTTATTGCAGGATGTGGCCTCTCAGGAGGCAGGTCAGGCTGAAGGGGCTTCTCAGGTTACTGTACTCCCCTCCCTTCCTAGGGTGGTTAGGCCCTCTCCTTCTGTTTCTAAGACTTCTCCCAGAGGCAGGCCAGGTTTAGCTTCAGTTGGTGTCACCCCTAGTTCTTCTGGATCTGTGCCCAAGAAGCATATGCTTAAAATGGCAGAAGATTTGATTACTTTGATTAGGGGTTCTTTGCCCCCTCCTGATAAGAGACCTAGGGTGGAACCTGAGTTGGGGAGTTTTGAGCAGGCGATGTTTCAGAGTCTTCGGCTGAAGACTTGCAGGAGTATTCTCCTTATTCTGATTCTGATGTGGATGATTCTACTCCTTCTGCTTCTCCTCCTGAGGATTTTTCTTTTTCAGAGACTCTTCATTCCATGAGGGAGCATTTTAAGTGGGAAGGTCAGGACTTCTCCGATTCCAGGAAAAGGCTTAGGGAATTTTTGTTTTACCGCAGCAAAGGCCTATGGCTATACCTCCTGTTCTGGATGTTGTGGAAGATGTGTTTGCAGAGGCTTCTCTTAATCCTGATTCTTTGCCTCCTGCTCCTGTTAAACCGGATAGGTATTACAGGGTGCCTGAAGCTCATAAGTATCTTTTTTAGAGTCCTAGGGCGGACCCAGAAACTGTTAGTCAGGGGCCTAAGGTGTTAAGGCTTCTGTTGTTAAAAATCGGTTCCTCCAGATAAAGAGGCCAGGGCTTTGGATAGATGGGGAAAGAAAGTCTATACTTCTTCCACTCTAGCTATGAGGGCTTTGAATTGCCAGTTTCACATGTTGAAATAACAAAACTATCTACTTTCTCAATTGAAGTCTAAGGTAGATGCTCTGGCGGAAGGTATTGAGTGTAAAGAGTTACAAGATTTAGTACATGTTTCTGAACAGGTGGGTAAGCATTCTTTGCAATGTGGTTTTGATGCTGTACAGGCCTCGTCTAGGGTGGCTGCCACTGGGTCAGTTCTTCGCAGGCACGCCTGGCTGAGGGATCAGAATTTATCTGACCATGTTAAGACAAAGATTTTAGATGCTCCTTTACAATCTGATGTGTTGTTTGGTTCACCTGTTGAGGCAGACAAAGAAAATGGAAGACAAGGCTAAGTCTATGCAGACTGTTAAAGATTTTTTGCAGGTTCAGCCTCCAAGTTTAGTAGAAATTGGCCTACCAAGGGGTGGACGATCCTTCTTATGATTCCCAGTCTAGGGGTAGATCTAGGCGTGGTAGGGGCAGAGCTCAGGGCTCTTTCAGGCCTAGAACAGGAGTTCACCTGCACAGTCTTGGTGAGGGCAGGGGTCAGTCCTTTCGTAAACAGACCCAATGACTTTTCAGCTGCCAGAGCCTTCTGTCTGGCAGCACCTTTGGGAGGAAGGTTGGCACTTTGTTTAATTACCCAAGACAGATGGGTATTGGATATCATACACCAAGGTTACAGGTTTTATTTCCATACCTTGCCTCCTTTCAAAGGCATGCCAGGCGTTCCTCCTCAGCAAAGAATAGGGGCTCACAAACAAATTTCTCTGTTACTCCAAATACGGTCCCTATGCCAGAAGTGGGCCTAGGATTTTATTCTCGCCTGTTCCTAGTACCAAAGAAGGGGAACACGTGGAGACCAATTTTGGATTTATCTATCCTCAACACTTATCTGGACATTCCCAAGTTCAAAATGTTGGCGTTACAACAGCTTTTACCTCTGCTGGGCAAAGATCATTGGATGGTAACTTTGGATCTCAAGGAGGCTTACCTTCATGTTCCTATCAGACTGAGTTGCAGGAAGTATCTGTTTCGGGCTGGGACTTCTCATTATCAGTTCTCTGCATTGCAGAGTGTTCACGAAAGTTCTGGCTCCAGTGATAGCTTTCTTCAGGCTAAAAGGAATACAGATCTATCCTTATTTGGACGATTGCCTGATTCTGGCTCAAGGAAGGACGAGCTTCTTCATCATTTGGAATATGTGATAGCAGTGCTAAGATGCCTGGGGTATTCTGTGAGCGAAATAAAGTCCAGTCTAGTACCCTCTCAGGACATGTGCTTTCTGGGTGTAAGACTGAATACAGCATCCCAGATGGCCTTTTTGACCCCGGACAAACAAAAGAATCTTTCCCTTTACTTTCATCAATTGTCTCATCAGTCCAGGCTGACTGCAAGGACAGTCCTTCAAGCCTTGGGGTTCATGGCATCTTGTATTCTGGTGCTTCCCAATGCCAAACTGCATATGAGGAAGCTACAATGGTATCTCAAAATATGGACACAGCACTGCCAGGATTTGGACACTGTCATTCAAATAATACCTTGCATTCAAAAGGAATTTTGTGGTGGGCTCAGGAATGTCACCTAAACAAGGGACTCTCTGTGACCGTCAGATTCTAACGACAGATGCCTCAGACAAAGCTTGGGGAGCTCATCTAAATGGAAAGTGGATACAAGACAAGTGGCCTGCCAGACTACAACATCTACATATCAACTTGAAGGAGATGTTAGCAGTCCAGTTTGCATTAATAGCTTTCAAGGATTTACTTCTTCCAAGGCAGGTGTTGATTCTAACAGACAACACAACTGTCATGTGGTACATCAACAAGCAAGGGGAACACATTCTTATCCTCTATGCAGGCAAGCAATGATTTTGTGGGAGACTGCTCTCAGTTTACAGCTAAATCTTCAGGCAAGGTTTCTGCCGGGAGCACAGAACTCCTTAGCAGATGTGTTGAGCAGACAAATTATGGATCCCCACAGTGGAAATTGGATCCTCATGTATTTCGAAATTGACAGTGTCATGGGGAACTCCAGACATAGATCTGTTCGCTTCTCCACTAAACCATCAGCTGCCAAAGTTTTGCACAAAAGGTTTCATCCCACAGCTTGGAAAGTGGATGCTCTTTCTTTCAATTGGAGCAATCTTCATGTGTATGCCTTTCAACCTCTGCCTCTCCTCCCAAAGGTACTTCTAAAGGTCAGACAGGACAAGCCAAAGATGATTTTAATAGCTCCAGATTGGCCTCGACAGCACTGGTACCCATTACTGAGAAGTCTGGTAGGAGCCTCCATGGCCTTTGCCTTGATTCCTCACCTGTTGTCTCAGGAGGACAGTCATTTGCTCAATGTCAAGCTTCACTCTCTTCACCTAACAGCCTGGCATATTCTGTTTTGAACCATAGAGGGTCTCAACTTCCACAGCAAGTTTTGAATGTTATTTTGGAAGCTAGAAGGCCTAGTACAAGGAAAGTCACGCAGATAAATGGAAGAGATTTTTATTTTGGAGTGCAGCAAAGGATTTTGATGTTTCTGAGCCTAATTTAAGTGTGGCTCTTCAATATCTTACTGAGTTACTGGACAAAGGTTTGTCCTTCTCTTCTATTAAGGTTCATGCTGCAGCAATTTCGGCTCACTATGATTGTGACCCACCATTGTTTTCTCATCCTTTGTTCAAGCAATTTCTTAGAGGGGCAAAGAATATTAGACCCCCACGTAGAGCTCCTACTCCTGCTTGGGATCTCAATTTTGTGTTGGAGAAACTCACTCTACAACCTTTTGAGCCTGCAGCTACTACCGAGTTGAAATATTTATCATGGAAGACTGCTTTTTTGTTGGCCATTACCTCTGCAAGAAGGGTTTCTGAATTGCAGGCCCTTATGGCGATTGAGCCTTTCTTAATTTTCCATAAGGATAGGGTATCTTTGCGTACTAACCCTTCCTTTATGCCTAAAGTGGTTTCTAGTGTGGCTTTAAACCAAACTATTCATTTGCCTACTTTTTATGCAAATCCCCAAAATAAAGGGGAAAAGATTTTGCACACTTTAGATGTACACAGGCAGTTGCGATATTATTTGAGCAGAACTAAAGGGTTCAGGCAGTCTCAGCAGTTATTTGTTTCTTTTGCTTTGAGTTCTCAGGGCAAGCCTGTGTCAAAACAAACTATTTCTAAGTGGATTGGGTTTTGCATTGCTTTCTGTTATTCCCATCATGGCAAGGAGATTCCAGCTGGGATTAGGCCTCATTCCACTAGGGCTACTGCCACTTGACAGCTTTTTAAGGGGTGGCAACTAAAGATATTTTGGAGGCAGCTACTTGGAGTTCAGTGCATACTTTCTCTAAGCATTATCACCTTCCACTTTACTCTAAATCTAGGGCTGGTTTTGCCACTGCTATTTTACAGGGCATTTTGGCAGCTCCTGCTTCTTTATAGTTTTGCCATCCTCCCTTACCTCTGCTTTGGGATTCTACCCAAGTGTAAGGACTGCAGCAATGTGAGATGAAGAACATAGTACAGTTTTGTACCTACCATAAATGTAGATGTTCAAGATCCACATTGCTGCAGTCCTCCTCCCTCCTTCCCTCTGTAGTTAGAGGCGGTTGTGTGGGTTGGGTTGTAAATATTGTGTATATTGTGTACATATTATTAGTGCAAGGGTGGTTGGTTGGTTGTTTGCTGTCTTTTGGTTTTGACCTTTCTTTTTAGGGTCTTCTGACATCTGGGGCAAGAAAAGACTGAGGATATGACGTCGGTCATGCGCATTTGTACCCTGACGTCCTGATGTCAGTCTAATGCGCCTTGACCGACGTCAGCCTTATACTTTGATATTCGGGCTGACCGAAGACAGCGGACTACCCAAGTGTAAGGACTGCAGCAATGTGGATCTTCGAACATCTACATTTATGGTAGGTACAAAACTGTACTTTTCATACCCTAGAGCCAGACGCCCCCCCCCCCCGAATCACCCACTGCTATGATCCCAACTATTTCATTTACAGGCATATTGCTGAAGAATATCTGCAAACAGATCAACAGCCCAATTAGAGCTTTTCCAGTGTGCAAACTTAAAAACTTAGTAAAAAGAAAAAAAAAGCCAGTAGAAAGCTATAAATAAAGTAAAATGCAGTTACTGACTGGTAATTACACTACTTAGATGAAAAATTACAAAAGGCTGGAAAAATAGAATTTTTAACTAAATATTAAGATGAACTGATAAAACTGCAAAAATCAGAGGTTGAAATGAAGAAAAGGCTGGTTGAGCATGAAATATCTCAAGAAGTGCTGAGCAAAGTTAGAAGACAGAGCACCTAGCGAAAACCTGTGGTCTTTTGCTGTACCTGAGAAATTAGAAGAAACAGACTACATAAATTTTAGGAAAGTACAGTTAAGCAGCTAGACTGGTATTCCATACCAGGATTTGTTAATTGGAAGAGCACATCATGTCTGTGCTCCAAATTGGGCATTGAGAAAGGAGCAAAAACCTATATTAGTAAAGATGTCAGTTCCTGACAAAATTGTGGCAGAAAGGAAAATTATTAAAACTGTGGATAGATGCGTGAGGAAAATTATTATTTACTGTGCAAAAGCAGAAGAAACTTTATCCCAGCAATTAGGAAATGTTAAGAGGCAGGTGTAAGATTTAAGATGTTATATCCAGCTGTCTTCAGAATATTTTTCCAGGAAGTGCCAGAATGTTCATAGATTGTGAACCCGCATCTGAAGAAGTGAAGAAATGTAATGAGAAAGCAAGAGAACAAAGAGAAACTGAAGGAAACAATGACTGTACAACAAAGCATGCAACAACAACAAAAAAAAGACTTGGTGAAAGACTACCTCAAACTATTCCCGGTTTTAAACACCTTTATTAAATTATCATTTAAGCGTAAGATAACATACATGTATGTAAAAGAAAACAAACCATATTAGGATGTTTCCATTTACATTTTTATAACTATTAGTCCAGTATTACATAAATTGCTCAATTCCTACCTTCCCTTAAACCTCACTCCTCCTCCAGAACATTATTCTCTATGTATTGTTCCCATAATTTCCATTTATTTCTACGTGATTTGTACCTTTCCTTTTCTAAAGATCCCACTTCCAGTTTATCTCTGTTACAATATTCAGTACTTTATAAATGGTTGATTTAGACATTGATTTCCATTTTCCAGTAATTGCTTTTTAGCAGCCACCAGACTTAAACTGAACCAGACCTTACTATGTCTAGGCAGTTCAGATTACATATCCCAGCTCAAAAGAATAATTTTAGTTACACCTATTTGCTCACCCAATATTTCTGACAGAGTACTCTGTAGGGATTTTTTTTAATCTGCTGACTCATTATACTCCCCAAATGTATGTTCCCAGTTACCACTTTCTTCCCCAACACCTCCAACATTTGTCAGCTACCCAAGGAAAAATTCTTTTGAATCTACTTGAGGGTACAAAAATAACCTACGCAAACACTTCCAAGTAAAAATCCTAGCCTTTGTTGCATATTTGGGAACCATACAGGTGTCCTCCCATTATTCCCTTGTAAATTGCTTATCCAGTCTCCCTTCCCAATCCTTTCTAACCTTCACTGATTGATTATTATAGTTATTGTGCAATATTTTATATGTCCTACTGATTACCCCTTTTTTTAACAGTAACGTTCTGTTGTAGTTTCAACTAAAAACTTTATCAGAGCAGGTCTTTAACTTAGGAGTCCCCTATCCCTTTCTCTTTGCATATATTCTGATGTCAATCCTGGGTAGGGAAGACAGGCTGTAGCCTGCAGTCCATATGTCATCTTGGCCTCATCCCATTCTATTACCTTTCCCTCTCTAGTTATTTGCTCCCAATACCTTGGTCCCTTTGCCAGTTTTTTTCCAGTAAATTCCAGCCCCTTCTTGCCTGTTCTCTGATTCCTACTTGTGTTCATCAGCAAAATCTCCTCTCTCCATTCTCACATTGCCTTATTTCTTTGAATACTTTATGCTACTTTATGAATATAATATTCTGCATGGCTGTTGTTATTCTCCTTAAGGATCTGCATTCAAAATCCGCTCTTTCCTTTTTTTCTTGAATTTCCCTCATTTCATCATCCCATTATACTTTGAATTATAACATTCTGATTTTGTTATATATGTCAGCCTCAGCTATGTAGCTGTAAAGTATCCTTTCAAATCGGGTAATTCCAAACCACCTTGTTTTGTTAGAAGGCTCAAATTATCCAGCTTGACCCTTGCCCAGTTTCCCTCCAAATAATTTCCTACAACTCTCTATTATCATCCACAACTTCTCAGGTTGATAAAAATATGCCTGACCTGTATATAAAACTAAAAGGGCTAAAAATATTTCACTGCTTTTATCTTACTGTCCATATCTATAAACAAGAGCTTCCAGTTTCACAGATGTTCTTTGTGTTTCACTGTTGCAGTCATCACATTTGGGTTATCTGCATGCATGTAGCCCTCAGCCAGCCTGAATACCAGAGTCTTGGATTCCTGCGTTGGTTGCTGTCTCTTCTTCCATGACGCCAGGTCGTCAAGGGTATAAAACATGCAGCCGATGCCATTACATCAGTCTTTCTTGTCGTGCGGTGCCCGATGTAAAAGCAGTTCGCAAGTGCCGGTTGGCCGACTTCTGAAATTTTCATTTTCGAGTTTCAGAACCAAAGTCTTCAAAAAACCTAAGTACCCCATTGGGGATTCCTTTTCTTGCTCTTAACCGATGTCAGTAAAAGTTAACAACTGTATTACCTGTGGAAAGCAAATACCTCATAAAGATTTTCATTTGTACTGCATTCCTTGCTTAGGCCCAGACCACAATGTCCCTCGCTGTTGGTTTTGTGCCTTGTTCAACCCCCAAACTCTTCGTCGTCGGTATATATTTGCAGCAACTTATTTTGGTACTCTGTATATCTATCCAGAAATGGCTTCGGTAAGCCATCCGACTACCGATATTCTGAAAAAATGTAAGGATAAAGACAGAGACAGACCGCATATGTCCAAAACTGCTGACGATGCTTCCGTTAAGCTAGTCACCAGTCCGCCGGTACTCAGTGAGGTGCTTTTGCAGCCCCTGATGCCCGCTATTTCAGATTTGCAGGCCTCTACTGAGACCCATTCGGAGTCCGATATGCCGCGAGATGCTTCTTCAACTGTGAACCTGCGGATGTTTCTACCTTGGATGGGTCAGGAGCTGCTGTGCAGGCACAGGCTTCTGAGGGTGTATTCAGGCCTACAGCCTTGCATTTTAAACAGATGCCATCTCCATCATCCAGGCCTAAAACTCGACCCACGTCTAGAAAACTGACATCCAAACTGCATACTCAGGCCCATATGCCTAAAAAACAAATGCTTAGAATGGCTGAAGACCTTATTAACTTAATTAGGGGAAGCCAGCCTTCCCCCTCTAAGAGACCTAGAACTGATTTTCCTTCTGATTCTTCTGATCAGGAATTTGATATTTCTGTTTCTTCTGATTACAGGATGTGCCCATATCTACCTATGAGGATTCTAATGCAGAGGATTCCATTCCCTCTGCTTCCCATCCAGAAGATTTTTCTTTTGGTGAAACCTTGCACACTCTTAGGGAGCATTTCTGCTGGGAAAGTCAGAATTACTCTGACTCCAAAAAGAGGCTTAGGGAATTCTTACTCCTCCCTCAACACAGGCCTTTAGCTATCCCGCCTGTTCTGGACATTGTGGATGATGCTTTCTTGGAATCTAGCCTTTCTCCAGACACTTTATCTCCAGTTCCCATAAAACCTTACAGGTATTACAGGGTACCTGACTCTCACAGGTTCCTCTTCAAGAATCCTACTGCAGATCCAGAGAGCATTTCCCAAGGAACTAAGGGCATTAAGGCTACTGCTGTCAAAAACCCTACCCCTTCTGATAGAGATTCTAGAGCCTTGGACAGATGGGGTAAGAAGGTATATACTTCTGCTACTTTGGCCATTAGGGCTTTAAATTGCCAGCCTCATATGTTAAAGTACCAGCAGCTTATTATGGGACTACTTAAACAGAAAATGATGTTGATTCCTGACTGTGCTGAACACAAAGAATTACAGGATTTAATGCATTCTGCAGAAGAAGTTGGTAAACATACTTTGCAATGTGGTTTTGACTCTCTAAAAGCATCTTGCAGGGCTGCTGTCACTGGGTCTGTACTTAGAAAGCATGCTTGGCTTAAGGAGCAAAACTTGCCAGATCATGTTAAAGCTAAATTACTGGACGCTCCCCTTAAACCAAGAACGCCTGTTTGGCAACAAAGCAGAAGTTGTCCTCAAAAAGATGGAGGAAAAAGCTAAATTTAGGCAAACTGTTAAAGATTTCCTGCAAGTACAGCCTCCCAGATTTAGTAGGCATTGTCTTTCAAAGAATTGGTCCTTTCCAGCCTCCTCCAGGCCCTTTCAGTTCAAACCCAGGAACAGCAGACTGCCTAGGTTACAGTCTCAGCCTACGCACAGGCCTAAGCAGTGGGGGGCTCCCACTTCCAAAGCAAGGAGTAGTAAGACACCCCCATGGGAAAATGGCACAATGACTTAACCTTAACCCTTCCAAGCCCTGCTCAGCTGTCTGCTCCATTAGAAGGAAAGCTCACCCTGCATGCAAATAATTGGGAACTCATTACCCAGGACAAGTGGGTTTTGAATATAGTTTCCCAAGGATACAGATTCCACTTCCACACCCTACCAACCCCATATGGTTGGCCAGACCTACCCCCAAATCAGTGGGCAAGAGGCTCAACAGCAGGTTCTCTTTCTTCTAGGTATCAGGGCTATTCAACCTATTCCAGCAGAAGAAAGGGGACAAGGTTTTTATTCAAGACTTTTCCTGGTACCCAGAAAAGACAGCTCCTGGCGTCCTATCCTGGACCTCTCTATTCTAAACACTTTTTTGGTAATCCCAAAATTCAAGATGCTAACACTTCAACAGCTGCTTCCTATGATAGGCAAAGATGACTGGTTGGCAACCTCAGACTTAAAGGAATCTTACCTGCACATTCCAATAAGGGAATCTTGCAGGAAATGCCTACACTTCAGGGCAGGCTCCATGCACTTTCAGCTGTCTGCACTTCCCTTTGGCTTATCTACTGCACCCAGGGTATTCACAAAGTGTCTAGCTGTAGCCATTGCATTTTGCAGGCAGAGAAATATTCAAATATACCCTTACTTGGACGATTGTCTGATTCAGGCAGAAAGCCAGGAATTGCTATTAAAACATCTGGCATTCGTAAAAAAACTTCTAAACTCACTGGGATACACCATAAATGAAAAGAAATCTCACCTAGTACCCTGCCAACAAATTGTATTCCTGGGAACAAGCTTGAATAAAACTTCCCAGATGGCTTTCCTCATTCCAGAGAAACAGGTTTATTTGACAGCCTACTTCAAACTACTGGCCACAAAGACCCAGCTATCTGCAAGGAAAATTCTGCAAGCCCTGGGGTTCATGGCCTCTTGAATTCTACTAATTCCATATGCAGGACTGCATATGAGGAAACTGCAATGGTATCTAAAAAAACTATGGTGTCAACATTCTCAGGACCTGGAATCAATGATTCCTATCATTCCTTGTATAAAGATAAAGTTCCTTTGGTTGGCAGAGGCCTGTTACCACAACAAGGGGCACCCTTTTACTCTACCCCCTGCCGCCCAAACCCTAACAACAGACGCATCAGACTATGCATGGGGGGCTCACTTGGCAGGGCAGGGCAGTGCATTAAGGGCCAATGGAACCCAAGACCGATGCACCTGCATATCAATCAAAAATAAATGTTAGCTGTACAGAATTCCATGACAGCCTTCAAGGACCACATTCTTCCAGGACAATTATTGGTAAAGACGGACAACACCACAGTTGTGTGGTACATAAACAAGCAGGGGGAAACCAACTCGTACCATCTCTGCAGACTAGCCATGGCTCTGTGGAACACAGCCTTGATCTACCAAGTGCACCTGCAAGCTCAAATGTTCCTGCCAGGCATAAACAGCTGCAGTCATAACAGAAATCTCATGAGATAGACCTGTTTGCCTACCCTCAGAACTACCAATTGGACAAATTCTGCACAAGGACTTCCCACAGTCAAGCTTGGAAAGTGGATGCCCAGTTCTTTACCTGGGAAAGCCTCTCAGTTTATGCCTTCCCCCCTCTGCCTCTCCTCTCGAAGGCACTGCTAAAGATCAAACAGGACAAACCAAGGACAATACTGATTGCACCAGACTGCCCATGCCAGCACTGGTACCCCTCTTGTGCAGTATGACACTGCTGGAACCATGGCATCTGCCTCAGACTCTTTCCCTGCTGTCCCAGCAGGTGGGCCAGATTCTGCACCCTCAGATTCAAACCCTGTCAGCCCCCAAAGTAGCAGGTGCTAGATGTCATTCTGTATGCTGAAAAGTGGAAAATGTACTGTTCCTGGAGCCAGACTCAGGGGATGGGCACACCGGTGACCAGCTTACCTCATATTCTTCAGTATTTAACAGGAATGCTACACAAGGTCCTATCCTTCTCGTCTATTAAAATTCATGCCTCAGACCATGTCAGACAAAGTTAATAATTGTATTTCTTGTGGGAAGCAAATACCGCATAAGGATTTCCATTCCCTCTATATACCTTGTTTAGGCCCAGACCACAACGTGTCAGTCTGTCGCTTTTGTGCTACATTCAACAAACGCACTATTAAGCGTCGGGCGGAGTTCGTCCAGCATTATTTTGGAAAAGCTTTTAACTATACTATGTCGCCGGATACTCCGACTCCTTTGTCTAAAAACGCATACAAGGACCGACACACACGAGGTCCGCGGCCTCTACCGACACCATGCCAAAGCCGACTACGTGGTCCAGTTCTCAGCGAGGCTTCACGCAGCCCTGACTACTGGCGACACTTCTTTGACAGTGTCTCCTGTACCCAAGGTCGCAGGCTCCTCGCCCACACCCGACTACAGATACCGAAGCCACTCTTGGCGTTGAATCTCAGAATGTGGACAGGTCCACCTCCACTCAAGGTGTCTTCAGACCTTCCTCTTCTTTCTCTATCAAGGCTTTCACAAAGTCTAAAGCAACCATGCACTCTAAGAGACCAGCTATACAGGGCCCATCTCCAGGCCCCATGCCTAAGAAACAGATGCTTAAAATGGCTGAGGATTTAATTACTCTTATCAGAGGTTCTCAGCCCCCACCGGACAAAAGGCCCAGAGTGGAGGAAGATTCCCCCTCCTCTGATCAGGGCTCCATTATTTCAGAGCATTCTGGTGATCAGGAACATTCTTACTCCCCTTTTGAAGATTCTGATGCGGAAGAGTCCATCCCTTCTCTCCCCCCCCCCCCCCAGAGGATTACTCATTTGGGGAAACTTTGCATACCTTAAGGGAACATTTCCACTGGCAAGGCCAAGATTATTCAGATTCCAAGAAAAGGCTCAGGGAATTTCTTTTGTTACCTCAGCACAGGCCTCTGGCTATACCTCCTGTCTGGGACATCCTAGATGATGTTTATTCGGAGGCTTGCCTTAACCCGGACTCTCTACCTCCAGCTCCAGTTAAGCCTGACAGGTACTACAGGGTTCCTGACTCACACCAATTTCTATACAAAAGCTATGCTGCTGACCAAGAAACTATCTCACAGGGCCCCAAGGGAGTTAAGGCCTCCATTGCTAAAAATCCATTACCTTCCGAGAGGGACTCCAGATCCTTAGAAAGGTGGGGAAAAAAGGTATATACCTCGGCTACCTTATCCATGAGGGCCTTAAACTGTCAGTTTCATATGCTAAAATACCAACAGTTTTTGTTATCACAATTGAAAAGTAAAATGTCACAACCTGAACAACCAGACTTGAAGGAGTTGCAGGATTTGATGGCATACCTTACAATGTGGTTTTGATGCTATAGAGACCTCATGTAGAGCTGCTGTTACAGGATCAGTCATACGTAGGCATGCCTGGCTCAAGGAACAAGCCTTGCCTGATCATGTCAAAGCTAAATTACTAGACGCCCCTCTTCAAAAGGATGTTCTATTTGGTGCTAATGCTGAGGAGGTGTTAAGGAAAATGGAGGAAAAGGCTAAATCAATGCAAACTGTGAAAGAATTTCTACAGGTACAACCCCCCTCGTTTCAGTAGAAATTGGCCTTCCAAAAACTGGTCCTTTCCAGCCACGGACAGACCCCAAAGAGGCAGATACAGGTGCCCGAGGGGCAGGGGACAATCCCAAGGATCGTTTAGAGGCAGACAATGGCAAGCTCCTACACAAAGAGGTGGTGAGGATAACTCGCAATCTTTCAGAAAGCGAACCCAGTGACTTTCCCCTTTGCATACCAACCAAGTCTCAAATGGCAGCCCCCTTAGGAGGAAAGCTGGCATTATTTTCAAAAAATTGGCATATTGTCACAAAGGACAAATGGATCCTGGACATTATAAACAGAGGCTACAAATTCCATTTTCACACCCTTCCAAAAATGAGAGGCATGCCAAACCTGCCACACAATCAAAGGGCAGAGGCACAAAGACAAATTACAGATCTCATAAACATGAAAGCTATTCAAGAGGTACCTACGCATCTAACAAGGTCAAGGTTTTTATTCCAGGCTATTTCTGATGCCAAGGAAGGGAAAAGATTGGAGACCTATTTTGGACCTATCCATCTTAAACACATTTCTACTGCCAAAATTCAAGATGCTCACTCTACAGCAACTTCTTCCCATGCTGGGCAAGGAGTCTTGGCTGGTAACATTGGACCTCAAGGAGGCATACCTGCATGTCCCAATCAGGCAAAATTGCAGAAGGTACCTCAGGTTTCTTGCAGGTTCAACCCATTATCAATTCTCTGCATTGCCCTTTGGCTTATCTACTGCACCCAGAGTATTCACGAAATGCCTGGCATCAGTAATTGCCTACTGCAGACTTCAAGGGATACAAATATACTCCTATTTGGACGACTGCCTGATCCAAGCGGACAGCAAGCACATTCTTCTGAAATATCTGGCTTATGTAATAATGTTGTTGAACTCTCTGGGATACACAGTCAACAAAAAGAAATCAAGGCTAATACCCTCTCGGAAGATAATTTTCCTGGGTGCCAATTTGGACACAAACACCCAGATGGCCTACCTCACGCCAGAGAAGCAGGGGCAACTAATTCAATACTTCAGAACACTAGCAAATTGTACCAGGCTGACTGCAAGGAAAATCCTGCAGGCTCTGGGATTCATGGCATCTTGCATCTTACTAATCCCATGTGCAAAGCTGCATATGAGGAAACTACAATGGTACCTGAAAAACATATGGTCTCAACACAGCCACAGTTTGTAAACAATAGTACCACTAATTCCATGTCTGCCAAAGGAATTTCTGTGGTGGGCTCAAGCATGTCAAACAAACACAGGTCTTCCATTCAGCAAGCCTCAAGCAAATCAAGTCATCACAACAGACGCCTTGGACTACACCTGGGGGGCGCACATGACAGATCGGTGCATTCAGGGCAAATGGTCACAAAAAGAAAAGCATCTTCACATCAATCAAAAGGAAATGCTAGCAGTAATAAATGCTATTATAGCTTTCAAGGACCTTCTACAACCAGGTCAACTATTGATAAGAACGGACAACACCACAGTTATGTGGTACATAAACAGGGAGGAACACATTCTTACCCCCTATGCAGACTGGCCATGTCACTTTGGAACATGGCCATGGACTTACAAATGGAACTACAAGCACAGTACTTGCCAGGCAAGGAAAACACTGGCAGACAACCTAAGCAGGAATATGACAGATCCACACGAATGGAAATTGCATCCAAAAGTTTTTACAGAAATAATCCAAGAATGGGGAAGGCCAGACATAGATCTCTTTGCCTTCCAAAAAAATCATCAATTGACAAAATTCTGCTCAAGGATCTTCCATCCAATGGCCTGGAGAGTGGATGCTCTCTCTTTCAGTTGGACATCAATGACAGTTTATGCCTTCCCACCTCTTCCTCTGCTGCCCAAAGTTCTATTGAAAACCAGAGCAGACAGACCAAAGATGATTCTCATTGCTCCGGACTGGCCAAGACAACACTGGTACCCACTCCTGAGGAGCCTGACGCATTCGCCTCCATGGACCCTGCCTCTAATGCCTCTTCTTCTGACTCAGCACAGCTTCAAAACTCTTCACAGCCAGCTAAAAACACTCAATCTAGCCGCATGGAAAATTCCTTAGCATCACAACAGGCCCTACTCACCAAGGAGGTGCAGGATGTCATTTTGGAGGCCAGAAGGCCATCAACTAGAAAAGCTTACTCCGCAAAATGGAAACGTTTTTGTGTCTGGAATGAGAAAAAGGGCCAGGATCCTGGAAAACTGGATTTACCTCAAATACTACAATATTTGGCTGAACTGCTAAGCAGTGGACTTTCCTTCTCCTCCATCAAAATCCATGCCTCAGCCATTTCTGCAGAATACAACACTGATCCACCTTTATTCTCTCACCCTCTCTTAAGACAGTTCCTCAGAGGGGCTAAGAATTTAAGACCTCCAAGGAGACAACCAATACCTGCTTGGGAATCTTAATTTCATTCTGGAAAAACTGACCTTGCCTCCCTTTGAGCCAGCTGCCTCATCAGATTTGCAATATTTGTCCTGGAAAACAGCTTTCCTTCTGGCTATCACCTCAGCTCGTAGAGTTTCAGGACTACAGGCTCTCATGGCTGTCCAGCCTTTTATCATCTTCCATCAGGACAGAGTTTCCTTACGAACCAACCCGTCCTTTATGCCTAAAGTGGTTTCCAGGGTAGCTTTAAATCAGGCCATACATTTATCTACTTTTTATCCTAATCCTCAAAACAAAGGGGAGAGATTACTACATTCCTTGGACATCCACAGACAACTGCGTTATTATTTGGACAGAACAAAGCCTTTCAGAAAATCAGAACAGCTCTTTGTGGCCTATGCGGTAGGAGCCCAAGGAAAGCCAATTTCCAAACAGACAATCTCAGAATGGATAGCCCACTGCATACGCTTTTGCTATTCCTTTCATGGCAAAACTGTACCTACAGGCATTAGAACTCATTCCACCAGGGCCACAGCCACCTCTGCAGCCTTCCTCAGAGGAGTTCCTACCAAGGATATTTTGGAAGCAGCCACTTGGAGTTCTGTGCATACCTTCTCCAAGCACTACAACCCACCATTATACTCCAAATCTAGAGCAGGCTTTGCCACTGCAGTCTTGCAGGGCATTTTGGCTCCTAGTTCCACCTAGTGCCTACCACCCCTTTCTTAGCTTTGGGATTCTACCCATCTGTTATGACTGCAGCTGTATGCACGATGAACATAGTACAGTTTTGTACCTACCATAAATGTAGATCTTCGAGTGCTAATACAGCTGCAGTCCAGGTTTCTCTCCCTCCTTCCCCTCTTGGGACAGGCCTATAGGCTAACACATCCTCATACAACCTGATTGGGGTATTCATTTATGTTGTGTTTGCTTGCAACTACTGTATTTTGATTATATTACACTGCATTACTACACAAATTTATGTATTGCCTTCCTTCTGGGGGCACCTGACATCTGGGGCAGGAAAAACTGAAGAAAATGGCGTCGGCTGGTTCCTTTATACCCCTGTCACACTTACGTAAGGGAAGAAGCGACGACAACCGACGCCGGACCTAGACTTTGGAATCCGGCCGACCGAGGACCCGCCTGACGGCAGGAGAACCCATCTGTTATGACTGCAGCTGTATTAGCACTCGAACATCTACATTTATGGTAGGTACAAAACTGTACTTTCCTGCCAGGCAAGCTAAATTCACTGGCAGACAACCTAAGCAGAAATCTCATGGACCCACGCGAATGGAAACTGGAACCAAAAATATTCAACCTCTTGAAGAACAAATGGGGGACCCCAGAGATAGACCTGTTTGCCTCCCCTCAGAACTACCAATTGGACAAATTCTGCACAAGGATTCCCACAGTCAAGCTTGGAAAGTGGATGCCCTGTCCTTTACCTGGGAAAGCCTCTCAGTTTATGCCTTCCCCCCTCTGCCTCTCCTCTCGAAGGCGCTGCTAAAGATCAAACAGGACAAACTGATTGCACCAGACTGCCCATGCCAGCACTGGTACCCCTCTTGCGCAGTATGACTCTGCTGGAAACATGGCATCTGCCTCAGACTCCTTCCCTGCTGTCCCAGCAGGTGGGCCAGATTCTGCACCCTCAGATTCAAACCCTGAACCTTGCAGCCTAGCTAATTCCTTGAGCTCTCCACTAGCGTCCCTCAGTAAGCAGGTGCTAGATGTCATTCTGGAGGCAAGGAGGCCTAGTACTAGAAAATCCTATGCTGAAAAGTGGAAAATGTACTGTTCCTGGAGCCAGACTCAGGGGATGGGGCACACCGGTGCCCAGCTTACCTCATATTCTTCAGTACTTAACAGGAATGCTACACAAGGTCCTATCCTTCTCGTCTATTAAAATTCATGCCTCTGCCATTTCAGCACATTATAATATTGAACCACCCTTCTTCTCTCACCCCTTGCTAAAGCAATTCGTCAGAGGGACCAAAAATTTAAGACCCCCCCCCCCCAGGAGAGCCCCTACTCCTGCCTGGGACCTTAACTTTGTATTGGAAAAGCTCACTATCCCTCCTTTTGAGCCAGCTGCAACTGCAGAGTTGAAATTCCTTTCTTGGAAAACAGCCTTCCTTCTAGCCATCACTTCAGCAAGAAGAGTGTCTGAATTACAGGCCCACATGGCAGTGGATCCCTTCATTATCTTCCATGCAGACAGGGTTTCCTTCAGGACCAATCCTTCGTTTATTCCCAAGGTGGTGTCTAGTGTGGCCCTTAATCAGTCCATCCATTTGCCTACCTTTTTCCCCGAATCCACAGAACAAAGGAGAATGAATACTGCACTCTTTGGACATGTATAGACAACTTAGATTTTATTTGGACAGGACTGAATCTCTCAGAAAATCTGAACAGCTGCTAGTTGGCTTTGCTGCAAGGGCAGAGGGGAAAGCCGTTTCAAAGCAAACCATTGCTAAGTGGATAGCCCATTGCATTCATTTCTGCTATAAGCACCATGGAAAACCTACCCCACAGGGGATGAGATCACATTCCACCAGGGCTGCATCTACCTCTACAGCCTTTCTCAGTGGTGTCCCTACCAGGGACATCCTAGAAGCTACTTCCTGGAGCTGTGTACATACCTTCACCAAGCATTACCACATGCCTATTTTTTTCTAAATCCAGAGCTGGTTTTGCCACTGCAGTCTTGCAGGGCTTAATAGCTAGCAGTAATGCTCTCTAATTTCCTCCTCCCTTCCTTAGCTTTTGGAATCAACCCAAATGTGATGACTGCAACAGTGAATACACTCGAACATCTACATTTATGGTAAGTCTACACAACTGTACTTTTTGCAGAAGTGGTAAACTTATACGAGTCAAGAATGAGCAGATTATTATAATTAAGGCCCATTGATATGTAATTTATTGGAGGAAAAAAATGATAACCCTGTTGGAGGCTTGTATTGTCTGGCTTAGTCTTGCAATGGTGTTTGTAGTTTCTTGTAGATGGTAAGGAAAGAATATGTAGTGGGGGGGGGGGAGTGCCAAAGTAGAGCACTAACTTCCATCTTGGGAAGTAGTCAAAAATAAGTTTAACATATACTTTGTATGGACTTAAGTGAATTAACTGTTATTTTGTGGGAATTTCAGGGTCTGTTCAAACAGTAAGAAATTAATGCAGATAGTGCAAGGCTATATAATATGTATATATTTGTGTGTGTGTGTATGAAGTAATGTATGCAAACATAATGGAAGCCTGTCAGAAGAAAATATAAGTGATATATTAAGGGCAAATGGGAATGCCGGAATGGCAAGAAAAATCATAGGGATTTTAAGACATAAATGAAAAGATGACATTTAGAATAATGTAATGTGAATGGCCTCACTGAGTTTTTTAAAAGGGCTAAAATACTAACGTATCTCAGAGGGAAGAAAACATTTTAGTATGCTGCAGGAAATGTACAAACCAGCAGAAGTAAAAATACAAACAGGTTCTCAGCAAGCTTTCAAGGCGTCAAGAAAATAATAGTTACACTAACATCTATTTTATTTTTTTGTTTGTTGGGTTTGTGCACAGATCAGTACTGAACAATTTCAGACTCAGTCTGGGTGAAGTACAAAACTTTTTACAAAAAAGGTAGAAATGAGAGGAATAACAGAGTAGTTCAGACCTTTTACATAAAAAATCTGTATTTGTATATTCTAGTGAACAAGAAGATTGTAAATCTAAAAGAGGAGGAAACTTGGAAAGAAGAAAGGAGAGAGTGTGTTAGGTGATATTCCTTTGTCGAAGGAGGAGCATTTGGCCTTGTTGAAGAAGTGTGTTTTGAATTGCATTCTGAATTTGGAGTAAGTATTGATTTTGTTTAGTTCGATGGGGAAAGCTTACCAAAGAACAGGTGCGTGAGAGGAGAATGCATGTGCAGTTCAGTTTGGTTTTAAAGGTATTTGAGAATTGGTATGGCTTGTGAATACTGTCATGGTTTTTATGAGGAGGTTTTTAAATGAAGTTTAGCTACAAGGGAAGTAAATATCTGGAGCTGGAGTAGGATGTGGAGTTGGGATCCTTACAGTATGAAGGGGAGCACCCATGAACATTGACTGTAGGTGATGGTCACAGATGATGTGACACCCCAATCCCATGTACAAAAAGGGAAAAAAGGGGTTGATGTCGATGACACCCATAGTAACTGAAGAGAAAATAGGTGAGAAAGAAATATATATTTTATCAGAAGTTATTGGATGGCTAGGGGACCAACAGTTACAAACATGTATATTCTTCCTAATATGTAACAAATGGAATTAAGAGTGCTGAGTGTGGTGGAGTTTTAAGCAACAGTTCCTCTTTATGGAGGATTAGACTATAAAATGTAAGAAAGGGGATCTCTGGAAGATGAATGAAAGCCTATATAATAAAGGAGGAAATATTTTTTACTCCTTATATCTGACCATCAACTGTCACTACCTTCTGTCATTCATCAGGTCTACCAGATCCACCTCGGCCTCCCTGAGGCTCAACCTGACCCATGCCCATGACAAATGAGTGGATTGGGGGTGCTGGTACAGCCATTATACTGCTGCTGGGGAGTATACCTTTAACTCCTGCCACCTCTCAGTAGCCTTGCAATCTATAATTCCTGTCAAGAGGTGCATGTGCATTTCTGCACTTGTACAACCTCTAGACTAAGTGGTGCATTATGCAGCACTGAGCTACTAGGCTTGTAACACTGCTTTATTGCAGTGAAACAAGGCTGCCTGTCCCTGAAATGGCCAAACCAATGTCAGCTGTTCACTCCTATCCTTCCTGTTTAGCCACTCCAGTACCAGTAACATTATGCTTTCCCTACATATCTACTGAAAAAAAGTGAAAAAGTTTGTAGAGGAAATGCTGGATTGTCTGTCACAATAGATCAGAGAATAAAGAGGGAAGCATGGCAAATACAAAAGAAGAACTGAAAAAAAGGATTTAAAGAAAATGTGTTTGCAAAATCAAAAGATATTTGGGAAGCAAACAACAGGAAATACCTGGAAGGCTTGTCAAATATAAGAGCACCACAAAAAACAAAGAAAAGAGAAGAAGAAGAAACAATTCACTGGAAATGGAAAGTGATCATTTATATACAGTGACTGAGTTGAGGCCTTGTTGAAGAAGTGTGTTTTGAGTTGCATTCTGAATTTGGAGTAAGTATTGATTTTGTTTAGTTCGATGGGGAAAGCTTACCAAAGAACAGGTGCCTGAGAGGAGAATGCATGTGCAGTTCAGTTTGGTTTTAAAGGTATTTTAGAATTGGTATGGCTTGTGAATACTGTCTTGGTTTTTATGAGGAGGTTTTTAAATGAAGTTTAGCTACAAGGGAAGTAAATATCTGGAGCTGGAGTAGGATGTGGAGTTGGGATCCTAACAGTATGAAGGGGAGCACCCATGAACATTGACTGTAGGTGATGGTCACAGATGATGTGACACCCCAATCCCATGTACAAAATGGGAAAAAAGGGGTTGATGTCGATGACACCCATAGTAACTGAAGAGAAAATAGGTGAGAAAGAAATATATATTTTTATCAGAAGTTATTGGATGGCTAGGGGACCAACAGTTACAAACATGTATATTCTTCCTAATATGTAAGAAATGGAATTAAGAGTGCTGAGTGTGGTGGAGTTTTCAGCAACAGTTCCTCTTTATGGAGGATTAGACTGTAAAATGTAAGAAAGGGGATCTCTGGAAGATGAATGAAAGCCTATATAATAAAGGAGGAAATATTTTTTACTCCTTATATCTGACCATCAACTGTCACTACCTTCTGTCATTCATCAGGTCTACCAGATCCACCTCGGCCTCCCTGAGGCTCAACCTGGCCCATGACAAATGAGTGGATTGGGGGTGCTGGTACAGCCATTATACTGCTGCTGGGGAGTATACCTTTAACTCCTGCCACCTCTCAGTAGCCTTGCAATGTCTAATTCCTGTCAAGAGGTGCATGTGCATTTCTGCACTTGTACAACCTCTAGACTAAGTGGTGCATTGCTTATGCAGCACTGAGCTACTAGGCTTGTAACACCGCTTTATTGCAGTGAAACAAGGCTGCTTGTCCCTGAAATGGCCAAACCAATGTCAGCAGTTCACTCCTATCCTTCCTGTTTAGCCACTCCAGTACCAGTAACATTATGTTTTCCCTACATATCTACTGAAAAAAAAGTGAAACAGTTTGTAGAGGAAATGCTGGATTGTCTGTCACAATAGATCAGAGAATAAAGAGGGAAGCATGGCAAATACAAAAGAAGAACTGAAAAAAAGGATTTAAAGAAAATGTGTTTGCAAAATCAAAAGATATTTGGGAAGAAAACAACAAGAAATACCTGAAAGGCTTGTCAAATATAAGAGCACCACAAAAAACAAAGAAAAGAGAAGAAGAAACAATTCACTGGAAATGGAAAGTGATCATTTATATACAGTGACTGAGTTGAGGAAAAGGCTGAAAAACAAAGCTATTATGAAACCACACCAAAACAGAAAAATGTGCTCATAAATTAAGGCAACAAAAGGTTGAAGGGGTATCACAAATTAAGAGAACCAATAACAAAAATAACACAAGGAACTATCACTGAAGTCTTCAGGAACTTAGACTGGAAGTCTTCAGGGAATTCTGCATGACCCTATATAGAGATGAGAGGAAAGGGGAAAAAAAAGAAAATTTGATCGACAAATGTTTGGAGGGATTTATTTGCCAATACTGAAGGAAACAATAGAATAAGGGATAGTAGTCTCCATAAAAAGGTAAAGAGTGAGACAATAAATATGAAAACAGCAAATTTGGTACTCACCAATGAAGGTGATATTCCATTAGAAGTTTGAAAAAGTGCTAATAACACTGCATACTTTGTTAATAAGGTAAAGGAAGAGAGCTATACCAATGTTGTGGAAAAAGGATGGTAACTATTGACTTCCAAGATGGCTGCACACTGATCAACAGCTTAACTTCAGTTTTCCCTGTGTGAAAAAGAAACTGAAAGATAAGGACCAGGAACTCTGACACTTTTAGTAAATTCAGTTGCTGGCTAGTAAGTATACTGCCTGGATGCCAGCAAAGAAGAAACTAAGAGAGCCTGAAAGAAAATCATCTAGAAAACGTGAAGAGAAAACACTAGGAAGAATCCTGTAGCTGTTCAGCAATAAGCAGTTCCAGCACCAGATTTGGTACAAGATATGGCCTCCAGTAATAAAGAGAAAAATGAATGAAAGAGTGAAGGAGTATATACTCCAATAAAAGCCTGGACAAAATGAAAGAAGCTTTAAACAGCTATTCAGATGAACTGATAAAAACTGTAAACATTAGAGGTTGAAATGAAGAAAGGGCTAGCTGAGTATGAGACTGTTCAAGAAGAACTGTTTCAAAAATTGTAGAATTGCAGGACAGAGCAGGCAGAAAAAAATTAATTTGCTGAGGGAGAGATGGTCAAACACAAGGTTGCAATGACACTAGGGGCAAAAGAGGTACCAGAAATTAAGACTTTGTCCTGTTACTCCAGCAGGGCTTACCTACCAGACTAGGAATGTTAGATTTTTTGACAGTTCAGTTGATGGTGATTTTAGTGGAGACATCAGCACTAATGGATGTTCATCGTGTTTCACTGCTGCAGTCATTACACTTGAGTTATCCTGCCATCAGGCGGTCCCGCAGTCAGCCAGAGTTCTAAAGTCTTGGTCCGGTGTCGGTTGCTGTCGCTTCCTCCCTGATGTCAGTGCGCCAGGGGTATATAAGATGCAGCCGACGCCATTTTCTTCAGTCTTTCTTGCCGCGCGGTGCCCGGAGCAAAAGCAGTTCGCAAGTGCCGGTCGGCCGACTCCTGAGATTTTCGAAGTCGAATTTCAGAACCAAAGTCTTCAATAAAGCTAAGTACCCCGTTGGGGAAACTTTTTCTTGCCTCAGACCGATGTCAGTAAAAGTTAATAGTATTTCTTGTGGGAAGCAAATACCTCATAAGGATTTTCATTCTTACTGTATTCCATGCCTAGGCCCAGACCACGACGTCACTAGTTGTCGGTTTTGTGCTAGATTTAACAAGCACACTATTAAACGTCGGTTTGATTTTGCTTGCTATTATTTTGGCCCAAGGTTCAATTATACCATGCCGTCGGAACAACCAATGACTGGAATACACAAAAAACGCAAAGACAAAGATAAGGACAGGCATCCGAGGTCCAAAACCGATGATGAAGCCTCTTCTAGGCCAGTTGCCGGCTCGCCGGTTCTCAGTGAGGCGCTTTTGCAGCCCCTGACACCCACTACCTCAGAGCCACAGGCCACCTCCGACTCCCACGTGGAGATTACTAGGCCTCTGGAAACTCAAGCTATTGGGCCTATGGAAATTAACCCCTCAGATGGGTCCGGAGCCGCTGAGCAGGCATCAGCTTCTGAGGGTGTTTTCAGACCTTCACAGATTACCATCAAAACAACAACTAAGTCTAAAACTCCATTAAAGACAAAGAAACAAGTACAGCATTCACCTGGACAGGCCTCCATGCCTAAAAAACAAATGCTCAAAATGGCCGAAGACCTAATTACTCTGATCAGGGGTTCCCATCCCCCTCCTGATAAAAGGCCTAGGCAGGATACAGACTATGAATCCTCTGACCAGGTTTCCATTTCCTCTTCAGACCAGGGATACTCTCTAGCCCCCTATGAGGACTCATGCTGAAGAATCAATCCCTTCAGCCTCTCCTCCTGAGGATTACTCTTTTGAGGAAACTTTACATACCATGAGGGAGCATTTCCATTGGGAGAGCCAGGATTATTCAGAATCCAAGAAAAGGCTCAGAGATTTTCTTTTATTGCCTCAACACAGGCCCCTGGCTATTCCGCCTGTGTTGGATATTGTGTTCTCCGAATCCAGTTTAACCCCTGATTCTTTGTCCCCAGCACCAGTCAAGCCAGATAGGTACTACAGAGTCCCTGACTCTCACAAATTTCTTTATAAAATCCCTGCTGCTGACCCAGAAACTATTTCCCAGAGTCCCAAAGGGGTAAAGGCTTCCACTGCTAAAAATCCAGTTCCCTCTGACAGGGATTCTAAAGCATTACACAGATGGGGGAAGAAAGTTTACACTTCTGCAACTTTAGCAGTAAGGGCTTTAAATTGCCAGTTCCACATGCTTAAATACCAACAATATTTAATGTCTCTGTTAAAACAGAAAATGCTTACAAGCTCATAAGATCCTGATTATAAGGAAATGCAGGATTTATTGCATGCAGCTGAACAAGTGAGAAAACATACTCTGCAATGTGGTTTTGATTCTTTAGAGGCTTCTTGTAGAGCCACAGTTACAGGAACTGTGATTCGAAGGCATGCTTGGTTAAAAGAACAAGGTTTACCTGATCATGTTAAGGCAAAATTATTGGATGCTCCTTTACAGCATGATATCTTGTTTGGTGTTAAGGAAGAAGAGGTATTAAAGAAAATGGAGGATAAGGCAAAATCTATGCAAACAGTGAAGGATTTCTTACAGGTAAAACCACCTCGATTTAGCAGAAATTGGCCTTCTAAAAATTGGTCTTTTCCAGTGTCAGACAGGCCACAAAGAAGCAGATACAGACGCCCAAGAGGCAGATCTCAGCCCCAAGGCTCTTACAGACCATGACAGTGGGGTGCTTCAACCCCAAAAGGAGGAGAAGACAAGTCACAACCTTATACAAAATGGTCCCAATGACTTCCCCCTTCAAATGCCAAGCACTTACTTTTTGGCCGCTCCCTTAGGGGGGAAACTAGCACTTTTTTCACGAAATTGGCATATAATTACCCAAGACAAATGGGTTCTGAATATTTTGTCTCAAGGTTACAAGTTCCACTTTCACACTCTACCAAGGCCAAAAGGAATGCCAGACATGTCACAAAATCAATGGGCAGAGGCACAAAAACAAATTACAACCCTCATGGACATGAGAGCTATTCAAAAAGTGCCACAACAGGAACAAGGACAAGGATTTTACTCAAGACTTTTCTTGGTCCCCAGAAAGGACAAAGCCTGGAGACCCATACTGGACCTATCTACTCTAAATACTTACCTGGATGTTCCAAAATTCAAAATGTTGACACTACAGCAACTTCTTCCCATGCTGGGCAAGAAGGCTTGGCTTGTTACCTTGGACCTCAAAGAAGCATACCTGCATGTCCCAATCAGACAAAATTGCAGAAGATACCTCAGATTCATAGCTGGCACAATGCATTACCAATTCTCTGCACTGCCGTTTGGCTTATCTACTGCACCCAGGGTCTTCACAAAATGCCTGGCACCAGTAATTGCATTTTGCAGACAAAAAGGAGTTCAAATATATCCCTACTTGGACGACTGTCTTATTCAAGCAGAGAGCAAGGACATTCTTCTAAAGCATCTGACATTTGTAAAAAGATTGCTAATTTGCCTAGGGTACACAGTAAATGAAAAGAAGTCAAAACTAGTGCCCTCACAAGAGATAATATTCCTGGGTGCCAGCTTAAATACAACGGCCCAGATGGCTTATCTCACGCCAGACAAGCAAAGACAACTGACTCAGTACTTTCAATTGATGGCAACAAAAACCCAACTCCCTGCAAGAAAAACTCTGCAGGCCTTGGGATTCATGGCGTCCTGCATACTACTAATACCATATGCCAGACTGCATATGAGGAAATTACAATAGTACCTAAAAAGTGTTTGGACTCAACACTGTCACAGTTTGGAAACAGTAATACCACTTATCCCCTGTCTACAACAGGAGTTTCGATGGTGGGCACAGGCATGTCATCACAACAAGGGACAGCCTTTCACTTTACCCACAGCCAGGCAGACACTAACAGCAGATGCTTCGGTTTACGCCTGGGGAGCACACATGGCAGGAAAGTGTATTCAGGGCAAGTGGGCTGCAGACCAAATGCATCTTCACATCAATCAAAAAGAGATGCTAGCTGTACAAAATGCCCTAACAGCTTTCAAGGACCTTCTGCATCCAGGACAGCTATTACTAAAGATGGACAACACCACAGTTATGTGGTACATAAACAAGCAAGGGGGCACTCATTCCTATCCCATCTGCAGACAAGCCATGACTTTGTGGAACACAGCACTGACCTATCAAGTTTATCTGCAAGCACAATTCCTGCCAGGAAAGAAAAATACTCTGGCAGACGATTTAAGCAGAAACATCATGGATCCTCATGAGTGGAAATTAAATCCACAAGTATTCAGCATGGTAACACAAAAATGGGCGTGCCCAGACACAGATCTTTTTGCTTTCCCTCTGAACTGCCAACTACAGAAATTCTGCACAAGGACTTACCACTCACAAGCATGGAAAGTGAATGCTCTCTTGTTCAGCTGGAAAACCCTAAAAGTTTATGCCTTCCCACTGCTGCCTCTCCTTTCAAAGGTACTCCTAAAAGCAAGACAAGAAAGGCCAAAAATTATCCTGATTGCCCCAGATTGGCCACGCCAGCGCTGGTACCCAATCTTTAAGAATTTGGCTCAAGGCCCAGCATTGAATTTACCTCAAATTTCTCAACTTCTGACTCAACAAATCAATCAGATCCTGCACAGCCAGCTCAAAACCTTAAACCTGGCTGCATGGCAGATTACTTAGCCAAGCAACCAACATCTCTCTCTAAAGCTGTTATGGATGTTATTTTGGCCAGGAGGCCCAGCACCAGGAAATCCTATTTAGAAAAGTGGAAGAGATTCTGCGCCTGGAACCAGGCTCAAAGCTTTGACCCTCTTGTTCCAAATATTCCTCAGATATTACAATGCTTAACTGAGATGCTGGACAAAGGCCTATCCTTTTCATCCATTAAGATCCACGCCTCTGCCATCTCAGCTCATTACAACACGGATCCTCCTATTTTCTCTCATCCATTATTAAAATAGTACCTCAGAGGGGCTAAAAACATAAGACCGCCCCGGAGAGCACCAACACCAACTTGGGACTTCAACTTTGTCTTGGAAAAACTAACTTTACCTACTTTTGAGCCAGCCAATACAGCAGAATTAAAATGTGTCATGGAAAACTGCTCTGCTTCTGGCAATAACCTCAGCATGAAGAGTCTCAGAGTTACAGGCACTAATGGTAGTGGAACCTTTCATCATTTTTCATCAGGACAGGGTTTCTTTAAGAACAAACCCTACATTTATGCCAAAGGTGGTATCCAGTGTGGCTCTTAACCAAACTATTCACTTGCCAACATTTTATCCAAATCCCCAGAATAAAGGGGAGAGACTTCTGCGCTCATTGGACATACACAGGCAGTTATGCTTCTACGTGGACAAAACAAAAGCTTTCAGGAAAACTGAGTAATTGTTTGTTACATATGCTGCAGGATCACAGGGAAAGGCTATTTCAAAGCAGACCATTTCAAAGTGGATAGGACACTGTATCCGTTTCTGCTACACACAGCATGGAAAAACTGTACCTAGCAACATTAGGCCGCATTCCACCAGGGCAACAGCCATTTCAACTGCCTACCTTAGAGGAGTACCTACCAAGGATATTTTGGAAGCTGCAACTTGGAGTTCAGTGCACACTTTTACCTAGCATTACCACCTGCCTCTTTACTCTAAATCCAGAGCTGGCTTTGCCACTGCAGTGCTGCAGGGCCTCATAGTCACCCTGAATCCTTTTTAGACCCAGTGACCCAACCTCAGCTTTGGGATTCAACCCAAGTGTAATGACTGCAGCAGTGAAATACGATGAACATAGTACAGTTTTGTACCTACCATAAATGTAGATGTTCGAGTGTATTCACTGCTGCAGTCCAGGTTACCCTCCCTCCATCCCCTCTTTCTTAGCTGGGACTTATCTATACCTTTCTACCCTATACAACCTATGTGATGTATTTGCTTGTAACTGAAGGTATTGTTTTTATTTTTTATGTATGTTTTATTAGCAATATGTATTGCCTACCTATTTGGGGGCACCTGACATCTGGGGCAAGAAAAACTGAAGAAAATGGCATCCGCTGCATCTTATATACCCCTGGCGCACTGACATCTGGGAGGAAGCGACAGCAACTGACGCCGGACCAAGACTTTGGAACTCTGGCCGACTGTGGGACTGCCTGGTGGCAGGATAACCCAAGTGTAATGACTGCAGCAGTGAATACACTCGAACATCTACATTTATGGTAGGTACAAAACTGTACTTTCTTTTGATTTTTCTTCTCCTGTTCTTAGAAGTAATGTTACTGTTGTACTTGAGAGAGATGGTTTTAAAATTTTTAACTATAGCAGTTTTGTGGTTGACAATTTTTTTTATTTATTTTGTAGAGGTTTCACCTTTGTCCCAAGCAAGTGGCTTGATGTTGCTAACACTGTATTGGATTTTAAAACTTATATATGTAAATTGAACTTGAAAATCCTGTTTAACAAGCCAGGTACTGATGGAACACCTGTTAATTTTATACGTCCTAGTACAGTCCCCCTCTAAATCCTACTTTACAGATTTTTGAAAAAGTTTTGTGAACACGATATTCATAGAGTAGTTTAACAGCCAACGAGGTTTGTTCATTACAGTTTGTCCGTGCGTGAAAAGCAACTTTTGAATGAGTTGGCCAAGAACAACTTGATTAGGGCTATGAAACTGGAGAAGGGGGATGGGATTGTAATTAGGAACACCATTGATTATTCAGCTAAGATGTATGTAGTGCTGAACAATGATTCTCAGTACATTAGGTCTTTGAAGAATGAAATAAATATAGCCCATTATAAAATTGATACTAGTTTGAAGGCTCTACTTGACCAAATGATCATAGATCCCAAACTATACAACTTTTTACAGGTAGAATTTCCATACTAATCTAATATTTTTAGCATACCAAGGCCCACAAGAATACTAGTGATCCTGCTTTAAGTCCAATACTTGCAGCAACAGATTCTAAAACACATCCATTGCCATAGTTTGTAAATCATAAGCTAAAAAAATTGACATTCTTATGTTTTCACACACTCCTGGGATTCCTTGGGTCAAATTTGTCATGAAAACTACACTGTAGTGATTGTTATTTGGTTACTGTTGACATGGCCAACTTGTTTTCCTGCATCCCTCATGAGGTGGGATTGACTTGGTTTAGGGACACTCTGTTGGCATGTGATTTTTGTGGATGTAGGGAGATTAACATGCTCAAAGATTTCATGTGTACCTTCCTAGACCGTAATTATGTATTCTTTGAATGAGAATATTTTAAGCAGTGGACAGAGGTAGCAACGGGAGCCTCCCGTGCCTCTCTATATGCTAATATTGCATTATGGTTCTGGGAGAACAATTTTGTTTTCAAATCTAATTACATCCTGAAGACATGTTTTTACATTATTTGGATGATGTATTTATTGTGTGGCATGGTATTTTAGAGTACGTTAAGGAATCTGTGCAATTTTTGAACAACACCAAAGGTTTTTTTAAATTTAATTACAATGTTTCTAGTACAGAAATCAACTACTTTGATGTGCTAATTGTAAAAAAAAAAAAAAAAAAAACTGAACAGAAATGTATCTATAAAATTTACAGGGAACCAACTTTTTCCAATAATTTTTTACATTTTTCAAGTAATCACCCATTTCATCAGAAGAAAGGGTTGTTTAAGGGTCAGTTGATTTGGCTATCTAGGATCGAATGAGAGAATGTTAATTTCAAGTGGGAGATTGACAAGCTTGCTGAAATGTTTAAAGTTAGATGTTACCCTGAGGGGTTACTGACTGAAACCAAGAATGAGGTACTTGGAAAGCAGAATGATCTTTTTCCACCGCTTTTAGGTAGAGAGTTTCAAGGAACTAACATGAGTCTTGGTGCTGACTGAAATGAGAACATTGATTACACCTTGGTTTTTAAGGCTTGGTAGCGACAGTAATATCATACAAAATCTAATTAGAAAAAAATGGAGGGTTATTGAAAGAGAAATTAACAAAACCCTAGGAACACAACCCTGCTTTATTTTTAAGAGGCATTTTAACATCAAAGTTATTATTAAACATGAAGGCAAAAACAAACAGATTTGAATAGAGCATGAACTTTTAGGAATGAGAAAATGTGGAGAGTGAAATTTTTGCATATATATACAGGAAGGCACATCATTGAAACTCAACACATGTAACTTCGAGTTTAAACGATTATTGATGTGATTGCAGTACTAAAGGAGTAGTTTATTTATCTTTATTGCAATCACTGTCACAGTTATGTAGGAAAAACTGAGTATGCCCTTAAGAAGAGGGTATATGAGCACTATAATATCTCAAAGGCTAACATTAATAGTGTTTTATACAAACATAGATTCAATTGCATGCAAGGTAAATTGTTTATTTTTCGCAGCATTCTTAAACAATTGCATGTAAATATGAAATGTGGCCCATAGGGAAGGAGACTTGAATACAGATAACTATTCTGGCAAGTTAGACTGAGTGCTGCTGTTTATCCTGGGTTGAACAATTGTATATCAAGTTCTGTGCTTAAATTAAGAGCAGGTAAATGAGTCTTCTTCCTACATGTATACCCTCCCAGTAAACTTAGCTAGAAGTAATATACATTTTTTTCAGTGTATAACTTTATTATACTATTTTTGTAGTTCAGTTGATTTTACTGAGGTGTTACCATCCTGTTATATAGTAGAGAAAAAATGCTATAATGCAAATTGAATCAAGGGTTTATTTAATTAATTTAATGAATTAACTGATGGATTCTTGTCATTGGTTTGTTACATATGATTATTCAAATTGTATATTTAATTATTTTAATGTTAAGGCACCATTGTTTTGATGAAGTCCAACTGCATTAACAGACAAAAGTGTGTAACTGTTTTGTTGCCTGTTTTTTTTCATTTGTATTAAATGAATTCCCACATTTTTTGCCCTGTAAAATTGGTGTTTCATTTGGGATGGCTTTTCCAACACTTCGTCTTCCTGTAGATTTTCTGCTGTACCAAAGAAACTGGAAGGAACCGAGTGTATTAATTTTATGAAGGCAAAAATAAGCAACTTGACTGGTATTCCACACCAGGATTTGTTAATTGAAAGGGCACATCTTATGTACCCTCCAAGCAACATGAGAATGCAGCCAAGACATGTATTGGTAAAACTGCAGTCCTACCAATTGAAAAAGTTGATCCTGACAAAACTGTGGCAGGAGGGGAGAAGTAGTAAATGTTGAAGACAGTAGAACATTTGTAGAAAATGATTACTCATTGTACACCAGGCAGAAGAGAAGCTAACTTATCCCAGCTATCAGAGAATGTCAAGAGGCAGGTATAAGAATCAAATTGCTGTCTTCAGAATATTTTTGCTGGAGGATCAGAGTATTTTGTTTCCTGATACAGAACAGCTAAGGAGGAAATACAAATGTTTGTCCAACAAAAGTTGAGCCATCAAACAGAAGGGGTCTCTGTTGCTTATTCTTCTGATAAAGATCAAAACCTTTTCCAATGTTATGAAGGAAAATACTTGATAGAATAAAACACAGGAGTTGACTAGAAAATTCAGGAGTACCTTAGACTTGAGCTGGAGTCTGGGGCTGGGAGATGACATTGAACAGGAAGACGACTAGCAACACTGACATTTGCAAACAAATGTGAGATTATAAAACATCCATCACATTTATGAAATATGACTTTACAAAAAAGTGAAAAGACTAGACTTTTGTTGACTGAAAAGCATATACCTCATTTCAGGTGATTAATGTTTGGAAGCACAATAAAAGGAAACAAGAAAAAAGTAAATCTAAGCAAAGCAATTTTTATGCTTAACAGTATTTGCATCAAACATTTCAAGATATGAATTGTATGTTGTATAATAAACAATTTTTAGTTATTGTATGTGATAAAGATACTAACATAAACAAGTATCTTTTTTTATTTTTAGAAAATGTGAGCATCACAGTGTAAAAAAAGTAGAAAGGATGGTCAAAGCATTTTGCATTTTTAAGTTAATATGCTGTAACCTTCGGTTGCCGAGTTTGGAGGATGGAGTGCAAAAGTGCACAGATTATAATATATGTAGAGTTGATATGTTTTCTTTTACATTGTCCATGGCGTAATCTAATGACAATTTGTGTGTGTTTGTGTGTGTGTAAGCAAGTAAATAAAAATCTGAGTATAGTGGAAAGTTTTCCTTTAGCAAATAAATGTTCAGTGTGAGTTGAGAAGTCTGCAACTGAGAGCAGCTGTACATTTTGTACTTATGTTTCCATGGAGATGATGATTACAGGAGCTGGCAATAAAAACAAAGCATTTTTAAGGCTAAAGGTTAATGTTTTCTAAAAGGATACAAGCTGTTTTTCACATTTGGAAGGGGAATAAATATAAGACAAGAACAGACAATTTAAAGAGGAGCACAAGCTGAAATGTGAAGCTTTAACATGGATAACCTTAATATTAGGTTAGGTAATGTCTATGGGTGCAGCTGTCAGTTTGGGACAATCATTCCTATCAGGAAGGTTAAACTTCATTATTCGAAGATATATATAGCTTTATGTGTTTGTTTTAAGTTACTAGGTTCTGTGTGTTTTTTAGACTTTTCATTAAAACAAAAAGTCTTGTAAAATGTGATATTGGTTCAAATGGAGATGACAAGAAAGAACCATATAAAAGATCATGCCAAAGCTTATTGGTTGCATGTAACCTCAAACACTGGAAATAGACATTTAAAAAAGCTGTCCTGTATAATAGTTGTAAATATTTCTTATCATAATGGCTACACTATCTATATTATTTTGGAAGATGAATGGCCTCACAGGTATAGACAAAAAAAGTAAGAGTACTGAATTATATTAAGAAATGTAGAATGCAAATAGTAATACTACAAGAGACTCATTTGAAAATAACTGAGTACGTGAATTTGATAAAGAAAGGATTTCAGGGTGGATATTCAGCAAAGACTCTGGGGCAAAAGGAAAATAGGAGTACCTTTATTAATTGCTAGAGGAGCTCCAATAGTGATAGATGAGGGGCAAATGATAATGGTAGATTTGTGGTACTAAGGGGATACTTGCAAGGGAGGAGGATTATGCTGGAATGTATTCATATTCCACCTAAAACTGCTATTATGGAGGTTAAGAAAATTTGGGGAGAAATAATCATCTTTCAGCAGGGAATATTACTTATAGGTGGGGACTGGAACTTGGTTTGCAACAGTGAGGATCTATCTGGGTTCTTAGAATGGAAAATATAATAAAAGAGGGTAGATGTCTGAAGAAATTTAAATAAAAGAGGGTAGACGTCTGAAGAAATTTATGAAAATATTGATCATGGAAGATATTAATTCAGTAGTAGGAACTTGGAGAGAATTTACATGTTATTCCACAAGGTGCATTGACTGAGCTGGACTTGACAGAAGTTATATTTCACAGGAACATGTGCATTTCATTGATAGCTTTGACATGCATCCAGTAACTTTTTCAGATCATGTGCCAGTAGCAACTACAATAAAAATGCAAAGTAATGAAGTAAAAATGAGATACTGGTACTTCACTCACCTACCTGTTAAAAAGTGTGGAATTTAAGGAGTGGGTAGTGGAAATGTTGGAGAGTTATTAGGCAAGATGTAAATTTCTTCAAAAGTTGCAGCTAGTGAGTGAAATAAAATGAAAGTGGAGTTTAAAAATAGGGTAGAATTAAAAGAAAAACAGATGATTAAGAAATAACAGGAATTTTTAGAGGGCTTGACAAAGGTTAAAATATTGCAGAATTAGGAGAATCTCACAGAACAAGATGAGGTGCAACTAAAGAGTGCTAAAAAGAAAATAAGGGAGTATCTGGGTAATATGAATGAGTTTAGAAAGATTGCTGTTAAACAACAGTTTTTTTTTTGAAAATTACTCCAGAACACACACACTTTTATCACAATGATTTCGGCAACAGAAAGTAGAACTGTTGTTGCTAAATTTAGAGCCTATAACAAGAAAAATAACTATCAATCCTGTAGAGGTAATACAGATATTTCAACAATTTTATGAAAAGTTGTATAAAGTAAAGAAATGTGGAAATCAAGAAAGAGCACAAATGAAAATATTTATGGAAGACATAAGTATACCAAGGGTAGAAATAGATGGGTATTGCTGGACCAATTCATGTGTGGATTTATGGTTTACAACTATGGCAATGATTAACAGTTAAAATTGGAGGAGTTGAGATAAAAAGATTGACAATCAAGCTGCAGTAAAGTCTCCAAGAAAAGATGGCATTCCTAGGGAAGTTTGGAAACTAGGTGAAAAGAAAGTGAAAAGATGTGGAAAGTTTTGTTTAAGAATATTTTAAAAGGAGGGAAAAGCACCAACATTGTAGAAGAAAGCTATGGTGGCTGTAATACCTAAAGGCAGTAAGACCCATCATCGGTTCATAGGTAGGTACTAGGCTATTGGCCCTAGGGCCTATACAAGCCCAGCCAAAAAGGTACCCTGACTTTTGTCACCCAAGAAAATGATTTTCCTGTGCCACTGTCTAGCAGAGCCAAAGAAGTGATCCCCAGGGTGAATTTCCTATTTCCCATCCAATCATCAAGATTTTTCTTGAAGAGTGCTAATGAGGAGTCTTGTTTGATATAGATAGGTAGTTTATTCCAGAGTATGAGACGTCTCTGGGACAGGAATCTATCCCTCCGGCATGTTCTGTTTATTGTGGTGACAAGGTTTAGGTCCCTAGAGCATGTAGCTCAGAGGGATTGGGATTTTTTTTTTAAGTGGAGCATGTCCAACAGCTCTGGGTTTGAAATAGCTTTGTATGTTAGGCAGAGATCATCTCTGAGTAGGCGATATGCGATGTAGTAAAGCTGGAGTTTTTTGAGACAGTCTGCGTAGGGCATCTGTTTGAGGCCAGTAATCCTTTTTGTGAGGTATTTCTGCGGCCTTTCCAGTTGTTGTAGATGTCTTGTGAGGTACATACCCAAAGGGGTGTTGTACTAAATAATGGGTCTAATGAGTGATGAGTAGAGGGGAACAATGACCTATTTTTTTCTGGATGAGAAACCTTTTCTGATGAGGTGTGCCATGTAGAAGGATTTCCTGACTACTGTGGCTATGTGATTATCAAAGGAGAGACTATTGTCCACCTGTGTCCCAAGGTCTCTTATCACACTTTCGGTGTTAAGTTTACTACTGCATATGTTGTAGTTCATGGGTACAGAGTTTTTACCAAAGGGGATGACAATGCACTTTTTGGCAGTGAGCTTGAGGCCATGGCTTTGACACCAGACATCTGTCTCAGTGAGGCCCTTTTGTAGGATGTCCACATCATTAGGAGTTTTGATTATGGCTCCTAGTTTGCAGTCATCTGCGAACTTCATTAGCCAAAGTCTTTCTGTGTTAGCCTGTACTTCAGAAAAGTAGATACCAAACAGGAGGGGACCCAAGACTAAACCCTGTGATACTCCACTTGTCACTAGTCTGAAATTGGATTTGGAGTCTGCTACTTTCACAGTGTGGGTTCTGTCAGTGAGCCAGTTGGCAACCCATCTTGTGACATAGGGATTTATACCTAGTTTAGTGAGTTTATGTATAATTCCCGAGGTGGGGATGGTGTCGAAAGCCTTGGCAAGATCTAGATTGGCTGTGTGAACCCCCTTACCCTCATCTATGGCTTTTGTGACTGCTTCAAAGAATTCTATCCAGTTTAGGAGACATGATCTGCCTTTTACAAACCCGAACTGGGTGGGGTCCAGAGTTTGGAGATTACCAATGTCTTTGTTTATAAGTTCCATGATGATACGTTCCATGGCCTTGCAGACCAGGCTCGTCAAGCTAATGGGGCGGTAGTTCCCGGGGTCCATAGTGTCTCCCCCTTTGTGGAGTGGGAAAATCAGACCCAGCTTCACGTAGGCCCATTTCAGTTTTAAACCATTATTAGGAAGTGTCCGTCTGTAATAGCTAAAGGAATGGTAATGTTGCCAAAATTGATAGATATGGATCAGTGGCATTTTTGTGGAGGGGAGTCAAACATTTGACAGTATTAATACAACAGTGAGGATCAGAAGTAAAGTGTATGAAAATCTCATTGTTGGTGGGTCTTGATAGAGAGAAACCATTCAACAGAGTAAGATGTGATTTTTTGAGTAAGGCAGTGGAAGCATTTGCATTTCCTGATACAATAATAAGGTTAATTAGGAGGATATATGAGGAACAATAATGTTAATTAGGAGGATATATGAGGAACTGAAGGCAAAAATTAAAGTGGGAGTGTTCCTCTCAGTCAAGTTGTGTCTGAACAGAGGAACCAGACAAGGGTATCCTCTCTTTCCCCATTGTTATTTGCTTTATATTTAGAGCCATTGGCAAAAAAAGAAGACACAAAAATTCAAGGATATTATTGGTATGGTAATAAAGAAAACTTTGCTTTATTTGCAGATGATATTTTGTAACTGATAAAACCAGAAAAGGACATCTCAGTGTTGTGGACGGTTCCTATTACGAAATCAGAGAGGCTGAACATCAAAAGGCTTTAACGTCAGAAATGCCATTCATCAATGTGCTTTTTGTGAGATCGCAGTACTGTGAAGATTGGAATATTTGCCCTTTCCTCACTGTAGTGCTATCTTGGAGTTGGTATATATAATTAGTGTGGGGGATGCAGCCCCCACAATAACGACTTTGTGAGGTCTGGCATTTTCTGCCTTTAAGCCATTCAATGTTCAGCATCTTCAGTGTTGTAATATAGACCCATTGTGGAAGCATCTTCAGTGTTGTAATATAGACCCATTGTGGAACATCTTGAGACAGTTTGCAATCTTTTCAGGATATAAAATTCTCAAAAGCCTATGACCAGCTAGCAGAGAGACTCTAAAGGAACTTTATTGTAAACCTGCTTAAGCGCTTTTGTCTATTTCACAACATAGACATCATCAGAACCATTAAAATCAGAGAAGAAGTTGTGAAAAATAGTTAATAAAGAATTGAAGAAATTTATCTAGGAGGGAAAGAGGGCAAGGGTCAAGTGAGATTAAGTTGATCTTTCCAATAGAAGGTGGTTTAGGATTAGCTTATTTGAAGGGATATTTTAGAGCTACACAGAAGGCTGATATACATAACACAAGCACACAGCTATAATTCATAGGAGCGAGTTGGATTTTGGATGCAGATCTTTAAGGAGAAGAACAGCAGCCATACAGAATATTATATTCAAAGTAGCAGAAAGTATTACAAGAACCAAAGCCACACTAGAATGGCAAAAGGAGATTTTGCTGTTAGAGTTGACTTCAGTTAGGGAAATGGAGGCAAGAGTGGGTTGAAATGTTCTGGAGAAGCCTGGCAAAGTAACCAAGGTATTGAGAGCAAATAACTAGAGAGGGAAAGCTAATAGAATGTGAAGATGCCAAGAAGACATTTGGACTGTAGGCAAGAAACTGCCTTCCCTATCAGGGATTGATATCAGAGTATGGGCAAAGAGAAAGGGATGAGGATTCCTAACATAAAGACCTGCTCTGGTAGAGTTTTTAGTTGTATCTATAACAAAAGCTGCAGTTTTAAAAAGAGACAAGTAATAAGGAATATAAAATATTACAATAACTATAGGAATCAATAAGGACATTAGAAAAGATTGGAAAGAGATACTATATAAGCAATTCACAAGGAAACAATGGGAGGACATATGTATGGCTTCCAAATATGTAATAAAGTTTATTAGATTTAGGCTGTTTTACTTTGAAATGTTTGCACAGGCATTTTTATACCTATAGCAGACTGCAAAGAATTTTTCCACAGGTAGATGGCAAATGTTGCCAGGCATGATGGGGAAATAAAAGGCAACTGAGAACATATGTTTTGAGTGTAATGAGTTTGGCAGACTTTAAAATTTTCCCCCAGAGTACTCTGTCAGAAATATTAATATAGAAAGGCCAGGTTGGTGCAGCAGTTAGTGTTGTCACCTCACAGCAAAAGGTTCTCCCGTTCGATTCTCAGCTGGAGTGCCTTCTATGTGGACTCTGCATGTCCTCCCCATGGTTGAGTGATGTTAAAGACCTGCAGGTAGGTGCGTGCTTGAATGGGTGCGCCTTCTTTGAAGGTTGGGTGTTGGGCTGACAACTCAGTGCCATAAAAATTCATTGCCAATCATTAGTGAACTGGAGTTCCATTGTGGCGACCCCTAACCGGGAAAAGCCGAAAGACTTTGATTTTTTTACTCTGTCAGAAATATTGGGTGAGCAAATGAGTGAAACTAATGAAATTAGTTTCTTGAGCTGGTTATGAGTATCTGACTTGCCTAGACATAGTAAGGCATTGTTAAGTTTAATTCTGGTGGTTTCCAAAAAACATTTACTGGAAAATAGAAATCAAAGTCTAACCCAACTGTATCTGAAGTGTTGAATATCTTAACAGATATAAGCACATTGGAAATGGGATTTTTAGAAAATAGTAGGAGCAACTTACATAGAAAACAAATGGAAATTGTGGGAACGATACATGCAGAATAATGTTTTGAGGAGGAGCAGTAAAGTTTAAAGGAATACAGGAATAGAGCAATTTGTTAATTTGGATTGATGATAGTTATACAGAAGAATATATGTGATGTGTAATGTTTGTAACTGGGAACATGTCAATATGGTTTGTTTTCTTTTATAAACATGTATGTTTGCCTATGTCTTAAGTGATAATTCAGTAAAGGTGTTAAAAAGATGATGCTCCCAATAAGACAAGATGGTTTGTGATTACCTGACTTGAAGGTATTCTTTACAGCACACATTTAAGGTTCACATACATAATATAAGCAGAAGGTTATAATTCAAAATGGAAGGGGATTACATTGAATGGGGGGTGCATCCGGAAAGGGATGTGGGAAGAAAGAGAGTGAGATTTTAGATGCAGATCTTTAAAGAGAATAATAACCATCATACAGAATATTATATTCATAAAGTTGCAAAAAGTATTCAAAGAACTAAGTCAACATGGAAATGGAGAACAATTTTGCCAATAGGGGTGACAGCAAGTAGGGATACAGAAAAGATGCAAGAGAGGGGCTGGAATTTACTGTAGAAAACTGATAAAGGAACTGTGGTTTTTGCAGTAAATTATTAGAGGAGGAAGGGGAATACAATGGGATGAGACCAAGAAGAAGTTTGGACTGCAAGTTAGTGTGACTGCCTTCCCTTCCAAGTATTGATATCAAAGAATAGGCAGAAGTAAGGGATAAGGGAAGTCCTATGTGAAAGATCTGCTGTGGTAGAGTTTTTAGTTGAATTTACAGTGTTGGCTAGATTAATAGAAATATTGACAAATAATGGAAATTTCTTAGTTTCTTTAGTGATTTTCAGTCTGGCTTTTTCAGAAATTCACAAAATCATTTCAATTTACTAATTCTTTAAGAAAAAGCCATTTAGCATGAAATTACATGTTACTTTCCTATTTAGAGAAATTATGTCATAATGATGCGGTGCAGTAGTCTTAAAAATGGGTAAATTGGCTGACTTAACACCATGAAAGCATGCAAAAGTTGAGATTCTGCTCAAAGAAGGTTTTCCTGGCACAGAAATCCCCAAAAAGGTCAGAGTTAATCAGCTGATTTCAGAAAAAAAAATACCAGTGAAGGGTTGTTGCTGAGATGTTCTGGCAGATATGTTCACAAAAGGTCAATAACTCCTCTGGATGATTCATATCTGAAGAGAGAATACCAGACCAATCGCAAGGCATCCAATAAGCAGCTGCAGGGGATGCTGGAACAACAGGGTGTTACAGTGAGTTCCAGAACTGTTCGGAGACTTCTGAACACTGGGTTTCGAGCTTGCATACCTCTGAAGAAACAGAAATTGTTCAACCAAATGAAGTTAAAAAGACTGCACTGGGCGAAAGGAGTTTCAAAACTGTTCAGAAGACAATTGGGAATGGGTTGTTTTCAATGATGAGAGCATAATACATTGTTCGGGTCAACAAGTACAGTATGTCAGGGGACAGTCTGGAGAGCAGATGATGGATGATTGTGTCATTCAGTACATCAAGCACCCCACTTATGTGATGATGTGGAGTGTTATGAGCATCTTTGGAACAGGTTGGCTCTACATTGTTCAGGGAAACATAAAGCAGGAACAGTACAGAGAAGTACTACAGCAACCTCTGCTCCCTCACCTGTGTGAGTGGGCAAAGAAGAAAGGATTTACCAGGACAGGGAATTCATCTTCATGCTTGATGATGCCCTATTTCATAAAGATTGACAAGTTTCCTTAAGGCCCATGGTATTGAAGTGTTACCATGGCTGGTTAACAGCCCAAATATGAATCCAATAGAGAACTTGTAGGCTATTGTGAAATCAGAGATGAAGAAAAAGACCATAACAAACAAACAAGCAGCTGTTGAACTCATTTCAGCTTGGGTGCACAATGCTTCTGTGACTGAACATTGCCATGAACTTGTTCATTCTGTGTCTCAACGAGTTAAATCCTTGATAATGGCCAAAGGGTCATTTACAAAATATTCAAACATTGTATTAGAACATTTTCTCATCTAACATGAATTATATTGTCATTTCATATGCTCGTATTGAATTATATGGTGAAAGAACAATAAAAACACCCATTTCTATTAATTTGGCCAACATTGTAGATCAGAAACTGTTGTTAAGGGATAACTAGTAAGGCAAATAACATATTGCATGATAATTATAAAAATTAATGAGTGGAGTTTAGAAAACATTGAGAAGAAAGACTGGAAAAGCAATTTACAAGGGAACAATTAGAGGACATATATAAGGCTCCCAATTATGCAACAAGTCCAGAAGGTTTACAATTCTTATTTGGAAGTGTTTGTGTAGGTTTCTTTATATGACAAGCAAACTTAATTTTTCCTAAAGTAGATAGCAAATGTTGGAGGTGTGTTTGGTAAGAAACAGGTACCCAGGAACATTCTTTTGGGAGTATAATGAGTTGGCAGATTTAAAAAATTCCCTATAGATTACCCTGTCAGAAATATTGGGTGTGTAAATGGCTGTTACTAAGGAAAGAATTCTTTTGAGCTTGTTCACAGGATTTGAATGGCTTAGGCATAGTAAAGCCATATTAAGTTTAATTCTGTTGGCTGACAAAGAAAAAATTACTAGGAACTGGAAATCAAAAATCTAAACCAACTGTATTTGAATTATTGAATATTATAAAAAGATAAAATAACTAGAAGATGGATCTTTAGAAAATTGAAGAAAAAAATTGCATAAAAATACATTAAATTTGTGGGAACAATACATACCAAATAATGTTCAGGATGAGTGAGGTTTAAGGGAAGGCAGGAATAGAGGAATTTATGCAATGATGTACTGAAATACAGTTGTTATAAAGAAAAAATATATATATGTAATGCATAATGTATGTAAATGGAAAAATGTTAATGTGGTTTGTTTTCTTTTCTGTTAATGTGTGTGTCCTGTGTCTTAAGTGATAGTTTAATAAGGGTGTTTAAATATTATCCTTCATAAATAAATCTTAATTTGCCAAGATATTTTATTTTTCCAAGTGTTGGACTGCAGTTTTACATAATTCATACTATAGCAAATAGTACTTGTGATGCCAGGAAAAGCAGTGTGGTTTTGGTAAGACTAAAGTAATCTACTTCAAAGAAAGCTGCCAACCTGACCATAAATGAGCTTAGTGAACTAGAACTCTCAGTACACCTTTGCTACCCATCTCAGTTTTTAACATCTCTAAGAGGCAGACACATGGTCTTCCAATCTCTGATGGAAGCTAAGGTAATCATCACATTCCTTTTTGCAAGACATGATTCTCCACTCCTACAAATGAATGCGCTTTCTGCTATGAAAGTTCTCTCTGCTTTAGATGTGAACAGATGACTCTGGACAAAACCAATCATGCCTGCCAAATTGGAAGCCAGGAGATGATCAAGGAGGCATCCTTGTTTAATCCACCCACCTTACCATCCTTCAGAAAGAATATCATCAAGCTGAGAGCAGGCTAACTTTTTGGCCTTGGCATTCTAAATGTAACAGATTTCCACTAAAGCAAACTCTGGGGGAGTATGAAAATGCTACCTCTTATGTCTCATTGTTCCACTCACAAGAAATTCTGCTACAAGTCTGAACAATCCGAAAATATAGTGGAGCAAGTGGAAGCAGTAAGAATAGTGGCCACAGTTACAAAAACTTTAAACACTTGTTTTTCCATTAAAGCTGCTCTGTGTTCTACTATAAGTTGTTTGTGACAATCTTGGCCTCTATATTAGATAGGTATATATTACAAGATTTGTAAACCCTAATAAAACAATATTTTTAGGCAGCTGGCAGACCTTTGATAATATCATGAATACCTAATTATTAATAAACACAGCCCAGGAAGAAGGTTGACGCTTAGTATGATTAAGCTTGCCAGAAGAAAAGCATTTTTAGGGTTGAATAGCTAGACTTGCAAAAGGTGTTATCGAAGGTCAGAATGAAAGTAGATCAGTGATTTACTTTTTAATGTATAGATGTTTAGCAGCTAAAATTAAAATGCAATTTGGACTATCTCAACCAGTCAGAACAAGTAGAGAGACACGACAGGGATGCCCCTTGTCTCTTCTGCTCTTTTTTTTTCTTTCCTTATTTAGTGGCAGAATATGCCAAGGAAACTGATATGTCAAGGTCTAATGTTGGAGAAGGAAAGCAGAAATTGTCGCTGTATATGGATGATATCTTAGTGTTTATGGAAGACCCAAGTACATGTCTGAAAACTCTTATTTGTTCATCTGAAAAAGTTTGTCGAGATCTCAGGATACCAAACACTCAAAGAATTGGCAATAAAAATGAATACAATAATTGTGATAAAGATGAAAGCAGAAATGAAAAATGGAAGATAAATTTGGAACTTGGTCAATGGATCTAGGCTGTATGTTTGTTCCCAGTGTTGCTTTATGCTTTCCAGTCCTTTCTAGGAATCTATTAACAAAAAAGTTATTAATACAGTGAAAATGACCATATTGGAATTTGTATGGGTTGGAGGGTGACCTACAGTCACTTAGGATAAACTGGTTATTACCAAGGGAATGTGGGTTCTGGGAGATCCTTACCAAAAGGGTACCATGATGCAGTTTTAGGAAAGATATTCAGTCTTAAAGCAAAGCAAAAAAAAAATCTAAATGGAAGATTTAAATGGTAGAGAGTTTAGGAAGACTGTAGACTTGCCCTGTGGACTAGTAATGGTGGGGCCCTTCCCTAAATGTAGATAGGTGGTTTGCTATGACAATGAAACAGATATTGAGGAATAATCTGATGAATAAATGAGGAACTTCATCTTTTATTTTTTCATTTGCAAGGATGAAGAAATTAGGAATTGATGTGCAAAAACTGGAAGAGAAAGAAAGCACTGAATGTTGGGATGAGTTGAAAAAGGAAGACATTATTGGATTGGTGAATGGATGAAATAGAATTTATCTTCAAAATGCATGGAGGTTAGATTATAAATGTTTATTTGAATTGCAACGAAATTAAAGATGATTTCCAAAATGAAGCCAAATAGGTCTTAACTAGTGGGTATATTAATGCAAGGCCATTTGAAAAGTCTGTTGAGAGTATCCTATATGTGGATTATGGATTCAGATAAAAAGGGAGATACAGAATACCAAGAATACTTGCAGACATTGAGAAAGCAGATTATAGAAGAACATTTGGTATATTCTTAACCAAAGTATTCTGCAAAGAGCAGAAGATTTAAGCAATAACCGATGATGTGATGTGGTATATTGAAGATTTACCCACTGTTGGCATGGCTTAATCATGAGGGCAAAGCCTGAGTGATTAAATAAAGACAACAATGGGTAAATTTCAATATACCACAACCACGGAGTCAGTTATTGCTATTATACAATGACATTATTTAAGAAAAAAATACTTTTCTTAAATAATGCCTTTGTATAATGGCACATTACTGTTCTTCCACTGGTGGTGGTATACTGCTTCCTTGTGTTGATGTTCTGTGCATGTGTATGGGACTTGCATTCCTATGCATGCCCAGTACATCAATGCTTTGAAATGGAAGTAATGGAGAAAAGAAAGTCTCCATTGCTCCATTTTGTTTCTTTTTTTCTTTTTATTTATTAAAAAAAAAAGGTTTTGGACACTTTATACCAACGGAAAAAAAAGTCCGGGTGACCGGACCTTTTTCCGTTGGTATATTGTGGGATTTACAACAGGCACACTGGCCAATCAGTATGCACATTTTGGAATATTAATGGGGTGTCATTGTATAATCTGTATTTTTGCATGGAAGTACTTGCAAACATACTTGTATCCCTTCAGTGTGACAATACATGTCCTTCCAATTATCTGTAAATTACTGGAGGTGTGACTTGGGGAGGGCACATGGCAGCATATCTTCTGGGTCTGCTCCAGACTATTAGAGGCACAAAAAAGATTAATGGCTGACTTTGACAATGAAGAAAACAAAAATACTAAAGGGTTGAGCAAAATGTAGTCAGGGTATTATGGATTAAATTTACAAGAATGGAGATGAAATGTGGAGAACTTAACAGAAAATGAACCAGAACATCAGAAGAAAAACTGTGGCTGGAAAGAATATTGCAGCTCATCAGCAAAAGTCAGTTTCAAGTTTCACCTTTGGCATAGGAGTTGACTGCATTAATTTAGAAGAAAAGAAAATAAAACAAATGCACTCAGATGTCTTCAAGTAATAACAGGAATATGAAAAATAAACAGAATAATCCTTAACTAGTTATTCAGATAGGCTGATAAAACTGCAAGAATCCGAGGATAAAGTGATGTAATGACACTAGGCTTCCCAGGAAGAGAGGTTTTAAACAATAGTAGAGTTAGAAGACATAGCATGCAGAGGAAACCTGAAATATTCTCCTGTACCAGAAAAAAAATGGAAGGAACAGACTATATTCATTTTATGAAAGTACAAATAAGCAAATGGACTGGTGTTCTACAGCAGGATTTTTTAATTGAAAGAGCAGGTCATGTGTATGGTCTAAACCTCGCCAAGTGGAAGTAGCCTAGACCTGCATTAGTAAAGATGAAATCTTGCCAGCAAAAATAGTTTCTTCTGACAAAATTGTAGCAGAAATGAAAAGTACAAAAGGTTGGAGACAGCCATGTTTTGCAATCATGACAGCAAAAATATTTCTTATGACAAATTTGTGGCAGAAATGAAAAGGACAAAAGATTGGGAAACAGCTATGTTTGGGGGAAATGATTATTTACTGTATACCAGACAGAAGAGAAAAAAGTCTATCCAAGTAATTAGAGAATGTCAACAACAGGTGTGAGATCTGAGGTGTTATATCTAGCCCTCTTCAGAATACTTTTTTCCAGGAAGATCAAAACATTTTTGGATGCAGTGCATGCCATGGAGGAAATAAAAAAATATCCAACAAAAAGTGAGCCAGCAAAAAAAAATAAATAAAAAATTGGGACTCTGGACTCTCCTTCTCATTATTCTGGCAATAACCATGCCCAAATAGACTTTACCAGTGAAACCTTTCCATTTTCCTAAAAAAAAAATGCTTGAGTAACAGAAAAAAGCGAAGGATCTGACTAGAAGAATCAGAAGTACTTTAGATTTGAACCAGAGACTGGTGTTGGGATGTGGCGACAACCAAGAAAAAGACCAGAAAATTGTGAAATTAGTAAATAAATAGGAGGCTGTAAAGGATCGACCCCTTTCAGCATACAGTTATATACGTGAAGTATGGTTTGCAAGAAGTGGCGGCTGAAAAAGACTAGAATATTGGTGACTGTGTAAACTGATGGATGGACTGTAAAACATATTCTCCACTTTATATATTTAATGTTTAGAGGAACACTGAAGAATTCACTGTAATTAAAAAACTTGTGATATAAATTGCATGTATTATATATAACACAGTTGTGTATAGGATGCATCCAAGTACATTTTAAGTTTGAGGAGGGGGAGTCTTATCAGTGACTGATGCATAATCTAAGATGTTAAAGCAAGAAAGTACTTTTTCTTAGTTGTATCCTGGCTTCAATGCAAGAAAGGCTAGAAAGAAGCATGTTTAACAATATAATATTGTGAACTTGGACTTCTGGGGTGGAGTTGTAAAAGTTTATTGGTCACATTATATATACAATTAAAATCACAATTTCTCTTGTTTTTAGAAAAATGGCTGTCTACCTTAATGTTCTTGGAGAGTAGCTGGTAGATCTAGCATAGACATTTGGTACTGGTGGCTGAGCCAGTAACAGTAAGGTCAAGGGGGCCAAAAATATTTTTAAAAAATTACTACAAAATGAAAACCAAAATCGAAATCATCTGTATTTCAAGTATTGAATTTTTTAAATATATAAAATTTAAACATATAAAATGACTGGAAGTGGAATCTGAAGAAAAGGGAAGGAGCACATTATATAGAAATGAATGGAATTTGTGGTAACAATATATGTAGAATAATGTTCAGGTGGAGTGATGTTTAAGGAAAGGCAGGATTAGAGCAAATTGTGTAATGCTGGGCTGAAAGACAGTTCTTATAAATAATGATTTCTACCAACTACATAATAAAATTAGGAGGTGCAGCACCAATAAAGATAAAAGCACTCTCATTAAACTAAATCAACTCGGAGGACATATAAAGTCTACCAAAGCCAAATCTGAGGTAAGTTTGGCCTCCCAGGCCAAGAACAACCCCAAAGTATTCTTTAGATATGTCTGCAACCTCAAAGGCAATACACAATTGTGTGCAGGGCCCATTGTAAATGGAGCCACCTGTACTGAGCCAGAAGATATAGCAACCTTCTGGCTAATAAAGTCAGCTCCAACTTTACTTCTCTCCCCCTCAACCTTCCCTTAGGAAATATCAAATATAACTCCCCCTACTATCATTAGGGAACAGGTCCTTCTTGCTCTCTCTAAGACCAAGAACACTGCATCAATGGACCCAGACAATATCCCAGGATGCCTTCTAAATAGCATGAAACATGACCTATCAGGGCCTCTGGAATTATTATTTAACTGTAGCCTCCAGACAGGCTTCGTTCCTCATGAATGGAGAAGGGCAACAGTCATCCCACTGCACAAAGGTGGGCCATCTACAGACCCTGGAAACTACAGACCCATAAGTCTCACTAGTCCTATATGTAAAGCCATGGAAAGAATTATCATGGAGATGATCAACAGAGATATAGTTAACCTCCAGACACTGGACCCAACTAAGTTTGGTTTTGTAAAGGGCAGAAAATGCCTACTCAACCTGGTGGACTTCTTTGAGAAGGTCACCAAAACAATGGATGAGGGCAAAATCATTCACACTGCTTACCTTGACCTGGCCAAGGCATTTGACACAATACCCCACTCAGGCATTATTGAAAAACTCAAGAGTTAGGTACAAACCCATATGTCACCCGGTGGATTGCCAACTGGCTCACAGAACCCAGGAAGTTAGAATTGGGGACTCCACCTCTACAAAGAGGCCAGTCACAAGTGGAGTCCCTCAGGGATCAGTCCTTAGACCTTTCCTTTTTGACATTTACTTCTCAGAAGTCAAGGCCAATGTCAGTGGTCTCTGGTTGACAAACTTGCAGATGATTGCAAATAAGGAGCTGTCATTGAATCTCACACTGACGCAAATGTTCTCCAGGAGGGGCTGACAGACAAACAACTGCTGTCAGAACCATGGACTAAAACTAAATGCCAAGAAATGCATAATAGTATCCTTTAGCAAGTCATCCATCCCTGGTAACTATCATATTGACAACACACCACTTAGAGGTGAACCAGTAGTCAGGGACGTAGGAGCACACACAGATAGTAATCTTGCCTTTGATCCTCATGTGTCTACAGTGGTGAGGAAATCATTCAATGTTGTGCAACTTATAAACAAAGGTATGGCATCTAAGTCCAAGGAAGTCATTGTTCCACTGTATATGGCATTCATCAGACCTATCATTGAGTACAATGCACCCTTTGGTATGTACCTAATCAGGCATATCCAACAACTGGAATGTTCACAGGGGTTCCTCATTAAAAGAATACAGGGCTTAAGTAATATGTCCTATGCAGACTCCCTCAAGGCCCTATCCCTCTATTATGTCTCCTACAGGCTTTTGAGGGGAGATCTATGCCTAGCATACAGGACATTGTCAGACCCCACTCTGATGGACCTTCTGCATATCCACAAAACAAACAGTAACAGAATTACCCATTCTAAAGATTTAAACCTTGCCTGTGATATAAATAGGACCTGCTGGTGAGATTGGTATGTATCCCAGAGACTACCCTGTCTAAAGAACAGGCTCCCCATCCATGTGAAGCAGAGTACCTCCCTAACCCATTTCAAGTGCAACTTCGACAATTGGATGGGAAATCGGAAATTCATCCCTGGTTTGGCACCTATGTCTTTAATGGAAACAGGTAACCTAAAAATGGTTAATCTCCCAGCCCCATGCTTACACTTATCAAGGGTATCAGAACTTGTCAGAAATTTGGGATGTGTGGCTAGGCTTAAAAAGACCCTTGTGGTTGTTAGTCTAGTAAACACCTATGAACCTATAAGAAAAAGATGCAATGTATTTTGTTTGTCTTTTCCCGGTTAGGAGTCACCACAGCAGAACTCTGGTCCACTAATGATTGGCAGTAGATTTTTGTGGTACCGAGTTGCCAGCCCGATGCCCAACCTTCAGGGAAGGCACGCCCATTCATGCATGTCTTTCAAATGCCACTCGACCTCGGGGAGGACATGCAGGTTCCACAAAGAAGGCACTCCAGCTGAGAATCGAACTGGAGAACCTCTTACTTTGAGGCAACGCTACTGTTGCACTACAGTGGCTATAAAAAAAAAAGATGCAATGTATAATGAATGTAAATAGAAAACATTTTTTGTTTTCCTTTTCTATTAACATACATGTGCCTAGTGTTAAGTTATAATTTAATATTTTTTTTAAGAAAGAACTTCAGGGTGGACATTCAGTAGAATATCAGGGACAAAGGAAAGGGAATAGTAATATTGCTTGCTAGAAGGCAATAATGGTAGATTTGTGGTAGTAATGGATTATTGGCAGGAGAGGATTATACTGGCATGTATTTATATTTCACCAAAAAACAATTATTTTCCCAAAATTCTCTAAAGCTTCATAATTAGTTTTCAGCAGGAGATACTATTTGTGGATGGGGATAATAACTAGATTTGCAGTAGTGATGTTGTATCAAAGGCATCTAGAAGGGAAAATATAACAAAAGAGGGTAGATTTATTACAAAATATATTAGCATAGTTGGTATGGAATATGTGAATTTAGTATTAGGATTTCAGATAGAATATATACATTATTCCCCAAGATACAATAACTGAACAGAATATAATTTATATATTGTAGGAATTTATATATTTAAATGAAAGCTTTGACATAATTATGTATTTCAGATCATGCATCAATAAAAACTAAGTCAACAATACGGGGTAATAAAGTGAAAATGAAGAAATGGTGATTTCTACCAACTAGTTAAAAAGAGGAATTTAAGCAACGGTAGTGAGAGAGGAATTTAAGCAATGGTAGTGGAAGTGGTTCAAGAGTTATTAGGGAAGACAGACATTTCTTCAAAAGGGATAGCTACTCAGTGGGTAAAATGAAAATGGACTTTAAAAACAAGTAAAAATAAAGAGGGAAAGATGTGGGAAAGAAGTAATGGGAATTATTTAGAAGAATTGACAGAAATTAAAGTATTGCAGAATAAGGGGCATTTGAGGGAACAGAATGTTAAAGAGAAATAAGGGAGTATTTGGATAATACGCATGAGTTTAGAAAGGTTGATGTTGAGCAACTTTTTTTTAATAACTCCAGAGTGCAAAAAATGTTACAATGATGTAGATTTCAAAATGTAGAAAGGTGTCACCATACTTATGAAGTCAATGACAAGACAAATGACCAGAGATCCTGGGTAACTGACAAGATCTTGATTAACCCCAAATAAAACTAATGTCATGCTGTTTTTAACTACCATAAATTACCAACCCTAAATCAAATTATTATTAAAGATTCTTTATATCTCTGAACAATGATATCTAGGTCTGCTCGACCCTTCACTAAACCTCATGACATGCATACATAAATGAAGTATAATCCCTACTTCAACTTCGCTATAGGATCTCTTACCATCTCAGTCCCTCAACTAGGACTACCACTGCAAGAAATGTCTTTATTGCAAAGCTTGAATATGTGCTACCAGTTTTCTGCCTCTTTCTTCTCTGTCTGCAACAGAAAGATTACAAGTTATAGGAACTAAAAGTGGCAGATTTGCTATCCTGACAGATATGTATACATATCACTACTATGTCTTGCAAAAAGGTCAGTGAGCTACTTCAACCATACCATTCTCCTCCTTTGATCCCTTCACTTCAAAATCCTGAACTTAGGTTACCACTCTCCTTTGACATCAAACTGCCTATAAAGGAAACAAAATACTCCACAAGCATATCCAAGAATCCACGGTCACCTTATGAGACCTCCCTTCACAACAGCAATAGGTGAAAGAGCTTTGTTTAGGATTGGTCCTGTCACCTGGAATTGCCTACCCTCACAAGTAACAATTCTCTAATCATTATTAGAATTCAAATAGACTTTAAAAGCTCATATTCAAAAGGAAGTTGGGTGTTATTGCTTTTGGAAAATAATTTATCCTCTCTTTCCAATTTGCAAAAAGGAGAGCCTTCCTACTCTTTTACTATAATGAAAAGCCCAGCTTTGTCACATCAAATACAAATCTTGTTTCTGTTGTACATTATTACACTTGTCAATTACCTTTCTGCGATATTAAAAATTCATAACTGTATTTGTTTCTCAAACTATCTTAGTAATGTCTGTATTTTGTTGGAAACTATTTTGTATATTGCCTTATTTTTACTCCTGGATTGTGAATCAAAATAGTTTTATGACCAGCTCACCAAACTGATTTTTATAAAAATAAATAAATCATATAGAAATATGAGACATTTCAGAAATTCAATGACATTTCTATATAGCAGAGGAATGTAGAAACCAAGAAAATGCAGAATTAGAAATATTTGTGGAAAAAAAAATAATTTTGCCAAGGTAAGAATAAGATGCGGCTCAACATTCAAAAGCCAAGATAGGAAGAGTAAAGATGAAAATGGTGACATATAATTAATCAACAAGTATCTCCAGGAGCAGATGGTATTCCTGTGGAAGTCTGGAAGTTGGGAGGAAAGAAAGTAATACAGATCTGGAAGGTTTGGAGGGGAAAAGATAACAAAATGAACAGACAGCAGTCATTGTAAAGGGGAACACAGTCTGTAACAGGTAACCTTAATTTTAGACGAGGTAGTGCCTGTGAGTATAGCAGTCAGTTTGAGGCAACTATTCCTCTCTGGAGTGGTAAACTTATTTTATTGAAAATGTACATAGTTTAAGATGCTTGTTCTAAGTTAAAGTGGGACGGAGGTGCTGAAAACATTAGTTTTTTTGTTTTGTTTGTTTTCACTGAAGCAAAAAAATCATGAAAAATGTGATGTAGGTTCAAATGAAGATGGGAAGAATCAACTGCTTGAAAGATCATCAGATTTCTTTTTTTTTTTTGAGTTAAAGATTTCTTACCATTGAACCTTTTTGTGTGTATTACAATTTAAAAGAAAAAAACATTTTTTTTAACTAAAACTTGTCTGCTGTAGTACTCCACGCATAGTATACTGTTTGTTTCTTTTTTTTCCTACATAAATCTGAGGAAGGAAGATTGGAGACAAGATGCAAAAATGGGATTTGATTGGCTCATGCATTTCAGGAATCCAGGTACCTGATTATGAACCTTATAATTGTCACTGAGCTGAGGAAGGATGGGTTGGGATGCAGAAACAGGACTCATTGACTCCTTCATTTCAAGGGCACCAACGACCAGATTGCAGACTTTTTTTTTCAACCGTCTTTGCACTACATGAGTATAAATATGCTCAATGTGATGGGACTCATTGGAAGTCAGTGAGAAAGGAATCAATGGAAAGCTGGGCTCCTTTTGTAAGGATTATGATATCTTAGTATGCACTTGAAGTTTGTCTAACATCTGCATCAATCTCTTTTATAACACCACATCAAATAGCTCCCTAAAATACAGTTAAAGCACATCTACAACCTTACTTTGGTTTATAAATGTAGTCTTTTTAAGTTTATTGTTATCACGGTTTGTGCTCCTTACACTGGTGGTTTCCTTTTGGATCATTTATAAATATAGTCTTTGTTGAACTCTGTCATATTTTTTCACTTGATCACATGCTGTGACTCACTTAATAGAAGTATTTTTCTGTTTTACTGAAGATAAATATACTAAAAACAATAAAAATGGCAACAGGAGGAACCAGGCAATAATAATGAGAGTCCTAAGTCCAGACAAAGATGAAAGCAGTTCAAGCCATGAATCAGCTTATAAATGTAAAAAGTCAACTGGATGTAAAACCATAAAAAACTTCTTTATCGTAGTCAACCAGAGGTAAGCACTTTCACAATACAGCTTCATCAGACCTATAAACAACTACTAAAATGGCCCTGTATATAACCCACCCTAAATTAAGCAACAGCCAATGATCACTTCCATTCAATTATGTCATAAAGGCATAAAAAGCATATGTGACAATATGAAAACTATATAAAATATATATATAAAAATATATGGTATGTAAAAGCACAAACACACCAACAATAAATGCAAAAGCATACAAAACATATGTAAAAAAAATATATAAAAAACATATATATAAAGAGAAACAAACAAAAACTATATGAACCTTTTACTTATGCAGCCTCCTTTTCTTTAACACAGGCTTAATAGAAACCCTCTCATTTAACCCCCTGCCCCTGTCTGCACGGAGCATAATGGTCCAACAGGCTTCTCTATATTCAGTGTGTGTGTATACAAATCACCTCCCCTAATACTAGCATTAATGATTTCAATAATCCTGAAACTAAAGGTATGATTTGTCCCAGTATCTAAGACATGTTTAGAATGTGCATTATGCACAGAGCCCTTCCTAATGTGATATATATGTTCCCTCATCCTATCATGTAGGACCCTGTTGGTTTTACGAACATAAAATGAACGGCAGATGGTACATTCAGCCAAATATATCACATTAGGGGGTCATACAATCTGCAATAGCATGAAAAACAAACTCCTTACACAAATCAGGATGAAAAAAGAATGCAGTGGTGTTAATAAAAGCACAAAAACCACAGGGTAGGGTGGAGCCAGAATGTAAATGAACATTGCTGTAGTTCTTCTCATAGCATAAAAGTCTTTTCAGGTTCTTACAATTCCGAAACTGGAAACTAGGTTTATCACCTACAACTCTGTGTACATCCTCATCCACTTGCAAAATAGCCCAAAACTGACTAAACAACTGAGTGAGATCATAATGATCACTGGTATAAAACAACGGAACCTTAACCTCTGAGGTGGGTGGCCTCTTCTCATGGCCCATATATGTATCTGATATAGGACCAAAATACAGACTGGCTGTGGTCGATCTTAATAGATCCAAGTCTGACCATTGCCTATCAATCTCAGTTGAGGTATAACCTCGTGCCACCAACTTACATCCCAATTTAACAATTTCCTTCAAGAAACTAGACATAGTGGGATTCAGTCTAGAAGCCCTTATTCCCTGGCCTCTGATGAGGTTCCTAAAAATATTCCTTGGGTACATACTAGATCTAAAAAGAAATGCATTCTTATGGCAGGTCTTACGATATACACCAGTATAAATGATGTTACCTGGTAACTTTTCAATATAGAGGTCCAAAAACTCAATATGGTCAAAGTAAAGGTAAACTTCAGGCAATCTATTAAATTGTTCATCATATCATGGAATGCTACCAGACTATCAACAGGACCCCTCCACAGCAAAAACAAATCCTCGACAAAGCATCAATAGAACAAAACATGTTCCTTAAAACCCTGTGTCGGAAACAAACTATTATTCTCCCAATGTGCTAAAAACATATTGGCGTAGCTATTTGCACAAGAAGTGTCCATAGCTACGCCATGTTTCTGAAGATACATTTCACCATTAAAGGTGAAGATATTGTTCTCAAGCACCATCTCTAGGAAATAACAAATAAGATCTATTTGTACTAAAGTGTACTCACTCTGTGACGAAAGATATTCATGTATAAACTGTATACCTAACCCATTGGCTGTCATTGTAAACAGAGACTGGACGTCAAAGGTAACAAAGATAACACCCTCAATATCAGAAATCGAGGAAGTACACTGGTAAAGATCTAACAAAAATTGTTTTGAATCCTTCAAAACCACAGGGTTCAAATTTATAACTGGTCTTAGGGCTTTCTCAACATAAAGGGAGAGTGGCTCTGTAACCAACCCACCACCTGCCACTATTGGTCTCATTGGTGGATCGGTGGCATGCTTATGGATCTTGGGGAGGCCCTGTATGAGTGGAATTAAAGGATTAGCTACCTTTAAAAAAGAAAAAAAACATCTTCTGTAACAAGATGGGTGGAAAAAACATCTAATATACATTGACTAACCAAGGACATTACTCTATGAACATCTTGTATTGTAATCTTTCATAAAAATCACCATCACTCAACATTAACAGCATGGACCTCTCATAGTGTATCCTGTCCATCACCACTATCAGGCCTCCTTTATCTGTTGATCGGATCACTATATGGTCATTATCCTGTAGTGTTTTAAGTGCTGCCCTCTCAGCATGACAAGTTGTTCTTATAACGTGAGGTCTCTTTAATTTGAACAATTTAATCTCAAACTCTTTAAGCATTTCAGCCAAGGATTTACCACCATTATGCTTAATATTATTAGTCAACCCACTATCGGATGAAAAGTTGAAACAATGGGATTTCCAATGTGCACTACTGAAACCAAGTGCCTGCTTATCAGCAGACTTAGACCGCACATCTTTAGAATTTCCTTGGAGAGAGCAGGCAGCATTATTATCAATGGTAGCAGACACAGTACCTGTATGAGGAGTAGCTTGAGTGAGTGGCAAGCCTAAACTTCCCAACGATGGTAAAGTAGATGTGGGCAATTGCCTTTCTGTTAGGCTTTTAATTTGAACTGAATGTTCCTGCAATTGTTCATTAATGCGTTGCAATAAATCCAAGATGTTAGCCAGGGAGCTGTCGTTCTCCATGAACAACACAAAAACCAGGAACCAGGAACCACAACAAAACCACAACAGAGAATCAGGAAAATGAAGTCCTCAAAGCTCATCACCCTTTATCAATGATGGTCATTGTGTAGATGTCTTTGGTAATGGTAGAATAGTTAGTATGAACCAAGAAAATGAGCACAGTTTGAGCAACTCTATATCGGTCGATCCTTTTTTAACATCTTTGAAGGTATCGGAAGTTGATAATTTTGTATTTAATAGCTTTCTAGACACTTTTGTTGATTATGACCAGGTTGAGCTAAAGGGTGATGAGCTTTGTGGTTCTATTAGTCATACTAGTGAGGGTGATTATGTTTGCTTGGGGGACACACTTAATCAGTCAGAATGCTCGTCTTATTTGCCGCTAATAAACCTGTGTTGGCTTGGACTTTGTTTTCCTAATTCTGTGTTGTGGTTTTGTTGTGGTTCCTGGTTCCTGGTTTATACCTCAACTGAGATTGATAGGCAATGGTCAGACTTGGATCTATTAAGATCGACCACAGCCAGTCTGTATTTTGGTCCTATATCAGATACATATATGGGCCATGAGAAGAGGCCACCCACCTCAGAGGTTAAGGTTCCGTTGTTTTATACCAGAGATCATTATGATCTCACTCAGTTGTTTAGTCAGTTTTGGGCTATTTTGCAAGTGGATGAGGATGTACGCAGAGTTGTAGGTGATAAACCTAGTTTCCAGTTTCGGAATTGTAAGAACTTGAAAAGACTTTTATGCTATGAGAAGAACTACAGCAATGTTCATTTACATTCTGGCTCCACCCTACCCTGTGGTAGCTGTAGTTTTTGTGCTTTTATTAACACTACTGCATCCTTTTTTCATCCTGATTTGTGTAAGGAGTTTGTTTTTCATGCTATTGCAGATTGTATGATCCCTAATGTGATATATTTGGCTGAATGTACCATCTGCCGTTCATTTTATGTTGGTAAAACCAACAGGGTCCTATGTGATAGGATGAGGGAACATATATATCACATTAGGAAGGGCTCTGTGCATAATGCACTTTCTAAACATGTCTTAGATACTGGGACAAATCATACTTTTAGTTTCAGCGTTATTTAAATCATTAATCCTAGTATTAGGGAAGGTGATTTGTATACACACACTGAATATAGAGAACCCTGTTGGATCATTATGCTCTGTGCAGACAGGGGCAGAGGGTTAAATGAGAGGGCTTCTATTAAGCCTGTGTTAAAAAAAAGGAGGCTGCATAAGTAAAAGGTTCATATAGTTTTTGTTTGTTTCTCTTTATATATATGTTTTTTATATATGTTTTTTACATATGTTTTGTATGCTTTTGCATTTATTGTTGGTGTGTTTGTGCTTTTACATACCATATATATATATATATATATATATATATATATATATATATATATATATATATATATATATATATATGTATATATATATATTTTTTTTTATATATATTTTTCATATTATCACATATGCTTTTTATGCCTTTATGACTTAATTGAATTGAAGTGATCATTGGCTGTTGCTTAATTTAGGGTGGGTTATATACAGGGCCATTTTAGTAGTTGTTTATAGGTCTGATGAAGCTGTATTGTGAAAGTGCTTACCTCTGGTTCACTACAATAAAGAAGTTTTTTATGGTTTTACATCCAATTGACGTTTTACATTTATAAGCTGATTCGTGGCTTGAACTGCTTTCATCTTTGCCTGCACTTGGGACTCTCATTATTATTGCCTGGTTCCTCCTGTTGCCATTTTTATTGTTTTTAGTATATTTATCTTTATCTCAGCAACGGAGGATTCACCACCTGATTTCCACTATTACTTTTTTACTTTTATCACCTTTGTTCTACTGAAGAGCTTGGGCAGGAGGGAGGGGGTGTTTCTGGCTACCTGGATAGTGTGGTACCAGTACAAGGAGCAGAATTTTTTTTCCTCTTCAAATGAAGAGCTGAGGAGGAAGGGTGCCCCTATGGGGATTACCCCCAGGTGCTACAAAGGCCATCACCCTCTCCATCTCTGTGTGTGGTTCCCATGTATGCTGTAAAAGACAGAACATTTTGAATTTTTGATTGGAAGTGTTTGCATGGGTATTTTTATATAAAAAAATCAAGTAATCTTCGTGGTATCCCCAAAGTCTCAAACCCACTAAACAAGTATAGTTAGTCCAAAAACAAAACAGTGTAAGAAACTTCTCTGTGTGGAAGATTTTCAATCCATATATAGCTAGTTATTCACTTTATATTAATCAGATCAGATAATGGTAGTAGAAGTAGTGAACTTAAACTTATCCTAAGTGAAAAAATAATAAAAAATATATATAATTTGAAATATTATACAGAATTACTAAGTATTCAAAATAATACAAGCAGGATAGACAGCCTGTTTCCAGTTAAAAATTCTTTATTAAGTACACAGACAAGCAATCCAAGTAAAACAAAAATAACAGAATAATAGTTTCCTCACAGGCTTTATAACTATATATATAATTTTTGATCAGGCAAGGGAGTGGTTTATTGTGCTGTAAAACCCAGTGTATTGATATACATGTTAAATTTGCATCCCTTCCCCCCCCATCAGTGTGACATTTGAGCTGGTCCGGCCCTACTTAGTAGCTGTCATAATAATATAACCCTTATCACCCTATTAGCCTGGTCTGCAAGGCCATAGACCGTATCATCATGGAACTCATAAACAAAGACATTAGTAACCTCCAAACTCTGGACCACACCCAGTTCGGGTTTGTGAAATCATGCCTTCTGAACCTGATCGACTTCTTTGATGCAGTCACCAAAGCTGTAGATGAGGGTAAGGTGGTTCACACAGCCTATCTTGACTTCGCCAAGGCTTTCGACACCATCCCCCATTCTGGAATTATAGCTAAACTCACTAAACTAGGTAAAAATCCCTACGTCAAAAGATGGGTTGCCAACTGGCTCACTGACAGAACCCTCACTGTAAAAGTTGCAGACTCCAAATCTGACTTCAAACCAGTGACAAGTGGAGTACCACAGGGTTCTGTCCTGGGACCTCTCCTGTTTGGTATCTACTTCTATGAAGTTCAAGCTAACACAGAAGGCCTCTGGCTAATGAAGTTCACAGATGACTGCAAACTAGGAGCCATAGTCGAGTCCCCAAATGATGTGGACATCCTACAGAAGGGCCTCACTGAGACAGATTCTTGGTGTCAGAGGCATAGCCTCAAGCTCAATGCCAAAAAGTGCATTGTCATCCCCTTTGGTAAAAACTCTGTACCCATGAACTACCACATAAATGGCAGTCTACTTAATGCTGAATGTGTGATAAGAGACCTTGGGACCCAGTTGGACAGTAGTCTCTCCTTTGATAATCATATCGTCACAGTAGTCAGGAAATTCTTCTGCGTGACACACCTCATCACAAAAGTGTTCTCATCCAAGAAAAAAGAGGTCATTGTTCCCCTCTACTCGGCATTCATTAGACCCATTATAGAGTACAATGCCCCTTTTGGAATGTACCTCACAAGACATCTGCAGCAGCTGGAAAGGCCACAAAAGTACCTCACAAAAAAGGATTACTGGCCTCAAATAGATGCCCTACACTGACCATCTCAAAAAACTTCAGCTTTACTCTGTAGCATATCGTCTACTCCGAGGAGATCTCTGGCTAACATATAAAGCTATGTTAAACCCAGAGCTGTTGGACATGCTACACCTTAAGTAATCCCAATCCTGGAGGGATAGATTCCTGTCCCAGAGACTTCCTATACTCTGGAACAAGCTACCTATCTATTTCAAGCAAAATTCCTCATTAGCACTCTTCAAGATAAATCTTGATGAGTGGATGTGAAATAGGAAATACACCCCCAGGGATCACTTCTGTGCCACTGCTCGATAGGGGCACAGGAAATTAACTTTCTTGGGTAGCATAACCCAGGGAACCTTGTTGGCTAGCCTTACTTAGGCCCTTGGGCCGATAGCCTAGTACCTACCTATGAACCTATGTACTTAAAAAAATATGATGTATGTCTTATTTAACCAGATTATTAAGTCTGTAATTTTATCCAAAACAATATACTATATGGCTGGAAATATAAAAACCTTAGACCATTTGGCAATCTAAAAATATATATAAATATCTATACATATACATTGTACAAATCATATTCTATTTCTGTAAACTATTGTTAACAAAGATCGCTTTCATACTTTTAGACTTCTTCAGGTCTGTATAGAAGAACCCTAAAAAGTATCTACAAAAATCTTATTGTATAATTAGCTAGTATTGTTATTACATGTAATTTTGAATAAAGTGGAAAAAAGAATAAGAAAAAGAAAAATGTATGATGATAGAAACTAAATATACACCAGTTAAAAATGATTTAACATGGTATTTAAAACCAACTGGAAGAATAAAATAAAATAAAACTGAAGTAGTGCAAAACTGCATAAAATATATTGAACCTACTGATATTGCCAACATCCTGGCAGACAGATTCAGTACAAACTTCACCACTCTCTCACCCCCAAAAGGGCCCACAACAATACCAGAAAAGTGTACTGTCCCAAAAATCACAGACGCACAGGTGAAAACAGCCCTTTCACAAGCCAAAAACACAGCATCAATGGGGCCAGATGGTGTCCCAGGGTACGTCTTGCACGAACTACAGAATGAACTAACCCCCCACCTAAACACGCTGTTCAACCTCAGCCTCTCCACAGGCTATGTGCCATAGAATGGCACACAGCAACGGTTATTCATCTCCACAAAGGAGGGGCCACAACTGACCCTGGAAACTATCACCCCATAAGCCTGACTAGCCTGGTCTGCAAGGCTATGGAGTGCATCATCGTGGAACTCATTAACAAAGACATTGGGAACCTCCAAACACTTGACCCGACCCAGTTTGGCTTTGTTAAGGGCAGATCATGCCTACTAAACCTGATTGACTTCTGCAAGACAGTCACCAAGGCCATAGATGAGGGAAAGGTGGTTCACGATATCTGTGCAGTGACTGAAACTTGGTTCAAGGCTCCAGAGAGCACCCCTGCACTACCAGGCTATAACTCATATCACACTTTTCGGCTATGTAACCTGGACCGGAACACCAAAGGCGGAGGTGTGTCCATATTCATTAAGGATATCCACACCTCCAGACTAGTTGCTCAGCATAATGCAGCCGAAGTTATCCAAGTGCAACTAACTCTGGGCAAAACTGCAATCCAAATTGTAGCTTGCTACAGATCACCCACCATGCCCCAGGATTCCCACTCCTCTTTTCTTGATGTACTGGAAAATATTAGGGTTCAACCAAACACCCTAATAATGGGCAATTTCAACTACCCCACCATAAACTGGGAAAACTACTCATGTACCAACTCCATCGCTCAACGCTTTCTGGAATTCATAAACTCTAATGCCCTGGATCAACTTATCCACACCCCCACCAGGGGCAACAATATCCTAGATCTAGTCATTACCAACATGAGTGACCGGTGTTCCACACCTGAAGTCAACGCCTCATTGGTCCGATCCGACCATAAGCTAATTACCCTAGATATCCACATCCTGCCCCCACCCCCCATTAAGGATGCCATGGTAAAAAAATTTCTCCAAAGCCAACTTCATGCTTCTTAAGACAGAAGTGATGAACTTCATGACACCCATGCAGATGGACAATACAGTTATGACTACTGAATCCTACACAACTGCACTTTATAAGCACTTACATGAGTGCCTGGATCTTGCTATCCCAAACAGAATCAAGACACTATCCTCCAAAGAAGGAAGCCAATCTGGTGGTCCCCTGCCATAAACAAACTGTACAACAGAAGGAAGAAACTGTTGCAAAAGAGAGTAAAATCCCATGAGTGGAGGAGCTCCCTGATCAGCCTCAGTAAGAAGCTGCGATCCCTGATAAAATCTTCCAAAGCTAGTTACAGAAACAAAATCGCCACTGATTCTAAAGACAACCACAAAGCATTCTATAGCTATGTCAAGAATCTCAATGGCAACACTCAGATCTGCTCTGAGTTACAGCACAATGGCACTAAATATACAGACTCAAATGATATTGCCAACATCCTGGCAGATAGGTTCAGTGCTATCTTTACCCCCCTCTCACCCCCTAAAGAGCCCATCTCTATACTGGAAGAATGCAAAGTTCCTGTAATCACGGCTACATAGGTAAAAAACACACTCTCCAAAGCCAAGAACACAGCATCCATGGGACCAGACAACATCCCAGACTGCGTTCTACACGAATTACAGAATGAACTGGCACCCCACCTAAGTACCATGTTCAATCATAGCCTCACCTCAGGCTTTGTGCCTGCTGAATGGCACACAGCAATGGTTATCCCATTCCACAAGGGGGGAGCCACCACAGACCCGGGAACTACCGCCCCATTAGCCTGACTAGCCTGGTCTGCAAGGCAATGGAATGTATCATCATGGAACTTATAAACAAAGACATTGGTAATCTCCAAACTCTGGACCCCACCCAGTTTGGGTTTGTAAAAGGCAGATCATGTCTCCTAAACCTGATAGACTTCTTTGAAGCAGTCACCAAAACTGTAGAGAAGGGTAAGGTGGTTCACACAGCCTATCTAGATCTTGCCAAGGCTTTCAACACCATCCCCCACACTGGAATTATAGATAAACTCACTAAACTAGGTATAAATCCCTATGTCACAAGATGGGTTGCCAACTGGCTCACTGACAGAACCCTCACTGTGAAAGTAGCAGACTCCAAATCTGACTTCAGACCAGTGACAAGTGGAGTACCACAGGGTTCAGTCCTGGGTGCTCTCCTGTTTGGTATCTACTTCTCTGAAGTACAGGCTAACACAGAAGGTCTTTGGCTAATGAAGTTTGCAGATGACTGCAAACTAGGAGCCATAATCAAAACTCCTCTAACAATGTGGACATCCTACAAAAGGGCCTCACTGAGACAGATGCCTGGTGTCAAAGCCATGGCCTCAAGCTCAATGCCAAAAAGTGCATTGTCATCCCCTTTGGTAAAAATTCTGTACCCATGAACTACAACTTAGGTGGTAGTATACTTAACACCGAAAGTATAATAAGAGACCTTGAGATACAGGTGGACAGTAGTCTCTCCTTTGATAATCACATCGCCACAGTAGTCAGGAAATCCTTCTACATGGCACACCTCATCACAAAAGATTTCTCATACAGAAAAAAGAGGTCATTGTTCCCCTCTACTCATCACTCATTAGACACATTACAGAGTACAATGCCCCTTTTGGTATGTACCTCACAAGACATCTACAACAACTGGAAAGGCTGCAGAAATACCTCACAAAGAGGATTACCAGCCTCAAACAGATGCCCTACGCAGACCGTCTCAAAAAACTCCAGCTTTACTCCGTCACATATCTCCTACTCAGAGGTGATCTGTGCCTAACATACAAAGCTATGTCAAACCCAGAACTGTTGGACATGCTCCACTTAAAGAAATCCCAATCCCTCTGAGCTACATGCTCTAGGGACCTAAACCTTGTCACCACAATAAACAGAACATGCCGGAGGGATAGATTCCTGCCCCAGAGACTTCCCATACTCTGGAATAAACTACCTATCTATATCAAACAAAGCTCCTCATTAGCACTCTTCAAGAAAAATCTTGATGATTGGATGGGAAATAGGAAATTCACCCCGGGGATCACCTCTGTGGCTCTGCTACACAAGGGCACAGGAAAATAATTTTCTTGGGTGGCAAAAGCCAAGGTACCTTTTTGGCTGGGCTTGTATAGGCCCCAGGGCCGATAGCCTAGTACCTACCTATGAACCTTTGAATCTATGTAAACAATGTGGCAATTTTCTAATTTCCAGAATACTTTTAAATGAACAGTAGTAGTTTACATCACCAAAATGATGGAGATTTTAGATACACAGGGTCGGTATACTATTATATCTAGGAACGAACTCAACATAGCTTATAAAAAGATAGATCTCATTATTGAGGACAATCTACTTCAGAGGTTAATTGATGACAAACTATTTAGATTTTTTAAAGTTGATAAACCATTTTTTTCCACTATATTTGGTATCCCCAAGGTGCACAAAGACAGTAGGAACCCACCATTAAGACCAATTGTGACATCAGACGGTTCCAAAACTCAACCACTAGCGATCTATGTAGATACAAAATTAAAGCCCTTTTACAAATTATACCCACATATTTTAATTGATTCCTGGGATTTGTTAAAATAAGTCTATTAAACTTTCAACCTTACTATTAATTTCTTACTATAGATGTAAAGGACTTGTTTTCCGTTATACCACATAACACAGGATTAGAGTGGTTTGAACACATGTTAATAGAATTCAAATTTCTTAATGAACATGAATTCAGGCTTGTGTTGGAAAACATGGAACTGGTCATTAAAAACAATTTTATTTATTTCCAGGGAGACATATTTCACCAGTTAGATGGTGTGGCTATGGGGGCGTGTGCCCCCATTTATGCCAACATAGTCATGCTATACTGGGAATTACATTATGTTTTTACCTCCCCATTTATGGATAGTATTGTTAAATATTTTAATTTTTTGGATGATATATTTATAGTTTGGAAGGGTACTCAGGATGCTATACCTGAAGTCATGGAATTTTTCAATAGCTCTACTGAATTCCTTAGGTTTACCCACGAATTTAACACAGATTAGATACATTTCCTGGATGTATGTATTGTAAAAGACAATTTAAAAGAGAAGTATGTGTCAAAAATCTATAGGAAGTCCTGTTTTTCTAATTCTTATTTACATTATAAATAGTAATCACCCTCCTTTACAGAAGAATATCATTAAAGGACAGATGGTTATGATAGCCAGGATGACATCAAATTATGCAGACTTATGTACACCAGTTATTTTTAGAGAGAGGTTACCCTGACACTCTTATTAATTCCTTGAAGGAGGAAGTGATTAAGGGGTGGGGTACAAGATACATAACCCTATTAAGGTCTGAACATAACACTACGAATGAAGGCCCAAACATAGTTGATACTGGGGTAAATAGGGGGACTCACTCAACAAAAGAAACCACTCCTTTTTTTAGTTATGAGATATAATTCAGGTACTACCATGATGAGAAGGATTATTGACAAGACATAGGAAATGTTTAAGAGTATGCCAAACAGATTAGAGTTATCTGATAAGCGTTTGATGTATAGTTTTAGAAGGGGCTTTAATCTTAAAGATATTTTTGAGAAGTCTAGAAATGAGAACGGTCATGGAACGGATAATAAAAAGGGAAATTTTCGTTGTGGAAGATGTTCCCAATGTACATTTGTTGCAAACAAGGGGGACCTACATTTATCTACCATTCCATTTACCCTTAAGAGTACGAGGTATTTTACTTGTTACACCAAGGGGATTGTGTATTTAGCATATTGTACATCCTGTTGGGCATATTATGTGGGAAAAACAGAAAGACATCTCCGTCAATGGATATACAAACACATGTATGATGTTAACAGAAGAAAGGAAACCAATGCACTCTATAGACATGCAATGCTATGTATAGACGCTGATTTTAAATTTTGGATTTTAGAAATGGTTCCCAAGGACAGTAGAGGGGGTGACTGGGAGAACAAATTGTGTTTTAGAGAACTAATCTGGCAGTTACGTTTGGATGCAATTACATCCCCTGGGATGAACGACCATGTATCACTATTACCAGCCGTAAAAGTTAGAGTTAACAAGATAAAATAAAATAAAAATAAAAGTAAAACAAATTAGCAAATATACTCGGCATTTTGTAAAAAAATCTACTGCCAATCATTAGCGGACCAGAGTTACACTGTGGCAACCCCTTACCGGGAAAAAGCCGCAAGACAAACAACAACATACTTTTACAGACATCAATTATCATGTACATATAAATTATATGTAATTTTACACATAACCTATTATATGTTATTAGTCATGATGTTTGTTCATTTATGTATTCATTATATTTATATACTTATAAATTTATATTATCTCATTTACATACTTATATATTTATACATTTTTTATAATTTTTATAAAATATTCTTTATGTGTACTGTTTTATGACTTAGGTAGGATCAAGTACACCACATAACACAAACATGCACAGTATGATGCATTTAATAAATATTTAAAAGGTACTTATGATTAGGAAGAACCACGTTTGTTTGTTGTTGCACACTACATTAAGATAGTGCAGTTTTGTATCTTGTATTCTGTATTTTGTACTATGACTTTAGTGTAACCAATGAATTAATTAATTGCTATTCAAATTAATTATAAATTGGTCTGTTGCAAGTGATTTTACTATTCTGATGAAGTTTCCTGAAAGGAAATGAAAGCGCTAAATCTACTATTTTTATTGTGTTTAATAAACCGTTGTCACATACGGTTGCAGAGTGATTATTATTCTGTGGTTTTGGAACTGACAACGGACTGCCTTCATTGGGTTCCTGTTTTTCGGAGACATTTTGAGTTATTTGAGTTAGCGTAGTACCTACCTATAAACCTATGAACCTATGTAAACAATGTGGCAATTTTCTAATTTCCAGAATACTTTTAAATGAACATTAGTAGTTTAGTCTTTCTTATTTGTACAATGTATATGTATATATATATATATATATATATATATATATATATATTTATAAATTGCCAAATGGTGTAAAGTTTTTATATTTCCAGCCATGTAGTATTTTGTCTTGGATAAAATTACAGACTTAATAATCTGGTTAAATAAGATGTACCACAGTATATATATATATATATATATATATATATATATTTTTTTTTTTTTTTAAGTATATAAGGGTTATATTATTATGACAGCTACTAAATAGAGTAGGACCAGCTCAAATGTCACACTGATGGGGAAAGGGATGGGAATTTATCATGTATACCAATACACTGTGTTTTACAGCACAATAAACCACTCCCTTGTCTGATAAAAAGTATATATATAGTTAGAAAGCCTTTGAGGAAACTATTATTCTGTTATTTTTGTTTTAGTTGGATCGCTTGTCTGTGTACTTAATAAAGGATTTTTGACTGGAAAGACTGTTTACCCTACTTGGATTACTTTTGAATACTTAGTAATTCTGTATAATATTTCAAATTATATATATTTTATTATTTTTTCACTTAGGATGAGTGATGAGTTTAAGTTCACTGCTTCTACTACCATTATCTGATCTGATTAATATACAGTGAATAACTAAATATATATGGATCAAACATCTTCCACACAGAGAAGTTTCTTACACTGTTTTGGTATTTTTTTATCAGAAGCAGAATTTAGAGAATTTTTCCTTGAGCAGATAGCAAATGCTAGAGGTGTGATGGGAAAAACAGAGGTAACTGGGAACATGTTTTTAAGACTTTAATGAGTTGGCAGATTTTTAAAGCTCCCTAGAGAGTACTTTGTCAAGAATGGGGGATCAAGTGCTTGTAACTAAGGAAATTACCCTTTTGAACTAAGACATAGGATCCGAATTAAGGCCTTATTACATTTTACGCTATTACTTAAAGTGGAAATCAAAATGTAAACCAACTGTAATTGAAATACTTAATATTATAAAGGTCTTAAAAGAACTACAGCTTGGATCTTTAGAAAAGAAGGAGCAAATTCAAAAATAAAAATCTAAACCAACTGCAACTGAAGTTCTGTGCAGACAGTACTACTGTATGGTACGGAAACCTGGGCAGTAAAGGCAGAGCAGATGAAGAAGCTAGAGGTGATGGAAATGAAGTGCCTGAGATGGGTGGCAGGATACACAACTGTGTACAGATGAAGAAGTGAAGATATAAGAGCAGAATCCAATTACAGAAAAGATCAAAGGGAACAGATTATGGTGGTTCAGGTACATGTGCAGAAAAACAGAGGACAATCTGGTAAAGAAGATTTGGGAAAGACAGGAAGAAGGCAAGAGGCAACAAGGGTGTCCAGCAAAGAGGTGGATGGATTGTTTGAGAAAAGATCTGTGACAGTCAGACACGAGTGTTGAAAAAGTCAGGACTGTGGCATTGAATCAAGAGAAATAGTGAAAGTAAACACAACACCCCAACCTCATATAGAAAAATGGGGAAAAGACAGCTAATGAACTGTAATCAGTCCAACATTACATAAATTGCTCAATTCCTGCCTTCCCTTAAACCTCACTCCTCCTCCAAAACATAATTCTGCATGTATTGTTCCCACAATTTCCATTTTCTATATGTAATTTGCTCCTACCCTTTTCTAAATATCCCAGTTCCAGTTCTTTTCCCTCTGTTACAATATTCATTACTTCAAATAGAATTGGTTTAGACATTGATTTTCATTTTCTACTAATTGCTTTTTTTATTTTGGACAGCCTCAGTCTTGTTCCCTTTGTCTCTGCTTATACTTTCTAAAAGTTATCATTTTCTCTCTAATATTTCCTGCCAACTATTTTCTGAATCACAGTGATTACTTTCTAATTTTATTTACATGAAGGTTCACTGTGAATGTTATGATGTTGCTGCCAACTTTCTCTATCCATCTCTCTAGGCTACCTCCTTCTTCTGAAGAACACTTCATTTTCACATGCTACTTGAAATCCAAAAAGTATTGTGGTATTGTATGAATTTACAGCTTATTTAATGTGAACTATATAACGTATCCCCTTTTCCTAGGTGGCTATTAATTTCTTTGCCAAAGACACTTTCATTGTCCTGATATGAAAGCACTAGATTCAGGACTTCTCCATCCTATATGAGTTCTGAGACAAACTCAGTGATGTATCTTTAAAACATCAAGTATCAGTAGTATAACTATGCACCATCACCATAAGCAATAGCTGACTTTGTTTTTATTATTCATTCTAGTACTGTCCTGCTGCTTTCTTTCACCTGATGTTCTGAAACTAACCCCCTATACTAGCCATTTCATTTATTATGGGTGGTTCATAATGCCCCCCCCCCTTATTATTGGACTGTTCTCATTTTTCTAATCCCATTCTATTATGTAAAACAGCTGTCTGCTACTCAGTTTCACTTTCTGGGCTTCTCCTATACAGCGTAAATAATACTATACTGAAATTCTTATCACGATTTTTTTCTACACATTCCCATGATTGGCAAGATACCCCATTAGTTTTGGAAACTTCCTCTACAGAGGTGTAGCATAAGCTGTAATTATCCTCTACCTCCCTGCAAAAGTGCCTGTACAATTCCTTATCAAGTTGGGTGTCATATTAGACTTCCAAAATGGTTGCACACTGATCAACAGCTTAATTTCATCTTTCCCAGTGTGAAAAAAAGAAAATGAGAAATAAGAGCCAGTAATATCATCGCCTTGAGTAAAATTCAGTTACTGGCTAGTAAGTGCATTGCCTGGATGTCAGCAAAGAAGAAATTTAGAGAACCTGAAAGAAAATCAACAACAAAAAGATGAAGGTAAAACAGTGGCTGGGAAGAATCCATCAACTGTTCTGAAAAAAAAACATTTTAAGCTTCAGCTTTGGTAAAAGAGATGGCTTCCAGTAATTTAGAGGAAAAAAATAAATCAAGTGTACTCAGATGTGATTAAAATAAATGAACTACCATGGAGTACCTATAAGTGCCCTAAACACCTCTGCATCCAACAAATGTTCCTTTCATCAAGTATTAGGGAGCGGACTGCTCCTAGTTCTGAAGAAGCCCATATCACGGGTGAAAGCACTTAACCAGATCTACCTTGTAGTTTTGAATTTATTGTATGTCAGTCTTCAATTATGGCTGAATTTTGTTTTTTTAGTAGTTTGTTCAGTTGGAACGCCTAGTAGCTATATTAACTTGCATCTGGCATTTCTGTCTGCTTTTAGAAGAAAATAAAACATTCGTTTTTAAACGCTTTGTGGAATTATTTGGTTCGTGTAGTGGAGCAGTCCGCTCCCTAGAACTAGAAGAAAGGAACATTTTCATTGGATGGATCTTATTTACCTTGCAGTTCTTTTTCATTGAATGTCAGTTCTCTTTATCGGCTGGACATTGTTTGTTTTGCAGTAATATTCAGCCGGCACGCTTAGCAATTATATTACAACCTGCTTCTGGCGGTTCTAATTTATGGGAACAAAGTATTTGGTTTCAATCGTTCCTTGACAACACTTGGTTCATGTAGTGGAGCAGTCCACTCCCTAATACTTGATGAAAGGAACATTTTGTTGGATGCAGAGGTGTTTTGGGCATTTATAGGTACTCCGTGGTAGCTCTTTTTGTTAGTAACATATCCTGTGGAAGTTATTAAAATAAATGAAACATTGAAGAAGCTTTAACTGGCTATCACTGGCTATTTGGATGAACTGATAAAACTGTAAAAATCAGAGGCTGAAATTAATAAAAGGTTGGCTGAGTATGAGGCTTCTCAAGAAGAGCTGAAGAAACGCTGTTTCAAAAATGGCAGAGTTAGAAGACAGAGCGTGCAGAGAAAACCTGAGATTTCTCCTGTATTAGAGATACTGGAAGGGACAGATTAAATTAATTTTATAAAAGCTCAAATAAGCAACTAGACTGGTATTGCACAGCAGGATTTGTGAACTGAAAGGGCACATCAAGTGTATGTGCCAAATCTGGCCATGAGAAAACAGTCAAGACCTGTATTAGTGAAGATGCAGTCATACCTACAGGAAGAGTTGATCCTGATAAAACTGTGGCAGAAGAGAAAAGTAGTAAAAATTGGAGAGAGACGAGTGTAGAAAATGATTATTCACTGTTCACCAGGCAAAAGAGAAGGAAATTTATCCCAGCAATTAGGGAATGTCAAATGGTAGGTATGAGATTCAAGCTGCTGTATCCATCTGTTTTCACAATATTTTTTTCCCGGAGGATCAAAGACATTTTTTGATGCAGAACAGGCTAATAAGAAAATAAAATCGTTTATTCAACAAAAAAGTGAACTAACAGATGGGCACTCTGCTTCTCATTCTTCTGATGATAAGTCTCATATAGAGACTTTGCCAGTGAAACCTTTTCCAAAGTCCAAACGAAAATGCTTGAGAAACAGAAAAAAAGTATAGGAGTTGACTAGAAAAATCAGGAGTACCTTGGATTTGAGCAAGAGTCTGGTATTGAGAGATGCAGATGAACAGAAAGAAAACCAGCAATACTGATTTTAGTGAATAAATGGGAGACTGTAAAGCATCAACCACATTTGTAAAATACGACTTTGCAAGGAAAGAAATGGACATTTGTTGACTTTGTTAAACTTCTGGGTGGACTGCAAAACATAATACCCCAATTTATGTCATTAATGTTTAGAAGAACACTAAAAGGGGAAAAGTAAGTGTAAGTTAAACAATTTTTGTTCTTAGTATTTGTATAAAATATTTTATGATATAAACTGCAATTTATAGTGGTTTTGAGACGTGTGTAGTCAGGGGTATTTTAAATGTTGTGGAAGTCTCTTCAGTAACTGTTGTGTGTGTTAAAGATATTAAAATAAACAAGTACTTTTTTAGATGAAAGAAATATAGGGCAAGATTCAATAAACCCTACATGGCTCACTAAAACCATATGCCTGTTGCAGAGCAACGAGTACACACTGTAGCATGCTGATTTATATTCAGCAACTGGCTCTACACAATATGTAGAGCTGCATAAATAGGGTAAACATCCTAGCATGCTAATGACAGCATACGCAGCTGAATTGCATGCTAATCAGCCAATCAAAGATGGTGGAGCTATTCAACAAGCAATAAAGCAATTGCGTACACTTAGTGTATCTTTTTGCCTTGTATTACAAAACTTATTGGAAGACAGCCATGCAAACTATACTGGAGGGAAAGAATGTTAAGGGCTGCTGCTGTTCTGCATGTGTATGTGCAGCAGGCTCAGGTCTATGCTGCTGCTGCTGCTTATAGACCTCGAGCAAGAAGGAGAAGGGACCTCAAGCAAGAAGGAGAAGGGTGTTTAGACCCTGTTTAACTTTTCATGGTATGCATAAGGTGGAAATAGTAAAGCGCAACAGGGTGGACAGAGAGACAGTCCAGTACTCTGCAACCTTTGTCATCCTCAAGTGAGAGCAAGGGCAAACCAAGGGAAACCAATATCAGTGGAGACCAAGGTATGTGTAACACTTAGAATTTTAGCTACAGAAACCTTCCAGAGACCAACAAGGGACATGCCTGGGTGTCACGGGCTTCAGCATCCAGGATCCTACATCAGTTCCTGAATGCTATGCTACAGCATACCAGTGATTATAAATATTTTCCCTGTACCCCTGAGGACAGAGTTACAACTATGCTGGATTTCTGCCCCATAACACACTTCCCTAAAGTCTTGGGTGCCATAGACTGCATGCACATTGAAATCAAAGCACCACCTGGGGAGCAGGGAAGGGTCCACATTAATAAAAGGGGTTCCACTCTATTAACTGCCAGGTCATGCATAATGCTAAGGGAATCATCCTGAATGTGTGTGATGGCACCCATGGCAGTTACGATGACTCCCATATATGGCACAACTTGTAGCTCTACCAGAGGTTTTCCATTGGTGCCATCTCACAAGGCAATTTACTGGGGGATGCAGTTGAACCTTGGCTGATGACAGTCATCAGAAATTTACACACACCCACAGGAGTAATGCTATAATGAAGCACATGCTTAAACAAGAAATATCATATAGTGTATGTTTGAGCTGCTGAAGTCACAGTTTCGGTACTTAGATACTTCAGGGGGTGCCCTGCAGGACAATCCCAGTACTTGTGCTGAAATTATCACTGTCTGTGCAATCCTACAAAATATTATCCCGAGAAAGCTGAACAGGAACAGCAAGGGGAAGGACCACACATTCCACCACCACTGGCAAGGTCAGCACAGGCACACACAGGTGTGGAGTCAGAGGAGAACCACCAGCTGCTGTGGGTGTAGGAGTGCACAATATGCCCTCACCCTGGCCAAGAGGCAACACACATAGAACATGTGCTGATCCCCCAGGTAGTACAACTTTCATTCTATGCACATACATACAGTAAAATTGATTCCAGGCAATGCTCACAACCTTTACTTACCCATCTAATGGTTGTGTACTGCTAGGATCAGACAGTCAGCCCCAAATTACAACAGTTGTAACGGTAGGACTATCATGGTAAGTGTTGAACCTGGAACAGGAAAATACATGTGCAAGAACACGAATGAATGGTAGATACTTGCATATTGTTACTTGAAAATTACCTAAGTACAATGTGTGAGTTGTCCAGCAATGACATCAATATGTGACAGGACTGACTTATGTAGATGGATTTCTGATATTTATCAGATAATGTGTCTCATGCATTTAAAATACCCAGAATAGAAAAAGCAGTCCAAAGTCTAATTATCCCAACATTCTCATAAGTGGTGCAATAAGCCTCACTGATGTATCAATGATTTCAAGGTAGTAATCACAACAGTAAAAAGGCTGTAAGAAATCAGTAAAAATTTCAAAATATATACATCATCAGACAAAATACATACCTCTTCCTGAATCCAAAAGATAGAAACAAGGTGATGGCATAATTATTATTTGCAAAGGATGGGATTGGGGGGGCAGGAGGCCAAGGTTAACACAAAAGTAGTGTGTGTGTGTGTGTGTGTGTGTGTGTGTGTGTGTGTGTGTGTGTGTGTGTGTGTGTGTGTGTGCGTGCGTGCGCGTGCGTGTGTGTGTGTGTGTGTGTGTGTGTGTGTGTGTGTGTGTGTGTGTGTGTGTGTGTGTGTCTGTGTGAGAGTAAGAAAAGCAGGCAGAAATGTAACTAATTATCAAATGGCCACTGAGATAGAATGACCTGCAAGCCTCATGAATGCCTCATGTACCTGTTATGTATGGGTGTTTGTATGGGCACTCAATGTGAAATGTGTGTGTGAGTGTCTGCATGAACACAGCCAAGCTCTGTGCTAGCTATATCCTGGCATGTTGAACAGATGTGTGCCACATATGTTAGAGGTATCAGTTAATTGTTATCATCTAGACCACAAGAACTGGCTCTGCCATTAATTTCACTGGGGTGTCCACGGCCATGGTCAGATGTGGTGGTGTTACCTGAACTTGAACGATGTCTGCTGGATGAGCTTTCCTCACATCTACACCTAAGTCCACATCCCTGTAGCCTACAACATCTGAGTGTGGACTGCTCAACCACTGACATAGTAGTGGAATTTGTGCCACTACGGGAGTGGGATCGGGCATGACCATGTTAGCTAACAGCAGATGATGTTGCAGACCTACGGCCATGTGGATTCTGTTCCCCCTCCCAGAAGACGTTCCATCACAGACACTGCCCATTTTATTGTGTCAATGATCTATTGTATCAGCCACATGGAGGCAGTCATGCATGTCAGCTTGTGCCACATCTAGAACCCTAAGTATGTTCCCTAACCTGCTTCCCTCTAAACTCTCATCTATTCCCTCAAAGTCTCTCTTTAAAAAGAAACTCAAGCTTTACCTCAAAACACAATGGCTATGCCCCTGTACTAATCCTGACTAACTTTACTTCTTGTCATCTGACTTACTTCACCCCTAAGTTCACTTTCTTTTCATCTATTTTCCTTTATCCCTGTCTCTGTACATGTTTATTGTATACTTCTTGTTGTCATGTTCTACAATACTTTGTTCACTCCATCACTTTTGTACCACTTGTTTATTTTTTTTTTTTCAAAAATGTTTTTTAGCCTGATATTATGTTATTATATTTGCATGTAGTTCTTAATAGTTTTTACTTAGTATCATTAAAATTTTATAAGCGGAGCTTACCTCCCCGGGCCTCTACTGAAAATGGACATATATCCAGCTAGACTAGCCCAGTCAACAAATGTAAAATAAAATGTAAAATAAATAAATAAATAAATGTTCTTGGAGGCCCTAGTGGAATGTGGCTGTGCCTCCATGATGGCCCTAAACATATGTTGACTGGTACATAATGACACACTAGGATCAGGTGGGGGTTGGAAACAGGCCTCTTCTGAACACTCCTACCAACCCTACTGTGTGGCACTTTGTGAGAAGAAAAACACAACTGACTACGGCCAGAGTTGACTGGCATTGAAACTGCATGAAGCATACTACCCTGATCAACTGCGTTATCATCAACCTGACCACTCTCTCCAGGTTCAGTGGAATGGGTTTGCATAGGCATACTGTGTCTGAAGGAATTCCAGGGGATGTGTGATTCACAATCCCAGTGTCAAATTCAACCTCTACACTCCCCAACTGTGCCTCAGTTTGGCCACCATCATCAAAGCCTAAAAATACTCCATCAGATGGTAGGAGTCCTATACTTCCACTGTCAGGATTACCTGTGATAAGCAACAAACACAGGAATGAAATTACTACCCCACTAAATAACACAGATGAACAAAAAGTAACACTGGTTACACAATTACAGATGGTACAGCAATACAGACACTCATTACACCCTCCTCACACATACAGATAATTATGTATCTAAATAATGCTTAGTTATACGGAAATAAACATGTGCTTATCATGTGCAGATGTCTCCACAGTTTGCATGGAGGATGTCCTGAAAGTAATAAAGCAAGGAAAGGATGTCAGTTAAGCATCTGAATGGGAATAACACTGGAGGACAGTGAATATACAACATGGCTGAGATGTCCACCCATACCCATGTCTACTGTACAACTCTCTTGTATAACTGTATCAAAAGGTACAGATAGAAAAAAATGTATCTCAGGAAATAGTAGTAGCCTAAGTATATATTTTATTCTTCAAGATAAGCAAATATAAATGTCACTATATGTAAGCTTACCTAGAAGCTGCTCCTGAAGCACACACGTCCTCCCAGCCACATCAGCATTGACATCAAGCAAACCATATGCAGTCTCCACTGAGCTGTCTGGATTTCTGACAGTGGACAGGAACTCCTCATTTTGGTGTCAGTAGTGGCTCAGTTGCAGGACCACCTCCCATAGCCAGCTATTCTCAGGCAACAGTAGCTGCTGTCCTCTGGGCTGATGAAATCATATTAGTGGCCTGATACTGCACCTGATCATAATTGTGGCTGCAACCACCAACTGCATTTACAGCATTGCCTGACCACCAATTGCATTTACAGCATTGACTGACTGGTTCCAAATCTCCTTTCTGGCAGCCATATCCCCATGCTACATGGTTACCTTTTTACCGTGTAGTCAGCCCTTTGAGCACTGTGAAGATGCAACTGAGGTGTGAACTCATTAGAATTGCTGAATACCAAACATTTGACTTTGTGTAGCAGATGTAAATGTAGCATAGGATCTACACCATTGTTAGATGCTAATGGCTTGCAAATGTGAATGATTAATGTGAGAGAGAAGAAAAACACAACTGCAGTTCAGATAGCCACCACTACAGTTGGTGTCAGTGAGGATACACTTACAAAGTGTGGAACTAACTTCAGTGAGCTTTTAAGTAAAGCAAATCACCACACATTTATATTTTTTGTCCATAATTACAAAGGTTTTCCTGCCTATGCTGAAAACTATTGTTCACTGTCATGTACTATTATCACACATTTAAAGCAAAATGATAGAAAATGCACTATAAACTGCATGTCTGATATTACAGCAGAGATCAGGAAATAATGACCAAAACGCACACAGAAGATAGAGTTGCATTTCTGCAAACATCAGTAAATGGTTGAGTGATCACTCATTGCACTAAATATTTTAGCCACACATGTACAGCCAACAGAGAATGTCCAGATGTATGATGTGTTAATCCTGGAGATTAAATGTGAATTGCTTGTATGCGCATGATTTCATTGTTATTGCAAAGCGCTGTCTGTGGCAAAAGGATAACACACTCCAACTGTGATTTGTAATTTCATTAGTCTGATGGTTCAAATCCAAACTTGTATAATAGTTTAACCTTTGCTTAACTTTTTATTTTTTTTATTTATTTATTTTTTTTGTCTTTAACATTTGTGTTGTGTGTGGCTTAGCACAAACACGATGAAATGCATACAAATTAAAATTTTACTATCAGTTGCCTTAAGAAGCTCAAATTCACTTAGCAGCATTGTGCAGAGGTCAGCAACCTGGATGGTAATGACAGCAGAAATTACACTTGTGACCAAACTGTGTGTGTAGCAAAGGTGTAAATACACTGAGGTATAATAGATAAGCTAAAGTGTGGTTTAAATTCAGCAGTAATTATTTTTACTGAGGAAGGATTATAATGAGTATTAACTGAATGAGTATATGTTCACTATTGCCTGTTACATTTGTGTGCTTCTCACCTGTGTGCAAACATGGTTCACTTATTAATGAAAAAAAAACGAAGCATTTTATGTGGTTTGCCTTCCTTCGCGCAAACAGATTAAGTGGTGATTCATGGCTGTCAACATTCTGGACAGTATTAAGTGTAAAACATGCACCTGCTGCCTAGCTTTTCCTGTAAGTTCATGGCCAGAGTACAGGTCCACTTTTTTATTTAAGGTTCTCCTACTGTAATTTTTAATGAAGATATTTCTACATACCAATATGTATGTATAATAGTTTGATCAAGCATACACATGGTATCATATCTATTATATGTGTAACTGCTGTAGCATGACAATGATGACTATGCAATTATAAGTGTATTTTCAGACCTGGGATGGACTTCACAATTTACACACGTCCCATAACACAACTATAACTGTAAAACACAATGTATTGTGTGGTCTGAACCAGAACTCAACAATCTACTTTGAAAGTAATACAAGTATATCAGTTTCCAGTATATTGTCACACATTACTCCTGCATCACACCTGCGAATGCATAAGCCAGGACCTTATCATGTCACACACATACATGGTTAACTGAAGTGTAGCACCACTCACTCTTTAAAGTGTATATTTGTAATGACCATGGTTGATGAACACTTCTTCTGGGCAATGAGTTAAAAATCACCTATGTGGAAATATATGTATTCTCTTTTTTACATAGGTTTGAATCCCATATTGTACAGTTTACTTTTAACAGTGTGTAAGGCCCCACAAAATAACTCATGCCTCTTATACCCCCAAAGTCATGGCTTAAAAGCCAAGTCATTTAACATATCACTGTTGACCACTGGGCAAAGTGTTGCCAGGTATAGCAGCACAGATGCCATAAATTAATGTCAAATGTCATATTATCCTTCCTATTTCATAAACTTCCTTACACTTTGTTTGGCAATGTTTCTCTTTGCTTAACTTCATGCAAATGCGGTTGGCATGGTTGTGCAGGTTTGTGCTCTGGCCGTAAAATACAATATCACAACTTGGCAGGAAACACTTTTACTGTTGTTGGAGGTCCTTTGCAGTCAGGGCAGGAGATAGGAAGGATGTTGCTAAATTCAGGGCACAAAGATGGGGTGTAGAGGATTCAAAAATATTTCTTGTATTCCTTGTAAAGCACTACAGCTGTAGGCTGCAGCAGTGGGACTATAGTGCGTCTCAGTATAAGGTTGAGGCTTGGACCAGTCTAGCCAGGGCTGTCTCCAGTGCAGCTGGCATACCACACACTGGGAAGCAATGCAGGCACCATTATGAGCTGAAGTGGCTTAGGCAGGCACAACTCAACCAGTGGCTGAATGAGTTTAGAACTGCTGACAGTGCAACTTTAAATGTTATGGAAAGTTGTAGATAGCCAAGATCAGTGTGCATAATGTTTTCATGTCTCTTTTCTCTCCTTCTTTATTTTATAGCTGCTTAGGAAATTTCAGCAAGCAGGGAGGCAAATGCTAAAAGACTAAAAAGACTCAGAGGGGTAAGGGGTATGTACGAACATGCTTGTATTAAAATTATTGCTTTTCTATACATTACTAGCAACTTAAGCATGAAGATCTTAACTGTAAAAACAAGCATGGATGCTTTCTTCTGTAGATCTTAGTAATCATATAAGGCAAGTGTAATACTGTATTCAGATTTAGTGGGTTCATTTCCTAAAAGTAAATACATTCAAATTACAAACATATCACTTTTTAATTTTTATTCCAGCAATATTGGCCTTAATGCCATGTTGTTAACTTAATCTGTAGTATATTTAAAAGCATATATGCAATATCTGCATATTCCAAGGGTTACTTGTAACAATTCACAATCCTCTTTTGGATTGGGAAAGCTGTATAGCTAATATAATAATAATAATAATAATAATAATAATAATAATAATAATAATAATAATAATAATAAAAGTATATTTATTGTAATAAAGCATGTGAATGTGACATATAATGGGTTCTAATCCTCCTTTTTCTTTTTTGTCTCACCCCTTATCTCTCTCTGTCTCTCTCTTTTTTTTAGCACACTATTCTGATGTCATACTTTTCTGCTAACAAACAAGTAGGCTATCTGCTGTGTCTCAGCCTGCCAACCCTCCACTGGCTGCCACAGCAACACCCAGCACCTCTAGAATGCAACCTGGCAGTACTGGTGCATGATGTGATAGAAACTTTCATTGGTGCACACCTCTACCATCTGGAGAGGCTGTTCCTTGGAATGCAAAAAAGACTACCATATCAAGCAATCTCACAGGGAACCTAGGAAGGGGACAGTGATGACAGTTCTTGAGGACTAGATTCTCACCACTCCCATGCTTGACCAGCATGTACCTCTGATGTCCCCTAACCTTTTGTGTCCTTCACCATCCCTGTGTCTGTTTTGTCTGTCCTGTCTACGCCTGCTTCCTTACCTACCCTACCTACCTGATGCTGACATTCCTATGTCCCTTCCCAACATTCCTCTTTTTTAGCAATGCAAAAAAAAAATGGGCACCTCTCTCACAAAAAAAAAAAGTCCCATACTTGGCTCTCCACTTCAAATATGCGTCTTCTCAACACACTTGATTTGGTCCATTTGGTTATACAACATGATTGCATTGTTGTCACCCATCTGTGTTGTGGTGACAGTTCAGATTCATCCAGTTTTTTATACATGTTCACATTACAGTGTTAAAGAAGTGGATAGCTTTGGTTCTTTCCTAATTCCCTCCTGCAAATTCTTTTAAGGCTTCCCCTTCGTTCTTCCTCCTGCTTGACGCCCATTTCACTACTTTCCTATCTACCCCACTTTCAAACCTTTAATCTGGTCAAAATAGTCACACACCACACATGGATAGAAATGGCCCATAATAAAGCCTTCACTTTTTGTCCTCTGCATTTGCATGGGGTTTTGCATTGTACAGCAATGCCAAGTGGTAGCGAATGACTCTTCATGTCCAATGGCAAAACCTGGTGAGATTTTGCCATCGGCTGCACTAGTCCAGTTATCTCCACTTAAAGCTGCTTAAACTTGCTGCTCTAAAGGTACACAGTGTTAAAGCAAAGTAAAGGCAGTACTTTGAAACATTTACTATGACAGTTCTTTAGAATGCTGAATGTAACAAAATGCTACTTCATACGTGGAGTGTTGACATAAATTACTTGAGTGAAGATTTTTTTTGACAATAGCTTCAAGGGTTTGATTCCAGATGCATATTTCATCATTTCTTAGTGTGATGATATATATTTAATTGCCCACATATTAAAATTTTCCACAGTTATGATTTTCTCATGAAGATATATTGATTACTGTGAAAAATGAGTATCTGAAGTGGCCTCCATCATACCCCTCAACCTGGAAACATCAAAAATCTGGACAAGGCCCATGAAAAATAGGTACAAATCTGTACACTGATTAGCATAAAATATGCATACATAATTAAGTAACCCCACCCACTCTGATGGAATTGTGAGATACCAACTTTCAAACGCAAACTGAAGAGCAGACAACCAAAATATGGCACCAGAGTCCCCCTGCAGCCATTCCAATGTCCCGTTACCTGGCTATTTCACCCCATTTACCATAAACACTGTGTGCATACAACTTTACTTCTACAATGATTATTTTGATTTCATTTTTACATTTTATAGCACAACAATGCACACAAATACTAAGATATCTGCTAAACAAAGCAACACCATCTCACAATGAAAATAGACTTGGCATTAAAACTTCTCTGCCCTTGAAACTCACATTCATTGAAACAGCATTGAAACCCACACCACATCCAAAGAAAATGTATCTGGCCAGTGGTGGACAAAGATTATCTTTGGGCTGTTCAAATCATAGGCCCCTGGATTGCACACAAAACAAGAAACATACATGCGTTATTTGATACACCTTCCAGACTTTATTAAATTATATTCCTTGTATAATACAGCACACTTGTTAGACTTAAGTTAGAGCACATTTTAAAATTTACTGTTTGAACATTTTTCCAGTAGGCAATGAAACAAAATGCATGAACCAGTAAGGTCGTAACTGCCCAATAAATCATGGACATATTTTAAACATTGCTTGTATAATTTTGGAAAGTTGCTAGAATAAAAATGTGTTACCACCATGCATTTTACTGCAAAGTCTTGAATCTAGGACCCTTTGCACTACTGTCAGAGCAACATACCACTATGCCAAATCAACAGTTTCCAGAAAGACAGGAAGACTGAAACTTAAATGGCCATCAATTAATGAATTCAGTTCTCACTTCTCACCATAGCTCTCAACCTCTTAGCACAAAAAACCTGGACAAAACCAATACTGGGAGAATACTGCTCCAAAATAGGGACAATTTTCAAATACTGATCTTATAAACTTAGAAAATTGCTAGAACAAAAGGTTTTGTTACCATTTTTTGTCTGAAGAATATGAAGTCTGAAATTCAAATGCCTGTCATTATTTAGTTAATTCAATCCTTAAGTGATTTGCTGCAGAAATCCTGAAAACCAGTTTAATGAGGATGGGGAAAACTGCCTATAAGATATGCCTGTTATGTTATTCTTAAGAAGAAACATTTGCCTCGTTTCAGAAGAAGAAATGGAAGTTCCTAATTATTGGTATGTGGAGGAATGGCTGGAGATAACATTTATATTTGATCTTATTTGAGTACTGTAGACAAATTTCATGAAATAGGGACATCTGCCTAGTCTATTTTGAATCTTACACTGGTGGTTCTTACATGGGCAAAACATGGTCACCACACCATTTTACCATATTTCATTCCTGCTTTGCAGTCTGCTAATGCACTGCATCTGAGACTTACTTTCTGAACTGTGAAGAGAAATTTTTTCTCTAACCATGGAAAAAAATATGTGTTGTGCATGTGAACTGTCATCTTTCCTTTGACAAAGTGGAGAAGTGTTTGGGAACTCCAGTACAAAACAGAATAGGAATGACTCAAACTATGCTTGCTGAGCATTGCGGAATTGAAAAGAATCACCAAAAAATCCTTAAATATGTGTCAAAAGATAATGGATGTATTAAATGACAGACTGCTGCTGCTCCAGTGACACACATACACACTGTAAGCTGTAAACAAAGTCAGTTCATTGTTAAAGCAAACCAGAACCTCAAAGCAGTAAAACTTCAGTTTGCTCAAAAGCCTTCACGAGCAGTAACAGCACAAAAACAGTTTTTTCATTCACAGGGAGTTAACAGCACAGTTCAAAAGCCTTCATGAGCAGTAACAGGCAACAGCACAAAAGCAGTTGTTTCATTCACAGGGAGTTAACCTTAAGCAAACCAGAACCTCAAATGTAAGCAGCAAAACTTCAGTTCGCTCGAAAGCAAAACGTTCACATGTAAGTAGTAAAACTTCAGTTCGTCGTTAAAGCAAACCAGAACCTCAAATATAAGAAAAGCAAAATGTTTACAATACCTTCAATAACAGCACAGTTTAAAAGCCTTCACGAGCAGTAACAGCACAAAAGCAGTTGTTAAGCAGTAAAACTTCAGTACATCGTTAACGCAAAACAGAACCTCAAATATAAGAAAAGCAAAACGTTCATAATACCTTTGGTAACAGGCAGCACAGTTCAAAAGCCTTCATGAGCAGTAACAGCAAAAAAGCAGTTGTTTCATTCAGAGGGAGTTAACCTTACCTAAGCAGCAGTAAAACTGTAAAAGTAGTTTCCATACCAGAAAGTTACCAGAGCATCAGTTCAAAACAGAAAGCTTTCCGCTCTCTCAGTCATGATGCCCTAATTCCGACAGGCTGACGGAGGTGACGTCATCACGCACATGATGACATCAGCTCCAAACGCGCGAAAGCAAACATTTTTTAACAAAATCGGGAATGAAGGGGTGCTACTCGGGAATCGTGGCACCCCGTTATTTGGACCCAAAACTCGGTAAAAACTGAGTTATTCGGTACAGTTGGGAGGTCTGGCCTCCATCCCCACTGCTATCACACATTTATCTAACCTTGTTCTGCTTGTCATAAGCCTGTTGTCCGTCTCCTAAGCCTTCTTTACCCTTATGTCAGCCATTCCATGCTACACAGCATGTATGGTTAATAATGACAACAGACCAAAAACATGACCATTAATATGCCATTAAACAAAACACTGCTAGGTGTATCACTCCAACCCCTCTTTATGTGTGTATCTATTAGGTTGATGGATGGTGTCTACAGACTGACTTGACTGTGCTGATGGCTGGTACTAACATGTTACCTTAATTCAATAGTTTATCAGTGCACCTGTACTGTGCAGTGTTTTAAAACTCATCTGTAGGATTCCGTTTGTGTCAAGTTCAGGTGATGATAGATAAAATCTTTATCTAATGTGATGTGGAACTGTCCTTACTGTGACAAAGCATACTGCACACACTTTTCAGGATATCTGGCCATGCACAAATAGTTAGCATATCTGCTGAGTCATAATAATCATTTCAAAATATGTACCACCCTTTGTCATTTCTAAAAAGCCGTACACACAAATTGTGATTTGCAGGGAGATCTGCAAAACAGCTACTAGTTGTACAACAGTACTGAGGTAGTATTACTGATAAAAAATGTGGAAGACAATACTTTACTGTAGTCGTTGATTGTCACATTTACAGTCCTGATCACATTTACTTAGCTAATTCCATCATGACACCATTTGTAAAAAAGAGAGTGATTTGGATTTGAACCCTGTTCTCATCTTTGCTTTGACCAAGTGCTCACTGCTCTTACATGTGGTGCCACAGGGAAAACTAGGCAGCAGGTGTATTTTCCATATGTGATACTGTCCAAAGTGCTGACAGCCACACATCGACACTTAGTCTGTTTGCGCAGAGTGAGACAAACTAATTGACATATTACTATTTTATTTTTATTTAAGAAGAGAACTGTGATTGCTCATTACTTAACTCCACACAAATGGAAAGGCAACAGCAGCAATTATTTAAGTAATAAAACTTATGACACATTTCCAAAATAAATTACAATATGAACAGAATAGTATCTGTCAGCTGTTTCTCCTATAACATGTCTTCCTAACTACTGCACAAGCTCAAGCTGAATTCATGAAATGGGAGTCATGCATGCACTAACATTTTGCCATCGTTCAAGCAAATGAGTTTCTCACCGATGCACTTTGTAAAGATTTGTTTAGCATGTCTTACTATGGCTATTGACCAGTTATTGTCTGTTAAATAGAAAGGCATTCATAAACTCTGTAGAAGGGGCAGGGACATTCGCTTCACTGAAGACATACTTTCTCAGAGTCGTGTCCTGAAGCAATGCAGTTGCAGCTACTATATCAGTCATTGCTCTATTGTCAAGACACTACAAAAATAAAGAGTATAACTACATTATTTATTTATTTATTTATTTATTTTATTTATTTTACTTTTGTTAACCGGGTTAGTCTGGCTGAGCTTTTGGCTCATTTTCAGCAGAGACCCGGAGAGAAAAGCTCCTCAGGACTAGAAAACAATTTACTCAATTTTAGTAGCATAGTAGTAACAATCAGCTATATGATCTTACAAGTAGAGACCTGGAGAGAAAAAAAAGCTCCTCAGGCAATTCAGTTATACAGAGTATTAACAATTGGCAGACAAGTATGTGAGTTGTTACAAATAAGGTTTTAAACAATTAGCAGAAAAAATGTGACTTGTTACAATATTATTTAAGGTGCTTAGAGCAAAATGAGTTAATAGTTAGACAGATGCTTAAGTGAGTAGGATATAGTTGTATAGGAGTTTGGAGTATTATTACATTTCGTATGTTTTTTATACTCACACTGGACATTGGTCATGCATGTTCCTATCACATTGATATTGTCAGGATATCTTTAAATGTATTTTTGCACATTGTAAACACAAAATCAATTCTGAAGTCCAACTTTTGCACACAAGTCTCTTAATGGTATATGTTACCTGTGACATTATGCTGATGTCATCCTCTATAAACACCACTATAACAATGATAATATCATAGGTTCATAGATTAGTACTAGGCCAACTGCCCTGATGGGCCATTATTAAGCCTAGCCAATTACCCCATGTGAGAATCAAACCCTGCACCTTGTGTTTCTAAAGTAAGCACCTTAACCATTAAGGAAACCATGGTAAAAAATTTCTCCAAAGCCAACTTCATGCTTCTTAAGACAGAAGTGGTGAACTTCATGACACCCATGCAGATGGACAATACAGTTACAACTGCTGAATCCTACACAAATGCACTCCATAAGCACTTACACGAGTGCATGGATCGTGCTATCCCAAATAGAACCAAGACGCTATCCTCCAAAAAAAGGAAGCCAATCTGGTGGTCCCCTGCCATAAGCAAACTGTACAACATCAGGAAGAAACTGTTGCAAAAGAGAGTAAAATCCCATGAGTGGAGGAGCTCCCTGGTCAGCCTCAGTAAGAAGCTGAGATCCCTTATAAGATCCTCCAAAGCTAGCTATGAAAACAAAATTGCCACTAATTCTAAGGATAACCACAAAGCATTCTATAGCTATGTCAAGAATCTCGATGGCAACACCCAGATCTGCTCTGAGTTACAGCACAACAGCATAAAAATTACAGATCCAACTGATATTGCCAACATCCTGGCAGATAGGTTCAGTGCTAACTTTACCCACCCCCTCACCCCCTAAAGGGCCCATATCTATACAGGAAGAATGCAGAGTCCCTGTAATCACAACTACTTAGGTAAAAGCTGCACTCTCTAAAGCCAAAAACACAGCATCCATGGGACCGGACAACATCCCAGGCTGCGTTTTACATGAACTTCAGAATGAACTGGCTCCCCACTTAAGCACCATGTTCAATAATAGCCTCACATCAGGCTTTGTGCCCACTGAATGGTGCACAGAAACAGTTATCCCACTCCACAAAGGGGGAGCCAGCACTGACCCTGGGAACTATCGACCTATTAGCCTGACGAGCCTGGTCTGTAAGGCCATGGAACGTATCATCATGTAACTCATAAACAAAGACATTGAAAACTTCCAAACTCTGGAGCCCACCCAGTTCAGGTTTGTGAAAGGCAGATCATGCCTTCTGAACCTGATTGACTTCTTTGAGGCAGTCACCAAAGCTGTAGATGAGGATAAGGTGGTTCACAAAGCCTATCTTGACCTCGCCAAGGCTTTTGACACCATCCCCCATTTTGTAATTATAGCTAAACTCACTAAACTAGGTATAAATCCCTACATCACAAGATGGGTTGCCAACTGGCTCACTGATAGAACCCACACTGTAAAAGTTGCAGACTCCAAATCTGACCTCAAAGCAGTGGCAAATGGAGTACCACAGGGTTCCGTCCTGGGACCTCTCCTGTTTGGTATCTACTTCTCTGAAGAACAGGCTAACACAAAAGGCCTCTGGCTAATGAAGTTCACAGATGACTGCAAACTAGGAGCCATAGTCAAGTCCCCAAATGATGTGGACATCCTACAGAAGGGCCTTGCTGAGACAGATGCCTGGTGTCAGAGCCATGGCCTCAAGCTTAATGCCAAAAAGTGCAGTGTCATCCCCTTTGGTAAAAATTCTGTACCCATGAACTACCACATAGGCAGCAATCTACTTAACACCGAATGTGTGATAAGAGACCTTGGGACCCAGGTGGACAGTAGTCTCTCCTTTGATAGTCACATCACCACAGTAGTCAGAAAGTCCTTCTACATGGCACACCTCATCATAAAAGGGTTCTCATCCAGGAAAAAAGAGGTCATTGTTCCCCTCTACTCGACACTCATTAGACCCATTATAGAGTACAACGCCCCTTTTGGAATTTACCTCACAAGACATCTGCAACAGCTGGAAAGGCCACAGAAGTACCTTACAAAGAGGATTACTGGCCTCAAACAAATGCCCTACACTGACTGCCTCACAAACTCCAGCTTTACTCCGTAGCATATCGTCTACTCCGAGGTGATCTCTGCCTAACATATAAAGCTATGTCAAACCCAGAGCTGTTGGACATGCTACACCTAAAGAAATCCCAATCCCTCTGAGCAACATGCTCTAGGGACCTAAACCTTGTCACCACAATAAACAGGACATGCTGGAGGGATAGATTCCTGTCCCAGAGTCTTCCCATACTCTGGAACAGGCTACCCATCTATGTCAAGCAAAGTTCTTCATTAGCACTCTTTAAGAAAAATCTTGATGAGTGGATGGGAAATAGGAAATACACCCTGGGGATCACTTCTGTGTCTCTGCTCGACAGTGGCACAGGAAAATAACTTTCTTGGGTGGCATAAGCCAGGGAACCTTGTTGGCTAGGCTTATGTAGGCCCGTGGGCCGATAGCCTAGTACCTACCTGTGAACCTATGAACACCATCCTCCCACCCTTTGTGACTTCTGTGATGGCACGAATGTTAGGTACCTTGTTTTCCAACAAGAATAACTAGTTAGGTAAGGATTTGAATGGCACAGCAGTCAACTTGTGTATGTCCCTGTATGTCTAACTCTGTGTGTGTGTGGTCAGGAGAATATGAGTCTATGTCCTAATGTCCTCACTCAAGTATAATTCAGAACAAATTTTTATAATGGTACATAACTACAGAGCAATTTCATACAGCCCTCCCAACATCCTCTTCTCAATATACACGGATAATGTCATCCTCTACAAAATTTAATTCAGACACTGTTAAAGTCATACTTGTGCCATGGCACTAGCTTTAAATACTGTGCCCTCCAGCTTGTGGATTAGTTAGGTAGGTAGGTATCCTAATTTCACAGCAGTTAATTTGTATGTGTGTGTGTGTGTGTGTGTGTGTGTGTGTGTGTGTGTGTGTGTGTGTGTGTGTGTGTGTGTGTGTGTGTGTGTGTGTGTGTGTGTGTGTGTGTGTGTGTGTGTGTGTGTGTGTGTGTGTGTGTGTGTGTGTGTGTGTGTGTGTGTTCAGTCAACTAGCAGTCAGGAGGCAATTTTTGAGCAGCATGAGTACATAACTATTTGAGACAGTCTTACCAACATCATCTTCTCACCATACAATGATGCTGTCATTTGCTAAAAAGTGTACACTGACACTGTGAAAGTCAGACTTGTGCTGGGGTTAAGTACTGTGATCTCTAGCTTGTGTAACTAGGTAGATAGGACTTCTAATCTCACAGCACTCAATGTTTGTGTGTGTGTGGGGGGTGTTCAGTCAACTATTAGGAGACAATTTTAGAGAAGCATGTGAGTAAACAGCTAAGTAAGACACTTCTAACAACATTATCTTCTCATCATACATTGAGGATATCATCATTTATAAAGTGCCCTCAGACACTGTTAAAGTCAGACTTGTACTGTGGCACTAATGTTAAGTACTTAGTTCTCTAGTTTGTGTAACTAGGTAGGTAGGAGTTCTAATCTCACAGCAGTCAATGTGAGTGTGTCAATTCAGAATGACATGCAAGTCTACAGCTATGTCAGTCACCCAAACATCATCTTCTCGACATGCAATGAGCATGCGAGCCCCTATAAAGTGCACTCTGACAGTATTACACTTGGATATCTGTATTGGCACGAGCATTAACTACTGTGTTCTCTAGCTTGTGTATCTAGATAAGTAGGGATACTCATCTCACAGCAGATAACTTGTGTGTTTGTTCATTCAAATATTAGAATATTAGGGTGGAGACAACTTTACAGAAGAATGACTCCACATCTAGGTCAGACACTCCACCCAACATCATCTTCTCAGCGTACAATGATGCTGTCATCCTCTATAAACTGCAATGTGATATTGTTACAGTCAGACATCTGTGGTGGCGTTAGTCTTATGTTGTATGGAATCCAGCTTGTATACCTACACAGGTTTAATGTTCATATATGACCTCAGTCAACTGCTGTGTGTGGTTGGTGTTATATTACAGTCATTATATGATCTTTTGAATTTCTTTTCATTTGAATCCCACTCAGGAGAACCTCTAACATAGTCCCACAAATCCAACATCCTCTTTTTCCCTCTGTCCACATAAAATCCTTCCTGCAAAACACTGGAGGATGTCATCATGTCAAAGATGCATACACACATTGAGGACCAGAGCCCTTCAATGACAGTCAGCAAGCCAGCTCCAAACCAATGGATGTGTGATTGCTAATTCCATCACTGGGTGGTGTACATGTCACATATGGACAGAGGCAGTATGTAATACAATCAAATGCATACACACAAATGCACAAACCTATACTATCCTCCAGCATATAGATGTAGTAATTTTGGTTTAAATGGTATAATGGTTAGGATTTTATGTGATGTTGGCCATTAGCCTAGTAATGTCTTATGACACTACAAACATTGCACATGTCAATGCTGCTGTCATCTACATGTAATATGGTGAGGTGTGGATATAAAGTAGCCCTACAACAACATATTCCAATCTATGATTTGAGGTAATGTATTGATGGTCACTATGGCCATTTGATTACATGTTCCTTCCATAATAGCTGTAGTAATATGCCTCCTGAGGACTGTTCTCATGGCATGGTGCTATGTACATTGTTTTAATAAGACATGTGTTCTTATAGTGGAGTATATCAACATTTTACATAGTTCTCATTATACCATCACAGTATTAATTGCAGTATGACACATCTGTGCATGTGATAATATGCCATCATGAAATGCTATGTGACATGCAACAATATTACACCATACTGATTACATGGACACAAATCCCCTGTTTCATCCACATGTTGTAATGCTGTTATATACAGAAACACATAAGTTTAGATTCACTTGCAACTGTGTTGCTATTCACAAGGAATATTCAGGTGTTCCCCAGCTGCATTGTGTGACTGTCAGCATTTGTGTCATTAACTGTTGTACATGAACCACATCCACCTCATTTGTAATGTGTCAATATATGGTATCAGGACTGTCACACACACCTTTCCATTGATAAACGTATAGGCATATGATGTACAGTTGATGTAGTGATGTGAAATAGGTAGAGTTGTACGATTGTATTAACACTTCCTCTGTGTGGCACGTGATGCATACCTAAGGTTGTATTTGGAGGTGTTGTCACAAATTATATTTAAATTAAGTAGAAAATCTTAAGGGGAATACATAGCTATGTGCAGAGATGGTTGAGGATGGCACCACGCATACTCAGCCGGAGGTAACAAGACATCCTGCTAGCTGACAGATTTTGATCTAACACCACTACCCTGTCCCCGCTGGTCATCACCCCAAAGTATGCATGCAAACATAACTCATCTTATTTTTGCAAGAGAGCAGCTCATCTGTGCACTCTCTAAGGCTAAAAACATGGCACCAGTCCACTCTTAAAACATCCTAGGTTGCCTTTCCAATAACTGAAAACCTGTCATACCAATCATAGTTAGATCCCTATTTAACCACAGCCTCCAGACATGCTATGTTCTGGCAGAATGGTGGACAGCAACAGTCATCCATCTGAACAAGGGTAGACCATCACTCAACACAAGGAATTATAGACACATACATCTGACTAGCCTCATCTGAGAGGCAATGGAAAGAATCATCATAGACCTTATAATCTAGATCATAGGTAATCTCCTGATTGTGTACTGAACACATTTTTGATTAAGTAAGGCTAGATCATGTCTCTTAAATCTGGTTGACTTTTTCAAGAAGGTCTCCAAGGCCATCGATGAGGGAAAAATTAAGCATCCCGCCAAACTTGACCTGCTCAAGGGATTTTACACAATTACACACTCAAGCATTACAGTGAAAATGCCTCAACTGGACATAGGTTCATATATTAGTACTAGGCTAACTGCTCTTGTGGGCCATTTTAAGCCTAGCCAATTTCCCCACATGAGAATCAAACCTAGCACTTTACCCCTACATCACCAAGTTGGTAACCAAATGGCTCACTGAAAGGACACAAACTGTCAAAGTGTTTGAATTTACCTCTAGTAAGAGGCCAGTGACCTGGGCAGTACCACAGGGTTCTGTACTAGGCCCTTTCCTGTTTGGTATTTAATTCCCAGAAGTCAAGGCAAACTTAGAAATCCTTTGCCTGAACAACTTTGTGGATGACTGCAAATTGTGGACAATCCTTGAATCCACTAACACTATTGATATACTGCACAAAGTAAACACACACACACACAAATTATAGTTGCTGCCAGAGACATGGAGACACACTAGATGGCCAATAAAACATTATTATTCCATTTTGGAAAGCAAATACCCAAGCTAATTATAATATAAACAGCACACCCCTATGAGTAGACTCAGTGATATGTGATCTGGGTAATCAGGTATATAGTACTCAGACATTTTTATAACCTCTTTTTTTAAACACACTTTTATTGAATTATTACTTGTGACATAGGCAATTTTACATTTATACAAAAGTAATCAAACTGCATTAACAAACATTATACTTCACATATATTGATTGATATATATATATATATATATATATATATATATATATATATCATATAACATCAGCAACATTACATAAATTATTCAAATCCTGACCCTTTTCTAAACAAGCAACATCTTTATTAAGCCAATCTTACATTTAAAAAATTGAAAACAAACCACACCGACACAGTCCTACTTGCAAGCATTTTACATCACAAACCATACCGCACTTCCGGTTGCAAACATTATACAACACTTATAATCTACCCAATCTTTTTCAGTCAAACATGACATAGCTCATTTAAGTTCTGTCGCCTTTTAAACCTCGTTCCTCCCTTGTATATATTGTTCCCCCAATTCCCATTTTTTCCTATGTAGTTTGTTTTAACCCTTTTCTAAAGATCTCAATTCCGGTTGTTTTATCTGTATTACTATATTCACTACTTCTAGTATAGCTGGTTTAGCTTTTGATTTCCATTTTCTAGTAATTGCTTTTTTGGCAATCATCATTATTAGATACAGCAAATCCCTACCATGCCGACGCAATTCCGATTCTGTATCACAGCTTAGAAAAATCATCTCCCTTGTCAGACCAATCTGCCCACCCAGAAACTCTGACAGTGCATTTCATAGGGAATCCTTAAAGTCCACCAGTTCACTGCTTTCCCAGAAAATATGTTCCTCATTACCTCTTTCTTCCCTGTTACACCTCCATTTGCTCTCTGCATGAGGGAAAATTCTCTGGAGTGTACTTGGGGTATAGAAATATCTATGCAAACATTTCCAGGCAAAAATCCTAAATCTTCTAGATTTTGTTGCATATTTGGGAAACATACATAAAAGTCTTTTGGCTTTTCCCGGTTAGGGGTCGCCACAGCGGAACTTACGTCCGCTAATGATTGGCAGTGGATTTTTATGGTGCCGAGTTGCCAGCCTGATGCCCAACCTTCAAAGAAGGCATGCCCATTCACGCACGCACCTACCTGCATGTCTTTCATGTCACTCAACCATGGGGAGAATATGCAGACTCTATACATAAGGCGCTCCAGACGAGAATCGAACGGGAGAACCTCTTGCTGTGAGGTGACAATGCTAACCGCTTAACCACCGTAGCCATCCCATTGTTTCTTAGTGAATTGCTTATTCAGTCTCTCTTCCCAATCCTTTCTAACCTCGTCTGACTGATTCTTATAGTTATTATGTAATATTTTATATGCTCTACTAATTATTCCTTTTTTAATGGCAGCTTCTATCATAGATTCTACTAAAACTTCTACCAGTGCTACTCTTTCATTTAGGACCCCCATTTCTTTCTCTTTATCTATACTGTGATATCAGTCCCTGATAGGAAGGCAATCTGTAACCTGCAGTCTAAATAAATTCTTGGTGTCCTCCTATTCTATCGTCTTTCCCTGTCTAGTTATCTGCTCCCAGTACCTTGATTCCTTTGCCAGTTTTCTCCAATAAATTCCAGCCCCCTCTTGTCTATTGTCTATATCCCTAATTGCAGTCATCCCTATCAGCAGAATCTCCTTTCTCCAATTCCTTGCTGTTTTAGTTCATAGAATACTTTCTGTTACTTTATGGATATAATATTGTGTATGATTATTGTTATTCTCCTTAAAGGTCTCCATCCAAAAATCCCAGTCTCTGTTTGTTTCTTGAGCTTCCCCCATTTCATCACCCCCCTTTTCACTTTGAAATACAATGTTCTGCTTGTGCTATGTATAGGGGTCTTAACTGTGTAGCTCTGAAATACCCCTTTAAATTGAGTAATCCCAATCTGCCCTGTTCTACTGGAAGAATTAGCTTATCCCCCTTGACTCTTGCCATCTTCCCCTCCCAGATAAAGTCCTTCAGCTCTTTATTAATTGCTATCCACAACCACTCCTCTGGTTGATAAAAATATGCCTGACCTGTGTATAAGACTAAAGGGACTAAAAACATTTTAACTGCTTGTATCTTACTATCCATATCCATATAACAAAGCTTCCATATTCTCAAATTTTGCATGATCTTTTGTTTAATCTCTTCCCACATAGCCTTAGGTGCCACACTAGAATCATTTTTAATCCATACTCCTAAATTCCTCATTTTATCATGTCCCCATAAATAGGGATATTCCTGAACCAATTTGTGTGTGAGTACATTATTTACCGCTATTGCCTTTGTTTTAGCTTCATTCATTTTGTATCCCGAAAGGATCTGACTGAAACTGTCTCAGAATGTTCCACAACACTGTAATGTCTCTTTCTGGTTTTGTCAGGTATAAAATGCCATCTGCAAATAAAGCTAGCTTTTTTTGATTACCATACCAATTATATCCTTGAATTTCTGAGTCCCTTATTTTCTTTACCAATGGTTCTAAATGTAATGCAAATAATAAAGGGGAAAGAGGACACCCCTGCCTAGTTCCCCTGCTCAAGCAGAAATTATCAGAAAGGACCAAACCCACTTTAATTTTCGCCTCTGATCCCTCATATATCCTCCTAATCAACCTTATAAATTTTTTCAGGAAATGCAAATGCTTCTATTGCCCTACTTATAAAGTCCCAGTGTACTCTGTCAAAAGCTTCCTCTGCATCAAGACCCATTAACAACAATAGTATTTTCTTACATTTTGCTTCCCTCTGGATCATCAGTATTCTGTTAATGTTGTCAAATGTTTACCTCCCCTCCACAAAAAACACATCAATCCATATCTATCAGTTTGGGCATTACTTTTGCCATTATTTTAGCCATTATAGACATGAACACTTTATAATCATGGATTAGCATTGAAATGGGACTGAATTGGATCTTTACCCTCTTTAGGTATTGAAGCTACCGTTGCTTTTTTCCAGGATGCTGGCACTTCTCATCCTCTTAAAATACTGTTAAACAAAACCTTCTTGATCTTTATCATTTTTTTCCCTTCTAGCTTCCAAACTTCCACAGGAATACCATCTATTACTGGGGACTTTCCTGTAGATTGGTTATACTTTATTCAACTACTTTTACTGTAACTGTGTTCTTCATACTTTATTACCTTATTTTGCCTTGCTGCTTGCTCTTAACTGTTAAAATGCTTTTATTCTGCTGTATTTATCAGTACTTGTTAGTAGCCTGATTACATTTGTCTGCTATTCTGAGCCTCTTAGTTTTGGTTTTAGCATTGGGCTTCAGGTCAATTATTTTACACCTAAGAAGGTTTTTGTGGTCTACACTCTTGTGGACAAACCTTTAAAACCCTCTCTCCATATGTCCATCCAAGTTTCGGAACACTCTGCCTGGACAATTCCCATCAGTTTCTCCTGCCAGCCTGGTTGACATGGACATACTGAGACACTGTAGCAACTGCCTCATGTTCACTGACAATCCTCTTCTCCTAGTACATAATTCTTCTATTTGTGGAAAATGCATCTATATCAGTAACTTGGAATCCATGCTCTCTCGTGCCACAGTCAGTACTCCTGACAAAGAGGAGATTGCCAGCACAAACACCACACCACCCACATTACATAGTCAAGCACAACACATACCTACCTATGTAGAGGTCCTCAATAAAAAGTTACCTAAACAGCAGGGACCTCCAAAACACACTCACAAACATTCCACACACAACACCAAACACATCATAGACAGCAGACAACACACCAGTGTCTCACAAACACAGCCCATGAGGCATAACAATAAACTCACACAGCCCATAAGGCATAACAATAAACCGAACATACTAGTCATTGGTGACTCACTTGTGAGACACACTAATGTCCCCCTCACCAGGCTTGATAAGGAGAAGATCACAGTCAATTGTCTTTCAGGTGCCAGAATCCACCACATCACACATGCACTTAAGTCTCTCCACAACAGGTACAAATATGACTCTGTCATTGTCGATGTTGGCGTGAATGGCTTGAGTCATACCTCCCTGGAGGATATGATGACAGACATGATTGAGTTCTCAGGGTATGTATCCTGGGCAGATATGAACCTAGCCCTAAGCAACATCCTACCTTCATTGACTTCAACAGTTGGCTTAGTTTCTGGTGTCATTCCAAGAGGAATCAGTACCTGTCTGCCTGGGAAGACATGGTTGACAGGCCTCGATGCTTTACCAGAGATGGCCTCCACTTGTCACCCCTGGGATTCAGGATTCTGATGAAGGCTCTTGCCTCCCCCATTATGCCTTTTTTAGGCAATGTCCCAAAGACAAATCTTCCAACATAAAAGATCTGTCAAAAATCAAATTATAGGTCATGTTGCTTAATGCTAGGAGCCTTAACCTGAAAATGCACTCACTGGAGGCTCTCCTTGCACTGGAAGATGCCGATATCTGTGCAGTCACAGAAACTAGGTTAAAGACTGGGGAGAGCACCTCTCCCTTACCAGGTTATACTGCATTCCACACATTCTGACCCCAAAATGAGGTTGGGAAGACTAAGGGTGGTGGAGTCTCTATTTTTATTAAAGACAAGCACACCTCCAGACTGGTTTGCCAGCATGATGCACTAGAATTGCTCAAGGTGAAACTGACAATTGGCAAGACAACCATCCAAGTTATAGCCAGCTATAGATGCCCTCCATGATTCAGGGCATCCACCCCTCCTACCTGGACCTACTTGAGTCCATAAAGGTACCCCCTAACATCCTGATCCTTGGTAACTTCAACTACCCTACCATAGACTGGGTGAACTATTCCTGCTCTAATGCACTCACCCAAAGATTCCTTGACTTCATCAGTTCTAATACACTAGACCAGCTTGTCTCATCCCCCACAAAGGGAGATAACATTCTAGACTTGGTTCTCATCAACGTGGGCAACTGCTGCACCACCTCATAGTAAGTTCTTCCCTGGTGAGATCAGACCATCAGTCTGTCTCATTCGAAGTTTCTATCCCATCCAACCCTCCCCAGCCATAACCAGGCTAAACAATTTCTCAAAAACTGACTACAACCTTCTAAGGGAGGGTATCAGTAGCTTCACATCACTGACCCCCTCAGAGGATGCAGACAACTATGCTGAACAGTATGCCAGTGCAGTATACAAGCACCTGTACAACTGCATGGACTCAGCCATACCCAACAGAACTAAAACCTGCTCCTCAAGGTAACAATAACCTATCTGGTGGACATCCTCTATCAACAGGCTTTACAACAAAAGAAAGATACTGTTGTCCAAGGGTAAAAAGGCACAGATTCCCAATTGGAAAAACTTCCTCCTTAGCCTCAACAAGCAATTTAGATTACTAGTGAAAACCTCCAAAGCCAATTATGAATCTAAACTAGCCTCCGAAAAAAAGGGTAACCACAAATCCTTTTTCAGTTATATCAGAAACCTTCATGGCAAATCCCAGGTTTGTTCTGAATTAATTCTTAATGGCACCACTTACACTGATCCTGTTGACTTAGCCAACCTGTTAGCTGATAGGTTCAGCGCAAACTTCACTCCCCTGCCCCCCCAAAGGCCCATTCAACATCCCTGACAATTGTCCTGCACCTCACATCTCCGTAGATCAAGTGTTAAAGGCCCTATCCAAGGCAAAGAGTTCCATGGGACCTGATAGTATCCCAGGTTGTATTCTGCACCATTTCCAGCAAGAACTAGCCTTGCCATTGAGCACCCTATTCAACCATCGCCTAAGTACAGACTTCATTCCAGCAGAGTGGTGAACTGCCATTGTCATCCCCTTGCACAAAGGTGGTTACACCACTGTCCCTAGAAACTATCGCCCCATTAACTTGATAAGTCTGATCTGTAAGGCCATGGAACATATTATTATGGACCTCATAAACAAGGACATAGGCAATCTCCAAGCATGTGACCACACCCAGTTCGGATTTGTCAAGGGCAGATCTTGCCTGATGGACCTGGTTGACTTTTTTGAGACTGTCACCAAGGCTCTGGATGTGGGAAAGTCAGTACATACTGTGATGCCCCAACACTGGCCTAGTAATCAAGCCTCAGTCTTCATTACTGGCAACAGTGGGGAACATACACACTGGGAGAATGACAAGTACACGCACAGTAAAGTGGAATTACCTTTAAGAGCACACAGATTTCACAGTCATTCTGGAACTGGTTTCTCCCTCTTTCTCCAGTTCCCCAATACAACTCCCCATTGGCACAGGTATAGATTTAAGATGTCAGCTGAGTGGCCAAGCTAAGACCTCCAGCACCCTCAATGTCCAACCAGTGCTTCATGTACCTGCCCAAGTAACTAACACACAGACAGGCAGACACACACACACACACACACACACACACACACACACACACACACACACACACACACACACACACACACACACACGCACACACACACGCACACACACATACACACACACACTTTGAGATCTGATTTATATACAAACACATACACACACCTGGGGAAGACTGGCACAGGTTTACTAGCTATGCCTCCTTCTGCCCAGACTATAATGTAGTTCCCGTTGCACCAGCCACTACTTATCAGCTACTTAAGGCCCTTAAAGGGTGTCCAATCCTACTGTGTAATGTTACTATTAATCCAAATGGTAGTCTGACCAAGAGCAAGGCTATTTAGGAGTGGCCTGTACAGTGTCACCAAATACATAATCAAGTACTCTCAGAGCTTAAATATGTCTCACAAATATCAACCACAAAGATAGGTTTAAAAATATTTAATAATAAATAATAAAAGAACAAGACAATACTCAGTAAGTAATCAGTTACATCAGAGTTCAAAATCACAGGAAATATTTAAAACAGCATTGCAGGACAGTCACAAATAAATACAGAAAGCATCTAAGTTATACTTTATTATATTCCTATCTGAATCTAAAAGAGTTACTATGCCCTAAAAACTTACTTACAGAGCAATACACAGGCAGAAGTACAGAAGGTGGTGATGAGTGGATGTTTCCAGGTAAAGACAAAATACAAAATTCCCAGTCTGTCTCTGAGAGAGTTCTTAAATTAATATAAAAGATTACTGCTGGGTTAGCTTGGATGACATCACTTTTTGTCACCTGACTTTAGTTCCCAAGCTATCCCCATTGCCAGAAATTACAAGCATGTTTAGCATCTCTCTCTGAAAAATACATATCTTTCAGATGTTTGCAGATCCTGAAAGTCATAAAACAATAAAACACTTCTGCATCTCAAACCTAGTAATTACTTCTCTTCCAAGACAATACAAAAAAAGTCTATCTCTAGACATTGTGTCTGCTACACTGAAACTGAGAGATAACGTTTATAGCACATTCGTAAAATAATTTAGTTTCAACTTATTTTCTTGAACTTTTGCAAGTTAAGCTTTATGTCCCAGTTTCTATTGTTAAAACATATACAGTTACACAATTACAATAGTTTATATACATTTATATACATTTCTATTCTAAGCCAGCAGGGCATGCTGTGGTTACATTTAACTCAGTACATAACATACAATTCTGTATAAATCATATCAATATTCACAAATGACATAGAATTATTTACAAAATTCCTGATAGCTGGGCTGGCAATATTTCCTTTTGTGACACATACAGCTTACCTTGACTTAGCCAAAGCGTTTGACACAATCCCCACTTGGGCATCATCAAAACGCTAACACAACTTAGCATAAATCCCTCTCATCAGGTGAGTGCCCAACTGGCTCATTGATAGGACCCAGGAGGTCAAAATAGGTGCCTCTACCACTGAAAGCAGACCTGTCACTAGTGGTATTCCCCAGGGATCTGTCCTGGGACCCCTACTGTTTTAAATCTACTCCTCAGAGGTCTAGGCAAAGACAAAAGTTCTGTGGCTAACCAAGTTTGTGGACAACTGTAGGTTAGGTGCTGCAATTGACTCCTCAAATGATGTTAATATTCTACAAGAAGGTCTCACAGCAAGAAATGATTAGTGTCAAAGTCAAGGCTTTAAGTTAAATGCAGAAAATGTATTATCATACCATTTGGCAAAAACATGGCCCCTATTGTTTACCACATCTGTGGCAAGCCCCTAACCACACAACCTGTGGTGAGAGACCTGGGTACACGGGTTGACAACAATCTCATATTCAACCATCATGTAGCAGCAGTGATCAAAAAAGCCTTTTACTTGGTTCATCTCATAAGTAAAGGGATTGCATCCAAAAAAAGGAGATTATTACCTCTCTGTATTCTCCCTCATTAGACCAGTAATTGCATACAATGCCCTGTTTGGTATGCACCTCTCCAAACATCTGCACCAACTGGAAAGGCCACAGAAATACCTCACAAAAAGAATCCATGGCCTCCAACACATGTCTTATGAGGACAGGCTCAAATCATTATCACTCTACTCGGTGTCATACAGATTGCTCAGAGGTGATCTGTGTCTTGCTTACAAGGCAATCTTGGACACTGCCCTACTAGAGATGCTCCATATCTGTAAATCTAACTCCTTGTGCATTACCCATTTGAAAGGCCTAAATCTAATATGCGCCATTAACAAAACCTGCTGGAGAGACAGATTTGTCTCCCAGAGGCTGCCCCATCTCTGGAATAGACTCCCCATACACGTCAAACAAAGTACATTGCTGACCCTCTTCAAGCACAATCTTGATGAGTGGATGGAAAATCACAAATTCCACCTGTATCCCTCATTGAAAGGGGTGACAGGTGCTGATTGAGGTTTCTTTTTTGGAGATAAACTCTTGGCTAGGCTTGTAAGAACCTTGGGCCATTAACCTACTAACCTTCTATGATCCTGTGATCCTATACATTACAATTGTTATCTCATCTCCTCCTATCATAACCATTAGTAATTAAGCCTCATCTACCTTTAACCTTGGCATATTTAATTCTTCCATAAACATTTCCATTTGTATATTTTCTTTATTTTCATATTTCTCTCATTTATAGAGACTTTTACAGAATTTCCAAAATATTTCTAATACCTCTACAGGATCTTGTGTTACCTTCCTTGTTTCAGGCTCCATAATTTTGGTGACAACTCTTTCTATTTTCTGCTGCCCGAGTTGTTGTGCTAAAATTTTTTGTGCCCTAGTGTTATTATAAAAAAAAAACAGTTGCTTAATAGCAACCTTTCTAAACTTGTGCATATTATCGAGGTAATCCCTTATTTTCTGTCTAGCATTTTGCAGTCGATACTCTTTTCATTCTGTAAGATTCTGACTATTCTGCAATACTTTAACATTTGTCAGTCCCACTAAATAATTATTGTTACTTCTTAACCATACCTCTCTTTCTTTTATTTCCACCCTATTTTTAAACTCCACCTTAATTTTATTCCACTCCCTAGCTATATTTTCAGAAGAAATTTCTATCCTTTCTAACAGCTTCTAAATAATCTCCACTACCCATTCCTTAAATTCCTTTCTTTTCAACAGATAGCTGGAAAAGCAAAAATGTGTCATTTTTATTTCGTTACACTGCGCTTTTAATTTAACTATTATTGGCGCATAATCTGAAATAGTTATTGGGTGAGTATAAAGACCTTCAATTAAATGCACATGTTCCTGTGAAATGTAAATTTTGTCTATCCTAAGAAAGTGTTTATATCTTGGGGAATAATATGCAAATTCACTCCAAACTCATATGAGTGAATTGACATCTTCCATGCCAAATATCTTCCTAAATTTCTTCACAAATCTACCCTCCTTTGTTATATTCTCCCTTCTGAACCCCCAGACATATTTTCACTGCTGCAAATCAAATTCCAGTCCCCACCTATAATTAATATTCCTTGCTGAAAACTGATTATTTCTCCCACAATTTTCTTAACTTCCATTTTAGCAGTTTTAGGCAGAATATAAATACATAACAGTGTAATCCTTCTCCCTTGTCAGTAATCCCTTAGCACTATAAATCTGCTATTATTATCTTTTTTATCTTTTTCTATCACTATTGGAGCTCCCCTTGCAATTAAAATAAGTACTCATCTTTTCCTTTGTCCCAGGTATTCCTCTGAATAACCATTCTAAAAACTTTTCTTTATCAAATTTACATGTTCGGTTCTTTCTAAGTGTGTCTCCTGTAACATAGCTTATTTGCACACTACATTTTTAATATAGTTCATTATTCTTTCTTATTTGTTTTTATGTGTGAGGCCACTTACATTTAAAGACATTACTAAAACATCATTGTATTAAAAAGTTATTATTCCCACGTTTTATGTATAATACCTTTTTGTTAAATGTCTAGTTTCAGCTTTTGTGTTACATGCATACACTATTTGGCAGGTTGAACTTGTATACATTTGTTTCTTGTCATATCAACTTGAGTCCAAGTCACATCTTATAAAATGTTTTGATTTATTGAAAGCCCTCAAACTAAAAAAAAACAAACACACCCCAATACCCTCTAAAACCTATTAACTTAATACTAACATACAAAACTATGAACACCTTCAAATATTGACAAAAGTCCCAAACTGATAGCCACAATGACAGACCTGAGTTAATCTAAAAGAAAAGTTATCCACGCCAAAATGCATGGTGCAGTCTGTGCTTCTACTAAGTGCTGATTGGTTTTGTTGTATCTTTATAGCTCTCCCAGCTGGGAAAACCCCAAAATGCTTTCACAGAATATTAACTACCTTAGGAAAGCCCCTGGATACTTTCAGAGAACATTATCTTCCTTGGGAAAACCCATGAATGTTTTCAGAAACATTATCTCCTAGCCAGTTTCTTTTTTCTTTTTTTTTCCCTCAGCCAATCACTCTCCACCAGACTGCAGCCAGTTTCTCTTTATCAGATTGTTTTCATGGAAGCATGAAGACCAGCTGCAGAATTGTCACTGAGTATATATATATATATATATATATATATATATATATATATATATATATATTTTAGAAAAAAAGCCTCATAATATTCAATGTTCTTTTTCATTTAGTTGCTCTCTCTGAAAACTTGTTATTCAATAAATCTAAGGTATTTAATCCAGTCATTCCCCCATGCAAGAATGAGAAAAAGCACATTAATCTTTCTTTTGTCTTGCTTTTTAACCAGGCTTTTTTTAAACATTGCAGTGCCTACATTTCTTAAAACTGAACAAGAAGAAAGAGAGAAGAAGAAAGGGAGAAAGAAAAGAAAAAAGACCAGCAACACCTGTTTACAGTCCTCATTACACTTAAAAATAACTGAAAAAAAAATTACTTTATAGTGTGTAAAGAAAACCACATGCCATAAAATTAGTACTATTTAAGAAAAAAAATTACTTACAGTTAACTTTCTCTCTCTTTTCCCCCTCCCCAAAGCATTTTTTCAGAACATTAATGACATTAAGTAGGAAATAGCCTTTAGAGTCCAACAAATTCTGAAAAAGTCCAATATTTCCAGATTTTCTTGTGTTGTATTTCACAAATATAATTATTGCATTCTAATCCCATATTAAGTTACTGGTTTCATTATTGTTCGTCTCAGAAATCCTGTCTCTGCTTCATTTCCAACATACTTTTGATTCTTCTAGTCAACTCTCATGCTTCCTTCTTTCTCTCCAACATTTTCTGCTGAAAATTGTAAAAGGTTTCACAGGTGCTGTGTCTGTTGTCTTTATTACCAGGAAAACAAGAAGCAGAATCTCCTTCTGTTTCACAGCTTACATTTTGTTGGACAAACCTTTGTATTTCCTTCTTAGCATGTACTTCATCAAAATATGATTTTGTCCCTCCAAGGAAGAATACCTTGAAGGCAGCTGGTCACAGCAATTTGAATCTCACACTTGCATCATGACATTCCCTGAAGAGTGACGTAAATTTGCTCCTTTCTGTCTGGTGTACAATGAGTAATCATTCTCCACAAACACTCTGCTGTCTCCCACTTTTAGTACTTTGCCCTTCTGCCACAGTTTTGTCAGAATCAACTCCTTCTGCTGGGACGATTACATCTTTACTATTAAAGGTCCAGATTGCTTTCTTATAGCCACATTTGGAGCATACATATGATATGCCTTTTCAACTAACAACTCCTGCTGTGGAATACCAGTCCAGTTTCTTATTTCTGATTTCATAAAATTAATGCAGTCTGTTCCTTACAGCTTCTCTTGTATAGCTGAAAATCTCAGGTTTTCCCTATGTGTTCTGTCCTCGAATTCTATTATTTTTTTGAAACATCTCTTCCTGAGCAGTCTCATATTCAGCCAACCTTTTCTTCATTTCAGCCTCTGATTTTTGTAGCTTTATCATCTCGTCTAAATATCTGTTTAAAGCTTCTTCCATTTTTTCCAGCCTTTGGTTGTTTGAGTTGATATACTCCATTAGTGTTTTGTTTATTTTAACCATGTCTGTATGCAGTTGTCTTATATCTTCCTGTAGGTTACTGGAAGTCATGTCTGAAGGTTGCATTGCTTTTTGCTGAACAGCTGCAGAACTTTCCCCAGTCAGTGTTTCTCACTTTTTGTATCTGATTTTTTTCCAGGTCTTCTGTCTGTATTTATTCCTGGCATCCAGGTAGTGCACTTACTAGCCAGTTACTGAAATTTACCCATATATACAAGTCTACTGTCCTTCTCTGCTGAGTTTCTGTTTTCTCACTGGGAGAGTTAGAAATAAGCTGTTAACGCAATGTGTAGCCATCTTGGAAGTCCCCCACAAAACCACATTGATCCATCTCTATCAATTTTGCCATTACTTTTCCCATTATTTTAGCCATTATAGACATGAGCACTTTATAATCATGGTTTAGTATTGAAAAGGGCATGTGTGAAGCTGGATCTGATAGATCTTTACCCTTTTTATGTATTACAACTACCACTGCTTTCATGTAAGCTGTTGGCAGTACGCCTACTCTGAAAATACTGTTAAACAAAACCTTCCAGATCTTTATCATTTTTTTCCCTCCTAACTTCCAAAGGAATACCATCTATAGATTGGTTATACATCACCATTTTTATCTAATCTCCACTATCCAAACCATTGGTGATTGAGCCTCATCTATTTCTAACATTTGCATATTTAATTCTTCCATAAACATTTCCATTTCTATCTTTTCTTGATTTCCATATTTCTCTGCTTTCATAAAATTTCTGAAATATGTCTAATACCTACAGGATCTCTTGTTACCTTCCTTGTTATAGGCTCCCTAAGCTTGGTGACAGCCATTTCTACTTGCTTTTGCCCAAGTCATTGTGTTAAAATATTTTTGTGTGTAGTGTTATCAAAAAACAGTTGCTTAACAGCAATATTTCTAAACTTGTGTTTATTATGAAGATAATCCCTAATTTTCTGATTAGCACTGTGCAGTTTAGCATTCTGTGGTTGCTCCTCTTCTTGTTCTGTGAGATTCCCCCTATTCTGCAATACTTTAACATTTTCCAGTCTCTCTAAATAATTCTTGTTACCTTTCAACCATACCTCCCTTTCTTTTATTTCCACCCTATTTTTAAACCTCACCTTAATTTATTCCACTCCCTAGTTATATTGTCAGACGTACTTTCTATCCTCGCGAATAGCTCCTGAATAATCTCCACTATGCATTCCTTAAATTCCTCTCTTTTCAACAGATAGGTGGGAAAGCACCACTATCTCATTTTTATTTCATTATCCTGTGTTTTTATTTAGTTATTATTGGCGCATGATCTGAAATAGTTATTGGTGTGTATCAAGACCTTCAATTAAATGCACATGTTCCCGTGAAATGTAAATTCTATCTAGCCTAGCCCAGTTTTTATATCTTGGAGAATAATATGTAAATTCTTCATTACTGCAAATCAAATTCCATTCCCACCTATCAGTAATATTCCTTGATGAAAACTGATTATTTCTCCCAGAAATCTCTTAAGCTTGATTATAATAGTTTTAGGATGAATATAAATACCTGCCAGTGTAATCCTTCTCCCTTGCCAGTAGCCCCTTAACACTACAGATCTGATATTATTATCTTTTTATCCTCTTCTATCACTATTTGAGCTTCTCTTGCAATTAATATAAGTACTCCTCTTTTCCTTTGCCCCAGATATTCCTCTGAATAACCATCCTGAAAACTTTTCTTTATCAAATTCATCACATATTCAGTTTTCTCCAAGTGTATCTCCTGTAACATAACTATTTGTGCTCTACATTTCTAATATCGTTTACTGTTCTTTCTTTATTTGTATTTATCTGTGAGACCACTGACATTTAAAGACATTATAGAAAGCATCATTGTATTAAAAGGTTATCAGTCCCATCTTTTATGTATAACACATTTTTGTTAAATGCCTAGTCCCAGCTTTTGTGTTACATGCATACACTGTTTGGCAGGTTGGACTTTTATATAGCTGTTTCTTGAGCCTAAGTCACATCTTACAAAAAAAGAATGTGCTCACCATAACATTCCATCTGTATTGTCGATATTTTCTTCTCTCCTCACATATGGGTTCCAGATCTGATGCATTGGATCCAACTCAGCTATTACTAGGCTCGTGACAACCAAATAAGCTCTTGGATACCTCCCCTTACCCATAATGCATCTCTCCCTGTTACCTCAAATATTGTTTGTAATAAACATTACTAGGAAAAACATAGAAATAAAATTTAAGTCTGAAACAATTGCTGAGGAGACCACTTCTAGAGTATTATAAATAATAAAACACATCCTGCAGAAGGCCTGCTTCCTGCACAACCAGGGAAAATTATTGGCAGTGGGATGGAGGGAAGGGATGTGAGGAGAGATGAAAAAATAGGCAATACAGATGGAACATTATGGCGAGTACCTAACTTCTTTATCTGATATTGTCAATTTTTCATCTCATCCTCACATATGGGACAGAGTCCCCAGCTTCCTATATCCTGAGTGGACTTATGGAAGGATTTTCCTCAGAACTATCGAGCCAAAGGAGGCCCTTCCTGGGAGACCACATCCAACTTATAATGAGAAATAAATGTCTGATGATTGGACCATATGGACACTGCAGAAATCTTGTCCATGGAGGCATTATTCTGAAACACAGCGGATGTGGCCATAGCCCTAGTAAAATGAGCTTGAATAAGCTTGAAAGGATTCATACCTTTTGAGGTGTAAATATAAGAAATGCAATCAGAAAGCAATCTTGATAAGGTAACCTTGCAGACTGGTAGACCTTTCCTAGAGCCTCAAAGACAAAGAATAATTGATTTGTTTTTTGAAACTCTTTAGTTCTATGCAGACAGAACCGTAAATGTTGATGCACATCCAACAAATGTAGAACATATTCACCCTTGTTGAAGTTGAGAAATAAACAGGCAAATATATGGTCTGATTAATGCTGGTTTGTGAGACAACCTTGGGTAGAACGGAGGGGTTGGTACACAAACAGAGACTCTGTCTTTATGGAAAACCAAGTATGGAGATTGAGAAGATAGAGCTTGAATATCTGATATTCTTCTTGCAGATGTAATAGAAACTAGAAAAATTATTTTCCAAGAGAGAAACTTAATATCACAAATGACTGCTGGTTCAAAGGGGGGGGGGGTTGAACAATTAAATACAGTACTAAGTTAAGGTCCCATGGAGGGGAGGGATCCTTGTGAGGGGGTCTTAACAAGAGGGTTCCTTACAAGAAGGCTTTGCAAAGTTTGTGGTAGATGAGAAAAAAGTTATCTTCCCCAGTATGAAAGTCTGAAATGGCTGCTAATTGTACTTTAATCATAGAGGCAGCTGCTCCTTCATTAAAAAGCTGGCTAAGAATTCTAAAACTGAGTGAATAGGGGGTGTAAGGGGATCTATATTGTGCTGTTAATCCCAAATTATGACCCTCTTTCATTTACTCCTATAAAGTTTTTGAGTGGATGATTTATGAGATGTTATCAAAATATGTCGGACTGAAGAGAAGAACATGGGTTGTCTGGCAATTAAGGGAAGTGGAGGAACCAAGCTGTTAGCATGAGTTTGTGAAGACTGGGATGTGTTATTCCTGTTGGGTGTGATAGCAGACCTGGAATGGACTCCAGAACACAGGGTTTATTCTGTAGATGTGGCCATAGGAAGGGAAACCAAGCTTGTTTTGGCTAATATGGAGCAATACGAATTACTGTTCTCTTTCACCTGCTTGCATTCTGAATGAACTTGGGGATCAAGGGAGTTGGGGAAAGGTGTATAGTAGACTGGGAGACCGATCATGTATGACAGCATCCCTTGGAGATTCCCCTGATTGGAGAATCAGGGCAAAGTAGCTGCTGCATTTGTTGTTTAGGGGAGAAGCAAAAAGATCACAGCAAGTCTGGCCCCATTTGTGGAAAATGTCCCCAGCTACCTTTTGGTTGAGGGGACCACTAGTGGGGCATGAGAATGGATCTGCAAAGCTTGTCCACTATCAAGTTGGACTTCGTCAGAAAGTGCTTTGCTATGAGAAAGCGGTTGGATGAGATCACTCATTGTCACACTCTGAGGGCTTCTCAATAGAGAGGGTATGATCTGGTTCCCCCTTTTGTTTATGTACCAGACCACTGACATGTCTGATTGAATTGCCACTGTCCCCAGAAGAAGAGCAGTCTGGAATGGTTGCAATGTCAGTAGCACTACCCTCATCTCCAGGACATTTATGCACATATTTGCCTTGTCTGCAGACCAGGTCCCTTGAACTGTCTTTCCCAGATAATGACCACCCACCTTATCTGAGAAGGATCCGTGGTCACTGTGGCCTGTGGTTGAGGAGGAATAAAAGGTCGACCTCATGTCAACTGTTATGACTGAATCCACCATGAGAGTGTCCTTTTGCATGTGTTCATTATGAGAATCTGAGAGTCATAAAATGGTGAATAATTGACCAATGGGCAGCTAGTAGCCACTGTAGTATCCTCTTTTGAAACCTGGCTATCACAAATAACACTAGTGCTGCTGTCATTGATCCTAAGGCTTGCAGAACATGATGGGCTGCTACCTTACTCTTTTGAATTAGCCTGTGCATTTGACACCTGATTGCCAACACTCTGGAGGTGGGAAGTTTTGTGATCATTTGAGTAGTATCCAACACCATTCCAATGAACTCTAGTGTTTGTAAAGCTTCCAGGTGTGAGTTTTGGTAATTTATTGTTATCCCTAGTTCTTTGCAGATTTGAAGAACAAGAGTCTCTTGTGTTTATCAGTAGGTACCTGGTCAGGGTGGATATGAGCCAATCATCTAAATAAGGAAACACCCATTATCCTCTTCATCTCAGGTGAGCTGCAACCACTGCCATGCATTTGATGAACACTCTGTGATTGGTAGTGAGACCAAAGGGCAGCGATCTGAACTGGTAATGACTGGCATCTATCCAGAAGCATAAATATCTTCTTGAGCACCTGTCCATTTTTATATGGTAGTATGCATCCTAAAGCACATCCAATCATTCGTTTACAGGAAGGGAAGTATGGACTGAACTGTACCATTCAGAACTTGCTGCATTGAACTGACTTGTTTAATCTTCTGAGATTCAGAACTGGTCTCCAGTCCCCTGTTTTCTTTGGAACTAAAAAGAACCTTGAGTAAGTTCTGAATTCTCTCTGGTGTCAGGGGACCTCTTGGATGACCGTTTTTTACTAGCAATTTTTGAATTTGAATAACTACCTGATCCCCTTGACTGGGTGGAATGTCTAGGATTCTTCTGTTTGAGGGGGAGTTTGAGAAAAGTGAATTTGATAACACCTGGATATTATCCCCTGCACCCACAAATTGGAAGTTATGTTTTGCCAGGCTCTCCAGGCCAGGGATAGTCAACCCCCAATTGCCTTCAGAGGTGGATAATTGGAACACCTTTCAGGAGTGTTGGAAGGGCTTCCCAAAAAAAGGTTCTCAGAATCCCTAGTTCTGCAGGTCTCCTTTGCTGCGAGGGTGGCATCTTCCATTATTATTCCACCCTCTGCTTCTGGGGGAAAAAATCTCCATGTGTGTCCTGGTAAGAACCCTGAGACTTTTTGAACCACATTTTTCTGCCTCCTCCTTGACCTTTTTGATAGGGTCTCTGAGGGGTAGAGAAACGTATGCCCATGGCAGACAGAGTCTTACCCTCCTTCTCACACCTGGATAGTATATCTTTGACTTTGGGGCCATAAAGAGAAGAGCCATCAAACAGGGCAGTGATAAATGAAGACTTAAAAGGCTCCACAAAATCACATAGGCACATCCAGGTATGCCTCCTCATAGAGATGCCGGAAACTGCTGCCCTACTCGTTCCTTCAGCTGCATGTGCAATGAGCCTTATGAAAGAGTTAGCTACAGAGTGTAGGGTTGCTAGCTGGGAAGCTACTTTTCCTGTGCCCTGTTAGCTACTGCTCCTTCAAGGGTATCCAATAACTCCTTAATCAGATCCCTTTGCAATCTTCTGAAATGGGAAAGATAGTTCAGTGATTGTAGGGCAAAATTCAATAAAGAGAAAACTCACTTCCTGTGTCTGTCCATTGTCCTAGAATCTTTATTAGGAGGTTGGATATTGGAACTCTCTTCTGAAAGTTCCTTTTTGGTCACCGTCACCATGACCATGGTATTTACTGCAACCCCTTTTGTCCAGAAGGTCTTATTGGATGGGGCAGTAATTATTTTGCTTGGTCTTTGGGGAACAAACTTGATGGAGTCCAGGGTCTCCCATGGTTGCCAAGAGATCAGACCTATGAGCTCATCAGTGGGTGTAGTCACCCCGGAAGAAGATGGATGAAAACCAAAGGCCACCAGGTACACCAACACCCCAGGTGAAGGATTACTGGACTGCCAGCCACTTCCCTGTTTCAGCATTTCCATAATCTCCCTGTAGGAAACATCCTCAGGAGGTGACCATGGGGATCCTTCTCCCTCATCAAGGTCAGTGTCTTCAGTGGCAGACTCCTCTGTGGAGTCCAAATGCTTCCTCTTGCAAAGTCTCTACTGAGGGACCCTTTCAGTGGGGTATGCTGGGGAAGTATCAGAAGAGAAAGGGGTACCTCCCTGGGTATCCTGGCACCTGAAGTCCACTGTCCCAGTGGAATGTCCTGGTCAGAAGAGTTGCACAGGGAATCTTGATGGCAGTGAGAATCTGATGGGGCAGATGACATTTTAGATGCAGTGGCAGTTATAGCCATCTCCAAAGCCCCAAAAGCTGAGTGGAGGATGACTTCAGCTTCAACAAGTTATGCTTGCAGGTTGGGGTCTCCTCCAGCCCAGAAGACAGCTAGCCCATGGGAGAAGCTGAAGCCGAGCTCACCTGCACAGAGGCCCTGAGGCTCATTGACTACTCTGACAGCTTGGGAGTCCTGCAGACTCGAGGACTATGAGGTACACTATGGCTCTGGGAGCTCCGCAGCTCAGAGCAAAGGGCTGATCCCAAGAAAGGGATGTCTTCGGATCTGACATGAAAGGCATCACACATATCAAATTTGAGGGCTCTAAAGCCTGCTACAAAGTCAGAGGGGGAGTAAGAGGGGGTGTTGTAGACCTGGATAGCTCTGGAACCATGTGGGTCAGGGCTGAGGGGGAACTTAGTAATGCCATGTGTCCATAGGATCTTCTATACTAAATGTTCCATGTTGTCCACAGTAAGGCTCCTGGTTGAATGGTAAGCGGATGCAGATGGAGATTTAGGACTAGATAAGAAGGGAGACAGTAGTCTAGAAGGGACTAGGTCTATGCTAGGGGAGTACCGGGTCCTTGGGAGTGCCATAGTAGGTTTAAAAGGACTTTTATTAGGATCCAATACCAATGGATCTGATCTATCCTTACCAGATAGGGCCAGAGCTGAAGGTACCAGATCTAGTTTGGTAGTGGTCGGTGCCAAAGGCTCCAACTGAGACATGGGTTAGGTAGATTTTGAAGTCTTAGCTTTTGGCTCTAACAAATCTGATGGGACTGAGGAAGGTTTCTTCTTACTCTTGTCAGTGCTTTCTGAAGACAGGGAAGAAGCAGGGCTCGAATGAGCTAACTTTGACTTGGGAGTCAAGAACTTGAGTTAATTTCTAGAAATGGCCTCTTCAAAAGCTGAGGGAAGCATTTCCCATAAAATGAGATTGTTTTTCCTTTCAACCAACACTGTATGATTAAATGAATGACAGATGGCACAATCTTCCTGTAAGAAGAGAGGCCCTAAACAGTAGATGCACAAGGAGTACAAGTCACTAGAGATTTTATGTCCCCACTTTGTGCATTTTTAAAAACCTGCAGGTTTATCTTTATATCCGCCATGAGTTTTACAAAAAAGCAATATGGATTCACTTTTTCCCTTAGAACTGCTCTATCTCTCAAATTAAACACCATATTCTCATTCTAAGGCCCCTCACTGGTCCAAATAAGTAATTTTACAAGTTAGCACTAATAAACCATAAGCACTACTTACTCTTATACTCTCTATGATTACCTTGTCCCCTATTGGTCCATTTTAATTCAGTTCCCTATATTACTCTAGCATGTCCAAAGGTCAGTCAATGGTTTCCTCTCTAGTCCAGCTGGTGAATCTGGGAATTTTGAGGCAATGTTACAACTGTCTCATGTACACGGGCAACCCTCTCCTCCTCCAAACAGGTTCATATATATGTGAGAGATGCAACCATATAGCCAAACTGGAGGCTGAGCTCTCATCTCATAACTGGTGTAAACAGTCAGGAGGAGAAGGTAACCTCTCACAACACAATTCCAGTATCACATAGTCCCACCACAACAGCAAACCAAACACATAAAAACACAAAAACATACTTGGAGGCTCTAAATAAAAATCTACCTAAGCAACAGAGACCTCCAAAGCAGACATCCAAGCAAACACTGCCCCAAAACAAAACACGTACAGCACATAGCACACAAAGTCAGTGTGCCAAGCAGTCACAGCCCTTAAGGCTGAATAACACACCTGATACTCTTGTAATAGGTGACTCTGTTGTCAGACACACTGACATCCCGCTCACCAGGCTGAATAAAGAGAAGGTCACAGTGAGCTGCCTGTTGGGTGCACTCAGGTCACTCCAAAGCAAATACAAATATGACTCGGTCATTGTACATGCTGGCGTGAATGAACTGAGACGTACCTCCCTCGACTACATGAAAAGAGACATAGAGGAGCTCTCTGATCATGTAGCCCAGGCTGGTATGACCATGACCTTGAGCAGCATCTTACCCTCACCTAGAATGATGCCACAGTATAAAGACAAAATGATCGATTTTAACAATTAGCTAAAATGTTGGTGTCATTCAAAGGGGATCCAGTGTCTGTCAGCCTGGGATGACATGCTCGACAAGCCACATTGCTTTGCTAGGGATAGCTTGCACCTGTCACCCCTGGGCTTTCGGATATTGGCAAAGGCTCTTGCCACCCCCATAGTGCCTTTTTTAGGCAAGGCTCAAAAGTCAAACCCACCTCCATAGACAGCACAAGGAATAAGAAACTAAAGGCAATGCTGCTAAATGCCAGAAGTGTTAACCTCAAGATGCATGCACTCAAAGCTCTCCTCAGTATGGAGAACATCGATATCTGTGCAGTCACAGAAACCTGGTTCAAAGCTCCAGAGAGCACCCTAGCACTACCAGGTTATACCTCATATCATGCTTTTCGGCCCCAAAACCCGGACCGAACCACAAAAGGAGGGGGAGTTTCCATATTTATCAAGGATATCCACACCTCCAGGTTAGTGGCATTGCACGAAGTATCGGAGACCATCCATGTGCAACTGACAGTGGGCAAGACTGCTTTTCAGTTTATAGCATCCTACAGACCACCCTCTCAAAGTCAGGAATCACACTTGGCTTTCCGGAAAACATTGGAGAACATGAAGATCTCTCCAAACACCATTATATTGGGTGACTTCAACTACCCAAACATAGACTGGGAGCATTACTCAAGCCCCAGCACCTTAGCCCAAAGGTTCCTGGAATTTATAAACTCAAATGCTATGGAACAACTAGTCACCACTCCCACAAGAGGGGAAAACATACTAGACCTGATCATTACCAACATGGGGACTCTATGCTCCATACCAGAAGTATATCCCTCATTGGTAAGATCAGACCATAAATTAATTTCACTGGATATCCACATCCCGACCCCACCCCCAGCCCAGAAAACCACAGTGAAAAACTTCTCAAAAGCGAACTTCACACTTCTCAAAACCGAAGTGGAATCCTTCAACGCCCCAGAGCCAGTGGAAACTATGGCCCAAACAGCAGAATCCTATATAAACGTATTCTACGGACATCTCCAGGAATGCATGGATCATGCTATCCCAAACAAAATCAAGACCCAATCATCCAAAGGCAGGCATCCAGTCTGGTGGACCCCAGCCATAAATAAACTGTACAACAGAAGGAGGAAGCTACTACATGATAGAGCAAAATCCCTAAAAGGGAAGGCATCTCTGATCAGTACTAGCAAAAAATTACGATCCCTCATAAAATCCTCCAAGGCCAGCTTCAAGAGAAAAATTGCACAGGACACTAAAGACAATCATAAGGCTTTTTTCAGTTATGTTAGGAACCTGGGATGCAACTCCCAGACTTGTTCTGAGTTGATTCTAAATGACAAAAAATACACTGAACCTACAGACATCGCCAATATCCTGGCAGACAGGTTCAGTGCAAACTTCTCCACCCCCCCCCCAAAAGAGCAAGTATCTATCCCGGCAGAGTGCAGCCTCCCAAACATCTCTGATGCTCAGGTGAATGCCGCCCTCTCCAAAGCAAAAAACACTGCTTCCATGGGACCAGATGGTGTCCCAGGTTGCGTCCTACATGAACTCCAAGAAGAACTAATCCCTCAAGTAAAACTGCTGTATAATCTCAGCCTCACTACAGGATATGTGCAAAAAGAATGGCGTACAGCAACAGTGGTCCCACTCCACAAAGGTGGAGCCTCTGCTGACCCTGGAAACTATCGCCCCATAAGCCTGACTAGCCTAGTCTGCAAGGCTATGGAGAGGATCATGGAACTCATAAACAAAGACATTGGGGACCTACAGACACTAGATCCTACCCAATTTGGCTTTGTCAAGGGCAGATCCCGCCTTTTGAACCTGGTCAACTTCTTTGAAACAGTCACCAAGGCCATAGATGAAGGGAAGGTAGTCCACACAGCCTACCTGGACCTCGCAAAGGCATTTGACACAATACCCCACTTGGGCATCATAGATAAGCTATTCAGCCTAAATATAAACCCCTATGTCACAAGATGGGTCGCAAACTGGCTCAAAGACAGAACCCACAGAGTCGGAGTTGCTGGAGCCATGTCATACTCGAAACCGGTCACAAGTGGCATCCCACAAGGTTCTGTCCTGGGACCTCTCTTGTTCGGTATTTACTTTTCTGAGGTACAGGCCAATGTGGGAGGACTATGGCTCACCAAGTTCGCAGATGACTGCAAACTGGGTGCCATAATTGACTCTCCAGCTGACACAAACATCCTTCAAAAGGTCTCAGAGACGGATAACTGGTGCCAGAGCCATGGTCTAAAGCTAAATGCCAAAAAGTGCATAGTCATACCCTTTGGCAAAAACAATGTGCCCACAAATTACCACATAGGTGGTAACCCATTAAGTACAGAGAAAGTAATTAGGGATCTGGGGACCCAAGTTGATTGCAATCTCTCCTTTGACAACCACATTGCCAAAGTGGTTAGAAAGACCTTCTACATAGCCCACCTCATCATGAAAGGATTCACATCTAGATCAAGAGAGGTAATCATGCCCCTTTATTCATCCCTCATCAGGCCCATCATAGAATACAATGCCCCCTTTGGGATGTACCTTACCCGTCACCTGCAGCAATTAGAAAGACCCCAAAAGTACCTCACCAGGAGGATCAAGGGACTCAAACAGATGCCATATTCTGCTCGGTTAAAAAAACTCCAGCTCTACTCAGTTGCATACCGCCTACTTCGAGGCGATCTATGCCTGACATATAAAGCTATGTCCAACCCAGAATTAATGGACATGCTCCACCTCAGTAAATCTAAATCCCTTAGAGCCACGCGCTCGAGGGACTTGAACCTCAGCACAGAAATAAATAGAACATGCTGGAGGGACAGATTCATAACCCAGAGACTCCCTTGGCTCTGGAATAGAATTCCAATTCATGTTAGGCAGAGCACCTCACTGAGTCTCTTCAAAAAGAATCTTGATGAGTGGATGGGGGATCGTAGGTTTGTCCCGGGGATTACTTCCATGTCACTATTAGACAGAGGCACAGTAAACTAAACTTTAAAAAGGGCACAGTATACTCAAATCAAGGGGTGGCATAAGCCAAACACAATCGGGCTAGGCTTATAAATGCCCCAGGACAGATAGCCTAGTATGAACCTATGAACCTATGAACCTAAGAAACAACAATCACAATGAGTTACTATAATCCCAGAAAGAAGGCTAAGAAATTAAAAAAAAAATATATATATATATATATATATATATATATATATATATATATATATATGTATATTTTTTTTTTGGGGGGGGGTGAGAAAGAAAAAGGGGAAAAAACTAAAGATAGTAGTGAAAGCTACCTAAAAAGGTAAAAAGGAAGGGGAGTAACCAATGAAAAGATAGTTACTAGAGGGAGAAGGAGGGAGAGAAGATAAGTAACCTGATAAAAAATGTGGTTACTATGGAAATATGTTTTTTTACACACAAGGGCAGATAGAACAAGCTAAAAATACTAGAATGAGAATATTAGACAAGAGAACAAAAAAATTATGAAAATAACCTGACAATCCAAGAGCCCAATGGAAGGACCACATCTTTCTGGAGTGGCAAACGAGATCTGAGATAACAGGGAGAGATATACTGTGGGCAAGGGGAGGTATCCAAGAGCTTATTTCATTGCCATGAGCTTACTAATGGCTGAGTCGGATCTGTTGCATCTGATATGGAACACATATGTGAAAACAAGATGAAAAATTGACAATATCAGATCTTTTTGTTTTATTGCAAGCCCTCAGGAAAAAAAAAACAATACCCCTAAAACCTTTTAATTTAATACTGACACACAAAAGTATGTACATCTTCAAACATTGAAGTTTTACCCTCCTAACAGGAACATGTGTCCCAAACTGACAATGAAATTCATAGTATAGACCTGAGTTAACCTAAATTAAGGTTATCTATGCTAAGATACATGGTGCAGCCTATGCTTCTACTAAGTGCTAACAGGTTTTGTCTTATTTTTATAGCTGTTCCAGGTGGGAAAACCCCTGAATGCTTTCAGGGAACATTATCTCTTAGTCAGTTTCCCTTTTTTATTCTCCAGCCAATCACTTTCTACCAGACTCTAACCAATTCCTCTTTATCAGATTGTCCCATGGAGACATGAGAACCAGACAGCCACTTTCTCATTATCAGATTGTCTCCATGAAGACATGAGAACCAGACAGTCAATTTATCTTTATCAGATTGCTTCAATGGTCCTAATGTTCAATGGAGACATTAGGGCCAGACACAGAATTGCTACTAAGCATGCATTCATTAGCTAGAAAAAAAGCCTCATAATATTCAATATTCTTTTTCATTTACCTGATTTCTCTTACAAATTGCTACTAAATCAATCTAAGGTCCTTAATCCAGTCATTCATCCATGCAATAATGAGAAAAAGCACTTTTTTTGTCATGCTCTTTTAACCAGGATTTTTTTTTTTTACATTGCAATGCGTACATTTCTTAAAACTGAACAAGAAGGAGAGAAGGGAGAAAGAAAGGGAAAAAGAACAGCATCACCTATTTAGAATCTCCATTACACTTAAAAATAACTGAGAAAACTTTACATTATAGCATGCAAAGAAAAGCATACACCACAAAAATAGTACTATTAAGAAAAAAAGTTTTCTTTACTTACAGTTAACTTCCTCCGCTTTCTTCCCCTCTCCAAAAGCAATTTTATGAACATTAATGACATAAAGTAGGGCATATACTTTAGAGTCCCTCACAAGTAAAAAGAAAATCTGAAAAGTCCAATATTTCCAGATTTTCTTGTTCTGTCATATTTCAAAATATAATTATTACATTGTAATCCCATGTTAAGTTTCTGGTTTTATTCCTGTTCATCTACATCTCCCAGATCCTGTCTCTGCTTCATTTCTAATGTACTCTTGATTCTTCTAGTCAACTCTCATGCTCCCTTTCTTCTCTCTAGCATTTTCCATTGAAAAAGTGGAAAAGGTTTCACAAGTAGAGCCTCTCTATGGTCTTTGTTACCAGAAGAACAAGCAGAAACTCCTTCTGTTTCACAGGTCACTTTTTGTTGGACAAACATTTGTATTTCCTCCTTAGCATGCACTTCATCAAAAAATGACTTTGTCCCTCCAGGGAAGAATAACTTGAAGACAGTTGGATACAGTAGTTTGAATCTTACACCTGCTTCTTGACATTCGCTGAATAGTGGAATGAATTTCTCTTTTGCCTGGTGTACAATGAATAATCATTCTCCACAAATACTCTGCTGTCTCCTACTTTTTTCCCTCCTTAGCATGTACTTCATCAAAAAATGATTTTGTCGCTCCAGGGAAGAATACTTTAAAGTCAGCTGGATACAGCAGTTTGACTCTCACACCCACGTCTCGACTTTCCTTGTATAGTGAAATGAATTTACTCCACTTCTGCCTAGTGTACAATGAGTAATTATTCTCCACAAACTGCTATCTCCACTTTTAGTATTTTGTGCTTCTGCTACAGTTTTGTCAGAATCAACTCCTTCTGCTGGTAGGATTGCATCTTTACTATTAAAGGTCTAGGTTGCTTTCTTATAGCTAGGTTTGGAGCATACACATGATGTGCCCATTCAACTAACAATATCTGCTGTGGAATACCAGCCCATTTGCTCATCTGTGCTTTCATAAAATTAATGCAGTCTGTTCTTTTCAGCTTCCCGGGTACAGCTGAAAATCTCAGGTTTTCCCTACATGCTGTGTCCTCTAATTCTGTTATCTTTTTAAACATGTCTTCCTGAGCAGTCTCATATTCAGCCAGCCTTTTCTTCATTTCAACCTCTGATTTTTGCAGCTTTATCATCTCATCAGAATATCTGTTTAAAGCTTCTTCCATTTTTTCCAGCCTTTGGTTGTGTTGATATACTCCATCAATGTTTTATTTAGTTTAACCAGGTCTGTATGCAGCTGTCTTACAGCCTGCTGTAGGTTACTGGAAGTCATGTCTGAAAGTTGCATTGCTTTTTGCTGAACAACTGCAGAACTTTTCCCAGTCAGTGTTTCTTCCTCACTTTTTTCCAGGTCTTCTGTATTTCTTTATTCCTGACATCCAGGCAGTGCACTTATTAGCCAGTTACTTATATTTACCCATAAACACAAGTCTACTGGCCTTCTCTGCTGAGTTTCTGTTTTCCCACTGGGAGAGCAAGAAACAAGCTGTTACTCAGTGTGCAGCCATCTTGAAAGTCCAGTCAAGGAAATTATTAAAGTTAAGTATTCTAGTGAGATGATTTTAAGTTCGACTCCTGGCTCTCCAGCAACTGCTAATCTGATCCACAATTAACTGGTCAGCTTGTACTACACAGTAAAATACAAACTGCATCATCTTACAGTGTCATGAAACTACAGACAAGTGTTTAATGTGTTTATATGACAATTCATAAGGAATAAAATAAATTGTTTAAAAAAAGAATTCATAACAATATGCAAAGTACAGTTGTGTAAATAAACTTAGGATAACAGTACATGTTTGAATGATCTCTGCTGTACTAGCTTAAGCTACATGGCTTCTATCCAACACAGGATATAACAGCTGTGCAGCCTCCAAAGCTTCAGGACACCATCCATGACCCCAAACCATTAGCTTGAGCTGAGTTGAGTTAAAGACAGGTTTGGGTGCCGACTGGGATTACCTAATTTGAAAGGGTATTTCAGAGCCACACAGTTAAAGCTCCTATACATAGCACTGGTAGAAACCTATAATTTAAAGTGGAAAGGGATGATGATTAAACAGTGGGGAAGCTCAAGAAACAAGGAGAGACTAGAATTTTGGATGCAGACCTTTAAGGAGAATAATAATAATCATCAGAATATTATATTCATAAAGTAGCATAAAGTATTCTAAGAACTAAGCCAACACAGGAATGGAGAAAGGAGATTCTGCCAATAGGGATGACTGCAATTAGGGATACGGAAAATAGGTAAGGAGGGCTGGAATTTATTGAAGAAAATTGGCAAATGAACCAAAGTATTGGGAGCAAATAACTAGATAGGGAAAGGTAACAGAATGAGAAGATGCCAAGAATTTATTTGGACTGCAGGTTAGAAATGATCTTCCCTATCAAGGATTGATATCAGAGTATAAGCAAAGAGAAAGAAATAGGGGGTTCCTAAACAAAAGACCGGCACTGGTAGAGTTTTTAATAGAATCTAGAACAAAAGCTGCTGTTAGAAAAGAAATAATTGGTAGAGCATATAGAATATTGCATAACTGTAAAAATCAATCAGAGGAGGTTAGAAAGGATTGGGAACAGAAACTGGATAAGCAATTTACAAAGAAACAATGGGGATATATGTTTGTCTCCCAAATATGCAACAAAATCTAGAAGATTTAGGATTTTTGCTTGAAAATGTTTACATAGATATTTTTATACCCCAAGTAGACTCCAGAAAATTTTTCCTCAGGTAGTCAGCAAATGTTGTATCTCTGATGGGGAAGAAAAAGGTAACATTTTCTGGGAGTGTAATGAGTTGGCAGACTTTAAAGGTTCCCTGCAGACTGCTCTATCAGAGATACTGGGTAAGCAAATTGGTGTAACTAGGGAAATTATTTTTTTCTGAGCTATGATACAGAACCAGAATTGCCTAGCCGAGTTTAATTATGGTGGCTGCAAAAAAATCAGTTACTAGAAAATGGAAACCAATTGCACTAGTAGCAGTGAATATAGTAACAGAGATAAACCAACTGGAATGTGGATCTTTAGAAAAGGGTAGGAGCAAATTACACAGGAAACAAAATGGAATTATGGGAACAATACATACAGGGGAGGAAAGAGATTTAAAAGAAGGCAGGATATGAATGAGCTATGTGATGTTTGACAATGATTGGGTAAATTATGAGTGATGTATAACCTTTGCAACTACAATTATGTCAGTGTGGTTTGTTATGCAAAATGCTTGCAAGTAGGATTATGTCAATGTGGTTTGTTTTCATTTATATAAATGTATGACTGTCTGTGTCACTAAGTAATAATTTAATAAAGATGTTTCCTGTTTAAAAAAAAAACAAGTTTTGGTGCCAAGTCTTTCAGAGCTTTCATGACAATGTAGAGAGGGAGGCCAAGCCCTGAGAGGATACTGCTAATAAAAACAAAAACATATTTCCACACTGTTGACTAAAAAATACACCAAAACACAAGAGGCTGGATAGAAGGAGTGGCTACTGAGGTAGTTATCATCTGAATATCTACTGTTATGTTAGGTTTACTTAGACAACTCTACTATGTTCATCATACTGATAACTGCTGCAGTAACCTAAGTTTTATAGGTAGATTACCATAGCCACAAACATCTGGCAGGTGGAAGAGGAAAGGTCCAGGAGCTCTTGGAGAATAGTCCTAACAAACTCTAACCTAGATCTGGAAAAAGAATCAAACTTGTAGTGTTGTGTAAAAGTATGTACAGTGGACTAAGTTTTTGCTTCTAGAGTATTTCTAGAGTCCACCCCTTTCCAAAAAGCCATAGATTAGGTCAAAGGCCTGGTGGAGTGTGCCTTGACATTGGCCGGAATAGTTTGGTTGTGGTGGAATAGCAAACACTTAGATTGGAAACCGTTTGTTTTGACACAGGTTTTTCCTTCTTACCGTCACAAAAAATGAACAACGGATCAGAAACTCTGAAAGATTTTGTTCTGTCAAGAAAGCGCCAAAGTTGTCTGTGGACTTCCAATGTATAAAACATCCTTTCTCCCTCATTTTTTGGATTCAAGAAAGAACATAGAGAAGTGGATTGTTTAACTTACAGTTAACTTTGATACCACTTTAGGCACAGAAGGAGGATTAGTTCTCAAAAAATAATCTTAGCAGAAAATGAGATGAGTGACTCAACAAAAGAGTTTGCAACTCAAGATACTCTTCTTGCAGAGGTCAGAGCAATCAGAAAAATTGTTTTCCATGTTAAGAACCTCAAAAGTCAACCATATTAGCTGGTTCAAATGAAGCAAGTGTTAGCTACACTAACACAAAATTAAGTTCCCAAGGAGGAGTCACTGTTTTTCTTGGAGATCTCTTATGAAATTCACCTTTCAAAAACATTTTGGCATAAGAACGATTTGAAAGAGGGGGTCCATGGGCAGACATGCTGAAATGGCCAACAAAAGAACCCTGATAAAGGAGTGAGACAAGTATATGAAAGTAATTACCACAAATATGGCACAACCAAAGAAACACTATCCATGTATGGGTGATGGTTATTTGGTTGGCACCAACTAGAAAACCTTTTCCATTTGCTTATATATGATTTTGTAGTAGTAGGTTTTCTTGCCTCCATTAGTACCTATTGCATGTCCACAGGAAATAGGTGGCAAAGGGGTATTAAGACCCTATCATCTAGGCAGTCATTAAAGTTGCACCAAACACCCCTGTTCTTGTGTGAGTAGATCCTGTCTGCGAGGGAGCTTGTGGTAACAGCACCTAGTCAATTCCAAAAGGAGAACCACTGCCACCTGGGCTAGAATTGAGTCACCCCAATAATTATGGTTATCTTCTGAATCTTCAGAAGCACCCAGGATATCAGTGGAAAGGGTGGGAAGGAACATCAAAGAGAAAGAAAAGGCATCTGTCTTCCAGGTCTTCTTGAATGAAGTCCTAGAGCAGAAGTTTGGCAGATGATCTTTCAAAGGGGAGGCAAAAAGGCCTACTTGAGGAACTCCCCACAGATGGATCATGTATAATAATGTGTGTGTGTGTTGTATCTTTAAGAAGCATTTCAAGGTCGGCGCGTGGATATAAATAGCAAGCACATGTTAACTTCAGGGAGTGAGCATGTGTGAGTGTAATAGTTTGTTTATAAGTTTATCTAAGTTAAAGTTATTAAACCTCACTCCTGATGTGTTTGTACATAATAAAGCTGCTTGAACAGAACCCACAAAGGCTCATCTATTTATCCTGACTGGACAAGACTGCGTTTCAGAGCTACAAGGTGCAGAGTTAACAGTGAAGGTGAACTAAGAGAAATGAGCATGAAAAAGAGCCAGAAATGAACCAAAGGTAATGAAAACTTACACAAACAATTTATTTTATAAAGAAAGGTAAAACAGAGCATCACAAGGGCACAAACTGCATTATTAAACAAGCAAGAAGCACAAAAGGTTTATTAATTAAATGAAATGTTTAAAATTAAGATATTTGATAAAACGATTATCAGAAAAGCACAGAAGGGGTTTGGAATTACCTCAGAATTGCAAAATGAGTATGTTTAAACGAAAACAGGCATGTTTAGAGCAAAACAAGCACAAGAAAAGTATAATGGACATGGAAAAAGATTAATCAAGCAAAACAAATATAGTAAGGGCAAAAAGGGCACATTAATTATAAATAAAGCAAGGCAACTGCATGTTTCTTGGCGAAATACTGTGTTTTGGCATAACTATTATTTTGCATTGTATTCAGGCCATAACTAGAGTTATTTGAAGTAGCTCAGAGTGTGTAAAAGTGCTTACAGTGTGTGCTTATTACTGTGCATTTATTCTGAAAAGTTTATTTTTGTGCAAAGTGCAACTATTTTGTAAAGTACAATCAAAATACAGCCATTTTGAAAAGTTTCTTGTGCTGTGTGTATCTATTCGCAAAGTGCCGCCATTACAGAGTGTTTCTTGCACTGTAAAGAGTTATTTAGCAAAGTACAGCCATGTGGGAAAGTTTCAGTGTGCCATGTACTGTTTATTCGCACAGTGCATTTATTTTGAAATGTTTCTTACACTGATAAGAGGTGATTTCTTACAGTACAGTGATTTCAAAAGTATTACAGTGCCTAAGAGACTTATTTCGCAAAGTTCAGTTATTCAGAGGTTTGTTGTGCTATTGGACACAGTTACAAGTACTGGCATAAATTTCTGGCATATGTATATGTGTGTGTTTTCGTGCATACTTGCAAAAGCCTTCACTGGTATGTTTCAATATGGCAGATGGAGTTCAAAGACCATCACCATTGGTGTTTGATCACAATATTGTAGAGAACTGGACAATATTTGAGCAAGAGTATGATATTTTTGTACAAGTAGCTTATTCTGACAATGTTGCAAGCACCAGGGCATTCCTTTTGCTAAACATAGCTGGGTCAGAGACCATTGAAAAGGAGTGTTCATTTGTGTATGCGCAAGCAGTATATGAGGGAGAAGGTGAAAACCATCATATTGTTGTACAGGCTGAATCAAAGGAAGACCCCGAGTGTTTGAAGTGCAAGTTCAGGGAAATGTGTAACCCCCAGACAAATATTACATTAGGGAGGCATTTGTTTTCCACAAGAGATCAAAAACAGGGGAAATTTTTGCAGCTTATATAACTGACCTGAGAAACAAAGCTAAATGTGTCGGTTTGGTAACTTAAAAGATGTATTGATAAAGGACAGGCTTGTGTGTGGTATTAATAGTGCTGCAGTGAAAAAGACTTTGCTTCGTGACAGTGATTTAATGCTGAGCAAGGCTATTGAGATTTGTCAAATTCATGAAGTTACAGGAAGGCACACAACTATATTTGCAAATGATAAGAGCATGGTTTTAGCAGGCTCCAGAGCAAATTTAGACATCATGCAACATGTGACTAGCAGAGCCAGGCCTAAGCACATGGCAGCTGCAATTCCTGTGGGTTTTCTGGGGAGACTTCATAGTTTTCCAGTAAGTTCTAAGAAAAGGACATGCAGTGCAGTACAAGGGTGAGTCAGCAAAACCCAAATCTAGCTTTATTGTTAAATGTTGCAACTGTGGTGCCAACATGAGTCTAAAACAGAAAAATGCTTAGCATTTGATCAGCAATGCCACAAGTATAAAAAAATGGAACCATTTTCAAAAGTTTTGCAAATCAAGTAAACCTCACACAGTTATAAAGAATGGTCACTCGAAAAATCAAGTTCATCATATAGAGAACTGCAGTTCTACTTTCTTCATAGATGGTGTATCAGTAATTGGTGAAAAGGTTGATGCAGTAAATTTGTTGGCAAAGAATTAAGTGTTTTGTACTGTCCAGATCAATGGTAAATCCACCAAGCTTAAAGAAAACACTGGCTCAAAGTCAGGGTTGCCAGATTTCAAAAAAGGTCTTTCACGGCAAGTGAAGACCAAAAAAAAAAAAAGGAGTTCCACATTAAAGAACTGTACCTCTGCACTAAGCATGGAGCTTCTCATGTTTAATGCATTGCAGTTCCACATTCAACACAAGTAGCTCCGTGTTTAGCGATTTTTGATTGGCCCGTATAACGGCATACGGACCAATCAAAAATCGCTAAACACGGAGCTTCTCATGTTTAATGCGGAACATTGCAGTTCCGCATTCAACAGAAGTAGCTCCGTGTTTAGCGATTTTTGATTAGTCCGTATACCGGCATACGGGCCAATTAAAAATCGTTAAACACGGAGCTACTTCTGTTTAATGAGAAACACAAGAAGCTCCTTGTTTAGCGATTTTTGATTGGCCTGTATGCCAGGTATACAGGCCAATCAAAAAAAACAAACAAACAAAGCGGATGCTGGCCGGGATTTAAACCGGCAGGCCGGGACTCGGGATCAGGCTGCTGATCTCGGGACAGTCCTGCCCAAATAGGGACGTCTGGCAACCCTGCTCAACGTGTACTGTTATGACAGCAGACACATTTGCTAAGGTGAGAACTAATGAACAACTCAATGTGGCTAGTTGTGCAAAACTTGTTGCTTATGGAGGAGAAGAAATTCAAACCATAGTTGTAGTGCTCTAGTGCTTTCATGTTATTTGGCTAGGAACTGTTACAGCTTCCTATTCTATGTAGTCTGAAGACTTGTGCATGGCTGTCAACTATGGTAGCAGCCCACAAAACAGGCTTAGATGAAATCAGAGAACGTATTGACCCAAGAGATTTGAACAAAGCATTAAAGAGACCACATCATCCAGTGCATACAGTCGAGGAAGTCGCAGCCCTAATAACAAATCCCACTGTTTTTTCTGCCTTGGCTGCAAAAAGTTAATTTTGGCAAGTGATGCTTGATCACAAATCCTCATTACTGACTACTTTCAGTACCCCATTTGACAGATATAGATTCTTCAGGATGCTGTTTGAAATAAATTCTGCAAGTGAAGTCTCTCGGCATGCAATGGAGAAAACTTTTTCAGATAATCCTTGTGCATAATAGTAGATGATTTATTGGTTGCTGGCAATGGTGAAGCAGAGCATGACAGAAACCTTAAGAAAGTTCTAGATAGAGCATGTGAAGTGAACTTAAAGCTCAATCCTCTGAAGTGCAAATTCAGACTACCAGAGGTTACATATGTAGGTCATTTATTTACTAGTGCTGGCTCGTGACCAGACCTGTCCAGGCAAGCAGCCATTTTTGAGATGCCAGCATCAGATAATGTTCAGGCTCTACGTTTTCTTGGTATGGTCAACTAATTAAGCAAGTTTATACCAGACTTCAGTGAGGTGACAGCACCTTTGAGAAAGCTGATGCGAAAAAATGTTATATGGTCTTGGTTGGAACAGCACCAGAAGGCATTTGAAGACCTTAAGCAGAAAATTGCCACCCCACTTACATTAAGTTACTATGATGTCAATAAACCAGTAACCCTTTCCTGTGATGTTTCAAAGTTTGGTCTTGGTGCAGTTATTCTTCAAGAAGGCAGACCAGTAGTCTATGCATCAAGAACTCTTACCCAAACTAAAATACAGTATTCTCAAATTGAGAATGAACTTTTGGCAATAGTATTTGCATGTTCAAAGTTTCATGATTATATCTATGGTTGAGCTATTCAGATTGAAACTGATCACCAATCTCTAGCTACTATTCTAAAGAAGCTTATGCACTCAGCTCCAGCGAGATTACAAAGAATGATGCTCAAATTGCAAAAGTACAACTTAAAAATGGTCTATAAAAAGCCAAACTTCTTTATCTGGCTGATACCTTATTCAAATCACCCAGAAATATAATGGAACAGCTTCATGCAGAGAATTTTGACTTTGATGTCATGGAAGTGCGTAATTTTTCTACCACGAGACTTGATGAGCTGAAAGATCATAAAAAGACTGATCCTGTTTTGCAAAAGCTCAAACACTACATAAATGTTGAATGGCCGTCAAAGCAATCTAGTGTACCACGTGAAGTGCAAACTTATTTTCCTTACAGATATGAGATGTTGATGGAAGATGGCATTATTTTCAAAGGTCCTAGAATTGTTGTTCCTGCTTCCTTATAACATGAATATATCTGGATTTTTCATCGTGGTCACCTAGGTTCTGAATCTACCAAAAGAAGGGTGAGAGAACTAGTATTATGGCCTTCTCTAGTAAAAGACATTAATGAAGTACTTTCTTCTTGTTCAGTATGCAATAGTACTAAACCGCATTTTCAAAAAGAACCACTTCAGCTAAGTCAAGTTCCTGAACTAACTTGGTCAACAGTAGCCACTGATATATTCGGGTCTATGACAATGGATCAAATACACTAAATATCGAACGGACAGAAAATTGAAAACGTGGGTGATAGAACCCCACCCGCCAAACATATATATATATATATATATATATATATATATATATATATATATATATATATATATATATATATACTAACTCTGAGATCGCACTACAGTGAGGAAAGGGCAAATTTCCCCATTTTCACTGTACCGTGATCACATAAAACAGGTTTCTATCACCAGCGTTTTCGGTTTTCCGGCCATTCGATATTTAGTGTATTCGATCCATTGTCATAGACCTGATATATTCGAGTAGAACAATCAACATTACTTAATGTTGGTAGACTCTTATTTGAACTGGTTTGAGATTGATTTACTACCTAATCTAATATCCACTGCTGTTATCACCAAGTTGAAACATCATTTCTCAGTCCCTGGTAGTCCACACAAAGTTACTTCTGACAATGGTACACAAGTTATCAGTCAGTTGTTTCAGAAATTTGCAAAAGAATGGGACTTTGTACGTTATTAATAGTCCAGAATATCCACAGTCAAATGGACTAGCTGAACATGCAGTAGAGAGTGCAAAGCAATTACTTGAGAGGTCAAAGTGTGATAATACTTATGTCTTTTTTAATTTAATCTCAGAAACATACCCCATGACAATATACTTGGCTCGCCTGCACAGAGATGTCTATCTAGGCAAACCAGAACAACATTACCTATTAGTTCCAGTTTGTTGAGGCCTAAAGCTAAGAGCAAAAGAACAATTAGAGCCAAATTATTCAGAAAGCATTCTTTCCAGAAGTCCGGCAATGATAAATCAAGCAGATTTCTTCATCCATTGAAAGCAGAGACAGTGAGGATACAAACGGCGAAAGGTTTCAAGTAACAGGTATATGTACTGAGCCGAGATTCTACTTCATAGAATCTGAGGGTGTGGACTACAGGATAAATCACAGACATCTTCTACCTGTACCAGAATCGATATCACAGCATTGTTCCTGTGACTTAGACTCTAAATCTCAGAGCAATCCAGACAATGTTCCCGTTGCAGAACGTGTCTTAACTTCTACTTCCATTCCTGATGTCCCTAAAGTTGAACATTCAACAGAGACAGTCCCAGTTGCTAGACCTAATTCTATTTTCTGTGTCATACAATTTGGTCATATTTCCAAGCCTAGTGTGAAATGCACAGCAACCTGGACATAATTGTCTATAAGTATTTAGTTCTGTATAATTGCATTACAAATAATTATTTATATTGATTGCATGTTAATTAATGTTGTCAATATTGCATGACTTATTTCTCAGAGGGAGGATGTAAAATAATGTGTGCTTGTTGCACCTTTAAGAAGCATTTCAAGGTCAGCACGTGCATATAAATAGCAAACACATGCTAGCTTCAGTGCCATTTTGAGAGTGCAACCAGAGAGTGAGCATGTATGAGTGTAATAGCTAGTCTGTTTATGTTTATCTGAGTTAAAGTTATTAAGCCTCAATACTGATGTGTTTGTATATAATAAAGCTGCTTGAACAGAACCTACAAAGACTCATCTATTTTATCCTGACTGGACGAGTGACAGATCAAATCTTGGAAGACCCCTTATGTAGTTTCTATTTTTGAAGGTCTCCCTTTGTCCTACTCAGCTTGTACAGTATTTGCTCTGAGAAAATGTAGGATGTCTGTAGAGTGGCACTGTGATATAAAGCTGCATCCCATGCTAACATGGGTAGTCTGCACATGGGGGTAAGATCTGGTTCCCCCTTGCAGTTTATGTATCATATCACTGTGGTATTGTCTGTCACTAGACGAAGAGGTCCTGAGGACCAAAGGTGATTCAGAGTTGACAGCCTTTATAACAGCACGTTTTATGTTTATGTGCTCTGGTCTTTCTTTGTTGTCTCCAATACCTTTCACTTTTGTCCCCTTGATAGTGCTAACCAAGCAAAGCCTGAGGTATCTATAATGACTGACTCCTTTGGAACAGGAGGGAGGAAGAGAGACCTGGTTTCAGGGATATTTGATGCTTCCACCAAGAGATCTCTCTTCTCACAAATCCTATAACTGGAATTTGAAAAGATAAAGGATGTTGGTGCTGAGAACGAACAGACTTCAGATACCATTGTAGCTTCCTCATGTGATGTCTTGCAAGAAGTATCATGGAAACCAAGGATGCTATGAGACCCAAATCCTGAGATACTTCCTTGCAGTGACCAAAGTCTGAGTGGAAACCCCCTTAAATAGATCTAAATAGAGATCTATTTTTCCTGTGGAAGAAAATCTGTTCATACTAAGGTGTCTAGCAGGAACACAATCCTTAGGGATGGAGTTAAAAAAAAACACTTTTGAATGTTCTTTTGAAATCCCAGCTTGTGGAGATCTTTCAACCAAGTGAGAGAACAACGACACTTTGAAAAGATTCTTCAAACATAAGCAAGTTGTCAAAATATAGAAAAATGTGGATACACTGTAGCCTGCAATGGGTTATGACATGAGCTAAATTCTTAGTGAACACTTTTGGAGCAGTAGATAGCCCAAAGGGTAAGACAGGGAACTGATAAGATCCATACACAAAACTGTAATAAACACCTGAAATCTGGAAGAATAAGAACATGATGATAAGCATCTTTTAAATAATACAGTTGTGTACCTACCCATAAACGTAGATGTTTGAGTGTATTCACTGTTGCAGTCATTACACTTGGGTTATCCTGCTGGCAGGCTACCCGCAGTGGACCTGAATTCCAAAGTCCTGGTCCGGCATCGGTTGCTGTCACCTCTTCCCTGACATCAGTGCACCAGGGTATATATAAGATGCAGCTGACGCCATTTTCTTCAGTTTGTCTTGCCCCAGATGTCAGGTGGCCCCAAGAAGGTAGGCAATACATATTGCTTATAAAAGCATACAGTAAAATAAAAACAATACCTTCATCTACAAGCAAATACACCACATAGGTTGTATAGAATAGAGAAGCATAGATAAGTCCCAGCAAAGAAAGGGGGATGGAGGGTGGGTAACCTGGACTGCAACAGTGAATACACTCGAACATCTACATTTATGGTAGGTACACAACTGTACTATGTTCATCGTGTTTCACTGTTGCAGTCATTACACTTGGGTTGAATCCCAAAGCTGAGGTAGGGCGGCTGGGTCTAAATAGGATTAGGAGTGGCTATGAGGCCCTGCAGAACTGCAGTGGCAAAGCCTGGTCTGGATTTAGAGTAAAGAGGTAAGTGATAATGCTTGGTAAAAGAGTGCACTGAACTCCAAGTTGCAGCCTCCAAAATTTCCTTGGTTGGTACTCCTCTGAGAAAGGCTGCTGAAGTGGCTGTTGCCCTGGTAGAATGTGGCCTAATATTCTTAGGCACTGACTTGCCATGCTGTGCATAGCAGAAACAAATGCAGTGTCCTATCCATTTTGAAATAGTCTGCTTTGAGATAGCCTTTCCTTGTGATCCTGCAGCATATGCTACAAACAGTTGCTCAGTTTTTCTGAAAGCTTTTGTTTTGTCCAAGTAGAAGCGTAGCTGCCTGTGTATGTCCTAAGAGTGCAGAAGTCTCTCCCCTTTATTCTGGAAATTTGGATAAAATGTTGGCAAATGAATGGTTTGGTTAAGAGCCACACAGGATACTACCTATGACATAAATGTCGGGTTTGTCCTTAGAGAAACCCTGTCCGGATGAAAAATGATAAAAGGTTCCACTGCCATTAATGCCTGTAACTCTGAGACTCTTCTTGCTGAAGTTATTGCTAGGAGCAGAGCAGTTTTCCATAAGAATTTTATATCAGCTGTATTGGGTGGCTCAAAAGGAGGCAGTGTGAGCTTTTCCAAGACAAAGTTGAGGTCCCATGTAGGTATCGGTGTTCTCTTTGGGGATCGTATGTTTTTTGCCCCTCTGAGGTACTGTCTTAGCAGTGGATGTGAGAAAATAGGAGGTTCCGTATTGTAATGAGTTGAAATGGCAGATGCATGGATCTTAATTGATGAGAAGGATAGGCCTTTGTCCAGCATCTCAGTTAGGTATTGTAAAATCTGAAAAATATTTGGAACAAGTGGTTCAAGTCCTTGTGCCTGGTTCCAAGCACAGAATCTCTTCCATTTTTCTACATAAGATTTCCTAGTGGTGGGCCTCCGGGCTTCCAGAATGACATCCATAACAGCTTTAGAGAGAGGTGTGTTGCGAGTGGCTGTATTATTTGCCATGCAGCCAGATTTAAGGTTCTGAGTTGGCTGTGCAGGATCTGATTGTTTTGTTGAGTCAGAAGGTGAGAAATTTGAGGTAAAGTCTAGGCTGGGCCTTGAGACAGGTTCTTTAGGATTGGGTACCAGTGCTGGCGTGGCCAGTCTGGGGCAATCAGAATCATTTTTGGCTTTTCTTGTCTGACTTTTAGGAGTACCGAAGGAGAGGCAGTGATGGAAAGTCATAAACTGTTAGGGTTTTCCAGCTGAATGATAGAGCATCCACTTACCATGCTTGTGAGTGATAAGTCCTTTTGCAGAATCTCTGTAGTTGGCAGTTGTGAGGGGAGGCAAAAAGATCTATGTCTGGGCATCCCCATTTCCTTGTTATCATGCTGAAGACCTGTGGATCTAGTTTCCACTCGTGAGGGTCCATGAGGTTTCTGCTTGGTTCGTCTGGCAGAGTATTTTTCTTTCCTGGCAGGAATTGTGCCTACAGATGTATTTGATAGGTCAGTGCTGTGTTCCACAAAGTCATGGCTTGCCTGCAGAGGGGGTAGGAATGTGTGCCCCCATGCTTGTTTATGTACCACAAAACTGTAGTATTGTCCGTTTTTAGTAATAGTTGTCCTGGATGTAGTAGATCCTTGAAGGCTGTCAGGACATTCTCTACAGCTAGCATCTCTTTTTGATTGATATGAAGATGCTTTTGGTCCGTGTGCCACATGCCCTGAATACATTTTCCTGCCATGTGTGCCCCCCAGGCATAATCCGATGCATCTGTTGTTAGTGTCTGCCTGGCTGTGGGTAAAGTGAAAGGCTGTCCCTTGTTGTGGTGACAGGCCAGTGCCCACCATCGAAACTCCTGTTGCAGGCAGGGAATAAGAGTTATTATTGTTTCCAGGCTGTGGCAATGTTGAGTCCAAACACTTTTTAGATACCATTGTAGCTTCCTCATATGCAGTCTTGCATATAGAATTAGCAGGATGCAGGATGCCATGAAGCCCAAAGCCTGCAGAATTTTTCTTGCAGGTAGCTGGGTCTTTCTTGCCATCGTTTGAAAGTAATGAGTCAGTTGTCTTTGCTTGTCTGGCATGAGATAAGCCATCTGAGCAGTTGTATTTAAGCTTGCACCCAGGAATATTATCTCTTGAGAGGGCACTACTTTTGATTTATTTTCGTTTACTTTGTACCCTAGACAAATTAGTAATATTTTTACATATGCAAGATGCTTTAATAGAATGTCCTTGCTCTCTGCTTGAATAAGCAGTCGTCCAAGTATTGATATATTTGAATTCCTTTTTGTCTGCAAAATGCAATTACTGGTGCCAGGCATTTTGTGAAGACCCTGGGCGCAGTAGATAAGCCAAAGGGCAGTGCAGAGAATTGGTAATGCATTGAGCCAGCTATGAATCTGAGGTATCTTCTGCAAGATTGTCTGATTGGGACATGCAGGTATGCCTCTTTGAGGTCCAAAGTAACTAGCCAAGCCTTCTTGCCCAGCATGGGTAGAAGTTGCTGCAGTGTCAACATTTTGAATTTTGGAACATCCAGGAAGGTATTTAAAATAGACAGGTCCAGTACTGGTCTCCAGGCTTTGTCCTTTCTGGGTACCAAGAAAAGTCTTGAGTAAAATCCTTGCCCCTGTTCTTGCTGTGGTACATTTTGAATAGCCCTCATGTCCATGAGAGCCAAAATTTGTTTTTGTGCCTCTGCCCATTGATTTTGTGGCAGGTCTGGCATACCTTTTGACCTTGGTAGGGTGTGAAAGTGGAACCTGTAACCCTGAGAAACAATATTCAGTACCCATTTGTCCTGTGTGGTCATGTGCCAATTTTGTGAGAAAAGTGCTAGTTTTCCCCCTAAGGGTGCTGCCAAAAGGTAAGTGCTTGGCATTTGTAGAGGGAAGTCATTGGGACTGTTTCCTATAAGGTTGTGATTTGTCTTCTCCGCCTTTGGGGGCTGAAGCACCCCATTGTTTAGGTCTGTATGAGCCTTGGGGCTGAGAGCTGCCTCTTGGGCGTCTGTATCTGCCTCTTTGTGGCCTGTCTGACACTGGAAAGGACCAATTTTTAGAAGGCCAGTTCCTGCTAAATCTAGGTGGCTGAACCTGTAAGAAATCCTTTACTGTCTGCATTGATTTTGCTTTATCCTCCATTTTCTTTAACACCTCTTCTGCCTTAACACCAAACAACGTATCATGCTTTAATGGAGCATCCAATAATTTTGCTTTAACATGATCAGGTAAAATCTGTTCTTTTAACCAAGCATGCCTTCGAATGACAGAACCTGTAACTGCGGCTCTGGAAGATGCCTCTAATGAATCAAAACCACATTGCAAAGTATGCTTTCCCACTTGTTCAGCTGCGTGCAATAAATCCTGCATTTCCTTGTTCTCATGACATTCAGAGCTTGTAAGCATTTTCAGTTTTAGCAAAGACGTTAGGTATTGTTGATATTTAAGCATGTGAAACTGGCAGTTTAAAGCCCTTACAGCTAAAGTAGCAGAGGTGTAAACTTTTTTCCCCCATCTGTCCAGTGCTCTAGAATCTCTATCAGAGGGAACAGGGTTTTTAGCAGTGGAAGCCATGACCCCTTTGGGACGCTGAGAAATTGTTTCTGGATCAGCAGCAGGGTTTTTATAAAGAAATTTATGAGAATCTGGAACCCTGTAGTACCTATCTGGCTTAACTGGTGCAGGGGGTAAAGAATCAGGGAGTCAAACTGGATTCCAAAAAAACATCATCAACGATATCTAGTACAGGGGGGATAGCAAGAGGCCTGTGCTGAGGCAATAAAAGAAAGTCTCTGAGCCTTTTCTTGGATTCTGAATAATCCTGGCTTTCCCAATGGAAATGTTCCCTCATGGTGTGCAGGGTTTCCCCAAAAGAGTAGTCCTCAGGAGGAGAGGCTGAAGGGATAGATTCTTCAGCATCAGAGTCCTCATAGGGAGGAAGAGAATATCCCTGTTTGGAAGAGGAATCAGAAGAAATAGAAACCTGGTCAGAGGAGTCATAGTCAGTGTCTTGCCTAGGCCTTTTATCAGGAGGGGGATGGGAGTGCCTGATCAAAGTAATTAGGTCCTCGGCCATTTTGAGCATCTGTTTCTTTGGAATGGATGCCTGTCCAGGAGAATGCTGTACGTGTTTCTTTGTCTTTAAAGGTGATTTAGACTTTGCCTTGGCTGCTGTACAGGTCTTGATAGTAAGCTGTGTAGGTCTGAAAACACCCTCAGAAGCCGATGCCTGCTCAGTGGCTCCAGACCCATCTGAGGGAATTGTTTCCATAGGCCCAATACCTTGAGTTTCCAGAGGCCTAGCTGTCTCCACGTGGGAGTCGGAGGCAGCCTGTGGCTCTGAGATAGCGGGTGTCAGGGGCTGTGAAAGCACTTCACTGAAAAGCGGCGAACCGGCGACTGGCCTAGAAGAGGCTTCATCGTCAGTTTTTGACCTCGGATGCCTGTCTTTTTCTTTGTCTTTGTGCTTTTTATGGACTCCGGTCGTCGGTTGTTCCGACGGCATTATATAGTTAAACCTTCGGCCAAAGTAATGAAAATCAAAATTGAACTGACGCTTAATAGTGCGTTGGTTGAATCTAGCACAAAACCGACAACTAGCAACGTCATGGTCAGGGCCTAGGCAAGGAATACAGTAAGAATAAAAATCCTTATGAGGCATTTGCTTCCCACAAGAAATACAATTGTTAACTTTTACTGACGTCGGACTGGAGCAAGAAAAAGTTTCCCCAACAGGGTACCTAGCTTTATTGAAGACTTCGGATCAGAAATTCAAATTCAAAAATCTCAGGAGTCGGCCGACCAGCACTTGTGAACTGCTTTTGCTTCGGGCACCGCGTGGCAAGAAAGACTGAAGAAAATGGCGTCCGCTGCATCTTATATACCTCTGGCGCACTGATATCAGGGAAGAGGCGACAGCAACCGATGCCGGACCAGGACTTTGGAATTCAGGCTGACTGCGGGTAGCCTGCCAGCAGGATAACCCAAGTGTAATGACTGCAACAGTGAAACACGATGAACATCTACTGTTACTAAAAAAAATCAAATGAAGAAGAAGAGGTAACAAGTTATGAAGTGAAAGCATTTTGAACTTGGGCACCATTACAAACAATGCCCCATTTGGTATGTACCTAACCTGGCACATCTAACAACTGGAATGACCTCAGAGATTCCTCACTAAAAGAATACAGGGCATACACAATATGCCCTATGCAGACTCATCTAAACCCTATCCCTGTATTCTATCTTCTACAGGCTGTTGAGGGGAGAACTATGCCTGGCATACAGAACATAGTCAGGCCCCACCCCGATGAACCTCTGGCATATCCTCAAAAGAAAGAGGCCCATGAGAAATAGGTACAAATCTGTATGCTGATTAACATACAATTTGCATATATAATTACACAACCCCGCCCACTCCAATGGAATTGTGGGATACCAACTTTCAAATGCAAACTGAAGAACAGAACCAAAATATAGCACCAGAGTCCCTCTGCAGCCATTCCAATGTCCCATTACCTGGCTATTTCACCCCATTTACCATAAACACTAATGTGTGTATAATGCTTTACTTCTACAATGATTATTTGGATTTTATTTTTTTTACATTTTATAGCACAATGCACAAACACTAATAGATATCTGCTAAACAAAGCAATACTGTCTCACAATGAAAATAGACTTGACATTAAAGCTTCTCTGCCCTTGAAACTCTCATTCATTGAAACAACATTGAAACCCACACCACATCCAAAGAAAATGCATCTGGCCAGTGGTGGATAAAGATTACATTTGGGCTGTTTTCAGATCAGAGGTCCCTTGTGCACAAAACATGAAACATACATGCGTTCTTTGGTACACCTTCCTGACTTTATTAAATTATATTTCTTGTATAATACAGCACACTTGTTAGACTAAGTTAGAGCACATTTTAAATTTATTTAAACATTTTTCCAGTAGGCAATGAAACAAAAATGCATGATCCAATAATGACAAAACTGCCCTATTCAGAACATTTCCATCATAAAAGTCTACTTCCCCACGCAACTGCATTTTAAATTTATTGTTTGAACATTTTTCCAGTAGGCAATGAAGCAAAATGCATGCACCAATAATGACAAAACTGCCCTATTCAGAACATTTCCATGATAACAGTCTACTTCTACACACAATATATAAATACAGAATCACAGTAGAGTGTAAGCCATAGGCATGTTGCACAGCTTCTTGAACTTATTTTCAGTGGGTGGGGAGGCAAAAGGCCAAAAATCAGGAACACATTTTAAACATTGCTTGTATAATTTTGAAAAGTTGCTTGCATAAAATGTTGTTTTACCACCATGCATTTCACTGCCAAGTTCTGAACTCGGAACACTGTGCACTACAGTCAGAGCAACATACCACTAAGCTAAATCAGCAGTTTCCTGAAAGACAAGAAGACAAACTTAAATGGCTATCATTTAGTGAATTCAGTTTTCACTTCTCACCATAGCTCTCAACCTCTTAGCACAAAAATACAGAACAAAACCAATAATGGGGGAATACAGCCCCAAAATAGGGACACATTTCAAATACTGATCTTATAAACGTAGAAAATTGCTAGAATAAAAGGTTTTGTTTTACTACAAATCCTGAAAATCAGAGATTTAATGAGGAACAGAACAAAATGCAAGGCATAAATTCACACATGATGGTGGCTAGGGACTCTAGGCTCTATTTACCTGTACCCAAGGTGCAGGGTTTGAGCCTGAGTACCTCTAGCCACCAGACATACTGTAGTACAAACAAAACTTGGTCTAACATGGCAAGTAACTTTTATTACAAACCCTCATTACATTTGCCAGTGTCATTAAACAATGATTCATCAATTCATTGTACTTTACTTAAACGTGATTCATCGTGTTTTAAAGTCTTTGGTGTAACTTGTGCCTTTAGAGTATGTTCTCTAACCACACCAGAAACTGTCCTATTTTCATGTTGTTTCTTGCTTGTCTTCCAGTTTACACTTCCCATAGAAAACACAGACTGGCCTCAGTCTCCAGGTCACATTTGACAAGTGTCTCCTGAATGACTTGCTGCTTAAAGTGCAGTTTGCCTGTTCAGTGACACCTCCGATGCTCTCAGAAAGGTGTTTGATACAGACAGTGTCCAAACACTTTGTTTAGTAGCTCTGCAGCAAAGCCCACACAGACATTTAGACGTGCTAGCCCATAAACATAAGAGGACATTTTACCTGAATCTCCCCCTTTTATCAGAGAGGCATAATTGTCCATTACATTAAACACTTCTGGAACGAACATAATGCAGCATAAATCACTCACGATCGCAGGTTTTTACCCCCACCCCCAGTCCGACTTTATCTACAATTAAAGTCCTAGACAATGGTATGTGTAAAAAGAACTGGAAAGAAAGCTTAAAAGAGAAAGCAATGACTGAACCACATGAGGGATAGGGCTAATAGAGACACCAAGCACTCATTTCATCCTTCCTTTACTAAGCTTGCATTATCGCAACTGTGTTAATCAATTTACATGGAATTGTTGTTAAAAGAAGTGTGTACGTGTTTGTTTGTTTCCTAAATCAATTGTTTACTAAGCAACCTCATATCACTTACTTTGAAAACAAACAGCTGCACATTATTACAAAGCAAAAATATAACATCAGGTCACAAAAAATATTACTATACACACACACACTGCATTCGCCGACTTTAAATAAATCCTGTCTGAAGATGGTACCTTCATCTAGCTCGCTCTGCAGTTAAGAGTGCATGGCTAATCCACAGCTTTCAGCTCTGCAGTTGAAGAAATCCTGCACAAACGGCAGTCCTAGTGCATTCATTTAGTAAATCCTCCTGCGACAGACATATCCAGGCTGTGTTCTGCCTGAATGGCAGTCCAGTATTCAAACAGATGCACGCAGCATGCTGACAGAGATGACATCATTGTGCACATGATGATGTCAACTCCAAAAGCGTGGAAATAAAAAAAAAAATAGATTGAAAAATCGGAAATAATGGGGTGCCACTCAGGAATCGTGGCACCCCATTATTGGGACCCCAAAACACGGTAAAAACCGAGTAATTTGGGATGGTTGAGAGGTCTGATCAGAATCCTCATAAGTAGGTCAGGACAAATCCAGTTCATCAGAAGAGTCAGAAAAAACAGAATCCTGGTCAGAAGATTCATAGTCAAGCTCAGCCCTAGGCTTCTTAGAAGGGGGGGGGGGGTTGGCTATCCCTGATTAGAGTTATTAGATCTTCAGCCATTTTTATCATTTGTTTTTTAGGCATAGAGGCCTGAGCATGTGGCCTTGGCGTCATTTTTTTAGACATGGATCAAGATTTAGGCCTTAGTAATGAAGGAGGCCTTGATGATTTAATATGCAAGTCTGTAGGCCTGAATACACCCTCAGAAGTTGGTGCCTACACAGCAGCTTCAGCCCCATCCAAGATAAAGACATCGGAAGGTTCCATAGTTGAAGTATCTCGCGGCATACCGGTCTCCGAATGGGTCTCAGTAGAGGCCTGCGAATCAGAAGTAGAGGGTAACAGGGGCTGCAAAAGCACCTCACTGAGTACCTGTAAACTGGCGACTGGCTTAGGAGAAGTGTTGTCGGCAGTTTTAGACCTCGGCGACCCGTCTCTGTCTTTATCTTTGCATTTTTTCAGAATCCCAGTAGTCGGATAGCTAACCGACATTTCTGGATAATTAAACCGAGAACCGAAGTATTTAGAGGCAAAAATAAACTGACGATGGATTAGTGCACTGATTAAATAAAGCACAAAACCAACAGCAAGGTATGTTGTGGTCAGGGCCTAGGCAAGGAATACAGTACGAATGAAAATCTTTATGAGGTATTTGCTTTCCACAAGTAATGCAATTATTAACTTTTACTGACATCTGTAAGGAGCAAGAAAAAGTTTCTCCAATGGGGTATTTAGCTTTTAGTTGAAGACTTCGGTTCTGAAACTTGAAAATGAAAATTTCAGGAGTCGGCTGACTGGCACTTGCAAACTGCTTCTGCTTTGGGCACCACACGGCAAGAAAGACTTGTGTAATGGTGTCGGCTCCATGTTTTATACCCCTGATGACCTGATGTCATGGAAGAAGGGACAGCAACTGACGCAGGACCCAAGACTTTGTTAATCAGGCCGACTGAGGGAAACCTGTAAGCAGATTACCCAAATGTAATGACTGCAACAGGGAAACAAGAAGAACATCTGTAGTTGCAAACATTATACATCATTTATAATCTATCCAATCATTGTCAATTAAGCATTATATGACTCATTCAAATCCTGCTTCGTAAACTTTGTTCCTTCTCTGCATCTATTGTTCCCACAATTCCAATTTTTTTCTATGTAGCTTGCTCTGTCCCTTTTCTAAAGATCCCAATTTCAGTTGTTTTATCTCTGTTACTATATTCACTACTTCTAGTAAAGTTGGTCTAGACTTTGATTTCCATTTTCTAGTAATTGCTGTTTTGGCAGCCATCATAATTAGACTCAGCAAGGCTTTACTATGTCTAGGCAATTCTAATTCTGAATCATAGCTCAAAAAAATCTTCTCCCCCGTCAGTCCAATCCACTCACCCAGCATCTCTGACAGAGCAGTTCACAAGGTATCCCTAAAGTGTGCCAGCTCATTACACTCCCAAAAAATATGTTCCCAGCCACCTCTTTCTTGCCTGTCACACTTCCAACATTTGCTATCCACTTGTGGAAAAATTCTTTGGAGTCTACTTGGGGTATAAAAATACCTATGTAAACACTTCTAGACAAAGATCCTAAAGCTTCTAGACTTTGTTGCATATTTGGGAGATATACATATACCCCCACCCATTGTGAATTTCTGATCCAGTCTCTCTTCCCAATCCTTTCTAAGCTCCTTTGATTGATTCTTATAATTACCATGCAATATTTTATATGCTCTATGAATTATTCCTTTTTTAATGGCAGCTTCTGTCTTAGATTCTGTTAAAAACTCTAACAGTACTGTTTTTTCATTTACGCCCCCCCCCCCCTATTTCTTTCTCTTTGCCTTTTCTCTGATATCAATCCTTGATTGGGAAGGCATTCTCTAACCTGCAGTGCAAATACATTCTTGGCCTCTTAACATTCCATTACCTTTCTCTTTCTAGTTATTTGCTCCCAGTACCTTGGTACCGTTGCCAGTTTTCTCCAATAAATTTTAGTGCCTCTCTTGTGCATTATCTGTATCCCTAACCACTGTCATCCCTATCTGCAGAATCTCTTTTCTCCATTCTCATGCTAGTTTAATTCTTAGAATACTCCCTACTATTTTATGAATATAATACTCTGTATGATTTTTGTTGTTCTCCTTAAAAGTCTACATCCAAAATACCAATCTCTCCTTATTTCTTGAGGTTCCCCCCTTTATCATCATTATTCCTTTCCAGTTTGAATTATAGTTTTCTGCTTGTGCTAAGTATAACAGCCTTAACTGTGTTGCTCTAAAATACCCCCTCACATTGGGTAATCCTAGTCCGCCTTGTTCTATTGGAAGAATCAGCTTATCCCACTTGGCACTTGCTGTCTTCCCTTTCCAGATAAAATCCTTCAACTCTTTTTTAATTGCTATCCACAGCTTCTCATCTGGTTGATAAAAATATGCCTGATGTGTATAAGACTAAAGGGACTAAAACATTTTAATTGCTTGTATCTTAGTATCCATAACAAATCTTCCAATTTCTCATCTCAATTTTTGTATTATCTTCTGGTTAATCTCTTCCCACATATCCTTAGCTGCCACAATAGAATCATTTCTAATCCATAGTCCTAACTAGACCAATTTGTGTGAGGGTACATAATTTACTGCTATTGCCTTTGTTTTAGCTTCATTCATTTTGTATCCCAAGAACTTTTAAAACCGTCTTAAAATGTTCCAGGACATTGTAATGTCCCTTTCTGGTTTTGTCATGTATAAAATAATATCATCTGCAAATAGAGCCAGCTTTTCCTGACTACCATACCAATTATATCCTTGAATTTCTGAGTCCCTTATTTTCTTTGCCAATGCTTCTAAATATAATGCAAACAAAGAGGAAAGCGGACAACTCTGCCTCGTTCGTCTACTCAAGCAGAAGTTACCAGAGAGGACCCCACTCACTTTAATTTTTGCTTCCGATCCCTCATATATACTCCTAATCAACCTTATAATTGTATCAGGGAAGGAAAAGGTTTCCATTGCCCTGCTCATGAAGTCCCAATGTACTCTGTCAAATGCTTTCTCTGCATCAAGACCCACCAATAACAGTGGTATTTTCTTACATTCTGCTTCCCTCTGTATCATCAATGTTCTGTTAATATAGTGAAATGTTTGCTTCCCCTCCACAAAACCACACTGATCCATATCTATCAATTCTGGTATCACTTATGCCATTCTTTTAGCCATTATAGACAAACACTTTATAATAGTGGTTTAGTAATGAAATGGGCCTCTATGAAGCTGGATCCAATGGATCTTTACCCTCTATAGGCATTACCATTACCCCTACCTTTTTTCAGGATGCCAGTACTTCTCCTCTTAAAATACTGTTAAAAAAAACCTTCCAGATCATTAACAGTTTACCATCTCTTCCTGGGGACTTTCCTGTAGATTGGTTATGCATAGCCATTTTTGTTTCATTTCTTCCTATCCTGTTAGTAACTGAGCCTCATCTACCTCTAACCTTGGCATATTTAAGTCTTCCATAAACATTTCCATGCGTACCTTTTCTTGATTTCCATATTTCTCTGCTTTATACAAACTTTCATAAAATTTTGAAATATTTCTAATACTTTTACAGGATCTCTTGTTGCAGTTCCTTAACAGCAATCATTCCAAACTCATGTATATTATCAAGGTAATCCCTTATTTTCTGTTTAGCATTCTGCAGTTGCTCCTTTTCTTGGTCTGAGAGATTTGTCAGTCCCTCTAAATAATTCTTGTTACTTCTTAGCCATATCTCCCTTTCCTTTATTTCCACCCTAGTTATAAACTCCACTTTAATTTTATCCCGCTCCCTAGCTATATTTTCAGAAGAAATTTCTATCTTCTCTAGTAGCTCCTGAATTAATTCCAAAACCCATTCCTTAAATTCCTCTCTTTTCAGCCAATAGGTGGGAAAGAGCCAGTGTCTCATTTTTATTACATTACCTTGCATTTTTATTTTAGTTATTATTGGAGCATGATGTGAAATAGTTATTGGGTGTGTTTCAAGACCTTCAATTAAAGGCACATGTTCATGTGAGATATAAATTCAATATAACCTCAATGACTTCTGCATGGACGGCAAGTGCATCGGCTCAAGGAAGGAACTGTAACATCAAAAAAACACCCAGCACTCTGGGTAAGAGGGAAAAATAGACTTTAATAAGTCCAACCACAGTCCACAGACTGCTTTCGGCCAAAAAGCCTTTATCAATGTAAAATAGCAACTGTAGTCAAATAAGTCAATATATAGGCATATGCAAAAATATAAGCAAAAATCAACCTATCAGCATACAGATAATAAATGATCATTTAAACCAGGTGGAAATAATCCCCCCAGTCTAACTATCCAAGCGTTTTTTTTATTTAAAATGTTGTGCCATCCATATTCCACCCTCACCGGCAGACAAGAAAACCACCATGAAAAACTTTTTAAAAGCAAACTTCACATTACTTAAGACCAAGGTGGAAAGTTTCAAACCCCCATGCTGAAGGATAACACTGTCCAAGCTGCAAAATCCTTCACTAATGCATTCTATGGGCAGCTACAAGAATGCATGGATTGTGCCATCCCAAGCAAAACCAAGACTCACTCTGCCAAGAAAAGGAAACCAGTTTGATGGACTCCTGCCATAAACAAGCTATACAACAGAAGGAAACTAGTATAGAAAAGAGTAAAATCCCAAGAAGGGAAGACATCCCTGATCAGTATCAGCAAGAAACTATGATCCCTCATAAAATCATCCAAGGCTAGCTTCAAAAGAAAAACTGCCAAGGACTCCAAAGATAACCACAAGGCATTCTTTAGCTATGTCAAGAATCTAAGTGGCAATGCTAAGATCTGCTCAGAGTTAGTGCAGAATGGCACAAAATACACTGAACCAACTGATATCACCAACATCCTGGCAGACAGGTTCAGCGCAAACCTCACCCCCCTCTCACCCCCAAAAAGGCCCATAACCATACCAGAAGAATGTAGAGTCCCTGAAATCACAGACACTCAGGTTAAAACAGCCCTCTCCAAAGCCAAAAACACAGCATCAATGGGACCTGACGGTGTCCCAGGCTATGTCCTACACGAGCTCAAAGACGAACTAACCCCTCACCTAAACACACTGTTCAAACTCAGCCTCTCCACAAGCTACATACCCATAGAGTGGCACACAGCAATGGTTATTCCAATCCACAATGGTGGAGCCACAACAGACCCCAGAAACTACTGGCCTATAAGCCTGACTAGCTTGGTCTGCAAGGCTATGGAGCGCATCATCACAGAACTCATTAACAGAGACATTGGAAACCTCCAAACACAGGACCCTACTCAGTTTGGCTTTGTTAAGGGCAGATCATGCCTCCTAAACCTGGTGGACTTCTTTGAGAGAGTTACCAAGGCTATAGACGAGGGAAAGGTGGCACACACAGCCTACCTATACCTCGCTAAGGCCTTTGACACCATTCCCCATTCTGGTATTATAGACAAGTTCAGCAGCCTGAACATAAACCCCTACATCACAAGATGGGTTGCCAACTGGCTCATGTACAGAACCCAAATGGTGAGAGTTATTGGAGCTAGGTCCGACTCTAAACCGGTTACAAGTGGCGTTCCCCAGGGCTCAGTCCTAGGACCCCTCCTGTTTGGCATATACTTCTCAGAGGTACAGACAAGCACAGGAGGACTATGGCTGACCAAGTTCGCATACAATTGCAAACTAGGGGCTATAATTGACTCTCCGGCTGACACAGACATCCTCCAAAAGGGTCTCACTGAGACAGATACCTGGTGTCAAAATCATGGCCTCAAGCTAAATGCCAAAAAGTGCATAGTCATCCCCTTTGGAAAAAACAAAGTACCCACAAACTACCACATAGGTGGTAGTCCCCTAAATACGGAAGATGAAATAAGGGAGCTGGGGACCCAAGTAGATAGTAATCTCACCTTTGATAATCACATTGCCAAAGTGGTTAGAAAATCCTTCTACATGGTCCACCTAATCACAAAAGGGTTCACATCCAGATCAAAAGAGGTCATTGTGCCCCTCTACTCATCACTCATCAGACCCATCATAGAGTACAATGCCCCATTTGGGATGTACTTTACAAGACACCTGCAACAGCTGGAAAGACCACAGAAGTACCTCATCAAGAGGATCACTGGCCTCAAACAGATGCCCTATGCAGCTTGACTGAAGAAACTCCAGTTGTACTCGGTTGCATACCGCCTACTCAGAGGTGATCTCTGCCTGACATACAAGGCCATGTCCAACCCAGAATTGATGGACATGCTCCACCTAAAGAAAACCTTATCCCCTCGAGCCACACGCACTAGGGATATAAACCTCACCACAACAATAAATAGGACGTGCTGGAGGGATAGATTCCTGTCCCGGAGACTTCCCTTGCTTTGGAACAAGATCCCAATCTACATCAGGCAGAGCTCCTCGCTAACACTCTTCAAAAGAAACCTTGACGAGTGGATGGGAAACAGAAAGTTTACCTTGGGGATCACTTCAGTGGCTCTGCTGGACAGAGGCACAGGGAACTAATCTAAGGGAGTGGCAAAAGCCAAAACATTCTGGCTAGGCTTATAAATGCCTTTGGGCAGATAGCCTAGTACCAGCCTATGAACCTAAACATACAGTTTACAGAAAAATGACACTATATACATTCATAGTATGATAAGAAATTGATTATACAATAATAATTGAAATTCAATAGCAAAATGCAACCCTTGTAGTTACATCTATCCTGTTTACAGAGTAGAGATTTATTTACATATTTACAAGAGTTTGGTCCATCAGAATGACTATAAAGTAGAGAAATATCCCCTAATTGAGGGAATATATTGTTGAGAGGGGGGGTTACAGACACAGTTCCCAAGAGGAAGAGAGGAGTTAAGTTGAGGCTTGACAAGGACAGATTTTGGTGTTAAGCAGATGAAGTTTGAGTTTTTCTTTAAAGTGGGATGGGTGAATGGTGGAACATATGTCTCTAGGAAGTTTGTTCCAAGTTTGGAGATGGAGTCTTTATATAAGAGTTTGCCTACTGCTTTTTTAGGTTGGTAGGTGTGTAGTAGTTGGTGATTAGAGGTATGGAGAGTGCAAGAAGGTATGTAGATATATATGAAGGAAGAGACAGCGGGGCAAGATGAAGGTTTGTAGAGAATGAAGTGTAGTATTTGAAGCTGTGATAGCAACAATAAATTGGGGAATTCAAGCCACTGGAGGAATGAAAGGGCTAGGCAGTGATGTGTATTGTAAGTAGAGTTTGTGATGAATCTGGCTTTCTTATGGTAAGTTTGCTGGAATTTGTTAAAGGTTGCAGTTTGAATGCTGGTGAACACAGGGGCAGCATGAAGAAGGGAGGGGAGGAGTAGAGATTGTGAAAACTGTACAAGAAGAGAGAAGATGGGAGAAAAAGAAAAATAACAGCACCTGTTTACAATCCCCATTATGCTTAAAAATAGTGCGCAAAAAATACACAAATACAAAACTATTAAGAAAATATTTTCTTTCCTTACAGTTAGCTTTCTCCCCTCTCTTCCCCTCCCCAAAGTATTTTTCTGAACATTAATGACATGAAGTATGGCATATACCTTAGAGACTCGCACAAATCCAAGAAATTTTGCAAAAGTCCAATATTTCCAGATTTAATTTTTCTGTCATATTTACAAATATAATTATTGCATTGTAATCCCACATTGAGTTACTGCTTTTATTACTGTTCTTCTCCATCGCCTAAATCCTGTCTCTGATTCAAATCCAATATACTCTAAATTCTTCTAGTCAACTCACATGCTTCCGTCCTTCTCCAACATTTTTCATTGAAATACTGGAAAAAGTTTCAGAGTCTCTTCTGTGGTCTTTCTTGCCAGAACAAGAAGCAGAATCATCTCCTGTTTCACCACTCACTTCTTGTTGGACAAACTTGTGTATTTCCTCCTTAGCATGTACTTCAAAAAATTATTATGTCCCTCCAGTGAAAATTACTGTAAAAGACAGCTGGACACAGCACTTTGAATCTCACACCCACGTCTCAACATTCCCTGAATAGTGGAATGAATTTACTCCTCTTCTGCCTGGTGTACAGTGAGTAATCATTCTCCACAAACACTCTGCTGTCTCCCACCTTTAGTATTTTGTCCTGCCACAATTTTGTCAGAATCAACTCCTTCTGCTGGTAGGATTGTATCTTTACTATTAAAGGTCTAGGTTGCTTTCTTATAGCTAGGTTTGGAGCATACACACAATGTGCCCTTTCAACTAACAATCCCTGCTGTGCTTTCATAAAATTAATGGCAGTCTGTTCCTTCCAGCTTTTCTGGTATAGTGGAAAATCTCAGGTTTTCCTTACATGCTCTGTCCTCTAATTCTGTTATTTTTTGAAACACCTCTTCCTGAGCAGTCTCATATTCAGCTAGCCTTTTTCTTCAGTTTGAACTCTGATTTTTGCAGCTTTATCATCTCATCTGAATATCTGAATATCTGTCTAAAGCGTCTTCCATTTTTCCAGCCTTTTGTTGTTTGTGTTGATATACTCCATCAGTGTTTTGTTTAATCAGGTCTGTATGCAGCTGTCTTATATCTTCCTGTATGTAAATGGAGGTCATGTCTGAAGGTTGTATTGCTTTTTGCTGAACAGCTTTAGAACTTTCCACAGTCAGTGTTTCTTCCTCACTTTTTGTACCTGATTTTTTTCCAGGTCTTCTGTATTTCTTTATTCCTGGCATCCAGGTAGTGCACATACTAGCCAGTTACTGAAATTTGCCCATAAACACAAGTCTACTGGCCTTCTATGCGGAGTTTCTGTTTTTACACTGGGAGAGATAGAAACAAGCTGTTACTCAGTGTGCAGCCATCTTGGAAATGGCAAGGTTCAATATGTTGTCATTCTCTCTTATTTGGTTATCTCATTCCCTACAGTAGAGTTCTTTTAAGTGTGCACCTGTAACTCCCAGTGGGTGTGGCTTCAGCCTTGAAAAAATGAAGTTATCACCTTACAGTTCTACCAAATACTAATTGATAGAGGTCATATATCAGTACAATTGTGTTTGCCATCATGCATGCTTCAAGATAAAATATTCTGATACCTTGTATGTAGCATGGTTTTGGAAATATCAGTGCAAATATGAACAGGCAATATTTGACGCCTAGAAGCGCAGTAGGAGGTAACTGCAGAAACGCCTGGAGACGTCACTCAGCTGTAATGAGACTATGTTCTGGAAGGGTGTTATTTCTTATCTTTTTGGGAATATTTAGAAACCTTTTTTATATCTTCTGGGAGATTCTAAGAATGCAGGCAGGCAAACCTCTAACAGAATATGAGTGGCAACAACCCCTGGATGTGCATACAGTCCTGTACACATATTAATGAGTAGTGACCTAAGAAATAGAAGCTAACCCATGCAAAGCAGATTAAACATTCCACATACCTTTACAATCAGAATAAACTCTAAACTATGAGCCCAACAATTTAAAATTGTAAAAAAAAAAAAAAAAAAAAAAAAAAAAAAAATCGAAGTTGCAGAAATGTATACTTTTTTCCCTAGACTTATCAATAGCTTTACCATCCTTGCCAGGAGGTGGATTAGAATTAACAGAATGCTTAGCAGCAGCTGCTGGATTAAATAAAGCTATAGCTGCTGGGTCAGGCCTGGAGTGACTGCACAAGAACTTGAAAGACAGTAAATTTATACATTCTATTTGCTTTCTTAGGTGCAGCAGGCTGGCTGTTAGGGAAAACCACAAGCTGTGACAAATGCATCTACCAGAGCTGACAACAGTGACGGGGGTGGGGGGGGGTGGGGGTGAAGGTTCCAGGAATTTCAGTTGTAACATATAGTATTCTGAGAGAATGAGAAAAGTACAGTTGTGTACACTTACCATAAATGTAGATGTTCGAGTGTATTCACTGTTACAGTCATCACACGGGTTATCTTCCTGCAGGTAGTCCTCAGTTGACCCGAATACCAGAGACTTAATATTTCTGTGTCAGATGCTGTAGCTCCAGGACTGACGTCAGGTCGTCATGGGTATAAAAACAGGCAGCTGACGCCATTACATCAGTTTTTCTTGCCCAAAATGTCAGGAGCCCTCCAAATAGGGAGCTAGATTATGGTGGGGAAAACACCACCAGTAAAAAGTAAATACCAATACCCCAGAAAGGGTTAGTAATAGCCCTAGATAGGAGAGAGAGAGAAAACCAGGGGGCTGGAGGGAGGGAAACCAGGACTGCAACAGTGAATACACTCGAACATCTACATTTATGGTAAGTGTATACAACTGTACTATGTTCTTCATGTTTGACTGTTGCAGTCATCACACTTGGGTGAATTCCCAAAGCTGAAGGATGGAGGCAGTCAAGAAGTGTTAGGGTTGGCTAGTATGCCTTGCAAGACTGTTGTAGCAAATTCTGCCCTGGATTTGGAAAAGATAGGCAGGTGGCAATGCTTTGGTGAAGGTGTGTACAGAACTCCAGGTAGCAGCCTCCAGGATGTCCCAGGTAGGGACTCCCCTGAGAAATGCTGTAGACGTAGATGTTGCCTTAGTGGAATGTGTTCTGACCCCCTGAGGGGTTGGTTTCCCATGGTGCTTGTAGCAGAAATGGATGCAGTGTGCTATCTTTATGGAAATAGTTTGTTTTGAAATGGCATTGCCCTCTGCCCCTGCTGCAAAGCTGACTAGTAGCTGGTCAGATTTTCTGAAGGGCTTAGTCCTATCAAGGTAGAATCTGAGCTGTCTGTGCATGTCCAAGGAGTGCAAGATCCTTTCCTCTTTATTTTGAGGATTAGGGAAGAAGGTTGGTAAAATGGATGGATGGATTGATTCAGAGCCACACTGGACACCACTTTAGGCATAAAGGAAGGGTTAGTACTGAGGGAAACCCTGTCAGCATGGAAAATAATGAAGGGTTCCACAGCCATCAGTGCTTGTAGCTCAGACACTCTTCTAGCTGTGATGGCTAGAAGCAAGGCTGTTTTCCAAGAGAGGAATTTTAACTCTGCTAATGCAGCAGGTGCAAAGGGGGGGGGGGGGGAGTGTGAGCTTTTCCAGTACAAAGTTAAGGTCCCAAGCAGGGGTGTGTGCTCTCCTTGGTGGCCTTAAGTTATTTGCCCCTCTCAGGAAATGTTTGATAAGAGAGTGCGAGAAAAGAGGTGGCTCAGTGTTGCAATGAGCAGAAATGGCTGAGGCATGTATCTTAATGGAGGAGAAGGACAGGCCTTTGTTGAGTAGATCTGCTAAGTAATCCAGGATAAGAGGCAGAGAGGGCAGAGTTGTGTCCTCTCCTTTAGATTGAATCCATGAGCAGAACCTTTTCCACTTATCAGCAAAGGATTTTCTTGTACTGGGTCTTCTGGCTTCAAGAATGATGTCCAGCACCTGTTTTCTTAAAGTCGCTGGGGGAGAATTCAAGGAATAAGCCAGGCTGCAAGATTTAGGGTTTGCAGCTGTGGATGCAGAATCTGTCCCTCCTGCTGAGAGAGGAGGGTTGGATTCTGGTGTAGGTGCCAGGGTGGCACCGATGTCAGGCTGTGCAGGTGTGGGTACCAGTGCTGATGTGGCCAGTCCAGGGCAATCGGAATTGTCCTTGGTCTGTCCTGTTTTATCTTGAGTAATACTCTTGAAAGAAGGGGCAGAGGAGGAAAGGCATAGATTGAGAGATTTACCCACTGAAAAGAGAGGGCGTCCACTTTCCAGGCCCTGCTGTGAGGATTCCTGGTGCAGAATTTGCTGAGCTGGTGGTTGTAGTGGCAGGCAAAGAGATCCACACCTCTGGGGTCCCCCATTTCTGGATCAGAAGGTTGAAGGTGCTGTGCTCCAATTGCCACTCATGTGGGTCTAGGAGATTTCTGCTTAAGTCGTCTGCCAGTAAGTTTTGTTTGCCTGGCAGGAATTGAGCTTGCAGATGGACTTGAATGTCCAAGGCCATGTTCCACAGGGCCATGGCTAGCCTGCTGAGTGGGTAGGAATGGGTTCCCCCCTGCTTGTTGATGTACCACATAACTGTGGTGTTGTCTGTTTTTATTAGCAGTTGTCCTGCAAAGATTAGGGATCTGAAAGCTGTCAGGGCATTCTGTACAGCTAGCATCTCTTTTTGTTTGATGTGCAGATGAATTTGACTTGGGTTCCAGTGGCCCTGAATACATATTCCGTCCATGTGTACCCCCCAGGCATAGTCTGATGCATCTGTGGTTAGGATTTGGATGGCATGGGGTTGAGTAAATGGCAGTCCCTTGTGGTTGCATGCTTCTGCCCATCAGAGGAACTCTGTCGTTAGACAGGGTATGATAGGAATGACTGTTTCCAGGTCCTGAGAATGTTGGCACCAAAGACTTTTTACATACCATTGGAGTTTCCTGATATGCAGTCTTGCACATGGAATCAGCAGTATACACGAGGCTATGAACCCTAGGGCTTGCAGTATTTTTCTTGCAGATAGCTGGGTTCTGGTGGCCATTTGTTTGAAGTAGTCTGTCAGATAGTCTTGTTTTTCTGAGGTGACGAATGCCTTCTGGGAAGTTGTGTCCAAGCTTGCTCCCAGGACTGGGTACCAGTTTTGATTTCTTTTCATTGATGGCGTACCCCAAGGAAGTGAGAAGGTTTTTCACAAATGTCAGGTGCTGCAACAGCAATTCCTGACTGCCTGAATCAGGCAGTCATCCAAGTACGGGTAAATTTGGATATTTATCTGCCTGCAGTATGCAATGGCTGGAACCAGGCATTTTGTGAATACTCTGGGCGCAGTAGATAAGCCAAAGGGAAGTGGAGAGAACTGATAATGCATAGACCCTGTCCTGAAATGTAGATACTTCCTGCATGATTCCCTTATGGGGATATGCAGATAGGCTTCTTTTAAGTCTAGGGTGACTAACCGGGCATCCTTGGCTAGCATAGGAAAAAGCTGTTGCAGGGTAAGCATTTTGAATTTTGGTACTACAAGGAAGGTATTGAAAATCGAAAGATCCAGGATTGGGTGTCAAGAGCCCTCATTCCTGGGTACCAGGAAGAGTCTGGAGTAGAATCCTTGACCGCACTGTCCTACTTGAAATGGCTGAATAGCTCTGATATTGATCAGGGAAAGTACTTGGTTTTGAGTCTCTGCCCACTGGTTTGGAGGAAGGTCTGGAAACCCACTTGGGGTCAGCAGTGATTCGAAATAAAATTTGTAATCCTGGGATACAATGTTAGGACCGGTCCTGAGTGATGGACATCCAGTTTTTTGCATGAAGGCAAGTTTTCCTCCTAAGGGCATAAGCAATTGGGCAGGGCTGGGGAGTGGAGTAAAGAAGTCATTGTGAGCTTTTTCTGTAAGGAGGTGGCTTATCACTCCCTGATTTAGGGGTGGGGGCACTCCATTGCTTAGATCTCTGCATACCCTGAGACTGAAGTCTGGGTGATCCGTTTCCCCTGAGTCTGGTTTGAGAAGGTCTGGAAAATACCAGTGTTTGGAAGGGCAATGCCTACTGAATCTAGGGGGTTGCACTTGTAAGAATTCTTTAACAGTCTGCATAGACTTAGCTTTTTCTTCCATCTTTTTAAGAACCTCTTCTGCTTTGGTGCCATAAAAACAGTCCTTATTCAAAGGAGCATCTAGTAACTTTGATATGACATGGTCTGGCAAGGTCTGCTCCTTCAACCAAACATGTCTTCTCAGTATAGAGCCAGTGACTGCTGCCGAGCAAGATGCTTCTAGGGCATCAAAGCCACACTGCAAAGTATGCTTGCTGACTTGGCTTGCAGAGTGCATAAGCTCCTGCAATTCTTTATATTCTGCACAGTCTGAAAAGGTTGCCACTTTTTGTTTAAGTTCCATAATATGTTGCTGGTACTTCAGCAAGTGAAACTGACAATTCAATGCCCTAATAGCAAGAGTTGCAGAGGTATATACCTTCTTACCCCATCTGTCCAAAGCTCTGAAAAATCCCTATCTGAAAGGGTGGGATTCTTGGCTGTAGTAGCCTTGATACCTTTAGGTCCCTGGGAAATGATCTCTGGGTCAGCAGTAGGATTCTTGAAAAGAAATGTGTGTGTCAGGTACTCTGTAGTACCTGTCTGGTTTCCTAGGAGCAGGAGGTAAAGCTTCAGGAGTAAGACTGGATTCCATAAAAACATCATCCACAACATCCAGAACAGGGGGTATTGCTAAGGGCCTGTGTTGAGGCAGCTCTAGAGATTCTCTGAGTCTCTTTTTGGACTGAGGATAGTCTTGGCATTCCCAGTAGAAATGCTCTTGTAAGGTTCATAGGTTTATATTAGGCTATCTGCCCTAAGGCATTTATAAGCCTAGCCCAAAGTTTTGTGGCTTACGCCACCCCTTATATGAAAAAATACTGTGCCCATTAGTTTGTTGTGCCTCTGTCCAGCAGTGACACAGAGATGATTCCCGGGGTAAACCTACGATCTCCCATCCACAGGTCAAGATTTCTCTTGAACAGAGCCAACGAGGTGCTCTGCCTCACATGGACCGGGATTTTATTCCACAGCATAGGGAGTCTCTGAGTGATAAATCTATCCCTCCAGCACGTCCTATTTATATCCGTGCTAAGGTTTAAGTCACTTGCTCTAGTGGTTTTGGTGGATTTGGATTTTTTGAGGTGGAGCATGTCCATTAATTCTGGGTTGGACATGGCCTTGTATGTCAGGCACATGTCACCTCTGAAAAGATGGTATGCGACTGAATAGAGCTGGAGTTTCTTCAATCTGGCAGCATATGACAGATTTTGGAGTCCCTTTATCCTTTTGGTGAGGAACTTTTGGGGTCTCTCCAATTGCTGCAGATGTCGGGTGAGATACATCCCGAATGGGGCATTGTACTCTATCATTGGTCTTATAAGTGAAGAGTACAGGGGAACAATGACCTCACTAGATCTGGATGTGAATCCCTTCATGATCAGGTGGGCAATGTAGAAGGTCTTTCTAACCACTTTAGCAACGTGAGTGTCAAAAGAAAGGCCACTGTCAACCTGGGTCCCCAGGTCCCTGATAACCTCTTCTGTGCTTAGTGGATTGCCACCTATATGGTAGCTTGGGGTTACCTTGTTTTTCCCGAAGGGTATGACTATACATTTTTTGGCGTTTAACTTCAGGCCATGGCTCTGGCACCAGCTATCTGTTTCCGTGAGTCCCTTCTGAAGGATATCCGTGTCCGATGCACTTTCCACTATGGCGCCCAGTTTGCAGTCGTCTGCAAACTTTGTCAGCCAAAGTCCTCCCATGTTGGCCTGTACTTCTGAGAAGTAGATGCTGAACAATAGGGTGCCAAGGACCGAGCCCTGTGGGACACCACTTGTGACCGGCTTGGAGTCTGACATAGCGCCAGCAACTCTAACCCTGTGGGTTCTGTCCTTAAGCCAGTTTGCAACCCATCTTGTGACACATGGGTTTACATTTAAGCTGGTAAGTTTTTCTACAATACCCGAGTGGGGTATTGTGTCGAAAGCCTTTGCAAGGTCAAGGTAGGCTGTATGGACTGCCTTTCCCTCATCAATAACCTTGGTGACTGTTTCGAAGAAGTCGACCAAGTTCAAAAGGCATGATCTGCCCTTGACGAAGCCAAACTGGGTCGGGTCCAATGTCTTCAAGTCCCCTATATCTTTGTTTATGAGCTCCATTATGATCCTCTCCATAGCTTTGCAGACTAGACTTGTTAAGCTTATGGGGCGGTAATTACCAGGGTCCGTAGAGGCACCGCCTTTGTGGAGTGGGACCACAGTTGCCGTACGCCACTCCTTGGGCATGTATCCTGTGGTAAGGCTGAGATTAAACAGCTGCCTTATGTGCGGGTTTAATTCCTCATTTAGCTCATGTAGCACACAGCCGGGGACACCATCCGGTCCCATTGATGCTGTGTTTTTAGCTTTAGAGAGAGCAGCTTTCACCTGCATTTGAGATGTCTGGGAGGCTACACTCCGCTGGGATAGTTATCTCTCCTTTAGGGGAGAGGGGTGAAGTTTGCACTGAACCTGTCTGCCAGTATGTTGGCAATGTCTGTGGGTTCAGTGACTTTTGTATCATTTTGGACTAATTCTGAGCATATCTGGGAGTTTCCACCCAGGTTCCTAACATAGCTGAAAAAGGCCTTATGATTTTCCTTTGAATCCATGGCAATTTTTCTCTCAAAATTGGCCTTAGTTGATTTTATGAGTGCTCGTATTTTTTTACTAATAATGATCAGGGGTGACTTCCCTTTTATGGATTTTGTTCTATCATGTAATAGCTTTTTCCTCTTGTTGTAAAGTTTGTTAATGGCTGGGGTCCACCAGACTGGACGTTTGCCCTTTGTGGAAAGAGTCTTGGTTTTATTTGGGATTTCCTGATCCATGCAGTCCTGGAGGTGTTCATAGAAGGCATTTGTAAGGGCTTCCGCAGCTTGGGTTGTGGTTTCCACTGGCTCAGGGGCCTTGAAGGATACCACCCCAGTCTTGAGTAGTGTGAAGTTTGGTTTTGAGAAGTTCTTCACTGTGGTCTTTTTTGTTTGGGGTGGGGATGGGATGTGGATTTCCAGTGAGATTAGTTTATGATCAGATCTCACCAATGAGGGATATACTTCCGGTGTGGAGCATTTTGTCCCCATGTTTGTGATAATGAGATCTAGTATATTTTCTCCTCTCATGGGAACAGTGACTAGCTGTTCCATGGCATTTGAATTTATGAACTCCAGGAACCGTTGGGCTAGAAAGTTAGGGCTTGAGTAATGTTCCCAGTCTATATTCGGGTAGTTGAAGTCACCCAATATGATGGTGTTTGGAGATACATTTATACCCTCCAGTGTCTTCAGGAAGGCTGTTTGGGGTTCCTGAGTTTGAGAGGGTGGCCTGTAGCATGCTACAATTTGTAGAGCAGTTTGCCTATGGTTAGTTGCACCTGGATGGTTTCCGAGCTTCATGCGTTGCCACCAACCTGGAGGTGTGGGTATCCTTTATGAATATGGATACACCCCCTCCTTTTGTGGTGTGGTCCGGGTTTTGGGGCTGGAACGCATGATATGAGGTAAAACCTAATAGTGCCGGGGTGCTCTCAGGAGCCTTGAACCAGGTTTCAGTTACAGCACAGACATTGATGTTCTCCATACTGAGAAGGGCCTCGAGTGCGTGCATTTTGAGATTTAGACTTCTGGCATTGAGCAGCATTACCCTCAGTTTCTTCCCATTTTTGTTTTCTAGGGTGGTAGGTTTAGAATTTGAGCCTTGCCTAAAAAAGGTACTATGGGGGTGGCAAGAGCCTTAGCCAATATCCGGAATCCCAGGGGTGACAGGTGCAAGCCGTCCCTTTGAAGCAGCGTGACTTGTCAAGCATGTCATCCCAGGCAGACAGACACTGGATCCCCTTGAATGACACCAGACATTAAGCCAATTGTTAAAGCTGATCATCTTGTCTCTATATTGTGGCATCATTCTTGGTGAAGGAAGGATACTGCTCAGGGTCAGGGTCATACCTGCCTGGGCTACATAATCAGAGAGCTCCTCTATGTCTCTTTTCATGTAGTCCAGGGAGGTACGTCTCAGGTCGTTCACACCAGCATGGACAATGACTGTGTCATATTTGTACCTGCCGTGGAGTGATCCGAGTGCTTGTGTTATGTGGCGGATTCTAGCGCCCGATAGGCAGCTTACTGTGACCCTCTCCTTGTTCAGCCTGGTGAGTGGGACGTCAGTGTGTCTGACTATGGAGTCACCTATGACAAGTATGTTTGGTGTTGTATTTGGCCTTAAGGGCTGTGACTGCTTTGCACACTGATTTTGTGGTTTATGTGTTGCTTGTGGGGTGTCTTGAGGTAGCAGTTGTTTGGGTGTCTGCTTTGGAGGCCTCTGCTGTTTAGGTAAATTTTTACTCAGAGCCTCCGAGTATGTCTTTGTGTGTTTATGTGTTTGATTCAGTGGTGTGGTAGCATTATGTGAGGCTGGTTTTGTGGTGTGTGTAGTTTCCTTCTCCTCCTGTCTGGTCTTGCCAGTCCTGAGTTGAGAGAGCTCAGCCTCCGGTTTGGCTAAATAGCTGCATCTCTCGCAAGTATTTGTGTTATGTGGGAGGAAGAGAGGGTTGTCTGTGTACATGAGGCAATTGTAACATTGCCTCAATATTCCCAGATTCACCAACTGGGCAGGAGAGGATGCCAGCATCTGGCCCTTTGACATGCTAGAAAAATTAAGAAGTTAGGTATGAGACTGAATAAGAGAGGACTTAGTAAGGAAGTGGGTACTCCTGGGGGGGTTTCGCAAGTGAGGGACTTTGTATAATATAGAAGTGACAAGTGCTGAGCTTTTTTTTTTTTGAGAAAAAAAAAAAAAAACTTTTAGGAACAAGTGCTGTGCTTTTTAGTCAAGGGATATACTGTTTAGGTTACTAGTAGAGCAGTTCTAAGGGAAAAAATGAAGAACAGACTTTATGGAGCCAGAAAAAGTTTAACCTTGTTAAACCGGCGCTGCCCAATGCTGCTCTAGTGGCAACTCCACGCTAAAGCGTGCTTTATAGCAGGGGGCTGGAAAAGGCAGGAAATGACCCAAAATGACCACTGAACTACAAGTTACCATCTTAAACCACTCCTCTGAGGACAAACAGGCAGCTCAGTACTCCCCACTCCCACTGGTGAGTAAAGAAACTTCCCCCTGACCAAACAAAGAAAATGGAGAAGTACAGGAACCAAGACAAAGCCCAGGGATCAGCAAAATCTGATCACTGGAACAAACTAGCCAGGAAAGTTAGGAGAACAAGAATATTTTTTTTGTTTTTTTTTCAAGTTTTTTTTCACAGACAGAACAGAAAACACAATAAATGCTTTGCTTTTCGATTAAATGCTATCAAAAGCTAGTACACTTGAGTGTATTAGCCTGTAGTTTAACTTTTAAGCAAACTTAAACTAAGAAGTGCAACCAACAATTAAAGCTTATAAAAACAGGAAAACAGGTAATACCACTATAAAATAGACAGAAACAGTCGTCGAATAACACAAATGGTCGAAAAATGCAAGAAAAAATACTTAAAATCTGGAAAGTTGCTTTTTCCTTTCTCTGCTGCTCTAGGAACTCTGCTGGATACCACGTGGAGCTGTGCTGAGTTCTCTACAGCCAGAAAAGCCTGCCAAAGCGTGCTTTATAGCAGGGGCTGGAAAAGGCAGGAAATGACCCAAAATGGCCACTGAACTACAAGTTACTGTCTTAAACCACTCCTCTGAGGACAAACAGGCAGCTCAGTACTCCCCACTCCCACTGGTGAGTAAAGAAACTTCCCCCTGACCAAACAAAGAAAATGGAGAAGTACAGGAACCAAGACAAAGCCCAAGGATCAGCAAAATCTGATCACTGGAACAAACTAGCCAGGAAAGTTAGGAGAACAAGAATATTTTTTTTTTTTTTCAAGTTTTTTTTTCACAGACAGAACAGAAAACACAATAAATGCTTTGCTTTTCAATTAAATGCTATCAAAAGCTAGTACACTTGAGTGTATTAGCCTGTAGTTTAACTTTTAAGCAAACTTAAACTAAGAAGTGCAATCAACAATTAAAGCTTATAAAAACAGCTAAGGTATGCAAGGTTTCACCAAAAGAAAAATCCTCTGGAGGGGAGGCAGAGGGAATCGATTCCTCTGCATCTGAATAGTCATAAGCAGATAAGGGCATGTCTTCATAATTAGAAATTTCAGAGTCATCGGACTCCTGGTCTGTAGAAGCTGAAAGGAACTGGACTCTGTCTCTTAGCAGGGGAAGGCTGACTTCCCCTAATCAGCGTAATAAGGTCTTCAGTCATTCTAAGCATTTGTTTTTGTGGCATGGGAGCAGGTGCATGCACTTTGATTGTCGGTTTTCTATGCGTATTGCATACTCTGGGCCTAAGAAACTCAGTAGTTTTGGTTAAAAAAGTCGTTGGTTTGAGTCGAATATCGGTTGAGCAAATATCTGCCTCAGAAGCCAGTGCCTGCTCAGTGGCTCTGGACCCATCCAAGGTAGAGACATCCGCAGGTTCCATAGTCGATTAAGAGTCTCACGCATACCAGACTCCGAATGGGTCTCAGTAGAGGCCTGCAAATCCACTGAAGTGGGCATCAGGGGCTGCGAAAGCGCCTGAGTACCGGCGGACTGGCAACTAGCTTAACGGAAGCATCATCAGCAGTTTTGGCCTATGCGGTCTCTCTCTCTTTATCTTTACATTTTTTCAGAATATCGGTAGTCAGATGGCTTACTGAAGCCATTTCAGAATACGGAGATCGAGAGTGAAAGAATTTAGCGACAAAGAGAGCCTGACAACAAATGTTCAGACATTAAGTAAGGCACAAAAACAACAGCGAGGGATGTCATGGTCTGGGCCTAAACAGGTGACGCAGTAAGAATGAAAATCTCTGTGAGGTATTTGCTTTCCACAGGCAAGACAATTGTTAACTTTTTCTGACATTGGTTAGAGCAAGAAAAAATTATCCCCAGTGGGGTACTTAGCTTTAGAAGACTTCAGGATTATTAAATTCGGAAACGAAAATTCAGGTAGTGGCCAACTGGCACCTGTGAACTGCTTCTGCTTCATGCTCCTCGGCAAGAAAGACTGATGTAATGGCATCGGCTGCCTGTTTTTATACCCATGATGACCGGGCGCCAGTCCTGGAGCGTCAGCATCCAGACGCAGAAATACTAAGTCTCTGGTATTCGAGCAAACTGAGGGCTACCTGCAGGCAGATAAACCCAAGTGTGATGACTACAACAGTGAAACACGAAGAACATCCTATGTTCTCCAACTGAAAAGACTAGCACATTCTGGAAATAAATAGTCTTAGAGAAAATCCTTCAGAGGGAGATTAAGATACACAGATACCATACTCCGAGTTTGAATCAGAAATGTGAGGAGAAAAAACTGTATCTACCCTCTTACATTCTTCTACAGATTCAATATCTTGAATCTCTTTGTGAAAAGACAAATGTTTTTTTTTGTTTTACCAGAAATCACCTTATAAGAAGGGTCAATAGCCTAAACAAGACTGAGCCAGACCTAACAAACTATTCTTGTCCAGTTCAGCTGGGGCAGGAGAACATAAATGTTTAGTTTTCTGTTTCTTTTTAACAGGAAAGTTGGAGAAAATAGGTTTATTAATGGCAACAGCTTTCCAGGGGTGGGCAAAAAATTCTGGTTAAGCAGGAGCAACTTCCCTGCATCTTCTCCCAGAATAGCTCTCTCTTCCCCACTGAGGGGACCCTAACAACCACAAAAGATGTAGTTAATCACAAGTCCACAGTGGCTATGTGGACAGCAGCAGAGGGATCCAGGGAAAAGTTGAGTGGTCAGATGAAACGGTTTTGGCCATAGCAGTCACCCACCTGCGGCTGAGGTAAATTACTAGCTAGCCTGCTGTGGTGTCAAAGACTCTAATTAAAATTTTCCTTTTATGGTGGGGAGAAAGACAGACTGTGGGACCAGTAGTATGTTTCATGGTCAAGCAGAAAACCGTGTTTCTCAGGGAAGCTAAGCAGCACAAGTCAGAAAAAAATTGATAGTACTTTAAAGTAACTTCCCATTCAAAGCACAATAAAAAACACTGCAATACACTTTGCAGCTTCAGATGGCATAATAAACACATTTATATCATAACACTGACAGCTTAGGCTATCGAATCCTAAAACATCAACACCCAAGCATTAAAAACTAATAATAGAGAACAGCCACATCTTCAAATTCTTTCCTCGGGAAAGAATTCGGGTAGCCGTCTGTAAACAAAATAAGCAAACACACCCAAACATAGTGGGGGGCTGGGCCCCCTAACTAAATATACCAACTCTGAGATCGCTCTACATTGGGGAAAGGGCAAATCCCTGATAACGGCCACTTGAATTCTTTCCCAAGGAAAGAATTTGATGCTGTGCCCATTCGCTATTGTAAGAATTCGAAACTTAAGTGTCGATGATTAAGCATTCAAGAACCTAAGGTGTCGACAATTCAATAGGAACCCTAATAAACAGTTTCTCCATAGAGAAAATAGTCTAACAACTTTTAAACTGAGAAGAGCAAAACTGCACACATTTAAAAATACACTAAAGTTGCCTGACAGTCATCAAAACACATTTTCCTAGCTTAAAAATACTTTTCTTAACAGGTAAGTAAGTTTAAACAAAATATTAAATGTGGAAGATTTTTCCCCAATGGGAACTTTTACAGAACAGCACAAGTTGACCATTGATCCTAGAAAGCCCACAGCAGAGCACTTTCTTTAGTGGCAAGAAAGCTCTGAATGATTTGGTGCTCAAACTTTAGTCAGCTCAGCTCAAGCTAATGATTTGGGTGCATGGAAGGTACCCTGAAGGTCTGGAAACTGGCTTGCTGTTATATCTCATATAAGCTTAGGCTACTGCAGCAATGATCATACCGCCATTCTTGGAAGGTCTGGCAAACAATATGCATTGGGTAATTCATGGTAAACTTTCAAATAGGCTAAAGTTATTCCAACTTGTACATTACACATTTTAACTACACCCAGAATACTGTGTGTGTCAGTGTGTATTCTTACAATTAAAGTTTTTCTCAAATTAAAAAGGACTACAAAGAATTACATTTAGTGGGATAATTTTGCATTCCTGTATATTTAAACACAGGTTCTGTAATATACTGTAATAACTTTCAAATTCCCTCGACGGGGATCTGAGAAGGAAATTGTTACTAGCTAAAGGAAAATATATGGAAATAAGGGCCATATGACTGCAAGTATGTAAAAAAAATGGAAATTAGTATACTATTACAAAAATGAACATGTACATTCTTCAACTGCTATGATTTAGGCATAGGTTAGGCCCATCCAGTTTTAGAGTTACTTTATTTCTTCATGGACGTAGACCTGTTGAACCATACATACATCATTATGGGGTCCAGTACCTTGTCTATGAATAAGTAAGGTACCTTTTCTGACTCTACTATATTTTTTTAACATATAATACCAGATCTATTTTCTTTATGCTCAAACCTGAAAAGCATGAGCTCAGGGCTAGCTAATGGATTATACACTTGTCAAACAATGAAACAGTAGTACTGTGTGTAAAATGTGACACTATGACATTTGACTTTGGAAAACAGCAGGTGAAGTTGGTTTAACAAGACTCTACTCTGTCAGTATTTTAACATTAAAAAGGTAGTTTTACAGATTACTTTAGGATTTTACAAATGTTTTTGTTTATACAATTTAACATGAGAAAAGTACAGTTTTGTAGCTACCATAAATGTAGATGTCCGAACTGGATAACATCTGCAGTCATAACAACTGGGTTGTCCTGTCGTCAGGCAGCCCTTCAGTCGGCCGGATTCCAAAGTCCGGGTCCGGCTTCGGCTGATGTCGCACTTCACCCGACGTCATCTCTGTTGGTCTTCGGGTATAAAGGCATCAGCCGACGCCATTTTCCTCAGTGTTTCTTGCCCCAGATGCCAGTTGCCCTCTTGAAGGCTAAAATTTGGATAAATGCCAATGTTTCCAAAAAGATAGAGGAAAACACAAAAATAAGCATGTATGTACATATATACAAACAAATACACCATAAAAGACTCCCCCACCAGCTAGCTATTAGGAGGGTAAACACCCTAGGAGTACCACAGAGGGGAAGGAGGGAGGGTAATCCTGACTGCAGATGCTATCCAGTTCGGACATCTACATTTATGGTAGGTACAAAACTGTACTATGTCCTTCATGGATGCATCTGCAGTCATAACAACTGGGTAGAATACCATAGCCAACTAGGGGAGGAGGAAAAACTAGATTATGGTGTGTTTAGGATCCCTTGCAGTACAGCAGTGGCAAACCCTGCTCGGGATCTGGAATATAGAGGCAAATTATAATGCTTGGCAAATGTATGCACGGAGGTCCAAGTAGCCGCCTCAATAATGTCCTTGGTTGCCACTCCTCGTAAGAAGGCTGTGGTAGTGGCTGTTGCCCTTGTAGAATGAGGTCTTTTGTTCTGTGGAATTGGTTTTCCATGGAAGGAGTAACAGAATCGTATGCAATTTCCTATCCATTTGGAGATTGTCTGTTTGGAAATAGCTTTTCCTTCCCTTCCTGTTGCATAGGCTACAAAAAGCTGGTCAGTTTTTCTGCTACTTTTTGTTCTGTCCAGGTAGTAGCGTAGCTGTCTATGTACATCCAAGGTATGCAGTATTCTTTCCCCTCTGTTTTGTGGGTTGGGAAAGAAGGTAGGTAGGTGGATTGCCTGGTTTAAAGACACTCTGGATACCACCTTAGGCATAAATGTAGGATTAGTCCTCATGGACACTCTATCTTGGTGGAAGATTAGGAAGGGCTGTACTGCCATTAGGGCCTGAAGTTCAGAAACCCTCCTGGCTGAGGTTATTGCCAGTAGGAAAGCAGTTTTCCACGATAGATGCTGTAGGTCTGCTGTTGCTGCTGGTTCAAAAGGTGATAGTGTCAACTTTTCTAGCACAAAGTTCAAGTCCCAAGCTGGCAATGGTGGTTTCCTTGGAGGTTTTACATTCTTGATTCCTCTGAGGAACTGCCTGAGTAAAGGATGTGAAAAGACAGGTGGATCAAAGCTGTATTCTGCTGATATAGCTGATGCATGTATCTTGATGGAGGAGTAGGACAGGCCTGTATGTAGAAGTTCTGCCAAATACTCCAGAATGTTAGGCATATCTATGTTTGACACATCTTTTCCTCTTTCAGTACTCCAAATGACAAACCTTTTCCATTTTCCTGCATAGTTCCTTCTTGTTGAAGGTCTGCGGGCTTCAAGAATAATATCTTTAACTCTTTGGGAAAGTTCTGGATTAGCTGCTACTATGTGATGTTCCATGCAGTCAGTTGCAACGTTTTTAGGTTTGGATGCATGATGCTGTAGTTGTTCTGAGTTAACATCAAAGGCATCAGGGGTATTGGCCACATATTGTTCCGAGACATGCTCCTCAGCAGTGGGTACCAGTGTTGTCTTGGCCAGTTTGGAGCTATCAGGATTATCCTTGGACGTTCTTCCTTGATTTTTAGTAATACCTTGTGTATCAAGGGAAGAGGTGGGAATGCATATGCTGTTAGGCCTTTCCAGCTGAAGGAGAGCGAATCTACTTTCCATGCCAGTGGGTGGAATGTCCTTGTGCAGAATTTTTTGAGCTGGTGATTGAGAGGGGAAGTGAATAGATCTATCTGAGGCATTCCCCATTTCTTTGAGATGGTCTTGAAGATGTCCGGGTGTAGCATCCATTCGTGGGCATCCGATGTGGTTCTGCTTAATATGTCTGCTAGAGTATTCTCCTTTCCCGGTACAAATATTGCCTGTAACTGGATGTTGTAGCTGAGTGCCAGGTTCCACAGCTCCAAAGTCATTCTGCATAGGGGGTATGAATGAGTGCCTCCCTGTTTGTTGATGTACCACATGACTGTGGTGTTGTCTGTCCTTATCATCAACTGGCCCTCTTTGAGAAATGGTCTGAACTTTTGGATTGCCAGTTTTACTGCCAGCATTTCTTTTAGGTTGATGTGCAGGTGAAGTTGATCCTGCGTCCACAATCCTTGCACGCATTTGTCCAGCATGTGGGCCCCCCATCCTAGGTCTGAAGCGTCTGTTGTGATGGTCTGGTTTGCTTGACATCTGCGAAAGGGTAGACCTGGGTTTGACTGGCATGCTTGAGCCCACCATAGGAACTCCTGTTTTAAGCATGGAATTAGTGGAATTTCTGTTTCTGTGTTGGGACCATAAATTCTTTAGGTACCACTGTAGTTTTCTCATATGTAGTCTGGCAAGTGGGACCAAGATTATGCATGATGCCATGAAGCCCAAGGCCTGCAGTACTTTTCTTGCTGTTAACTTGTTCTGTTTTGTTAGAGCCAAGAAGTAAAGAGGGAGTTCTTTTTGTTTTTCTGCAGTTAGGAATGCCATTTGTCTTACTGTGTCCAATTCCGCGCCCAAGAATGTCCTTGTTTGGGATGGTATCAGCCTTGATTTTTGTAAATTGACTGTGTATCCCAGTGCTCGTAGCAAGTAAATGACCCTTTGTAAATCTGTTGTCAGCTTGCTTTTGTTGTCCCCTTGTAGTAGGCAGTCGTCCAGGTATGGGTAAATTTGAATTCCCTGTAGTCTGCAGTGGGATTACTGATGCCAGGCATTTTGTGAATACTCTGGGCGCAGTAGATAAGCCAAAGGGCAATGCTGAGAATTGATAATGCTCTGATCCTGCAAGAAATCTGAGGTATCTTCTGCAGATTGGTCGAATGGGGACGTGCAGGTATGCCTCCTTGAGATCTAGAGTTACCAGCCAACACTCCTTGCCCAGCATGGGAAGAAGTTGCTGTAGGGTCAGCATTTTGAATTTTGGGACAATGATGTATGTATTTAAGGTGGACAGGTCGAGAATAGTTCTCCAACTTTTTTCCTTTCTTGGAACTAGGAATAGTCTGGAGTAGAATCCCTTTCCTTGATCTGTTGCTGGCACTCTTTCCACAGCTCTCATGTTTGCTAATTGCATTATCTGTTGTAGAGCCTCTGTTTTTTGATTTGGAGGTAGATTTGGCATTCCTCTTTTGACTGGTAAAGTGTGGAAGTGGAACCGGTAACCTTGATCTATGGTTTGTAAAATCCACTTGTCTTTTGTGATATAGTGCCAGTTCTTCGAAAATAAGGTTAATTTGCCGCCTAATGGAGCTGCTATTTGTTCCCTGGTAGGCGGATTTAGAGGTAAGTCACTGTGGTTGTGTTGTTGTAGTGGCAGTGGTTGTGTCTGTGCCTCTGTTGTTACCTTGCCACTGTCGTCCTCTGTAGGCACCTCCTCTGGATTGGTTTCTGCCTCTGGAACGTCTATTCCTGCCCCTTTGGGATCTTGTGGAGTCAGGAAAGGACCAATTTTTGGCAGGCCAGTTCCTGCTAAACCTTGGGGGTTGAACCTGCAAGAAATCTTTAACCGTTTGAACAGATTTTGCCTTTTCTTCCATTTTCTTCATTACCTGCTGGGCAGGTGTACCAAACAAGCTGGTCTTATCCATAGGAGCATCTAATAACTTAGCTTTAACATGAGCTAAGTAAGTGTAAGTAAGTAAATGAGTAAGGCTTGTTCCTTTAGCCATGCATGTCTTCTTATCACTGTGCCAGTCATGGCTGATCTAAATGAAGCCTCCAGTGCATCATAGCCACATTTTAAGGAATGGTTACTAACCTGTTGTATGTTATTTACCATTTCTAATACATATTTCTTATCAATAGAGTCATCAGAGGATAGCTTTTTTGTTAACTGATCAAGCATAAACTCTTGGTATTGTATCATGTGAAACTGACAGTTTAAAGCTCTAGCTGAGAGAGTAGCTGAGGTGTAGACCTTTTTTGCCCCATCTGTCTAATGACCTGGCTTCCCTTTCAGAAGGAATAGGGTTTTTAGCTGTGGTCACGGCTACTGCCTTGGGACCCTGGGATATAGTTTCGGGGTCTGCAAGTGGGGCCTTGTAAAGGTGGTGATGAGTGTCTGGTACCCTGTAAAATCTGTCTGGTTTGGCAGGGGCTGGAGGTAAAGAATCTGGTGCAGAGCAGACATCATTGAAGGCATCGTCCACCACAGAGAGGACAGGAGGTATAGCTAAGGGCCTGTGCTGTGGAAGGTGCAGAAAGGTCCTAAGTCTTTTCTGGAGTCTGAGAAATCCTGCTGCTGCCATTGGAACTGCTCTCGCATGGCATGTAAGGTTTCCCCAAAGGAGAATTCTTCTGGTGGGGAAGCAGCTGGAATGGATTCTTCAGCATCTGAGTCTTCATAATTGGAGAAAGGAGCCTCTGGCTGGTCTGTTATGTCTGATTCATCGGCAGAATCATCAGAGGACACAGGCTCGGGGCTCTGCCCTAGGTCTCTTCTCTGGGGGCTGAGAGGCCCTGTCTGGGTGAGATTGAGATCCCCTAATTAATGAAATTAAATCTTCTGCCAGAGTAAGCATTTGTGAACTAGAAGAGGGCCTGGTTGTAGGGGGTTTAACAGGCACTGTTTTAGTAGTTTTGGCTGCTTTAGCCCTGGCAAAGGCCTTAATGGACATGGCTGCTGGAGGCCTAGCAGCACCACGTGCTGGGGTAGAGACATCCAAGGGAATGGTGTCTGATAAGTCAGTGGCAACCACCGTAGTGGATAAAATTTCTGAGGCCGATTCAAGAGAAGTAGCAGGGGCCACAGTGGTAGTGATAGATTCAGCTGTACTTTGATCAGTTTTCTCGGTTTCGGCCGCAACCGAGACACTCATGGTTTGCTTATCCATGGTTTCGGCCGAAACCGCGGACCGCGAGTGTCGGTCTTTATCTTTGCGTTTTTTAGCAGTTTGGGTAGTCGGAGGATCCGACGGCATAATATACGCAAAATCAGAACCGAAAAACTGTTCAGCAAACTCCGACCGACGCCTAAGCGTTCGTCGGTTGAATGAAGCACAGGCCGAACAGGCTGCTACGTCGTGGGCTGGGCCTAAACAAGGCAGACAATAAGAGTGGAAATCTTTATGAGGTATTTGTTTCCCACAGGTTAAACAATTATTAACTTTTTCTGACATCGGCTGAGGCAAGAAAGAGTCCCCAACGGGGTACTTAGCTTTAGAAGTCTTCGAAGTAGTATTCGGTAGAAGTAATCTCTGGATCCGACCGACCGGCACTTGCGAACAGCTTCTGCTTCGGGCACCACGCGGCAAGAAAGACTGAGGAAAATGGCGTCGGCTGATGCCTTTATACCCGAAGACCAACAGAGATGACGTCGGGTGAAGTGCGACATCAGCCGAAGCCGGACCCGGACTTTGGAATCCGGCCGACTGAAGGGCTGCCTGACGACAGGACAACCCAGTTGTTATGACTGCAGATGCATCCATGAAGGACATCAGTGCTACATCATCACTACATTTAAGCAAACTAAGGATAGAAAGGAGGGTTATTTCACAGAATTAGGATGTTACTTAATGGGCTAAAGTACATTCTTCACATGGTACCTATCCCATGTTACAACTATATATTCAAAAAACACAATGATAAATGATTGAATAATAAAGGGTCTGACAGTAAAATTATTTCACAATAATTGATATCTGACCAGTGCATCCTGGTTTGGGAAAGAAATTGGATTTAATATTTGACATCTGACACTGGAAAAAAATTTAAATTTTTTACCACTCTTTTTATATTCTACTAGTCATCTTATTCAATATATCAAAGAATGACAGACAGGGTTATGTTAGAGCTACCCCTTACTTGAATATATAGATTTGTTTTGATAAGTCAGGAAGGAAACTAAGATATTAAAAATATGTTCATAAGTCACTATAAGGTTAACGGTCCTTGTGAGCCACTTTAAGCCTATTCCATTAACCCATATGAGAATCAAACCCAGCACCTTGTGTCTGTAAGGTAAACATCTTAAGCATTATGCCAACTTCCAACCAATGTTCTATTATATAATGTGCATCTGCTTCTCTAAATGGATTTTTATATGCATTTTTCTAAAGGAATATATTAGCATTAGCAGGCAGGCTACATTAGACATCCTTGAATATCTAACAATGTACCGTACACTGCAAGTAGCTCATGCTGATGTGAGCAAGGACTATTTCTAAAAAAAAAAAAAAAAAAAGAATCCAGTTTTATACTGAAAAAGTTTGTGTTGATATACTGAATTCTGAATAGTAATAGAGATATATAGCAGTAGGCACTAAGAAATGCCACATAAAAATCAAGAACTGGTAACAAAGGGGGCTCATGACAAGGACTTTCCTCAATCAGAAAGGGAGAAGAATTCAGAAAGGCTTACCATAGAGTTCAAGATGGTGGTCGTCTAAGAAACACCCTCTCCGGCTAGCTCCATCTACACTGATTAGGTTAAACCTATCATCTTATAATTCTATGATCTAGAATCTTGTACAAGCGAACTTTTAAGCCTAGCTTCGAATATTCAGGGCTTCTTAAATTAAACTAATGATTCTGATGCTCTAAATCTGCTTGTTTCTAACCAACAATTCTAATCTAATGAAGCTACACGTGGCTACATAGAGGCCTTAACTTTCAGCACCAGTTTAACTGACAGCACACACGAGGTTAAAATCGGACCTCGCAATGCCAAAGGAAATTGAAGCTATGGACTCTCAGACCACAAAATCTAAATTATCAGCTATTTCTACATCTCCCGAAAAAGAAGCAGAGAGGCTAAGGTCATCCAAATCGATGCAGGAACAGCTAACTCAAAGTAAACAGAAGACCGAAGGTGCGCTACAAATGGACGAACTAAAGAGTGCTCTGTTACCTTTGCAAACAGCCATACAAGAATTGACAATGAAAATGAGCTCTTTTGGCTCCTCTATTAACAAAATAGCCGATCGGCTAGACCTGGTGGAAGGAAGATCAAAAGCTAATGAATTTGAAATTGACCACATAAAAGAACTACAAATGAAAGATAAAATGATCAACGATATACAAACAAAGTTAGTGGACCTTGAGGCTAGGAGTAGAAGGAATAACCTGATTATCAGAGGTCTATCGGAAAAGTATGAACCAAACCAACTACTTCATGCTGTTACACAAATCTTCAACAACCTTTGCCATGAAAATAGTTCTCCGTCTAAATTAATCATAGAGAGAGCTCACAGAGCTTTGCGGAAACAGCAAACCGCAGTACCACCAAGACCAGTATATGTCAAATTACTTAATCACCAGGATGTACAAACTATCTTACTAGCCTTCAAGAAAACTAACCATTTTACCTGGAATAATCAAAAAATTGTCATATCTCAAGACCTGCCCCCTGGAAATAAGAGAAAAACGACGTGTGCTTTCCCCCTACTGTGCCAACCTCATTTCCCGCAAAATTAAATTCCAAATGAAATTTCCTTCATTACTCTCATTCACATACAAGGAAACGAAGTTCTACACATCTTCGCCTAAAGAAGCGGATCCTATTTTTATGAAATGCTTCGGTACAGCTCCCTCCATTCGGTAAAGCCCTTAACTAACTCTTTTCACCTACCGATGGTTTTTGATGCTGGTCCAAAATGAGGTTGCTAGGTCTACATTTGTATGAAAATACTTCTGACTTTATGTAATCTAATTTTTTAAGTCTCCCTCAATATGATGGGAACCTTTACTGAGTTTCTGTTGCTTGGGGGATCTATAATTATGCAACTATCCGAGCTTTAATAGATGCAATCCTAAAAACGGAAGTTAAGTGACTCACATCCTCTGTTGTCCTGAAACGGATACACAGCTCGAAGAATGCTACCATCGTTTAATATAAAGGTCGCTTGCACCTAAAAGATATGGTAACTAAGGTTTCCTAAAAACCTTGTATTCATCGCTTTGTTAAGGGTTTACCGATTCCATCCTGACTCTTTCGTAGCAGCTAAGCATGGTAGAAACATTTCTTCCTAATCCCTGGTTTCAGGTGTTTCGATTCCATATGGCAAATTAACCTGATGATGTGATGCCGGGTATGTGAAAAATAGCTTATTATTAATTTGCCCAGTCTGAGTAACTAAATCATTAACTTTTATCCCTTAAATGCTAATTGATTGCAACTTGATTTGACTGAGACATGCCAGTTTAGAATTGCCAGATCAGCTACTTCGTGGGAACTGCCGTATCCTGCTAACTTTGATGACTGCTGGGTCTGGAATATACCCTTTTATAAATATTCTAATAGATGCTCAGGAGGAAACCCAACCATTAAACTAGTTGTTTTATTGTTAATTCCTAAGTTACTTCTTGAACTTTAGTTAACTCTATGTGCGACAAATACTGGTTTTTCCTGAATTTTCTAACTGGAGATTACTTAAAACAGTGTACAAGATCTAATTGGTTTTAATTGACCTTTCTCGTATTAGGTATCGTTACTGTCTTTGGAAGTTTTATGGAGTTAATAAATAGGGTTATAGATGGCCTTGTTGGTAACTAGTTACATGTTGTATAATGTTTGTAAATATTATAGGTTTTTTCTTTTTTTTTTTTTTTTGCTACTAATTGTTAAATATATGATAGATTTTTGCTCTTCTTATTTCTATTTTTATCTCTCAAGGGTAGAGGTCATGTGGATAGGCACGGGGTTAACACTGAGGGATTTTTTTGTGCCATAATACATATAGTGCTGTTACTGACAATCTTTTTGTAATTCTTATGTTAATATTTACCCCATATAACAATGCTTTTATATAATTTTAAACTCTTTCCAAATGCTTTCGGATAAAACTTGGAATATTTCCTCTTGGAACGTAAGGGGGATCCATGAGAAAAACAAGAAAATATGGTGTTACATCTTCTATACAAGTTCCAGTCAGATCTTTGCTTCCTGCAAGAAACACATATGTAGATGAAGAATGGGCAAAAGAGAAAAACAGGAAATGGATTGCAGACATTATTCCCTCGGGTACCAACCATAACTCCAAGGGAGTGGAAATTATCAAAAATTCTTTTAAACCTACGATTGTGACAAAAAGAGCTGATCAAGAGGGGAGGTGGTGTTACTTTACATGTATATCACACAACTTAACTAAACCTGTACTCTTTTTAAATCTTTATGGACCTTGCTCAGGGCAACTAGAGTTTATCATGAAGGTTTATAGCTTTCTACTTACGTTCCCAAATCACTTAGTTATCTTGGGAGGGGACTGGAATATGGTTCAAAATCCTAACATTGACCGCTCCAATAAGACTAGGATCTATAATACCCAAGACTCATTAGCCTTATCAGAGTTAATAATGGATTTTGACCTAATGGATCCTATCTCATTCGGATCTGACTCGAGGGGGAAAAATAATTTTTTCACCTACTTCTCAAAATGTCATCATTCCTGGTCCAGCATAGACTTCTTCTTAATTTCCAACACTTTAGCTAAAAGGAAAATCAAACTCACAACTGAACCTAGATTCCTTTCCGATCATTCAAGAGTAATCCTAGAGATAGGTTTTGATTATAACTTGTCCCCATCTTATAAAGCATATAATTGGTCCCTTAATAGTAATTTACTAAAGAGCCAATCAATAATCGTAGAAATCACCTGTACCTTAAAAGAATTATTTTCTACCTCCTACGATAGTGATATCCCCTTCGATGTTAGATGGGCGGCATGTAAAGCGGTGATTAGAAGTATCCTTATTAGGAAAGCTAGCTTTCTTCAGAAACAGAACAAAGATAAGTTAACCAACTTAGACACAGAGATTAAAATCCTGGATAACAAACTGCAAGCTAACTACTCCTTAGAAATTGAAAAAGAACTGCAACTTAAACAAAAAGAACTGTTTGAATATCACCAATCCATCACATCTCTGCAAGAATTGCAGTACATATCTAGATGCTCCGAATCTTTACAAACTCCTTCTAAGGCTCTCATTAGGCTAATACTTAACACACCTAAAGCCCCCAGAATCACGTACATCTTCCATAACAACACCCTCTATAAATCTGATGCTCAAATTATACAACTGTTTCACCAGATATACTCAGATATCTATGCTAGCAATAACACGCTACCTGAGTGTGATGAGATGGAAAAATTCCTAAGCAAACTTACCTTTCCTAAATTAACTGACTCCCAGAAATGTCTTTTATCAGCCCCAATAACTTTGTCAGAAACTATCGAAGTCACTGACAACCTCAAGATTGGTAAGGCTCCAGGTCCAGATGGCTATTCATCTGACTTCTACAAAACATTTAAAAGTACTCTTGCTCCCATTTTACTCAAACTTTTTGAATCTGTTGCTAATAAAGGCATAACAGACCTGTACATCAACCACTCAAAAACTATACTAATTCCCAAAAATACCTTGCACAAAGCTAACGTAAACAACTATAGGCCAATCTCCCTTATGAACACAGATATAAAAATCCTTTCAGCCATTTTAGCGAACAGACTTAAAAAAAACTATGCATGCTTTGATTTCTCAGGAACAGGCGGGCTTTATGCCTAACAGACATACATGGGACAACACCTTAGCGCTAGAAACCATAATTAATCTCACCAAAAATTAAAGGAACCCTAGATATGGTTTGGTGCTAGATGCTTGCAAAGCATTCGATAGGGTAAACTGGATTTTTTTTTTGTTTTTGGCTCTATCAAGATTTGATATCCCTCCTGATTTTATCAACTTGATCAGAATACTATATAATAGCGCATACACTCGCTTACATATAAACAAGCAAGACTCACAACCGATAAAGATCACAAACGGTACTAGACAAGGATGCCCTCTTTCCCCCTTACTATTTAATTTATATTTAGAAACCATCTTCCTGCTTATTTTGCAAAAAACCTATCACTCAATTCCAAGAATTCTTAACACTAACATCAGTTTTACAGCCTTTGCCAATGATCTAAATCTTTATTTTGAGCACCCCATGTCTGACACTAAGAAAATTACTAAATCTTTACACTCCTTTACCTCTATTTCGGATTACCAAATTAACCAAAACAAATCCTTTATTTTCCCGATCAATCCCCTAGCACACAAACAACACTTATTCAAATAATTTGCTTTTCATATAGACTATTCTTTAAAATATCTAGGAGTTTCTTATGATCACTCTTCTTCTTCTCTTTTACAGTCTAACTTATCCAAAGTCTGGTCCTCCATTTCCCAAGACATGTCAAGATGGCAACACTTAAAACTTCCAATGTTAACAAAAATTTCTATTATTAAAATGAATGTACTCCCTAAACTTCTTTATCATCTTAACTCTTCTTTATCTTTGGTTTCAACTCTTTTTCTCAACAGAATTCATAAAGCTTTTGCAAAATTCATTTGGCACCCTAAATCTGTTAGGATTTCATATCAAAGGCTTACTTTATCTAAATTGTTAGGGGGATTGGCATTGCCCGAGCTCTTGTTATACTACAGAATTATCCACTCAAATCGGATACTTACTATTGCTAACCATCATCCGAACCAGTCTACACGTACCCCCTTATGGATTAAAATGTGGTATAACCATGCTCTTAAACATGACCTTAACCCTGGAGCTTTGCCTTTCTTAAACAAATTTAACCTTAAGAAACTAAAATTACATCACTCTTTGAAGGGGTTAATTAAGACTCTACAGGAGCTCTTCCAATCTCTTAATCTAAGTAATGCTCTTCTAATATTTCAACCTATCCATCTTAACCCAAACTTAGTGATGAGTGGTAAAATGATCAACTTAACTACCCATTTATTAGGGACTTAACTTTATGGGATATACACAAACTTAACCACCTTTCACTAACAGATTTCCGAGATACTTTGGCATTGCCAAAAAAATATACTATTATCTTAAGACAACTAAGGGAGCTCACCTCATCCTTTTTTATCAGCTACCCCAGCTCTGAAGCGGACCATAATCGCATAGCAGATTTATTACAAAACTTAGAGTAGAAAACACATGATTTCTATAGCTTATAAAGTTTTTTCTTTGTCTCTGAATCAAGGGAAAATTATGTTTGCGGAATACTGGGAACATCAGAGCACCAACCTGACTCTACAACAGAAGACTCTATCAATAAAGCTTACCCTTAAGTATTCTCCATTTAAAAAAACTCATGTACACACAATTCATGATCACTAATAACTTATATTTAACTCCGGTCCGTATGAATAAATTTAACCCGTATGTCTCCTCTTCCTGCTCCTGTTGTTCCTCTCCCCATGCCATTATCCACATTTTGTGGTTCTGCAGATACTCTCACAGTATTTGGTGTTCTCTCAAAGTAAGGCTCGATAAAATGGGATACCATAAATCCACCTTGTCCTGGGAGATGGCCTTACTACACATAAAATACCCAAGTTAAAACTTAGGGCTCTAATTACACTCTGTCTTCTAATAAAAGTCTATATCACCAAACACTGGATTGATCGCTCTAAATTATCATGGAGGGACTTTAAAAATCTGGCAATTAAGTATATTACTTCCCAAAAATTGATAATAATTGATCCCCACAAATGAGCATCATATCTGGAATTATGGGACTTTACTTTTCTCCTTTTAACGGTCTAATCTTGAACACCACTTATATAGCTTGTTTTGCCCCTTACTCATTACTGTCTGCCCTAACCAGACTTATCTGTAAAGGGGGTTGCCCCCGGGGCATTCCTGAACATGGATGTTATCCGTTGTTTGCATCTTAAACTCCCTTCATTTCCTCAATATTTGGCAAGCTGGGTGGGGTATTATAATAAGGTAGATGTTATACCTATACTATTTTTAAAATTTAGCATTTGGAGTCTGCATTTTGTACAGCACTGTTCCTGTTTTTTTTCTCTCTGAGGCATATTGGCACGTATGTATATAGGTTATGATTTTTAACCATTGGGGTACTACGGCTTAAGTATAGCTTACTATTTGTTGTATTCGTGTATTTTTTCTATTGTGTCTGTTGTACTTATCAAAATAAATAAAATGTGTTTTGAAAAAAAAAGAAAGGCTTACCATAATGTAGAAGTCTTATCTCAAAAGGTTTCTGGACTGCAGTAAGCTTTCTGATTCGACTGGTCTTCCCACTGAGGTTTTCTCCTTGCAGAGGCCTTAGCATGGAGTTTGGTCTTCCTGGAGAGGCCTCATGTTATTGCAGCAGTCCAGAGGAGTGGCTAATGCATACTAGCAACGCGTTTTCCCACAGAAATGTTATGGGCTCCTGATTTACCCAGCTATCTAATTCGGAGAATCTCTCACCAAAGTACAATATTTACAGTAGGACAAAGTAAATGCCAACAAAAGGCGATGGTCATCCATTCACTTCAACTGGAGTATCTACAGTACAGGTAAATACAGAAATAAGTATGCAGTGTGGTGATATCAGTATGGATGCATGTCTGTAGGGAAAATTAGGCTGAGTGAATGTGCGTTTTGACTTGGGTAGCTTCACTACACTGGTTAGGTAGGGGTGCCTAGTCTGCATACGTGCTGGAGCATGAATGTGTAAGGGTGAGTGTTTTGTGAGTGTCAATGGGGAAGAGGGTTATTTGTGTGTGTGTGTGTGTATGTAAGGGTTGCCTTTCCTAATGCGATGCATTAGCCTCCAGAGTTAAGACTAGCAAGGTCAAGTCTGACAACACAGAACTCGGTTCAGAGACATGGCAATGAGACACTAAAGAGGTATTTCTCATTGCAGCTTTACAAAGCCTTTAGGGCTATTGATTACTAGACCCTCCTGACCAGGTATGCTTTGGCCTTGATTGTTCAGGCTTGTCAGATTCTCTCTGCCCTCCCTGATTTTGAAGGCAAATCCTCTTACCTTATTCTTTTATAGTGCCTGCTTCTCAAGTAGCTCGCCACTCTATTAAGTGTAGGTATGATGCTGCTGTTGCCTCTTCTAGGGGGTGTGAATTTTAGGACCGTCATGAGACATTATTTTTGGCTTTGTCTCCAGTCTCTATCGGAGGGCATGTTGTTGGATACTCTTTTGGGACTGCTGCTGACATGTTTAAGTCTCTTCAAGAGAAAGGCAAATCATTGCAATACCTTAAACATATTTTTCTCTCCCCATCCCTAAGTTCCAGAGGAATTATCCTTCTAGGTTTGCTTTTGTTCACAGGCAACTCCACCAGGTTTCTAAGGGCAGGAATGATGGGAGGCGGGCCCCCTCTGCTAAGTCTTAGATTCTGTGGCTCAGAAGCCTCCTTTATCTGATAAGCCTGCTTCTCTTTGACAATTCACCCCTTTCTTTTAGAACATGCTCCTTTGTTCCTTCGGCTCTCCCTTTGTCTTCCAAATTGGTGCCTCATCACTTCAGACTCTTGGGTTCCATCATCTGTCAGGGTTACTTCATGGTTTGGAAATCTTTCCCTCCTTTTTTCTGGGATTCCTCAACCTCCTCTAGATAAATTTCATTTCCTGGAGGTTCTGGGGACCCTGTCGAACAAAGGAATCATTCAACCTGTCCCGACCCCTCCCAAGTTTGAAGGTTTTTTTTTATTTCAGGATGTTCATGGTTCCTCAAAAGTATGGCACTTGGAGACCTATTTTGTTTCCCCCCTCCCGGCTCAAAACCTCTCAAGATCCTTTCTTTTCAGATGCTTAATCTTCAAACTCTGTTTTCACTTTCATCATATCCTGACTTTTCTGGTATCCTTGGATATGAAAGATACTTACCTTCATAGCCCTATTCACCCTCTCTTCAGGAAGTTTTTACGGTCCTCTGGGTCTTCCTCTCATTTTCAGTTTTCTGCTTTGCCCTTTGCCCTCTATACTGCTCCAAGGGTATTAAAAAAATGCTGAGCTTCTGTGATTGCCTTCTGCAGGCTCCAAGGCATTCAGATTTTTCTTTATCTAGGCAACCTGTTGCTTCAGGTGCCTTCTTCCCAGTTGATTTTTACAGGATATGCAGTTCATCTCTTTTTCAAAGTCTGGGATTTACTATAAAAATTCAAATCTCCGTCTCGACTCCCTCTCAAGATCATGTGCATCTGAGATGTAGGATTCAGACAATGCCAGTGTTGGGCTCTCTTCCACCTCCAAAGGCATGGTCATGGACAGCTTTCTTTCAGTCTCTTCCTCTGACTGCCATTCTAGTCAGAGAGTTTTTGTTCAGGCCCTGGGATTTATGGCCTCTTCTATTCCAATGATTCTTCTTGTCAGACTGCATATGTGGAAGCTTCAATGGTACCTCAAGTCAATTTAGCTACAGGATTGTAACCCTCTGAATTTCAGAGTACCTCTCCTTCCCTGTCTCAAGAAGGAATTAAGAGTGGTAGATTCAACAGTTTGCTGGGGCAGCCATGGTGGTGCAGCAGTTAGCGTTGCTACCTCACAGCAAGAGGTTCTCTGGTTCGATCCTCGGCTGGGGTGCCTTCTGTGTGGAGTCTGCATGTCCTCCCTGTGGTCATGTGGGTTTCCTCCGGGTGCTTCGGTTTCCTCCCACATCCCAAAGAGATGCTGTAGGTGGATTGGACACTCTAAATTTGCCCTAGGTGTGAGTGCGTGTGCCTTCTGTGGAAGGTTGGGCACCGGGCTGGGCAACTCGACACTATAAAACTCCACTGCCAATCATGAGCGAACAGGTGATCTGCTGTGGTGACCCCTAACTGGCAAAAGCCGAAAGAAGAAGATTCAACAGTTCGCTCTCAACATAGGCCAGACCTTTCAGCCTCTAGTCCCTTCTCAAGAGTTGTTATCACTGATGCCTCAGATATGGCATGGCTGCATCTCTTGGTAACTTGAAAATCCAGGGTATTTAGCCTCTCATGAGAAGTCAGACTGTATCAACATTAAAGAGAGCTCTGATTCTGGCCCTTCAGGCTATTCATAACATGTTCTCTCCAGGCCCCTTGATAGTGTACATAGACAACAAAACACTGATGTGGTGTCTCAACAAGCAGGAGGGCAGGAAATCTTACCTTCTCTGCAGGATTGAGCTTCGTGATTGGGGAAGTGGCTCTCAAGTTATTGGTCAACTTTTCAGGCACAATATACATTCCTTCAGAGCACAATCTAGTGGCAGACTCTCTGAGCAGGTCCAAAACACAGGGTCATGAATGGATGCTTCACACAAATGTCTTTGAACACTGTCCATCAGTGGGATATTCCTCAGGTAGATCTTTTTGCCTCCCCTCTGAAGAGGCAACTTCCTCTCTTCTGCTCCAGAGTGCCATGTCATCTGGTGTAGAAGACGGATGTCCTTTCCTTTCCTTGGAAGGGTATGTTTCTTTACGCTTTCCCTCCTCTTCCTCTACTTCCAAGAGTCCTGCAGAAGATTCAGCTGGATTCCCTAAAAACTGGCTTTTGACAGAGACAGCACTGCTTACCCCTCCTTAATGCATCAGGCCAGGGGCAATCACCACCAGTTGGATCTCCTCACACAGGACAAAAGGTCTCTCATCCATCACCCACCTAGCCGCTATGCAACTGACATTGTGGGTGATAGCGTTTTGACCCATTTTAGACACCTCTTGTCTGAGGATGTGCTCAGGGTTTTACAGGAGGCAAGGAAACCCTCAACCAGAAATCCTGCATGTCCTAATGGAAATGATTTGTGGTCTGGTACCTTGCTCATAACCAGGACCCTTTTTCAGTGGGGGTCCCTCTGGTCCTCTCTTACTTGTGTGAGTTGCTCTAGTCTGGCTTGGCTTATATTCTTCTGTGAAGACCCATTTGTCAGCCATTTCTGAGCATCTGCCCTTTAATCCTCCTTTGACTTCTCTTTTCAATGTCAAACAATTTCTTAAAGGTGTCCTTCATATTAAGCCTCCAAGAAAACCTATTCTGCCTCCTTGGGACCTTAATTTTGTTTTGGAAAAATTGACTTCGGCTGCTTTTGAGCCCAAGATTCTGCTTTGTTACAACATTGTACCTAGAAGACTGTTTTGTTGCTGGCTCTTACTTCTCCTCCTTGGGTTTCTGAGCACCAGGCTGTTATGGCCATGCCTCCTTTTTTTTTTGTCAGGAACAGGGTGTCCCTTTATACTAATCTTTCTTTTATGTCCAAGGTAGTAAATGAGTTTTCCTTGTATCGGTTGGTACACCTCTTTTTCCCTTCTCCTCAGCCTGCTAGTGAGAGGGTCCTGCATACCTTGGATTTGCACAGACAGGTCAGGTACTATTTGGATAAAACTAGGACTATTCATAAGTCTGATCAGTTTTTGTTTCCTTTCTTCCCAGGTCATTGGGTTTGTCTGTTTCTAAGCAAACCATCTCCTCCTGGATATCTAAGGCCATTTCATTTTATTCTTTTCATGGCAAATCTCTGTCTACTTCTGTTAGAGCTCATTCCACTAGGGCTTTTCCCTCATCTGATGCAATCTTCACGGGGTTGGACAATAATTCTATCATTGAAGCTGCTACTTGGTCTTTAGTGCATACCTTTACTATGCATTTTAAGTTAGATATGGTTTCTAGGGCCAAAGCAGGTTTTGCTGAAACCATTTTATGTGGGTTTGTTGAGGGCTGTGGTCAGCCTTCCACCACTCCATTCTGTTTCTTTAGCTTTTTACTCTCCTTTCTATGATGAATACTGGAACACTGATAAAGAAGGACATAGTATAGTTGTGTAAATCTTACTATAACAGTAGATGCCCTTCTCTTCACTGTTGCAGTATTCGCTCCATCCCTACAACCCCCCTCATGTTTGTTCTGCATTTTTTCCTTCTGGATGTGAATGGACTCTTTTGTCCTGTGGTGACTATTCTCTTCTGAGGCAATTAAGTTTTTGGTAGTAATGTGCCTGTACATCCTTTTTATACCCTATGTTTTGTGAGGGGAGCATAAATATGAAGTATAGCACATACAAGAGCTTAGGCTTAAACTAATAGTAAAAACACTCAACAACACATCAATAACTCCAATTTACTGTTAAAAATTAAGCGCTTTCGCGGCCACACACTGTTGCTTCATCAGACATAGTAACAATGCATTGCAGTATATATAGGTGTATTCACACTTTGCACAATTACTTATTAATTAACAGCATAATGTCATCTAATTAATTCTAGTACATCTTTGAAATACATACTATAGTTTATAGAATCTAAGAAAACAATAGAGTGTCTACATAATTAAAATACAGGTACAATTAATGTTGAAGTCTCCTGGCTTTTAGGAAAGGTTTAATAGAAAAGACACCATTTAGACCAGAGTATTTGTCTGCATTTAGTAACAGTATCCATTTTTGCTCTGCTGCCTCAGTTATAGTCTATATCTCCCCCTCTAGGATTCACATTTAGTGCTTGAATGAGAAAAAACTTAAAATTGTGCGAAGAATCCTTATGTTTCACATGATTTGCTAGTGCACTAGTATCCTTTTTATTTTTAATGTCCCTGATATATTCTAAAATTCTGTCTTTAAAAGGCCTACTTTTTTACCTACATAAAACATGACATTTTGTGCAGAAGGCAAAGTAAACTAAATGCATGGTTCTACAATCAGCATAGTAGTTTAAAGTAATAGTGAAGTGTTTAAATGTATGTGTATATGTATATCTATTTAAACACTTCACTATTAGATAACATTATGCTGTTAATTACTAAGTAATTAATTGTGCAAAGGTGTGAATACACCTATATATACTGCAATGCATTGTTACTCTGTCTGATGAAGCGACAGTGTGTGGTCGCGAAAGCACTTTTTAACATTAAATTGGAGTTATTGATGTGTTGAGTGTTTTTACTATTAGTTTATACTCCATTTTTTACTACAATCAACTTTATCCTCAAACTGCATTTGTTCTCAAGATCTTAGGCTTTTTCATACTGGCTAAGTGTCGGGTTGCCTTGGGCAGGGCATCCCTTCTATGATGAATACTGCAACAGTGAAGAGGGCATCCACTGTTACGATAAGATGTTACACACCTAATTTTCTCTTAGTCACACTAATTGACCAACCCAATTTGGACAATTAGTGTGGGTGGAAAGGAGTTCTCAGAATCCTATGGAAGTCACTGATAGTTTTTAAGTTTAATCAATATCTCACCATTGCAAATATTTTTGAATTATAAAAACTAGTACAATTACAGCAGCAGTAGTAGTTGGCTGTGGCTTAACATATTACTTTATTTTCCTGCTTGCAGTCGACAATGTGATTTCCATTGTGCTTTCATAACAGCTTGTAGGGACTACTCATGTTCAGTAGATTTAGGAATAAATCTGTTTCATATTAAGTATGTATGAATCATTGCCATCATACTTTCATCTTGCTTTTGAAAATTTTGAAGGATTTAAAACAAAGCTTTCTGACAAAGTGAATTAGTACTTAAAAATGATTGCATGTTGCTCAAATATTGGAAAGGTGCAAGCTTGGTTAAGATGATGTGGCTATTCTGGTACAAAAAGACTTGGGCTGTATTATGATCCAAACTTCAAAGACAGATTAAATAGATGGTTGTTAATAGTTGGTACAACCTCAGAGAAGTTACTACTGTCAAACTTTTACATGACAAATGTGACACGATACTGTGTGGGAATATAACATTTCTAATGTATGCCTGGAATGGCTACTATAAAGCATAACATTGAAACAAGGAACAACAGAAACGTGTTAGATAATTATAATACATCTGTTAAAGATTTGTTGGAAAAACTGCAGTTGTGGAACAGTAATTTAAATGAGTTTACAAAATTGTTAGACAATTATTTTGGAGAAAGTGTTCATTTGATTAGGAAGATGGGAATGTATGACTCTGTTAAGGTACTAAGCCATATTACACAATGGAACACTGAAATAGACTAAATGAGTACACTTATAATTTTTCTTAGCAAGTAATGGTGATGATCCAAGCTTTTACGGTATATCTGATTCCCTGGATGACAGAATCACAGACAGGAAAATTAGATTGCCTAAGGTTACGAAATACTTCCAGGGTATCCTCAACATATGGTGCTAATTAAATATTTAGGCTTTAGACTATAGATATACTGTTCAAGCAATAGGTACAGACATTTGTCTAGACTTATAATGAATCTGTTCTTGGTTGGTCTGATTATTGATACTATCATTACTGCCCCATTTTAGACTAAAGTAGGAAGTTTGATATTGTCGGGACTGGGTTACAGCCCTGTACTCCACTATAAGGATAGTGTAGGAAAATTTGATCTGCAGAGTAAATCACTACATATTTGTAGAAGGCAAATGACTTATCTGTTTTGGGTGTCGGAAAACATTAAGCTCTCAGCTAGAAAATTGGACACACTACACAGAAGTAAAATAAAAAGCAAGACCAAGTCACAATTTCAAGATAGGTTAATCCATACAAAAGAGCACGAATAAGCATATAAAACTACAGGACTTTGCAAAGCAGAGTTGTAATGGAGCACTATTCATCACGGGATCATAAAGGACATCATAGATGGGACAGAAATCGAAACCATTCCACTAGGAAGAGGTAATTCATCTCCCAAATTCTTTGCTAATATTCTGACAGACAGAAGTGACCCATCAGATAAGTATAAGTAGGCATAACTCAAAGTAATACCTTAATGAAAGTGGAAGAATACAAGGAATGTTTGTCACTTCTTATTAGTCTCTCTACTCCTCTGAGATGAAATATATATGATGGGGTATAACAAACAAATGTAAAGGTGTACAGTTCTCAAAGATACCTATTGAAGGCTTAAAATCACTGAACAGAACACTATCCTGCCTCAAAATTGCAAGAAAAATAGAGTCACAGGTGGTAAAGCTCCCGGACCAGATGGTTTACCAGCAGATTTTTTTAAAGAATATAAAACAGTTATTAAATTCCCTAATTATATCTGCTTTATCAGTGAACTTTGGAGCACAAAATTCTGTCAACTTCTTCCAGATTAAACAAATCATTTTGCTGTACAAAGAATACAAAAAAAAACCCTGATAATCCCAGCATTTACAGGCCATTATTGCTACTGCCACTGGATGCAGGTTAGGTAGCTAATTGAAATGTCACTACCTGCTAGTGGGTCCCATAATGCAGAGCTTGAATGGCTGGAAAAAAAAATAGACTTGCATATGCCAAGTCTGAGATGACTATTTCTAGGAATTCTTTCTTTTCCCCAAGGTATGGCAATCTTGGAGTAGTATATGTAAGCTTGGGTTGGTGTGCCGGGGTCTGCCCCCACAGGGAGTGTGTAGGACGAGGGGCTTGCCTCCTGAAAAAAAGTTTACAGGAGTAGAGTGATGTTCAAGTCTTGATCTTCTGCATTTTTATTTATTTTTTGGTGTATTGGCACTCAGTATTTCAAGTGCAGACATTTCAGTAGGGAATCTATTAAATGGGTGAGTATGGTACTTGCTCCCTCAAACATAAAGCTTACCTCTCTGCACCTTAGTTTCAACAGGGACTTGTCAAAGGCAGATATGGTGGGCCTGACAGGTTAATGATGAAAATAAGATATATATTATCAACTCCCCTTTTTCCTCACTTTCTACATGGGGTTGGGATGTCGTGCTACCTGTCTCTCTCTCCATTCAGTGCCACATTACTGCCTTCTTCGACACTCATGCCTGCTACAGATCTTCTTTCACACAATCCATCCACCTCTTTGCCAGATGCTCTCATTTCCTCTTACATGCTTCATGTCTGTCCCAAATCTTCAACAGATGGTCTTCTGCAAGTGCCCGAACCACAGTAATCTGTTGTCTTTGATCTTTTCTGTAATTGGTGCTACTTTGATTACTGCTTTTATGTCATGTCTTCATCTGTCCCACTGTGTGTATCCTACCACCCATCTCAGGCACTTCTTTCCACCAACCCTAGCTTCCTTACCTGCTCTACCTTTACTGGTCACACCACTGTTTTGTACACTTTACTTTTCAACTTCTTTTGCATTCTTCTGTCATATACTACACCTGACACTCTGCCAGTTGGCTACAAGACCTGATTCTAACTTTGACCTTTTCATTCAGACTTTCCTTCTCCTCAACCACCCCTCTCAGATACTTTAAGCTGTTAACCTGGTTCACTATCTTCTGTTCTATTTCAGTTCTCAGCTTCTTCTGATTTCCCCAATTTGTTGCCATTACCACTGTCAGAGTACTTAGTTTCATCCCATGTGCCTTCAGTTTTGCATTCCATTCCCTTACCCATTGTTGAAGTTCTTGGTCAGAGTCTGCCTATAATGCCACATTGCTTACAGCAAGTTTGCCGATCTGTCGCCTTCGACCTATTTGCTTAATGTAATCCACCAAAGTATGAACAGCAGTGGGCTCAGAGCTGAGCCCTGATGCACACCCATCGTAACTGGGAACTACTCTGTGAGGCTGGACATTATTCATACTCAAGTGATTGGATCTTTGTACATAGCCTGCACTAATTACACCAATGTTTCTGGGATTTCAAACTGCCCAAACCAGCTTTCTTTCTCCAGGTCTAGGAATGCCCAATTGGTCTCTTTCTTGATCTTTAGCTTCTTCTCTATCTGTCTCACTGCAAACATTGGGTCAGTTGTGCTTCATCCTGATCTGAATACGAACTGCTCATCTATACATTCCAATTACCTATTACTAAGAAACAACTCTTAGTGGCCATGTTATTAGTTTGAGAGAGACATTATATAACAAACCCAAAGCCCAACTGGTTGTCAAAGAATACTTGCCTCCCCCTTTTGCTTTAAAAACAGGATTGTGCCAAGGAATAACCCCTCAAAAAGTACAGTTGTGTAGAAACTTACCTTAACTGTAGATGTCTTGCTGATCACTGTTGCAGTATTCCTAACATATGGGTTGTCACTACTGACGTCTGGCTGGGGTACCAAAGCTCTAACTTCCCTAGGATGCATGCCTAATGCATGACCTCAGCCTGTATGCTTTGGGGTAAAAAGACAAGATGTACATACGAGTGTGGATCCTCAGACTATCTCCAAGCCAGTGGCTTAAAGACTTGAGAGAGGAGACTAGTCAGCTAGGAGGGTTGTAGCTTGAATTGGTAAGCAAACTCCGCCATACTCGTGAAACACAGCAAAGGCTAGAGCAAGGGAGGAGAGGCAAATAAAAACTGAAGTGAGATAGAGAAATGGGGATGAAATACTGCAACAGTGATCAGTAGGACATCTAGTTTTATGGTAACTTTTTATACAACTGTACTATGTCCTGACTGAAATTACTGTTGCAGTATCCTTGACATATGGTCGACTCCCAGAGCTGAAGGGGATAGGAGTGGTTGGCTATTGAGTAGAAGAGTTCCCCAGACAGGACTGACCTAGCAAAGACTGCCCTGGAGATATCACTTCTGCAGTGTTTGGCAAAGGTGCGCACAGAGCACCAAGTGTCCAACTCCAAGACAGACCTGGAGTCTATTCCTTCCACTATTAAGTCCATCAACAAAAAACATGGCTCCCTGTACAAAGCCAAACCTTTCCTCACCCCCCCCAGCTAGGGTAGCTATTGCAAGATCACACCCCCTCTCTACCCTTATGTATGCCTCCCCTGTAATCACCAACGTAACCAAAACCGATCTCAACAAATTATCAGGATGTTACAATCATATAGCCAGATTCGCTACTGGCATGGCTTTTAGGACCCACCACTGCCAGAACCTCAAAACACTGGGATGGCTAGAGTATCCTACCCTTCTATAGTTCAACCAGCTTATAGTAGCACATAAAAAAAGAAGTTATGTACTCACCATAACATTCCATCTGAGTAGTTATAATTCATTTTTCTGCAACCTGTGGGTATTCGGATCCATATCGGATCAGAGCTGGCAACTTTTCAAGCATCTGCTCCAAGCTCCTCCCCTTACCCATAACCCATCCATCACATCTCCTACTTTCCCCTCAGATCGAGTTTGCCACTACTCAAACAATCTGCAACTCAATTTTATCACAAACCTAGAACAGGTTCGGGGGAAGGAGGTAGTGATGGTTGTAGAAAAATGAAGTATAACTACTCAGATGGAACATTATGGTGAGTACATAACTTCTTCATCTGAAGTAGTTAACTTCATTTTATCTGCAACCTGTGGGACACGGTCCCCAGCTGCTAACACTCCTGGGAGGCCCTCATGGAAGGATATTCCTGAGCACTGCAGAGCCGAAGGATGCTCTATCTCTGGAGATCAAATCTAATTTATGAGACATGAAGGTATGTGACCTTGCCCAAGTTACTGCCGCACAAATATCATCCAGTGAAACCCTAGACCAAAAAGCAGCAAAAGTCGCCATAGATGTGGTAGAATGGGCTTTAAGAGGACCAGGCGGGGACAGACCTTTGTCCTTGTAAATTTGCAAAATACATTGTGTAATCCATCTAGCTAAGGAAACCTTGGATATGGCTTTGCCCAGAAAGGGTTTAGAGAAGGACACGAATAACTGGTCAGACTTACGAAAGGGCTGTGTTCTGTGCAAATAAAAACAAAACTGTCTATGAACATCTAGCAAATGCAGTTTATATTCACCCTTGTTCTGAAAATTTGGAAAGAAAACAGGCAGGTTAATAGTCTGGTTAATGTTGGATTCAGAAGCTACTTTTGGCAAGAAGGAAGGGTTCATGCAGAGCGAGACCCTGCCCTTATGGAAGATCAAGTAAGGGGGTATGGCAGACAAAGCCTGAATTTCAGAAACCCTCCTGGCTGATTTAATGGCCACTAGGAAGGCAGTCTTCCAGGATAAGAACTTCAAATCTACTGATGCTGCAGGTTCAAAGGGAGGAGCAACTCATACCTGCTGAACCTGGGTAAGGTCCCAAGGAGGAACAGAGTCCTTGATCGGGGACGTAAAAGAAAAGTGCCTTTAAGAAAAGCCTTACAGTCTCGAAGAGGCCAGAGCATTCATGTTTTTGCTGACATGGAAATTCGAGATGGCTGCCAGCTGCATTTGGAGGAACTAGCCGCTTGAAATATATTGGCCAAAAAATCCAACACTGCAGGAATAGGGGCTGTAAAGGGATCTATATTCCTCTGAGAACCCCAAATAGAGAAACGTTTCCGTTTGCTGTGGTAAATTTTCCTAGTGGAAGCCTTGTGGGATGCCACCAGAATAGTTTTTACTGAAGATGACAGACCGGGAGTCCTGGCAATCAAGGAAATTGGAGCAACCAAGCCGTCAGCTTGAGGCTGTTCAGGTTGGGCGGACAAGTGCCTGAGGGGTGAGAAATGAGATCCAGGTAAGGATCCAGAATCCAAGGAGGAGCTAGAACATGAGACCAGAGGAAGGGGAACCACACCTGACGAGGCCAGAACAGGGCAATGAGGATCACTTTGCACCCCAGTCGGCAAGCTTTTTGAAGAAACTTTGGAATGAGAGGTAACGGGGGGGTATAAAGTAACCTGGGAGGCCAAGCATGGACTAGAGCGTCTCTGGGGGGGATCCCCTGGTGAGGGGATCAGAGTGAAGAACTCGCTGCACTTTGCGTTGGAAGGAGATGTGAAGAGATCGCAGCAAGGCTGACCCCACGCAAAGAATATCTCCTCCGCTATCGATTATTTCAGAGACCACTCGTATGGCATTAGAATAGCCCGACTCAATCTGTCCGCTAAAATGTTGGAGCGTCCAGGGATGTGCGTTGCAATCAGAAATCGACTGGTGGATATTGCCAACTCCCACACTCTCATGGCCTTGCGACAGAGAGGGTAAGATCTGGTTCCACCCCTTGTTTGTTGATGTACCAGACAACTGACATGTCTGACTGAACTGCAATCATCCCTAGGGGAAGAACAGTGTGTAAGGCTTGCAACGCTAAAAGCACTGCTCTCATCTCCAGAACACTGATATGCAATCTGGTCTCGGTCTGGGACCACATGCCTTGGACCGTCCTCCCCAAATAATGCCTCCCCACCAGAGCTGGAAGGCGTTCATGATCACTGTGGCTTGGGCTGTGGGTGAAATGAATGGCCGTCCTACTAAGATCTCTGGCGATTGGAGCCACCAGAGAAGCGATGCTCTGCAAGCCTTGCTGATTTGAATTGGATAGTCCATGGGGAGATCTAGCCAAGACCACTGTACTGCCAGAGCCCACTGAACAACGCACATGTGAAGGCACTCACAGGGAAGAATCGAAATTGCTGCGGCCATAGAGCCTATGGCTCGAAGAAAGTCACCTGCCTTTGGTATCCTGGGGCCAAGGATCACTGATATATGGGCCTGTATGCTCTGGACCCTGTCTAGAGTTAGGAAGACTTTCAATTGTAGGGTGTCCAGCCGTGCCCCGATAAAGTCCTTGATCTGCACCTGGCCCAAGAGGGACTTGGAAACATTGATGGTAATCCCTAGCTAGATAGCAAGATGAAGGAAGGAGTCCCTGGCCAAGCAAAGAAGATGCTTGGTGGAAGCAGAAAGGAACCAGTCATCTAGGTAAGGAAATACCTGAATGCACTGAAGCCTCAGGTGATCCGCTACGACTATTACCTTGGTAAACACCCTGGGGGCTATAGTGAGACCGAAGGGTAGGGCTCTGAACTGGAAATGATTGGCTCCCAGCCGGAAGTGAAGGAATCTCCTGGAGCTTTGGCGAATCTTGATGTGGTAATAAGCGTCCTGGAGGTTAAATGAGCACATCCAGTCGCATTCTCGAAGATAAGGTAGAATGGACTGTAGGGTGACCATCCAGAATTTCTGCTTGGCTACAGCCATGTTCAGGGTTGACAAGTACAAAATGGGCCTGAGGTCCCCCGTCTTTTTTGGCACTAAAAAGAACCTGGAGTAAATGCCTAATCCAGACTGATCTGGGGGGACCAGTTCGATGGCTCATTTGCGAAGCAGCTTAAAAATCTCTACCGCTGCCGCCTCCCTTTGAGTGGGTGGAACTTCAGGGAGGCACTTTGGTTGGACGGGAGGTAACGAACGGAATGGTGTAGCCTCTGGATATTATTTGGAGCACTCAACGGTCCGCAGTTATGGACTCCCCAAGCCGTTGGGTGCAATGATAACCTTCCCTGACTGTCTCCAGAGTAGGAGTCGGGCAACCCCTCAGGGCTGCTGTGTGGGCCTGTCCAAGAAGGTCTCCCTGGACCCAAAGTTCCTATGCCTCTGGGGCAGCGTCCGTCTTGTCCCTCTCTGCCTCTAGGGGATGAGTTGTCCTGAGAGTCCCGGGAAAACTGTGATTTTCGGAACCACATCTTCTTTTGCCCTCTCTGATTCCTAGAAAAGGATCTTTGAGACCTAGAGAAGCAGACTCCGATGGCAGACAAAGTCTTCCCATCCTTCTCGCTCTGGACCAGTGTGTCACGTACTGTCTTCCCAAAAAGGGAAGAACCATCGAAGGGAGTATTAGTGAAAGATGCCTTAAAGGGGTCCGTGAACTGACACAGTCTGAGCCAAGCGTGTCACCTCATAGCTACACCGGTCCCAGCCGCCCTTGCCGCTCCTTCCGTGGCATGGGAAAGAAGACGCATGGATGTGTTCTATACTGATTTGAGAGTCAACATTTTCGTGGAGAAAAGATGCTTGTCTTCCGGCGACAAAGACTCTGGGGGTGACTCAGCGAACTCCGTAACCAGGTCTGTCTGTAGTCGTATGACATGTGCCAAATAATTCAGCACTCGAATGGAAAACGTCACTGAAGAAAATACTCGCTTCCCAAACCAATCCACTGCCCTGGACTCCTTGTAAGGACAGTGGACTGAGGAACTCTCTTGTGCCAGTTTCCTCTTGGTGGCTGCTACAACCACCACAGCATCCACCGGGGATCCTTTGTACCAGGCCTGTATGTCTGAGGGTGGAGAGAAAATCCTGTTGGGGTGTTTTGGTATCGGCTCTATGGTGTCAGGCTCCTTCCATGCCCGCATGGTGATAAGATCCACAGGAGGGGATACCCAGGATGTAGATGGGCCCGTGCCAAAGGCCTCCAGGAACACTGACTCATCTGTAGAAGGTTTTGGGGCTGACCAACCTCCTCTCTGGCGGAGGATCTCCAGGATGTTTCCAAAGGAGACATCCTCAGGAGGTGACCTGGGGGAAACCTCCTTCATCTAAGTCAATGTCTTCTGTCAAGGATTTGGGGGGAGTCCAGATGCCTCCTCTTACACGTGTGCTTACGGGGAACCTCTTCAGTGGGACTCTCTGAAGAGGGCTCGTGAGCCACGGGGGATTCCTCCAGGGGAACCGCCTGGGGTCCTCCAGCACGGGCTGTCCCTGGAACAAGCTAAAGGGAGTTGTAGCCGAATCCAAGGGAGCCTGGATGGAGTCCAAGGAAATATGCTGAGATCTCGATCCCTGGCAGAGAACCCTCTCCAGCACGTTGAACGCAGATGAACAGCACACCTCCTTAGCACTCAACAAGGAGGAAGCTCTACCCAGGTCCACTGTGAGGATCCGGGCCGAGGCAGGAGTGAGGCAGGAGTAGCCAGGGTTCCAAAGGAATGGCTCGGATCTGACAAGGTCGGAGCCGAAGACACCTCCATCTCCTCGGATCTGACTCCCTGTCCTCGGCCCCAAAAGTTGCTCGGATCCAAACTGGTCTGATCCTTGGAACTCAAGGTAATTGGCGTCGAGGTTGGAGGAACCGTCTGCGCCAAACCCCCAAGCTCTGAGGATCCTCGGATCCATAAACTCCGAAACTGCAGGCCGGATTGGGGAAGGAGAAATTGGATGAAAGAAGGGCATGGAGGTCCCCCCCTCCAGAGGGAGAGGGGCCTGGCTAGACTCCCATTTGGATTTGGGTCCGAATAAATCTCATCATCCTGTCCATATCCAACTCCGATAGACTCAGAGTCGAACGCGAAGAGACGACAGACTCAGATTTGGTTGGTCATTGCGATGACCTCGATGAAGGCCTCAGATCCAAAGGCTCCATCAGCTCCGGGGAAAACCTCAGGGAGTGGAACCAAGGAAATGTAGGTCTAGACAGTTTGGAAGGCGGGCTAGTGAAGGGCTCCCGCTCTGGAGACCCCTTGCAGGGTCTATCCCCCCCTCTCTTCTCGCTGTCCTTATTCCTTTTGTCCTTTCCTTTAGCCTCCCCTTCAACAGGTCTAGTGGGAGGTTGTGACCCAGTCTGATGGGGGGTTGAGCAGCTGCTGGAGTAGCCGAGGCCACTGTATCCAAGGAGGAAACAGGTAGAAGGCCCTTTGCAACTAGTTTGGCCTTCCGTTCTTTTAAGGCCCTAGGGTTAAACCCAGCGCACACACTACACTGAACTGAGAGATGGGGAACACCCAAGCAAATAACACACAGAGTGTGGCCATCAGCTGGTGAAAGCTTATGGCCACACACACTTCATTTTTTAAAGGTAGGCTTTGGCTGATCAGCCATACTATTAACCCACACAGCCAACTTACTTACACCCAACAGTCTAACACACACTCCTAAGGGGTAGGGAAGGCCTTGCTATACTACTTTAACACAAAACTTTTTTTTTTTTTTTTTTTTTGCAAAACCGACGAACAGTGAAAGGGGGAGATAAAGGGAACTAAACAATCACACACACTCAATATAAAGAGCAAAAAAAATTAGAACTAAGTTACTTACTAACACCCAGTGCTTGGAGTTAGAGATCACAATGCTGAAGCACAAAGCGGCAAACGAGATCTGGGAGAAGGTAGGAGATGTGATGGGTTATGGGTAATGGGGAGGAGCTTGGAACTCGGAACAGATGCTTGAAAAGTTGCTGGTTCGGATCAGATATGGATCCGAATACCCACAGGTTGCAGATAAAATGAAGTTAACTACTTCAGATTACTCCATCAACCTGATAACACCCCTGCCCTCAAAAATATTCTCACCCCTCATAGTGCCCCCAGGCCATTACGCTCAGCTGATAAACTATTGATACTGACTCAAAAATCCAACAACTCTGCAGGCAATTCTATATTTGCCAACTCAACTGGTAAAATCTGGAATCTACTCCCTACTACTATTACCAAGGAAACTTCACTATACCTATTTAAAAGAGAACTCAAAAAATACCTCACATCTCATTGGCTGTGCTCTTGTTCTAAACCTAACAACTTCACTAATACATGTCTTGCTACCCAACCTGCTGTTTAGCCAAGTATCTATGCGCCTCATAGCATTTGAATGTCTAAGCATTGTGAATTACGAAATCTGATTGTATTCTATGTTCACATTTTTTGATATGTCTCTGCCAATCAGATGCAAGTCTGCACACTGCATATATTGATATCTGCCTGTATTCTTTGTCTATATTCTTCTAAACATATCTACCTGAGTTTATCACTCAGTGATGTATGCACTGTCTTTTTTTTTGGTATGTGCAGCTTTTCGTCCCTGGGCCTCAGCTGAAAATGGACATATATCCAGTCGGACTATCCCGGTCAACAAATGTAAAATAAAATAAATAAATTGTGGAAGCCTCTGAGGAAGTGACTGCCCTAGTGGAATGTGCTTTAGGGCAGGAAGGCAAGGTCTTACTGTAGTGTGCATAGAAAAAATAAATAGCCTTTGAAATCCAGGCTGCAATAGTTTGGAGAATGGCTGTCCCAGCTTAGGGGACATTAAAGATACAAATAGCTGGTCATTCTTTCTGAAGGATTTAGTTTTGTCCTGGTAAAGTCTGAGTTACCTATGAATGTTTATAGAATATAAGACCCTTTCCCCTGGTTATGGGGATTGGGAAAGAAAGTGGGAAGATGAATAGCCTGACAGAGACAGCTCATTCATTGTCTACACAGCATGAAGAATGGATTAGCCCTGAGACTCACCCTGTCTTAGTGACATATTAGAAAAGGGAGAATGGCCTTGAGAACATGATGCTAAGAAACTCTCCTGGCGGAGGTGAGGACAAAGAGGAGAATGATTTTCAAAGTACATAATTTGAGAGAAGTGGAAAAACTGGTTCAAAGGAAGGCAGAGTAAGCTTTTCTGACAAACATGAAGATCCCAAAGGGAAGAGATGGGTTTCCTTGGAGGGTTAAGATGCAGAACTCCCCTGAGAAAAAGCTTGATCTATGGCCTAGCCATATGTGGCACGCTAAGAGGGAGTTAGGCACTGTAGACATGTGAGCTTTTATGGAAGAATAGGCCAAGCCTGACTGAAGAAGTTCACAGAGGTATTGCAGTACTGAAGGGACCTCTGCCAAGAGCTGATCCTGACCATGTTTCCAGAATCAGTAGAAAATCATTTTCCACTTTGCAGCGCAAGATATTCTAGTAGTCTCCTAAAATTTCAGACAAGAGATGTCTTGGAGGAATTAAAATCCTACCATCCATAGGTCATACTGAGAGAGGGAAGATTTGGGTGGAGCAGCAATCCTTTTTTGCTGGGTTATCAGTTTCAACTGTAGAGGAATTTTCCTATAATTTCCCTTTGCCAGGAGAAACAGCAGGGGAATCAATGTTGCCTCAGCCAAAGTGGGGTCAGTAGGAGGAGTTTGCGTGCTTCCTTTTGTGCCTTGATAAGAAATTTTGGCAGAGGAGGGAAGGCAGAGAGGAACTTCCCTGTCTACTGGAAAGATAAAGTAACTGTCTTTCAGGCTATGGAACAAAGGTCCCTTATGCAGAACTGGGGGGGGGGGGGTGGCTGTTTGGTGAAGCAAATAGGTCTATTTGAGGAATGCCATACTGAAGTGTGATGTTGTGGAAGACCTTTGCAATCAACATCCACTCACGACAGTCAGCTTAGGCAGTCTGCTAACACATTGTCCTGAGAAGTATGTGGCTGTGAGCATGATGTTCATTTGTGTAGCCAAGCATGATGTTCATTTGTGTAGCCAAGTCCCATGCCTCCTGTCCTAACCTGCATAGTTGGCTGATGCCTCCCTGTTTATGTATCACATAACTGTGGTGTTGCCTGTGTGCACTTGGGAGTGTTCCAGGTTTTCAAAGGTGGGTGAAAATCCGAGCAGCTTGCAAAAGATCCCTCATTTCTTTCAGGTTAATATGTTCCTTCAAGGACTGGGGGCTGCCAATTCCCCTGCACTCTGTGATCCTGCCCATACTCCCTATGCCTCATCTGAGGCATCTGTGTAAACCTATTGGAAGAGGAGAAGGTTATGTGAAAGGTAATCCTGCGTTGAGGATGACATGTCCCCTCCACCAAAGTAGCTGCTTCTTCAGACAAGGGAGGAGGGGAGTCAGGCTGTCCAACAGGTGGCAGTGCTGGGACCACATACATTTCCAGTACCAATGGATTTACCTCATTTGAAGTCTGTCTGGGGGAGCATAGGAACAGCGACTGCAATTAATCCCAAAGTCCTCAGTATCTCCCTTACACAACAATGGGCTGTGGAGTACAGGCCTTGGAAGTAACTGGACAGACTGAGAACCTTCTCCTGGGGAAGGAAGGCATGCGTTTTCTGTGCATCTAATCAGCATTCCAAAATACTAGGTCCTGTGTAGGAACCTGTCAGAAGATGGAGGGTGAACTGAAGATGTTGAAAAAGAATTTTAGAGGATACAGCCTGGATCAGGTCATCATCCAGGTAGGGAAAATGTGAATTTCTTGAGTGTGACAAAAAGTGAAGTACTTTGTGAACACATCTGGGGCTGTAGAAAGACCAAAAGGCAGAACACTAAACTGAAAATGAGAGGAGCCAGAGAAAAACCTGAGGAAGCTCCTGCAAAAAAGATGAATGGGGATATGTAATTAGGTGTTCTTCACATTTAATAACACCAAGAAAGCTTGTGGGAGGATGAAAGGTAGAAGATTCAAAAGAGAAAATTTTGAAAGATGGTAACTTCAGGCAAGTGTTTAAGATAGACAGGTCTAGGATGGGTCTCCACTGATCATCTTTTCTTGGCACTAGAAAAATCCTAGAGTAAATCCCTTTCTCATTATTTTTTTTTTTTGGACTTGCTCAATGGTACCCTCATTCAAAAGGTGCTGAATAATGGGGCCAGAAGGGATACTTGGTTCTGAGGCAGTTGTAACATGCCTTTCAGAGAAGGAATGGTTTCCCATGACATGGCACAGCCATCTCTGATGATGGACAGGACCCACTTTTGTGGTAATAGCTTCCCATCCACCCAGGGAGAGCGGCAACCTTTGAGAAAGAGGGGTAATGGGAATGAGGACAGGTGAAGGGCTACTGCAAAATTAGTCTCAGGTTTTTGCCTCCAAAGGGCGGTCTCCCAGCTACAGGTTCTCTTGGGGGGGGGGGGGTTTCAGAGTATATTTTTCTACGGGGGATTCCTTTGTTTCCAAACTGTACTAAGATCCCTCCTAATGAAGAAGCTACATGGATAGTTCCTATGGTATCCAAGAACTGAGGACAGTAGGACCTGTGTGCAGTCTTTCATGGTCTTACCTTTGGTCTTAGAGTTTTAAGCAGACTAGCTGCTTGACAGCCAAACAGTTCTTTGTCCAATGGTGAAGAAACAGTCTTTGCCCAATGGTGAATCTAGAATTTTAAATTTGAAATCCTCAGGTACAGGCTTGTCTGTTAAGCCATGCATATTGGTGGATAACAGATCCAGTGGCAGATGCCCTAGAAAAAGCATCCACACTGTGTCTGGCAATCTGAGTGGCCTGAGTTAGCTCTGCATTTGATGCTTAATACTCTGCTGTAGGATAATCCAATATAACTTTGTTTAAGGTGCTAAGGACAGCAAATGCATTGTCATTTAAGTCTAATTAATTGTCCTAAAGGCAAAGGTAGCAGAGGTTTAACCCTTTTTTCCCTGTCTATCCATAGCCCTTCTAGCTTTGTCAATAGGTTGGGCATTAGCAAAAGCTTAGATGGTTTATCTGAAAAGTGATGCTGCAGAAGGGTCTGTCACTGGGTATTTACACAGATATTTAAGGTAATCAGGGACCTTGTAAATCCTGCCTGGCCTCTTAGGAGGTGGCAGTTGATAATCAGGTGCAGAAGAGGTAGACTGAAAGGTACCCTGTAAAGACTCATGGAGGTAATCTTACTTGGATTATCATATGAAGGCAAATGTGTAACAAACTACCACCAAGTACTGGATCTGAAAGTGGCGTCAATAACATACCAGCCAAGTGAAGTGCAGGCTATGGAAGGTCTATTTGAGAGGATGTCAGGTCCTGAATTCAGAACAAACTTCCTATTAGTGTAATTCCACACCTGCTACTTAAGATCTGAATAAACATTTGCTTGATATCTAGGCTTAGAAATGCAAGTCCCTATATAAGGCAATCTAATGAATTCTCTTCAACTAGGACCTGCTAGCACAGACAGGATTGGGGAGGCATTCTTGAAGAAGATCTTGGCCACCAATCTATCAGCATGTAACTCAGGGAACTGGCTGCTGGTATCAGGCTAATGAGAGGCTTCATCCAAGCAGCCAAAGGTATGATGCTACAGTAAATCTGGGATACACTTCTAATTGAGGGTGGTGAAGGTCCATCTCCTAAAATCCTTTCATCTGTCATTAAAGCTCAGAATGGGTTTAGGCTGAAGCCATCACTAGCTGGAGGTGAACTCACCACTTGTGGAGACTAGTGGGCTGGTTAAAACGCATTTAAAAGGTCCAGGCCTTGACCTCATCTCCAAGTGTTTGTTATAGTTGCAAGACTTCAGCTTATTGCCAAGTACTGCAAGGAGGACCTTCCTACTGGTCTCCATGACAACAGTCAATGGCCACCATGTTTTTTGGTTATGAGACAGGGAAACAGCTCCCTTCTTAACCTTAAAAGTAATTGGGGTGACCCACTGCTACATGCGACAGTTATCAGTGATATGCCGTTACCTGGTGACAGTAAACAGTGCAACTCCTATCCAGTGATCTGATGACCATAGATCTCCTTACTGTGTCCCTGTCTAGGCACGATAAAGACCATTAATGGGATTTGTTTTCTGGAAGTATTTTGAGTCTGTCCTTACCATAATAATCTTGCAGGATTTCTTTGTCAAGAGAAAGGTAATTGATAGGACTTGGTTTCTGAAAGCATGCCAGGGTAATCTGAGACAAGGGGATATGTGAAGAAAGGTCGGGTTATTCACATTTAGATATTTCCACATCCTGCTGGCTTCCAACTGGCAATGGCAGGAAATGCTCAGGAAGTCCCATCTATGACTGTTGGCTTAAATATGGACAATATAGGAAGATGTTTTAGAAAATCTGACGTTTCACTGCTTTGTAGTTTTGTTGTCCTTTCAAAGCTTACAATGTCAGCCTAATAAATATCTAAAAGTGCGCAGATGTTAGCACTGTGAGGAAAGGGGATGAGAAATTCCACACTGGGAAGGTGTTCATACACCAAAATGGATAAATGGATGGGACTATGAGAAGGGTAATAGTGACCTTGTTGGGACTGGGTTTCACATGGTGCTGGGGAAAATCTCAAACTTTTTTACAGATAGGATCAACAGAAATAAGGAGTCCACATCCTGTAGTCACTGTTGTCCCCAGCATCATGATCAACTCTTAACAATTCTATATTCATCTACCACCATCTGCTGAAGACTTGCTATGCAAGACATAGATTAAACAGCAAAAGCTCACTGGCAGCTCTGAGTTGGGAAGGGTCAAAGCCTTGAGCAACATCAAGGAAGAAAGGCTCACTAATGCTGTCTGCTCTGTCAATATAGGAAGTGTCAGAGATATAAGAACATTATGACACAGACAATTCCAGAGTAACACTGACTTGCATGGAACATTTTCAACAATAATGCACAGAAAGGTTCATAAGGATATACCTCTTTTCACCTTTTCCTTTGCCTGTCGTTATCCTAAAGAGCAGCAGATGACCCCTCCACAGCCCTCTCCACTGTTTTGCTACTTAATGTAAGATCAATTTGCATCTATAACAAAATGGAACAAAAATGCAAAATCTTAAGCATTCACTGGCAGAAAACATTTCATCTTGTTTTGCAATTTGACTTCACTTGTGCAGGAATATGATCTGCAGTTTCTGAAGCATGACTGCCTATAGATAACCGAACAAATGGCAAGAGCCAGTAAAGTTCTGCTCCCTCAAAATGAATCTTCATAGAGTACTAAATAACTGAAGCAGAAGGGGCATACAGTTTCTTGTACTGTTGTGTGAGCACCAATAAAAAAAAAAAGGGACGACTTTCACTAGAGAATCAGCCAAAGTTTCAATGGAAAATCATTTCCATGTGGGTGGAAATCTAGGAATACTTAATTATCTTCTAAATAAATAGTTACCCAGGAAAACATGAAATCACTTGGTAGTATACATATTTAGACGTGCAAACGTTCCTGTGAAAAGCCTCATCTAACCCGCTGGGGGAATTTACTAAGCAAAATCACAACCAGGAAGTACTCTGAAGTGAATGACCTACAATAAGGGACTACACATTACTTACAAAACTCTGCACACCTTCCGAACTGTATTCAACACTTTGGAACTTGGAATCTTCAGCAGTAGTATACAGAGTTAAATTTTCAAAAATACTTGTTTTATAATGTTGGGAAAGATGAAGGGAACCTTTATTCTTTCAGCCAGCATAATACAGCTAATGTACACCGGTATAATATTTTAGGTAGAGCTCCTCCCAACAACATTATTTATTTTACATCATATAGTTAATACTGTTATATTTTTACAAAAAGTAGAAAGAAAATGGTTACAAACCAGCATTTTTACAGTATTCAAAATGAAATAATGACTTAAAAAATATTAAAAGAATGGGAGGACAGTGCTTTTGTACCACAAAATAATTGAAAACCTTCAGTTTGTTTCTTTAGTAGTACTGAATATGTCACAGTCTGAAATGGATCAGACACAGACATAACATAAATAAAAACAAATGCACACACAATAAAACTAAATTACACAATGACCAACAAGGAATGTGTTTTATTAAGTTAAGGCTGTGCTTGACACAGAACTAATGGAATCGCTGGGAGTATTTTGCCTTCACCAAGGCACGATGTGGGAGACGTAGAGCACAGCAGTCTCTATGAGAGAAGTATTTTACATTACTGATGGTGTGTGTGCATGCAAGCAAACAAAATTTAAAACTGCACAGTTCATTTTTGTAACAAAACACACATGGTTGAAAGAAAAATACTGTGGCATAAAAAGACCACAGTTTTATTTCACTGTCTTAAAAAAGTTGGCAAGGTCGTCAAAACATAAAATTTCTTTTTATTTTCTTAAAATTAAGATGAAAAGAAAGTGCTTCAGATATCCTAAACCCTTCATGGTTGTGCTGTTTTGAACTAGAAGCGATTTGTCTTATAGCATCTTAGGAGTGTCTCAGACGGAACAGATAAGAAGCCGTTCAAAGTCAAGGTGTAGGATTATTTCCACAAACTTTATTCCAAACTGTTCCAGTCTTCAGGCAGCCAGGTTCCCAATAACCACAGTTTGAGAAGCAGCGAGTTACAGTAAAGGAACTCGACAAGTCTATCTAGTACCAGCAACAGTTATTCTTTTCAGAGGGCACGCGGTCGCTTTGGATTGATCTGCTTACTGGCCTGTTCTTCTTCCTGGAGAGCAGCACGGAAAGATTTCACTTTATCTGCATACAAACAAATGGGAGGAGAAAACAAAAGATTGAAAACATTAAACTGTAGCACCAAACTCTACAACTGTTCTTCAGTATCTCGGCTTCAAACCTTCCACTTGGATGAGCAGTTACTTGACACTATCATATTATAACAACCCATCACTGAAAACTATCTTGTCACTACTGATCGTCAAAGTCTGTCACTCATGATTGAAGATGCAGAGGCATTCCCCTAGCAGCAGAGATAAAAATTAAAATTATCTGCAAGATGAGTGCACACATACACATACGGGTATACTTACCTTAACTGAAATACCAAAATGTTGATGTCACTAATGTTGACACAACACTATGCATGAGCAAAGAATACCCTTGCAGCATGCAAACTACAAAAAAGTAAAAACATTGCCCCCTACACCCCACACATCCCTTGATAATTACATATACTGTCATGGGGCATATTGTCCAAACCAGGTATTGTCACATCTCACACACCTACGGAGTACCTGTTTAGCAGATTAAATAGATGTCAAAATTAGGGAGTACTGCTTATTTTAAGGTCTCTATATATGGATGTAGGGTACTGGATCGAATGTCCAATACCCTGACACACTAAGTTATCAAAATATTCTGTGCATACTCCAGGGATTACACCAGAGCAGACTAAACCAATGGCAAGTGTTTATGCAGGGGGGACAAGCACCCCTGCTAATTATATATACCAAGTCCGAGATAGTACAATCCCTGTGGAAAGGAAATATTCCCCTACTCAGTGGTTGTCAATTTTGTAAACCTGCTGACCCCCTGTCTGCATTGATCAAATGGTGTTTACCTATTGTGTGTCAGGGAATTGGATGTTTGATACAATGCCATACACACACACATTGTAATGTGTGTGATTTTTTGTTTGAAAATGCTGAGTGAACATGTATCTTGTCTATACTAGGTCATACCTGAAAAAGATATTCACAATAGTTCATTTACCAGATTAACCAATACTGTGTAAAGTGTTCTTAATGCCCATGTGCTAACCAAAAGCCTGCTAATTCTCCCAATTCAGCTTTCCCAAATGAGGAGAAAAAATACACATGAAGTTATATTTATTTAGCAGAAAACCATTTTACTGACAAATTTGTGACTGCCTTGGATAACATCCAAACCCAGTCACATCCAAATGAGCTCTGTACTGCACAGCTATAGATCAAGAATTGCAACTGTTGTCCCCCAGGCCTTCACATGACCTTAAACCAACTCCAATGTCTTTAAGTGCAACTTTACCAACATCATTTTTTATCCTCACCACGTGTCAATCACCATCCCTCACCCAGCCAATAGGCTCATTTGATCCCCATTACTAGGTTGAGAGTGGATGGCGACCTCATTTAGAAAGCCATATAAGGTGGTTTGAATTTTTTTCTGTTTTTAAAGCCCTACCCTAACATGCACTAGACTGAGTGGTGAGGAAGACTGCAATGGGCCAACAAAGGAAGACATCACCTCAATTCCACAAAGGCATTTCCCAAAGTGCAGGTTTCCCCTCACCTCCACCAGAGAAAGTGCGCACAACCCTTCTGGGATAAGCTCTTCACTACCCCTCTTCCCCTGTCTGGCTCCTCCAGTGCCAAGTACATAACTGACACCAGTCTCCTGGATCACAGTCGGGTCCATCTCTCTGGGTCAATGAAACAGGCTTTACCAAAACCAATTAAAACGTGATCCTGCTTGCACAATATTTTTTTAGTCAGGTCAGGAGGCTTACTTTGCACTCTGTCTTCAATGGAATCCTAAAGCAATTAAAGCAGCAAATGCTGTAGCTTTAACTTTTTATGAATTAACCATCTGCTCTTCTAAGTATGAATCTCAAAAAAGGATGTGCTGTCACTTTAGTTAATATTTTAGAAGATGCCTACATGTTTACAGACGGACATACTTCTGGATAAGAGGAAGCGAATTCTAATAAGCTGCTGTCCAAATAATACTCTGCACCCAGTGCACACATTTGTGCAAGATCTAGTAGCTTCATCTCTAAAGGGTAATACATTTTTTCACAGTAGCAAATGTTTTCTTTGATCTTTTAAACATGTATGCACTTAAATTTTTTTTCATCTGATACAGCTCAAATACAGCTAGTAAGTATATTTTAATGCACTTTCTTTTGAAAAAGTAACATTCTCCCACATTACTGTAGTTCTTGCAAGAAGCAAGGCATTTTCAATTAGTAATGTCAAATACATCCAGCACTATCTTACAAATTGTTGTACATCTGGCTTATTACAGTAATTTATAAATATACGTAGATAAGCTGATCATTTGTTTAGTATCTCATATCAGTACTACTTTAGAAACAGCAAAGGCATTCTGCACATGAATAAAGACCAAATAATTTTAGCACGCTGATGTTATACGCATTTTTCCAAGTTCAGAACAGCTGAGCATTATAATGAGAAGATGAAATGTTTTGGTTACATGCTGGAGAATTTGAATGTGTTATGCAGATTACTTAATGTCATACAGACTGCGTGAGGCAGCAAGACATCGGAATTCAACAGGTTTGTGTTGTATCACTGTAAAATACAAAGCAGGGCTACAGGCAGTGTAGCGAGTAGTACAAAACAAGGATGCAACAGAAGTAAACAACCTTTCAGTATGAAGCAAATATTTAAAGTTGCTAAAGCATTTTTAATGTTCTTTTTCCAGTAAGAGATAAATATTGTAGCGTAATGTGGGACAGTATTTTATGAGACATTGGCCAAAAACATATAGAGAGTAGTACTATTAGAAATGTAGGAGGTATTTAGCTATCAGGGACCTGTTTTGATGACAAGTTTCTTGCAATGCTGTAAGATGTCCTTACATTCACCAGTGCAATATTCCTTACTAATTGGATTCCCTGCCGTAAAGCCCTCCGCCCGGCCAGTTTACAAAAGATTTCCATTGCTTTGAGGTATGCAGAATGTTACCTGCTTACTCCTTACGTAAGGTAGGGCATAAAGGTGACGTTAAGGCGACCATCCTCAGAACTTTTTTACCGCCAGTCCAAATGCTGTTTTAACCACCGGTCTGTTGCATACATCAATTTTTCTGTTTGTTGGCTTTTCTGTGCTTGCTTCTGTTACTGGAGCCCTCACAGTTGCAGATAAGTAAATGTCATCCAGGAAGGGTAAATGCCAGTGTGGGAGACTGATTCCTCATAAAGACCATCATGATAAGTGTCTTTTTTGCCTTGGTGCTGCTCACGACCATACGTCTTGTTCAATTTGTCAGGTGTTTGTCCCAAAAATTCTTCTTAGCAGGCTTTCTTCCCTTTCCTTGTACCTTGAGAACCAGTGACTTAAACTTCTTGCTGCGGGTACTATGGATGGAACTTCCTGCCCTGAGGGTCAGCCATCTGGGAAGAAGGTACATAAGGTAAGGCTGGAATCTTCTGCTGTCCAGCCTCTGCCGGGTGTTTCTCCTGAGGTTAATATGCACCCGGCGGCTCACCCGGTTGTTTTGTCAGATTCTTCTACTGCATTCTTGGTTGGAGGCCAGTGAGGATTTGGCAGGCAGTATGTCCGATGAGGCTTTGCAGGCGTCCGTTTTGGGTGTTCAGAGGAAACCACGGTTGACTGTTTCAGAGAAGTCTAATGGGGTTCCGCAGTTTCTCTTTTGGGAAGAGGGTCCTACTGCAGTTAGCGAATGCCGCCCCGAGTCTGGGCCTTCTCAGGTTTCCAGGACAGATGTCCCTTTGAAGAAGAAACAGAAAACTAACCATGTTTCTTCTGCTCCTAGGGATCCACAAAATGAGTTTCAGGCCTTTACTCAGGGGTTATTTAATGTTTTACTGTCATTGCGGCCTCCTCAAGGGGTTTCAGTTCCTACTCCTCCTTGGTCCACCTCTTCCCCTAAAAGGCCCAGAGACTTCCACTCTTCTGAGGTGGAATCTGATTATGACTCTCTTGCTTATTCTGCCCCAATTCCTTCTCCTTTAGACGATGGGTCTGATGAGGAGGATTCTCACACTCTTGACAATCCCTCTGAGGAAATTTCCTTTGGGATACGATCTCTAGGATGACGGACTTTAAGTGGCATTGTGCCCAAGAGATACTATGAGTTGCTACAAATGGAATCTTCTAAACCTGCAGCCATTCCTCCTGAATTGCCTGCTTTATTGGATGCTTTTTCCCCTGCATCTACAGCGCCGGATTCTTTGCCCCCTGCACCCAGGAAGTCTGATAGGTTTTACAGGGTACCTGGGGATTGTTCCTTTTTGTTTAAATGTCCTGCTGCTGACCCCTCTGTGGTGTCTGTAGCCTCCTTCTGACAAAGACAGTAAAATCATAGATAGGCTGTGTAAGGTTTATGCTTCCTCTACCCTGGCTTTTAGGGGTATTAATTATCAGACCCATATTTCTAGGTATGTTTTGGCTCTTCTTTCTCAGGCCTGTCAGTTTTTTTTTTTGATCTTCCGGACTCTGAAGGTAAATCTTCGTCTCTTTCCTTGCTTGGGTCTTCCTCTCAGGTTTTTTGCCACTCAGACTGACAGGATTCTTAAACCTTCCTTTCCTGACAAACCAGGTACTGACTGACTATCCCCCCATTCCCAGCCACATTCCTCTGTCTCTTCGCCTTTCTCATTCTCTTCCTGTTTGGCTCCGGACCATCCAGGATTCTTGGGTTTTGTCAAGAATTTGTCAAGGGTACTTCATGGTGTGGATTTCCTGTCCTCCTTTTATGGGCATTCCTCAGCCTACTCGGGAACAGCTTCCTTTTTTCCCCAGAGGTTCTTCGGGACCTCTTGTTTCAGGGTACTATTCAAGAAGTGCTTGTATCCCAAAGGGGGGGAAAGGTTTTATTCCAGAATGTTTCTAGTGCCCAGAAAAGAAGGTACTTGGAGGCCTATTCTAGACTTGTTCCATCTGAACATCTTTCTGAAGGCGCCTTCCTTTTGGATGTTGTCCATTCAGTCCCTTTTTCCTCTCTTGCTCCCTCAGGCCTTTCTGGTGTCTTTGGACCTCAAGGATGCTTATCTCCACATTCCGATCCATCCTCTTTTCAGGAGATTTTTTGCATTTCTCTGTTGCTTCCTGGCATTTTCAGTTCTGTGCTTTGCCCATTGGCCTTTCTACTGCCCCAAGGGTGTTCACCAAATGCCTCGCTCCTGTGATTGCCTTTAGCAGGCTTCAAGGGATCCAAATCTTTCCTTATTTGGACGACCTGCTGATTCAGACAAGGGATCCAAATCTTTCCTTATTTGGACGACCTGCTGATTCAGACATCTTCTCCAGAGATCCTTTTGCAAAATCTTAATTTTACCATTTCTCTTCTTCAGAGCCTGGGGTTCACAATAAACTTCAACAAGTCTTCCATGTCACAGTCATGTGGTACATCAACAAACAGGGGGGTACAAGATCCTACAGTCCTTGCTGGCTGGCACTTCTGGTATGGGATCTGGCTATCCACTATCATGCGGCTCTTTAGGCAGTTTACATTCCTTCAGATCAGAACGCTGTGGCAGACAATCTGGAACAGGTCCTTCACTCAATCCCATGAATGAATGCTTCACAGGGATGTGTTTCTGGACATTGCTCACCAGTGGGGAATTCTCAGGTAGATCTCTTTGCCTCCCCTTTTGAACAAACAACTTCCTCTGTTTTGTACCAGAGTCCCAGGTCCTCTGGTCTGGAAGGTGGATGCCCTCTCATTTTCTAAGAAGGGGATGCTTCTTTATGCATTCCCTCCTCTTCTTCTCATTCCGAGAGTCCTGTTCAAGATTCAACAGGCTGCTCCCAAAATCTTGTTGGTGACTCCCTTTTGGCCGCGACAGCACTGGTTCCCCTCTACTTCTGCATCTCGCCAGGGGCAATCATCACACGTTACCTCACAGGGTGGATCTCCTCACACAAGACAAGGGGTCTCTCATCCATCCCCACCTGTCCACGCTTCAACTGACACTGTGGGTGATAGGGTTTTGATTCCTCATAGACACGTTTCTGAGGACGTGCTACAGGTCTTGCAAGAGGTCAGGAAACCTACTACTAGGAAATTCTACATGTCTAAATGGAAGAGGTTTTCTATTTGGTGTCTTTCTCGTGACCTGGACCCACTTTCTGTGGATGTTCCTTTGGTTCTTTCTTATTTGTGAGTTGCTCAATGCTGGTTTGGCCTAGTCTTCTATTAAGGCCCACTTATCAGCTCTTTCTGCTTGTCTGCCTTTAACTCTCCCATTAGCTTCTAGATTTGAGGCTAAGCAGTTTCTTAAAGGCGTCCTTAATATCAGACCTCCCAGGAAGCCTGTTCCTCCTCCCTGGGATCTTAATTTTGTTCTACAAAAGTTGACTCGGGCTCCTTTTGAGCCTGCCGTTTCTGCTTTCTTACAACATTGTTCTTGGAAGACAGTTCTTTTGTTAGTTCTTACTTCTGCCAGACGGGTGTCTGAGTTGCAAGCCCTTATGGCTTTGTCCACCGTTTTTGATATTTCATGACGAAAGGGTGTCCTTGCGTACTAATCCTTCTTTTATGCCCAAGGTGGTTAATGAGTTGTCACTTAATCAGTCTATTAATTTGCCTGCCTACCTGCAATCTGACAGCGAGAGGGTGCTACATACTTTAGATGTGCATAGACAACTCAGATTTTATTTGAATAAAACTAAAACTATCAGGAATTCTGACCAGTTATTTGTTTCCTTTCATCCTAGGTCTTTAGGTTTGGCGGTTTCCAAGCAAATAAGAAGTTATGTACCTACCATAACGTTCCATGTTAGTTGTCTTCTCTCGCCTTCTTTCTTGCTTGATGGGTTCGGAGCCGATCCCTCGGCTCCGACTCGGCACTTGCTAAGCTCGAGAGTCACTTTTACCAGCTCGAGGCAGCCCCATATCCCATGATGCAAGGCGGTAAGTACCCAGATCTCGTTTGATGACAAAGGGCAATAGCACCAAGCATAAAAAATACTTCCCAAAGGAAGAAAGAAAGAAAACTTACAGATGGAAGAAGGACCAGGTCTGAATGGTCTTCATCATAATAATTTCTTATAACAAGGTCTGTCCAGGCCAGGGGGAAGGAGGGAGGGTCGCAAGAAAGAAGGCGAGAGAAGACAACTAACATGGAACGTTATGGTAGATTCATAACTTCTTAATGTTAAGTTGTCAATCTCGCCTTCATTCTTGCTTGATGGGACCGCGTCCCTAGCACCTCTATCCTGGGTGGCTCAATGGAACAAACTCTTGAGGACTGTAGAGCCAAAACTGGCTCTGTCCCTGGAGGCCAAGTCCAATTTGTAATGGGAAACAAAAGTATGAGGAGTGGCCCAAGTGGCCGCTGCACAAATAGTGTCTATAGGAAGTCTAGCTTGAAAGGCTGTAGAAGTAGCTAAGCTCCTAGTTGAATGTGCTTTAGGTTTTGAGCACAGCTGTTTTCCCCTGAGCAGATAAATTTCAGAGATGACCGAAGAAAGCCATCTAGACAAGGTCACTTTAGAGACAGGAAGGCCTTTTTTATTATCCGCATAGGAAACAAAAAGTTGATCAGATTTTCTAAATTTTTTTGTTCTGTCCAAACAATATCTAAGTTGACGGTGGACATCAAGATAATGTAGCTTTTGTTCAGCTCTGTCTGAATAGTTTGGGAAAAATACAGGGAGATCAATGGATTGATTCAAATTGTTCTTTGAAGCGACCTTAGGCAAAAAAGTTGGATTAGTTCTCAAAGATACTCTGCCTTTGTGAAAAACCAAATAGGGGGGGTCGAACCGATAGAGCATGAAGTTCAGACACCCTCCTGGCCGATGTAATAGCCACTAGGAATAAAGTTTTCCAAGAAAGAAATTTCAGGGAACAAGAAACAGCTGGCTCGAAGGGGGGAAGAATCAAGGATGTCAGCACTAAATTTAGATCCCATTGAGGAGGAGGATTCCTGATTGGAGGCTTTAGTAGGAAAATTCCTTTCAAGAAGGCCCTGCAGAGCCTATGGGACATAATATTATGATCTGCTATCCCGACATGAAAATTGGAAATAGCAGCCAATTGAACTCTGACTGTGGAAGAAGAGGAGCCTGCATGAAAAATCTCTGCTAAGAAGTCCAGGACTGCCTGAACAGGGGCAGTGAAAGGATCAATATTCTTGGCCTTAGCCCAATAAGAGAAACATTTCCATTTGCTTGTATAAATCCTCCTGGTAGAGGATTTTAACGAAGCTACTATGATGTCTCTAACTGGGTTAGAGATCAAAGGAAGCCTGGCTAAGGAAGGAAGTGGAGCAACCATGCTGTGAGGTTGAGAGAAGGGATAGACCGGTGCAGCTGACCCGATTGGTGAATCAGAAGATCTGGCACTGGGTCCAGATGCCATGGCTGCACCAAAAGGTGATGATGGAGGAACGGGAACCAAACTTGTCGAGGCCAGTAAGGGGCAATGAGAATCAATTTGGCTCTCAAAACGATAGCTTTCTGGATAACCTGAGGGATCAGAGGAAATGGAGGGAAGGCATAAAGAAGTCCCTGGGGCCAATCCTGGGTCAGAGCGTCTCTGGGGGGATGGCCTGGTAGAGGGAAGAGGCAGAAGAAGTCTGGACATTTGCTGTTTTGGGGAGTAGCAAAAAGATCGCAACATGGACGACCCCATTCCAGAAAAATCTCTTCCGCTATAGATTGCTTGAGAGACCACTCGTGAGGCATGAGAATAGCTCTGCTCAATCTGTCCGCTACAATGTTGGTTTTCCCAGGGATATGCGTTGCTACCAGAAACCGATGAGAGGAGATCGCCCATTGCCATAGTCTGAGCACTTCTCGACACAAGGGGTAGGACTTGGTTCCGCCCTGTTTGTTGATATACCAAACTACAGACATGTTGTCTGTGTGGACTGCAATTGTCCCTACGGGAAGAAAGTCGTTGAGGGCTTGCAACGTTAAAAGCACTGCTCTCATCTCTAGGACATTTATGTGCAGATGGTACTCGAACGGCTGCCACGTCCCATGAACCATCCTGCCCTGATAATGACCCCCCCACCCGATCAGGGAGGCATCCGTGGTGACAGTGGCTATCGGGGATGCGGGTACAAAGTACCTGCCTTGGTGAACCTGAGGAGATGTGATCCACCAAGCAAGATGATCTTTGCAAGTCTGTGTCACCAGAATCTGGTGACGCATTGGAAGTTGTTGGTATGACCACTGTGTGAACAGCATCCACTGAAGAAGGCATGTAGAATCGAGCCAGGGGAAGAAGAGTAATGGCCGCAGCCATGGGGCCTAATACCTTTAGAACCATTCTGGCCTGTACTTTCTTGTTGGCCAGAATGATCCTGACATGACTCTGAATGTCTGAAACTCTTTGATCTGTAAGGGTAGCTGACATCCGAACAGTGTTTAAGTTTGCGCCTATGAAGGTAATAGACTGGCATGGCGATAAGGATGACTTTTCGAAGTTGATCGAGATGCCCAAATGAGAACAAAGATTTATTGTGTAATCCCTGGCTTGTATAAGCTGATGCCTGGTGGTGGCTGTCAGGAGCCAGTCGTCGAGATACGGAAACACCTGGAATCCTTGGCGTCTCAGGTGAGCCGTGACCACTGCCATGCATTTGGTGAACACTCTGGGGGCTGTAGTGAGACCAAAGGGCAGGGCTCTGAACTGGAAATGACTGGACCCCAGCCGAAAGCGGAGAAATCTCCTGGAGCGTCTGTGAATTTTTATGTGATAGTACGCATCCTGAAGATCTATTGAGCACATCCAGTTGTCCTTCTGTAAGAAGGGCAGAATTGACTGAAGAGTGACCATTCGGAATCTTGTCTTCCTCACAGACTTGTTGAGTCTGCTGAGATCCAATATTGGTCTCCAGTCTCCCGTCTTTTTGGGGACCAAAAGAACCTTGAGTAGATTCCGGGCTCTGAATGGTCTGTTGTAACTGGCTGAATGGCTCTTTTTTGCAGTAGTTTTGAGACTTCTAACTCTGCAATTTCCCTTAGACCGGGTGGTACATCTGGAAGGGAATTTGAGGGGAAAGGACTTTCCTTGAAAGGAATTATGTAACCCTTGGATATGATCGACTGTACCCATCTGTCTTGAGTGAGGGAATGCCAGGCTTCTGGGTACAGTGATAACCTTCCCCCGACTGCCTCCAAGGAGGGACAGCCGGGCAACATCTCAGGGATGCTGAAAGGGCTTGTCAGAGAGAGGCTCTCTGTTTCCCTGGTTTTTTGGACCCCCTCTGCCTCTAGAGCGTCTGTTGTTGTTACTCCCTCTGCCTCTAGGGGTAAACTGACCACGTGAATCCGGCGTGACTCCTTGGGATTTACGGAACCACATTTTCCACCTTTCTGTCCTTTGGGGTAAGGTCTAGAAGGGGTGGAAAAACGGACTCCTACAGCAGAAAGAGTCTTGCCGTCCTGCTCGCACCTGGTCAAAGTTTCCTTCACCTGAGGGCCAAACAAAGCTGACCCATCAAAGGGAGAATTTGTGAAGGACGCCTTGAAGGGATCTGCAAAGTCACATAGCCGCATCCAGGCTTGGCGTCTAAGAGCCACACCTGTACCTGCGGCTCTACACGCTCCATCAGCAGCATATGATATTAGCCGCATGGAGGAGTTTGCAATGGAATTAAGGGTTCCTAGCTGCGAAGCAATTTTTTCTTGAGCTCCTGCAGCTGTAGGATCCTGTACTACTTCACCCAGCTCCTTAAGGATATCCCTCTGGAGTCTGGTGAAGTGACATAGGTAATTCAGCGAGCATAGCAAAGGTCGCTGAGGAAAACATCCGCCACTGTACCTATCCATGGTCCTAGAGTCCTTATTAGGAGGATGGGCCAGTGCGGAAGGATCTGCAAGTTCCTTCTTGGTGGCAGCAGCCACCACCATGGCATCAGCGGGGACACCTTTAGTGAGGAATTGCTTGTCACACGGGGCAGTGATAAATTTTGAAGGCCTCCTAGGGACTGGCTCTACAGAGTCAGGAGCTGCCCACGCCTTCGGGCAATAACCTGCATAAGGGGTCGAAGGCGGAGACACCCAGGAGGTGGAGGGCCGAGATCCAAACGCCTCTAGGTATACTGACTCATCCTCAGAGGGATTGTTGGTGGGCCAGTTTCCCCTCTGTTTAAGGAGTTCTAGGATGTCTGAGAAGGAGACATCCTCAGAGGGGATCTAGGGATCCCTCTGACTCATCAAAGTCAGTATCTGAAGTGACAGACTCGGGGGAGTCTACATGTTTCCTCTTACAAGTCCTCTTCCTAGGAGGATCTCCCGAAACATCAGGAGAATCCTCGGAAGAGGGGGAAATTCCCAATGGGGAAACCTGAGGCGGAGGATCTCTGGGTCCTGTAGCAAGAGAAGTGGCAGAGATGTCAACAGGCACTATAGAGGGAGGAGCTAAGGAAACAGACTGCTGACTGATACCAGAGGCCAGCACACTCTTCATCACCTCGAATGCTCCCCTCCCAGGCAGGTCCGAGAGAACCCGTTCCGAAGAACAGGGAACTCCAGGGACCACTGAAGGGGAAGTCGCCGAGGCAGATGTCGGAGCCGAGCTCACCAAGGCCGAGGCTCCAAGGGAAGAGCGGGCTCGGACAAGGGTCGATGCCACTCACCCCTCGGAGGAGACCATGGAAGCCCGACCACCGAATCCCTCTAAGGAAGGTCTCGAAGAGGAGATAAGAGTAGAGGCTGAAGGAACAGAAGGGGGTATCTGTCCTCCAGCCGTAGCAGTAACCATTCCCGAAGACTCCAACTCCAATCTCTGGGGTAGAGTTGAAGGAGGAACTGTAACGGGGTGTGGACCAACAGTCGTCTGTTGAGACGGACTATGTAACATTTGGGCCAGTGCCTGTGACTTAAGTAATCTGCTGACCACTCTCTCTAAGTCATGGTCTGAAAGTCTGGATGACCTTGAAGATCGGCTCCGATGGCTCCGTTCCGAGAGGAGAGGTGAAGCCAGAGCCGAAAGTATCGGCTCCAAGGAAGGAGACCTCGACCTCTTCCTGGAATGAGCCATCGGAACCGATGAAACTATAGACCCTGTCGGAGCCGACAACTTGTCGGAGCAGACAGGAAGCCTCGATGCATCGGCTCCAGCCGGAGCCGATACAGCCACAAAAGTAACGGTGTCGGAGCCGATCGGAGCCGACACCGATGCCTGTGCCACATGGTGGTCGGAACCGATCGGAGCCGACACCGAAGTGGTCGATGCAGAATCGGCACCGATAGCCATCGGTGCCGAAGGCTTAGTTAAGCCAGAATCGGCTCCAGCCGGAGCCGATCTCGACTCAGAACGAGTCGGAGCCGAGGCCGCAGGCTTTGACACAGAAGCCTGGGCCTTGCAAGATTTGGCAGATTTTGATGGAGCCGACTTAGCCGGAGAGCCCTCCGGCTTAAGAAGGCCCCTAAGAATAAGCTTGTTTCTTCTTTCCTGCAGGACTCTCTGGCTGAAGGAATGACATATAGCACAGGAGTCCTGCAGGTGAAGAGGCCCCAGGCAATACAGGCAAGAAGTGTGACCGTCTGTCAGAGACATCTTCTGACAGCACGAGTCACACTTCTTAAAGCCTGAGACCCTCTCCTTTGACATGGTGTTTCACAACACACACACACACACCAGTCAAAGAATTAAATTAAATAAAATACCAAAAAGGTATTACTAGAAAAACACACACACACACCCTAACAGGGGGGGGGATGGGATAAGTTTGACTAAAAAAATCAGTAGAGACAGGGAATTTTCTGTCAGAAAATCTATATAATTAACTTAAAACTAAAAATTAAAGGGTTTTTAGCAAAAAGGGGCTAAAATATCAAAGTAGTGAATCACTTACCAGGAGCTGGTAAAAGGAGGACCTCATAAGCGAAGCGGCAAACGAGATCTGGGTACTTACCGCCTTGCATCATGGGATATGGGGCTGCCTCGAGCTGGTAAAAGTGACTCTCGAGCTTAGCAAGTGCCGAGTCGGAGCCGAGGGATCGGCTCCGAACCCATCAAGCAAGAATGAAGGCGAGATTGACAACTTAACATCTATTTCTACTTGGATTTCAAAGGCCATTTCCTTTTGTTACACTTTTCATGGCGAGAGCCTTCCTTCTTCTGTTAAGACTCATTACACTAGAGCAGTGGCTTCTTCTGGTGCTGTTTTCAGGGGGTTAGATGCTAATTCTATTCTTGAAGCTGCTACCTGGACTTCTGTGCATACCTTTACTAAACATTACTAGTTGGATGGTATCTCCAGAGCCAGACCTGGTTTTGCTGCTGCCATACTTCATGGCTTCTTGGACAGCTCTGCTGCTTCCTGCTCCCAGGTTTCTTCTTGAGCTTTTTCACTCTCCCATTAGTAAGGGATACTGCGGTTGTGAATGTAAGGACATAGTACAGTTGTGTAAAATCTTACCATAACGGTAGATGTCCTCGTCTTCACCTCCTCCCTCCATCCCCCTGGTCTTTTTCCCTTCCTGGCTGTGCAGGTTCTCCTTGGACTGCTGTTCCTACTGGGGCAATCTGTTCTGAGGATAGTACACCTGAACATTGCCTTTATGCCCTACCTTACGCAAGGAGTAAGCAGGTGACGTTCTATGTACCTTAAAGCAATGGAACTCTTTTGTAAACTGGCAGGACGGAGGGCTTCATGGCAGGAAATCCCATTAGTAAGGAATACTGCAGCGGTGAAGGCAAGGACATCTACCTTTATGGTAAGATTTTACACAACTGCACTTTCTCTTTTTATCTTATTTTTTTACAATTTGACATAAGTTCATATATATTTACTTCTGCCAAAATCTCCTTTCCAAATGTCACAGATAACTTTTCAGTTTATCTCTCTACTTCCACCATCACCAATAGTCTGCTCAGTACACTATGCTTTTACCTCTAACCTTCTATTTTCAGAAAAGGTGTCGGATTAAAGTGGATGCTTCCCACATGGTTGAATACCTTACAAACTACCAAATATAAAAATAGCAAAAACTGGGATTCAGAGGTACACTTGTAGGCTACTTTGAGTAACATACTGAATTATCAGCTTTAGACAGGAGATTGAAACACATACACTTGTTCTTTTAGATTTTGTTGCATCAATTTTCACAGTGGAGCACCATGCAAAAGGGTCACAGTGGTTACCATTGTAACCTCAGAGTTCAAGGTTTAAAGGTTTAACTGAAGATGTGTTTTACAGTATCAGCTGATCTATGAGAGGACCCTTTCTGATGGATTCTAGGTTGACTCTTATTTGCCTACTTCATGGAATTTTTTTAAAACACTTTTATTAAATCATCACAAGACACAGTACATTCAAAAGTCCTTCCTAAGCAGTTAGAATGGACTGTGCTGTGACCATCTTTTACACATTGATTCAGAATGCTGAGTCCAATATTGGTCAGAGGTCTCCTCTCTTTTTGGAACTAAAGAACCTTGAATAGACTCTGGATCCTTGTTAGTCTTGGTGGACCAGATGGAAGAGTCTTGTCCAGCAACTTTTGAAACTCTGTTGCGACATATTCCAATTGACTGGATGGAGTATCGGGAATCTTCTGTTTTGTCTCTGAGGTTCTAAAAAGGTAATGATCCTTAGCATCCAAGAATATGAAGCTGTACATTGCCAGGATAGGTGACAGGAAAAGTGCCCACCAACTGCCTCCAGAGTGCAGCAGTCAAGCAAAGGTTCGGGGGTGCTGATAAGGATTCTCTGTGAATGGTCCATGGAAACCATGGTTCTGCAGACCGCCTCTTCCCCAAGGGTAATATCCTATGGGACTGCCTCCATCTCTGCCTCTAGGTGGCCTATCCTCAGGAATGTCTTGCTGAAAACCTTGTGATTTCTTGAACCACATTTTCTCCCTCTTCTGACTCCTGGAAAGCTACCTCTGAAGAGTGGACTCTAAAGAGATGAAAAATGGATTGAACTGGCGCAGTTAAACACACTTTGTTCTTTGATCTGATGAAGGAATTGTCCGAAAGTGGTCATCTTTTATGTTTTACAATTAAACTTATGGTTTTAGATGTCTTGGTCCTTGTTGGTTTTTTGTTGCTTACATTTGTGATTTGTCTGAACCAAGGTGGACTTTTATCCTTTGTTTGCTGGGTTCTCTCTACTTGTCCTACTCACTCCTGGTAAGTATTTCCTTTACTTTTGGTGCAAATAAGGTGAAACCATCACATGAGGCATCAAAATAGAGGAACCAGGCAGGGATGCCCTCTTTCCCCTTTATTTGCATTATATTTAGAACCACTGGCAAAGAAAATAAGGGACTCAGAAATTTAAGGATATAATTGGTACGGTAGTCAAGAAAGGCTGGCACTATCTGTGGATGATGTTATTTTATACCTGACAAAACTAGAGAGAAACATTACAGTTTTGTGGAACATTTTGAGACAGTTTCAAATCTTTTTGGGATACGAAATTAATGAAGCTTAAACAAAGGCAATAGCAGTAAATTATGTATCCACAAACTGGTTCAGTAATATTCGTATTTATGGGGACATAATAAAATGAAGTATTTAGGAGTATGGATTCAAAATGATTCTGGTGTGGCAGCTAAGGATATGTGGGAAGAGACTAAACAAAAGCTGAGAAAATGGAAGCTTTGTTATATGGATATGGATTCCAAGATACAAGCAGCCAAAATATTTTTAGTCCCTTTAATCTCATACACAGGTCAGGCATACTTTTACCAACCAGAGGAAAAGTTGTGGAGTTGCGGATAGCAATTAATAAAGAGCTTAAGGACTATATCTCAGAGGGGAAGACAGCAAGATAAGCTGATTGTTCCAGTAGAACAGGGTGGACTTGGATTACCCAATTTGAAAGGGAATTTCAGAGCTACAGTTAAGGCTCCTATACATAGCATCAGCAGAAAACGATAATTCAAAGTGGAAAAGGGTGATGATTAAACAGGAGGGAAGCTCAAGTAACAAAGAGACTGGGATTTTGGATGCAGGCCTTTAAGGAGAACAACAATAATCATATAGAATATAATATGCATAAAGCAGCAAAAAGTATTCTAAGAACTAAGCCAACATGGGAATGGAGAAAGCAGATTCTGCCGATAGGGTTGAATGCAATTAGGAATGCAGACAATAGGCAAAAGGGGGTGGAGAAAACCGGCAAAGGAATCAAGGTACTGGGAGCAAATGATTAGAGAGGAAAAGGTGATAGAATGGGAATATGCCACAAATTCATTTACACTGCAGGTTAGAGGGGTCTATATTACAAACCCGAACGCTTACCTTATCAAATCCCTAAATGTTGACCCATCCTTATCGAAACACGAAAACATCGAACGTCCAGAAGAGCGAAACTGGTAACGTCGAATCATCATGGCTGGCCTTCTGCAGTATAGCTCCGTACGGTAAGTGTGTGATAGTTACAGACCTTAGGGTTAGGGTGCGGGTTAAGGTAAGTGCATAGATGGTAATGTATGTTAGATTTGGTGTAGGGTTTTGTTAAGTGTATGTGTGTGGATTATTTAGTTTGCTTGGGTTTAGCTTTTTAAGGTAAGTGTACGATAGTTACAGACCTTAGGGTTAGGGTGCGGGTTAAGTGCATACATGGTGGTATATGTACGATTTAGTGTAGGGTTAGAAGTAGGGTTTAGTTTAGGGTTAGTATATATGTGGTTTATTTAGTTTGTTTGTGTAGGTAGTATGTAGCGGGCGGTGGGGTGGGACAAGTATGATTGTTCGATGTTTTGAATTTCGCGGTTTAGGGAGTTCAGTGTTTATGCGGTTTGATGAGGAGGGGTCGACGTTTAGGGATTCGATAAGGTAAGAGTTCGAGTTTATAATACAGACCCAGTTAGAGATGGCCTTCCCTATTTATGACTGATGATTGAGTACAAGCAAAGAGAAAGAAACAGGGGGGGGGGGTTCCTAAACAAAAGCCCACTGCTAGAGTTTTTAGTAGAATCTAGAACAGAAACAAAAGCCCACTGCTAGAGTTTTTAGTAGAATCTAGAACAGAAGCTGCCATTAAAAAAGGAATAATTAGTAGAGTATGTAACATATTGCACGATAACTATAGGAATCAATCAGAGGAGGTTGGAAAGGATTGGGAAGGGAGACTGGATACGTAATTCACAAAGAAACAATGGGATGATATATGTATGTCTACCAAATATGCAACAAAATCTAGAAGATTTTGGATTTTTGCTTGGAAATTTTTACATACGTATTTTTATACCCCAGGTAGACTCAGAGAATATTTCTTCAGGTAGACGACAAATGCTGAAGGTGTAACAGGGAAGAAAGAGGTACTTGGGAACATTTTCTGGGAGTGCAGTGAGTTGGCAGACTTTAAGGATTCCCTCTGAGATGAAATGTCTGAGATGCTGGGCGGGCAGATTGGTGTGACGAGGGAGATGATTTTTTCTGAGCTATGATACAGAAAGAATAGATGTGTAAAATCTTACCATAACCATAGATGTCCTTCTCTTCCATGTTGCAGTATTATTAGTGTGGGATTTCCTGCCACAGGCAACCCGAAAAGCCTGGTTGCTATAGGTGCGTGGGACGTCACATGTAGGGCCATAAACCAGGGACCTTAAATGTGATGTCTGCATGCACAGATCACAAAACTTGAAGGTCAGACAGTCCCAAAAAGAGTGACAAGTGATGTCAGCCAGAAGTGTCAAGTGTCATATGCTGGCTAGTCTGCTTTTGGTGAAGGGTAGAGCTTCCTAGTGCCTAAGAGTTATGTCCATAGTCCAAACTAAATACAGGGGGTTGGAGGGAGGGAAGGAATATTGCAACATGGAAGAGAAAGACATCTATGGTTATGGTACGATTTTACACACCTTCTATTCCTATGTTGCAGTATTCTTAGTGTGGGAGGAGAGTACTACAGCTTAATTAGAGGGGAGGGTGGAGGTAGAAGTGGAAGATTCCAAAAAGCCCTGCAAGATTGCTCTAGCAAAACCTGCCCTAGCTCTGGAGATGCAGTCCATTTTGTAGTGTTTGGTGAAGGTGTGAATTATGGACCAGGTGGCTGCTTCCAGAATAGATGCTGTGTCTAGCCCTTTGAGGAAGGCTTTGGAAGAAGCCATGCCTCTGGTAGAGTGAGCTCTCACCACTTGGGGTAAGTGCTTGTCATGATGTAAGTAGCAGAAGAAATGGATTTTCTGATCCAACATGAAATAGTTTGTTTGGAGACTGCCTTGCTGAGAGCCCTGGGGTGGAAGGAGACAAAGAGTTGGTTAGATTTTCTGAAGGTTTTAGTTTTGTCTAGGTAGAACCTAAGTTGTCTGTGTACAACCAGGGAATGGAGAATCCTCTCACTATTGTTAGTTGGACAGGGGAAGAAGGTAGGTGAATGGACTGATTTAAGGACAGTTCGTTGACCACTTTAGGCATGAAGGAAGGGTTAGTGCGTAGGGTCACCCTATCCTTGTGGAAGGTGGTGTAGGGGGGACAGGCCATGAGAGCCTGCAACTCTGACACTCTCCTAGTGGAAGTAAAGGCCACCAGAGCTAGCTGGCTCAAAGGGGGCAAGTGTTAGTTTTTCCAGAACAAAGTTGAGGTCCCAGGGTGGCGGGGTGGGTTTTCTAAGTAGTCTGATGTGTAAGACCCCTCTCAGGAAAAGTTTTACATTCAGCCTGGATAGCAAAGGGGGATCTAGAGGCAGACAAGCTGAAATTGCTGAAAGGTGGACTTTCAGTGAAGAGCATGAAAGGCCATCCTTAATGAGTTCACACACACAGACAAGGACTAGGGAATAGGTCTGCCTGGCTGGGGTCTCTGTCCTTATGTAGACACCATTTGGAGAATCTCTCCCATTTTGATAAATATGATTTCCTAGTAGCAGGTTTCCTGGCCTCCCTCAGGAATGTAGGCACGTCCTCTGAGTAGTGGTGTCTGAAAGAGATTAGAAGTTTATCACCCAGAGTGTTAGGTCTAACACTTGTTGGTGAGGGTTAATTAGAGTTCCCTTTTGTTGTGTGAGTAGGTCCACCTTGTGGGGTAACTTGTGGTAACTGCCCTTGGCTAGTGAGAGAAGTAGGGGGAATAACAGTGTTGCCTTGGCAGTAGGGCGTCACCAGCAAGATTTTTGGTGTGCCCTTCCAGATTTTCAGTAGGACCTTTTGGATTAGTGGGAAGGGTGGAAAAGCATATAGAAACAGTCCCTTCTATGGAATGCTGAAGGCATCCACACTCCAGGCAAATGGAGAGTGATCCTTGGTGCAGAATTTGTTCAATTGTCTGTTCTGGGGGGAGGCAAACAGAGCCGCTTGAGGTGTGCCCCACTGGTAGACAAAGTCTAGAAAGGTCTCCCTGTTCAACATTCACTCGTGCTGTAGACAGGATGTTCTGCTGAGAATATTCGCTTGTGTTGTCCTGACAGGGGATGTATGATGCCTGCAGGGTCAACCTGTGCCTGGAGGCAAGGTCCAAAATTTGTACAGTTTTCCTACATAGGAGGTAAAGCTCTGGTCCCTCCTTGTTTGTTGAGATACCACATTACTGTGGTGGTGTCTGTGAATATCTGAAGTGGGCCCAGTTGGAGAATAGTACGGAAAGCCTCCAGGACAAGAAGAGCTGCAGTCATTTCCCTTACATTGACATGCTTCTTTTGAAGGGTAGGATTCCATGCCTCCTGTACCCTGAAACCTTTGCAGATGGCTCTCCACCCTAGGTCTGATGCATCTGTATGAATAAGTTGGGTTGGGGAGGGGATTTGAAGTGGTAGTCCCAGGTTGTGAAGGCCTAGTTGAATCCACCACCTTAGTTCTGTTTTGAGGCAGGGCAGAATGGGAATTTGTTGCTCTAGGTAGCGTTGGTATTGTGACCACACGTTTTTCAGGTACCAATGGAACTTTTGCATGTGCATTCTTGCTAGGGGAAGCATAGGGATGGTGGCTGCCATCAGCCCCAGGAGTTGCAGGAATTATCTTGCAGATATGTGAAGAGCTAGTAAAAGGTTTTAGAAGTGACTGGAGAGTGACATGACTTTGTCCTGGGGAAGGAAAGCCCACATCAGTTCTGTCCTGATCCTGCATCCCAGAAAGATTTTTGTCTGCCTGCGGGAGTAAGGAGGACTTGTTTAAGTTGAGGGTGAAACCCAGGTTTTGTAGAAGGGCGGTGGTGAACCTGAGATGATTTTGGAGGAGGTCTTCTGTTTCTGCTAGAAGGAGAATGTCGTCTAGGTAGGGACAGATTTGGACACCTTTGGTCCTGCAGTAAGCAATGGCTGGGGCTAGGCATTTTATGAATACCCTGGGTGCAGTAGACAAACCAAAGGGCAAGGCTGTAAACTGAAAATGAGAGCAGGGTGCAGTAAAACGTAAGAATTTTCTGTTGGAGGGTTTTATGGGAATATGGAGATAAGCCTCCTTTAGATCTAGAGTGGCCATGTAGGCCTGGGCTGGGATTAAAGGGAGAAGAGTTTGAAGGGATAGCATCCTGAAGGATGGTACTTTTATGAATTGGTTTAGGAAGGACAGATCTAGTATTAGTCTTAAGACCCATCTTTTTTGAGGACCAGAAAGAGTCTTGAGTAAAATCCTTTTCTTTCCTGGCCTGGAGGAACAGGTTCTATTGTTCCTAATCCTGAAAAGGCTTTCTTGGAGTAGGTTGTGAGGTAACAGGTCTGGAGTGGGTTTGCCTCCTGGTTCCTCTCCAGTGACTGGAAGAGGAGGGGGTGCCAGAGGAAGGAGTTCTCCTGACAAAAGAAGTCTTTGCAGGATAATTCCTATAGTACTTAGGAATAGGAGAGACAAACAAATGTTTGATGTCCTGCAGCTCCTTACTTTTCTCCTGCAGGTTTTTAAAAAGTTATTCAGACTGTTTGCCAAACAACAGGTTATTGTCTAATGGGGCGTCCAAAATATTAGATTTGAAATCCTCTGGGAGAGGTTGGAGGCGAAGCCAAGAGTATCTGCGGAGAACTGAAGCAGAAGTTGCTAACCTAGCAGTGGCCTCTGCGGCATCATAACTGCACCTAATAGAATGCCTGGCTACCTGAGAAGCCAGTGGCAGTTTAGATGCTATCTCAGATTTAGGAGTGGCAGCCAAGAGATTGGAGGCTTGTAAAACTAGGCCCAGGGCATATTTTATCATGTGAGTTTGGTAACTGATAGCTCGGAAGGCCAGGGTGAAGGTGTATACTTTTTTCCTAAGCCTGTCCATGCTTTTGCTATCCTTATCAGTGGGCAAACGAGATGCTGAAGGAATCTGCCATCAGGGGAGACAGCAATCACTGCAGGGTCTACCAGGGGGGGGTGGGGGGGTTAACTAAATTTTTGGTCATCAGGCACTTTGTAGAACCTGTCTGGTCTCTTAGGAGCAGGTGGCTGACGGTCTGAATTCTTGGATGCAGAGGTAAAAGCATCCAGATAGGGAGGTAAGACAGGCTGACAGGGAGGGTGATTCCACTTGAAGTAGTTCAAAATACTTTCTCTGGGTGTCAGTCATCTGGGTAGTGTTCCATATGAACTACTCTTTCATCTTAGTAACTGTTTCCCCAAGGGTAATATCCTCTGATGGGGAGTACCCTTCAATGGATTCCTTACTTGTGGAATAGTATTCCAGAGGAGAGGCCATTTGTGAGGCATAAGAAATAGACTCATCAGAAGATGAGTAGTAAGGTTCTAAATCCTCCTCTCCTTCTTGGGTAGTAGGCAAGAAGAGAGAAGTGGCAGAGGCAGCCCTAGGACTAAGCACTGGAATAGTGGAGGGGGAAATGGTTGTAGGCCTAAGAGCCATAAAAGCCTGCATCAAGGAGTTAGTAAATGATTGCCAGTCTGGGACTCCTTCAGGGGTAGGAGTCAGGTGTTTGTTTTTTGTTTTCGCTTAGAAGGCGTAGGTCTGGGAGAAGGCCTGGGTTATGGGGCCTGGGCTTCAGGTAATGGCATCCCAGTTGGTCGTCCAACTGTTACTGGTTCACCCTCGACATCGGTAGGGATTGACGTTTGTGCGGTCTCTGAGGACGCACAGGCCGTTACTTCTGAAGTGGCTTCCTTGGTGGGAGCTGTCGAAGTAGACTGTTCAATCGGACGTCCCTCAATCCCATAGATCGGAAGCTGGCGAGATGTCCAATGGCAGAGAGGGAACGGAGGTAGGCCTGGAAACTTTGGCCTTTTTCCGTGGTGGTTCAGTCGGAACGGCCGATTCAGGATCCATCCTGAGCGCAAGCTTTTTGAGTCGTTGGTTCTCCAAGTATAAACTGAGGCCGGCCAGACGGCTATGAAGGGCCTTCAGAACAAAAGACTGGCAAATGGAACAAGCAGTATGGTCGTGTTCCTATGAAGGGTCTTCAGAACAAAAGATTGGCAAATGGAACAAGGAGTATGGTCGTGTTCCTTCACAAGACAGAAGATGCAACAGTCCTGCATATCTTTATGCAGTATCAGATGCCCGCAATGGCATTTGCCCTTCTTAGCAGGCATCGGCTAACGATAACTACAGCTAACCAAGCTCAAGCAAAAGAAACGGAAAATTTCCCCAATGGGGTACTTAGCTTTTAAGAAGTCTTTCAGTGTAGGAGCGAAGCAATCAATGTGACGTCACCTGCGGCTGAAAAAAGTTCTGATGTCTGTGCATGCAGACGTCATATTTAAGGTCCCTAGTTTATGGCTCTACGTGTGACATCCCACACACCTACAGCAACCAGGATTAAGCTTTTGTATAGGAGCAGACGTTCGGGTCGCCTGAGGTGGGGAATCCCACACTAAGGATACTGCAACATAGGAATAGAAAGACATCAGGAATTGTCTACGCACAGTAAGGCCTTGGTGTATCTAATTATGGTGGCTACCAAAAAGCAATTATTAGAAAATGGAAATCAAAATCTAAACCAACTACATTAGAAGTAGCGAATATAGTAACACAGACAAAACAACTGGAATTGAGATCTTTAGAAAAAGGTAGGTGCAAACTACAAAGGAAAAAAAATGTGAACTGTGGGAACAATACATACAGGGGAGGAATGAAGCTTATTTGCAAATGGGAGTGTGTCACTATGGTTTGTGATGTAAAATGCTTACCAACTAGGATTGTGTCAGTGTGGTTTGTTTTCATTTATGCAAGTGTATGACTACTTATGTTGTGCGTCATGATTTAATAAAGATATTGCTCGTTTAAAAAAAGGGCAGGAAATGAATAATTATGTAATATTGCTTAGGTTATATATTAATAATATATGTCAAACAAGGTTTGTTAATTTTAACTTAATACAGTTTGATTACTTTCTTATAAATGTAAATGCGCCTATGTCACAAGTGATTAAGGTTTAAAAAAAAATAGCTTTCCATGAAGTTGCAGAGCTGCACTGGATAGCAGTCTCATGCAACATTCAAGGAGGACTATAAGGTCGACAACTAGGCATCCAGAAATTTCTGGATATCTGAAGGAACATTACCAGACAAGGAATTTGAAAGCTCCTTGATCAAATCCCTCTGGAAACATGTCAGATGTACCAGGTAGCTCAGTGCATGGACAGCAAACATCGCTGAAGCTCAAGTCAATTTCCCCAGTCTGTCCAACACCCTCAACTTCCTGTTAGGGTGATGAACAGAGGAACTTTCTTTGGACAGTATCTATAGGGGAACCCCTTGACCCAATGTTTTCCTTCTTTGGGAGGCAACTAAAATTTCATCTATTTCTTTCAGCATGGGCTGTGCCACATCAGGTTGCTTACAGGCTTTCTAGGCTATGAGATCAACCAAGGCATCAGGAAGAGGGACTACCCAGGGCACTGACAGACCAGAATGAAAAGCTTTAGAGAAGATCAACTCATCAGAACAAAAGGGTTTTAGTGGACCATTCCCCACTTTGTTTCATTAATTCAAGTATTTCTCCAAGGGAGGCTTGGGGTTGAGCTGGGTCCTTTCCTTGGGGATGCAGTCAGGACAATTCCCACATGAATCTGAATCCACAAAAACTTCATCATTGTCAACATCTAACTCGGTTAGACTCTGAGTGGACTGACTAGATCTCAAAGACAAGGCTAGAAAAGCAGGCCTCGAAGTGATTTCCCGAAGTCTGGGTGAATGAAGCCTCGGGCTAATAGACCTCAGAGAAAATGAAGTCTTCAGAGAGGGAGTTCGGACCCTGGAGATATAGTAGGATCCAACTGCCTTGAATCCTAAGGTGCCGGACCCGCAATAGCTGTGGGGTCCAGGGACCTTTTCTTACATTTGTCCAAATGGTCTTCCTGTCTCTCTTCCTTAGGTTTCTCCTTTGATCTGTCTGTCTTTTTCACTCTCTATATTTGTCTCTTATACTGTCAGAGAAAGGAGATGTAGAGGGTACCTTCAGATCTGAAGAAATATGGGCCCTGTCTGAGGGGGAAGGAGCCCTTTCAAAATAAGCAACTCTTTCCTTCTTGGAGGGCCCTGGTGCCAAAGGCAGCACAAACTGAACAAGAATCCTGCAAGTGAAAGGGTCCCAACTAGTATGGGTGTGTGGGTCTTGAGGCAGGATTTTATGCCTACAGGAGGAACACAGCTTGAACCATACAGACTTTTCTGACATTAAAAAAAGAAAAACTACACTATTTATTGTAATACAATGTGCTACTAGAAACTATTTTAACTACAATCCTAACTACGGAAAGACTAAACCTATGAAAACATACAATAGAACACAGCAAAATACTAGGGAAAACACACACTAAGCTGCTACTAAACTAATAAAAAACAAAATTATTTGATTCTAATAACAAGAGTAACTATCTCAACTAGGAAGGATCAAAAGATTCACTTTTCATGAAACGGAATGGAGCTCTTGGCCAACATGTCTGGTTAGGCAGGAGGCAAATGAGATTGGAGGTAATTCAGGCAGGAGAAGGGAATTGTGGGTAGAGGAAAAGTCAGAGCTCTCGGATTCAATACTTTGGCATAAGGTGCCAAGGTCAGATCCGAAAGGAGACAAGCCACATGTTGAATCAGATTTACCATCAAAACGCAGAATTGAGGTTCGGTGAATACGGGAATGCTGAATGTGTGTTGGCTGAATCCCGTATTGCCGAACAACAATTCTATGAATATTCTATGCAGCGCATGCCACTGTGCATTCATTCATATGTGGTCGAGGTTAAGACTAGAGATTGCGGTACAGTGCAATCGGGAAATTTACCCTTTTCCTCACTGTAGTGCGATCTTGGAGTTGGAATGTATAATTTGCAGGGGTGCTTGTGCCCTTGCAAAGCCATGTATCATAGAGATTCATACTACTGGAAAGCAAGTAGGTGTAAGTGGTAGCAGGTATATAACCAACGATATTGAAAATACCGAATTCAATATAGTCGGACATTTGTTTTCGTCATTTTCACCTAATTATTATGCAGCATGTCGGTATTGTGACTCAATAATGCAAAGACATTATGTTGTCAATTTCGCTGTTTTGGTAGTAAACCACTGAATCAGACGGAAATAAGACATCAGATCTAGTGTTACCAGGAAACTTGAATTAGGAAGAACAGGCAGAAGGTTGTGAAGTAACATTGTAAACTCAGCACTATCACAAATGGGTTTAGGAAAGAAAGATCCAGAACTGGTTCATAGGTGTTTTCTAGGCTAACGACCACAAGGGCCTTTTTAAGCCTAGCCATGCATCCCAAATCTCTGACAAATTCCAATACCTTTGACAAGTGTAAGCATGTGCCTGGGAGATGAACCATTTACAGGTTACTTGTGTCCATTAGGTTCGGGAGAAATTCTGCTTCATATGGATTGGGAGCCTGTTCCATAGACGGGGTAGTCTCTGGGATACATACCTCTCTCTCCAGCAGGTCCTATTTATATTACAAGCAAGGTTAAAGTCTTTAGAACGGGTAATTGTAGTGCTGTTTGTTTTGTGGATATGCAAGAGGTCCATCAGAGTGGGGTCTGACAATGCCCTATATGGCAGGCATAGATTTCCCCTCAAAAGCCTATAGGAGACAAAATACAGGGATAGGGCCTTGAGGTGGTCTGCATAGGACATATTACTTACACCCTGTATTCTTTTAGTGAGGAACCTCTATGGACGTTCCTATTGTTGGATATGCCTGGTTAGGTACATACCAAAGGGGGAATTGTACTCAATGATATGGCTGATAAATGCCGAATACAGTGGAACAATGACTTCCTTTGACTTAGATGCCATACCTTTGTTTATAAATTGTGCAACATAGAATGATTTCCTAAGCACTGTAGACACGTGGTGATCAAAAGTTAAATTACTGTGTGTGTCCCTAAATCCCTGACTACTGGCTCATCTCCAAGGGGTGTGTTGTTAATATGATAGTTACCAGGGATGGATGACTTCCCAAAGGATGCTATTATGCATTTCTTGGGATTTAGTTTTAGTCCATGGCTCTGACGCCAGTTGTTTGTGTCAGCCCCTACTGGAGAACATTTGTGTCAGTGTGAGATTCAATGACAGCTCCTAAGTTGCAATCGTCTGCGAATTAAGTCAGCCAGAGACCACTGACATTGGCCTTGACTTCTGAGAAGTAAATGCCAAAAAGGAGCGGTCCAAGGACTGATCCCTGAGGGACTCCACTTCTGACTGGCATCTTTGTAGAGGTGGACTCCCCAATTCTAACTTCCTGGGTCCTGTCTGCAAGCCAGTTTGGCTATCCACCGGGTGACATATGGGTTTGTACCCAACCTCTTGAGTCTGTCAACTATGCCTGAGTGGGGCATTGTGTCAAATGCCTTGGCCAGGTCAAGGTAGGCAGTGTGAACGATTTTGCTCTTATTCATTGCTTTGGTGACCTACTCAAAGAAGTCCACCAGGTTCAGTAGGTATGATTTGCCTTTGATGAAACCAAACTGGACTGAGTCCAGTGTCTGGAGATTTACTGTATCTCTATTGATCATCTCCATGGCAATTCGTTCCATGCTTTTACATACAAGACTAGTGAGACTTGTGGGTCTCTAGTTTCCAGGGTCTGAAGATGGCCCACCTTTGCGCATAGGGATGACTGCTGCCTTTTTCCATTCATGAGGCATGAAACCTGTTTGTAGGCTACAGTTAAATAGTAATTCCAGAGGCCCTGATAGGTCATGTTTCATGCTATTTAGAAGGCATCCTAGGATACTGTCTGGGCCCAATGATGCAGTGTTCTTGGTCTTAGAGAGAGCATTAAGGACCTGTTCTCTAGTGACAGTAGGGGGAGTTCTATTTGATATTTCCTGAGGGAAAGTTGAGGGGGAGAGAGGAGTAAAGTTGGAGCTACATCTTCTGGCTCAGTATAGGTGGCACATTTACAATTAGCTCTGCACACAATTGTGTGTATTGTCTTTGAGGTTGCGGACACAGCTAAAGAATGCTTTGTGGTTGTCCTTGGCCTGGGAGGCCAAACCTGCCTCAAACTTAGCTTTGGTAGATTTTATCTGTCCTCGGAGTTGTTTAGTTTGATGAGATTGCTTTTATCCTGATTGGTGTTGCACCTCAATTTTTGCCATGATTTTCTTCCTCCTGTTATATAGTCGATTGATTTTGTGATTCCACTAGAGTGGCTTGTTTTTTTTAGTTAGTTCCGTACTTCTTCGTGGTGGGTACAGCTGCCTCTATGCAGCTATTAACATGCTTGTAAAGGGTTTCTGTAAAACAGTTCTGCATAGGCAGAAGTGTTCAGGGTTTATGGGGGCTTGAAATTTTGCCAGGTTCTCACTTAATAGCAGGAGGTTAGCCTTAGAATAGTTCCTGAATATTCCAGATTTAGCTGGGGGTCTAGGTTTTATTTTTACTTCAAAGGAGACCATTTTGTGGTCTGACCTTAGCAGGGAATGCATTACAACTCACACGGTAAGAATAGCGGGCTCCAGGTCAGACTCTAAACCAGTCACAAGTGATGTCCAATAAGGCTCGGTCCTAGGACCCCTACTGTTGGGCATATACTTCTCAGAAGTACAGGAAAACACAGGAGGACTGGTGCCAACCAAGTTCACCGATGACTGCAAACTGGGAGCCATAATTGACTCTCCGGCTGACACGGACATTCTCCAAAGGGGCCTTACCGAGACGGACATCTGGTGTCAAAGTCATGGTCTCAAGCTAAATGCCAAAAAAATGCATAGTCATCCTGTTTCGGAAAAACAAAATACCCATGAATTACCACATAGGTGGCAGCCCCCTTAATACAGAAGAGGTAATAAGAGATCTGGGGACCCAGGTAGATAGCAATCTCTCCTTTGACAATCATATTGCCAAAGTAGTTAGGAAATCCTTCTATGTAACCCATCTAATTACTAAAGGGTTTGCATCTAGAAATAAAGAGGTTATAGTGCCCCCTCTACTCATCACTCATCAGACCCATCACAGAGTACAATGCCCCGTTTGGGATGTACTTTACAAGACACTTCTAACAGCTGGAAAGACCACAAAAGTACCTCACCAAGAGGATTACTGGTCTCAAACATATGTCCTATGCAGCCCAACTGGAAAAACTCCAGCTGTACTCAGTGGCATATCGCTTACTCAGAAGTGATCTCTGCCTGACTTACAAAGCCATGTCCAACTCAGAATTGATGTTCATGCTCCACCTAAAGAATCCAAGTCACTGCAAGCCACTCGCTCTAGTGAGCTAAACCTCGCCACAACAATAAATAGAACATGCTGGAGGGATAGATTCCTGCCACAGAGACTCGCCATGCTTTGGAACAAAATTCCTAACTACATTACGCAGAGCTCCTCACTAACATTCTTCAAGAGAAACCTTGACGAATGGATGGGTAACAGAAAATACACCCCTGGGATCACTTCATTGGTTCTTCTTGACAGAGGCTCAGTTAATTAATCAATGGGGTGGCGAAAGCTGACACTCTCTGGCTAGGCTTATAAATGCCCTCGGGCAGATATCCTAATACCTACCTATGAACAATAGGGGGTGTGCAGCAGTCTCCCATATTAGTGAGGACCAGATCCAGTATGGTTGCACCCCTGGTTGGTGCACTGACTATCTGGTCCAGGGAGTTTGTTTTTACAAAATTCAGGAATCTCTGTGCATATGCGTTTGGTGTCATACAGGATTCCCAGTTAATACTGGGGTAATTAAAGTCACCCATGAATATGGTATTGGGTTGGATGGTTAGTGTTTCTAATAAGATTAAATACATGGTATGGTTTTCTTGGGTCACAGAGGGGGACCTATAGCCTGCAAGGAAGTGGCATTAGATTTTACCTAAGGTGATTTGAACATGGAGCAGCTCAACTGTATCGTCCTGTTTGACCAGCCTTGAAGTATATTTATTTTTGATGTAAATAGACACACCTCCACCTTTAGACCCTGCCTGTGAAGTAGCTGGACTAAATTGCACTGTTGCTGTGCTCTCTGCAGCTTTAAACCATGTGACAGCACAGAAATCACCATTTTCCTTGGTAGAGAGAGCTTCTAGGATGTGGAGTTTTTTGTTTAGACTCCTAGCATTGAGCAGTAATACCGTTAGATTTTCTTGGTTTTGATTTGCCATGTTGGAAGTACTTACAGTTTGGCATTGCCTAAAAAAGGCACTATGGGGGAAGACAAAGTTTTAGCCAATATTCGAATACCTAGAGGGGAGAGGTGCAGATCATCCCTGGCAAAGCAGCGCGGTCTGTTGACCATCTCCTTCCATGCTGGCAAATACTGCACTCCCTGAGAATGGCACCATAAACTAAGCCGATTATTAAAGTCAATCATCTTTTGTTTGTATTGTGGCATCATCCTTGGAGAAGGTAAAATGCTACTCAATGCTAGGCTCATACCAGCCTCAGACACGCACACACACAGAGCTCCATGATGTCTCTCATCATATAGTTTAGGAAGGTACGTCTCAGGTCACTTACTCTCAACATGGACTATGACTGAATCATATTGGTAAATGTGGTTCAATGACGAGTGCATGTGTAATGTGGCGTATCCTAGCCACTGATAAGCAAATGACTATCTTCTTAGCTTGATGAGAAGGAGATCCGTGTGTCTCACAATGGAGTCTCCAATGACTAGAATGTTGGATTGTGTGGTGACTTGCCTTATGGGCTTAGAGGTAGAGGCTCCATGAGATGTAGTTCAATGTGCTGACGTGGGTGTTGTTTTGAAAGAGCACATTTGGGGCTGCTGAGGGTATCTGTTATGTGTATTTTGTCTAGGAGGTCTTTGTGCTTTAGGAAGGTTTCATGCAAGTGCCTCAGCATATGTGGGTCTATATGCCTGCTTTGAATTGTGCATGATGGTTGCAGCATGTGTACTACTGCAACCTTATTGACATTAGGAGTACTTTTATGTGAGAGCTTTGCCTCCAGTGACACTGTGTAAATGCATCACTCACATACCACATCAGTTTGTTTGAGAATTATCTGGTTGTCAGTGAACATGAAGCAATTTCTACATTGCCTCAGGATGCCCATATCCACCGAGCCGGTAACAGAGACAGTAGGAAAGTTCATATCCATGGCAACAGAACCTTTTTTATTGATTAAACAGTTGGAGTGAGAATATCAATCACTGTCTGGAGTATCTGGTTTGCAACTATGTGGGCAGTGCTTGTCACTGCAAACTAGCTGTCCTGTGTGCAACTAGGTATTGGAGAAATTTCAATTGTGCTTTTACAGGAAAAATGTCACCCAAGGTGTCTAAGTCTGTACAGAGCACTCTCAAACACTTGAGGGGAAACTAACACACAAACCCTGAAAATTTAAGCCTTTTCTTTGGCACTAAACAGATTCTTGAATAATAATAAAAAAATCTTTCCTCACCTGGGAAGAAGGAACTGGATGTACCACTCCCTGGGACAGCATGTGATGGGACAAGTGGAAATAGAGAGGTGGATAAGGGATTACTCCCTGGAAAGGAGGAAGTTTCTCCCACTGCCATCTGTAACTTTGATGAATGATCTTCAGAACTCATATGCCTGAAACTATCTGTTGCCAAACAGCAAAGTGGAGATTCAGACCTTCTGGAAAGGAAATTGGGGTGAGGGCAAGGTCCCATAAACAGTCATTTTGATTTTTTGGACTGTCCTTGATTTTCATCAGTTCCAGACTTCTTTTTGGAACGTCTTTGCCCTTTCTTCATAAATGGCTGTTTACCCACATTTTGTTGAGATTATTTTTATTTATTATGCCAAAAATAGATAAGGTGTTATAGAATCCCTCAGAAATTTTGGCAAAAGAAGGCTGAAATTCTTAGAGAGATTCCCTGTATCAACTTAACCCTTTCATCACACTTTGTGATCACCTCTGCAGCAGAGGGACCAAAAACTAAATCTCTATCCAAAGGAGAATTTAAAATCTCATTTTTATCATCATCTGGAAGGCAATGAGAAAAGAAGCCAAGCAAACCTCCTCAATACACTACCAGTGGCCATAGCAATGACAGTAGTATCAAGTGAGGCATGCACACACTATAAACAATGAATAGTGACTTGTATAACAGAAGAAATTCAATTATATAAAGTAGCTTTCCTTACACGATGAAATTGCAGACAAAACATTCCTCAAGCTTTCACAACTAGTCACAATAAACAACATATGAGCCTGACAATTCAAAATTCTGAAGAATCAAAGTTGCAGAAGCATACACTTTTCCCCTATACTTATCAAAACACTTGCCATACTTATTAGAAAGAAGAGTGGAATTAAAATGTTTAGAAGCAGTAGGATTAACTAAAGACACAGCTGCTGGGTCAGATTTGGGAATAGTGTAGAAATACTTAAATGACTGAGGAACGTTTTACATCATATCTTTCTTTTTAGGGGAGGGGACTGACTATCTGGAAAACTGCAAGCAGCACCAGAAACATGCTCCAAAGCAGACAGAACTGGAAGGTTTTGGAATTCCTTCCATAACAGTTCATATTATTTTCTGAGTGACTGAGAAACCACAGTGTTTACCCACTGAAAACACTAACATTCTGGAAATAGTCTCAAAGAGAGAGAAACCGAGCTCTCATCTCAGTCTGAATCAGAAATCTGAGGAGAAAATCCTTTATCTGCCCTTACATCTCTCCAGGAAAAGTGGTATCCCCTTTATTTTACCAGAAACTACTTTATAAGAAGGATCAATAGACTGAATTAAACCATGAGCCAGACCCAGTAAACTACTCCTGTCCAAGGAAACTTGAGGAGGAGTCGATACATGTTTAGTTTTCCTTTCTTTTTTTTTTTTACAGGAAAAATGCTGCCAACAGTGTTATTAATGGCTGCAGCAGCTTCCCCAGGGCTAAATAGGCACAAGATTCTGACATAACTGGGAAGACCTCCCTGTTTCCTCTCCAAAGACAGACAAGTGTGACTCTCTATTACCCAATGAGGGAACCCCAACAGCCACACAGGCTGTGGCTAATGCCTGCGCCATAGTGGATGTAGGCTCTACACTAGAGGGATCTGGGGTAAAAGATGAGTGGTCTGACTTGCAACAAATCGTCTCAGCAGAGTCACCCACCTGTGGCTGAGGGAAACTGCTAGCCTACTGTGGTGGCAAAGGCTGTTTGCTTAACAACTTCTTTTTGTGGCTAGGAGGACTGATCATGGGACAGATAGTTTGTTCCATGGTCAAGCTGAAAATGGAGCCTCTTTCCTGGGAAAAACAAGCAAAAGCTGGTAAAAATTTAATGTCTTTAAAAGTCAACATTTTCACATAAAAACACATGAAATAGCACTTCAAAAACATTTTGTCAGTCTACAAAAATAAAATGAAAAGAATTTCTCCACAGAAAAAAATGGTTTTCAAATACTTTCAACAACTTGTAGCCTGAAAAGAAACAAAAGAGTGCTCTTGTTTAAAAGCACAATACAGTCTCATTGACAGTCCCTTAAAACACAAACTCCTAGCTTTAAAATAACTTTTCTGAACAGGGAAGTGTTATTAAAACAATAATTTTTAAAATGGAAGTCTTCACTCCCAAAGCAAACTTAATTGCCCAGCAAAGGAACTGCACAAAGATAACCATCTACACTTCCACTCAAAATGTTTCATTGTGTTTATAATTGCCTTCTCAAATGAAACTTCAAAAGTAGAGTCAGGTTAGATGGAGTCTTCATCAGAAGGAATTTGGCCAGTGGAGTGGATTTGAGAGGAGTAGGTCAAAAAAATAGAAGTTATGTTCTTACCATAACGTTCCATGTTAGTTGTCTTCTTCTCGCCTTCTTCTTGCTGGATGGGTTCGGAGCCGACCTCGGCTCCAACTCGGCCACTCTAAAAGCTCGAGAGTTAGTTCCACCGGCTCGAGGCTCCCCTTATATCCCACAATGTTAGGCGAGAGTTACCTCAGATCTCGTTTGTAAGCTAACCCCAGCTTATAATAGTAACAGTATAACTGTAAACAGAGTCCACCTCTAATAACAGGAAGAAAGAAGGGTGACCTACATCCTGAACCAGGAAACATGCACAACAGCATATGCCTAAGAAAGAGGTGGTAGAAAGAGAGGTCACAATCACAACTCCTCTAGGTCTGTCCAGGCCAGGGGGAAGGAGGGTGGGACGCAAGAAGAAGGCGAGAAGAAGACAACTAACATGGAATGTTATGGTAAGAACATAACTTCTATATGTTAAGTTGTCTATCTCGCCTTCATTCTTGCTGGATGGGACCGCGTCCCTAGCACCTTGTCCCGGGTGGCCTAACGGAACAGACTCCTGAGAACAGTGGAACCAAAGTTAGCTCTATGCCTAGAAGCTAAGTCCAACTTATAATGAGAAATGAAAGTGTGAGGAGTAGCCCAAGTAGCCGCTGCACAAATGGTGTCAATAGGCAGTCTGTCTTGGAAGGCTAAAGAAGTAGCCAAAGCTCTGGTGGAATGGGCCTTAGGTTTATTAGGCAGTTTTTGGTGTCTAATTTCATGTACAAGGGAAATCAAAGATGTTAGCCATCTGGATAATGATACCTTTGAAACTGAAAGTCCCTTTCTGCTTTCCGCATAGGAGACAAACAGCTGATCAGATTTTCTGAATTGTTTTGTTCTATCCAAGTAGTACCTCAATTGACGATGAACATCCAGGCAGTGTAATTTTTGTTCAGACCTATTGGAGTATTCTGGAAAAAAGACAGGTAGGTCAATGCTTTGATTTAGATTTGACGTCGAGACCACCTTAGGCAAAAAGGACGGGTTAGTTCGTAAGGATACTCTGTCCTTATGAAACAATAGATAAGGAGGACGACAGCTGAGTGCTTGAAGCTCTGAAACTCTTCTAGCTGAAGTAATAGCTACCAGAAAAGAGTCTTCCATGATAGCAATTTTAAAGAACAGGAGACTGCAGGTTCGAAAGGGGGAAGAATCAAAGAAGCAAGAACTAAATTTAGGTCCCAAGGAGAAGGAGGATTTCTTATAGGAGGTCTGAGAAGAAAAACTCCTTTCAAAAAGGCTTTGCAAAGCTTGTGGGACATTAAGGCAGATTCAGAAATACCCACATGAAAGTTAGAAATAGCTGCCAATTGAACTTTAAGAGTAGACGGAGATGAACCTGCATGGAAGAGTTCAGCTAGAAAATCAAGGACTAATTGGATGGAAGCAGTGAAAGGATCTATGTCCTTTCCTTGAGCCCAATATGTGAAGCGTTTCCACTTACTCAAATAAATCTTCCGAGTGGAAGATTTATGGGAAGCTATCAAAATATCTCTAACAGAGTGAGATAATTGAGGAAGCCTGGCTAAGGTTGGAACTGGAGGAACCAAGCAGTGAGGTTCAGAGAGGGGAGGGAGCGATGAAACTGACCCGACTGATGGATCAAAAGATCTGGAACTAGGTCCAGATTCCACGGTCGCCCAAAAGAAATCGATGTAGAAAGGGGAACCACACTTGTTGAGGCCAGTAAGGAGCAATGAGGATCAATGAGGCCTTCTGAGCGATAGCTTTCTGTATCACTTGAGAGATTAGTGGGAAGGGAGGAAATGCATACAGAAGTCCCCGGGGCCAAACTTGGACTAGAGCGCCTCTGCTGGGTTGGCCTGGTAAAGGGAATAGAGTGAAATATTCTCTGCACTTGCTGTTTTGGGGAGTAGCAAAAAGATCTCAGCAAGGCTGACCCCACTTGAGAAAAATTTCTCTCACAACAGAGTCTTTCAGAGACCACTCGTGAGGCATGAGGATAGCTCTGCTCAACTTGTCCGCAATTTGATTGGACTTCCCGGGGATGTGCGTTGCTATCAGAAACCGCTGAGAAGAAATCGCCCATTGCCACAGTCTGAGTGCTTCTCAACACAGGGGGTATGACCTGGTTCCGCCTTGTTTGTTGATGTACCACACTACAGACATATTGTCTGTCTGGATTGCAATCGTTCCCAAGGGAAGAGAGTCTTGAAGGGCTTGCAACGCTAAAAGCACTGCTCTCATCTCCAGAACATTTATGTGCAAGTGGCATTCGTTTGGTTGCCATGTGCCCTGGACCGTCCTGCCCTGATAATGCCCCCACCCGATCAGGGAGGCATCCGTTGTCAGAGTAGCAACCGGAGGGTGGAACAAAGGGTCTTCCCAACAAGAGCTGAGGGAAGACATCCACCACATGAGATGATTTTGCACACTTGCGTGATCATAATGGTGTGAGACATTGGAAGTTGCTGGTATGACCATTGAGTAAAGAGCATCCATTGAAGGATCCGCATGTGGAATCTGGCTAATGGAAGCAGAGGTATGGCGGACCCCATAATTCCCAACACTTTCAGAACTAACCTGGCTTTGATTCTGTTGTTGTTGAAAAGGAGTGAGACCAGTTTGTGAATGTCTGTTATTCTCTGATGTGTTAGTCTCGCAGACATGTTTACTGTGTCTAGATTTGCGCCTATGTAGGTAATAGTACGACAAGGCGACAAAACAGACTTTTCGCAATTTATTGAAATACCCAGCTTTTGACAAATGCGAAAAGTGTAATCCCTGGCCATCAGAAGGAGATGCTTGGTGGGAGCTGTGAGGAGCCAGTCGTCCAAATATGGAAACACCTGGAATCCTTGTCGTCTCAGGTGAGAAGCTACCACTGCCATGCATTTGGTAAACACCCGAAGGGGCAGTGGTGAGACCAAAGGGCAGGGCCCTGAACAGAAAATGACTGGTTCCCAGCCTGAAGCGGAGGAATCTTCTGGAGCGTCTGTTCATTTTATGTGATAGCACGCATCCTGAAGGTCTATAGAGCACATCCAGTTTCCTTTGCCCAAAAGGGGAAGGATGGATTGCAGCATGACCATCCGAAATCTTGTTTTCTTGACTGATCTGTTCAAGATACTGAGATCCAAAATTGGTCTCCAGTCCCCTGTTTTCTTTGGAACTAAAAAGAACCTTGAGTAGATTCCGGATCCTTGCTGGTCTGCTGGAACTGGCTGAATTGCTCTTTTTGCAAGCAGTTTTGAAATCTCCAAAACCGCTAGATCCCTTTGAGCGGTGGAACATCTGGAAGGGATTTTTGACTGATTTGGAATGCGAAGAAAGGGGATAGAATAGCCTTCGAAATGATGGACTGTACCCATTTGTCTTGAGTCAGGGATAGCCAGGCTTCTGGGTACAGTGACAATCTTCCCCCGACTGCCTCCGAAGATGGGCAGTCGGGCAACACCTCAGGGATGCTGAAAGGGCTTGTCAGGAAGGCTTCCCGATTGCCCTGGTTCTGCGGACCCCCTGCCCCTAGGGCGGCGTCTACCATTGTTATTCCCGCTCTGCCTCTGGCGGGGAAACGACTCTGTGCGTCAGGCGAAGTCCCTTGAGATTGTTTACGGAACCACATCTTTCCACCTTTCTGGCCTTTGAGTAAGGCCTAGAAGGAGTAGAAAAACGGACTCAGACGGCAGAAAGGGTCTTGCCATCAGTTTCGCACCTAGTCAAGGTTTCTTTCACTTGAGGACCAAAGAGGGATGATCCATCAAACGGGGAGTTAGTGAAAGACGTCTTGAAGGGGTCCGCAAAGTTGCATAGCCGCATCCAGGCATGCCTACGTAAGGCCACACCTGTCCCTGCGGCTCTACTCGCTCCATCAGCCGCGTAAGAAAGAAGGCGCATGGAGGAGTTGGTTATGGAGTTAAGGGTAGCCAGCTGCGTGTTCATCTTATCTTGGAAACCCGCAGCTGTAGGGTCCTTTAACATTTCACTCGCTTCCTTGATCAAGTCCCTTTGAAGACGAGTAAAATGGCACAGGTAGTTCAGCGAACGCATGGTAAATGTCGCTGACGAGAACATCCGCTTCCGTACCTGTCCATGGACCTAGATTCCTTGTTAGGTGGATGGACAGGTACTGAAGGATCAGCTAGCTCCTTCTTAGTGGCAGCAGCTACCACCATAGCATCCACAGAAACTCCTTTTGTTAAGAACTGTTTGTCTGCTGGTGCCGTTATGAACTTGGAGGGTCTCCTGGGAGTGGGGTCCACTGAATCAGGAGCCGTCCATGCCTTCTTAGCAACCACCTGCATGAGGGGGTCAAAGGGGGACACCCAGGAGGTGGAAGGACGAGAGCCAAACGCCTCAAGATACACAGATTCGTCCTCCGAAGGGTTGAGGGCTGGCCAATTTCCCCTCTGCTTCAGGATCTCTAGAATGTCTGCAAATGAGACATCTTCAGAAGGGGAACGGGGAACCCTCAGAATCATCCAAATCTGTGTCTGACGTGATGGACTCAGGTGAGTCAATGTGTTTCCTCTTACACTTCCTCTTCCGAGGGGGCTCTTCTGCCAAATCAGGAGAGGCCTCGAAGAGGATGAAATCCCCACAGGGGTTCCTGAGGAGCTGGCTCTCTGCGGTCCGGGATGAGGGAGTGAGTCGACTTGACCTGAGGCACCGTAGAGGGAGGGGCGGACGGAGCCGACTGTGGAGTAGAGCCAGGCTCTAACACACTCCGCATGACCTCGAATGCACCCCTGTCAGGCAGAGCCAGAGGTCCCCGCTCCGAGAAGCTAAGAACCCCCCTCGGCACCGACAGTGATGGCTCCGAGGCCGATGTCGGAGCCGAACTCACCAGCGCCGAAGCACCGAGAGGGAGAGGGGGGTCGGACAAGGGTCCGATGCCACTCACCCCCTCGGAGCCGACGAGGGAAGTCCGGCGCAGAGATTCTTCCAAGGAAGAAATCGGAGCCGACGACGGAGCCGAAGACAATTGTATCGGCTCCGACGCTATCACAGTCTCGGTTCTGACGCGACCCGGCTCCGAGCTCAAGAGAGTCGAAGGAGGAATATATTGATGGACCGGGGCAGGCATCGACTGATGAGTCGGGCTCTGAAGCATCTGGGCCAGTGCCTCGGACTTAAGAAGTCGACTCACTACCCTCTGAAGGTCATGATCCGACAGCCTCGATGACCTAGAGGAGTGAGATCTTTGGCTCCGTTCAGACAGCAGGGGAGATCCTGGAGCCGAATGAACGGAGCCAAGAGATGGTGACCTGGACCTCTTCCTAGTTGTCGGCTCCGAAGGTCTTGTCGGAGCCGACGCGGGAATTTCTAATACCTCGGCTCCAGCCGGAGCCGAGGGAACCACAGAAACTGTGGATTGAGACTCATCGGCTCCAGCCGGAGCCGATGTAGACAGAGGTTTAGAAACCTTAGGTCTCGGCTCAGTTGTCGGAGCCGAAGACCTAGATGTCTTAGAGGGCTTCCCTGTAGATACAGACAGGGAATCCTCTGGCTTGAGTAAGCCCCTTAAAATTAATTTATTTTTTCTTTCCTGCAGGACCCTGGGGCTGAAGCCATGGCACACAGCACAGGAGTCCTGCAGGTGCAAAGGTCCCAGACAGTAGACACAAGAAGTGTGAGCGTCTGTCAGAGACATTTTCTGACAGCACGCATCACACTTCTTGAATCCGGAGACCTTTGCTTCTTTAGACATATCTACAGGTGTAATTACACACACAGTCACACACACACTAATTACACCCTGTCTAGTTTAAAAAAATAATAAACCACTAACTAGGTTTTAAAAGAAATATAACACACACTCTCCACTAGGGAAAGAAAAAAGGCCTGTAGGCCCAAGGGAAGAACCTAAGTTCTTGAGGGGAAAAAACAGGAACTTTTAAGAAAGGGGATAAGAATTTCTCTAAACTAAGGGAAATAAGTAAAAATATTAAAATTAAAGGGGTTTAAATAGACTAACTACACAAGAAAAGTCACTTACCAAGAACCGGTAGAAAACCAACACCTCGACAGCTGCAGCGGCAAACGAGATCTGGGGTAACTCTCGCCTAGCATTGTGGGATATAAGGGGAGCCTCGAGCCGGTGGAACCAACTCTCGAGCTTTTAGAGTGGCCGAGTCGGAGCCGAGGTCGGCTCCGAACCCATCCAGCAAGAATGAAGGCGAGATAGACAACTTAACATTGGTTGGTTGGTTGAAATTTCTTTTACTGGGAAAAGGAGCTTAAGGCATTTGGTCTCGAGCACTGAGATAGAAAAGACGTGTGCATAGGGTTTTTCGTACAAACCACTGACAAATACTGTCTTTATAGTCACATTCTGCATCAAGCCAAAAAAAAAAAGACATGAGGAGTAGAGATCCTTATAAGGAATCTGTCTACCACAATTGCACTTCCTCCTCTTAGCTGACATCTGACAGCTGAAATCAAAATAAAATAAACAAAATAAGATTCCCCAATGGGGGTACTTATCTGAGCAAATGAAGGCAAGAAAGATGACAATGACCACGCAAAGAACAGACTGATGGGTGCAAGACCTGCGTTCGGACTTGATGCGAGACAGTCTGAAATTTTCAAGATCATACTTTTGCTTATGTAATGTTATGCCGGCAGGCTTAGGTCATATGTATGGCTCAATGGAAGGTTTTGAGTTTTTGTACCCTGGTTGGTTACCTGAAGAGATAACTCAACCGTTTGGAATACTACAACAGTGTTTTAAGGAAGGATATCTTGGAATAAAAATCTAACCCCTTTCTGTTCTGGTGGGACAATTATTCAACAAATCACTGAAGCCTCCACGATGAATAAGCAGCAAAGGATTTTATTTTTAGAATAAAACAAGCGCTTTCACGCACCTAACAAGTGCGCTTCATCAGGTTACAAACTTTAAGAATAAATATTCATCTTATATAGTGTAACATACACCCTAATTAACCGCATTTTTGGCGGCTAAAAATAATTGAACAATTAGAAAACACTTCATTCCATTTGTACTTAAAGCCGTAGCTCATATGGAAATTACGCTTAAAACTAGTACAACTTTTTTAAGGCTTATCACTACTACAGTAAGATAATCTAAAAGTATATTAAAATGTATGGATGTACACAGTGCTCTCCTTCAATTTATCAAAAAACCATACCTATATAAATAGTTAGATGAATATTGGTATATATTTCTTCCTATCTAAGAAAGTCTAAATATTTATTATTAGATAAATATAATATATTGTGTTTGTATTTCTTAAATCTAAATAATACATTACTAATATATATTAATTCATATTAATGCATAATTGTATATATCATACAACATATCAAATTCCATCAGAACATACCTAAAAAATATATACAATATATATAATCAATTTGAAACAAATATAAATAGACCAATCAAGTAAAAAAATGATAACAAACAAAAAAAGGAAGGGTGGATGAAAAAGGAATGGTGTGGAAGGATTTATATAGCTATGTCATTGGCACTGTCATATAAATTAAAACAATTAAAAATAATGTAAGGTACACATATATCTACAAGCCCCTATTTTATACACCATCAGCTTGTCAACATAATGTTACAGTTAGTATCTAATCTAATCTATAAAATATAGTCTCTATAGTAGCGCTGGTCTAATATTAAGAGCTGTATTTAAACCTGGCTCTATGTGTGCCCTGAGCATTAGTATCCATTTCAGTTCATAAAGTTCTAAGGTGCCTAATACATTGCCTTCTCTTCTATTAGGATAGAGTATCTGCAAAACCCTGAATTTGAACATATGAGATGGAAAAGATTGACAATGCCTGGCTAAAACATTGTTTACATTCATTTTCCGTATGTCATATATGTGGTTGTAGGCTCGATCTCTGAGCCTACATGTTGTCATACCCACATAATATACATCGCAATTTTCACATGTGGCCAGGTAAATTATATTTGTGGTATCACATGTGGCATAAAAATTCGGTATGAACTTATAGCCAGTTTCTAAATTTTCATATGACTGTTCGTCAGTAATGTATTTGCAGACACAACATTTCTTACATGGAAATGTTCCTTGCCTAAAGTTGGTCCTAATATCCAATGGTGTGTGTAATATTTTTTCTTTACATAATAATCTTTTCAAATTTGGACAATTACTATATCTGAAGATAGGGTATTCACCCACCACATTCTTCAGCTCTTTATTCATATAAAGTAATTTCCAATTTTTATAAATGATCTCTTTTATATATTTAACGTCATTGGTAAATTTGATGTCATACTGCACCTTACCTATGTTTGGTTTACTATAATACCTATGTGGACCTTGCTTGTGGCTAGTGTTAAAAACCAAGTTATTTCTATCTTTAGGGGCTATTTGCAAATAATTTGGATAGCCCCTATTTATAAAACACTTGGTTTGAAAATTCAAGAGTTGTTCTCTGTCTTTGATGTCACTACACAGTTTGGTTATTCTAGCCATCTGATTTTTCACAATGTTAGGAAAAATGTGGCGTGGATGCATACTCTCATGATGGAGTATGCCATTTTTCCAACAAGGTTTTCTGAATAGCGATGTAGTAAATCTATTCAGATTATTTTTTGTTATAGTTACATCAAGGTAGTTAACCGTGATTGGTGAGGCTTCATATGTAAAACTAAGGAAGGAGGTAGTTGATTCCATATATTCAACGAAATCATGTAAGGATTTCACACTGCCATTCCAAAAAAGTAGAATGTCATCTACAAATCTCCTATAGTAAATAGCATTGGTAATAAAGCTTTCATTATTGAGAATGTAAGTCCTCTCCCATTCATACACTGCTATATTAGCATAGACGTTTGCACAGGGGGTGCCCATGGCTACCCCCCATGTTTGTCTATAGATCTTATCTTGATACATAAAGATGTTATTATTAAGTATCAATTCTAATAAAGCACATATAACAAATTGTTCATTTTGATTAACCATTTTATATTCATTTAGGCAGCTTCTAATGGCCTCAACCCCAAATTCATTAGGTATGCTCGTAAACAGGTTCCTTATATCTAAGGTAACCATTAACGTATCATGATTTACTTTTTCAACCCATGGGGAATTTTCAAGGTCTTCCAACAGTTTAAATGAATTTTTTAATATTGTGGGTATTTTTTCTGTCAACGGGGCTAACTTAAGTTGCACATACTGTGAGGCATTCTCAGTTACCCATGACCGGCCAGATACTATCGGCCGTACTGGTGGGGGATATATCCCTTTGTGCATTTTGGGTAACCCCTTGATGATGGGAATTAAAGGGGCCCCAATATCCAAATAGTCATATAGCTGTTTATCAATGCATCTTGACATTAGAAGATCGTAGAGTACATCTTGAACATTCCTAATAATTAACATGACTTCAGATCTATTTATCATTGAATATGCAGTATCATCACTTAACATCATGTTCATCATGTTATTATAAAGGCTGGAATCCATTATTACTACCCCCCCCCCTTTATCTGTAGGTCTAAATATTACACTTTCATCATTACATAGTAAGTCCAAACTGCGCCTTTGTAACTCTGGTGGGACACTAATTGCTTCCGGAGTTGAACAGTCAGCCAGACCTTCAGTGATTATGGGGTCTCCTGTCAGAGAAGGGCCCATGCCATCCCTGATTCTGTGGATCTCCTCTGCTTCTGGGTCTGCATCCATTGAAGAGGCCATCTCTGCCGTGGCACCCCTGTCTGAAGCTGAGTCAAACTTATGTCTAGATTTTTGAAATGTGAGATAACAAAACACTTTTTTGGTTTCTGTGGGACCTCGAACTTCACTGATGGCAGACAATCTTATTGTTTTTACTCACTGTTCTGCATATTTTTCTTCACAGCTGGGCCAAGCAAAGATGACCCATCAAATGGGACAGTCCCAGCTGGCCTAGCCACTCCATCTGGAGCATTATTTATCAGGTGCAAGAAGCAGTTTGTAATAATGAACATGGAAGAGTAGTCTCAAGCGGTTTCTTTGACTCTGCTGTTAGTACAGCCTTCAGAGTTGATAGAACTTGTTGGGACAAATATCTCAGAAACCTATTCATGTGTGTGATGTAGTTTGGGGCCCTAAAGCCTGAAACACATGGTCACTTCCTACATCTATCCAATGCCCTGGATTCTTTATTAGGGAGATGGACAGAAATAGTTTTCAGTTCTCTTTGGTCGACAAAAGGGGGGGGGGGATTCTGTTGGGTTTATGTGGCTGCCTCACAGGTGTCTGGCTCTCGTCAAGTCCTCCTAGCTGCTAAGTCTACTAACTTTTTGGTTGGAGGGACCACCCAGAATGTAGATGGTGTCTTCTCATAGCCTTCAAACAATACTTCCTTATCCTGAGAAGGGTGGGGTCAATGGACCAAACTCCTCTCTGCTGCATCTATTCTAAAATTGTGCCAAATGAGGAGTCTTCCATACGCACTGCAAGGAACCCTCTCTATCCTCCGATTCAGTATTAGAGGTGGGAGACTCCAAAAGGGAATTCAAATGTTTCCTCTTACATGACCTCTTTTTTTCTGGAAGATTAGTGGAAGTGTCACCTAACTACTGCAGCTTCTGAGCAGTTGGTTTGAGACTTACGGAGTGACTCTGACCAGTGGATGCCTGATGAGAAAAAGATAAGAAGAGAGAGGGGCCATGGGGTGGAACCACATCTGGTGGTACCTGTGGAACCACCCTCTTGGTTGAAGAAATGGTCCTCCTCAACACCTGAAAGGCTGAACCAACTCCCATCGGATCTGGAGAGACTGATGCTGCTGACAGATCCAAATTGAAGAAACAGACAAAGTTGCCAGAGAGACCCCTGAACCCATGAAAGTTGAAGATGACCCTTGCTGACGGAATCAGCATCAAAGATTCAAAGGTGGAGACAGAGGAGTCAGAAGACACAGGGTAAATTAGTCCTTCGGCAACAAAATCCAGGAGGAACAACTGTTGTGAAGTAGCCATAGCCAAAAGATGGACCGGTGAGGAAGCAAGGATGGGGGCAGATTAAATTTCCTTCAGAGTTGAAAGAGATGGTATGATCCCCATCTCTGTCTGCATCTTGAAGAATATCTGCATCATACAAATCAAATATACATCTGAGGTACTCCTGTAAGGCTTACAGTATCACATGGAAACAGAAAAGGAAGGCCTGGATGGAGGATGCACTAATTTCTCTGAAGACAAGGATTTCTTGGGAGAATCCTAAATGGTGATAGGATCTATAAGCTCTGGATCTGAAGGTGATGCTTAGGTAGGGGGTTTGGGCCCTAAGCTCCTCAAACCTCTGGACCTTCAAAACCAGTGTTGGAACCAAGGAACCACCAGGTCTCTTTTTCAGATTGGAGTCTATTGTACTTTTGCAGCTTGTCAGGAGTCTTTTTAGGCTTGGAGACTCCTACATCTGGCGGCAGAAGATTTTCAGAATCAACTTATTCCTCCTGTCCTCCAAGGCTCTAGGATCAAAGGAAGCCAAATTTCATATTCAACAGATAACTGGGGACCCCCCAAACACATGATGCAGAAGTCAGAGGTCATGCAAGAAAAAAAGCCCACCTGTGTAGCACGGTAGGTTAATGCACTGTGCTATAGTTGAGAGGGACCCGGGTTTGAGACTTGTGGTGGAATTTTATGTTCGTACATGGAACATTTTTTAAAGCTTGTTTGCTTTCCCATCATCAGAACTTAAACTCAACAATTACTAGGGGTAACTGCTAAAACAAGAACTGTTAATGTCAAAAAGTACCACACTACAAACAGCACTCTAGCTACTAGCTACAGCTATATACAAGTAACCTAACTGAATACCTACTTAAATATATATGAAATGAATACTTAAATACTTAACCATCTCAACATGCAATATCAACAGGAGAAAAGCAGAACAGAAACTCAAGAGCAGGAGAATGCAATGGAGAAAGAACTTAAAAGGCAGTTCAGTAACAGCAAAAGAAGAACGGCTATATAACATTTCAACACGAACAACTGCTAACAACTAATGTACATGAGTAATCTATACAGGATCGCAAGGATATTAAGAACAAACTGGGTGAAACACTTAACTGCGAGAGATCACGGTTCCTACTGCAAAGGTGGCAAACAAGATCTGAGGTAACTAGGGGAAGCAGTGCATTATGGGAGGGAAACTGTTAAAGGGGTTCGAGTCTGGAGCTCTGCTACTGCCAAGTTGGATCCAACAAGCAGCTCAAGGACCCACATGTTGGATCAGACAGACTAAATTTGCAGGACATCAATTATTAAAAGGCCTTACTACTGACTCTTACACTCATTTCAGTTAAGGGGACCCACTTGTTTTTCCTCTGTGAAATATAGAACAATCAAAGTACCTGATGCATTATAAAATGAAAAACAATGAAGCCACCCTGGCTAAAGATGAAACATATAGCCTGATGCATAAAGTACTTTCAGACACAAAAAGTAGCTCATCTGAAAATTACAGTCCAAGAAAACTTGGTTCGAAAACAGAATTATTATTACTGACAAAATATTCACATGAAAACAGAATTACTATTGAAAACTATTCACATGTTGAGATTATGTCTCATCATTTCTAGTTCTCAAGCTGTTTATTATCTGGCAGCTTATTCACTCTTGGGAAAGGCAGAGATGCTGTACTCATCACATTGCAACATGCTTTAAGTGATGTAAGGTAATGTTAACTGCATGAAATTTAATCTCATATTTTACACTGCTAGCTCAACAGCATAAGCCATGTAATATCCCATTATCGGCTACAGCAGTGCAGCGGCTGTTTTCTTAAAAAGTTACTTTTATTTAACCTCAGAGTATCAACAAGTTATGTTCTAATTAAGCTTTATGGCAGTACAAAAAAGTAACCTCTAGTAGGTTCATAGGTAAGCCCACGAGACCACTCCGGCACCTAGCCAGATTTACCAAATGGCCAAAGGTACTCTGGCTTAAGTGACTTGCTCAGAGTCGCATAGCAAGCAAACGGAGACTGAAGAAATTAATCCATGGAGTACATGAAGCAGCTCATTAACAGTTCATGTCTTAACTCTCTGTCCTAACGGCTATGCAGTCACACTTTAACATATTACCCTCAGGTAAACTTCCTTTCATTATTTGTAATTTCTTTCCCTACAACACGTTGACATTTTGTCATGATGGGAGACAGCATAACATTGTGTTCACACTAATGCATGCAATTTTAAGACTCCTAAGTGAAATGATTAAAAAGAAAGTCTTCATGGCAATTTCAGATGTTATGTTTCAGCAGCCTCAAAAGGCTTTAAGTTGGTATATTTGAATGCTAAATTCAGCTGACAGTCTGGTGGGTGCACTGGATAAGGAAGCCTGACACACAACACTCCATTACGAAAGCCCAAACAAATCTCTGGAAATAATGGCTAGCAGACCAAAACATTTATATGGAGCTATTTTTCCTCCACTGAAGTACTGTTGCCTTCTGGCTCATTCACCGATTTCTCCTCTAGAGGTTCCCATGCTTGGTGGTACCACAGTGTTACTCAGTGACTGGGAAGGAGTCTCCCTTCTGGTTAATAGGTTCACATGTACTTACTAGACTTTCAGTTCAGGTGACCATTGGTGGAACACAGCCCAATTTCCCAACTGCCCCAAAGCACTGAGTGATTGAATGACTTGCTCAAGGTTATACAATAAACAGATGAAGGCTGAGGGAATCAAAACCCTGGACCATAGAAAGCAACTTAACTCAAAGTACAGTTTTGTACCTACCATAAATGTAGATGTTAGAGTGGTTATGCTGCTGCAGCCATCACACTTGGGTTATCTGCCGTCAGGCGGTCCCCGCAGTCGGCCTGAATTCCAAAGCCTTGGTCCGGCGTCGGTTGTCGTCGCTTCTTCCCTGACGTCAGTGCGGCAGGGGTATAAGAGAGGCAGCCGACACCATTTTCTTCAGTTTTTCTTGCCCCAGATGTCAGGTGCCCCCAAACTAAGAAGGCAAAATAAGAAGCTTGCAAAACATACCTTAGTGCAAAACAGTGGTACTAGTTGTAAGCAAATACACCATATAGACATGCATCCCAAAGGTTGAAGTACATGGAGGTATAAGAGAAAGCCTTGTTAGAAAGAGGGGATGGATGGAGGGTAACCTGGACTGCAGCAGCATAACCACTCGAACATCTACATTTATGGTAGGTACAAAACTGTACTATGTTCAACGTGCTATGCTGCTGCAGTCATCACACTTGGGTAGAGTCCCAAAGCTATGGTTGGGTGGTAGGAGCTAAACTGGGTTAGGTGCAGCTAAGATGCCCTGCAGAACTGCAGTGGCAAACCCAGCTCTGGTTTTTGAGTACAGAGGAAGGTGGTAATGCTTGGTGAAGGTGTGTACTGAACTCCAGGTAGCTACCTCCAGAATGTCCTTTGTTGGGACTCCTCGGAGGAAGGCTGCTGAGGTTGCTGTAGCCCTGGTAGAGTGAGACCTAATACTAGCAGGCACTGCTTTCCCGTGGTGTGAGTAGCAAAAGCGGATGCAATGTGCTATCCATTTGGAGATGGTCTGCTTTAAAATAGCCTTTCCTTCTGAGCCTGGTGCATAGGATACAAGGAGTTGGTCAGATTTTCTGAAGGCCTTTGTCCTGTCCAAATAGTAACGTAGTTGTCTGTGAATGTCCAAAGAGTGAAGGAGTCTTTCTCCTGTATTCTGTGGGTTTGGATAAAAGGTGGGCAAGTGTATGGTCTGATTGAGAGCCACACTGGATACTACCTTTAGCATGAAAGAAGGGTTGGTGCTTAAAGATACTCTGTCCTGATGGAAAATTATGAAAGGTTCCACTGCCATAAGTGCCTGCAGTTCTGAGACTCTGCATGCTGAGGTGATAGCTAGCAGCAGGGCTGTCTTCCATGACAAGTATTGAAGCTCTGCTGAAAAGGCTGGTTCGAAAGGAGGGAGTGTTAATTTTTCCAGAACAAAATTTAGATCCCAAGTTGGAGTAGGTGGTTTTCTGGGGGGGTCTTATATTTTTTGCCCCTCTGAGAAACTGCCTTAGCAAAGGACGAGAGAAAATGGGAGGAACCGTATCATATTGAGCTGAAATGGCTGAAGCATGGATCTTTATGGATGAGAAGGAAAGGTCTTTATGTAGCAGCTCAGTTAGATATTGGAGTATGTGTGGAATATTTGGGATACCAGGATTTAGGCTTCTGGCCTGGTTCCATACACAAAATCTTTTCCATTTGTCCGAGTAAGTTTTTCTGGTGCTGGGCCTCCTGGCCTCCAAAATGACATTCTGGACGTCCTTTGAGAGAAGTGTTGTTTGATAATTTAAGGTACTTTCCATGCAGCTAGATTTAAGGTCCTTAGCTGACTGTGAAGTATCTGAGAGTTCTGTTGTGTTAACAGCTGAGGGAATTGAGGTAAGATCCATGGAGGGCTGTGAGACAAGTTTCGTAGTAGTGGGTACCAGTGTTGACGTGGCCAGTCCGGGGAAATAAGGATCATCTGTGGTCTCTCCGATCTGGTTTTCAGTAATACCTGGGAGAGTAGAGGCAGAGGTGGGAAGGCGTAGACTGACAATGCTGTCCAACTGAATGATAGGGCATCCACTTTCCAGGCCAGGGGATGGTAAGTCCTTGTGCAAAATTTTTGTAGCTGGCAGTTGTTGGTTGAGGCAAACAGATCTATGCCTGGCGGTCCCCACCTTTGAGTTATCATTGAGAATACTTGTGGGTGTAGTCTCCACTCGTGAGGGTCTGTCAAATTTCTGCTTAATTTGTCTGCCAAAATGTTTTCTTTTCCTGGCAGGAATTGTGCTTGTAGTTGAACTTGGTAAGTTAATGTTGTGACAAGTCCATTGCCTGTCTGCATAGTGGGTAGGAGTGCGTCCCTCCTTGTTTGTTTATGTACCACATAACTGTGGTGTTGTCCGTCCTTATTAGAAGTTGTCCTGGATGCAAAAGGTCCTTGAAGGCTGTTAGTGCATTTTTTACAGCTAGCATCTCCTTTTGATTGATGTGTAGCTGCCTTTGGTTTGCAGACCATTTGCCCTGTATGCATTGTCCTGCCATGTGTGCACCCCAGGCGTAGTCTGATGAATCTGTTGTCAAGGTTTGGTTTGGAGGAGGTGAGACAAAAGGAAGGCCCTTGTTTGCTTGGCATGCTTGAGTCAACCATAGAAACTCTTTTTGAAAGCAGGGAATGAGAGTTATACTTGCTTCGAGGCTGTGTCTGTGCTGGGACCATACACTTTTTAGGTACCACTGCAGTTTTCTCATATGTAGCCTTGCATATGCAATTAGTCGAATGCAGGATGCCATGTACCCCAATGCCTGCAGGTATTTCCTTGCAGTGAGCTGGGTAGAAATTGCCATGTTTTTGAAGTACTGAGCCAGTTGTTTTTGCTTGTCTGGCGTGAGGTAAGCCATCTGGGTCGTTGTATTGCACCCAGGAAAATTATTTCTTGTGAGGGTATTAGTTTTGACTTCTCTTTGTTCACTGTGTACCCTAGTCAACTTAGCAACTTTGTCACAAATGCCAGATGCTGTAGTAGGATGTTTTTGCTGTCCGCTTGGATCAGGCAGTCGTCCAGATATGGATAAATTTGTATTCCTCGCTGTCTGCAGTATGCAATTATTGATGCCAGGCATTTCGTGAATACTCTGGGCGCAGTGGATAAGCCAAAGGGCAATGCAGAGAATTGATAATGCGTTGTGCCTGCCAAAAATATGAGGTATCTTCTGCAATCTTGTCTGATAGGGACCATGCAGTTATGCCTCTTGGAGGTCCAACGTTACCAGCCAAGACTCCTTGCCCAACATGGGAAGAAGCTGCTGTAGTGTGAGCATTTTGAATTTGGGAATGTCCAGGTACATGTTTAGAATTGAAAGGTCTAAGATGGGTCTCCAGGCTTTGCCCTTTCTTGGTACTAGAAATAGTCTTGAGTAAAATCCTTGACCTTGCTCTTTTGCAGGTACCTTTTGAATTGCTTTCATGTTCATGAGAGCTGAAATTTGTTTTTGTGCCTCTGCCCATTGGTTTGTTGGCAGATTTGGCATGCCTCTCATCCGTGGTAAAGTGTGAAAATGAAATCTGTAGCCTCGGGTAATAATATCCAGAACCCATTTGTCCTTTGTTATGATGTGCCAGTTTTGTGGGAAAAGAGCCAGTTTTCCTCCTAGAGATGCTGCCTGGGCAAATATGCTTGGCAGGCGAAGAGGAAAGTCATTGAGTTTGTTTTCTGAAGGGTTGAGATCTGTCGTCCCCCCCTGTTTGAGTTGTTGTTTGCCATTGTCTAGGCCTGAAGGTACCCTGTGCCTGGCATCTGCCCCTAGGGCGTCTGTACCTGCCCCTTTGGTGTCTGTCTGAAGCAGGAAAGGACCAGTTTTTTGATGGCCAGTTTCTGCTGAAGCAAGGAGGTTGTACCTGTAAACAATCCTTAACTGTTTGCATTGATTTTGCCTTTTCTTCCATCTTCTTTAAAACTTCCTCTGTTTCGACACCAAATAACACATCCTTTTGCAGTGGAGCATCCAGTAACTTTGCTTTGACATGCTCTGGTAAGGTCTGCTCTTTTAGCCAAGCATGTCTACGTATTACAGACCCTGTGACTGCTGCTCTACATGAGGCCTCCAAAGAATCAAAACCACACTGCAAGGTATGCTTTCCCACTTGTTCTGCTGCATGCAACAAATCTTGCATCCCTTTGAAATCTAGTTGATCTGTTTGAGGGATCATTTTCTGTTTTAACTGAGTAAGCAAGCACTGCTGGTATTTAATCATGTGGAATTGGCAGTTTAATGCCCTCATGGCCAAAGTGGCAGAGGTATACACTCCCCCCCCCCCATCTTTCTAATGCCCTGGAATCTCTTTACGCAGATAGTGGATTCTTAGCAGTAGAGGCCTTAACCCCTTTGGGACCCTGGGAAATGGTTTCTGGGTCTGCAGCTGGGCTTTTATATAAAAACTTATGAGAGTCAGGGACACAGTAGCATCTGTCAGGTTTAGGTGGTGCTGGAGGTAAGGAATCTAGATTTAGACTGGATTCAGTGTAAACATCATCTAGAATGTCCAAAACAGGTGGAATGGTTAGGAGTCTATGCTGAGGCAAAAGAAGAAACTCACGGAGTCTTTTCTTGGAGTCAGAGTAATCTTGTCCTTCCCAGTGGAAATGCTCTCTCATGGTGTGCAGGGTTTCCCCAAAAGAGAAGTCCTCAGGGGGGGGGGGGGGAACAGAGGGAATAGACTCCTCAGCATCTGAGTCTTCATAGAGAGGGAAGGGGTAATCCTGTTCTTCAGAGTCTGCTGAGGAAATGGATTCCTGGTCAGAAGGAGGTAAATCTTCCTCCAGTCTAGGCCTTTTTTCAGGAGGGGGCTGGAACCTCTGATAAGGGTAATCAGGTCCTCCGCCATTTTGAGCATCTGTTTTTTAGGCATAGGGGCCTGCATGGGAGTCTGTGGACTCGGTTTCTTAACCTTTGGAAGTTCAGTGTATGACTTAACGGAAAGAGTCGTCGGTTTAAAAACGCCTTCTGAAACCAAAGGCCTGTCCACAGTCTCCAGGTCGCCGCCAAGGCTGGTATCTGCGGATTGAGGAAGAACCGGCTCCAGTGGCCCGGTAGATTCTGACTGAGAGGTAGTTGTATTTTCTAAATCTGTGGTAGTCAGGGGCTGCGTAGGTGCCTCACTGAGTACCGAAGATCCGGCGGCAAGCCTAACCGAGACCTCGGTTTCTGGTCTAGGCTGCCGGTCTTTGTCCTTGCGTTTTTTAAAAATAGCGGTAGTCGGAGGTTCTGATGACATAATGTAATTGAATTTTCTGCCAAAATAATGTCGGGCGGTATCAGCCCGGCGCTTAATAGTGCGTTTATTGAACCTAGCGCAAAACCGACAACCAGAAACGTCGTGGTCTGGGCCTAGGCAAGGAATACAATAAGAATGAAAATCATTATAAGGTATTTGTTTCCCACAAGGAATACAATTATTAACTTTGTCTGACATCGGTCTGAGGCAAGAAAAGTTTCCCCAACGGGGTACTTAGCTTTATAGAAGACTTCAGCTGAAATTCTGTTCGAAAATCTCAGGAGCTGGCCGACCGGCACTTGCGAACTGCTTCTGCTTCGGGCACCGCGCAGCAAGAAAGACTGGAGAAAATGGCGTCGGCTGCCACTTTTATACCCCTGCCGTACTGACGTCAGGGAAGAAGCAACGACAACAGACGCCGGACCAAGGCTTTGGAATTCAGGCCGACTGCAGGACCGCCTGACGGCAGATAACCCAAGTGTGATGACTGCAGCAGCATAGCACAATGAACATCCTTAATTCTCAGTGCCAACGGCCAGACTATAGTAGTTCCACTGGGGACTGAACCTAGGACCTACTGTGCATCAGGCAGATGTGACAACCATCCAAAGGTAGGCCTCCAACTCCCCACAGACAGGATTGTGAGGTTTTCTGTTATATATGTTCAAACTGGTTGGGGCCAATTGAGGAGCCGTCATACTGCAGCTCACACTGGGATTCTTCTTCTAAGCCCCATCTTCCTCTGACATACTGGGCCTACTTCACCTTGGGGTGGGTGGGGGGTGTACGCATGTGTACTGGTCATGTGAGGGGAACCAACCTCTCCTATGTTATGTGCCCCACTTTTCCCTACCCCCATGCCAAAGCAATGGCTCTGTTATCACAGCGTCAGTATTATCACAGTAATTCATGAAAAAGACAAAACCCCAGCATGCCCCCAAACACCTCCCCTTTAAACAGGTGAGCAGGCAATGCCTTGTCACCATTCCTCTTCCATCCTTTCCAACTTCAGCAGGTGTCAGAGATGCTAATTGAACTGGCAGGGGTCACCAGGGTTGCAACCAGGGCTATATCCCACTACATGAATGGAGCTGGCCAAAATAATTGCTAAGCGTTTTTACTAATAAAGACCAATTCCAATCGTAAAGATGATGAATTCAGCCTAATGTAGCCAGCAGGTAGCAGAAAGAAGAAAAGTACAGTTTTGTACCTACCATAAATGTAGATGTCCGATAGACATGCAACTGCAGTCATAACATGTGGGTTGTCCTGCCTCAGGCAGCCCTCGGTCGGCCGGATTCCAAAGTCTGGGTCGATGTCGGCTGATGTCGCATTTCTCTCCGACGTCAGAGCGGCTGGAGTACATAAGCATCAGCCGACGCCATTTTCTTCAGTGTTTCTTGCCCCAGATGCCAGGTGCCCTCCAAGGAAGGCTGTAATCAAATTGGAAGACAAAAACAGGATTCCAAACAAGTAAATGAGCAATAAAACAAATACACCATAACAGATATCCCCAGCTAAGAGTAACAGGGATAGGCGTGGACCCTAGGCATAGAGGGGTATGGAGGGGGGGGAAATCCGACTGCAGTTGCATGTCTATCGGACATCTACATTTATGGTAGGTACAAAACTGTACTATATCCTTCAAGAATGCAACTGCAGTCATAACATGTGGGTAGAATACCATAGCTTAGCTGGGGGAGGAAGTATGCTCTAGGAAAGAGATGGTGTGGCAATCAAACCCTGCAGGACTGCCGAAGCAAAGCCTGCTCTGGATCTGGAATATAGAGGGAGATTGTAGTGTTTGGAGAATGTATGCACGGAGCTTCATGTAGCAGCTTCTAGAATGTCCTTTGTAGGCACCCCTCTTAAGAATGCTGTAGAGGTGGCTGTAGCTCTGGTGGAATGTGGTCTGACATTGGCTGGAACAGTCTTTCCATGAAAGGAATAACAGAATCTGATGCAATGTCCAATCCATTTAGAAATAGTCTGTTTTGAAATTGCTTTTCCTTGGACTGCAGGGGCGTAAGCTACAAAAAGTTGTTCAGACTTCCTACTGGCCTTGGTTCTGTCCAGGTAGTATCAAAGTTGTCTGTGAATGTCCAAGGTATGCAAAAGTCTTTCCCACTTATTCTCAGGATTGGGGAAGAAAGCAGGCAGATGAATGGCTTGATTTAAAGAAACCCTAGATACCACCTTTGGCATAAAAGTAGGGTTGGTCCTTAATGAAACCCTGTCTCTGTGAAAAATAATAAAGGGTGGTATTGCCATTAGGGCCTGTAGCTCAAACCCTTCTTGCTGAGGTAATTGCCAACAGGAAAGCTGTCTTCCATGAGAGAAATTGCAAGTCAACTGAAGCTGCTGGCTCAAAAGGAGGTAGAGTCAGTTTTTCTAAGACAAAATTGAGGTCCCAGGCTGGCACTGGGGCCTTTCTTGGTGGCTTAATGTTCTTGATTCCCCTGAGGAATTGTCTTAGTAGGGGGTGAGAGAAAACAGGAGGATCAGTGTTGTATCTAGCTGAAATAGCAGATGCATGTATCTTTATGGAGGAATATGAGAGGCCGTTCTTTAACATGTCTGCCAAATATTCCAAGATGAGTGGGATGTTCAATAATGATGCATCATGTCCCTTGCTGGTATTCCAATTGCTGAATCTTTTCCATTTTGCTAAGTAAACTGGTGGATGGTCTTCGAGCCTCTGTTAGTATCCGCTGAACTTCCTTGGAGAGAGATAAGCTGAAGTTATTTATGGGATCTCCCAGGCTGTTAGCTGCAGTGTCTGAAGATTTGGATGCAGTGTTTCGAAATTGTGTTGAGTCAAAAGTAGGGGCCACTGGGGGAGGGCCCGCCTCCTGGTGTGACATATGCTCCGTAGTAGTGGGTACCAGTGTTGTCTTTGCCAATCCGGAGCTATTATGATTCCCTTGGGCTTCTCTGCTTTGATCTTTAGTAATACTGAGGTCATCAGTGGCAGAGGTGGGAATGTATAGATTGCTAGGGAGTTCCAGTTGAATGAGAGGGCATCTATTTTCCAAGCTTTTGGATGGTATGTCCTTGTGCAAAATTTTGGTAGAAGATGGTTGAGGTGAGAGGCAAATAGGTCCACTTCTGGCTTGCCCCATGTCGCAGTGAGTTGTCTGAAGGCCTTCAGATGTAACCTCCACTCGTGTGGATCTGTGAAATTCCTGCTTAGGCTGTCCGCCAACACATTGTCTTTTCCTGGAACAAACTGGGATTGTAACTGGATGTTTAGGCTCAGTGATTTCTCCCAAAGCTGCATTGTCAGTCTGCAAAGGGGGTAAGAGTGGGTGCCCCCCTGCTTGTTTATGTACCACATCACAGTGGTGTTGTCTGTCCGTATCATTAAATGGCCTTGCTGGAGTTGGTGTTGAAAAGCCTCAATGGCATGCATTACTGCCAGCATTTCCTTTTGGTTTATATGCAGATGTGTTTCCTTTGGAGACCATTGTCCTTGTATACACCTGCCTTCCATGTGCGCCCCCCCATCCAAGGTCTGAGGCGTCTGTAGTCATGGTCTGTGTTATCTGTGGTTTTTTTGAATGACATACCTGTGTTTTCCTGACTCACCGAGGCCCACCATAGGAATTCCTTTTGTAGGCATGGGATGAGTGGTATGATTGTCTCCAAGTTGTTGCTGTGTTGAGACCAAATGCTTTTTAGGTACCATTGAAGCTTTCTCATGTGTAGTTTTGCTAATGGGACCAGTAGAATGCAGGATGCCATGTAACCCAGGGCCTGTAGGAATCTCCTTGCAGTCATCTGGGTGAGTTTTGCTAAACCTTTGAAGTAATGAGTTAACTTCTCTTGCTTGTCTTCTGTCAGGTAAGCCATCTGAGAGGCTGTGTCTAGTTTGGCTCCTAAGAAGATTATTTGCTGGGATGGCTGCAGTCTTGACTTTTGGAAGTTGACTGTGTATCCCAGAGCTTGAAGCAATCGTATGACATAATCCAGGTTTTTTGTCAACATCAACTTGTCGTCCGCTTGTATGAGGCAGTCATCCAGGTACGGATAAATTTGAATACTCTGGAGCCTGCAATGAGCAATTACTGAAGCCAGGCATTTTGTAAATACTCTGGGCGCAGTAGATAAGCCAAATGGCAATGCTGAGAATTGATAATGCTCTGGCCCTGCAAGAAATCTGAGGTATCTTCTGCAGCTGTGTCTGATAGGGACATGCAGGTATGCTTCCTTGAGGTCCAGAGTAATCAGCCACGACACCTTGCCCAGCATGGGAAGGAGTTGCTGTAGGGTCAGCATTTTGAACTTTGGTACTATGAGAAAGGTGTTTAATGCGGACAAGTCCAGTATTGGTCTCCATTGAGATTCTTTTCTTGGAACAAGGAACAGTCTTGAGTAAAACCCCTGGTCTTGTTCTTGTTGTGGAACTCTTTCTATTGCTTTCATTCGAGTCAGCAGAGTGATTTGCTTGATAGCCTCTGCCCTCTGATTTTGTGGTAGGTTTGGCATGCCTTGTTTTCTTGGTAAGGTATGAAAATGAAACCTGTACCCTCGGTGTATAATGTCCAAAATCCATTTGTCCTTTGTCAGTCTGTGCCAGTTTTCTGCAAATAGAGATAATTTCCCGCCCAAGGGAGCTTCTAGTTGTTCCCTGGTGGGCGGTAGTAGAGGAAAGTCATTGAGTTTGTGATTGCTAGGCAGGTGAACCCCTGCGTCACTTCTTTGGTTTCCTGGCTGCCATTGTCGTCCCCTGTAAGGGCCTCTGTATTGGCCTCTTCCTCGGCCACGTCTGTTCTTACCCCTTTGAAACTTTTCTGGATTAGGAAAGGACCAGTTTTTTGAAGGCCAATTCCTACTGAATCTGAGGGGTTGAACCTGGAGGAAATCTTTCACAGTCTGAACTGATTTTGCTTTTTCTTCGATGGTCTTTAACACATCCTTAGCATTTGCACCAAAAAGCTTGTTCTTTTCCAAAGGTGCATCCAGAAGTTTTGCTTTTACATGATCTGGTAGAGGTTGATCTTTTAACCAAGCATGTCTATGAATCACTGCCCCTGTCATAGCTGCCCTACATGAAGCTTCTAGTGCATCATATCCACACTGCAGGAAGTGATTGCTTACTTGCTGAGTGTTATGTACAGCTTCCTGCAAAGTCTTCCTGTCTAAAGGATCAGGAGAAGCTAATGTTGTTTGTAAATCTTCTAAGAGATAATCCTGATATTGTAACATATGAAAAAGGCAATTTAAAGCTCTCATAGATAAAGTAGTGGATGTGTAAACCTTTTTGCCCCATCTCTCTAATGACCTCGCTTCCCTGTTGGAGGGCAAAGGATTTTTTGAGGTGGAGGCTGAAACTCCTTTAGGCCCCTGTGAAATAGTTTCCAAATCAGCAGTATGGGCCCTGAATAAATGGGAATGAGTTTCTGGGACCCTGTAATACCTGTCTGGCTTGGCTGGAGCAGGAGGAAGAGAATCAGGGTAGCACTAGAGTCAGAATACAAATCATCCAGAACATCAAGTACAGGAGGAATAGCTAAGGGCCTGTGCTGAGGCTTCTTAAGGAAAGTCCTAAGGCGTTTCCTAGAATCAGAATATTCCTGACCTTGCCACTTGAAATGTTCCCTCATGGTGTGCAGAACTTCCCCAAAAGAAATATCCTCAGGAGGGGAGGCCGAGGGGATGGAATCTTGTGCATCCGAGTCCTCATAGGTCTGGAAGAGCTCTTCCTGGCTATCAGAGTGGACAGAGCCCTCAGAGTCTTCATCTGAAGGAATAGGGTCAGAGGGTTCAACCCGGGGCCTTTTATCAGGAGGAGGCTGGGATGCTCTCTCAGGATGGGCCTGTGAACCTCTAATCATGGAAATTAATTCAGCAGCCATGGACATAATTTGTGTCTCCGGAGTCGGCTGAGGTAAGGATTTAGAAGTAATATGCTTTGTTTTGCTGGCTGCCTTAGCCCTAGTGTAGGCCTTAATAGACATGGCCATAGGAGGCCTGGCAGCTCCACGTGCAGGAGTGACCTTGTCTACAGCAATGGTCTCGGGCATTTCCTCGGTTTCGGTATCCGGAGGAAAATCTATAACTGGCGTTGGAGTAATGTCTGGAATCGGAGTCGTCGGTAATGCGTTGTCTTCGGTCCAGAGCGGTGGAGAGACCGTCTCAGAGGGAACCGGAGCACTCGCGCTAGTTTTTGGCGTGGAGTAGGAGGTAGACGCGGGCCGAGGATGTCGGTCCCAGTCTTTTCGCTTTTTGGGAGTTTGTGATGTCGGAAGATCCGACGGCATGGTGTAAGCAAATTTATCGCCGGAAAAATCTTCAGCGAACTCCGCCCGGCGCCTGAGAGTGTGCTTGTTGAAGCGAGCACAGGCTACACAGGCTGAGACGTCGTGGTCTGGGCCCAGGCAAGGGAGGCAGTAAGAGTGGAAATCCTTATGAGGTATTTGTTTACCACAAAAAAGACAATTGTTAACTTTTTCAGTAATTTCTGACATCAGCTGAGGCAAGAAAAGGTCCCCAACGGGGTACTTAGCTTTTTTTGATGACTTCGGTATCGTAGAATACAGGAGCTGACCAACCGGCACTTGCGAACTGCTTCTGCTTCGGGCACCGCACGGCAAGAAAGACTGAAGAAAATGGCGTTGGCTGATGCTTATGTACTCCAGCCGCTCTGACGTTGGAGAGAAATGCGACATCAGCCGACGTCGGACCCAGACTTTGGAATCCGGCCGACCGAGGGCTGCCTGAGGCAGGACAACCCACATGTTATGACTGCAGTTGCATTCTTGAAGGACATCACTGCAGAAACTTATGCTGGGCCCAAAATTAAATGCAATATAACTTTAACACAGGAGACCTGACTTCCTTCACAGCATTTGTGATAGCTGAGGAAAGTGCCCCTATGTAGAATCAACCACAAGTTCTTCACGCATACAGGAGAGTCTGGAGATTAGGATGCAATACTGATCTTTGCTGCTAAGTCGGCAATGCTTTGCGCAGAAGAAGCAGGACTGGTGGGAAGCATGACTGCTACAGAAGCACCAAGTATCACGGTTGTCTGGACTACTAGGATGCAATCAGAAGGGAAGAAGGAATTCTGAAAATGAATATAATGAAAGAAAGACCAAAATAGCATGAAATGCAAAAATATTTCTATGTATATATTTCTAAATTTTAGACCTACCTCTCAACTCGGTTAAAATTTCAATCCTTTGATCCAGAATTGCTTCTAGTTGTGTAGCATAGGAATCCGCATCATAATCAACTTCTTCTGTCATTTCTAGTAGTGCCTTTTCTTCTTCTAGCCACCGGATAGATTCCTAATAACAATAAAATCAACAGCTTTAAAAGAGCTTTCCATTGTTTAGCATCCCTGAATGCTTGCACAATCAGACCCGTGTTGCAAAATAAATAAATAAATAAAATAAAATGCAGCAGAAACAAGAATAAAAAAGAAATAATGTTAACTTGTTTCATATTCTTTAACAAGAAAAAAAAAAAATAAAGCATAACCGCATAAAAGCAAGACAGGCATATAAAAAAAGAAGTTATGTACTCACCATAATGTTCCATCTGTGTTGTCGATTTTCATTTATCCTTCACCTTTGGGTTACGGTATCCTCGGAACCGACTTGGCTGTTACATAACTTGTGCCAGCCAAAACCTCTCAAGCTAAGACTTTACCCACAATGCCCCTCTCCAGATTACCTCAGATTGAGTTTGCAGGTACACAGCAAGACAAATATATTTGTAAAGAGGCCATGTCCAAGATTAAACCTGATAAAGTTACCAGGACAAGAGTCAGATCCTCCAGAAAGCCCCCAGGAGGAGGAAGGAGGATGGGGTGTAAAGGATAAATGAAGACTGACAACACAGATGGAACGTTATGGTGAGTACATAACTTCTTTATCTGATGTTGTCAATCTTCATTTAACCTTTTTCTTTGGGACAGAGTCCCCAGCTACTTTAGGAAAGTACAGTTTTGTACCTACCATAAATGTAGATGTCCGAGAGGTATGCATCTGCAGTCCTAACATATGGGTTGTCCTGCCTCAGGCAGCCCTTCGGTCGGCCGGATTCCAAAGTCTGGGTCTGGCCTCGGCTGATGTCGCACTTCACCCGACGTCATAGCTGCTGTCAATTGGGTATAAAGGCATCAGCCGACGCCATTTTCCTCAGTGTTTCTTGCCCCAGATGCCAGGTGCCCTCTAGGAAGGCTAAATTTGGATAAATGCAAATGATTCCAAACAGTAGAGAGCAAACAAAAATAAACAAGTATATACATATATACAAACAAATACACCATAATAGATTCCCCCAGCTAGCTTAAAGATGGGCAATTACCCTAGGAGTACCACAGAGGGGAAGGAGGGTGGGTAATCCTGACTGCAGATGCATACCTCTCAGACATCTACATTTATGGTAGGTACAAAACTGTATTATGTCCTTCAAGGATGCATCTGCAGTCCTAACATATGGGTAGAATACCATAGCCAAACTGGGGGAGGAGGCACTAATATGATTATGGTGTAGTTAAGATCCCTTGCAAAACAGCAGTTGCAAAACCTGCCCGGGATCTGGAGTATAAAGGTAGATTATAATGCTTGGCAAATGTATGCACGGAGCTCCAAGTAGCAGCCTCTAAAATGTCTTTGGTAGCCACTCCTCGTAAGAAAGCTGTAGTAGTGGCTGTAGCCCTTGTGGAGTGAGGTCTGATGTTTTCTGGAGTTGTCTTTCCATGAAAAGAGTAACAAAATCCAATGCAATTTCCTATCCATTTTGAGATTGTCTGTTTTGAAATTGCTTTTCCTTCCATTCCTGTTGCATATGCTACCAGAAGCTGGTCAGTTTTTCTATTGTTCTTGGTTCTGTCCAGATAGTAGCGCAATTGCCTGTGCACATCCAAGGTATGTAGTAGTCTTTCCCCCTGTTCTGTGGGTTGGGGAAGAATGTTGGTAGGTGGATTGCTTGGTTCAATGATACCCTGGAGACCACCTTTGGCATAAAAGTAGGGTTAGTTCTCAAGGACACTCTATCCTGATGGAAGATAAGGAAGGGCTGTACTGCCATTAAAGCCTGTAATTCAGAAACCCTTCTTGCTGAAGTGATTGCAAGCAGGAAAGCAGTTTTCCAAGATAAGAACTGTAATTCTGCTGTTGCTGCTGGTTCAAAAGGGGGAAGTGTTAACTTCTCCAGCACAAAGTTAAGATCCCATGTAGGCAAAGGTGGCTTCCTTGGAGGCTTTACATTTTTAATTCCTCTCAGAAACTGCCTGAGTAGAGGATGAGAGAAGACTGGAGGATCCATGTTGTATTCTGCTGAAATTGCTGATGCATGAATCTTAATGGAGGAGTAAGACAGGCCATTGTGGAAAAGTTCTGCTAAATATTCCATGATGTTAGCTATGTTTGCTAATGATACATCTTCTCCTTTTGCTGTACTCCAAATGAGGTATCTTTTCCATTTGGCTGAATAAGTTTTCCTTGTGGAGGGTCTGCGAGCCTCCAGGATAATGTCTTTAACCCTCTGAGATAAAACTGGGTTATTTTGTTTTATGTAATATTCCAAGCAGCTAGCTGCAGAGTTTTCAAGTTTGGATGTAGGATCTTGAAGTTGTTCTGTGTTAGCAGTAAAGGAACTAGAGGCAGAGGCCATGCGTGTGCCCGAGACATACTCCTCAGTAGCGGGTACCAATGCTGCCTCGGCCAGTCTGGAGCTATCAGGATGATCCTTGGGTGATCTTCTTTGATCTTCAGTAACACTTTGTGCATCAAAGGAAGAGGTGGGAATGCATATGCTGTCAGGTTTTCCCAACTGAAGGATAGAGAGTCCACCTTCCAAACAAGAGGGTGGTATGTCCTTGTGCAGAATTTCCTCAATTGGTGGTTGTGTGGGGATGCGAACAGGTCTATTTCTGGTAGCCCCATTTCTGTGTTATAGATTTGAAGATGTTTGGATGCAGCATCCATTCGTGGGCATCCGTGGTAGTTCTGCTTAAGGTGTCTGCTAGTATATTTTCTTTTCCTGGCACAAATATGGCCTGGAGCTGAATGTTGAGTTTCAGGGCCACATTCCACAGGTCCATTGCCATCCGGCATAGAGGATATGAGTGTGTGCCTCCCTGTTTGTTGATATACCACATGACTGTGGTGTTGTCCGTCCTTATCAGCAAATGACCCTGTTGAAGAAACGGTCTGAATGTCTGAATTGCCTGCTTCACTGCCAGCATCTCCTTTTGATTTATGTGTAGATTCAGCTGGTCTTGTGTCCATAGGCCTTGTATACACTTGTCCACCATGTGTGCCCCCCATCCGAGGTCTGAGGCGTCCGTGGCGACAGTCTGGCTTGGGTGAGGCTTGTGGAAAGGCAGCCCTCTGTTCAACTGACAGGCCTGAGCCCACCACATGAATTCTTGCTTCAGGCATGGAATTATTGGAATTTGGGTTTCTAGGCTGTGCTTGTGCTGAGACCATAAATTCCTTAGGTACCATTGCAACTTCCTCATATGTAGTCTGGCATGTGGAATCAATATTATGCAGGATGCCATGTAACCCAGGGCTTGCAGGACTTTTCTTGCTGAAAGCTGGTTCTGCGTTGTTAATGCCATGAAATAGAGTGGTAGTTGCTTTTGCTTTTCTGCTGTGAGAAATGCCATTTGATTTGATGTGTCCAGTTCTGCACCCAAGAATGTTATCCTTTGGGATGGTACCAGCCTTGATTTTTTTATGTTGACTGTGTATCCCAGGGCTTGCAGTAGGTGAATAACCTTTTCCAAATCTTTTGTTAATTTGATCTTGTTGTCCGCTTGTATCAAGCAGTCGTCCAGGTATGGATAAATTTGAATTCCCTGAAGCCTGCAATGAGCAATTACTGATGCCAGGCATTTCGTGAATACTCTGGGTGCAGTAGATAAGCCAAAGGGCAATGCTGAGAATTGATAATGGTCTGATTCTGCAAGAAATCTGAGGTATCTTCTGCAATCTGGTCGTATAGGGACGTGCAGGTATGCCTCCTTGAGATCTAGAGTCACCAGCCAAGACTCCTTGCCCAGCATGGGAAGAAGTTGCTGTAGGGTCAGCATTTTGAATTTTGGAACAATGAGATATGTGTTCAGAGCGGACAGGTCGAGAATAGGCCTCCATTGGTTTTCTTTTCTTGGTACCAGGAAAAGTCTGGAGTAAAATCCTTGTCCTTGTTCCATAGACGGTACTTTTTCTATAGCTCTCATCCTTAGTAAGTGGTTGATTTGTCCTAGAGCGTTTTCTTTTTGGTTTGGTGGTAGGTTTGGCATTCCTCTCTTTCTTGGTAGAGTATGGAAGTGGAACCTGTAGCCTTTGTCTATTGTCTGTAAAATCCATTTGTCTCCTGTAATGCAATGCCAGTTTACTGAAAAATAAGGCTAGCTTTACGCCTAAGGGTGCTTCCAGTTGTTCCCTGGTAGGCGGTATCAGAGCCAAGTGATTGTGACTGTCCTGTGGTAGTGGTAGTAGGTGGATCTGTGGCAGTACTTCTTTGGTTGTTAGGCTGCCACTGACGTCCCCTGTAGGCACCTCTGGATTGACCTCTTCCTCTTGAGCGCCTATTTCTGCCTCTCTGTGTTCTGGAGGTGTCTGGAAAGGACCAATTCTTCGAGGGCCAATTTCTACTAAACCTCGGAGGCTGGACCTGTAAGAAATCCTTGACTGTTTGGACAGATTTTGCTTTTTCTTCCACCTTCTTTAACACTTGCTGTGCAGGGGAGCCAAACAAACTTTGTTTCTCCATGGGAGCATCTAGGAGCTTGGACTTCACATGGTCTGGTAATGATTGCTCTTTTAACCATGCATGCCTTCTGATCACTGTGCCAGTCATAGCTGATCTAAAGGAAGCCTCCAGTGCATCATAGCCGCATTTTAAGGAATGGTTACTGACCTGCTGAGTATTATGTACCAAATCCTGAAGGGACTTACGGTCTATAGGTTCAGGAGAAGACAGTTTTTTATTTAGCTGATCTAACAAAAATTCATGATACTGAATCATGTGGAATTGACAGTTTAAGGCCCTAGCCGAAAGCGTAGCAGAAGTATAAACTTTTTTACCCCATCTCTCTAATGCTCTAGATTCTCTTTCAGAGGGAGGGTTTTTGGCAGAGGCAGCTGCTACAGCTTTGGGGCCCTGTGAAATAGTTTCAGGATCTGCAATAGGAGCCTTATACAAGTGAAAGTGTGTGTCCGGGACCCTGTAGTATCTGTCGGGCTTAGCAGGGGCCGGGGGAAGAGAGTCAGGGGCAGTACAAGCATCATTAAATGCATCATCTACAACTGTTAGTACTGGAGGAATGGCTAAAGGCCTATGCTGTGGTAAATGTAAAAAGGTCCTAAGCAGTTTCCTTGAATCTGAAAAATCCTGGCCCTGCCATTGAAATTGTTCTCTCATAGCATGCAAGGTTTCCCCAAAAGAAAATTCCTCAGGAGGAGAGGCAGAAGGAATGGAATCTTCTGCATCAGAGTCCTCATATGGAGAATAAGGGCCTTCTGGAGGATTTGAATTTTCTGAATCATCCAAGGAATAATCTGTTGAAACTGGCTCAGGGGGCTCTGCTCTAGGCCTCTTCTCTGGAGGGGGATGAGAGGCCCTGTCAGGGTGAGGTTGGGATCCCCTGATCAAAGAAATTAGATCCTCTGCCAGGCTGAGCATTTGTGAACTAGAGGTAGGCCTGTGTGAGGGGGTTTTAGTAGGCAAGGCCTTAGAAGATTTAGCTGCTTTAGCCCTAGAAAAAGCCTTGATAGACATAGATGCAGGGGGCCTAGCAGCTCCACGTGCAGGAGTAGATATGTCTAAAGGAATAGTATCTGATAAATCCTGAGAACCTGCAACTGCAGGTGGAATTTCAGTAGCAGATTCAGCCATGCTGAGTGAGGCCTCGGCTGTAGGAGGCATGCTTTCGGCCGAAGGAAGAACCGTGGACTCGGTTTCAGCCGAAACCGAGACACTCGCGGTTGGCTTAACCGTGGTTTCGGCCGAAACCGCGGACCGCGAGTGTCGGTCCTTTTCCTTACGTTTTTTAGCTAATTGTGAAGTCGGAGTCTCTGACGGCATGTTGTAAGCAAAAGTGGGGCCGAAAAACTCCTCTGCAAATTCCGACCGACGCCTAAGTGTCCGTCGGTTGAAGGAAGCACAGGCTAGGTAAGCTGCTACGTCGTGGTCTGGGCCTAAGCAAGGAAGGCAGTAAGAGTGGAAATCCTTATGAGGTATTTGTTTCCCACAAGTTAAACAGTTATTTACTTTTTCTGACATCGGCTGAGGCAAGAAAGAGTCCCCAACGGGGTACTTAGCTTTTTAGAAGTCTTCGGTAGTAGTAATCTCTGGTTCTGACCGACCGGCACTTGCGAACAGCTTCTGCTTCGGGCACCGCGCGGCAAGAAAGACTGAGGAAAATGGCGTCGGCTGATGCCTTTATACCCAATTGACAGCAGCTATGACGTCGGGTGAAGTGCGACATCAGCTGAGGCCAGACCCAGACTTTGGAATCCGGCCGACCGAAGGGCTGCCTGAGGCAGGACAACCCATATGTTAGGACTGCAGATGCATCCTTGAAGGACATCTGGGTTGCCTTATGGAAGGATATTCCGGAGAACCATAGAGCCAAAAGATGCTCTTCCCCTTGAGACCATATCCAATTTGTAGAGAGTAATAAAGGTATCATGTCCACAACATTAGGGATAGCTAAAGGCCTGTGTTGAGGGAGGAGTAAGAATTCCGTAAGCCTCTTTTTGGAGTCAGAGTAATCCTGGCTTTCCCAGCACAAATGCTCCCTAAGAGTGTGCAAGGTTTCACCAAAAGAAAATTCTTCTTGGGGGGAAGCAGAGGGAATGGAATCCTCTGTATCAGAATCCTCAAAGGTAGATAAGGGCAAATCCTGGTAATCAGAAGAAACAGAAATTTCAGAATCCTGATCAGAAGAATCAGAAGGAAAATCAGTTCTAGGTCTCAGAGGGGGAAGGATGGCATTCCCCTAATTAAAGTAATAAGGTCTTCAGCCATTCTAAGCATTTGTTTTTTAGGCATGTGGGCCTGACCATGCAGCTTGGACGTTGGTTTTCTAGGCATGGGTCGAGTTTTAGGCCTTGATGAAGAAGATAGCGTCAGTTTAAAATACAAATCTGTAGGCCTAAATACACCCTCAGAAGCCGGTGCCTGCACAGCAGCTCTGGAACCATCCAAGGTAGAGACATCTGCAGGTTCCATAGTCGAAGTAGCATCTCGCGGCATACCGGACTCCGAATTGGTCTCAGTAGAGGCCTGCAAATCTGAAGTAGTGGGCTATCAGGGGCTACAAAAGCACCTCACTGAGTACCGGGCGAACTGGCAACTAGCTTAATGGAAGCATCATCGGCAGTTTTGGACCTATGCGGTCTGTCTCTGTCTTTATCCTTACGCTTTTTCAGAATATTGGTAGTTGGATGGCTTACTGAAGCCATTTCTGGATAGTTATACCGAGTACCAAAATAATTTGCTGCAAAAACAGACCAACGACGAATAGTTCGGGGGTTGAACAAGGCACAAAATCGACAGTGAGGGACATCGTGGTCGGGGCCTATGCAAGGAATGCAGTACGAATGAAAATCTTTATGAGGTATTTGCTTTCCACAGGTAATACAATCGTTAACTTTTACTGACATCGGATAAGAGCAAGAAAAGGACTTCCCAGCAGGGCACTTAGCTTTTTTGAAGACTTCGGTTCTGAAACTCGAAAACGAAAATTTCAGGAGTCGGCCGATCGGCACTTGTGAACTGCTTCTGCTTCAGGCACCGCGCGGCAAGAAACACTGATGTAATGGTGTCGGCTACATGTTTTATACCCCTGACGTCATGGAAGAAGAGACAGCATCCGACGCAGGAATCTGAAGCATGAAGAACATCAGCTCTGGTGGAATGGGCTTTGATAGATTAACTCAATTTTTTTCTATGAAAGGAATAGAAAAAGGCAATAGCCTTAAAAATCCAAGAGGCAACAGCTTTGACACGGCCTTGTCTGGGGCCCTAGGATGAAAAGATACAAATAGTTGATCAGACTGTCTGAAGGATTTGGTCTTGTCTAAGTAGAACCTCAGTTGCCTATGAACATCCAAGGAATGCAAGGTCCTTTATGAGGAGTTCTGTGGTTGAGGGTAAAAGACAGGCAAATTAATGTTCTGGCTTAAGAATATCTCATTAACTACTTTTGGCATGAAGGAAGGGTTAGTCCTTAGAGAAACCTTATCCTTATGGAAAAGGAGGTAGAAAGGTGAAGCCGTAAGGGTTTGGATCTCGGAGACCCTCCTGGCAGAAGTGAGAGCCACTAACAAGACAACTGTTTTCCAAGTACAGTATTTGAGACAGGAAGAATGGTCTGGCTCAAAGGGAGCCAATGTAAGTTTTTCCAGCACAAAGTTAAAGTCCCAAGGTGGGGAAAAAGGCTTACGAGAAGGCCTACTATGAAGGACCCCTTTCAGAAACAGCTTGACATCTAACTGGAAGTCAGAGGTGGAGTCAAGGGAAGGCAAGTATAATAAATGGAAGAGAGATGCACTTTTACTGAAAAATAAATCAACCCTAAATGCAGTAACTCACACAGGTAGGAAAGGACCAGTGGAACAGAAGCTTGAGCTGGGTCCTGTTTACTCTTATGGCACCAACTGTAGAATCTTTTCTATTTAAATAAACAGCTTCTCCTAGTACTTGGTTTTCTGGCCTCCTGCAGAACACTGAGTACGTCTTCTGAATATAGGTGCCTAAAGCGGATCAGGACTCTATCACCTACACTTTCAGATTGAGAAGGTGGGGATGAATAAGGGACCCCTTGTCTTGAAGCCGTGAGGTAACCTGTGGTGATTGCCCTGGCCTGGATGGAAAAGTAGGGGAAACCAATACCGTCTTGGCCAGAAGGGAGTAAACCAACAGGATTTTTGGTTTGTCCTTCTGTATTTTCAGGAGGACTTTGTGAATCAAAGGAAATGGGGGGAAGGCATAAAGGAACATTCCCTCCCATGAAAAGGAGAAGGAATCCACTTTCCAGGCTTGTGGATGGGGAAGCCTTGGGCAAATGAGGGGCATCTGTCTGTTCTGGGAGGAGGAAAACAGATCTACCTGAGGAATACCCCACCTGTGGACTAGATCCAAAAACACTTCCCTGTGAAGCATCCATTCGTGGGAGGGTGTTAACATCCTGCACAGGGTGCCTACCATCACATTGTCTTCTCATGAGATGTAAACTGCCTGCAAATGAACCTGTAATGCTGTTGACAGGGACCAGATTTGAATTGCAAGACTGCAAAGAGGGTAAGATTTTGTTCTTCCCTGTTTATGTACCACAGGACTGTCATGTCGTCTGTGATGACCTACAATGTGTCTGGCAGAAGGATCTCTTGAAAGGCTTGTATTGCCAAGAAAAGGACCCTTAACGCTTTTAGATCGATGTGGTTCTTTCTTTCTTGAATGGACCACAACCCCTGCACTTTGTGCTGGATGTTAGTACGGTGAAGGATAGCCTCCCAACCTAGATCTGATGCATCTGTGTAAAGATGCTGTTTTGGTGGCAGAATCTGCAAGTGCACCCCTTGATTGAGGGTGACAGTCGAGATCCACTAGGTGAGTTCCCTTTTTAAGCAGGGGAGGAGAGTAAGATTTGTTTCCAAGGTATGAAAGTATTGGTTCCAAGAATTTTTCAATACCGATTGACACTTCCTCATGTGCATCCTGGCTAGAGGGATCATGGGGATCAAGGAAGCCATAAATCTCAGAATTCTCAAATTCTCTGGCTGAGATGGTTGCTAGTGGGAGGAAGGATTGGAAAAATTGGGTAAGAAATTCAACTTTCTGGGCAGGGACAAAGACTTGACATCAAGTCTGTACTTATCCTCCAACAAAAAAGCAAATACACCAAAAAGCTTTTAAGCATAGTAAAGGTGTGATTTCTTTTCATTTATGGTGTACCCCAGACAAGTCAGCACCCCTTTGAAAAAGGCCAGATGATTCAAAAGTATGTCCTGGCTTTCTGCCTGAATTAGACAATCGTCCAGGTATGGGTATATTTGAATATTTCTTTGCCTGCAAAATGCAATGACTGGAGCTAGGCACTATGTGAATACCCTGGGTGCAGTAGATAAGCCAAAAGGCAGTGCAGAGAACTTATAGTGCATGTAGCCTGCTTTGAAGCGTAGGTATCTTCTGCAAGATTCCCTGATAGGGATGTGCAGGTATGCTTCTTTTAAATCTAGTGTTGCCAACCAGGCATCTTTGCCTAGCATAGGAATCAACTGGTGATGAGTCAGCATCTTGAATTTTGGAATCGCCAAAAAGATATTTCGAGTAGAAAGGTCCAGTATACGACACCATGAATTGTCTTTTCTGGGTACCAGGAAAAGTCTCGAATAGAAACCTTGTCCCTTTTCCTCTTCTGGTATCAACTGAATAGCCCACATGCTTAAAAGTACTTGCTTTTGGGCCTCTGCCCACTGATTTGGGCGTAGATTTGGCCAACCGCTTGGTGTTGGTAATGTGTGGAAGTGAAATCTGTATCCTTGGGACATTATATTTAAAACCCACTTGTCCTGGGTAATGAGTTCCCAGTTTTTGGCCTGCAGACCAACTTTTCCGCCTAAAGGAGCATTCAGTTGAGAAATGCTTGGAATTTTTAAAAGCAAGTCATTGAGACAGTTTTCTATAGGGGGGAGTCTAACTACTCCCAGATTTGGATGCGGAAGCCCCCCCACTGCTTAGTCTTGTGCGTACCCTGGGACTGAAACCTGGGGTTTCTGCTATGTCTGGGTTTGGATTGAGAAGACCTGGACGGGGCTGGAAAGGACCAATTCTTAGAGGGCCAATGCCTACTAAATCTTGGAGGCTGAACTTGTTAGAAATCTTTAACAGTTTGCATAGATTTAGCTTTATCTTCCATCTTTTTAAGAACTTCCTAAACTTTGTTGCCAAACAGGCGGTCCTGATTTAAGGGAGCATTCAACACTTTGGCTTAAACATGATCAGGCAAAGCTTGCTCCTTAAGCCAAGCATGCCTTCTGAGTACAGACTCAGTGACACCAGCCCTGCAAGAGGCCTCTAATGAATCAAATCCACATTGCAAAGTATGTTATCCAACCTGTTCAGCAGAATGCATTAAACCCTGTAATTCTTTATTTTCAGCACAGTCAAGAATCAACATCATTTTCTGTTTAAGCAATCCAATAACATGTTGTTGATACTTTAACATATGAAACTGACAGTTTAAGGCCCTAATGGCCAAGGCTGCAGAAGTGTAAACCTTCTTACCCCATCTATGCAACTCTCTGGAGTCTCTATCAGAAGGGGTAGGATTCTTAGCAGTAGAAGCCTTAATGCCCTTGGGTCCCTGTGAAATAGTCTCTGGATCCGCAATATTATTTTTAAAAAGAAACTTGTGAGAATCAGGAACCCTGTAATATCTATTAGGTTTTCTGGGAGCAGGAGGCAAAGAATTAGGGGCCAAACTAGATTCCAAAAGGCATCATCAACAATGTCTAGTACAGGGGGTATAGCTAAAGGCCTATGCTGAGGCGGGAGTAAGAAATCCTTAAGCCTCTTTTTAGAATCAGCTTTCCCAGTGGAAATGCTCCCTTAGAGTGTGTGCAAGGTTTCACCAAAAGACAAATCCTCTGGAGGGGAAGTAGAGGGAATAGAGTCCTCTGCATCAGAATCCTCATAAGTAGATAAGGGTAAATCCAGATTATCAGAAGAATCAGAAAAATCAGAATCCTGGTCAGAAGATTCATAAACTCATTCAGTCCTTAGAAGGGGGTGGTTGGCTTCCCCTGATTAGAGTTATAAGATCTTCTGCCATTCTTATCATTTGTTTTTTAGGCATAGAGGCCTGAGCATGCGGCCAGGGCGTCGGTTTCTTAGGCATGGTTCAAGGTTTAGGCCTTAAAGAAGAAGGAGGCGTCGGTTTAATATGCAAGTCCGCAGGCCTGAATACACCCTCAGAAGCCGGTGCCTGCACAGTGGCTCCAGACCCATCCATGGTAGAGACATCCGCAGGTTCCACAGTTGAAGCATCTCGCGGCATACCGGTCCCAGAATGGGTCTCAGTAGAGGCGTGCGAATCAGAAGTAGCAGGTATCAGGGTCTGCAAAAGCGCCTCACTGAGTACTGGTCAACTGGCGACTGGCTTAGGAGAAGTGTCGTCGGCAGCTTTGGACCTAGGTGGCCTGTCTCTGTCTTTATCTTTGCGTTTTTTTGGAATACCGGTAGTCGGATGGCTAACCGACGACATTTCGGGATAATTGAACCGAGAACCAAAATATTTAGAGGCAAAAACATACCGACGATGGATAGTACGTTGATTAAATAAGGCATAAAACCGACAGCAAAGTACGTCATGGTCAAGGCCTAGGCAAGGAATACAGTACGAATGAAAATCTTTGTGAGGTATTTGCTTTCCACAAGAAATGTAATTAACTTTTACTGATATCGGTAAGGAGCAAGAAAAAAATTTCCCCAACAGGGTACTTAGCTTTAGTTGAAGACATCGGTTCTGAAACTTGAAAATGAAAATTTCAGGAGTCGGCCAACCGGCACTTGAGAACTGCTTCTGTTTCAGGCACCGCACGGCAAGAAAGACAGATGTAATGGCGTTGGCTGCATGTTTTATACCCCTGACTATCTGAAGTCACGGACGAAGAGACCGCAACCGACGCAGGACCCAAGACTTTGTTAATCAGGCCGACTGAGGGCTACTGCAAGCAGATAACCCGAATGCGATGACTGCAACAGTGAAACACAAAACATCCGTCTCTTAACAAAGCTGGGTTTTTTGGGGGTAGTTCCTATGGAATTTGGGAACAGGTGACACCAATAAATGTTTCAGATGCTGCAATTATTTTCCTTTTTCCTGCAGTGACTTAAGTAGCTCTGCAAAGGCAGCTCCAAAGAGTGCTGATTTATTCAAAGGGGCATCTAACAATTTTGCTTGGACATCCAAAGGCAAAGGTTGGAGTCTCAACCATGAGAAAGTACAGTTGTGTACACTTACCATAAATGTAGACGTTCAAGTGTATTCACTGTTGCAGTCATCACATTTAAATTATCTGCCTGCAGGTAGCCCTCAGCCGGCCTGAATACCAGAGTCTTGGGATTTCTGCGATGGATGCTGTCACTTCTTCCAGGATGTCAGATCGTCAGGGTTATAAAACATGCAGCCGATGCCATTACATCAGTTTTTCTTGCCCCAGATGTCAGGTGCCCCCAAAATAGGAAGCAATTACATGGTATGTAATACCCCCAGCAAAAAACAAATACCAATGATATAGGATATGCCAGACAAAAAAGATAGAAGTCAAGAGAAGTAAGGGGGCTGGAGGGAGGGTAACCAGGACTGCAACAGTGAATACACTCCAACATCTACATTTATGGTAAGTGTACACAACTGTACTATGTTCTTCGTGTTTCACTGTTGCAGTCATCACATTTGGGTTGATTCCCAAAGCTAAGGAAGGGTGGAGGTTGTTATGAAGCATTAGGGCTGACAATCAGGCCCTGTAAGACTGCTGTGGCCAATCCAGCTCTGGATTTAGAAAATATAGGCAAGTGGTAGTGCTTGGTGAAAATGTACAGAGCTCCAGGATGCAGCTTCTAGGATGTCCCTGGTAGGGACTCCCCTGAGAAATGCTGTACAGGTAGATGTAGCCTTAGTGGAATGAATTCTGATGTCCTGTGGGGTAGGTTTCCCATGGTGCTTGTAGCAGAAATGGTTGCAGTGTGGTATCCATTTATCTGAGAGGCTTAGTCCTGTTTAGATAGAACCTAAGCTGCCTGTGCACATCCAGGGAATGCAGGATCCTTTCCCCTTTATTCGGAGGATTAGGAAAAAAGGTTGGCAAATGAATGGACTGGTTTAGAGCCACACTAGACACCATAAAAGATGGGTTAGTCCTGACGGAAACCCTGTCTGCATGGAAGATAATGAAGGGTCCTACTGCCATAAGGGTCTGCAATTCAGACACTCTTCTTGCTGAAGTGATGGCTAGAAGTAAAGCTGTTTTCCTGAAAGGAATTTTAACTCGGCTGTGGCCGCAGGTTCAAAGGGTGGAAGTGTGAGCTTTTCTAATGCAAAGTTAAGGTCCCAGGCTGGAGTGGGAGCTCTTCTGGGGGGTCTTAAATGTTTGGCTTCTCTCAGGAACTGTTTTACCAGAGGAGGAGAGAAGAGGGGTGGCTCGGTATTATAATGAGCTGAGATGGCACAGGCATGGATCTTAATTGAAGAGAAGGATAGGCTTTTGTGGAGCATTTCTGTTAAGTAATCTAGCACATGAGGTAAGGTGGGCACAACTGTGCCCATTCCCTGAGACTGGCTCCAGGAACAGTATCTTTTCCATTTTTCCAAATAGGATTTTCTAGTACTAGGCCTCCTTGCCTCAAGAATGACATCCAGCACCTGCTTACTGAGGTTTGCTGGTGTTGAATTTAGGGGATTAACCAGGCTGCAAGGTTCATGGTCTGTAGTGGAGGGTGCAGAATCTGGCCCGTCTGCTGGGATAGCAGAGAAGGAGTCTGAGGCAGGTGCCATGGTTGTAGCACTGTCATACCGTGCAACAGAGGGTACCAGTGTTGGAGTGGCCAGTCTGGCGCAATCAGGATTGCCCTTGGCTTGTCCCGTTTGATTTTTAATAGAACCTTCGAGCAGGGTAGCAGAGGGGGAAAGGCATAGACTGACTGGTTTCCCAGGTGAAGGACAGGGCATCCACTTTCCAAGCTTGGCTGTCGGGAGTTCTGGTGCAAAGGTTGCTCAACTGATAGTTCTGAGGGGAAGCACAAAGGTCCACCTCTGGTGTCCCCCCCACCTGTTCCTCAAAAGCTTGAATATTTTGGGTTCCAGTTTCCACTCGTGTGGATCAATGAGATTTCTGCTCAAGTTGTCTGCCAGCGAATTTAATTTGCCTGGCAGGAATTGAGCTTGTAATTGTACTTGGTTGCTCAAGGCTGTGTTCTACAGAGCCATGGCTAGTCTGCAGAGTGGGTACCCCACTGTTTATGTACCACATAACTGTGGTGATGTCTGTCTTTACCAATAGTTCTCCTGGAAGAATAAGGCCCTTGAAGGCTGTCAGAGCATTCTGCACAGATAACATTTCTTTTTGATTGATATGCAGGTGCATTTGCTTTGGATTCCATTTGCCCTGAATGCACTGCCCTACCATGTGAGCCCCCCATGCATAGTCTGATTCGTCTGTTGTGAGGGTTTGGGCGGCAGGGGGTAGAATGAAAGGGAGTCCCTTGTTGTGGTTGCAGGCCTCTGCCCACCAAAGGAACTCTGTCCTTAGGCAAGGAATAATAGGAATCATTGTTTCCAGGTCCTGAGAATGTTGACACCAGAGACCTTTTAGGTACCATTGAAGTTTCCTTATATGCAGTCTTGCATATGGAGTTAATAGAATGCAAGAGGCCTTGAACCCTAGGGCTTGCAGTATTTTTCTTGCAGATAGCCAGGTTTTGGTGGCCAGTAGATTGAAATAGTTTGTCAAATAAATTTGTTTCTCTGGAGTGAGGAATGCCATCTGGGAAGTTGTGTTCAAGCTTGCTCCCAGGAATACAGTCTGTTGGCTGGGTACCAGTTGTGATTTCTTTTTGTTGATGGTGTACCCCAGTGAAGTGAAGTATCTTTACAAATGCCAGGTGCTGAAGTAGCAATTTCTGACTGTCCGCTTTAATCAGGCAATCGTCCAAGTATGGGTACATTTTAATTCCTATCTGTCTGCAATATGTAATGGCTGGAGCTAGGCACTTTGTGAATACCATGGGCGCAGTAGATAAGCCAAAGGGAAGTGCAGAGAACTGACAGTGCATAGAGCCTGCTCTGAAGCATAGGTATTTCCTGTAAGATTCCCCTATGGGGATGTGCAGATAAGCTTCTTTTAAATCTAGGGTTGCTAGCCAGGAGTCCTTAGCTAGCATAGGAAGCAGTTGTTGGAGAGTTAACATTTTGAATTTTGGAACCAACAAAAAGGTATTGAGAATAGACAGACCCAGGATAGGACGCCAAGAGTTTTCTTTTCTGGGGTCCAGAAACGGTCTGGAGTAAAAACCTTGTCCCCTTTGTTCTGCTGGGACAGGCTGAATAGCCTTGATACTAGGAAGAGAAAGTACTTGCTTTTGGGCCTCTGCCCACTGGTTTGGTGGGAAGTCTGGCCATCCGCTTATGGATAGGAGTGAGTGGAACTAGAATCTGTATCCCTGGGAAACCATGTTTAAAACCCATTTGTCTTGGGTAATGTATTGCCAATTTTTGGCATGCAGTGCAAGTTTTCCTCCTAAAGGTGCAAGTACTTGGGCAAGGCTTGGAAGAGTTAAGGATAAGTCTGTGCATTTTTACCAAGGGATGGAGGCTTACTACACCCTGTTTTGGACATGGGAGCACTCCATTGCTTGGATCTGTGCACAGCCTGAGACTGAAGTCTTGGTGGTCTGCTGCCCCTGGGTTTGGACTGTGAAGGCCTGGAAGGGACTGGAAAAGACCATTTTTTGAAGGTCAATGCCTACTGAATCTAGGTGGCTGTACTTGCAAGAAATCCTTAACTGTTTGCATAGATTTAGCTTTCTCTTCCATTCTTTTGAGGGCTTCTTCTGATTTATTACCGAATAGACGCTCTTGATTTAATGGTGCATCCAGTAATTTTGCTTTGACATGATCTGGCAAGTTTTGTTCCTTACGCCAAGCATGTCTTCTAAGAACAGACCCAGTGACAGCAGCCCTGCAAGATGCTTCTAAAGCATCAAAACCACACTGCAAAGTATGTTTACCAACTTGGCTAGCAGAATGCATTAACTCTTGTAAATCTCTGCACAATCAGGAATCAACAAAATTTTTTGTTTATCTAGCTCCATAATATGCTGCTGATACTTATATGAAACTGGCAATTTAAAGCCCTAATGGCAAGCGTAGCAGAGGTGTATACCTTTTTTCCCCCATCTGTCTAATGCCCTGGAATCCCTGTACGAAGGGGTGGGATTTTTGGCAGATGTAGCCTTAATGCCTTTAGGTCCCTGGGAAATGGTCACTGGATCCGCAGTAGGATTCCTAAAAAGGAATTTGTGGGAGTCAGGCACTCTATAGTACCTGTCAGGTTTCCTGGGATCTGGAGGTAAGGTATCAGGGGTAAGGCTGGATTCCATGAAGACATCTACATCGACCTTTCCACAGTACCACCACTGCCCTGCTAACCTTCACAAACTGTATCAACAAAAACCGCAACAAAAATATTCTTTCTCTGCAGTCTTCACTGACTTATCTAAAGCTTTTGACATGGTTAATCACCAGCTCCTTCTACACATACTGAAATCTCACTTGATCCTCCATCTATGAATTGGTTCACATCTTACCTAGAAAACAGACAGCAGGCTGTACTTTGGCAAAATAAACTATCTAATCACCTTCCTATCTCCCTCGGGGTCCCACAGGGCTCCATATTAGGCCCACTCCTATTTTCCATTTATATTAATGACCTGCAATCAGTTATTCCACACATCACCTGCATTCAATATGCAGATGACTCTACTATAATCTGTTCAGCCACTTCTCAAACTGAACTTCAGTCTTTTACCCAAAAAGCTTTCAATACTGTAGAACAATGGTTCTCACATCGCTGCCTCTTCCTAAACCCCCCAAAAACTAAACTGTTACTCTTCACACCAACTCGAAAGTCCACCCCTTTACATTTCACTCTCACATCCAACAACGGTACTCTTATTTCTCCTGACCCAACCACTAAACTCTTAGGAACAACAACTGACAACAACCTTAACTTTGATACTCCCATAAACACCACAATAAAATTAGTTAACAAAAAACTAGGATCCCTTTACAGAATTAAACCCTTTCTTACATCAGTAGCTAGGACCGCTATAGCCAGAACCCACTTAATCTCCACTCTACTCTATGCTTCTCCTATATACACCAATCTCTCTAAAACAACCTCAACAAACTAGCAACATCCTATAATAATATTGCTAGATTTGCTACAGGCTCTCCTTTCAGAACCCATCACTGTTTGAATCTAAAACAACTAGACTGGCTAGAATGTCTTAACCAGCTTCAATTTCACCAGCTTACAATAGTCCACAAGACCCTGTATCAACCCAGCAACACTCCAATACTCTCTAGCCTCGTTACACCTTATAATAATCTGAAGAATCTATGCTCCTCAAACAAACTGCTGATCAATACTACCAAATCCAACAACTCAGCAGGTGACTCCTTGTTCTCTAACTCTGTTGGAAAATTATGGAATAAACTACCCTCTGAAACCACATCTCAGACTTCTCTCACTTTTTAAAAGGAATCTAAAACTATTTCTCTATAAACACTGGTTATGCTCTTTTACTAACCCTGACTAACTTTTCCTTACACTAATTTTCATCCTACATCTTTTCCAATCTTCCCTTTAAAGTTTCAATATACTATATTATTGCACATAAAATTTATGTATATATGTATATTGTACCTTCTCACGTAATCACTATGAGTATTATAATTTGTACTACTTTTGAAAAAAAAATACACACTAATGTTTTTATGTAACAATTGCTGTTTTTATAATATCTGTCATAACTTCTATATTCATTTTGTATGTTTTCTTGGAGCTTTTCTCCCCGGGCCTCTACTGAAAATGGACATGTATCCAGCTAGACTAGCCCGGTCAACAAATGTAAAATAAATAAATACATTTCCAGAACAGGAGGGATAGCTAGAAGCCTGTGCTGAGGCAAGCTTAAAAATTCCCCGAGTCTCTGTTTGGACTGGGAGTAGTCCTGGCTCTCCCAGCGGAAATGTTCTCTAAGGGTGTGCAGGGTTTCACCAAAGGAAAAATCTTCTGGTGGGGAAGCAGAGGGAATGGAATCCTCTGCATCAGAATCCTCATAGGTAGATAAGGGCATGTCCTGGAAATCAGAAGGATCAGAGTAATCAGATTCCTGATAAGAAGAATCAGAAGGAAAGTCAGTTCTGGGTCTTTTTGAGGGGGAAGGCCAACTTTCCCCAATTAAAGTAATGAGGTCCTCAGCTATTCTGAACATTTGTTTTTGTGGCATGTGGGTCTTAGAATACGCTAAGGTCGTCTGTTTCCTAGGCGTAGTGCGAGCTTTAGGCCTGAGAAATTCAGTATTTTTGGATTGTAAGGAATAGTCGTCTGTTTAATATGAAGATCGGAAGGCATGAAAACACCCTCAGAAGCCGGTGCCTGCACAGCGGCTCCAGACCCATCCCAGGTAGAGCTATCTGCAGGTCCCATAATCAAAAAAGCAACTCGCGGCACACTGGACTCCGAATGGGTCTCAGTAGAGGCCTGCGAATCTGTAGAAGCGGGTATCAGGGGCTGCGAAAGCACCTCACTGAGTACCGGCGGCTAGCTTAACGGAAGCGTCGTCGGCAGCCTTGGACCTATGCGGTCTGTCTCTGTCTTTATCCTTTTGTTTTTTAGGAAGATCGGTAGTCGGATGGCTTACTGGAGACATTTCGGAGTACATAGATCGAAAGCAACAGAACTTAGCTAAAAAAAAAGCCCAAGGATGAATAGTTTGGGCGTTGAATAAGGTACAAAACCAACAGTGAGGGACGTCGGGGTCTGGACCTAAACAGGTGACGCAGTAAGAATGAAAAATCTCTGAGGTATTTGCTTTCCACAGGCAAGACAATTTTTTCTGACATCGGTTAGAGCAAGAAAAAGGATCCCCAATGGGGTAATTATCTTTTAGAAGACTTCAGGTCTGAAACTCGAAAAATTAATATTTCAGGAGTCGGCCGACCGGCACTTGCGAACTGCTTCTGCTTCAGGCACTGCATGGTAAGAAAGACTAATTTAACGGCATCTGCTGCCTGTTTTATACCCCTGATGACCTGACGTCATGGAAGAAGCGATAGCATCAGACACAGAAATCCCACGGCTCTGGTGTTCGAGCCAACTGAGGGCTATGTGCAGGCAGATAACCCAAGTGTGATGACTGCAACAGTGAAACACGAAGAACAACTTAAGACATGAATCGTTACCAGTTCTCTTATACATGTTTTGGCATGAGGAATCCGCAGACCTTGCACTTTAACTCCCATGGACACGTCTCTCACACAATCCTGAACAGCCAAGGACAGAATGGACTAGGGTTTAAATTGAAAAAGGCAGTGCTGGATTCAGAGACAGTTGATTCTTCCACCACTGCAGTTTTCGTTTCACAAATCCCAGTGCCAGTACCCGGAAATTCAAGGGATTGAGGTGCCAGGTGAAACAATTCTTCAAGTACCACTGAATTTATTTAATGTATAATTTGGTTGTTGGTATCTGAGGATCACTGACAGTATGAGGCGTAGAATTTTCAGGAAATCTCTCGCTGAAGTCAGACCTAGGAGAGAGAAATAATAATAAAAAAAAAAATGCCTCAACAAGTCAGAACTTTGTCTTCTTGCAGGAAGGCCATCCTTTTTACTGTGTCTATCCAACAGCCCAGGAAAACAGATTGTTGAGAGGGTGTGAGGAAAGACTTCTGAAGGTTCAATTTGAAGATCGGTGGGAAAGGGGGGGGGGATGTGACTTTGTCTAAGGACCTGGATACAGAATCTGCACAAATCATCATGTTGTCCAAGAAAAAATGTGCATGTCCTACACTTCTGCAATAGGAAACAATTGGGGCAGACAGTATAAACACTGGAGGTGCAGCAGACAGCCCAAAGGGTAATGTAGAAAGCTGAAGATGTAAGCCAGACACAGAAAATCTAAAACAAATTCCTGAAATTGGGAGCAACTGTAATATCATGACAAGCGTCCTTGAGATCTAGAGTCACCAGGAAACAGTGGTCTGGAAACAATACTGGGACTGACTAAGTTGAGAATTTTGAATTTTGCAACTTTTACAAAGGTGTTTACAAAAGACAAAACAAGGACTGGGCTCCAGGAGTGCTCCTCTTTTGCATCCCTGACATTTGTTCGACTGGGATATTTGTTTGTTCTGCCCCTTGAAGGGAAGACACCTTGCTAGAAGATCTTGGGTACATGAAACATCCTAAATACCTCATGTATTACATTTACCTCTATCATCCCACTGTTTGAGAATTTGTGTAATAAGACTGCCCAAGCAGCAGTTCAAAACGTAAAGCTACATTCAAAATTTCATTTTTTAAATCATCTGAGTTCTGATTACGTAACCAAACATATTACTGTACTATGACAAAAGCAGCATTTCTTGAAACTGTATCTGCACATTCAGGCACAGCTTTCAAGAATGTTTCACAAAGTTTGTCAAATTAGAAACAATTTAATTCATACAAAACTTTTGCTCTGCAGGTAAGGATACTTTAAAATCATCCATATTGTATGCACACTGTAAAATAAATTTACACATATAGCCTTCATACTTGGTAACATTCTAAAGGGTAGAATACTAGTAAGAGACACCCTTTGTCCTGAAGATCTAACCATTTTCCCTCTATAAGGGGATGTTGGATTTGACGAAGCCAAGGACTTTTTATTTGAGCAAGCAGCTACAGAAGCCACAGGTGGGTCAGCAGTCTAATGGGAAAACAGACCAGTTGTATCCAAGGAGACCCTATACTTTTTCTCTGTGCCTTTTTTAAGGACTGCTGAAATAGATAATGGTGTCCTACAGGCAGCTTTATAAACATCTTCCAAGCTGGGTAAGAAAGAGGGGATAGCTACAGTATTGGGCATCTCATCCTCTATAATGTCATATACATACCTTGTCTAGCTGTGGGATAGTCCAGATTGGTCAAGCAAAAGCATCACTAATATCGCCATAATGTCATTTGTGCAATATAAAGGGGATACCTCTCCTCTGTGAGCATTCATACGCATACATGGGAATGGTTAAAAACACCATGACATTCAATTATAAGCAAAGAAAATGCATCAAACTCAAAAGACTACATACGGCCTTACAAGCTATTAACTATACTACTTTAACCCGGGCTGTATAAGGAAAATATAACAGGGGTGGTCTAGCTAAAAGATCCTGAAGCACTACTCTTTTAAATGCTGCAGTGATGTGGGAGGCAGGTCTCGGTTTATAAAGCCTGGTAAACTACAGACATTAGAACAAGTGGCAGCAATACAAGTTTGCTAGTCTGCAGTGATGCAGCTCTCCAAGCAAATAACCTCCAACCATTTCCATATAAAGTTTCCATTTATACCATGTCAAATAACAGTATGACCATTTTACAAAGCAATGTTTACATAGTGGATGCCTTACTTTCCCTTCATTGAAGAAAGCAAGTTGAACCGAATGCAACAGGCCTTACCATGACCAACACAATAATACAGCCTTTCTTTTTCTGCTTTGGAATTAAAAAAAAAACAGTACTTGGACTAGATAAAGCTGGATATGGCTAGTCACATGGTGCAAAGAGACAAAGCTCTGTATGAGCTGATTTGGGGGGGGGGGGGGGGGGTTCAATGTTAAGTGTCTATAATGGTGGGAAGGAAGTGCCAATGTTTACAGGGTGGTAGCTGAAGCAGGCCTGGACAAAAGGCAATGCCTTAGGCATAAGCACTGCAGCTGACTGTGGTATGTGGAAGAATGTACTGAGCAGTTTGGAAATGCAGGGCCAGTTAGAGCAGGAATCTGACAGACTACAGTGGAGGACAGCAGAATGTCAAACAGGATATGAGTAACAGAAAAAGAGCATTATATTCTTGCCTCCACTGCCTGGTTGAGATAAGTAGAACTGGGGAAATTAAATAGTTTGGGGCCTGTGAGGTCTTGCCAACCGGTCTGGGAAGACTCACTAAAAGAATAATAAAAAAAATTAAAGCTAGATACTACTTTCACCATGAAAATGGATTACTTCTTACAGAAAGTTTCCTTGCCAGAAATTAAGCAGAGCTTTCTACCCAAGTAATTCACAACTGACAGCCGTTTAAAGTTAGACCTCTAACAGCCTAAATACACCTAAATACATCCTTACATTACTGTACCTTTTCTGGAAGGAAAAAACAAAAACAAAAAATAAAATAAAATAAAATACATATACCAAACAAATATATTGTGAAAAAAATGGTATTAAAAAAGTACAAACAGCAATATTATTCTGCAACAGCTATTCTTTATAACGTAACAGTCAATGCACAGATGAAATGATCATTCTTTAAACTATTCTAAGGTATGTCTCTCCAGTGTGTGAATGTTTCCTGGTACGAGTATGTGTCCCATCCAGGACGGTCTCTCTGCCTTACACCTACTGTTTGATGGGATAGGTTCCAGTATACCTGTGAAGCAGAAAATAATAAAGGGAGCATTGGACAATGAATGAATGAAGCAAATAATTCCAGGTTAACTGCTATTTGCTACTACTTCCAATATTTCTGAAAACATGGCAAGACACAGAATCCCTTCAGAAATGAAAATTATATGCACCACTACAACAAATCTCTTTAGAAGAGGTCCACTGGGCCTATTTTTTTTTTTCTGTTCAGTGAACATACCTTTACCCCTGATCATCAGCTGCTCAGATTCCATTACTACAGTTCCTATCCATTGGCTCTAGTACTAGAAAGGAAGGGGAATGGAAGAGCAGCTTTGTGTCAGCATAACCCTTCTCCTCCTGAGGGAACCAAGGTATAGAGTGAAGGGAAGCGGATCGCACAGCAGAAATGGATGCTGACAGTGTCATATATGCGCTGCCTAGCAAACAAGGACTTGGTCCTGCCTCACAGCATGTGTCTTACACCTGTAGGCTGGGTTGAAAATGAGGTATGACCTTTGAGGTCATGCTGCCTTGGGCTTTAGGGCAACCACACCTCATTAACCAATATGCATACCCAGCCCAGGGATATTTCCAACCCCTGTCCTCCACCAGGGTTTGAAGAGTCTCCTACCTGTCAGCATAGACTTCACTCCAAAGATGAGTACACTCATCCTCTCTGCAAACTCCACCAGACATCAGAGTCACTAAATGAACTTGGGATGCCAAGGCTGTAAACACGGCTTTACTTCTGTATGCCATTGGGCTGGTTCACTGGACCCGTCAGGAACTAGGCCCCAGTATAAAACTTTTGCATGCAGCTAATTTCTTTCAAAATACCTACCTCTCCCCCATCCATCACCAGTTCCAGACCCAGCTAAAGCTCCCACCCTATGCAACTCAAAAGACCATGTGTAACAGAAACAGGAGCCCTATGAACACTCAAGGGAGGCAGCAAGAGGGACGAATGCATTCAAAGTGGTACTGCTATGGAAGCATACCTTTTACTGCTGTGGCCCCAAAACTGGTACATGACTGGAAAACTGAATAGAAATACAGTAAACTCTCAGTTAACTGGCACCCATGGGGATTGATAGATAACTGTAGTTTCTGGTTGCTTGAGAGTGGCATGCGGAAGTGTGTGTGAGAGATCAGAGAGAGCGAGAGTGAATGCATGTATGAAAGCACAAGCAATTGTGTGGGTGAGCGATCGAAGAGAGAAAGAGTGAGTGAATGCACGTATGAAGGCTGAAGAGACTGTGTGGGTGAGTGATCAGAGTGAGTGAATGCATGTATGGAAGCAGAAGCGACTGTGTTTGAGATCGGAGAGATATATGAAAGCTGAAGAGAGTGTGCGTGAGAGATTGGAGAAAGTGTGCGTGCGTGTGTGTGTGTGTGTGTGTGTGTGTGTGTGTGTGTGTGTGCGTGCCAGTTGCTTGAGTTCCAGTTAAGCGAGAGTTTACTGCAGTTGCTTATAATGTTTTGTAAAGCTATTTGGCAAACAGCACAATGTAGCTGTGCATATATGATGGTCGCTGAAGAAGTCGTTTTATCGATGAAAACGTGTTTGTGCTACTATTGTGACGTTAGTTTTATTTTTTTGGAGTCATTAAATTTGCTATTTTGGATACCCTATTGTGAGCTGACTTTTGTTACGTTGGTGGCTTCTGGACTGGTTGCTGTCTTCGGATTATTTGGTTTTTACAGCACTTTCTTTTTGTATTTTTCATATATGATGGTGCTTTACAAAAAAGCTGCCAAAATGGCCACCACTCACGTGGAGTATGCCCTCAGGATAAGGGAAGCTGTTCTCCATTGGATGAACTGCAGAAGTGGATACAGCTCGAAATCCTCATAAAAGATATTAATTAGTGTGATAAATGACTCGCATCGATGGGGACTGAATCCAACCAATGCTACCCAAACATACAACTTGAGTGGATGGATGGGGTTTGAATCTAATCATTTTCATCAAATGTCACAGACTGATGGCACCCAATGTGAATGTAAGGTCCTAACTGGCACCAGAAGGATGGTCCCTCAAGTCACACCACTAGTATCCAGCAAGTTAAAATAGATAAATAAATAAAAACTGCACAAGTCTAACTCAACAAATCACTTCACAAAATGCAACCTGGCCCCAAGAGCATAAGGGAAACATGCACTGCTCTCCTGGGTATGAGATTTCAACATCCATCCCCAGATCAGACAGGACACTACAGAGCCATGTCTTTAGCCTAACACTTTAAGACCCCTTTTCTCACCTCTCTCTGCATGGGCCACAATGCCTTCTAGTGTCCCTTATCTGTGGTAACTGCTTTTCACACAAGTTATTTTTACACACACAACTCCCAGGGAAAGCTGGACGAAATTTCGAGCAACTTTCTTGCTGACATGACAGTACTACAGCACCACAGGACGGCCAGGGACTTTACCTGTTGCTCTTGATTACGCCAAATATGAAATTATACACACATTAATATTTTCAGTGGCAGTATGCCTGAATGATCTTAAGTGGAGAAAACAGACATAATTTGTCTACAGTTGAAAATGATAATCCTCCTCTTGGCTAATAAACAACAATACATATATAACAGACAAAGTACAGTTTTGTACCTACCATAAATGTAGATGTCCGATAGATATGCAACTGCAGTCCTGACATATGGGTTGTCCTGCCTCAGAAAGCCCTTTGGTCGGCCGGATTCCAAAGTCTGGGTCCGGCGTCGGCTGATGTCGCCTCTTCCCCGACGTCAGAGCGGCTGGGGTATAAAAGCATCAGTCGGCGCCATCTTCTTCAGTGTTTCTTGCCCCAGATGCCAGGTGCCCTTCAAGGAAGGCTAATTTTAGAGAATGGATAAAATTTCAGACATGCACAACAGTAATAAACAGATACACCATAAATGCTATCCCCAGCTAATTTGAAAAGGGGGAGTGGACCCAAAAAGATAATTACAGAGGGGTAAGAGGGAGGGAAAACCTGACTGCAGTTGCATATCTATCGGACATCTACATTTATGGTAGGTACAAAACTGTACTATGTCCTTCAAGAATGCAACTGCAGTCCTGACATATGGGTTGAATACCATAGCCAAGCTGGGGGTGGTAGGATCTAAGATAAGGATGGTGTAGCTAAAATGCCCTGCAGGACTGCAGAAGCAAAGCCTGCTCGGGATCTGGAATATAAAGGCAGGTTGTAATGCTCAGAAAATGTATGCACGGAGCTCCATGTAGCAGCTTCTAGAATGTCCTTTGTAGCCACCCCTCTTAAAAAGGCTGTGGAGGTGGCTGTAGCTCTGGTGGAGTGTGGCCTGATAATAGCTGGCACACCTTTTCCATGGAAAGAGTAGCAGAATCTGATGCAGTTTCCAATCCATTTTGAGATTGTTTGTTTGGAAATTGCCTTCCCTTGTACTCCAGGAGCGTAAGCTACAAATAGTTGGTCAGACTTTCTGTTGGCCTTTGTTCTATCCAGGTAATAGCGCAATTGTCTGTGTATGTCCAAAGTGTGCAGAAGCTTTTCTCCTTTATTTTGAGGAATGGGAAAGAAAGTGCTTGATTTAGAGAAACCCTGGATATCACTTTTGGCATGAATGAAGGATTGGTTCTTAAAGAGACTCTGTCCTGATGGAAAATGAGAAATGGAGGTACTGCCATGAGGGCCTGTATCTCCGAGACTCTTCTTGCTGAAGTAATTGCCAACAGGAAAACTGTTTTCCAGGAGAGAAATTGCAATTCTGAAGATGCTGCTGGCTCAAAAGGAGGAAGAGTTAATTTTTCCAAGACGAAATTGAGGACCCATGCAGGCACTGGTGGTTTTCTTGGAGGTTTGATATTCTTTATCCCTGTTAGAAACTGTCTTAGCAAAGGATGTGAAAACACAGGTGGATCACAGTTGTATTTTGCCGAAATTGCTGAAGCGTGTATTTTTATGGAAGAATATGAAAGGCCATTGTGAAGCATTTCTGCCAAGTATTCTAGAATCTGTGGGATGTTCATTACTGATGCATCCTGACCCTTGTTGGCATTCCAGATGTTAAACCTCTTCCATTTGGCTAAATAAGTTTTTCTGGTGGAAGGCTTGCATGCTTCCAGTAGGATCTCTTGAACTTTTTTGGAGAGAGATATATGGGGAGAAGTCATGTAACCCTCCAAGCTGTCAGTTGCAATGTTTGCAGGTTTGGATGAACAGTCCTGTAATTGTGCTGAGTTATAAGCCGAGGCCATAGAGGCAGGGGCCACGGCTTGGTGCGAGTTATGCTCCTTAGTAATGGGTACCAGTGCTATCTTGGCCAGTCTGGAGCTATCAAAATGCCTTTCGGTTGTTCTGCTTTGATCTTCAGTAACACCTTGGTCATTAATGGTAGAGGCGGGAATGCATAGATTGTTAGAGAGTTCCAGCTGAAGGAGAGAGCATCTATTCTCCAGGCTTGAGGATGGTGTGTCCTTGAGCAGAACTTTTTCAGATGATGATTGTGGTGTGAGGCAAAGAGGTCTATGTCTGGCCTTCCCCATGCACAAGTTATTTGTGAAAAAATGTCTGGATGCAACATCCATTCGTGGGGGTCCATAATGTTTCTGCTTAGACTGTCCGCCAAAATATTGTCCTTGCCTGGAACAAACTGGGATTGCAACTGTATGTTCAGTTTTAGGGACTTTTCCCAAAGAGTCATTGTTAGTCTGCAAAGGGGGTAAGAATGGGTGCCTCCCTGTTTGTTTATGTACCACATAACAGTGGTGTTGTCTGTCTTTATTAGCAGATGACCTTGTTGAAGAAATTTTCCGAAGGCCTCGATTGCATGAATCACTGCCAGCATCTCTTTTTGATTGATGTGCAGATGCAATTCCCGGGGAGCCCATTGCCCTTGAATGCATCTGCCTTTTATGTGCGCCCCCCATCCATGATCTGAGGCGTCTGTTGTAATGGTTTGGCTTGCTTGAGGTTTGTTGAAGGGCATGCCTTTGTTTAGCTGGCTTGCTTGTGCCCACCACAAAAATTCCTTTTGTAGACATGGAATGAGTGGAATAATTGCTTCTAAGTTGTGGCTGTGTTGAGACCATAGACTTTTTAGGTACCATTGCAGTTTTCTCATGTGTAGTCTTGCCAGTGGAATCAGGAGAATGCAAGATGCCATGAAACCCAGGGCCTGCAGGATTTTCCTTGCAGTCATCTGGGTGTGCTCTGCTAGGCTTTTGAAGTAATCTGGTAATTGTTCTTGTTTTTCTTCTGTGAGGAAAGCCATTTGTGAATTTGTGTCCAGTTTGGCTCCTAGAAAAATTATTTGTTGGGATGGCAGTAGTCTTGATTTTTGAATGTTGACTGTGTATCCCAAAGCCTGTAGTAAGTGAATGACATAGTCCAAGTTTCTTATCAAGGCTTGCTGGCTGTCCGCTCGTATAAGGCAGTCGTCCAGATAAGGGTATATTTGTATCCCCTGAAGTCTGCAATGTGCAATTACTGATGCCAGGCATTTCGTGAATACTCTGGGCGCAGTAGATAAGCCAAAAGGCAATGCTGAGAATTGATAATGCTCTGACCCTGCAAGAAATCTGAGGTATCTTCTGCAACTGTGTCTGATTGGGACATGTAGGTATGCCTCCTTGAGGTCCAGAGTAACCAGCCAAGACCCCTTGCCCAGCATGGGAAGGAGTTGCTGTAACGTCAGCATTTTGAATTTTGGCACAATGAGAAAAGTGTTTAGAACGGACAAGTCCAGTATAGGTCTCCATTGCTTTTCTTTTCTTGGAACAAGGAACAGTCTTGAGTAGAATCCCTGGCCTTGTTCCTGAGGAGGAACCTTTTCTATTGCTTTGATTTGTAGCAGCTTTGAAACTTGTATGAGTGCCTCTGCTCTTTGATTGTGTGGCAGGTTTGGCATGCCTTGTCTTGTTGGTAAGGTATGGAAGTGGAACATGTAACCTTTGTCTATTATGTTCAAAATCCATCAGTCCTTTGTAAAAACGTGCCAATTTTTTGAAAATAAGGATAACTTTCTGCCTAAAGGAGCTTCTCTTTGAGCCTTGGTCGGCGGTGTCAAAGTCAAGCCATTGTGATTGTCCCTGTGGAGCAGTGGGAGTCCCTGCGCCACTTCTCTGATTAGTTGGTTGCCATCGGCGGCTCCTGTAGGAGCCTCAGTATTGCCCTCTACCTCGAGCATGCCTGCTTTTTCCCCTTTGAAACCTGTCACTGTCTGGAAAGGACCGATTTTTCGAAGGCCAATTCCTGCTGAACCTTGGTGGCTGAACCTGGAGGAAATCTTTGACTGTTTGTACTGATTTAGCCTTTTCCTCAATCGATTTCAACACACCCTGTGCATTAGCACCAAACAGCTTGTCTTTTTCCAGAGGTGCATCTAGAAGCTTTACTTTAACATGATCTGGCAATGACTGTTCTTTCAACCAAGCATGTCTACGTATGACGGCCCCTGTCATAGCTGCCCTACATGAAGCTTCCAATGCATCATAACCACACTGAAGAAAATGATTGCTAACCTGCTGAGTATTATGAACCAAATCCTGCAAAGCCTTTCTATCTAAAGGCTCAGGAGAGGCTAACTTTTTCTGCAAATCATCCATCAGAAAATCTTGATACTGAAACATATGAAAAAGACAGTTAAGAGCCCTCATGGCAAGGGTGGTAGAGGTATAAACTTTCTTACCCCACCTCTCCAGGGACCTAGATTCCCTGTCTGCGGGCAAAGGATTCTTGGTCGTGGAAGTGGCCACTCCTTTGGGCCCCTGAGAAATAGTTTCTAGATCAACAGAGTGGGCCTTAAAGTGATGCTTATGAGTTTCAGGAACCCTGTAATATCTGTCTGGCTTGACAGGAGCAGGAGGGAGAGAATCAGGAGAAGTACTGGAGTCTGAGTACACATCATCCAATACATCTAACACTGGGGGAATAGCTAAAGGCCTGTGCTGGGGTAACTTAAGGAAGGTCCGAAGCCTTTTCCTGGAGTCGGAGAAATCCTGGCCCTGCCACTGAAAATGCTCTCTCATGGAGTGGAGAATTTCCCCGAAAGAAATATCCTCAGGAGGAGAGGCAGAGGGAATGGATTCATCTGTATCAGAATCCTCGTAGGCCGGGAAGGGTTCTTCCTGGGAATCTGAAAGGCCTGACTCACCAGAGGCTTCATCTGAGGAAAGGGTATCTGTCTGCTCAACCCTAGGCCTTTTGTCTGAAGGCGGCTGAGAACCTCTGTCTGGATGAGCCGGAGAGCCCCTGATTAAAGAAATTAGATCTGCAGTAGGAGTCTGTGAAAAAGATTTAGGAGGGTGAGATTTAGCCTGGCTGGCAGCCTTAGCACGTGTGTAGGCCTTGATGGACATAGGCACAGGAGGCCTAGCTGTCCCACGTGCTGGAGTAACTTTGTCCACCGGTATGGTGTCAGGCAAATCTTGGGCTTCGGTTTCAGGAGGAAAAACAACATCCGGCACCGAGGAAGCCTCCGGGACCGTAGTGTGCGGTAAAATGGTGTCGTCGACCTGGAGCGGTTGAATTACCGCCTCCGAAGCGACCGATACACTCGCGGTAGGCTTAGGCGTGGTGTCGGTGGAAGTCGCGGGCCGCGAAGGTCGGTCCCGGTCCTTCCGTTTTTTGGAAACATGTGCTGTCGGAAGTTCTGACGGCATGATATAGGAGTAATTTCCCCCAAAAAAGTCTACAGCAAATTCTGCCCGGCGCCTAAGTGTGCGCTTATTGAAGCAAGCACAGGCCGAGACGACGTGGTCTGGGCCGAGGCAGGGAAGGCAGTAAGAATGGAAGTCCTTATGAGGTATTTGTTTACCATAAGACAAACAATTATTAACTTTTTCAGTTTTGTCTGACATCGGCTGAGGCAAGAAAAGGTTCCCCAACGGGGTACTTAGCTTTTTGATGACTTCGGTATCTGAAAACACAGCAGCTGGCCGACCGGCACTTGCGAACTGCTTCTGCTTCGGGCACCGCGCGGCAAGAAAGACTGAAGAAGATGGCGCCGACTGATGCTTTTATATCCCAGCCGCTCTGACGTCGGGGAAGAGGCGACATCAGCCGACGCCGGACACAGACTTTGGAATCCGGCCGACCGAAGGGCTGCCTGAGGCAGGATAACCCATATGTCAGGACTGCAGTTGCATTCTTGAAGGACATCTCAGCCACAAACACTTAAAGGTGAATAAATAAATGTTACTTAAGCAGTAACGCATATTGTGCAATTACTGATTAAATATGTGGAGGAATAACACTGCACACAATGAACATTAAACAACAGCTACACAGAAGACAGGAATATTTAAAGAAAAAAATGAACAAAGGCTTACTACATACATCTAACAACTAGTATAAACCAGTACTGAAGTTATAAGTTCCTACAAGATAAGCAGAAATTGCAGTTAGCAAATTTATAAAAGTGATCACCTGAATATCTTCCCAGGAAAAACAAGGACTAAACAAAGACCAGTCTCTGATTTTAATACATTCCAGTTAGTCAGCTGTGTCCACCAGAAACTATTACATCATTTCCTTTTGCAGAAAACATCACATCATAATTTAGTAGCCTGCTTTCCCTCAGCACAAGTAACAAAACCAGTTACTCTACCTGTAAATGACAACGGCTAATTACATCAGCCCAGAGAGAGAGAGAGAGAGAGTAGAAAGCACCAATACACAACTGTCCAATTTTTAAAGTTTGTCTTCTTTTCACAGTTCTAGTCAGCTACTTCTTTAAAGCAGACTACATTTTATGATCTACTACCACAGGAGATGCAAGATGTCACATTTTACATTTCGAACAGTAGATTCACTTACTTCCCTTCATTCCATCTCTATTTACACTTGAAAATGTCACAAGGTTATACATGTTGCAGACCAAATGCATTATCAGTAGGGCTTAAGAAAAACAGAGAACAAAAATATAGCTGGGCTTAAGAAAGACAGAGAACAAAAACACATAACACTGTTATATCAGTTTTCCTTGACCTGGCAACACCACCACACACGTTAACTTTTTGCCTTTTCTACCATTAACATAGGAACTGGCTGATCATTTTAGATGCCCTTTACTCTATCAGGATTGTACTTTAGCTGCCTGAACCCATCCCTGCAGTGTAAAAGGAAAATGCATTGACTGTAATAGTTGGAGTTACAAGACAGTGAGCATTTAAATTTGACTTTGTGGTGACCTCAAGGATGAAGGATGAATTAGTACAGACACTGGTGTCCTACCTTTGCAGGAAGTCAGACACTGTGGTTTGACTTGACAATGTCTGCAACTCTGATATTATATCCGGAATCTGAGGGAAGTGAGTAATACTAACTTTAAGGGGAATTGTTTTAGCTTCTCTAGTACAAAACACAGGCATTCATGGAAAAATTGGATTTCTCACTAGAGAGTCTAACAGAAATACTTCCCTAAAGAAGGCATTGGAAGCCTTCAGAGAGGATTAGGAACTAGGTGTTTTGAAGCAGGTGACCGCTACTAATGTATGACATGTAGACTCTTAAAGTGGAGTGGCAGCCTCAAATCATAAAGTTTTGTCCAGGTATGGGACTACTAGTGGAACAGATATGTGTGTACAGGTACTGCTGACAGTCTATGACCCATTAAGAGAATCTTGTCCACTTATCCCTGAAGTTGTTTTTTTTTTTTGTTATTTGGGGGGAGGGGGAGTTTCTCTGAGCCCCCTTAGTTACCACTGAGGTGGGGGTCTATGAGATCTGGGTGACTCTTCCCTAAGGAATGAGTCAACATTTTTTTTCCTGATGTTTTAATCAGCACAGATGGTTTGGCAATAATGGTGGGAGTAGTGGAAACATCTAGGTTGGCCAGAATGGAACTATCAGAATCATCTTCACCTGAATCTGCTTGCATTACAGAGTAAACCCTATCATCAAAGGAAATAGTGAGAAGTGGCAGATTAGGACCCTTGGCCATCACAATGTTATCTTTGCTGTACATGCATATGACAGAATGCATGAACAGTAATGAGGACATTTCATACTGGTAGGGAAGGTAAAGTTATTACAGCAGCATTCCCCATCTCTAAAAGCTGTCGCTTGTTGATGCTATGTTCAAAAAACATTCATGTTGCAAGTGCAGGCAGCATCTCAAATCTGTTCACAAATGAGGTGCCTATGCATAAGATATGTGTTGTTGGCAAATTCTTTTGCAACTTAATGGCTCACAGCTAAACCCTGAGTACGATTCTATACAGCTCATGTGAGTTTGTAACTCTTATTTGCTGATGTACCATACTACTGCCATGTTGTTTGACTTAATGACAGTTGTACTGACTAGCAGGGCATCCTGGATGTCAAGAACATCAATGTGCAAATCAATGCCATTTCTGGCCATTCATTCTTCACCACTAATCTATGCCACCAACCAGTGGCAAATGCACTGGCTGTAATGCGACCCTGTTGCTCGAAGAGTAAATAAGTGTACTACAAGACCACCGGCAGATCCATGCCAACATACATGGGATGATGTACATGCTTTTGTTAGTCTGATTGGATGTTCTGTGATATTAGTGGGTTTGGACCACTGTACTCTAGATAATCACTGTGAAACATGTGTGGTATAAAGCATGTGGCAATATGTATAGGATTGCCCTCCATGAGCCCTAGGGATTCACAACCACAAAAGTGCTGTGGACTGTGACACAGTCAACAGTTATGTGTACTATGGTCAATGAAGGCTATAAGCTGATGGACTGGAGTAAGTTCTAACTTTTCTGGCATTTACAATGACCCTTAAGGAGTGCAGCAACTGTAGGAAATAATCCATCTATTTTAATGAAGTCTTTTGATTGTTCAACTAGGAGCCAGTAGGTCAGGAAGGGGAAATAAAGTTAAGTACTCACCATAATTATGCATCTTTGTTGTCCATTTTCATTCTTTTTCAGCTGATGGGTCTCGGATTCAGCTAAGCCACATTAACTTATACTCTTGAATCTGACTCTTGAGCTCCTCCGTTTACCCACAATGCCCCAGAACCCTGTAATACTTCAGAATGAGTTTTCTACCCAAAAAGTAAAAGAGCTAATTACAGGCCAATATAAAAGTAAAGCCAATAGGAAAGAAAGAAGTTCAAACCTGGAATGACCCAAAGAAAAAGGGAAGTGGAGGGAGGAAGTTAAAGAATAAAACCGGACAATACAGATGCATAGTTATGGTCAGTACATAAAACTTTTATATCTGATGTTGTAATTTTCATTTATTCGTCAATCAATGGAACACAGTCTCCAGCTATGTGAATCTGGGTGGCCCTCATAGAAGAATATTCAAGTACCGCAGAACCAAAGGCAGCCCTGTTTCTGGAAATCAAATCCAATTTGTAATGAGCAAGAAAGGTATGAGTAGTGGAACAAGTGGCTGTAGCACAAACGTCATCAAGGGAAGCTCTGGACCAAAAGGCAGAAGTAGCAACCATGGATCTAGTGGAATAAGCCTTAGGAGGTCTAGGCAGGGAAATACCTCTGGCTGTGGACAAATGATTTGCAATTTGTTAACCACGTTGCTAATGCAACTTTGGAAACTTGTTTTCCCAATTTGTTGGAGGCAAAACAAACAACTGGTCTGTTTTTCTGAGGTACTTTGTTCTATGGAAATAAAAATGGGAATTGTCCATGTACATCTAAAAGATGAAGCATATATTCACCCTTACTGGAGAAGCTGGGGAAGAAAACAGGTAAACTGATGGCCTGGTTGATGTTCGCCATAGAGGTTACTTTGGGCAGGAAAGAAAGGTTAGTTCATAAGGTAACCCTATCTCTATGGAAAATCAAATAAGGAAATTTTGAGGAAAGTGCTTGGAGTTCAGACACTAGTGTTGTTGAGGTAACAGCCACTAGAGGGGCCATTTATCAAGAAAGAAACCTGAGGTCTAATTTGGCTGATGGCTCCAAGGGGCTCTGAGTCAAACTTTGCAGTGAAAGTGTTAGATCCCACGGTGGAATAGGGTCTTTAACTGGAGGCTTAAGCAAAAATATATCCTTATAGAAAGCTTTACGTTATTTGGATGAAACTAGAGGAGAAGTTTTGTCCAAAGTATGACAATTTGAGATGGCTGGTAACTGGACTTGGATGGTAGAAAAACTAGTTCTCTCTTGAAAAACAGATGCTAGGAAATCCAAGACAGCATGAATAGGAGCATTACAGGGATTGAAATTTCTTTGATGAGCCCAACAGGGAAATATTTTCCATTCAAAATCTTCCTGGTGGAGACTTTTTGGGTTGACAGTAATATATGGCATACTGGGGAAGAAAGCTTGGGCTGTCTAACTACTAAAGGAATTGGGAGAAACCATGCAGTTAATTTGTGGCCTACAATGTCTGGGTGTGCCATCCCAGTAGGAGGAGAGATCAGATGTGGACTGGGGACCAGTGCCCAAGGTGGACACAGAATATGAGACCAAAGGAAGGAAAAAGTACAGTTGTGTACACTTACCATAAATGTAGATGTTCGAGTGTATTCACTGTTGCAGTCATCACACTTGGGTTATCTGCCTGTAGGTAGCCCTCAGTCGGCCCGAATACCAGAGTCTTGGGATTTCTGCGTCGGATGCTGTCACCTCATCCATGACGTCAGGTCGTCAGGGGTATAAAACATGCAGCCGACACCATTATATCAGTTTTTCTTGCCACAGATGTCAGGAGCCCCCAGAATAGGAAGCAATCAAATGGTGTGGAACACCTCAAGTAAAAAATTAAATACCATTTCCATAAGATATGGCCAAAAAAGAGGATAGGCAGAAAATATAGAAAGACAGGGGGCTGGAGGGAGGGTAACCAGGACTGCAACAGTGAATACACTCGAACATCTACATTTATGGTAAGTGTACGCAACTGTACTATGTTCTTCGTGTTTCACTGTTGCAGTCATCACACTTGGGTTGATTTTCAAAGCTGAAGAAGGGTGGAGGCAGTCAAGAAGTAGTAGGGCTGGCTAGCAGGCCTTGTAAGACTGCTGTGGCAAATCCAGCTCTGGATTTGGAAAAGATAGGTAAGTGGTGATGCTTGGTGAAGGTGTGTACAGAACTCCAGGCTGCAGCTTCCAGGATGTCCCTGGTAGGGACTCCCCTGAGAAAAGCTGTAGAGGTTGAGGTAGCCCTAGTGGAATGAGGCCTGACCCCCTGTGGGCTAGGTTTTCCATGGTGTTTGTAGCAGAAATGGATGCAGTGTGCTATCCATTTAGAAATGGTTTGTTTCGAAATGGCCTTGTCCTCTGCCCCTGTAGCAAAACTGACCAGCAGCTGGTCAGATTTTCTGAAAGGTTTAGTCCTGAGCTGTTTGTGCACGTCCAAGGAGTGCAGCATCCTTTCCCCTTTATTCTGAGGATTAGGAAAAAAGGTTGGCAAATGGATGGATTGGTTTAAAGCCACAATGGATACTACCTTGGGCATAAAAGATGGGTTAGTCCTGAGGGAAACCCTGTCCGCATGGAAGACAATGAAGGGTTCCATAGCCATAAGGGCCTGTAACATAAGACACTCTTCTTGCTGAAGTGATGGCTAGCAGTAAGGCTGTTTTCCAAGAGAGGAATTTTAACTCTGCTGTAGCAGCAGACTCAAAAGGGGGAAGCGTAAGCTTCTCTAGTACAAAGTTAAGGTCCCAGGCAGGAGTGGGAGCTCTCCTTGGGGGTCTTAAATTGTTAGCTCCTCTCAGGAACTGTTTGATCAGAGGGTGAAAGAAGAGGGGTGGCTCAGTATTGTAATGAGCTGAGATGGCAGATGCATGAATCTTAACTGATGAGAAGTAGAGGCCCTTGTGGAGCAGCTCTGCTAGATAATCTAGGATTTGAGGCAAGAAGGGCACGGCTGTGTCCTTCTCTTGAGACTGGCTCCAAGAACAGTATCTATTCCACTTTTCTGAATAGGATTTCCTAGTACTGGGCCTCCTGTCCTCAAGGATAACATCCAGCACCTGTTTGCTGAGGGTTGCTGGTGATGTATTCTGGGAATAAGACAGGCTTCCAGGTTCAGGGTTTGCAGCTGAGGATGCAAAATCTGTCCCTCCTGCTGGGACAGCAGAGAGGGGGTCTGCTGTAGGTGCCAGGGTGGCACTGCTGTCAGACTGCGTAGGAGTGGGTACCAGTGCTGGCGTGGACAGTCTGGTGCAATAAGGATTGTCCTTGACCTGTCCTATTTGATCTTGAGGAGTAGCTTTGGAAGGAGGGGCAGAGGGGGAAAGGCATAAGATTGAGAGGTTTTTCCCATGTGAAGGATAGGGCATCCACTTTCCAAGCTTGGCTGTGGGGAAGTCTGGTGCAAAATTTGTTTAGTTGATGGTTTTGGGGGGATGCAAAGAGGTCCACCTCTAGTGTCCCCCACCTGTGTATTAGAAGTTATTAGATTTCGTCGTCTGCCAGTGAATGTTGTTTGCCTGGCAGGAATTGAGCTTGCAGGTGCACTTGGTTGCTTAAGGCTGTGTTCCACAGTGTCATGGCTAACCTGCAGAGTGGGTAGGAGTGAGTTCTGCCCTGCATGTTTACGTACCACATAACTGTGGTGTTGTCTGTATCAGGAGTTGTCCTGGCAGCATAAGGTATTTGAAGGCTGTCAGTGCTTTCTGTACAGCTAACATTTCTTTTTGATTGATATGTAGGTGAATTTGTCCTGGGCTTCATTTGCCTTGAATGCATTTGCCTGCCAAGTGAGCCCCCCCCACCATGCACAGTCTGATGCATCTGTTGTCAGAGTTTGGACTGCGGGGGGTTGTGAGAAAGGGGGTCCCTTGTTGTGGTTGTAAGCCTCTGCCCACCAAAGGAACTCTGTCCTTAGGCAAGGAATGACAGGAATCACTTACAGGTCCTGGGAATGTTGACACCAGAGACTTTTTAAGTACCACTGGTGTTTCCTCATATGCAGTCTTGCATATGGAATCAGTAGAATACATGAGGCCACGAACCCTAGGGCTTGCAGAATTTTTCTTGCAAATAGCTGGGCTTGGGTGGCCAGTAGATTGAAATAAGTTGTCAAATAAACCTGCTTTTCTGGAGTGAGGAATGCCATCTGGCAAGTTGTGTCCAAGCTTGCTCCCAGGAATACAATCTTTTGGCTGGGTACCAGATGTGATTTATTTTCATTGATGGTATACCCCAGAGAAGTTAGGAGTCTTTTTACAAACGTCATATGCTGAAGTAGCAATTCCTGACTGTCCGCCTGAATCAGGCAATTTTCCAAGTGTGGGTAAATTTGAATATTTCTCTGCCTGCAGTAAGCAATGGCTGGAGCCAGGTAATTTGTGAATACTCTGGGCGCAGTAAATAAGCCAAAGGGAAGTGCAGAGAACTGAAAATGCATACAGCCTGCCCTGAAACGTAGATATTTCCTGTAAGATTCCCTTATGGGGATGTGCAGATAAAGCTTCTTTTAAGTCTAGGGTGACTAGCCAGGAGTCCTTGGCTAGCATAGGAAGGAGCTGCTGGAGTGTAAGCATTTTGAATTTTGGTACCACCAGGAAGGTGTTTAGGGTTGACAGATCCAGAATATGGCGCCAAGAGTTCTCTTTCCTGGGCACCAGGACCAGCCTGGAGTAGAAACCTTGTCCCATTTGCTCTGTTGGCACAGGTTGAGTAGCCCTGATACTGAGAAGAGAAAGTACTTGCTTTTGAGCCTCTTTCCACTGGTTTGGAGGAAGGTCTGGCAATCCGCTTGGGGTTGGCAGAGAGTGGAAATAGAATATGTATCCCTGGGATACAATGTTTAAGACTCATCGGTCCTGGGTAATATACTCCCAGTTTTTTGCATGCAGGGTGAGTTTTCCTCCTAGGGGTGCAAGTACGTGGGCATGGCTGGGAAGGGTTAAGGACAAGTCATTGTGAACTTTTTCCACAGGGGGGTGGCTTACCACTCCCAGTTTTTTGAGGAGGGAGCACTCCATTGTTTAGATCTGTGCACATCCTGAGACTGTAGTCTCTGTGATCTGTTGCCCCTGGGTTTGCACTGAGAAGGTCTGGAAGGGGCTGGAAAGGACCAACTGTTTGAAGGCCAATGCCTACTGAATCTAGGTGGTTGTACCTGTAAGAAATCTTTAACAGTTTGCATGGATTTAGCTTTTATTCCATCTTTTTAAGAACTTATTCTGCTTTAGAGCCAAACAAACAGTCTTGGTTTAATGGAGCATCAAGTAATTTTGCCTTGACATGGTCTGGCAAGATTTGTTCCTTCAGCCAAGCAAGCCTTCTCAGAAAAGACCCAGTGGCAGCAGCCCTGCAAGATGCTTCTAAGGCATCAAAACTACACTGCAAAGTATGTTTACCAACTTGGTTTGCAGAATGCATCAAGTCTTGTAAGTCCTTATTTTCTGCACAATCTGGAATCAACAACATTTTTTGTTTAATTAGATCAATAATATGCTGCTGGTACTTCAACAAGTGAAACTGGCAATTTAAAGCCCTGATGGCAAGAGTTCCAAAGGTATATACCTTCTTACCCCATCTGTCTAGAGCCCTAGAATCCCTGTCCGAAGGGGTAGGGTTTTTGGCAGTAGAAGCCTCAATACCTTTAGGTCCCTGGGAAATGGTCTCTGGATCTGCAGTGGGATTTTTAAAGAGAAATTTGAGAGAGTCAGGTACTCTGTAGTATGTGTCAGGCTTTATAGAAGCAGGTGGGAAAGCATCAGGGGTAAGGCTAGATTCCATGAGGACATCTACAAAATCCAGAACAGGAGGAATAGCTAGAGGCCTATGCTGAGGCAAGTCTAAAAATTCCCAGAGTCTCTTTTTGGACTGTGGGTAGTCCTGGCATTCCCAGTGGAAATACTCTCTTAGGGTATGGAAGGTTTTAAAGAAAGAAAGGTCCTCGGGGGGGGGGGGGTCTGGGGGAATTAACTCCTCTGCATCTGAATCTTCATAGGTAGATAAGGGTATGTACTGGTAATCACAGGGATCAGAGTCATCAGAGTCATAGTCTGAAAAATCTGAAGGAAAATCAATTTTTTGGCTTTTAGAGGGGGGAAGGCTGGCTTCCCCTACTTAAAGTGATAAGGTCTTCAGCCATTCTAAGCATTTGTTTCTGTGGCATGGGAGCTTGTGAATGTACTTTGGTCGTCTGTTTCCTAGGTGTAGTGCGAACTCTGGGCCTGAGAAATTCGGTAGATTTAGTTATTAACAAAGTAGTCCGTTTAATACAAACATTGTAAGGTCTGAATACACCCACAGAACTCAGGACCCATCCAAGGTAGAGACATCCGCAGGTTCCATAGTCGAAGAAGCATCTTGCGGCATAGCAGACTCCGAATGGGTCTCAGTAGAGGCCTGCGAATCCGTAGAAACAGGTAACAGTGGCTGAGAAAGCGCCTCACTGAGTACCGGCGGACTGGCGACTACCTTAACTGAAGCATTGTCAGCAGTTTTGGACCTATGCGGTCTGTCTCTGTCTTTATCGTTGCATTTTTCAGAAGGTTGGTAGTCAGATGGCTTACCAACACAATTTTAGAATAAGGAGAACAACAGCGAAAGAATTTAGAGAGAAAAGTAGCCTGACAATGAATAGTTTGGGCGTTGAACAAGGCACAAAACTGACAGCGAGGGACGTCGTGGTCTGGGCCTAAACAGCTGATGCAGTAAGAATGAAAATCTCTGAGAGGTATTTGCTTTCCACAGGCAAGATAATTGTTAGCTTTTTCTGACATCGGTTAGAGCAAGAAAAAAGGATCCCCAACAGGGTACTTAGCTTTAGAAGACTTCAGGTTTGAAACTAGAAAAATGAAAATTTCAGGTAGCTGTCGACCGGCAATTGTGAACTGCTTCTGCTTCGCGCTCCTGCGTGGCAAGAAAAGCTGATGTAATGGTGTCGGCTGCAGATTTTATACCCCTGACGTCATGGATGAGTCGACAGCATCAGACACAGAAATCCCAAGACTCTGGTATTTGGGCCGACTGAGCGCTAACTGCAGGCAGATAACCCAAGTGTGATGACTGCAACAGTGAAACACAAAGAACATCCACACTTGACGAGGCCAAAAAGGGGCAATGAGGATAAATTTGTTCTTCAACCAAAGTGCTTTCTGAAGAAATCTGGGGATTAGAGGTATTGGAGGGATAAGCGTAAAGAAGACCGAAGGGCCAAGCATGGACTAGAGCATCTCTCAGTGACTCCCCCAGTGGGTGGATTACGGCAAAGAACCTGCTCCACTTGTTGTGGGGTAAGGCAGATTGCAGCAAGGTTGACCCCATCGGTGGAAAATCCTCTCCACCACTAAATGATTGAGAGACTACTCAGGAGACAAGAATAGACCTGCTGAGTTTTGTCTGCTAGTACATTGGATTTCCCCAGGATGTGTGCGGCCACAAGAAAGTGACTGGAGGACATTGCCCACTGCCACACACTCATTGCTTCTTGACAAATGGGGTAGGGGTAGGATTGGGCTCCTCCTCCAGTTTGCTGATGTACCAAACTACGAACATGTCTGTTTAGTTAGCAATTGTCCCCTGAGAAAGAGAGTCCTGAAAGGCCTGCAATGCTAGGACTTCATCTCCAGGACACTGATGTGCAGACTGGTCTCTTCTGGGGGCCACATGCTTGGACTGCCCTTCTCAAGAAATGCCCTCCCACCCCAACTGGGAGGCTTCTGTGGTCACTGTGGCTACTGGGAGAGGAAACACAAAGGGATGTCCCTGACAAACTTCACTGGACTGTACCCACCAAAGCAGGTAATTTCTGCAAACACGGGAGATCTTATCATAATCGGTGAGGACATTGGAAGGTGAAGAACTAACCAATGAATAGATCCACTGTGGAACACGCATTTATAATCAAGCCATCAGGATCCAGGTTACAGCAGCCACCAAATCAGGATCCAGGTTACAGCAGCCACCAAAGACCCTAAAACTTGAAGGACCAGTTGTGCTGGGGGAGAGGGATGAGAAGAAAATCTGTGTCACTTAACATCTTATAGACTGTACTCTACTTGAAGGAAAAAAAAAGCTAGCTGAATGGTGGTATCCAGGAGGGCACCTACAAAATCAAAGACATGGACAGGAAGTAAATGAGATTTGGCAAAGTTGATGGCTTAAGAGTGGCAAAATTGTAGCAGGTAGCCCCTGGCTTTTTTGAGAAGATGAGTGGTTGGGGTGGTGAGAAGCCAGTTGCCTAGGTATCCAAGCAGTCTCAGGTGAGCTGCTACTAATGCCACACACTTGGCAAACACCCTGGGGGCCATGGTGAGACTAAAGGATAGGGGTCTGAACTGATAATGACGGGCACTCAGCTGAAGGAGCAGATACCTTTGGAAGTGTCTGTTCATTTTGAAGTAATAGTACGCATCCTGAAGATCGGCAGAGCACATCCAATCGTCCTTTCGTAGGAAAGGCAGAATGGACTGAACACTCACCACCCATAACTTGGAGTTCTTTATTAACTAACTGAGTTTGCTTATATCCAAAATTGGTCTCAGGTCCCCTGTCTGTTTTGGCACTAAAAAGAACCTTGAGTAAGTTCTGAATCCTCTTTGGTCTGACGAAACTACTTGAAGGACTCTTTTGTCTAGCAGTTTTTAAATTTCTAAGACTGTTAACTCCCGCAGACTGGGTGGAATATTGGGGAATCTTTTCTTTTTGGTTGGTGGGATTTCCAAAAAGGGAATGAGACAGCCTCTGGATATAATCTTCTGCACCAAAGTATCATCTGTGATTAATTCCCAGGCTTCTGGGTGCACTGATAAATGTCCCCTGACTGCCTCCAGAGCAGTGCAGTTGGACAACCCTTCAGGAGTGCTGAAAGGGTTCATTTGAGAAGGAATCTTGAAGCCCTTTGATTTGTGGGCCTCTTCGGCCATGAGGGTGGCATCTTCCACTGGATCACCCCCTGCCTTGGGGGGGGGGGAGAGTTTACCCCCATAATTCCTAGAAAGGCCCTTGTGACTTATGGAACCACATCTTTCTACCTCTGCGCCGATTCCTGGAAGAGGACCTTTGCAGTACAGAAAAATATATTCCTACACCAGGCAAGATTGTCCCGTCTTGCTCACTGGGAGAGAGGGTCTTTAACAGTTGGGCCAAACAAGGAAGATCCATCAATTGATAAATGAAGAATTGAAGGGCTCCGCAAAATCACATAAGCCTATCCAGGCATGTTTCCTGATGGCTATGCCTGAATGAGCCGACCGTAACATACCTTCATCTGCGTGGGAGATCAACCGCATGGACGTGCTAACAGACTGACTGAAGGGTGGCCAATTGTGAAGATAACAGTTTATGTTCCTCCATGGACATGGACCCAGGAATAGATTTGGAAAGTTCCTTAACCAAGTCTCTCTGCAACCTAGAGAAGTGTGAGAAAACTCAGCAACCACACATCAAAGGTTGCTGAGGTGTAAATGCTCTTTACCAATCTGTCCGACACCTTGGATTCTCTATTTGAGTATAGACAGAAGAGCTTTGCTCAGCTAGGTCTTTTTTCATGGCCGCTGCCATAACCATGGCATCTACTGATACCCCCTTACTTCAGTAAGGCCAGTCTTTGAAAGGGGCGAGACATTTGTCAGGATAATGAGGAATGGGGCTCTACAGTATCGGATTCCGTCCATGCCTGATGAGTTATTAGATCTAGAAGGTCATCAGACAGGGGTAAGCCATGAAGTTGATGGGTCGGACCTGAAGGCCTTCACAGAACAGTGACTCCTCCTGGGAAGGGGGATTGGAAGACCATCCACCTTTCTGGCTAAGGATTTCTAGAATGTCTCAAAAGGAGATGTCTTTTGGTAGAGACCTTGGGGACTCCCCCCTTCATTGAAGTCAGTATCTTTGGTGAGAGCTTCCTGAGGGGAATCTATGTGCCTCCTTTTGCACAATCTCTGCTGGGGGACCCCCCCCCCTTCATTGAAGTCAGCATCTTTGGTGAGAGCTTCATGAGGAGAATCTATGTGCCTCCTTTTGCACAATCTCTGCTGAGGGACCTCCTAAGTGGGATGATCTGGAGAGGTGTCCAAAGATAGAGTAATTTCCCAAAAAAGGAGCTGTCTGGATGCTCAAAAGGACCAGCTGTACCTGCGGTATAGGTTGATTAGGATCCGAACTCGGACCGAATGGTGGCAGAAGGGTAGGATCCGAAGAAATAAATGTACACTGGCCTCTCAGATGAGAGAAAGCCCTCTCTACCACCTTGAAGGTAGAAGGCTCACGAGAGCCTGTGTCTCGCTGCACCACAGCCAAAGTCATCGAGGCTACCGAGCCCCAACCCTGCCCAGGCTCCTGTTGTGAGGGAGGAGTTGGATCCAAGATATCCAGTGTTACCAAGCGCTGAGGAGAAGGGAAGGCTCTGACAACCTCTGGGTTGACTCCGGCCCCCTGGATTTGGTGCTGAAACTTTGACTCCAAGACTTGCCCTGCTTTAGAGGAATCATCGCCAAATAAGCAAAGGACACAGTTGGAGGAGAAGACCTAACTGTCTTTGGATCTGACACACAGACTCTCAGAATTCTCAGATCCGATGGCTCCAAAACAGTTGGATGGATCGGAGGAAAAGAAACAGAAGGACCTAGAAGGGAGAGTATAACAAAAGAGACTAGATTTCGGAGGAAATTTATGAATATTTACTTTTAGGGAAGATGCAAATTCAGTAGTTGGATCTCAGAGAATTTACATATTATTCTCCAAGTTACAATAACTGGACAAGACTAGACTGAAATTATATTTCACGGGAGCAGAAGCATTTAATTAAAAGCTTCAATGCACATCCAATAAGTATTTCAAATACACCAATAAAAACTAAGATAAATGCAGAAAATTGCAGGATAATGAAGTAAATATCAGACATTGGCACTTCCCCAAATACATGTTACAAATAGGAGAATTTAAGGAATGGGTATTGAAAATTGCTTGAGAGTTATTAGGGAAGATAGAAATGTCTTCAGAAGTTATTGCAAGTGAGTGGGATAAAATGAAATCAAGAGTTATAAAAAAAGAAAGACATATTGTTAAGAAGCAACAGGAATTCATCCATACTTATGGGGACATAATAAAATGAAGTACTTAGGAGTACGAATTAAAAAGGATTCTGGTGTGGCAGCTAAGGATATGTGGGAAGTGAGTAAACAAAAGATAAAACAAAAAAGTACAGTTGTGTACACTTACCATAAATGTAGATGTTCAAGTGCATTCACTGTTGCAGTCATCACACTTGGGTTATCTGCCTGCAGGTAGCCCTCAGTCATCCCGAATACCAGAGACTTAGTATTTCTGGGTTGGTTGCTGTCGCTTCAGGACTGACGTCAGGTTGTCAGGGGTATAAAAACAGGCAGCAGACACCATTACATCAGTTTTTCTTGCCACAAATGTCAGGAGCCCCCCAAATAGGGAGCTAAGTTATGGTGGGGAAAACACCACCAGTAAAAAGTAAATACCAATAGCCCTGTAAGAGGTGAGTAATATACAGAGAGAGAGAGACAAGGGGGCTGGAGGGTGGGAAACCACGACTGCAACAGTGAATACACTCGAACATCTACATTTATGGTAAGTGCACACAAAGTACAGTTTTGTACCTACCATAAATGTAGATGTTCGAGGATCCACATTGCTGCAGTCCTAACTATTGGGTAGTCCGCTGTCCAGTCGGCCCGAATACCAAAGTATATGGCTGACGTCGGTCAGGGCGCATTAGACTGACGTCAGTACGTCAGGGTACTAATGCGCATGACCGACGTCATATCCTCAGTCTTTTCTTGCCCCAGATGTCAGAAGACCGTAAAAAGACCAGGCCCAATATACCTGCACCAAAAATATGTACAATATATACAAAATTATCAGCATATAACCTCACCTACACAACCACCCCTAAACACAGAGGGGAAGGAGGGAGGGTAAATTGGACTGCAGCAATGTGGATCCTCGAACATCTACATTTATGGTAGGTACAAAACTGTACTATGTTCTTCATTCCACATTGCTGCAGTCCTAACTATTGGGGAGAATCCCAAAGCAGAGGTAAGGGAGGCTGGCAAATCATAAAGAAGCAGGAGCTGACAACATGCCTTGCAAAATAGCTGTGGCAAAACCAGCCCTAGACTTAGAGTAGAGAGGAAGGTGATAATGCTTAGAGAAAGTATGCACTGAACTCCAAGTAGCTGCCTCCAAAATATCCTTAGTTGCCACCCCCCTTAGAAATGCTGTTGAAGTGGCAGTAGCCCTAGTGGAATGAGGCCTAATCCCAGCTGGAATCTCCTTGCCATGATGGGAATAACAAAATGCAATGCAAAACCCAGTCCACCTAGAAATAGTTTGTTTTGACACAGGCTTGCCCTGCAAAGTCAAAGCAAAAGAAAAGTACAGTTTTGTACCTACCATAAATGTAGATGTTCGAGGATCCACATTGCTGCAGTCCTAACTATTGGGTAGTCCGCTGTCCAGTCGGCCCGAATACCAGAGTATATGGCTGACGTCGGTCAGGGCGCATTAGACTGACGTCAGTACGTCAGGGTACTAATGCGCATGACCGACGTCATATCCTCAGTCTTTTCTTGCCCCAGATGTCAGAAGACCCTAAAAAGACAAGGCCCAATATACCTTCACCAAAAATATGTACAGTATATACAAAAATATATACAAAAATATCAGCATATAACCTCACCTACACAACCACCCCTAAACACAGAGGCGAAGGACGGAGGGTTAATTGGACTGCAGCAATGTGGATCCTCGAACATCTACATTTATGGTAGGTACAAAACTGTACTATGTTCTTCATTCCACATTGCTGCAGTCCTAACTATTGGGTAGAATCCCAAAGCAGAGGTAAGGGAGGCTGGCAAATCATAAAGAAGCAGGAGCTGACAACATGCCTTGCAAAATAGCTGTGGCAAAACCAGCCCTAGACTTAGAGTAGAGAGGAAGGTGATAATGCTTAGAGAAAGTATGCACTGAACTCCAAGTAGCTGCCTCCAAAATATCCTTAGTTGCCACCCCTTAGAAATGCTGTTGAAGTGGCAGTAGCCCTAGTGGAATGAGGCCTAATCCCAGCTGGAATCTCCTTGCCATGATGGGAATAACAAAATGCAATGCAAAACCCAATCCACCTAGAAATAGTTTGTTTTGACACAGGCTTGCCCTGAACTCAAAGCAAAAGAAACAAACAACTGCTGAGACTGCCTAAAATCCTTAGTCCTGCTTAAATAATAACACAATTGCCTGTGTACATCTAAAGTGTGCAAAATCTTTTCCCCTTTATTTTGGGGGTCTGCATAAAAAGTAGGCAAATGAATAGTTTGGTTTAAAGCCACACTAGAAACCACCTTAGGCATAAAGGAAGGATTAGTGCGTAATGATACCCTATCCTTATGGAAAATCAAAAGGGCTCTACTGCCATAAGGGCCTGCAACTCAGACACCCTTCTTGCAGAAGTAATAGCCAACAGAAAAGCAGTCTTCCATGACAAGTATTTCAGTTCAGCAGTAGCCGCAGGCTCAAAAGGTTGTAGAGTAAGTTTTTCCAACACAAAATTGAGATCCCAAGCAGGAGTAGGAGCTCTACGTGGGGTCTTATATTCTTTGCCCTCTAAGAAACTGCTTGAATAAAGGATGAAAACAATGGCGGGTCACAATCATAGTGAGCTGAAATTGCTGCAGCATGAATCTTAATGGAAGAGAAGGACAAACCTTTGTCCAATAACTCAGTAAGATATTGAAGAGCCACACTCAAATTAGGCTCAGAAATCTCCAAATTCTTTGCTGTACTCCAAAATAAAAATCTCTTCCATTTTTCTGTACACTTTCCTTGTACTAGGTCTTCTAGCTTCCATAATCACATTTAAAACTTGTTGAGGAAGTTGAGACCTGCTGTGTTTCAACACAGAATATGCCAGGCTGTTAGATGAAGAGAGTGAAGCTTGACATTGAGCAGATGACCGTCCTTCTGAGATAACAGATGTGGAATCAAAGGTAAAGGCCATGGAGGCTTCCTTACCAGACTCCTTAGTAGTGGGTACCAGTGTTGCCGAGGCCAATCTGGAGCTATTAAAATCATCCTTGGCTTGTCTTGTCTGACCTTTAAGAGCACCCTTGGAAGAAGAGGCAGAGGTGGAAAGGCATACACATGAAGATTTTTCCAACTGAAAGAAAGAGCATCCACTTTCCAAGCTGTGTGATGAAACCCCTTTGTGCAAAACTTTGGCAGCTGGTGGTTTAGTGGAGAAGCGAACAGATCTATGTCTGGAGTTCCCCATGACACTGTCAATATCTGAAATACATGAAGATCCAGTTTCCACTCGTGGGGATCCATGATTTGTCTGCTTAACACATCTGCTAAGGAGTTCTGTGCTCCCGGCAGAAACCTTGCCTGAAGAGTTAGTTGCAAGCTGAGCGCAGTCTCCCATAAAATCATTGCTTGCCTGCATAGAGGATAAGAATGTGTTCCCCTTGCTTGTTGATGTACCACATGACAGTTGTGTTGTCTGTTAGAATCAACACCTGCCCTGGAAGAAGTAACTCCTTGAAAGCCATTAATGCAAACTGGACTGCTAACATCTCCTTCATGTTGATATGTAGATGCTGTAGTCTGGCAGGCCACTTGTCTTGTATCCACTTTCCATTTAGATGAGCTCCCCAAGCAATGTCCGAGGCATCTGTCGTTAAAATCTGACTCGCCTCTGGCCGGGTCACAGAGAGTCCCTTGTTTAGGTGACATTCCTGAGCCCACCACAAAAATTCTTTTTGAAGGCAAGGTATTATTTGAATGACAGTGTCCAAATCCTGGCAGTGCTGTGTCCATACATTTTGAGATACCATTGCAGCTTCCTCATATGCAGTTTGGCATTGGGAAGCACCAGAATACAAGATGCCATGAACCCTAATGCTTGAAGGACTGTCCTTGCAGTCAGCACGGACTGATGAGATAGTTGATGGAAGTAAAGGGATAGACTCTTTTGTTTGTCCGGGGTTAAAAAGGCCATCTGGGCTGCTGTATTCAGTCTCACACCCAGAAAGCACATGTCTTGAGAGGGTACTAGACTGGACTTTATTTCGTTCACAGAATACCCTAGGCATCTTAGCACTGCTATAACATATTCCAGATGCTGTAGAAGGTCTTCCTTTTCTTGAGCCAGAAGCAGGCAGTCGTCCAAGTAAGGATAGATTTGAATTCCTTTTAGCCTGAAGTAAGCTATCACTGGAGCCAGAACCTTTGTGAATACTCTGAGCAGTAGATAAGCCAAAGGGCAATGCAGAGAACTGATAATGAGAATTTCCAGCTCGAAACGCAGATACTTCCTGCAACTTAGTCTTATAGGCACATGAAGGTAAGCTTCCTTGAGATCTAAAGTTACCATCCAGTGATCTTTGCCCAGCAGAGGTAAAAGCTGTTGTAACGTCAACATCTTGAACTTGGGAATGTCCAGATAAGTGTTGAGGATAGATAAATCCAAAATTGGTCTCCACGTGTTCCCCTTCTTTGGTACTAGGAACAGGCGAGAATAAAATCCTAGGCCCCTTTCTGATACAGGGACTGGCTGAATGGCCCCTATTTGGAGTAACAGAGAAATTTGCTTGTGAGCCTCTTTCCTTTGTGGAGGAGGAACGTCTGGCATGCCTTTGAAAGGGGCAATGTATGGAAATAAAACCTGTAACCGTGGTGAATGATATCCAACACCCATCTGTCTTGAGTAATTAAATCCCAATTTTCTTTGAAAAGAGACAGTCTTCCTCCCAAAGGAGCTGCCAGGCGAGAATCTACTGGCAGCTGAAAAGGCAGGTCATTGGGTCTGTTTAGGAAAGGACTGACCCCTGCCCTCACCAGAAGTCTGAGCAGGTGAACTCCTGTTCTAGGCCTAAAAGACCCTTGAGCTCTGCCCCTACCACGTCTAGACCTACCCCTAGACTGGGAATCATAAGCAGGATATGTCCATCCCTTAGTAGGCCAATTTCTACTAAACTTGGTGGCTGTACCTGCAAAAATCTTTAACAGTTTGCATAGACTTAGCTTTGTCCTCCATTTTCTTTAAAACTGCTTCCACAGGCGAACCAAACAACACATCAGACTGTAAAGGAGCATCCAAAATCCTTGTCTTAACATGCTCAGCTAAATTCTGATCCCTCAACCAGGCATGCCTGCGAAGAACAGAACTAGTGGCAGCCACCCTCGAGGAGGCCTGTACAGCATCAAAACCACATTGCAAAGAATGCTTACCCACTTGTTCAGACACATGAACTAAATCCAGCAACTCTTTACACTCAATACCTTCCGCCAAAGCATCCACCTTAGATTTCAGTTGTGAAAGGAGATAATTTTGATATTTTAGCATGTGAAACTGACAATTCAAGGCCCTCATGGCTAAAGTGGAAGAAGTATACACTTTCTTTCCCCATCTATCCAAAGCCCTTGCCTCTTTATCAGTGGGAACAGGGTTTTAACCACAGAGGCCTTAACACCTTTAGGTCCCTGAGAAACAGTTTCGGGTCTGCCCTAGGACTCTTAAAAGATACTTATGAGCTTCAGGCACCCTATAGTACCTATCAGGTTTAACAGGAGCAGGAGGCAAAGAATCAGGGTTCAGGAAGCCACTGCAAAACATCTTCCACCACATTTAACACAGGAGGTATAGCTAAGGGCCTATGCTGGGGTAAAAACAAGAATTCCCTAAGCCTTTTCCTGGAATCAGAGTAATCCTGGCCTTCCCATTTAAAGTGCTCCCTCATGGAATGCAGTCTCTGAAAATGAGAAATCCTCAGGAGGAGAAGCTGTAGGAGTGGAATCATCCACATCAGAATCAGAATAAGGAGGATACTCCTGCAAATCTTCCGCAGAAGACTCAGAAGCCTCTGAACATTGTTCAAAACTATCAAACTCAGGTTCCACCCTAGGCCTCTTATCAGGAGGGGGCATAGAACCTCTAATCATAGTAATCAAATCTTCTGCCATTTTAAGCATATGTTTCTTAGGCACAGAACCTGAAGTGCTAGGAGAAGCCCCCACTGAAGCTAAACTTGGCCTACCTCTCAAAGAAGTTTTGGACACAGAAGGAGAGGCTCTAACTACCTTGGGAAGAGAGGGAAGAACAGTTACCTGAGAAGCCCCTCAGCCTGGCCTACCTCCTGAGAAGGCACATCCTGTAACAGTAAAGTCTCTGCCTGAGACTCCAAAGAAACTCCTGGCAAAACCTCTGGCTCCACTGAGCCTTCAAAGGAGCCGGCGTCCGGGACGGCCGGTTCATCAGCCCTAGGCTCCGCTGTTTTGTCCTTGCGCTTTTGATGAAGCGGCGCCGGAGCATCCGGCGGCATTTTATAATTACAACGCTTCCCAAACACTAACCTGGCACAGTCTAACCTTCTCTTAATAGTGCGTTTGTTAAACCTAGCACAAGAGCGGCATCCAACAACGTCGTGCTCAGGCCCTAAACAAGGTATACACAAGGTATGGTAATCCCTATGAGGTATCTGTTTCCCACAAGAAATACAGTTATTCACTTTTTCTGACATCCGGTTAAATACTGAGGCAAGAAAAAACCAAAATGTTCCCCAACGGGGTACTTAGCCAACTTTGATTCGGTCTGAAACTCCGACTGCAGAAAATTTCAGAACGCCAACCTGCACTCGCAAAACTGCTTCTGCATCGGACCATGCGGCAAAAAAGACTGAGGATATGACGTCGGTCATGCGCATTAGTACCCTGACGTACTGACGTCAGTCTAATGCGCCCTGACCGACGTCAGCCATATACTTTGGTATTCGGGCCGACTGGACAGCGGACTACCCAATAGTTAGGACTGCAGCAATGTGGAATGAAGAACATCTGTACTATGTTCTTCATGTTTCACTGTTGCAGTCATCACTCTTGGGTTGATTCCCAAAGCTGAGGAAGGGTGGGGGCAGTGAAGAATAGTTAGGGCTGGCTAGTAGGCCTTGCAAGACTGCTGTAGCAAAACCTACCCTGGATTTGGAAAAGATATGCAGGTGGTAATGCTTGAAGGTGTGTACAGAGCTCCAGGTAGCAGCCTCCAGGATGTCTCTGGTAGGGACTCCCCTGAGAAATGCTGTAGCGGTAGACGTAGCCCTAGTTGAATGTGTTCTGACCCCCTGAGGGGTTGGCTTTCCATGGTGCTTGTAGCAGAAATAAATGCAGTGTGGTATCCATTTGGAAATGGTTTGTTTTGAAATGGCCTTGCCCTCTGCCCCTGTTACAAGGCTGACTAGTAACTGGTCAGATTTTTCTGAAGGGCTTAGTCCTGTCAAGGTAGAATCTGAGCTGTCTGTGCACGTTCAAAGAGTGCAGGATCCTTTCCCCTTTATTTTGAGGATTAGGGAAGAAGACTGGCAAATGGATGGATTGGTTGAGAGCCACAATGGACACCACTTTAGGCATAAAGGAAGGGTTAGTCCTGAGGCAAACCCTGTCAGCATGGAAAATAATGAAGGGCTCCACAGCCATCAGTGCTTGTAGCTCAGACACTTTTAGCTGAAGTGATGGCTAGAAGCAAGGCTGTTTTCCAAGAGAGGAACTTTAACTCTGCTGAAGCAGCAGGTTCAAAGGGGGGAGCGTGAGCTTTCCCAGTACAAAGTTAAGGTCCCAAGCAGGGTTGGGTGCTCTCCTTGGTGGCCTTAAGTTGTTTGCCCCTTTCAGGAGCTATTTGATGAGGGGGTGAGAGAATAGGGGTGGCTCAGTGTTGTAATGAGTTGAGATGGCAGAGGCATGGATCTTAATGGAGGAGAAGGGTAGGCCTCTGTGGAGTAATTCAGCTAGGTAATCCAGGATTAGGGGTATGGAGGGTAGTGCTATGTCCTCTCCTTTAAACTGAAACCAGGAACAATACCTTTTCCACTTATCAGCATAGGATTTCCTTGTACTGGGCCTTCTGACTTCAAGGATAACATCCAGCACCTGTTTGCCTAGGGTTGCTGGTGCAGAATTCAAGGAATAAACCAGGCTGCAAGATTTAAGGTTTGCAAATGTGGATGCAAAATCTGTCCCTCCTGCTGAAAGAGCAGGGTTGGGGTCTGGTGAAGGTGCCAGGATTGTACCATTGTCAGGCTGCACAGGAGTGGGTATCTGTGCTGGCGTGGCCAGTCCAGGGCAATCAGAACTGTCCTTCGCCTGCCTTGTTTTATCTTGAGTAATACTCTTGTGAGAGAGGGCAGAGGGGAAAAGGCACAGACTAAGAGCTTTTTCCATAGAAAGGATAGGGCATTCACTTTCCAGGCCCTGCTGTGAGGATTCCTGGTGCAGAATTTGCTGAGCTGGTGGTTGTAGGGGGAAGCAAAGGGATCCACCTCTGCAGTCCCCCATTTCTGAATCAGGAGGTTGAAGGTGCTAGGCTCCAATTTACACTCGTGTGGGTCTAGGAGATTTCTGCTTAAATAGTCTGCCACTGAGTTTTTCTTGCCTGGCAGGAACTGAGCTTGTAAGTGGACTTGGATGTTCAAGGCAGTGTGCCACAGGGCCATGGCTAACATGCAGAGTGGGTAGGAGTGGGTTCCCCCATGCTTGTTGATGTACCACATAACTGTGGTGTTGTCTGTTTTTATTAGCAGCTGTCCTGGAAAGAGTAGGGATCTGAAAGCTGTCAGGGCATTCTGTACAGCTAAGATCTCTTTCTGGTTGATGTGCAGATGAATCTGACTTGGGCTCCAGTGGACCTGAATACATTTGCCAGCCATGTCAGCCCCCCAGGCATAGTCTGATGCGTCTGTGGTCAGGGTCTGGGTGGCGTGGGGTAGAGTGAATGTCTGTCCCATGTTGTGGCTGCATGTTTTTGCCCACCAAAGGAACTCTGTCCTTAGACAGGGTATAATAGGAATGACTGTTTCCAGGTCCTGAGAATGTTGGCACCAAAGACTTTTTAAATACCACTGAAGTTTCCTCATATGCAGTCTTGAATATGGAATCAGCAGTATACATGAGGCCATGAACCCTAGGGCTTGCAGTATTTTTCCTGCAGATAGCTGGGTTCTGGTGGCCATTTGTTTGAAGTAATCTGTCAAATAGACTTGCTTTTCAGAAGTGAGGAATGCCATCTGGGAAGTTGTGTCCAAGCTTGCTCCCAGGAATACAATCTTTTGACTAGGTACCAGTTGTGATTTCTTTTCGTTGATGGGGTACCCCAAGGAAGTGCAAAGGCTTTTTACAAACGTCAGGTGCTGAAGCAGCAATTCCTGACTGTCCACCTGAATCAGGCAGTCGTCCAAGTATGGGTAGATTTGGATATTTCTCTGCCTGCCAGTATGCAATGGCTGGAGCCAGGAATTTTGTGAATACCCTGGGTGCAGCAGATAAACCAAAGGGAAGTGCAGAGAACTGAAAATGCATAGATCCTGCACTGAAACATAGATACTTCCTGCATGACTCCCATATAGGGATGTGCAGATAGGCTTCTTTTACGTCTAGGGTGACTAACCAGGCATCCTTGGCTAACACAGGAGGAAGCTGTTGCAGGGTAAGCATTTTGAATTTTGGTACCACCAGGAAGGTGTTGAGAATTGAAAGATCCAGGACTGGTCGCCAAGAGCCCTCTTACCTGGGTACCAGGAAGAGTCTGGAGTAGAATCATTGACCCCTCTGCTCTACTGGAACACGTTGAATAGCTCTGATATTGAGCAGGGAAAGTACTTGGTTTTGAGCCTCTGGCCACTGGTTTGGAGGAAGGTCTGGAAACCCGTTTGGGGTTGGCAGAGAATGGAAATAAAATTTGTACCCCTGGGATACAATGTTGAGGACCCATCGGTCCTGGGTGATGGACATCCAGTTTTTTGCATGAAAGGCAATTTTTCTCCTAGGGGCACAAGCAGTTGGACAGGGCTGGGAAGTGGATTGAAGAGGTCACTGTGACCTTCTTCTGTAAGGAGGTGGCTTACCACTCCCTGCTTTAGGGGTGGGGGCACTCCATTGCTTAGATGTCTGCATACCCTGAGACTGTAGTCTGGGTGGTCTGCTTCCCCTGTGTCTTGTTCGACAAGGCCTGAAGTGGGCTGGAAAGGATCAGTGTTTTGAAGGGCAATGCCTACTGAATCTAGGGGGTTGCACTTATAAGAATTCTTTAAGAGTTTGCATAGATTTAGCTTTTTCTTCCATTTTTTAAGAACCTCTTCTGCTTTGGTACCAAACAGAGTGTCCTTATTCAAAGCAGCGTCTAGTAATTTAGATTTGACATGATCTGGCAAGGTCTGCTCCTTCAGCCAAGCATATCTTCTCAGTACACAGCCAGTGACTGCTGCCCTGCAAGATGCTTCTAGGGCATCAAAGCCACACTGCAAAGTATGCTTACTGACTTGGTTTACAGAGTGCATAAGCTCCTGCAATTCTTTATTTTCTGCACAGTCTGGAAAACTTACCACTTTTTGTTTAATAAGCTCCATAATATGTTGCTGGTACTTTAGCATGTGAAACTGGCAATCCAAAGCCCTGATAGCAAGATTTGCAGAGGTATATACCTTCTTACCCCATCTGTCCAAAGCTCTGGAATCTCTGTCCGAAGGGGTGGGATTCTTGGCTGTAGTAGCCTTGATACATATAGGCCCCTGGGAAATGATCTCTGGGTCAGCAGTAGGATTCTTGAACAGAAACTTGTGAACATCAGGTACTCTGTAGTACCTGTCAGGTTTCCTAGGGGCAGGAGGTAAAGTGTCAGGAGTAAGCTTGGATTTCAAGAAAACAACATCCACAACATCCAGGACAGGGGTTATAGCTAAAGGCCTGTGCTGAGGCAACTCTAAAAATTCTCTGAGTCTCTTTTTGGACTGAGGATAGTCTTGCCATTCCCAATGGAAATGCTCTCAAAGTACGCAAGGTTTCACCAAAAGAAAAATCCTCTGGAGGGGAGGCAGAGGGAATGGATTCCTCTGCATCTGAGTCCTCATAGGCGGATAAGGGCATGTCTTCATAATCAGAAATGTCAGAGTCATCAGACTCCTGGTTTGTAGAACCTGAAGGGGACTGGGTTCTTTGTCTCTTTGCAAGGGAAGGCTGACTTCCCCTTATCATTGTAATAAGGTTTTCAGCCAAAGCATTTGTTTTTGTGGCATGAGCATGTGCTTTGGTTGTCTGTTTTCTAGGAGTAGTGCGTACTCTGGGCCTAAGAAACTCTGTAGTTTTGGTTAAAAATTAAGTCGTTGGTTTAATTCGAACATCGGTACAGCGAAGAAGTGCCTCAGAAGCTGGTGCGCCTGCACAGTGGCTCTGGACCCATCCAAGGTAAAGACATCCGCAGGTTCCATAGTCGAAGAAGCATCTTGTGGCATACCAGACTCCGAATGGGTCTTAGCAGAAGCCTGCGAATCCAATGAAGCGTGCATCAGGGGCTGCAAAGGCACCTCACTGAGAACCGGCGGACTGGCGACTAGCTTGACGGAAGCATCATCGGCAGTTTTGGACCTATGCGGTCTGTCTTTATCCTTACGTTTATTCGGAAAATCTGTAATCGGATGGCTTATCGAAGCCATTTCAGAATACGGAGATCGAGAGCGAAAGAATTTAGCGACAAACAGAGCCCAATGACGAATGGTTTGGGTGTTAAGGCACAAAACCGACAGTGAGGGACGTCGTGGTCTGGGCCTAAACAGGTGATGCAGTAAGAATGAAAATCTTTGAGGTATTTACTTTCCACAGGCAAGACCATTGTTAATTTTTTCTGACATCGGTTAGAGCAAGAAAAAAGGATCCCCAACGGGGTACTTAGCTTTAGAAGACTTCAGGATTATTAAATTCAAAAACGAAAAATTCAGGTAGCGGCAGACCGGCACTTGCGAACTGCTTTGGGCTCCTCCTCGGCAAGAAAGGCTGATGTAATGGCATTGGCTGCCTGTTTTTATACCCCGGATGACCTGACGTCAGTCCTGAAGCGACAGCAACTGACGCAGAAATACGAAGTCTCTGGTATTCGGTGCCGATTGAGGGCTACCTGCAGGCAGATAAAGTGTGATGACTGCAACAGTAAAACACGAAGAACATCTATATTTTGCTCTGAAAGAATTTAGACAGCTTAAAGAGTCACTTGATACTGGACAGCTGGATCCCAGACATAAACAACAAGTTGGCAAAGAAGGCAGGACTGCCTTCCCCTTGCTTGTTGATATATTGCATCACTGTGGTATTGTCTGTAAAGTCTTTGAGAGGGCCTGGAAAAAACGAGGAATGAAAAACCTGAAGAGTTAAAAAGAGAGCTCTCATCCCCTTTATATTGATGTGATCTGACCTTTGAGGAAACCAGAGACCCTGGCATCTGTAAAATGTTCCTGAGATGATACTGGGGGTTGAAAACGATGTCCTGGGTTGACAGAAAGCTGATGAATCCATCACTGAAGCTCGAGTTTGAGGCATGGATGGAACGGAACTAGGAAATCCAAGGTTAGAGGTAGATGAGGCTCAATTACTTATGGTTAGGATAGGAGATGATGATAAAAATTGTGATGTACACCCAATCTACAGGAAAGTCCCCAGGAATGGATGGTATTCTTGGAGAAGTTTGGAAGCTAGGAGGAAAAAAACTGATAAAGATCAGGAAGGTTTTGTTTAACAGTATTTTAAGAGGAGAAGTACCAACGCCCTGGAAGAAAGCAGTAGTAACTGTAATACCTAATGATAGTAAAAATCGATCAGATCCAGCTTCATACAGGCACATTTCAATACTAAACCATGATTATAAAGTGTTCATCTCTATTAATGGCTAACAGACTGGCAAAATAATGCCAAACTGATAGATATGGATAAATGTGGTTTTGTGGAGGGGAGGCAAACATTTGAGAACATTAACAGAACACTGATCATCCAGAGGGAAGGAGAATGTAAGAAAATACCATTGGTGTTGGTGGGTCTTGATGCATAGAAAGCATTTGACAGAGTAACCTGGGACTTTATGAGCAGGGCAATGGAAGCATTTGCATTTCTTGAAAAAAATAAATGGCTGATTAGGAGGATATATGAGGGATTGGAAGTGAAAAAGTGGGTGGGGGTCCTCTCTGAATTTCTGCTCGAGCAGGGGAACCAGACAGGGGTGTCATCTTTCCTCTTTATTATTTGCATTATATTTAGAACCATTGGCAAAGAAAATAAGGGACTCAGAAATTCAAGGATATAATTGGTATGGTAGTCAAGAAAAGCTGGCTTTATTTGCAGATGATGACATTTTATACCTGAAAAAAGTACAGTTTTGTACCTACCATAAATGTAGATGTCCGAACTGGATAGCATCTGCAGTCATAACAACTGGGTTGTCCTGTCGTCAGGCAGCCTTTCAGTCGGCCGGATTCCAAAGTCCGGGTCCGGCTTCGGCTGATGTCGCACTTCACCCGACATCATCTCTGTTGGTCTTCGGGTATAAAAGCATCAGCCGACGCCATTTTCCTCAGTGTTTCTTGCCCCAGATGCCAGTAGCCCTCTTGAAGGCTAAAATTTGGATAGATGCCAATGTTTCCAAAAAGATAGAGGTAAACACAAAAATAAGCATGTATGTACATATTTACAAACAAATACACCATAAAAGACTCCCCCCCACCAGCTAGCTATTAGGAGGGTAAACAGTACCACAGAGGGGAAGGAGGGAGGGTAATCCTGACTGCAGATGCTATCCAGTTCGGACATCTACATTTATGGTAGGTACAAAACTATACTATGTCCTTCATGGATGCATCTGCAGTCATAACAACTGGGTAGAATACCATAGCCAACTAGGGGAGGAGGATAAAACTAGATTATGGTGTGTTTAGGATCCCTTGCAGTACAGCAGTGGCAAACCCTGCTCGGGATCTGGAATATAGAGGCAAATTATAATGCTTGGCAAATGTATGCACGGAGGTCCAAGTAGCCGCCTCAATAATGTCTTTGGTTGCCACTCCTCGTAAGAAGGCTGTGGTAGTGGCTGTTGCCCTTGTTGAATGAGGTCTTATGTTCTGTGGAATTGGTTTTCCATGGAAGGAGTAACAGAATCATATGCAATTTCCTATCCATTTGGAGATTGTCTGTTTGGAAATAGCTTTTCCTTCCCTTCCTGTTGCATAGGCTACAAAAAGTTGGTCAGTCTTTCTGCTATTTTTGTTCTGTCCAAGTAGTAGCGTAGCTGTCTATGTACATCCAAGGTATGCAGTATTCTTATGTGTCTGTTTTGTGGGTTGGGAAAGAAGGTAGGTAGGTGGATTGCCTGGTTTAAAGACACTCTGGATACCACCTTAAGCATAAATGTAGGATTAGTCCTCATGGACACTCTATCTTGGTGGAAGATTAGGAAGGGTTGCACTGCCATTAAGGCCTGTAGTTCTGAAACCCTCCTTGCTGAAGTAATTGCCAGTAGGAAAGCAGTTTTCCATGACAGGTGTTGTAGGTCTGCTGTTGCTGCTGGTTCAAAGGGTGATAGTGTCAACTTTTCTAGCACAAAGTTTAAGTCCCAAGCTGGTAATGGTGGTTTCCTTGGAGGTTTTACATTCTTGATTACTCTGAGGAACTGCCTGAGCAAAGGGTGAAAAACAGGTGGATCAAAGCTGTATTCTGCTGAAATAGCTGATGCATGTATCTTGATGGAGGAGTAGGACAGGCCTGAATGAAGAAGTTCGCCAGATACTCCAGAATGTTAGGCATATCTATGTTTGACACATCTTTTCCTCTTTCCGTACTCCAAATGACAAACCTTTTCCATTTTCCAGCATAGTTCCTTCTTGTTGAAGGTCTGCGTGCTTCAAGAATAATGTCTTTAACTCTTTGGGAAAGTTCTGGATTAGCTGCTGCTATGTGATGTTCCATGCAGTCAGTTGCAACGTTTTAGGTTTGGATGTATGATGCTGTAGTTGTTCTGAGTTAACATCAAAGGCATCAGGGTATTGGCCACATATTGTTCGAGACATGCTCCTCAGCAGTGGGTACCAGTGTTGTCTTGGCCAGTTTGGAGCTATCAGGATTATCCTTGGACGTTCTTCCTTGATTTTTAGTAGTACTTTGTGTATCAAGGGAAGAGGTGGGAATGCATATGCTGTTAGGCCTTTCCAGCTGAAGGAGAGCGAATCCACTTTCCATGCTAGTGGGTGGAATGTCCTTGTGCAGAACTTTTTGAGCTGGTGATTGAGAGGTGATGCGAATAGATCTATCTGAGGCATTCCCCATTTCTTTGAGATGGTCTTGAAGATGTCCAGGTGCAGCTTCCATTCGTGGGCATCGGATGTGGTTCTTCTTAATATGTCTGCTAGAGTATTTTCTTTTCCCGGTACAAATATTGCCTGTAACTGGATGTTGTAGCTGAGTGCCAGGGTCCACAGCTCCAAAGTCATTCTGCATAGGGGGTATGAATGAGTGCCTCCTTGTTTGTTGATGTACCACATGACTGTGGTGTTGTCTGTCCTTATCATCAACTGGCCCTCTTGGAGAAATGGTTTGAACTTTTGGATTGCCAGTTTTACTGCCAGCATTTCTTTTAGGTTGATGTGCAGGTGAAGTTGATCCTGTGTCCACAATCCTTGCACGCATTTGTCCAGCATGTGGGCCCCCCATCCTAGGTCTGAAGCGTCTGTTGTGATGGTCTGGCTTGCTTGACATCTGCGAAAGGGTAGGCCTGGGTTTGACTGACATGCCTGAGCCCACCATAGGAACTCCTGCTTTAAGCATGGAATTAGTGGGATTTCTGTTTCTAGGCTGTGTCTGTGTTGGGACCATAAATTCTTTAGGTACCACTGTAGTTTTCTCATATGTAGTCTGGCAAATGGGACCAAGATTATGCATGATGCCATGAAGCCCAAGGCCTGCAGTACTTTTCTTGCTGTTAACTTGTTCAGTTTTGTTAGTGCCAAGAAGTAAAGAGGGAGTTCTTTTGTTTTTCTGTAGTCAGGAATGCCATTTGTTTTACTGTGTCCAATTCCGCCCAAGAATGTCCTTGTTTGGGATGGTATCAGCCTTGACTTTTGTAAATTGACTGTGTATCCCAGTGCTTGCAGCAAGTAAATGACCCTTTGTAAATCTGTTGTCAGCTTGCTTTTGTTGTCCCCTTGTAGCAGGCAGTCGTCCAGGTATGGGTAAATTTGAATTCCTGTAGTCTGCAATGGGCGATTACTGATGCCAGGCATTTTGTGAATACTCTGGGCAGTAGATAAGCCAAAGGGCAATGCTGAGAATTGATAGTGCTCTGATCCTGCAAGAAATCTGAGGTATCTTCTGCAGATTGGTCGAATGGGGACGTGCAGGTATGCCTCCTTGAGATCTAGAGTTACCAGCCAAGACTCCTTGCCCAGCATGGGAAGAAGTTGCTGTAGGGTCAGCATTTTGAATTTTGGGACAATGATGTATGTATTTAAGGTGGACAGGTCGAGAATTGGTCTCCAATTTTTTTCCTTTCTTGGAACTAGGAATAGTCTGGAGTAGAACCCCTTTCCTTGCTCTGCTGTTGGCACTCTTTCCACAGCTCTCATGTTTGCTAACTCCATTATCTGTTGTAGTGCCTCTGTTTTTTGATTTGGAGGTAGATTTGGCATTCCTCTTTTGACTGGTAAGGTGTGGAAGTGAAACCGGTAACCTTGATCTATGGTTTGTAAAATCCACTTGTCTTTTGTTATGTAGTGCCAGTTCTTTGAAAATAAGGTTAACTTTCCGCCTAGAGGAGCCGCTATTTGTTCCCTGGTAGGTGGATTTAGGGTTAAGTCACTGTGGTTGTGCTGATGTAGTGGCAGTGGTTGTGTCCGTGCCTCTGTTGTTACCTTGCCACTGTCGTCCTCTGTAGGCACCTCCTCTGGATTGGTTTCTGCCTCTGGAACGTCTATTCCTGCCCCTTTGAAATTTTGTGGAGTCAGGAAAGGACCAATTTTTGGCAGGCCAGTTCCTGCTAAACCTTGGGGGTTGAACCTGCAAGAAATCTTTAACCGTTTGAACAGATTTTGCCTTTTCTTCCATTTTCTTCATAACCTGCTGGGCAGGTGTACCAAACAAACTTGTCTTATCCATAGGAGCATCTAGCAACTTAGCTTTAACATGATCCGGTAAAGCTTGCTCCTTTAGCCATGCATGCCTTCTTATCACTGTGCCAGTCATGGCTGATCTAAATGAAGCCTCCAGTGCATCATAGCCACATTTTAAGGAATGGTTGCTAACCTGTTGTATGTTATTTACCATTTCTAATACATATTTCTTATCAAGAGATTCATCAGTGGTTAGTTTTTAGTTAACTGATCAAGCATAAACTCTTGGTATTGTATCATGTGAAACTGACAGTTTAAAGCTCTAGCTGAGAGAGTAGCTGAAGTGTAGACCTTTTACCCATCTGTCTAATGACCTTGCTTCCCTTTCAGAAGGAATAGGGTTTTTAGCTATGGTCGCGGCTACTGCCTTGGGACCCTGGGATATAGTTTCGGGTCTGCAAGTGGGGCCTTGTAAAGGTGGTGATGAGTATCTGGCACCCTGTAAAATCTGTCTGGTTTGGCAGGGGCTGGGGTAAAGAATCTGGAGCGGAGCAGACATCATTGAAAGCATCATCCACCACAGAGAGAACAGGAGGTATAGCTAAGGGCCTGTGCTGTGGGAGGTGCAGAAAGGTCCTAAGTCTTTTCTGGAGTCTGAATAATGCTGTTGCTGCCATTGGAACTGCTCTCGCATGGCATGTAAGGTTTCCCCAAAGGAGAATTCTTCTGGTGGGGAAGCAGCTGGAATGGATTCTTCAGCATCAGAATCTTCAAAATTGGAGAAAGGAGCCTCTGGCTGGTCAGTTATGTCTGATTAGTCAGCAGAATCATCAGAGGACACTGGCTCAGGGGGCTCTGCCCTAGGTCTCTTCTCTGGGGGCTGAGAGGCCCTGTCTGGGTGAGATTGAGATCCTCTAATTAATGAAATAAAATCTTCTGCCAAAGTAAGCATTTGAGAACTAGAAGAGGGCCTGGTTGTGTGGGGTTTAACAGGCACTGTCTTAGTAGTCTTGGCTGCTTTAGCCCTGGCGAAGGCCTTAATGGACATGGCTGCTGGAGGCCTAGCAGCACCACGTGCTGGGGTAGAGACATCCAAGGGAATGGTGTCTGATAAGTCAGTGGCAACCACCGTAGTGGATAAAATTTCTGAGGCCGATTCAAGAGTGGTAGGGGCCTCAGTTGTAGAGATAGGTTCAGCTGTACTTTGATCAGTTTTCTCGGTTTCGGCCGAAACCGAGACACTCGCGGTTTGCCTAACCATGGTTTCGGCCGAAACCGCAGACCGCGAGTGTCTGTCTTTATCTTTGCGTTTTTTGGTAGATTGGGTAGTCGGAGGATCCGACGGCATAATGTACGCAAAATCAGAACCGAAAAACTGTTCTGCAAACTCCGACCGACGCCTAAGCGTTCGTCGGTTGAAAGAAGCACAGGCCGAACAGGCTGCTACGTCGTGGGCTGGGCCTAAACAAGGCAGACAATAAGAGTGGAAATCTTTATGAGGTATTTGTTTCCCACAGGTTAAACAGTTATTAACTTTTTCTGACATCGGCTGAGGCAAGAAAGAGTCCCCAACGGGGTACTTAGCTTTAGAAGTCTTCGAAGTAGTATTCGGTAGAAGTAATCTCTGGATCCGACCGACCGGCACTTGCGAACAGCTTCTGCTTCGGGCGCCACGCGGCAAGAAAGACTGAGGAAAATGGCGTCGGCTGCTGCTTTTATACCCGAAGACCAACAGAGATGACGTCGGGTGAAGTGCGACATCAGCCGAAGCCGGACCCGGACTTTGGAATCCGGCCGACTGAAGGGCTGCCTGACGACAGGACAACCCAGTTGTTATGACTGCAGATGCATCCATGAAGGACATCAGGACGCTTACAGTGCTGTGGAACAGTTTGAGACCGTTTCAGATATTTTTGGGATACAAAAATTAATGAAGCTAAACCAAAGGAAATAGTTGTAAATTATGTACCCACACATGAACTGATTCAGGAATATCCATATTTATAGGAACATGATAAAATTAAGTATTTAGGAGTATGGATTAAAATCATTCTAGTGTGGCAGCTAAGGATATGTGGGAAGAGACTAAATAAAAGATACTACAAAAACTGAGAAAATGGAAGCCTTGTTATATGGATATGGATAATAAGATACAAGCAGTTAAAACGTTTTTAGTCCCTTTAGTCTTACACATAGGTCAACCATATTTCCATCAGCCAAAGGAGAAGTTGAGGATAGCAATTAATAAAGAGCTGAAGGACTTTATCTGGGAGGGGATACACAATTGGAATTGCCAAGATATGCTAAGGCCTTGCTGTGTCTACCTATGGTGGCTGCCAAAAAAGCAATTACTAGAAAATGGAAATCAAAATTTAAACCAACTATACCAGAAGTAGTGAATATAGTAACATACAAAACAAATGGAACTGAGATCTTTAGAAAAGGGTAGGAGCAAACTACACACGAAAAAAATTGAATTGTGGGAACAATACATACAAGGGAGGAATGAGTTTTAGAAGGCGGCAGGACTTAAATGAGCTAATAACATCTGACTGAAAGACGGGGTAGATTATTATAAGTGATCTATAACGTTTACAACTGAGGTCAGTAAGCTTTGTGATGTAAAATGCTTGCAACTAGGATTGTGTCAGTGTGGTTTGATTTAATTTATTTGTATAAATGTACGGATTGCCTATGTAGTAAGTGACAGTTTAATAAAGATGCTTCTTGTTTGTTTATTAAAAAAAAGCAGGAATTGAATAATTGAGGCAATGTTGCTTAGGTTACATGATATATAGCAATATATGTGAAGTACAATGTTTATGTTAATTACAGTGTGACTACGTTCATATGAATGTAAATTTGCTTATGTCACAAGTGATAATTCAATAAAGGTATTTGGGGGTGGGGATAATCGACTTTAGACTGGATCCTGGTATCACACCCTTCTGACATTACCAATGCTGGTGCATATCCAAACTCCCCTAGTGAAAACCTACCTGCATTTGCCATTCGAGCAAAATCTCTTCATAATCTCACTAACTTCTCTAAAGACAGGTTAAAGATCTACTTCACAAAATAAACCGGTCACCACTAAAGGTACTGCCACTAAATAGAGCAGTACAGTACTTTAATAATTGCTTCCTAAAACTACTACACACCTTAGCTCCAGTTCGCACCAAAAGAATCAAAAACAATCCCATCCCCAGGCTAACTAAGGAATGTGAAAACCTAATGAAAAAGAGATACAGCCTGGTCTCTATGGAAATGGAGCAAAAAATAACAAAATCTAACTACTTCCAAGCAGCTATGTAATCAAACACAAAAACAGGTAATCAAGGATAAACAACTATACAATAATCATCTACAACAGAAACATAAAACCAGTCAAAAAAATTCTGGTCCACTATCACAACCCTACTTCACCGTGAAACTAAAAAGGAATCCAATATTTCACTCAATGCCCCTACTTCTCAAATTGCTGAAGACTAACATCCACTTCATAAAATTTACAGCTGATGTTATCACTAAAACCACCAACACCTGCATCTCTTCCTCTCTACATACCCCTTATATTCCCCATTCATCTAACTCAGACCTTCTTCACTTCCACTCCACAGAACCCCCTCTTGAGAACCATCCCACTTTCTCACTTCAACCAATACATACCAGCCTCATAGATTAACGTGCAAATTCATACCCTGCTCTACCTCTACTGACAACCTCCCCCTGCATACCTAAAATTAGCAGCTGACTCTATAGCATACCCAATCAACATCCTGATCAATTGATCCATATCTGAATACACAATACTTAACCTCTAGAAAAAGTCTCATATCACCCTCATTCATAAAAGGGGTAACTCCACTGAACTTAGAAACTTTCAACCCATACTTTCTCCCATCTGTAAAATACTAGAAAAATGTATTCATCTTCAACTCATGAAATAATTACAGCATAATAACCTCCTTACAAACACGCAACATGTTTTTCGTCCCAGACTTTACCGAAGCTGTAAACATAGCTAGAGACAAAGGTTGCTATGTATCTGCTCTATTTCTTGACCTCTCAAAGGCATTCGATACTGTATCAACTCTTTACTCTTGAACAAGCTCTCTAACCTAAGAGTTACCCCACCTACACTAAAATGATTCCACTGTAACTTACACAATTGAAAACAAGTAGCAAAGTGGTCAAATGTTATCTCCCCCTTTCTACTAAACCCCTCCAGAGTCCCACAAGGATCCATCCTAGGACCCCTACTTTTTAATATTTTTACTAATGGCCTGTGTACAGCATCTTGCAGTGGAAAGCTCATACACTATGCTGATGAATTCAAATAACCTGTACCTCTCGCACACTACCCCAGCTTCTCTCTGACACTCAACAAACTTTCTGCTGTTGAATCCTGTCTTACTAACTGCCAACTATTCCTCAACCCCCCAAAAAGTAAGCTGCTTCTTTTTCAGCCAAAAAACTGTAGTAGTGATCTAAACTACTTAAAAATTCCAAACACTAAAAAAATAAAGAAAAGCAAATAACCACTGGCAACAGAATGCAAAGCACTTTATTAACGAACCTCAGTGCCTCGGCTAAAACATCCTTCACAAAGTCAAATACACACAAAATACATTCCCTTTAAATATAGTCAACAATAAATCAATAAAACAATTAAAACCACAATCAACTTAACTATAGTAATTTTTTCCAATTAATTTCACAATTAAGACCATAAGGGACTAGTGTTACACTTAAGAATAAAAATAGACTCTTTAAACAACAACTTTTCTTTTAGCATAGCAGCATCCCCTAACTTAAAAACTTTTTCTAAAATAGTAGCCTGCAACAACTTATAGTCACTATTCTGACATTCCTGAAAATGTACTGCAACACAGCTTTCCATTTTAGATTTTTTTATATTTCTGATATGCTCCTCTAGCAGAGTTCTAAACATTGGGCCGGATTCACGAAGGCTTACACAGAGTCTTAGAGCAGAGTAAGACTCCATGCAGCCAACATGTCCGTCGAGTGATCCAGGAACAGCCGGTAGGGGAGTGCAACTGAGCTCTCCAAACTAGTCCTACACGGACTGGGCTGGGATATGCAAATCACCTCAATTGCAGGCGAAAGCCATGCAAATGAGGTAAATTTGCGAACCTGTCCGAGTAGGAGTAGTGTTATTTGCAGAAATGTACTCAGTTGATAACTGAGTACGGTTCTGCAAATAGCAAAACGGAGCCGTGTCAGCTGGAAAAAAAAGCATGCATTCACAGGAGGAAGCATGCCAATGGCCAAAAATACGGCCATTGGCAACGGGAAGTGATGCAAATTAAAAATAAAATAATTTTTTTTTTTATCCCAATCTCCAGGGTTTAACCGTAGCGCCGTGCCGCGCAAACGCACTGCGCCCCAAAAAGCAGAAAGTTAATAATTAAGATCCACAAATGTGGATTTTATAGCTAAAATGAATTTACAAGGGAATGGCAGGCTGAAGACAACATGGCCACCGAGTAGAGGTTACTAAGGGGGGAAGCTCAGTCTAAGAGATGTAACTAAGCATTAGTAGGCAATCCTATGCAAATGAGAGTTAGGATAGTGAATCGCAAGTTTACATAGCAAATGAGCACAGTCAGTGGAGTGTAGGAGTAGGATAAGGGGAGTAACAGAGTAGAAGATAGGTGACATCACGAGGGGGGTATGTATGAAAGGAGTGAAGCTCATTGGAGCAGAGTGACGTGTCAGCTTACATTTACATAATAGTGAAAGAGGTGTGTCAACAGGTAGGCCAGATAAAGTCAAGAAATCGAAGGTGTATGCCATGGATAACACCAAAGCTTCTTGTTGAGCGTGCATGCGAGTGCCAGTAAACCCGTGTAAGCGTGTGTGCGCGCGTGTAGGCTTGAGTGAGCATATGTAAGGCTGTGTAAACAGTTGTAAGTGCGTTTGCGCCGGTGTGCGCGCGTTTTAAGAAGAATAAGCAAGCTTTAGTCCGTGTAAGCATGTGTGAGTGCATGTTAGCTGCTGTGCGCGTGTTTGCGCTTGTGTGCGTGGCGCCCCCCCCCCCCCCGAGGAAACGGTAAGGAAAAAGGAAGCACACCAAATAGTGGAAGTTACCAGGGAGTACTAGCAGAGCTAGCAGGTGAAAACAATCAGAATCAGGCAATTACACAGGCAGAACACCAGCCCAGCCCAGCCCAGCACTTAAAACTCTGCAAACAACAGTCCATTATGTTTCTCTCAAGAGACACTGCAACACTGCAGTAAGCTAATAGAAGTGAAAACAGAAAAGGCTTCACTGAGACAAAAAATGTTAGGGGCTGCCATTGCTGTTATAGGGCGACATATGCAACATGCTGAGGGTGGATATAATGCAAATGCTGCTGGACAACCCACAGTGAGGAGCCGGAGAAGATTGTACAGGCCCAGGGTTACCTACCAGGGGCTACATGAGCTGGAGATAGTGGAGTGCTACAGAGTGGACAGAGGCCTCTTGCAGCAAATAGTGGAACTGTGCAGGCCACGCCTCACACACAGAACCAACAGATGGGAACCCATTCCAGTGGAAACTAAGGTATGTGTTGGCCTAAGAATATTAGTAACAGGTACCTTCCAGAGACCAACTGGTGATATGATGGGGATATCACAGGCATCAGCATCCAGGGTACTGCACCAGTTCCTGGATGCCATGTCAGCACATGTCGGTGACCATATATATTTCCCCAATTCCCGTGAGGTATTGGCCAGCAATGAGAGTCTCATCCAGCAAATAGCAGAATACCCTGAGGTAGTGGGTGCAATAGACTGCACGCACATACGCATCAAAGCACCAGCTGGTGAGCGGGGTAGGGTCTACTTCAACTGCAAGGGCTTCCCCTCCATCAACTGCCAGCTCGTGTGTGATGCCCAGGGCATAATACTGAATGTGTGTGCTGGCTGCCCTGGAAGCTACCATGATTCCCATATATGGCATCTGATGCAGCTGTACTAGACATTTGCCAATGGGGACATCCCACATGGTCACCTAGTGGGGGATGCTGGCTATGCACTGGAGCCGTGGCTGATGACACCCATCAGAAATGCACACACATCTGAACAGGAATGCCATAATGAGGCACACGCACAAACACGAAATGAAATCGAGCGTGTGTTTGGGCTGCTCAAGTCACAGTTCCGGTGCCTGGACACATCTGGTGGAGCTTTGCAGTACTCACCAACTACATGTACCCAAATTGTCATGGTAGCTATGCTACATAATATGATCCTGTGAAAACAGCTGCAGCAGGACCAGCATAGGCCTGGGCCAAACAGCCCCCCCCCCCTCCATTGCCAAGGCCATCACAGGCAGAGCGTGACTCTGAGGAGGAACAACCTGAGCCTGCCCCAGTAGGCAGAAAGAGGCTTGCCCACTATGCTTTGGCCTTGGCAAAGAGGCAACGCATAGTAAATACACTGGCTCAGTAGGAACTCTGGAAATGATACCTCTCTCTGACCCGCACATATAGTAAAAGGGATTCCTACGTTGACACTACCTGCTTTCAAACATGTATAGGGAGTGTAGTATGTGCATCTGACATAGGCATCCCTGCATCAACACCTGAGGCATGATTGCCATGTGTTAAGCAATATAGCAGTGCTAAACAGCATTTACCATCATGAAGTCAATGTAAACAAAATTGCACACACCAACTACTACAAACGTGGTCAACGTAGAGTAATATTGGCCAATATCCAGCAATGATGGTTAATATTGAGCAATGTTGGACAAGCTGGGTCTAGGTAGGGCATAGCTGAACAAAAGCCAACATGCTCATATTTGCTCTACTGGCCCCGAAGCAGCCTGGTCTGCTCAGTATGAAAATATAAGCGGCAATGGGCTTCGAACCCAGGATACTATGCACTATAGTCATAGTACTGAACCACTAAACCATGACAGTAGTGCAGTGGTTAGCCTTTATGAAGAAATGTTGTTAAGTCTATGCAAAGTATTTCAGGGAAACCCTGCAGGCACAGCATAATCCCTGTCGAGTTATGACACAAAGGTGAGTCCTGCAGTAAGAATAGAACTTGACTTTCAACACACACACAGTACAAATGTTAATATTGGACATGTAGACATACATCAACAAATGTAGTGGACCTCAGACAGCAACATACTGAAAGGTCACACTGGGCATGCTCACACACTTGAATATATGAGACAAATGTCAGGCAACAGAACACAGACAGTCTGAACTGGGCATGCTCCACACTTAGGCCATGTTGGAGTACAGCATTGGGCCACACATAGCAGGCAGTTGCATGTGTTAACCCAGGAACCTCTCACTACCCAGCAATCTGCCCTGTGCGCACACACATATGACAACAGACACGTATATAATATAGTGGAACCCTGCCATAAGCAAATATGTTCTGCAGATAACCAAGCGGTTCATATAAAGTGTGAAAGCAAACATGATAAAAACCTGCAAACAGTATCAGCAATAAACATTGTGCATCATGAAAATTATCATAGGTTCAGAGGTTGATACTAGGCTATCTGCCCTAGGGCATGTACAAGCAAAGCCAGAGTGTGTTTGGCTTCTGCAACCCAGTCAAATCAGAACACTGTGCCTATGAATAGTAGGTCACACAAGATAGCTCATTTAAGTTCAGTGTATTGTGCCTCTGTCTAGCAGGGACCCAGAAGATATCCCATGGGTAAACATGCGATCACCCATCCACTTGTCAAGATGTCACCTGTAGGTGGTCAGTGGGTGGCTCTACCTATGCAAAACCGGGACTACACTCCGGAGTGAGAGGAGGCTTTCTGATAATAATCTTTCCCCCCAGCATGTCTTTTTAACATCAGTGCTGAGGTATATGTCCCTGGAGTGTGTAGCACCAAGGGAGTCGGATATCCTGAAGTGCAACATGTCCATTAAGTCTGGGTCAGATATTGCCTTCAACTGCAGGCACACAACACATCCGTGAAGGTGGTAAGTGACTGAGTAGAGCTGGAGTTACTGTATCGGAACTGTGCAGGGCATCTGTGTGAGTCCCTACATCTTCTCGATGAGTAACATTTGCGGCCATTACAGTTGCTGCAAGTGTCAGGTAAGGTACATCCCAAATGTGGCATAGTAACCAAGCATGGTCGTGAAGAGTATAGGGGCACAATGACCACACGTGATCAACATGTGAAACCATGTGGGATATGGTGGGCTATGTAGACGTACTGTCTAACCACTATGGCAATAGGATTGTCAAAGGCGAGAGTACGAACAGGTCATGTCCCCAAACCCGTAACAACTACTACTGTATGTAATGGATTACAACCTATGTGGTAATGTGTGGGCATCTTGTCATCCTCAAAGGGGATGACTATGCAACTAATGGCATGTAGCCGTGGGCCATGGCCCAGGCACCAGTCAACCTATCTCTGTGAGACCCTGCATGAGTATGCAAGTGCCAGGAGAGCTGATTATGGCACCCAGTTTGCAGTCATCTGCGAACATGGGCATCCATATCCCTTCTGTGATAGCTTGTACATCACACAAATATATACTGAACAAGAGAGGTCCCAGGACTGAGCCTTATGGGATGCCATGTGTAACTGATGTATAGTCAGACATGACACCTGCAACACTGAGCATGTGGGTGCTATCACTGATCCAGGTAGCAATCCATTGTGTCAGATATGTGTCGATATTGATGCTGGTGAGCCTATGCATAATGGCCGAGTGGGGTATTGTGTTGAAGGGTTGTGCAAGGCCCAGGCAGGCTGTGTGGACAACCGTCCTAACACTGATGGACCTGGTAACTGTTGAAAGAATATGAACAGGTCCAACAGGCAAAATCTGCCCACAACAATGCTGTAATCTGTAGGACCCAGTGTCTGTAGGTTTCCCATGTCTATGTGCATGAGTCCCATTACAATACACTCCATAGCTTTGCAGAAAAGGTGAGTTAGCCTTTTAGGCTATTGTCTGTGGTCTCTTGTGGCAGTATTCAGTGGAGCTGGACCACTATCGCTGTACGCCATTCCATGGCTACATATCCTGCAGTAACTCTTATATCGAACAGTGACGTAATGTGAGTGTTACATCTGTCATGAAGGCTGTGTACGACACAGGCCGAGACACCATCTGATCCCATTGATGCGGTGTTGTCCGCTGTGGGGAGGGCAGCACTCACCTGTTTACTCATGATGTCTGGGAGGTTACACTCTGTTGTATGGACAGTACCACCTTAGGGTGGATGGGGCGACACATCTGCACTGAACCTGTTTGCCAGGATGATGGTAATGTCAGTGGGTTCAGGGTATGTTTAGTCAGTATGCAGTAACACACAGCATATCAGTGAGTGTCCATCCAGGTACCTGAATTAACTGAAGGCGGCCTTGTGAGTGTCCGACGTGTCTGGTGCAATTGTCTGTTAGAAGCGTGCCTGACAAATACCCGAGTGATTGTAGCAGTCTGCTAGTACAGATCACAGATGCCTTCCCTGTCTGTGATTGTGCTCTATCATGTAGTGGCTTCCTCCATTTGTTGTAAAGCGTATTAATGGCTGGAGTCTACCAGACAGGTCCACTGCCATTGGAAGAGTGAGTCCAGTTGTTATTTTGGATGTAACGATCCATGCGGTCCACTAGGTGTCCATAGAATGTGTATGTAAAGGATTCAGCAGTCTGAGCCATGCTTACCACTGACCCAGGGTCTCTGAAGGATACCACCGTGGTTTGGAGAAGTGCGACGTTTGCTTTTCGGAAGTTCACCAAGATTACCCAGGATGGGTGTGGGGACAGGATATGGATGTCCAGTGAGATAAAGTATGTTCTGCCCTTACCAATGAGGGGTATATCGCAGGTGTGGAACATAGAGTCCACATGTCGGTGATGATCATGTCCAATATGTTGTCCCCTCCTGTGGGTGTGGTGACCGGTTGTGCCATAGCATATGAGTTTAGAAATAGTAGCAACTGTTGGGCGAGAGTGTTGGGGCCTGAGTACTCTCCACAGTCAATGTGTGGGTATTTGACGTCACCCAATACAATGGTGTTTGGGGAGACCTTCATATTGTCCAATGTTCGCAGAAAAGCTGAGTGAGGTTGCTGAGTTGGGGAGTGTGGTCTGTAGCAGGCAACAAACCAAAAGGCAGATTTGCACAATGTTAGGTGCATATGTATGGTCTGTGATGCATTGTGCAGTGCTACCAACCTGGAGGTATGTGTATCTGTGATGTATATAGATACTCCCCCTATTTGTGTTGGCCATTCCAAGTTATGTGGTCAGAAAGCATGGTACAAAATACAACCTGGTAGTGCCGGTGTGCATGTGGGAGCCTGAACCATGTGTCTATTAGTGCACAGATATTGCTATCCTCCATACTGAGGAGATTCCTGAGTGGGCGCAATTTGAGGGTAATACATCTGGTGTTGAGCAGCATTACCCTCAGTGTCGTGTACTCTGTAATGTCTATGGAGGTGGTTCTGTCCTTTGAGCCCCGCTTAAATAAGGTAGTATGGTGGCAGCAAGTGCCCTAGCCAGTATTCAAAAGTCCATGGGTGACAGGTGCAAGCTGTCCATAGGGAAGCTACGTGGCATGTCAAGCATGTCACCCCAGGGTGTCAGACACTGTATCCCCTTTGAATAACACCAATATGTTAGCCAACTGTTAAACGTGATCAGTTTGTTGGTATACTGTGACATCATACTTGGTGAGTGTAAGATGCTAGACAAGGTCAGGGTAATATTGGGTTGGGCTACATGATCACAGAGTTCCTCTATGTTTCATGTCATGTGGTCCAGGGAGAAACGTCTGAGGTTGTACGCACCAGCATGGACAATGATGGAGCCAGTCCTGGACTTGCTTTGGAGTGACCTGAGTGCATGTGTTATGTGGCGTATCCTGGCACCTGAGAGACAGCTCAAAGTGACTATTCCCCTGCTTGGCCTGGTGAGTGGGACGACAGTGTGTTTGACATTAAGTGTCACCTATAACAGGTGTATCAGGTGTGTTGTTTAGCCCAAAGGGCAGTGACTGTGTGGCACACTGACATTGTGAACTGTGTGACATGTGGGCATTGTAGTGGGGTAGCAGTTGTATGTGTGTCTGCTTTGGAGGTCTCTGCTGCTTAGGCAGAGTGTATGTAGAGCCTCCGAATATGTGTATGTGTGATAATGTGGTTTGTTTGCTGTCACTATCGGTGTATTTGAGACAGATATGTGGTGTGTGTGGTCACCCTCACCACCTGATAGACTATGCGAGTCATGGGTCGAGAGAGCTCAGCATCCTGTATGTCAATATTGTTACATCTCCCACATATATGTGAGCAGGAGAGGGTTGTCTGTGTACATGAGGCAGATGTGACTGTGTCATAACCACAATATTCACTAGCTGTACTGGAGAGTACACATGAAACCGACCCCTGGACATGCCAGTGTATTATGATGACATACTCTGTAGCCTGATCACAAAGGATCAGTAGGGTGTTAAGTGTGTAAAAGAGTATAACCGGGATTAGTGCTCAGGTTTGTCGGTGTTTTGTAAAGAGTAGCTGAGACGGAGTCCAGACTGAGAATCATGACATGTCCTTCAGCTATGTAATAAATAGTAATGTACACGCATATATGTGCCGAGTCAGGGACAACTGTACCTTACTGACATTGCTGGCATCCTGTCAGACAGGCCCATGTATACATACCCACCTCCCACTGACGATAGTCCCTGACATCATACCAGGAGATATCACGTGTAGAATGGCTGAACAGCTCCCCCCAAAGCCAAAAGCATGGCAGCAATTGGATTACATTGTTTCCCGATATGTGTCATGCATGCACTACAGAACAAACAGACCCTGCACCTGAACAGTCTGTTGAGCCTCACCTAGTCCACAGGACCTGGAACCGTCGAATGTGTTACAGCAACATATGGCACTCCCCACATATGTGGGTGCACAACACACCATGGGAAGTATAGTCCAGTAAGCCTATAAAGTCTGATCTGCAAGGGCATGGAGTGCATCATGGCAGAAGTCAAACAGAGCTATTGGAAACCGACAAACACACAACCCTACCAACTGTGGTATGTTCATGTGCAGATCATGGTTCTCAAGCATGCTACACCATCTGCAAGGCAGCCACCCAGGACATACATCACGGAACAGAGTTACACATGTCCCACATAGACTTTGAACAGCTCTTCATCAACATCACAGACACATGTCGTATCCACAAAACCAACAATCTGTGCATAGATATGTGCTGACATATGAAGGGATGTCAATATGTCCACAGATAGATCACACAAGGTGAGACTCACGGGGTCCTGTACAAGCTGTTGATACCTGCCGACCTACATGGATCATTCCTGGAATTGCATAAAAATGTGTACACACATTACCATGTCCAGTCTGATGATGTCATCATCCTACAAATATACCAGGAGAACAGAAACCACCCAGTAAAGCATATAGCGCGCCGTGTTAATGCGTATCTCTCTAGTATCATAACATAGTTAGGTAGGGGTTTGAGTCCTGCAAACGCCAAGTGTGTGTATGTGTGTGATTTCCTTTGAGAGGAGTAGCCTTTTTGGAGACTGGGAAAACACATTAAATGAGGTACATCCCTCTTTGGAAAGTCTGATGATGTCAGCATCCTACAAATATTCAAGGAGAACAGAAGCCACCCAGTAATGCATATAGCGTGCAGTGTTAATGCGTATAGTTAGGTAGGGGTTTGAGTCCTGCAAACGCCAAGTGTGTGTGTGTGTGTGTGTGTGTGTGTGTGTGTGTGTGTGTGTGGAGTGTATGTGTGTGATTTCCTTTGAGAGGAGTAGCCTTTTTGGAGACTGGGAAAACACATTAAAAGAGGTACAGCCCTCTTTGGAAAGTCTGATGATGTCAGCATCCTACAAATATTCCAGGAGAACAGCAACCACCCAGTAATGCATATAGCGCGCCGTGTTAATGCACATCTCTCTAGCATCATAACAGAGTTAGGTAGGGTTTTGAGTCCTGCAAATGCTCTGTGTGTGTGTGTGTGTGTGTGTGTGCCACAGGTGGTCAATGCAGTGTGGGTTTTGCTTTCACTATGGTATGACATATGTTTCAAACAGTATGTGCACTGCACACATCGGGTATCTGTGTGTCAAATAAATTTGTGTACATGTGACCTCAATCAGTACATAGGTGTGAAGCCTGCATACTACGTGAATACATTTGTAACCTTTGACAGATTGTGCCGCTGCATCTCAGATCATAGGTCACATATGTATGTATGCGTCAAGCCTGGCCAATGTAGTGATCCGTGGCTAAGGACATCTCTGCCACACACACCCATGACACGTACTATAGAGTATTGTGAGTGAGGGTAATTGCCGGGGTATATGTCAGACATGTTCATGCACAACAACGCCTGGCAATAATGGACAGTCATTATAGGTGTACACCAGCCCTGGGGATATGCATGCAGGCCCCTAATGTGTTATGTGAAACACCGAGGGACCCCACAATACCTATGGATATGTGGATACAAAGGGACAGATGACATAACACGTGTTTTTTTTATTGGTGGTTTGTTTTGGGTTTTCGCCCTCTATTTAACTTTCTGTCTCAGTTTCTCACTCTGTTCTGTCTCTGTCTCAGTCTGTGTCCGTGTCTCTCTCTCTCTATCTCACAGCACCTGCAATGATATAATTGCATGTGGGGACTGCAGGTACAGCCTGCTTTTCTAGGTATCTGCACTTGTGCATGTGACAGCCTCTGCACCAGTTGCTGCCCACCATTCAGTAATTGCATGCAGCCTGCTGTTTTGTGATTGCATTACTCATTGTGATTGCAGCCCACTGTTATAAAATGCTAGATTAGGTAGGCGTAGCGTAGCCCTTTCAACTTTCCAAGGTGGGGCCCATGCTTGTTTGCTCTGGACACCATTGTGTCAGTCTGAAGGTTGGTATATGTCTCTTATCTGATGCTAGGGTTGTAGCCAGTTATATGCATGTTGTACTGAAACCTGAATGTTGCTGCTTCCAGTACACACATCTCAGTGTAGACATGTACGCACCCCTCCAAATGCTAACACAGGATACATGGGAGTATGTACTTTTTTTCACTTACACAATTAACTGCCATACAAATGTGGTTATTGCACTGTATTCCTGTAACACATGCAGTGTTTGTGAACTGCTATACTGTAATTATTATGTTACTCACTTCTGCACAGTTTGTGGTTTGGTTTTGTAGGTGTGTTGTACCTTTGGATAGGGGTGCAGCACTGCAAAGAGCATTTTTTATTATCATGTGAGGTTCATCATGCTGAACATACAGGGTTGCTGTGTACCTGTTAGTCTATGAAAGCAAGTAGTCTGTCTGTGTAGCTTACACCTGTGGACATATCCGGATGGTAGCTAGAGGTTAGCCTAGTATACTTTGTGCACCACACCAGTCTTTTCAGCAGTGGCACATTGGCATTGTCACAGTTGTTTACTAGCAGTACACTGGTACAACCTGTGATATTTCTGTGTTGTACTCCTACATAAGGGCATGCTTGTGGAACTCCTTCCAAAGCTATTTGCAGAGTGTACAACAGCAGTAATGCTGATATGCCTGTGTGTTCCTGCCTCTGCCAGGCCTCACATACTCTCAGGTATACATTTGAATGGCCTCAGTGAAAGGTACATACAAGTGAGATACACAATATATTACTTACATATTGCAGTTGAGACTTTCTTGGGAATCAGAGCATATGTATAAGTACACCTTTTCTGACGTGCATGCAGTGTCTACTCTCACCTATTGACATTATGCACTACGTGTGATTCCACACTTGTCTGCCTACAGTTAGTACTTTTCGGAGTGATTCAGTGGGGCACAGCTAACATTGCTTTACAAATCGGGGACATCCCTGTAAATCAGTTACAGTTGGGGAGTCTGGCCTCTGCCTATTCACCTTTGCCAGTATTTAGCCTGGTCTGATACTGTGTGGTGTTTGTAAGGTGCTACTATAACATTATTCCCTGCTGGGATGGCTGGTTCTCCTTTCACAGTCATGTCATGCAATTCCACAACAACTGCTGGTAAAGACCCATAGAACAGGATTTGTGTTATACCATTCCTATTTTCCATTTACATTCATTGTAATGCATGATATATTTATGTGAGAAGCAAGTTATTTGTATATCTGCTGTGGCTTAGTGGTAATTCATGCAGTCTATTGTGTCAATGGTATGGGGTTCGAGACTGGCAGAGGCTTTTTCTTTTGCTGTTCAGCAGAACAACGGCCCTGCCATAGAGTGACTAAGGCACTTTTAAGCAGTTGTAAGTGGGTTTGCATGAGGCTTAGCGATACTTAGCTAAGCGCACACATGCGCACACTCGCTTAAACCCGCTTACTACCACTTAAAAGTGCTTACCCCTGCTAACCCCCACGCTAATTTCTTTTAAAGAAAAGAAAATGGGGAGATAGGAAAGTGGTGAAAAAGGGGGCACAAAGAGGGACAGACAGGTAAACAAGCTCGGGATGTGCAGGACGGGTGTAGGGAAGGTCCATAGATGCCCATTTCTTTAACAGCAACAGCTGTGCATATACAATGAATTTGGAGTGAAATTTGAAACCTTCCACCCCTGGGAGAGGGGTGAGGACAACAAAGAATGTTGTACTGCCAATTCTAATTATCAGCTTACATGTGCAATGGACATGTGTGCAAAATGGGCAGCTATGTATGGGGCGTAATTTTTTGTGGGTACAGATTGCCCTTTTTTTTTAAGAGTGGAAAGTGAGGTAGAGGAAGTAGGTATGTCCGGGGAGGTAGGTTGGGAAGGTAAACAGACAAGACAGACAAGACGCATACAGAGGTGGTGTATGACACATGGGGTTGGTGAACACAATTGACGGGGTCGGATGTCTGGAAATCGGAAGCCCATAAGCCCACAGATGGTAATAGTGGAACTTATATCCCCACCCATGGGCAGTCACCACTGAACCTTCACAGCCCTGAGGGTGGCTGTGCTGGGGGCTGCGTAGGACGAGCAGGCTCACCCATGAGATGTGCCACTCTCGCCTCGAGCTGGCGTAGGGGATCAGCGACTGAACGCTGGATCTCCCCACGCACCACAACCCGGACCCTTAGAAGGGTGACAGGTGGCCCTTCTCTGCCCACGCTTGCACGGGGGGGGGAGACGAGCCCCATCGCCTGCAGCGCTTCCACCCGAAGGTGGCATAGGACCAACGGAGGAGGGGAGCCCGGGCTGGGCACCGGACCTGCTGGTGCCAGGTGCACTCGCCAGCTGAGGAGGGACAGGTGGGTCCACTGGGACCGGCCTTCCCATACGTTCTGTGATAAGGTGTGTTTAATTACAACATAAGCAAAACAGCATTCCAGATTAGTTGTAACAGCATGCAGTAATATTCCCATTAACCCAACACACCAAGGTTACAACAGTTGAACACAGCAAGCATAACACATGCATATATTGAACCACAGTGGACATTCCAACAGCATGCAGGGATGTTTGGTAGCAACAGGCCACCATGATTGTGGTGTTTAAATAGGGCACATGCATCAACGTGAATGCAAATATTTATAGAACAATAGGACATATGTCCCAACAAATATTTAAGATTACACATACCCACTGAGGTGTGGAATTGCATGGTTTATGCACATACAGTAGGGTGTAGAAAAAACCTCGGTTAACATCTTATAATTACCTTTTCGTCTACACTACATTCCTAGTGACTGCAGGTGTATATCCCCTACATGTATTATTACACTTGCCACCATACATTAGATTGTGTAATGGGTTTGGCTAGTTCAATATATGCCTGACCTATATCTGACATACTAACTGTACATGATGCGGATGTTACTGCTACATATTTCTTGACTGCATTTATATTTCTTTATCTACATATCTGGGATGTTTTCACATGATATTTTCACTTCGATTTGTACAGAACCCTGCATTTCTTGACACACACTCACATTTCTAGGGAAAAATAACATGCTACATGTGTGCCAGATTTACTTATTCATGCCAGCCAGTAACTGACTGTTGTGGACTGTACTGTTTCACAGCTACTAGCACTTCCATCACCCACTTTATATGGGACTGCACAACTCTGAGTTGCCAGCACCTTTTCAAACAGTACTGTTTGTATAATGCAAAGGTACAACAACATTTCAAACATTGTGACACAGACACACTCCGGGTTTTAGACCTTTATTAATGACATTACACACTTTTCCACAGGCTCACTCCTTTATTTGTTTTAACGGTGTATATGGCAGACATGTTCAAGACATATTATACCTTTATTAATAGGTTAGAACACTTTTTTCAGGCTCACTCACTTATTATATATGACAGTGCCTGCAGAGATATTATTCCAGACATATGTTACCTTTCTTAATGGCTTACTACACTCTTTTTCTGCCTCGCTGATGTTTTTATCTGACAGTACATGCAGAGGACTTATTCAGGCAATTTTATGGCTGTATTATTGGACTACAACACTTTCTGTCATGCTCTCTCCCATATTTTATATAACAATACATGCAGAATAATCACTAACCTGCCTGGTGGCGCAGCCTTAGCAGCCTATCAGCATAGGCTTGCTGATTCGCAGCATTGTCACCTGCAGCTGTAAAGTAAATGAAGGGATATTGAGACATAACTATCCGTTATACATACTCCATTATCAATTCTTACATACTGCATTCCATGTCTACATACTCAGTTGTGGGGCATCCCGCATCCCACGGGCCTCCTGTATCCATTGGTTCAGGCGGTCCTGCTTTCTCTTCAGGTCTGCATGGTGGTGACGGACCTGCTCACCAGTCCGAGGAATGCCTGTGGCACTGGTGAGGTCAAGAGCTAACCGGTTCCAAGCCTCTGCCTTGTACTCCGTCCCTTGGAACTGGCCCTGCAGGAGTCTTGACTCATGACGGTGGACAAGGAGCCAAACCATGTATTTCGACTCCTCGATGCCCCAACGTTGCGCTCGGAAGCGTGTTCCCTCTCCGACACCAGACATTCTAACTGCAGATGTGAGCTACAATCAGTTATGGCATGTATTCCCGCCTGTGGGGCTTAAATATGCCGCATATCTCGCACTTTTTTGTGATTGGCCGTTTTGTAAAATTATCGGCTGACTGCAGACCTGCTTAGCAATGGTTAAACTACTATTGGTAAGTATATGAATGTTAACAGTGGCTGTTTCCCCTATGTTGTCATGGCTTAGTGGTTCTGTGCTTTGTTTCTGATGCACAGAGTCCTGGGTTCGAACCTTGTCATTCATTTTATTTTCATACTGTCCAGACAGGCTAGGGGGTGTGGCTGCATTTAAGCAACTTTGATCTACGTTGCTCCTCTGTGCCCTACGAAGCCCTGGTTGGCGCGGTGCGCACGTCTGCTCAAACACATTGCGCTGGGTAAAGCGCTGTTATACTATGGGCAACTCCACTGCACTGGGTAAAGCACTGTTAAACAACTATGGGCAACTCTATTGCGCTGGGTAAAGCGCTGTTAAACTATGGGCAACTCTATTGCGCTGGGTAAAGCGCTATTGAACTATGGGAACTCTATTGCGCTGGGTGAAGCGCTGCTTAACTGCAGGCAATTTTATATTGGGATCCTTTAAAATATTTATTTTGTTCACTGATACAGTGGCCATTTCACTGCTTTTTAGTTATGTTTAAACATATTTGTTAGGTATTATTCCACATACTGATTTAAAAAATAAATACGAAAGGGAGTGGTGGGACTCGAACCGTGAATGCCTCTTCTTTGTGCGAACGCTCTACCATTACGCTATTGCTATTTGGTGTGGTTTGCATAAACATTCTTTTGTATGCTCTTCCATGTCAGAATTGCTAACTTTAGCTAAGCAATGGGCACACCCGTGCACATATGCGCAAATACGGGCAGCTATTTTGGGAATTTAAAAAAAAATAATGTTATGTGTTTTAGAAGTGTGATGGGGGTTTACAATATCAGACAGTGAGGTGTTGGGTGCAGGGACATTTGAGCGGACTCGCTCTTGTTTATTTGCTTTTATTTTAAACACCTGCAGGGGCTCGGCAGTCGGACACGCCCCCTGCTTTCTTACATGGTCCGTGTAAGACTTACGGTTGAGTCAGCGTGCCCTCATGCATACTCATGGCACGCTGACGTCATACCGTTCAACTGCAGCCTCCGAGTAAGACTTATTAAGTCTTACACGGAGGATTCGTGAATCGGGGGGATTCTTTTACTTTCACTTATATAAACCAAATTGCAAGGACAGCGAAGTGCATAAATAATACCTTCAGTAATGCATGAAAAGCAACCCATTAACTCAAACTCACATTATCATTAATCTTGTTAAAACCCTTCTCCACAAAATCACAAATATTCCATTTTCCACATGGAAATGTTCCGGTAGATTTTAAACCAATAGATAAACTTTGTTCAGGTAAAACAAAATAGGATTTCACCAATCAGTCAAGACTTTGCCCCTTCTTACAAGAAATCACAGTATTATAATGCTATATTTTGTTAAATTTTTCATCCTTTGTTAACTTTCAAAAATGTTTAACCTGTTTACATATCTCTTCACTTAATATGTTATAGGTCATAACATAATACATTTTATCCTGAACTTCTACATTAATACCATCAGATTTATTATTATTTATGTATGTAGAAAAATACTTGTTTTCAAGAACTTTAACGCATCATAAACAGCAGTAATAGCATAGCCTCTATTAGAAACATTAAGGAAGTGCGCAAAATTTCTCTTCCTAGATCTTTACTATTATTACAGATTCTATAGAGATGCAAAAATTTACCATATGGTAGAGAGTGCATCAAGTGAGAGGGGATGGCAACTAGTGCCATGAACAAATCGTCCTCCATCATAAAATTTCCTATAGACAGAGGTACAAATCTCTCCAGTATCTAAACCTACAAGATGCACACCAAGAAAGTCAATTTCTTTCCCAAATTGTAGTCCATCAAAAGTCGGACTATAAATATTATGATGTAAATCCCCTACAAAGCTATGTAGTAAATCCATGCCATCTTGACATATAAAAACTAAATCATCAATATATCTGTAATAATGTAAATCATGCTGATAAATATATTCCCTTTCAAACAGAGCCATAAACAGGTTTGCATAGGCAGGGGCAAAAGGTGCCCCCATAGCTGTTCTTGATGTTACTTAAAAATTCCCTCTGCTGACACCACCACTGAAATTGTCCAAACCCAAGCTGCTTCAGTGGATATAAAAAGTGTACACACCCCTGTTAAAATGTCAGGTTTTTGTGATATAAAAAATGAGACCACAATAAATAATTTCAAAACTTTTCCCACCTTTAATGTGACCTATAACCTGTACAATTCAATTGAAAAACAAACAAATCTGTTAGGGGAAAAAAAATATAAAAAATAAAAAACGCACAATAAGCTGGTTGCATAAGTGTACACACCCTTAAACTAATACTTTGTTGAAGCACCTTTTGTTTTAACTGCAGCATTCAGTCTTCTTGGGTACACACCTACCATCAATTAGAGAGAGACTAATTAACCTCAAATAAAGTTTAGCTGTCCTAGTAGGACTTTCCTAATATTTACTCAGTTGCCTGCTACAGCAAAAGCCATGGTCCGCAGAGAGCTTACAAAGCATCAAAGAGATCTCATTGTTGAAAAGTATCATCAGGAGAAGGGTACAAAAAAACTTTCCACAACATTGGATATGCCATGGAACACAGTGAAGACAGTCATCAAAAAGTGGAGAAAATATGGGACAACAGTCACGTTGCAAAGAACTGGACGTCCCTCCAAAATTGATGAAAAGACAAGATGAAAACTGGTCAGGGAGGCTGCCAAGAGACCTACAGCAACACTGAAGGAACTGCAGGAATTTCTGGCAAGTACTGGCTGTATACTACATGTGACAACACTCTCCCGTATTCTCCATATGTCTGGAGTATGGGGTAAGGTTGCAAGACGGAAGCCTTTTCTAACACAGACAAAAATCCAGGCCCGACTACAATTTGCAAAACAATACATCAAGTCTCCCAAAAGCATGTGGGGAAATGTGTTATAGTCTGACGAGACCAAGGTTGAACTTTTTGGCCACAATTCCAAATGGTACGTTTGGTGCAAAAACAACACTTTGCATCACCAAAAGAACACCATCCCCACGGTGAAGCATGGTGGTGGCAGTATCATGTTTTGAGGTTGCTTTTCTTCAGCTGGAACTGGTGCTTTAGTCAAGGTGGAGGGAATTATGAACAGTTCCATATACCAGTCACTTTTGACCCAAAACCTTCAGGCATCTGCTAGAAAGCTGAAGATGAAGCGGAATTTCACCTTTCAACATTACAATGACCCCAAGCATGCATCCAAATCAGCAAAAGAATGACTTCACCAGAAGAAAATTTAAGTTTTGGAATGGCCCAGCCAAAGCCCAGACCTAAATCCAATAGAAAATCTGTGGGGTGACCTGAAGAGGGCTGTGCACAAGAGATGCCCTTCACAATCTGACAGATTTGGAGCACTTTTGCAAGGAAGAGTGGGAAAATATTGCCAAGTCAAGATGTGCCATGCTGACAGACTCCTAACCAAGAAGACTGAATGCTGTAATTAAATCAAAAAGGTGCTTCAACAAAGTATTAGTTTAAAGGTGTGCACACTTATGCAACCAGCTTATTGTGATCACAAAGTTTCTGCTAGTAATATTAATACCGATCTTAACTGCTTTGCTATTTTTTCTGTGTTAATGTGCTATGATGAAATGTCTATCTAGTACAAACCACGTAATGTCTGTAATTCCAGAAATAGAAACTGAAAGCAGTAGATAAAATGACTTATGACAAAAGAAATCACTACTGAAAATGTTGTGGTGCTAAACGCTTATGTTAGATTGAGTAAAATAAAAATCTGAAATAACAAAACTTCAAAAAAAAAAAAAAAAAAAAAAAAACCATCACAAACCACGCTCCAAAGCATTTGACTGTTTAATACTTTTAAAATTCAAACGACTAAGTGCTTTCACCTTCTCATACATCAGGCGTCATGAGGCCCTTCATTGTTGCCCTCCACCCTAGGTCTGATGCATCTGTCCCTTCATTGTTGCCCTCCACCCTAGGTCTGATGCATCTGTATGCATGTGCTGGGTTGGGGTGGGTGGTTGGAGAGGAAGGCCCGGGTTCAGTAGTATTTGTTGGATCCACCACATACATCAGGCATCATGAGGCCCTTCATTGTTGCCCTCCACCCTAGGTCTGATGCATCTGTATGCATGTGCTGGGTTGGGGATGTTGGCATTGAGACCATACATTTTTCAGGTACCACTGCAGTTTTCACATGTGCATTCTGGCTAGAGGCAGCACAGGGATGGTGGCTGCCATTAGCCCCAGGATTTGCAAGAATTGTCTTGCAGATATCTGTTGAACCTGTAACAGACTTTGGAAGTGAGTAGAAAGGGAAAGAACTTTGTCCTGAGGGAGGAAAGTCCACATCAAGTCTGTTCTGATCCTGCAGCCCAGAAAGATTTTATCCTGCTGGGAGGTTAAGGATGATTTTTGGATGTTGAGGGTGAATCCCAGGCTTTGAAGCAGGGAAGTTGTGAACCTCAGATGGTTTAGAAGGATGTCCCCTCTGTTTCTGCTAGAATGAGGATGTTGTCTAGGTAAGGATAAATTTGGACACCTTTGGTTCTGCAGAAGGCAATAGCTGGGGCTAGGCATTTTGTAAATACCCTGGGTGCAGTTGATAAACCAAAGGGTAAGGCTTAAATTGAAAGTGAGAGCAGGGCCCAGTAAAATGCAAGAATTTTCTGTGGGAGGGTTTTATGGGGATATGAAGGTATGCTTCCTTCAGTAGTGGGTGTAGAGTTTGAAGGGATAGCATTCTGAATTATGGAACTTTTAGAAATATGTTTAGAAAGGACAGATCTTGTATTGGTCTCCAAGGCCAATCTTTTTTGGGGACCAGAAATATCTCGAGAGACAGGTTCTATAGTTCCTAAGTTCAGAAGGTCTTCCAGTATGTGTGGAATGAGATGCAGTCGATTTTTTGGCTGAAAAGGAACACCCCTTGGAGGGGGCTTTTTCTTCCCAGAAAGGAAATATCCGTTTTGTACTACTGCTAGCACCCAGTTGTCTGATGTGATGGATTTCCAAATGGGGAGGCAGTGGGAGAGGCGGGCTGACAAGGGGAGGTGGGCAAGGCAGTCACATGTTGCTGGGTCCACTTCTATCCTGAAAAGGCGGTCTTTGAATAGTTTGTGAGGCAACTGGCCTGGAGGAGGGGGGCCTCCTGACAAAGGTAGTCTTAGCCAGGTAATTTCTGTAATATTTAGGAATGGGGGGCACTAGTAAGTGCTTGATGTCTTGAAGCTCCTTACTTTTCTCCTGCAGGTTTTAAAAAGGTCAGCAGACTGCAGACCAAACAGGAAACAGTAGGTTGTGGTCTAGTGGGGTGTCTAGGATTTTTGACTTGAAATCCACTGGTAGGGGTTGGAGGCATAGTCAAGAATATCTGCGAAGTACTGATGCAGAAGCTGCAGACCGTGCTGAGGCCTCTGTTGGATCATAACTGCATCTAATGGAATGCCTGGCTACCTGAGAAGCCAGGGACAGTTTAGATTCTATCTCAGTTTTGGTAGGGCAGTCAGGGGTGGATGATAGAGTAGAGGCTTTTGATACTAGGTCCAAGGCATATTTTATCACATGGGTTTGATAGTTGATAACTCTGACGGCAAAGGTGGAGGAGGTATAAACCTTCTTTCCTATCCTATCCATTCTTTTGCTATCTTTGTCAGTAGGCAGAAGAGATGCTGAAGTAATCATAGGTTCATACTAGGCTATCTGCCCAAGGGCATTTATAAGCCTAGCCCATAGTTATTTGGCTTTCGCCACCCCTTTAGTTTGAATAAAACTATGCCTATTATTTTGCTGTGCCTCTGTCAAGCAGTGACACTGAAGTAATCCCTGGGGTATATCTGCGATTCCCCATCCATTGGTCAAGATTCCTCTTGAACAAGGCCAGCGAGGTGCTCTGCCTCACATGTACCGGGATTTTGTTCCACAGCATAGGAAGTCTCTGGGTGATGAATCTGTCCCTCCAGCACGTTCTATTAATAACCATGTCAAGGTTTAAGTCTCCCGCCCTTGTGGTTCTGAGGGATCTAGATTTTTGAGGTGGAGCATATTCATCAAATCAGGGTTTGACATGGCCTTATATGTCAGGCACAGGTCACCTCTGAGCAAGCGGTATGAGACTGAATAGAGCTGGAGTTCTTTCAGTCGGGCAGCATAAGACATATTTTTGAGACCCTTTATCCTTTTGGTGAGGAACTTTTGGGGCCTTTCCAGCTGCTGCAGGTGTCGGGTCAGATACATTCCGAATGGGGCATTGTACTCAATCATAGGTCTAATGAGTGATGAGTACAGGGGGACGATGACCTCCCTTGATCTAGATGTGAATCCCTTCATGATCAGGTGGGCAATGTAGAAGGTTTTCCTAACTACTTTAGCAACATGAGTGTCAAACGAAAGGCTACTGTCAACCTGGGTCCCCAGATCCCTGATGACGACTTCTGTGCTCAGTGGATTGCCACCTATATAATAGCTAGGGGTAACCTTGTTTTTCCCGAAGGGTATGACTATGCATTTCTTGGCATTTAACTTTAGGCCATGGCTCTGGCACCAGTTATCCGTTTCTGTGAGGCCCTTCTGAAGGATATCTGTGTCAGATGCGTTTTCGACTATGGCGCCCAGTTTGCAGTCATCTGCAAACTTTGTCAGCCATAACCCTCCTGTGTTTGCTTGTACTTCAGAAAAGTAGATGCCGAACAAGAGTGGACCCAGGACTGATCCCTGTGGGACACCACTTGTGACAGGCTTTGAGTCTGACATGGCTCCAGCAACTCTGACCCTGTGGGTTCTGTCACTTAGCCAGTTTGCAACCCATCTTGTGATGTATGGGTTTACATTCAAGATGATGAGTTTTTCGATGATACCTGAGTGGGGTATTGTGTCGAAGGCCTTTGCCAGGTCAAGGTAGGCTGTATAGACTGCCTTTCCCTCATCAATGGCCTTGGTGACTGTCTCAAAAAAGTCAACCAAGTTTAAAAGGCATGATCTGCCTTTGACAAAGCCAAACTGGGTTGGATCCAAAGTCTGCAAGTTCCCTATGTCTTTATTTATGAGTTCCATTATGATCCTCTCCATGGCTTTGCAGATAAGGCCTGTCAAGCTAATGGGACGGTAATTTCCAGGGTCGGTGGAGGCACCGCCCTTGTGAAGTGGGACCACAGTCGCCATGCGCCACTCCTTGGGTACGTATCCTGAGGTGAGGCTAAGATTAAACAGCTGTCCTAACTGCGGGTTTAATTCCTCATTGAGTCCGTGGAGCACACAGCCGGGGACACCATCCGGTCCCATGGATGCTGTGTTTTTTGCTTTGGAGAGAGCAGTTCTCACCTGGGCGTTGGAGATGTTTGGGGGGCTACAATCCTCTGGTATAGATATCTCTCCTTTTGGGAGGGGAGAATTTTGCACTGAACCTGTCAGCCAGTATGTTGGCAATGTGTGTAGGTTCAGTAATCTTCACATCATTTTGAACTAATTCTGAGCATATCTGGGAGTTTCCTCCTAGGTTTCTAACATAGCTAAAGAAGGCCTTATGATTGTCTTTTGAGTCCTTGATTTTTCTCTCAAAATTTGCCTTGGATGATTTTATGAGAGCTCTTAGTTTTTACTTATAATGATCAAAGGTGTCTTACCTTTCAAGGATTTTGCTCTATCTTGTAGTAGCTTCCTCCTTTTGTTGTAGAGCTTGTTTATGGCTGGGGTCCACCAGACTGGACGCTTGCCTTTGGTACAAAGAGTCTTAGTTTTGTTTGGGATTGCCTGATCCATGCAGTCCTGTAGGTGCTGGTAGAAGGCATTTGTAAGTGATTCAGCGGTTTGAGTAATGTTTACCACTGGCTCAGGGGCCTTAAAGGAGACCACACTAGTTTTTAGAAGTGTGAAGTTGGCTTTTGAGAAGTTTTTCACTGTGGTCTTTTTATTTCAGGTGGGGCGGGATGAGGACCTCCAGCGAGATTAGTTTATGATCTGATCTCACCAGTGAGGGTATACTTCCAGTGTTGAACATTGTGATCCCATGTTCGTGATGATGAGATCAAGTATGTTTTCTCCTCTTGTGGGATGGTGACTAGTTGTTCCATGGCATTTGAGTTTATGAACTCCAGGAACCTTTGGGCTAGAGTGTTTGGGCTTGAGTAGTGTTCCCAGTCTATATTAGGGTAGTTGAAGTCACCTAGTATGATGGTGTTTGGAGATACATTTATCCCCTCCATTGTTTTCAGGAAGGCCATGTGAGGTTCCTGAGTTTGAGAGGGTGGCCTGCAACATGCTACAAATTGCAGAGCAGTCTTGCCTATGGTTAATTGCACCTGGATGGTCTCCGATGCATCGTGCGTTGCCACCAACCTTGAGGTGTGGGTGTCCTTTATGAATATGGACACCCCCCTCCTTTCTTGGTGTTGTCCGGATTTTGGGTCCGGAACGCATGATATGAGGTGAAACCTGCTAGTGCTGGGGTGCTCTCAGGAACCTTGAACCAGGTTTCTGTCACAGCACAGACATCGATGTTCTCCATACTGAGAAGGGCCTCGAGTGTGCATCTTGAGATTGAGACTTCTGGCATTGAGCAGCATTACCCTTAGTTTTTACTTTTTGTGTTCTAGGGTGGTAGGTTTAGAATTTGAGCCTTGCCTAAAAAAGGCACTATGGGGGTGGCAAGAGCCTTTGGCAATATCCGGAAGCCTAGGGGTGACAGGTGCAAGCCGCCCTTGCTAAGCAGCGTGGCTTGTCCAGCATGTCATCCCAGGCAGACAGACATTGGATCCCCTTTGAATGACACCAGAATTTAAGCCAATTATTAAAGCTGATCATCTTATCACTGTATTGTGGCATCCTTCTAGGTGAAGGTAGGATACTGCTCAAGGTCAGGGTCATACCTGCCTGGGCTACATAATCAGAGAGCTCCTCAATGTCTCTTTTCATGTAGTCCAAGGAGGTACGCCTCAGGTCGTTGACACCAGCGTGGACAATGACTGCGCCGCACTTGTACCTGCTGTTGAGAGACCTGAGTGCTTGTGTTATGTGGCGGATTCTAGCGCCCGACAGGCAGCTTACTGTGACCTTCTCCTTACTCAGTCTGGTGAGCGGGATGTCAGTGTGTCTGACTATGGAGTCACCTATGACAAGTATGTTTGGTGTTGTATTTGGCCTTAAGGGCAGTGACTGCTTTGCACACTGATTTTGTTGTTTATGTGTTGTTTGTGTGGTGTATTGAGTTTGCAGTTGCTTGGGTGTCTGCTTTGGAGGCCTTTGCTGTTTAGGTAAATTTTTACTCAGAGCCTCCGAGTATGTCTTAGTGTGTTTATGTGTTTGATTCAGTGGTGTGGTTGAGTTATGTGAGACTGGTATTGTGGTGTGTGTAGTTGCCTTCTCCTCCTGCCTGGTCTTGCCAGTCCTGAGTTGAGAGAGCTCAGCCTCCAGTCTGGCTAAATAGCTGCATCTCTCACAAGTGTTAGTGTTACGGGAGGAGGAGAGGGTTGTCCGTGTACATGAGGCAATTGTAACATTGTCTCAGAATTCCCAGATTCACCAACTGGGCAGGAGAGGACGCCAGCATCTGACCCTTCGACATGCTAGAAAGAATTATGAGTTGGTATGAGACAGAAAAGTAGTGGGCTTAGCAGGAAGTGGGCACTCCTGGGGGGGTTTGCTAGTGAGAGATTTGTATAATATAGGAGTGCTTGACCTGCAAAGAGAATGCTTATAAGACAAGGGATATTCTTATAAGACAAGTGCTGAGCTTTTTGAGAAGAAAAAGCTATTTGGAACAAGTGCTGCACTTTTTAGTGTAGGTGTAAACTGTTTAGGTTCCTAACAGAGCAGTTATAAGGGAAAAATTGAAGAACAGACTTTCTGGAGCCAGAAAGAGTTTAACCTTGTTTAACCGGCGCTGCCCGATGCTGCTCTAGTGGCAACTCCGCTAACAAGGCTAAAGCACGTTAAAGCGTGCTTGATAGCAGGGGCTGGAAAGAAGCAGGAATAGACCCAAAAGGGAAAATAAAACTACAGTTTCAAGTCAGTAACCACCTCTATGGGGGGCAGGGAAGCTGCTCAACGTTAGTCACTGCCACTGATCAAGAGAGAGACCCTCCTTCAGCCCAAGCAAAAATGGCCTCACAGAAACTTTCAAACAGTTCAGGAACAGCAAGCCTGTAACTGAACTTTTTTAACTCTCAGAAAAGTGGGAAAAAGCAAGATTTTTTTTGTTTTGTTTTTACAGAGATAGCAGAGGTTCACAAGTAATATCAAGTTATAACAGTGCAGTAAATGACCCCACACAAGAGTGCTAGGTCAAGGACAGAAAATATGCAAGTTTTAAGAAAAAAACGATTTAAAATTAAGTGCAAACAGGAAATTCAGCAAACAGCTTTTGGTTGTGCTCTAAATACAGCTACTAATACAGAAATCAAGTTTAACAAGCCAGAAAATGCTCAAGCTAGGCAGCTATGCAGAAAAACTTAGCAAATAAACACAGAAAAAATACTTAAAATCTCAAAAGTGGCTCCCTTTCTCTCTCAGCGTTTTTTCCTCTTGGAGGGTGCTTCACCAACAGCCAACAAGCCTGAAAAGATGCCCAAACCACGAGGCAACTAGGTTTTAAGAGAGAAAGATGAAGGAGTTATGGAAATGACCCCTAGTGGCCAATAAAACTACAGTTTCAAGTCAGTAACCACCTCTACGGGGGGCAGGGAAGCTGCTCAATGTTAGTCACTGCCACTGATCAACAGAGGGACCCTCCTCCAGCCCAAGCAAAAATGGCCTCACAGAAACTTTCAAACAGTTCAGGAACAGCAAGCCTGTAACTGAACTTTTTTAACTCTCAGAAAAGTGGGAAAAAAGCAAGATTTTTTTTTTTGTTTTTGTTTTTTTACAGAGATAGCAGAGGTTCACAGCCTTGATTATGTGTCAGCAGATACAGCAATCACAGCAGGGTCTGCCAGGGATGGTTTAACTAGGAATTTTTGTTCATCTGGAACTTTATAGCATCGGTGTTGTCTCTTTGGGGCAGGTGGTTGAGAGTCTGGGTTCTTTGATGCTGAGGTGAATACATCAAAGGAGGCAGGAATGACTGGTGGGATGGCTGAAGGTGAGGGAGATTCCACTTGGGAGTAATTCATAGCATCTCCTTTGTGTTTCAGTCATTTGGCAAGTGTCCCATTTAAAGTACTTTCATCTTAGTGATGGTCGCCCCAAAGGTGATATCCTCTTGTGGCGAGTCCCCTTCTATGGATTCCTCATCTGGGGAATAATATTCACGTGGAGAGGCAATTTGAGAAGAATAGGAGATTGATTTCTCTGAGGATGAATAGTAAGGTTCCTGTTCTTCCCCTTCATGGGCAGTAGGCAGAGGGAGAGGTGGCTGAGGCAGGCCTAGGACTGAGCACTGGAATGGTGGAAGGGGAAGAGGCCATGGGCCTAAGGGCCATGAAGGCCTGCGTCAAGAAGTTGGTGAAGGATTGCCAGTCTGGGATTCCTTCAGAAGGTGGAGTCTGGTGTTTTGTTTTCTGCTTCCTTTTCAAAGGAGTGGTTTTTGGAGAAGGCCTGTATTCAGAGGCCCGGGAAATGGTAGGGACTTCACTTCAGGCAATGGCATCCTGATAAGTCGTCCGACGATATCTGGTTCCCCCTCGACATCGGTAGGGACAGATGTCAGAGTTTTCTCCATGGACGCGCTGGGCATTACTTCCAAAGTGGCTTCCTCAAGTGGAGCCGTCGAAGTAGATGGTTCTATCGGATGTCCCTCAACCCCTAAATTGGAAGCTGGTGGGACATCCAATGGCGGAGAGGCAGAGGAAGTAGGCCTGGAAACTTTGGTCTTTTTCCTTGGTGATTTCGTAGTGGCCGATTCAAGAGCCATCCTGAGCGCAAGTTTTTTGAGTCGCTGGTTTTCTAAATATAGATTGAAGGCGGCCAGACGACTTCAGAGAGTCTTGGGTACAAAAGACTGACAAATTGAGCAAGCGGTATGGTCGTACTCTCGGCCTAGGCAGAAAACGCAGCGGTTGTGTGTATCCTTAAGCGGAATCTGGTGCCTGCATTGGCATTTACCCTTCTTAGTTCACATCGGCTAGCGGTAAGTACAGCAAACCAAGCTCAAGCAAAAAAAAAAAAAGTCAAAATCCCCAACGGGGTACTTAGCTTTAGATATCTTCAAGTAAAGGAGCGAAGTGATCGATGTGAAGGTCGACTGTGGCTGAAAAGTTCTGAGGTCTGTGCGTGAAGACTTCACATTTAAGGCCCCTGGTTTACAGCCCTACATGTGACGTCCCACGCACCTACAGCAGCCAGGCTTAAGCTTTTGTATAGAAGCTGATGTTCGGGTCGCCTGAGGCAGGGAAACCCACACTAAGAATACTGCAACACAGGAACAGAAAGACATCAAAGATTACTGAAATTCAGTTTGCCAAGGGAAAGTGATGTCAGTGAAGCAAGGAAAATGGATGTGAATACATAATATGAAAAAGGGACAGCTTGGAAGGTTTACATATTATGGACCAAAATGTGATGGGATGGGTAGCATTGGGACGCTCACATGTAAAAGTATTATTTTGTTTACTATTATTTAAATGCAGATTTTGTTTAATATGACTTAATTGAAAGCAACATATTTACCAAACTGGGCTTAAGTAAAAGTGAGTTTAAGTATAAAAGTGCATTTCTTATGTTCACAGAAGCTAGACTTGACTTTGTACCCTCTCTGCATACATGCTGTAAATGAATAAATAAACTTTTTGTAGTACTTGACAGAAAATTCTTGAATGGATTATTTAAAGTATGACTATAACTTTCATTAACAGTGTTCAGGACGTCCTAACTAATAATTAAGCTAGCAAGTTTGTGCTAAATTGCATTCAACATGTTACGGTGCATAAGCTTGTCTGCAGTGTTCAACAAATAACAATTAACAGCATTCTACTTAAAACAGAAAAATATATTTTATTAGACACACCAAGAAGTGGTATCTGAAAATAATACCAATTAACGTAAAGAACCATGCTGACATTCCCATTATTTCTCTCTCCACAAATTTCAAAATGCTGACTCCACTTCCCTTATTATTTTTCTTCTAAAGGACTACTTAGTTATCCAAGAACCAGAACCACTTAAGATTGTGCTATACTTCTCCAATACTAAGATGATGCATCTTTCCATGTTTTAGACCAGACACTGCTTTTAGGTTAAGTTTTTTTTTTATGCGCTTAAAAGTTTTGAATAAATTATGCAGTCTCGTAGGTTGTGCTTGAAAATGGTTATGATTTATGGTCTGTACACTAAGTTCATACAAAAGTGACAAACACATCTTGGAACTTTAATACAGCAACAAGCATCAATGTAAATTTACATTTACGACGACTCAGACAGACTTGTTTTAAAATAGCAAATCAGTTTGCTTTTCAGTCAAATATTTTAAAACTTTAAAACTCTTTTAAGGACAAATCATTGGAACTATTACCTTAAAATGAAAATATATAACTGAAGAGTCAAGTACCTGGAAAACTGCTCTGTGATCCTCTAATACCTGTTCTTCCATTTCTACCATTTGTGACACTGCTTCATGAAATGTGAACAGCTGGGGAGAAACTTCTTCCTCCTTGAAACAAAGACAAACACTCTGGTTACTGGTAATGCAGACAGTCATGTGTGCACTTATTATACACTCCACTTTTGCCTAAATTTCATTCCATATTTCTACAGTCTACCCATCCCCATTAAACCATCCCACCTAGCCCCCTACCATGTAAAACAAATATACAAACTATTAAAGGATAACTGGCGTTCTTTAAACAAAGGAATGAAAAGACCAATATGCAAACTCTGAAGACAGCCCTAAGGCTTGTTTTCACCATGGTCTTTAATCAGTCAGTACATTTTAGTTTTACATTGATTTCAGTGCTAAACTTATTCTGGCTTTCTTTACATTTGAAATTTATTGCTTAAAAATGAAAAGAAAACCATTATTTTTAGTGATATTTCTTCTTGTGACAGTTTCATATTGTCATGAAACTATCTGCCTAGATCGTTCATTCTACCCAAGCTAAACCTCTCATCTGTTGGTATTTATTTTTTATGTGCAAAACCCATATGCGAAATATTCAAAAATTAGGTCAAGATGTAAACATTTAAGCATTCAAAACCTGACTGTCCCCTCTACTAAAACATATCTTTAAATTAAATTAGTCTAAAGTACACATTAACTTGACACCTAATGTTAACTTAGTAACAGGTACTAAAGTTATTAGGGTATGCAGGCCTTACATGAACAAGAAGTTATGTACTCACCATAACGTTTGATGTATGTAGTCCATCTCGCCTCACATTCTTACCCATGGGTTCAGAGCCGAATGTAGGCTCTGACTCGGCCAAACTTTTCTAGCTCGAAGTCTTTCTACTGGCTGGGCTAAGATGGTATCCCATGCTGCACTGCTCTCTATCCCCAGATCTAGTTTGCTGCGAGCACCAGCACTCATTCTCCATGCATAACACCACCCAAGGAAAGGAAGAACAAACCAAGAATGAAGGGAGCTCTGAAACCAGACCTAACCTCCAGATCCTCCAGGACGGGGGAAGGAGGGGGGATAAGAAAGAATGTGAGGCGAGATGGACTACATACATCGAATGTTACGGTGAGTACATAACTTCTTGAGGTTATGTAGTCCAATCTCGCCTACATTCTTACCCATGGGACAGCATCCCCAGCACCTAAATCCTGGGAGGCTCAGTGGAAAATAATCCTGAGCACTGTGGAACCAAAGGAAGACCTGCCCCTAGATACCACATCCAACTTGTAATGAGTAACAAAGGTGTGAGGAGATGCCCAAGTAGCCGCAGCACAAATATCATCCATAGACAATCTGGCCTGATAGGCTGTAGATGTAGATACAGACCGAGTAGAGTGAGCCTTCACCGGGAACGGTAAATCTTTACCCCCTGAGGAATAAATGAAAGAAATGCAAATGGAGATCCACCTGGACAGCGTGACTTTGGAGACATGAGACCCAATTCTGTTTTCCAAAAAGGAAACAAACAACTGATCAGATTTTCTGTGCAGACAAAAAAACATAATTGTCTGTGTACATCCAACTGATGAAATTTAAATTCTGCCTTGTTTGAGAACTGGAGAAAAAACACTGGCAACACAATAGATTGATTAAGGTTACTGATGGATTATTATTGAGGATAGGCATTTGGCTGATACACTAGGCCCTTTACCAGGTATTATTTATAGAAAAGGGTTCAGTTTAAAATCTCTCTTAGAAAGGAATAAAAGAATGGGCCTCAATAGACATAAGGGTATGTCTCGATGTGGGACATGTCGTCAGTGTAAACATACACAAGAAGGTTCACATGTTATAGTGAATAAACAGAAATATAAGATCATGGGTAATTTTAACTGTGCTTCCAGAGCAGTGGTGTATGTGGCTGTGTGTAATAAATGCTCGGCCTTCTATATAGGGAAGACCGAGAGGGTCTTGCGGAAGCGCATGTATGAACACCTATATGCAATATCCAAGTCGGATATAAATAACGCACTAGCTCGCCATGTGATGGAATACCCTGATCATACTTTCCAGTTTTCAGTGTTAAGACAAGTGTTGACAGACCTAAATTCAGGCCCTTGGCAGATTAACCTAGAGAAAGAAGAGCTGTTTTGGCAAATCAGAACGGGAGGATATATATATCCCGGATTGAATGAGTCCATTTCCCTGTCCTGTATACTTAAACATTTAGCCTTAAGGAGATAACAAGTTTTATTACCATGGCTTTTAACATACCTGCCCTTTTCATATTTTTATACATTTTAGAATATGGGTATTTTTTATATAATTATATGTATATACGGGTATTGATTTTTGCCCTGTATTGTGATTGTATCTGTGTCATTACATGTATTTTTTGGATAAATGTGGTGGTGGTGGTGGGGGTTTAGATATTTATACGTATTTCTGGTTTACATTTGATAGTTATATAGATTTGGTATGTATTTCCATGTTCCGTCAGTTTGGAGTGTTTCAGATTTTGCTCTGCTACCCTCTTTGTGTTAGTAGGTTTGTGATATTTTAGGTTTAAAACAGTTTTATAGTCATTCACTACTGATTTTTACATTGGACAGTATTTTCCTTTGTATTACATTATATATTGTGTTTTTACATATTTACATTTTCATATATTCTAAGTAGATTATATGTTATAACTAATGTGTTATTAATTGATGTTTAATATTATGCACATTTGATTAACACATGTAGTATATTATATTTTTAATGACTTTTAATGACAGCTTAAAATGAATGTGTTTTTAAAATAGGAGGGTCCTCATTATGAGGTCATTAACAGGGTCATTAAGTGTATATTTAAATTAGTTTTACCCTGGTATATGCTGTTTTGTCTGATGAAGGAAGGATACAAAGCCTTCCGAAAGTTCTTGTGGATTAATAAAGTGCTAACATCATAGTTGCTACATCGTGATTATTCTCACTAACTGGATTTAACATAATCGCTACCTGCAGAAGGTTTCCTCAGTGGTTTTCGTTTTACTGAGTTTGTCTGGCAGTTTTGGTTTTTAAGGTTACTGATGGACACCACTTTGGGAAGAAAGGAAGGGTTGGGTCTGAGAGAAACCCTGTCCTTATGAAAAATCAAATAAGGGGGGCTTGACTGATAAGGCTTGAAGCTCTGAAACGCGTCTGGCTGACGTGATGGCTACTAAAAAGACAGTCTTCCAGGTTAAGAATTTTAAATCACAAGTGGCTGCAGGCTCAAATGGGGATGAGGTAAGAGCTTGTAGAACAAAGTTTAAATCCCAAGGCATGACAGGTTCCGATACCGGAGGATGAAGTAACAGAGTGCCCTTCAGAAAAGCCTTACAGAGTCTATGAGCCACCAGACTAGGTTCGTTTGTGACATGAAAGGTAGAAATCGCCGCCAATTGGACTTTAATGGTTGCGGCCGCCAAACCCTGGTTAAAGAGCGTCGACAAGAACTCCAGTACAGATGAAATTGGAGCCGTGTAAGGGTCAATCTTTTGGGTATGAGCCCAGATTGGAAACCTCTTCCATTTACTGTAGTGAATCTTCCTGGTGAAGGGCTTATGAGAGGAAGATAAAATATGAACCACCTCCAGTGAAAAATGAAGCCTAACTAATGACGGAAGTGGAGTAGCCAGGCTGTCAACCGGAGGGTCTGAAGAGAGGGATGGAGATGCCCTGACATGTGTGTCAGTAAGTCTGGTTGTGGGTCCAGAATCCAAGGAGCGTCCATGAGATAGGGATGGAGAAAGGGGAACCAAATTTGACGAGGCCAGTGTGGAGAAATCAGAATCATTCTGCTTCCCAAGGCTTGCGCTTTCTGAATAACCTTTGACAGCAAGGGAACCGGAGGGAAGGCATATAGTAGACCGGAGGGCCAATCGTGGACTAGAGCGCCCCTGGGTGACTCCCCCTGAGGGGGGGGGATCAATGTGAAGTAGCTGCTGCATTTGGCATTGAGGGGGCTGGCAAAGAGATCGCAGCAAGGCTGACCCCACCTGCGGAAGATCTGTTCCGCAACTTGACAGTTCAGGGACCACTCGTAAGGCATCAGAATAGCTCTGCTTAGCCTGTCTGCGATCACATTGGACTTCCCGGATGTGAGTTGCCACCAGAAAACGTTGGGAAGACACTGCCCACTGCCACACTCGCATGGCCTCTCTGCAAAGGGGATAGGACTAGGTTCCTCCCTGCTTGTTCAGATACCACACCACTGACATATTGTCTGAGTGGATTGCAATAGTCCCGAGAGGAAGAAAACTCTGAAGTGCTTGCAACACTAGTAACACAGCTCTCATCTCCAGGACACTGATATGCAGATGCATCTCGTGCTCTTGCCACGTGCCTTGGACTGTCCTGCCTAGATAATGCCCCCCCCCCCAATCTGGGAGGCATCCATGGTCACCGTGGCAATCGGGGATGCAGGAAAGTACAGTTGTGTACCTACCATAAATGTAGATGTTCGAGTGTATTCACTGTTGCAGTCATTACACTTGGGTTATCCTGCTGGCAGGCTACCCGCAGTTGGCCAGAGTTCCAAAGTCTAGGTCTGGCGTCGGTTGCTGTCACCTCTTCCCTGACGTCAGTGTGCCAGGGGTATAAAAGATGCAAGACGCCATTTTCTTCAGTTTTTCTTGCCCCAGATGTCAGGTGTCCCCAGATAGGAAGGCTGAAAAGAATAAAGTATGCCAAAAAGCATGCATGTACTAATATAGACATTTCCTTCATCTACAAGCAAATACACCACATAGGTTGTATAGAGTTGAGAAGTACAGACAAGTCCCAGCAATGAGAAAGGGGGATGGTGGGTGGGTAACCTGGACTGCAGCAGTGAATACACTCGAACTACATTTATGGTAGGTACACAACTGCACTATGTTCATCGTGTTTCACTGTTGCAGTCATTACACTTGGGTTGAATCCCAAAGCTGAGGTTGGGCGGCCGAGTCTAAATAGGATTAGGAGAGGCTACCAGGCCCTGCAGAACCACAGTGGCAAAGCCTGCTCTGGATTTAGAGTAGAGAGGTAAGTGGTAGTGCTTGGTGAAAGTGTGCACTGAACTCCAGGTTGCAGCTTCTAAGATGTCTTTGGTTGGTACTCCTCTGAGAAAGGCTGCTGAAGTGGCTGCTGCTCTGGCAGAATGTGGACCAATGCCCTTAGGCACTGATTTGTCATGTTGTGCATAACAGAAGCGAATGCAGTGTCCTATCCATTTTGAAATTGTCTGCTTTGTGATATGCTTTCCTTGTGATCCTGCAGCATAGGCTACAAACAATTGCCCAGTTTTTCTGAAAGCTTTTGTTTTGTCCAAGTAGAATCTCAGCTGTCTGTGTATGTCCAAAGCGTGCAGTAGTCTCTCCCCCTTTATTCTGGGGGTTTGGGTTGAAACATGGTAAATTAATGGTTTGGTTAAGAGCCACATTGGAAACCACCTTTGGCATGAATGTTGGATTTGTCCTAAGAGAAACCCCATCCTGGTGAAAAATGATGAAAGGCTCCACAGCCATTAATGCCTGTAACTCTGAGACTCTTCTTGCTGAAGTTATTGCTAGGAGCAGAGCCGTTTTCCATTCTACGAATTTTATATCAGCTGTGCTGGCTGGTTCAAAAGGAGGCAGTGTGAGCTTTTCTAAAACAAAACTGAGATCCCAAGTTGGTATTGGTGCTCTCCTTTGGGGTCTTATGTTTTTTGCCCCTCTGAGGTACTGTCTTAGGAGAGGATGTGAAAAATATGAGGTTCCTTATTGTAGTGAGTTGAAATGGCAGAGGCGTGGATCTTAACTGATGACAAGGATAGGCCTTTGTCCAGCATCTCAGTTAGGTATTGTAGAATCTGAGGTATATTTGGAACAAGTGGTTCGAGCCCTTGTGCCTGGTTCCAAGCACAGAATCTTTTCCATTTTTCTGCATAAGATTTCCTAGTGCTAGGCCTCCTGGCTTCTAAAATAACATCCAAAACAGCTTTAGAGAGAGGTGCAGTCTGAGTGGCTACATTATCTGCCATGCTGCTAGATTTAAGGTTCTGAATTAACTGTGCAGAATCTGATTGTTTTGTTGAGTCAGAAGATGAGGAATTTGAGGTAAAGGCCAGGCTGGGCCTTGAGACAAGCTCTTTAGGATTGAGTACCAGTGCTGGCGTGGCCAGTCGGGGGCAATCAGGATCATCTTTGGCCTCTCTTGTCTGACTTTTAGGAGCACCTTGGTAAGAAGAGGCAGTGCAGGGAAGGCATAAACTGTCAGGGTTTTCCAGCTGAATGATAGAGCATCCACTTTCCATGCTTGAGTGTGAAAAGTTCTTGTGCAGAATTTCTGTAGTTGGGAATTGTGAGGGGAGGCAAAAAGATCTATGTCTGGGCTTCCCCATTTCCTTGTTATCATGCTGAACATCTGTGGATTTAGTTTCCATTCGTGTGGATCCATGAGATTTCTGCTTAGTTTGTCTGCCAGTGTATTTTTTGTTCCTGGCAGGAATTGTGCCTGCAAATGTACTTGATAGGTCAGTGCTGTGTTCCACAAAGTCATGGTTTGCCTGCATAGGGGGTAGGAATGTGTGCCCCCTTGCTTATGTACCACATAACAGTGGTATTAACAGTCTTTATTAATAGTTGTCCTGGATATAGCAGGTCCTTGAAAGCTGTCAGGGTATTCTGTACAGCTAGCATCTCTTTTTGATTGATGTGAAGTTGCATTTGTTCCTTGGGCCATGTGCCCTGAATACATTTTCCTGCCAAATGTGCCCCCCAGGCATAATCCGATGCATCCGTTTGTTGTCTGCCTGGCTGTGGGTAAGGTGAAAGGCTGTCCCTTGTTGTGGTGACAGGCCTGGGACCACCATCGAAACTCCTATTGTAGGCAAGGAATTAAAGTTATGATTGTTTCCAGGCTGTGACAATGTTGAGTCCAAACACTGTTTAGATACCACTGTAGTTTCCTCATATGCAGTCTTGCATATGGAATTAGTAGAATGCAGGATGCCATGAAGCCCAGGGCTTGCAGAATTTTTCTTGCAGGGAGCTGGGTCTTTGTTGCCATCATTTGAAAGTAATGAGTCAGTTGCCTTTGTTTGTCTGGCGTGAGATAAGCCATATGGGCAGTTGTATTTAAGCTTGCACCCAGGAATATTATCTCTTGAGAGGGCACTAGTTTTGATTTCTTTTCATTTACTGTGTACCCTAGGCAAATTAGCAATCTTTTTACAAATCCCAGATGCTTTAGAAGAATGTCCTTGCTCTCTGCTTGAATAAGGCAGTCGTTCAAGTAGGGATATATTTGAATTCCTTTTTGTCTGCAAAATGCAATTACTGGGCGAAGGCATTTTGTGAAGACCCTGGGCGCAGTAGATAAGCCAAAGGGCAGTGCAGAGAATTGGTAATGCATTGAGCCAGCTATGAATCTGAGGTATCTTCTGCAAGATTGTCCGATTGGGACATGCAGGTATGCCTCCTTGAGGTCCAAAGTAACTAGCCAAGCCTTCTTTTCCAGCATGGGTAGAAGTTGCTGTAGTGTTAACATTTTGAATTTTGGAACATCCAGGAAAGTATTTAGGATTAACAAGTCCAGTATTGGTCTCCAGGCTTGGTCCTTTCTGGGTACTAGGAAAAGTCTTGAGCAAAATCCTTGTCCCTGTTCTTGCTGTGGTACTCGAATAGCTCCCATGTTCATGAGAGCAGCAATTTGTTTTTGTGCCTCTGCCCATTGGTTTTGTGGCAGGTCCGGCATACCTTTTGATTCTGGAAGGGTGTGAAAGAGTAACTCGTAACCCTGAGAAACAATATTCAGTACCCATTTGTCCTGGGTGATTATGTGCCAATTTTTTGAGAAAAGTGCTAGCATTCCCCCTAGGGGTGCTGCCAAAAGATAAGTGCTTGGCATTTGTAGAGGGAAGTCGTTGGGACGGTTTCCTATAAGGTTGTGATTTGTCTTCTCCTCCTTTGGGGGCTGAAGCACCCCATTGTTTAGGTCTGTAGGAGCCTTGGGGCTGAGATCTGCCTCTTGGGCATCTGTATCTGCCTCTTTGTGGCCTGTCTGACACAGGAAAGGACCAATGTTTTGAAGGCCAGTTTCTGCTAAACCTAGGTGGTTGAACCTGTAAGAAATCCTTTACTGTCTGCATTGACTTTGCTTTATCCTCCATTTTCTTTAACACCTCTTCTGCCTTAACACCAAAGTATCATGCTGTAGTGGAGCATCCAAGGTAAACTTTGTTCTTTCAACCAAACACACTTACGAATGACAGAGCCTGTAACTGCGGCTCTACAAGCCTCTAATGAATCAAAACCACATTGTAGAGTATGCTTTCCCACTTGTTCAACTTCATGCAATAAATCCTGCATTTCCTTACTGTCAGGACTTTCAAAGTTTGTAACCATTTTCTATTTTAACAAGGACATGAGGTACTGTTGATATTTAAGCATGTGAAACTGGCAATTTAAAGCCCTTACAGCTAAAGTAGCTGAAGTGTAAACTTTTTTCCCCCATCTACCCAGAGCTCTGGAATCCCTATCTGAAGGGACAGGACTTTTAGCAGTGGAAGCCTTAACCCCTTTAGGACCCTGTGAAATTGTTTCTGGGTCTGCAGGAGGGTTTTTGTAAAGAAATTTATGAGTCAGGGACCCTGTAGTACCTGTCTGGCTTGACTGGTGCAGGGGGTAAAGAATAGTACAGTTTTGTACCTACCATAAATGTAGATGTCCGATAGACATGCAACTGCAGTCATAACATGTGGGTTGTCCTGCCTCAGGCAGCCCTCGTTCGGCCGGATTCCAAAGTCTGGGTCCGACGTCAGCTGATGTCGCATTTCTCTCCGACGTCAGAGCGGCTGGAGTACATAAGCATCAGCAGACACCATTTTCTTCAGTGTTTCTTGCCCCAGATGCCAGGTGCCCTCCAAGGAAGGCTGTAATCAAATTGGAAGACAAAAACAGGATTCCAAACAAATAAATGAGCAATAAAACAAATACACCATAACAGATATCCCCAGCTAAGAGTAACAGGGATAGGAGTGGACCCTAGGCATAGAGGGGTATGGAGGGAGGGAAAATCCGACTGCAGTTGCATGTCTATCGGACATCTACATTTATGGTAGGTACAAAACTGTACTATGTCCTTCAAGAATGCAACTGCAGTCATAACATGTGGGTAGAATACCATAGCTTAGCTGGGGAGGAGGTATGCACCAGGAAAGAGATGCTGTGTCAATCAACCCCTGCAGCACTGCCGAAGCAAAGCCTGCTCTGGATCTGGAATATAGAGGGAGATTGTAGTGTTTGGAGAATGTATGCACGGAGCTCCATGTAGCAGCTTCTAGAATGTCCTTGGTAGGCACCCCTCTTAAAAATGCTGTAGAGGTGGGTGTAGCTCTGGTGGAATGTGGTCTGACATTGGCTGGAACAGTCTTTCCATGAAAGGAATAACAGAATCTGATGCAATGTCCAATCCATTTAGAAATAGTCTGTTTTGAAATTGCTTTTCCTTGGACTGCAGGGGCGTAAGCTACAAAAAGTTGTTCAGACTTCCTACTGGCCTTGGTTCTGTCCAGGTAGTATCGAAGTTGTCTGTGAATGTCCAAGGTATGCAAAAGTCTTTCCCCCTTATTCCCAGGATTGGGGAAGAAAGCAGGCAGATGAATGGCTTGATTTAGAGAAACCCTAGATACCACCTTTGGCATAAAAGTAGGGTTGGTCCTTAATGAAACTCTGTCTCTGTGGAAAATAATAAAGGGTGGTATTGCCATTAGCGCCTGTAGCTCCGAAACCCTTCTTGCTGAGGTAATCGCCAACAGGAAAGCTGTCTTCCATGAGAGAAATTGCAAGTCAACTGAAGCTGCTGGCTCAAAAGGAGGTAGAGTCAGTTTTTCTAAGACAAAATTGAGGTCCCAGGCTGGCACTGGGGCCTTTCTTGGTGGCTTAATGTTCTTGATTCCCCTGAGGAATTGACTTAGTAAGGGGTGAGAGAAAACAGGAGGATCAGTGTTGTATCTAGCTGAAATAGCAGATGCATGTATCTTTATGGAAGAGTATGAGAGGCCGTTCTTTAACATCTCTGCCAAATATTCCAAGATAAGTGGGATGTTCAGTAATGATGCATCATGTCCCTTGCTGGTATTCCAATTGCTGAATCTTTTCCACTTTGCTAAGTAAACCTTTCTGGTGGATGGTCTTTGAGCCTCTGTTAGTATCCACTGAACTTCCTTGGAGAGAGATAAGCTGAAGTTATTTAGGGGATCTCCCAGGCTGTTAGCTGCAGTGTCTGAAGGTTTGGATGCAGTGTTTCGAAATTGTGTTGAGTCAAAAGTAGAGGCCACTGAGGGAGGGCCCACCTCCTGGTGTGACATATGCTCCGTAGTAGTGGGTACCAGTGTTGTCTTGGCCAATCCGGAGCTATTATGATTCCCTTGGGCTTCTCTGCTTTGATCTTTAGTAATACTGAGGTCATCAGTGGCAGAGGTGGGAATGCATAGATTGCTAGGGAGTTCCAGTTGAATGAGAGGGCATCTATTTTCCAAGCTTTTGGATGGTATGTCCTTGTGCAAAATTTTGGTAGAAGATGGTTGAGGTGAGATGCAAATAGGTCCACTTCTGGCTTGCCCCATGTCGAAGTGAGTTGTCTGAAGACCTTCCGATGTAACCTCCACTCGTGTGGATCTATGAAATTCCTGCTTAGGCTGTCCGCCAACACATTGTCTTTTCCTGGAACAAACTGGGATTGTAACTGGATGTTTAGGCTCAGTGATTTCTCCCAAAGCTGCATTGTCAGTCTGCAAAGGGGATAAGAGTGAGTGCCCCCCTGCTTGTTTATGTACCACATCACAGTGGTGTTGTCTGTCCGTATCATTAAATGGCCTTGCTGGAGTTGGTGTTGAAAAGCCTCGATGGCATGCATTACTGCCAGCATTTCCTTTTGGTTTATATGCAGATGTGTTTCCTTTGGAGACCATTGTCCTTGTATGCACCTGCCTTCCATGTGCGCCCCCCATCCAAGGTCTGAGGCATCTGTAGTCATGGTCTGTGTTATCTGTGGTTTTTTGAATGACATACCTGTGTTTTCCTTGCTCACCGAGGCCCACCATAGGAATTCCTTTTGTAGGCATGGAATGAGTGGTATGATTGTCTCCAAGTTGTTGCTGTGTTGAGACCAAATGTTTTTTAGGTACCATTGAAGCTTTCTCATGTGTAGTTTTGCTAATGGAACCAGTAGAATGCAGGATGCCATGTAACCCAGGGCCTGTAGGAATCTCCTTGCAGTCATCTGGGTGAGTTTTGCTAAACCTTTGAAGTAATGAGTTAACTTCTCTTGCTTGTCTTCTGTCAGGTAAGCCATCTGAGAGGCTGTGTCTAGTTTGGCTCCTAAGAAGATTATTTGCTGGGATGGCTGCAGTCTTGACTTTTGGAAGTTGACTGTGTATCCCAGAGCTTGAAGTAATCGTGTGACATAATCCAGGTTTTTTGTCAACATCAATTTGTCGTCCGCTTGTATGAGGCAGTCGTCCAGGTACGGGTAAATTTGTATACCCTGCAGCCTGCAATGAGCAATTACTGAAGCCAGGCATTTTGTAAATACTCTGGGCGCAGTAGATAATCCAAATGGCAATGCTGAGAATTGATAATGCTCTGGCCCTGCAAGAAATCTGAGATATCTTCTGCAGCTGTGTCTGATAGGGACATGCAGGTATGCCTCCTTGAGGTCCAGAGTAATCAGCCACGACTCCTTGCCCAGCATGGGAAGGAGCTGCTGTAGAGTCAGCATTTTGAACTTTGGTACTATGAGAAAGGTGTTTAATGCGGACAAGTCCAGTATTGGTCTCCATTGAGATTCTTTTCTTGGAACAAGGAACAGTCTTGAGTAAAACCCTGTTCTTGTTCTTGTTGTGGAACTCTTTCTATTGCTTTCATTCGAGTCAGCAGAGTGATTTGCTTGATAGCCTCTGCCCTTTGATTTTGTGGTAGGTTTGGCATGCCTTGTTTCCTTGGTAAGGTATGAAAATGAAACCTGTACCCTCGGTCTATAATGTCCAAAATCCATTTGTCCTTTGTCAGTCTGTGCCAGTTTTCTGCAAACAGAGATAATTTCCCAAGGGAGCTTCTAGTTGTTCCCTGGTAGGCGGTAGGAGAGGAAAGTCATTGAGTTTGTGGTTGTTGGGCAGGTGAAACCCCTGCGTCACTTCTTTGGTTTCCTGGCTGCCATTGGCGTCCCCTGTAAGGGCCTCTGTATTGGCCTCTTCCTCGGCCACGTCTGTTCTTACCCCTTTGAAACTTTTCTGGATTAGGAAAGGACCAGTTTTTTGAAGGCCAATTCCTACTGAATCTGGGGGGTTGAACCTGGAGAAAATCTTTCAGAGTCTGAACTGATTTTGCTTTTTCTTCAATGGTCTTTAACACATCCTTAGCATTTGCACCAAAAAGCTTGTTCTTTTCCAAAGGTGCATCCAGAAGTTTTGCTTTTACATTTTCTGGTAGAGGTTGATCTTTTAACCAAGCATGTCTACGAATCACTGCCCCGTCATAGCTGCCCTACATGAAGATTCCAGTGCATCATATCCACACTGCAGGAAGTGATTGCTTACTTGCTGAGTGTTATGTACAGCTTCCTGCAAAGTCTTCCTGTCTAAAGGATCAGGAGAAGCTAATGTTTTTTGTAAATCTTCTAAGAGATAATCCTGATATTGTAACATATGAAAAAGGCAATTTAAAGCTCTCATGGATAAGGTAGTGGATGTGTAAACCTTTTTGCCCCATCTCTCTAATGACCTTGCTTCCCTGTTGGAGGGCAAAGGATTTTTTAAGGTGGAGGCTGAAACTCCTTTAGGCCCCTGTGAAATAGTTTCCAAATCAGCAGTATGGGCCCTGAATAAATGGGAATGAGTTTCTGGGACCCTGTAATACCTGTCTGGCTTGGCTGGAGCAGGAGGAAGAGAATCAGGGGTAGCACTAGAGTCAGAATACAAATCATCCAGAACATCAAGTACAGGAGGAATAGCTAAGGGCCTGTGCTGAGGCCTAAGGAAAGTCCTAAGGCGTTTCCTAGAATCAGAATATTCCTGACCCTGCCACTTGAAATGTTCCCTCATGGTGTGCAGAACTTCCCCAAAAGAAATATCCTCAGGAAGGGAGGCCGAAGGGATGGAATCCTTTGCATCCGAGTCCTCATAGGTGTGGAAGAGCTCTTCCTGGCTATCAGAGTGGACAGAGCCCTCAGAGTCTTCATCTGAAGGAGTAGGGTCAGAGGGGTCAACCCGGGACCTTTTATCAGGAGGAGGCTGTGATGCTCTCTCAGGATGGGCCTGTGAACCTCTAATCATGGAAATTAAATCAGCAGCCATGGACATAATTTGTGTCTCCGGAGTCGGCTGAGGTAAGGATTTAGAAGTAATATGCTTTGTTTTGCTGGCTGCCTTAGCCCTAGTGTAGGCCTTAATAGACATGGCCATAGGAGGCCTGGCAGCTCCACGTGCAGGAGTGACCTTGTCTACAGCAACGGTCTCGGGCATTTCCTCGGTTTCGGTATCCGGAGGAAAGTCTATAACTGGCGTAGGAGTAATGTCTGGAATCGGAGTAGTCGGTAATGCGGTGTCTTCGGTTCGAGCGTGGAGAGACCGTCTCAGAGGGAACCGGAGCACTCGCACTAGGTTTTGGCGTGGAGTCGGTGGTAGACGGGCCGAGGATGTCGGTCCCGGTCTTTTGCTTTTGGGAGTTTGCGATGTCGGAAGATTCCACGGCATGGTGTAGGCAAATTTATCGCCGAAAAATCTTCAGCGAACTCCGCCCGGCGCCTGAGAGTGCGCTTGTTGAAGCGAGCACAGGCTACACAGGCCGAGACATCGTGGTCTGGGCCCAGGCAAGGGAGGCAGTAAGAGTGGAAATCCTTATGAGGTATTTGTTTACCACAAAAAAGACAATTGTTAACTTTTTCAGTAATTTCTGACATCGGCTGAGGCAAGAAAAGGTCCCCAACGGGGTACTTAGCTTTTTTGATGACTTCGGTATCATAGAATACAGGAGCTGACCGACCGGCACTTGCGAACTGCTTCTGCTTCGGGCACCGCGTGGCAAGAAAGACTGGAGAAAATGGCGTCGGCTGATGCTTATGTACTCCAGCCGCTCTGACGTCGGAGAGAAATGCGACATCAGCCAACGTCGGACCCAGACTTTGGAATCCGGCTGACCGAGGGCTGCCTGAGGCAGGACAACCCACATGTTATGACTTCAGTTGCATTCTTGAAGGACATCAGGAGACAGACTGGATTCAGAGAAGACATCATCAACAATATCAAGCACAGGGGGAATAGCCAGGGGCCTGTGCTGAGGCAATAAAAGAAAATCTCTGAGCCTTTTCTTGGATTCTGAGTAATCCTGGCTCTCCCAATGGAAATGCTCCCTCATGGTGTGCGGGGTTTCCCCAAAAGAATAATCCTCAGGCGGAGAGGCTGAGGGTATAGACTCTTCTGCATTAGAGTCCTCATAGGGAGGGAGAGAATATCCCTGATCAGAAGAGGAATCAGAGGAAATAGAAACCTGGTCAGAGCAATCATAGTCAGTGTCTTGCCTAGGCCTTTTGTCAGGAGGGGGTGGGAACCCCTGATTAAAGTAATTAGGTCTTCGGCCATTTTAAGCATCTGTTTCTTTGGCATGGATGACTGTTCTGGAGAATGCTGTACTTGTTTCCTTGTCTTTAATGGTGTTTTTGACTTTGCCTTGGCTGCTGTAGTAGACTTAATAGTAAGCTGTGAAGGTCTGAAAACACCCTCAGAAGCCAATGCCTGCTCAGCGACTCTGGACCCATCTGAGAGAATAGTTTCTGCAGGCCCAATACTTTGAGTTTCCACAGGACACGGTGTCTCCACGTGGCTGTCAGTTACGGCCTGTGGCTGCGAAAGCGCCTCACTGAGAACCGGCGAACCAGCGACTGGCCTAGAAAAGGCTTCGTCATTGGTTTTGGACCTCGGATGCCTGTCCTTTTCTTTGTCTTTTTTATAAATTTCGGTCGTCAGTTGTTCCGACGGCATTATGTAATTAAACCTTCGGCCAAAATAATGTAAAGCAAAATCAAACTGACGTTTAATAGTGCGTTTGTTGAATCTAGCACAAAACCGACAATTAGTAACGTCATGGTCAGGGCCTAGGCAAGGAGTACAGTAAGAGTGAAAGTCCTTATGAGATATTTGCTTCCCACAAGAAATACAGTTACTAACTTTTACTGACATCGGTCTGGAGCAAGAAAAAGTTTCCCCAATGGGGTACTTAGCTTTATTGAAGACTTCGGTTCTGAAACTCTATTTTGAAAATCTCAGGAGTAGGCCAACCGGCACTTGCGAACTGCTTTTGCTTCGGGCACCACGTGGCAAGAAAGACTGGAGAAAATGGTGTCGGTTGCATCTTTGATACCTCTGGCGCACTGACGTCAGGGAAGAGGCGACAGCAACCGACGCCGGACCTAGACTTTGGAACTCTGGCCGACTGTGGGTAGCCTGCCAGCAGGATAACCCAAGTGTAATGACTGCAACAGTGAAACACGATGAACATCGAAGGCCTTTCCTGCATTCAGGTTGTCGGTGCGAAGCCACCAACTGAGATCCTGTTTGCACCTGTCCGTGAGTAGAATAGGGTAAGAAAGTGGAAGACGTTGGAAAGTAGCCACTGAAGGAGTTTCATATGTAACCTTGCCAGAGGGACTAACATAATCATCGCAGCCATTGTCCATAACAGTTGGAGGACCCATCTTGCCTTTGCTCTTCTCAGAGGAAGCAAGGCATGAACTTGTTTGTAGGACTCTAATTCTTTCCTGTGGTAGAAACGACCGCATGAGGGTGGTGTCTAGTTCTGCACCTATAAAAGTGACATGCTGTGAGGGCAACAAGGCAGATTTTTTCCAGTTCAATGTGATGCCCAGCTGTTGACATAGGTTTATAGTAGTGTTCCTGGTCTGAATTAGTAGATGCCTGGTGGTGGCAGTAAGGAGTCAGTCGTCTAGATATGGAAACGCTTGGTATCCCTGACGTCTCAAGTGAGCAGTCACCACTGCCATGCATTTGGTAAACACCCTGAGGGTTGTGGTGAGACCAAAGGGCAGGGGTCGAAACTGAAAATGACTGGCCCCCAGCTGGAAGCGTAGGTAACTTCTGGATGCCCTGTCCATCTTGACGTGGTAGTAAGCATTCTTGAGGTTGATGGAGCACATCCACACTTCTTTTCCCAACAATGGGAGAATAGACTGCAATGTGACCATTCAGAATTTGGACTTTTGCACGGGGGTGTTCATTTGGCTGAGATCTAATATGCGTCTCAGGTCCCCTGTCCTTTTCGGCACCAAAAAGAATCTTGAGTAAGTCCCTAATCCGATCTGGTCTGAGGGGACATGTTGGATGGCTCCTTTTTCTAGCAGCTTTGAAACTTCTGAAGCTGCGTAATCTCTTTGACTGGGTGGAACATCTGGGATTTTCTTGATTGGAGGGGGATCTGACGAGAAGGGGATGACATATCCTCCGGAAATTATTCGTAGAACCCATTGGTCCTGGGTGATGTGTTGCCAGGCCTCCAGGTATAACGAGATTCGACCCCCGACTGGCTCCGGAAACGCACAGTCGGGCCTCCCATCAGGAGCGGCGGTAGGGAGGACCACGAAAGGAATCGCGGTCTCCCAAGTTGCAGGGGCCTCCTCTGCCTCTAGGGCGACATCTCCCTGAATAACCACCCCCTCCTCTGCCTCTGAAGGGGGGGGCTCACCTTGTGCAGCTGGAAAAAACCTCTGTGATTTCTTGAACCACATTTTGCCACCCCTCTGGGCCTTGGGATAAGGCCTAGAGGGAAGGGAAAAACAGACTCCTATAGCAGACAGAGTTTTTCCCTCCTGCTCGCACCTGGTGAGGGTGTCTTTCACCTTGGTTCCGAACAAAAAGGAACCATCAAAAGGAGCATCGGTGAATGAAGACTTGAAGGCCTCCGCGAAATGACAAAGGCGCATCCAGGCCTGTCTCCTAAGAGCAACTCCTGAACACGCTGCCCTACTCGCTCCATTGGCTGCATATGAGATCAGCCTCATGGAGGAGTTAATGATGGAATTGAGGGTAGACATCTGAGGGTTAACCGTCTGGGTCACCGCCTCAGAAATGTTACCCGTGAGAGCATCTCCAAGCTCCTTGAGGAAATCTCTCTGGAGCCGTGTAAAGTGAGATAAATAATTTGGTGACCATAAGGTAAAGGTCGCTGAAGGAAGGGTACGCTTCCCATACCAGTCCATGGTCCTAGACTCCTTGTTAGGAGGATGGACGGTGGAAGAAGTCTTGGCTAATTCCTTCTGAGTGGCCGCTGCCACCACCATGGCATCCACAGGGACTCCCTTGGACAGAAATCCCTTACCAGGAGGAGCAGACAAAAATTTATTGGGTCTCCTGGGGACTGGTTCCACACAGTCAGGGGTCTCCCACACCCTTCGACAGACCAAATCCAGAAGCTCGAAGGGTGGAGATACCCAGGAGGCAGAGGGCTGAGCACCAAAGGCCTTCAGGAAGACAGACTCCTCCTCGGAGGGGGCTTTGGATGGCCAGTCACCTCTTTGTTTCAAAATCTCTAGGATGTCAGAGAAAGAAACATCCTCAGAGGATGACTTGGTGGACCCCTCCGATTCCTTGAGGTCGGTGTCTGATGTGAGAGACTCATCCTGGGAATCTATGTGCTTCCTCTTGCACGTCTTCTTTCTGGGTTGCTCCTCAGGCAAGGACTCGGAGGGGCCCTCAGAAATGTGGGGACCTCTCATGGGGGTACCTTGAGGCCTTGGGGCTCCGCTGTCTAGAGATAGATGGCGATCAGAGACCTGCACCGGTGTAGTAGGGGACAGAGTGAGTGACCCGCATGATGCTGCTGACGACCTGGCCAGCGCACTTCGCATGGCCTCGAAGGCCGGTCCCCGTGTCTGAGGAGCGACCAGCCTCTGAAACCACAACAGGAGTCAGACTTCCCCGCACCGAAGCACCGAGGGGGAGACTAGGAACCAATAGGTGTCCGGAAGCCTCTCTCTCGGGTCTGACTGAAGAATCCTGAGTCTTGAATCCCGGGGGGGTGGCGCCGACAGGGTCGGAGCTGACGTCGGCACCGATAAGCCAGAAGGGGCTGTTAGAACTGACCTAGGGACATCACACGGAGCCGAGCACTCTGGCTCCGAAAGCGGAGATACGCTCGGAGGAGGAAGTATCAAAGCAGGTTGAAGAATGGGCTCCGGAGCCGACTGGGTCGGAGCAGAGAACAATTTTGCCAAAACCGGTGACTGAAGGAGTCTCTGCACCACTCTATCGACGTCCACATCTGATAAGGTCCTGGAGGATTTAGAGGATAGAGAGGGAGATCGAGACCTCCTCTCCGAAGGGGACCTGCGAGGAGGTAATGCTGGCCTAATGCTAGGCGATCGGCTCCGAATAGGTTCCAAAATGATTGGAGCCGATGCCGGTTCCATAACCACAGACACTTCCTGCGGCCCCGAGGACAATGGAGCAGAGGATGTCAAAGCAGACTTTGCTATTTTCTCCGGTGGCTCCGAGGAGACTGATGGAGCCGGAGATCTCTTTTTAGATTTCAAAGATTTTGTCTTGGAGGTGGAAGCAGTTTCCAGACCCACCTCAAAGGAGGGTTTCAGAAGACCCTTCAAAATCAACTTATTCTTCCTTTCCTGAAGAACTCTCAGACTAAACGCATGACAGAAACTGCACAACTCTGGAAATGGATTGCTCCCAGACAATACACAAAGACAGAATGTCCGTAGGTAATGGACATCTTACAGCTGCACCTAGAGCATTTCTTGAAGCCCGAGGGCTTGGGCTCCTTAGAATCTTTGGACATAGTTAGCTACAACAAAGCACCAAAGACAACAATAACTGACAATAGTACCAACAGTAACACAGTCACAAGGCGGGAAAAACACTACCACAAACAAGAACCTCAAGATCTCAAACTAAAACGATCCTTTGTCACAACACGGGAGGGGAAGACTAAAATCTCTAATTTAAACGGTTTTAGACCTGTAAAAGGAAATAACACAAGGAAGCAAGGGACAGACTAGGTCCTCTAACTGAAACGGGCCTAGCCCGTTGGAACAGCTAGTGGGATACCACAGAAAAAAAGTACAGTTTTGTACCTACCATAAATGTAGATGTTCGAAGATCCACATTGCTGCAGTCCTTACACTTGGGTAGTCCGCTGTCCTCGGTCGGCCCGAATATCAAAGTATAAGGCTGACGTCGGTCAAGGCGCATTAGACTGACATCAGGACGTCAGGGTACAAATGCGCATGACCGACGTCATATCCTCAGTCTTTTCTTGCCCCAGATGTCAGAAGACCCTAACAAGAAAGGTCAAAACACAAAGACAACAAACAACCAACCAACCACCCTAGCACAAATAATATGTACAATATATACAATATACACAATATTTACAATCCAACCCACACAACCGCCTCTAACTACAGAGGGGAAGGAGGGAGGGTAAATTGGACTGCAGCAATGTGGATCTTCGAACATCTACATTTATGGTAGGTACAAAACTGTACTATGTTCTTCATCTCACATTGCTGCAGTCCTTACACTTGGGTAGAATCCCAAAGCAGAGGTAAGGGAGGATGGCACAACTATAAAGAAGCAGGAGCTGCCAAAATGCCCTGTAAAATAGCAGTGGCAAAACCAGCCCTAGATTTAGAGTAAAGTGGAAGGTGATAATGCTTAGAGAAAGTATGCACTGAACTCCAAGTAGCTGCCTCCAAGATATCTTTAGTTGCCACCCCTTAAAAAGCTGTTGAAGTGGCAGTAGCCCTAGTGGAATGAGGCCTAATCCCAGCCGGAACCTCCTTGCCATGATGGGAATAACAGAAAGCAATGCACAACCCAATCCACTTAGAAATAGTTTGTTTTGACACAGGCTTGCCCTGAGAACTCACAGCAAAAGAAACAAATAACTGCTGAGACTGCCTGAACCCTTTAGTTCTGCTCAAATAATATCGCAACTGCCTGTGTATATCCAAAGTGTGCAAAATCTTTTCCCTTTATTTTGGGGTTTGCATAAAAGGTAGGCAAATGAATAGTTTGGTTTAAAGCCACACTAGAAACCACTTTAGGCATAAAGGAAGGATTAGTACGCAAAGATACCCTATCCTTATGGAAAATTAAGAAAGGCTCAACTGCCATAAGGGCCTGTAATTCAGAAACCCTTCTCGCAGAGGTAATGGCCAACAAAAAGCAGTCTTCCATGATAAATATTTCAACTCAGCAGTAGCTGCAGGCTCAAAAGGTTGTAGAGTGAGTTTCTCCAACACAAAATTGAGATCCCAAGCAGGAGTAGGAGCTCTCGTGGGGGTCTTATATTCTTTGCCCCTCTAAGGAATTGCTTAAACAAAGGATGAGAAAACAATGGTGGGTCACAATCATAGTGAGCAGAAATTGCTGCAGCATGAATCTTAATAGAAGAGAAGGACAAACCTTTGTCCAGTAACTCAGTAAGATATTGAAGAGCCACACTTAAATTAGGCTTAGAAACATCAAATGCTTTTGCTGCACTCCAAAATAAAAATCTCTTCCATTTATCTGCGTACACTTTCCTTGTACTAGGCCTTCTGGCCTCCAAAATAACATTCAAAACTTGCTGTGGAAGCTGAAACCCTCCAGGGTTTAAAACAGAATATGCCAGGCTGTCAGGTGAAGAGAGTGAAGTTTGACATTGAGTAAATGACTGTTCTCCTGAGACAGCAGGTGTGGAATCGAAGGTAAAGGCCATGGAGGCTCCCGTACCAGACTTCTCAGTAGTGGGTACCAATGCTGTCGAGGCCAATCTGGAGCTATTAAAATCATCTTTGGCTTGTCCTGTCTGACCTTCAGAAGTACCTTCGGGAGGAGAGGCAGAGGTGGAAAGGCATACACATGAAGATTGCTCCAATTGAATGAAAGAGCATCCACTTTCCAAGCTGTGGGATGAAAACTTTTGTGCAAAACTTTGGCAGCTGGTAGTTTAGTGGAGAAGCGAACAGATCTATGTCTGGAGTTCCCCATGACACTGTCAATTTCTGAAATACATGAGGATCCAATTTCCACTCGTGGGGATCCATAATTTGTCTGCTCAACACATCTGCTAAGGAGTTCTGTGCTCCGGCAGAAACCTTGCCTGTAGATTTAGCTTTAAACTGAGAGCAGTCTCCCACAAAATCATTGCTTGTCTGCACAGAGGATAAGAATGAGTTCCCCTTGCTTGTTGATGTACCACATGACAGTTGTGTTGTCTGTTAGAATCAACACCTGCCCTGGAAGAAGTAAATCCTTGAAAGCTATTAATGCAAATTGGACTGCTAACATCTCCTTCAGGTTGATATGTAGATGTAGAAGTCTGGCAGGCCACGTGTCTTGTATCCACTTTCCATTTAGATGAGCTCCCCAAGCTTTGTCTGAGGCATCTGTCGTTAGAATCTGACTCGCCTCTGGCCGGGTCACAGAGAGTCCCTTGTTTAGGTGACATTCCTGAGCCCACCACAAAAATTCCTTTTGAATGCAAGGTATTATCTGAATGACAGTGTCCATATCTTGGCAGTGCTGTGTCCATACATTTTGAGATACCATTGTAGCTTCCTCATATGCAGTTTGGCATTGGGAAGCACCAGAATACAAGATGCCATGAACCCCAAGGCTTGAAGGACTGTCCTTGCAGTCAGCCTGGACTGATGAGACAATTGATGGAAGTAAAGAGAAAGATTCTTTTGTTTGTCCGGGGTCAAAAGGCCATCTGGGATGCTGTATTCAGTCTCACACCCAGAAAGCACATGTCCTGAGAGGGTACTAGACTGGACTTTATTTCGTTCACAGAATACCCCAGGCATCTTAGCACTGCTATCACATAGTGTAGATGATGAAGAAGTTCGTCCTTTCCTTGAGCCAGAATCAGGCAATCGTCCAAATAAGGATAGATCTGTATTCCTCTTAGCCTGAAGAAAGCTATCACTGGAGCCAGAACCTTCGTGAACACTCTGGGCAGTAGATAAGCCAAAGGGCAATGCAGAGAACTGATAATGAGAAGTCCCAGCCCGAAAACGTAGATACTTCCTGCAACTTAGCCTGATAGGAACATGAAGGTAAGCCTCCTTGAGATCCAGAGTCACCATCCAGTGATCTTTGCCCAGCAGAGGTAAAAGCTGTTGTAACGTCAACATTTTGAACTTGGGGATGTCCAGATAAGTGTTGAGGATAGATAAATCCAAAATTGGTCTCCACGTGTTCCCCTTCTTTGGTACTAGGAACAGGCGAGAATAAAATCCTAGGCCCACTTCTGACAGAGGGACCGGTTGTATGGCTCCTATTTGGAGCAGCAGAGAAATCTGTTTGTGAGCCTCTATTCTTTGCTGAGGAGGAACGTCTGGCATGCCTTTGAAAGGAGGCAAGGTATGGAAATAAAACCTGTAACCTTGGTGTATGATATCCAATACCCATCTGTCTTGGGTAATTAAACTCCAATTTTCCTTGAAAAGTGCCAACCTTCCTCCCAAAGGTGCTGCCAGACGAGAAGGCTCTGGCAGCTGAAAAGGTAGGTCATTGGGTCTGTTTACGAAAGGACTGACCCCTGCCCTCACCAAGACTGTGCAGGTGAACTCCCTGTTCTAGGCCTGAAAGAGCCCTGAGCTCTGCCCCTACCACGTCTAGACCTACCCCTAGACTGGGAATCATAAGAAGGATACGTCCACCCCTTGGTAGGCCAATTTCTGCTAAACTTCGGAGGCTGAACCTGCAAAAAATCTTTAACAGTCTGCATAGACTTAGCCTTGTCTTCCATTTTCTTTAAGACTGCCTCAACAGGTGAACCAAACAACACATCAGATTGTAAAGGAGCATCTAAAATCCTTGTCTTAACATGGTCAGATAAATTCTGATCCCTTAGCCAGGCGTGCCTGCGAAGAACTGACCCAGTGGCAGCCACCCTAGACGAGGCCTGAACAGCATCAAAACCACATTGCAAAGAATGCTTACCCACTTGTTCAGAGACATGTACCAAATCTTGTAACTCTTTACACTCAATACCTTCCGCCAGAGCATCTACCTTAGACTTCAATTGAGACAGTAGATAGTTTTGGTATTTCAACATGTGAAACTGGCAATTCAAAGCCCTCATAGCCAGGGTGGAAGAAGTATAGACTTTCTTTCCCCATCTATCCAAAGCCCTGGCCTCTTTATCTGGAGGAACCGGATTTTTAACAACAGAAGCCTTAACCCCCTTAGGCCCCTGACTAACAGTTTCTGGGTCCGCCCTAGGACTCTTAAAAAGATACTTATGAGCTTCAGGCACCCTATAATACCTATCCGGCTTAACAGGAGCAGGAGGCAAAGAATCAGGATTAAGAGAAGCCTCTGCAAACACATCCTCTACAACATCCAGAACAGGAGGTATAGCCAAAGGCCTATGCTGGGGTAAAAACAAAATTTCCCTAAGCCTTTTCCTGGAATCAGAGAAGTCCTGACCTTCCCACTTAAAATGCTCCCTCATGGAATGAAGAGTCTCTGAAAAAGAAAAATCCTCAGGAGGAGAAGCAGAAGGAGTAGAATCATCCACATCAGAATCAGAATAAGGAGAATACTCCTGCAAGTCTTCAGCCGAAGACTCTGAAACATCTGAAGCCTGCTCAAAACTCCCCAACTCAGGTTCCACCCTAGGCCTCTTATCAGGAGGGGGCAAAGAACCCCTAATCAAGGTAATCAAATCTTCTGCCATTTTAAGCATATGCTTCTTGGGCACAGATCCTGAAGAACTAGGAGTGACACCAACTGAAGCTAAACCTGGCCTGCCTCTGGGAGAAGCCTTGGAAACAGAAGGAGAAGGCCTAACCACCCCAGGAAGGGAGGGGAGTACAGTAGCCTGAGAAGCCCCTTCAGCCTGACCTGCCTCCTGAGAGGCCACATCCTGCAATAACAAGGTTTCCCCCTGGGACTCCAGAGAAACCTCCGGTGGAACCACCGGCTCCACCGACACCTCCAAAGAACTGGCGTCCGGTACGGATGACTCGTCTAACCTGGGCTTAGCTGCCTTATCCTTGCGCTTCTTCGAGGAAGCGGACGCCGGAGCATCCGACGGCTTATTATAATTGCACCGCTTCCCGAAGACTAACCTGGCACAATCTAACCTTCTCTTAATAGTGCGCTTATTGAATCTAGCACAAAAGCGACACCCAACAACGTCGTGCTCAGGCCCTAAACAAGGAATACACAAAGTATGATAATCTCTATGCGGTATCTGTTTCCCACAAGAAATACAGTTATTCACTTTTTCTGACATCCGGTAAACCACTGAGGCAAGAAAAAACTAAAATATTCCCCAACGGGATACTTAGCCAACTTTGACTCGGTCTGAAACTCCGAATTCGAAAAATTTCAGAACGCCGAACGGCACTTGCAACGCTGCTTCTGCATCGGACCATGCGGCAAAAAAGACTGAGGATATGACGTCGGTCATGCGCATTTGTACCCTGATGTCCTGATGTCAGTCTAATGCGCCTTGACCGACGTCAGCCTTATACTTTGATATTCGGGCCGACCGAGGACAGCGGACTACCCAAGTGTAAGGACTGCAGCAATGTGAGATGAAGAACATCTATCAAACACAAACTTTTTCACCATACAAGACCAGAACAGACAATAGCTATTAAAATAGCTTTTTGTTTGCAACCAATTCTCTAATAATGATGAAGAAAAAAGGGTACTTAGCCACAGCCAAGAGCGGGATCACGTCCGAGCTACACGAGCGGCAAACGAGATCTGGGGATATAGAGCAGTGCAGCATGGGATACCATCTTAGCCTAGCCAATAGAAAGACTTCGAGCTAGAAAAGTTTTGGCCGAGTCGGAGCCAACATTCGGCTCCGAACCCACGGGTAAGAATGTAGGCGAGATTGGACTACATAACATCATACCCTTTTGCTAACCACTTTTGAGGAAATACAAGTACAGCTGTCTTGAGTAAACTTACCATAACTGTAGACATTCAAGTATGATCACTGCTGCAGTATGAGTCATAACGTGTGGGAATTTACAATACATTCAGATATCTGATCATCCAGCCTAGCTTCTAGAGCTTTTGGATGTTTCTGAAACAGGGCCTCCATCTCCCATTCTACAGATGTCAGAAATATGTATGCTAAATAGGAAAGATGTCTGTACCATCCTTATTTTATTTTTTTACACTTTTCCCCATTTGTTCACTGAGTAAACTCCCCAGGCATAAGTCTTTTTGCCCAAATTATTTTGTTCTATTCTGAGTGACTATCTGTTCTGCAATCAAGAAAATGTTGAGGTTTAAAAGGGGCATCTCCCAGTAAGAGAAAGGAGTCTCCTCTCAAAAGCAAATTAGATACGAGGATGGAAGGAGGAAGCCTACGATGCAGCAGTGATTTTATTTGAACATCTATGGCAATGGTAGGTGTACACACGACTGTACTGTGGTCAACATAAAAATCACTGCCACAGTATTTATCAATGTACAGGAAGCATGATGTAAAGGAAATACGAAGAGGTAGAGAGGGGCAGCAAACAAGCACTGTTAGAAGCAAATCCTGACCGACTCTAGGAAAAGCCGTCCAAGTTTTGTAATGTCTGCAAATGGTGTGAATTGGGTCTATGTTAAATAATCGCCCGCTTAGGTTGTCGAACGCCTACACATGGACAACTTAAAATCGTGAATGGCTGTTTTCATACAGGGAAACAAGTTGCTTGGCCATTATGTGGATTTTGCCCTGTTTACAATGTAGAGTGATCTCGGAGTTGGTATATTTAGTTAGGGGGGTGTGGGAGGCACAGGCCCCCCACTTGATTTCTGTTTAAAAATTTTTTTTTTCACTTAGGCCAACGGCATTGCTCCCCTGTGTGGAAACGGCCGTTCACGATTTTAAGCTGTCGTTTACGCGTTCGACAACCTAAGCGGTCGACGATGTAATATAGACCCTGTGTACTGATATCAATGTCTCTACCTCACAAATATTTTGCATTGAGACATTCCTGGAAACAGCTAATGCAGTAGAAACTTCCTTTGTCAAGTGAACTCTAATCCGATCATATAAGTTTTTGGGATAGCTGTCATAATACAAGATAACGCAGCCTACCAATCACTTGAAAAGGGCTGGTTTAATAAGAGGTCTTCCTTGCAAGCCTGACATGAAGGATACAAAAAGTTGGTCAGTCTGCCCGAACCCTTTGTCCTGTTTAAATATAATCTTACTTGAATGCACATTCATGAAATGCAATATTTTCTCTTAGTTTCCTGGATTTAGGAAGAAAAAAAACATGAATGGCTTAATTTAGTGGCACTTCCAGTATATCACTTTTGGCACAAATGAGAGACTGGTTCTAAGGGAAACCTTGTCTTTGTGGAAGGCCATTTAAGGAACCCTGAACATAAACGCCATCAATTCAGATATCATCCTAGCTGACAAATGCCAACAAGAGCATTTTCCTAAAACAGAATATGTTAGTTCAGGTGGTGGAAATACTGGTTTTCATGGTGGCCATAAGTGCAGTACCCCTTTCAAACATTGCTTCACTGACAGTACATCTAGTACTAGCACTTCTAAAATCAGGTAAGTTGCAGAGGCTAACATTTGCCCATTAAATGATAATATAAAAAGACCTCTGCCAAACAAGGTAGACAGATAAAGGAGGACTTGCTGAATTAAAGCCATCTTGGGATAAATCAATTACTCGTGCACCAAAGTTCAAATATGGCTTACTTTATCAAGTACGATTTTTCAATGATCCTCAGGAGGGAAGGACTCTCATTGTTCTACATTTCAGGGTACAAGTGTCAAATTATTTTAGGCTTGGATGCACTGCAACCAGAAGACACATGGACCTGTTCCACTGAAATTCCTGAGCTAGGGGAAAGTACACAGTTGTGTACACTTACCATAAATGTAAATGTTCGCGTGTATTCACTGGTGCAGTCATCACACTTGGGTTATCCTGCCAGGGATAGCCCCAAGTCGGCCCGAATACCAGAGGCTTAGCATTTCTGGGTAGTTTGCTGTCGCTCCAGGACTAACGTCAGGTCACCAGTGATAGAAAAACAGGCAGCCGATGCCATTACATCTGTTTTTCTTGCACCAAATGTCAGGAGCCCCCAAACAGGGAGCTAGGTTATTGTGGAATAACACCACCAGTAAAAAGTAAATACCAAATATCACTGTAAGGAGTGAGGAAGAGATAGACACAAGGGGGATGGAGAGTGGGAAACCCGGACTACAACAGTGAATACACTCAAACATCTACATTTTAAGTGTACACAACTGCAATATTCTTCGTGTTTCACTGTTGCAGTCATCACACTTGGGTTGATTCCCAAAGCTGAAGAAACAGGTGGAGGCAGTCAAGAAGAGTTGGGGCTGGCTAAAATGCCCTGCAGGACTGCAGTTGCAAAGCCTGCCCTAGATTGGGAAAAGATAGGCAGGTGGTAATGCTTGGTGAAGAACAGAACTCCATGTTGCAGCCTCCAGGATGTCCCTGGTAGTGACCCCTCTGAGAAAAGCTGAGTGGAATGTGTACTGACCCCCTGTGGAGGTGGTTTCTCGTGGTATTTTTAACAGAAATGGATACAGTGTGCTATCCATTTGGAAATGGTTTGTTTTGATATGGCCTTGCCCACTGCCCCTGCTGCAAAGCTGACCAGTAACTGGTCAGATTTCCTAAAGGACTTAGTCCTATCCAGGTAGAATCTGAGCTGTCTGTGCACATCTAAAAGAGTGCAGGATCTTTTCCCCCTTACTTTGAGGTGTAGGGGGAAAAGGTGGGCAAATGAATAGATTGGTTGAGAGCCACACTGGACACTACTTTAGGCATGAAAGTTGGGTTAGTCCTGAGGGAGAACCTGTCAGCATGTAAAATGATGAAGGGTTCCACAGCCATGAGTGCTTGTAGCTCAGACACTCTTCTAGCTGAAGTGATGGCCAGAAGCAAGGTTGTTTTCCAAGAAAGGAATTTTAACTCTGCTGAAGCTGCAGGCTCAAAGGGGGGCAGCGTGAGCTTTTCCAACACAAAGCTAAGGTCCCAAGCAGGGGTAGGGGCTCTAATGGGTGGCCTTAAGTTGTTAGCCCCTCTAAGGAACTGCATGATGAAGGTGTATGAAAATAGAGGTGGCTCTGTGCTGTAATGAGCAGAGATGGCAAAGGCATGGATTTTAATAGGAGAAGGATAGGCCCCTGTGAAGCAGGTCTGCTAGGTAATCCAGGATGAGAGGTAAGGAGGGCTGTGCTGGTTCATCTCCTTTATCCTGGATCCAGGAGCAATACCTTTTCCACTTCTTAGCATAGGATTTTCTAGTGCTGGGTCATCTGGCTTCACATATAATGTCCGGGACTTGCTTACTTAGGCTAGCCACTGGAGGAGACGTCAAGGAATAAGCCAGGCTTGCCAGGTTCAGGGTCTGCAATTGTGGATGCAGGAACTCTCCCTTTTGCTGCATCAGGAGAGTTGGAATCTGAGGGAGGTGCCATGGAGGCAACAGTGACAGGCTGTGCAATAGTGGATACCAGAGTTGGCATGGCCAGTCTGGGGGAATCTGGATTGCCCTTGGTCTTTCTTCCCTTACTTTGAGTAACACCCTTGTAAGAAGTGGTAGAGGGGGAAATTCATAGATTGAGAGGTTTACCCATTGGAAGGATAGGGCATCCACTTTCCAGGCCTTGGTGTGAGGTTTCCTGGTGCAGAATATGCTGAGCTGGTGGTTCTTGTTACGAGGCTGAAGGTGCTGTGGTTTAATTGCCACTTGTGTGGGTCTAGGAAATTTCTGCTTAAGTTATCTGCCAGGAATTGTGCTAGCAGGTGAATCTGCATGGCTGAAGCCATGTGCCAAAGGTCATGGCTAGCCTGCATAGTGGGTAAGAGTGGGTTCCCTCCCTGCTTGTTGATGTACCACATCACTGTGGTGTTGTCTGTTTTGATTAGTAGAGGCCCTGGAGAGAGTAGGGGTCTGAAAGCTGTCAGTGCATGCTGAACAGCTAGCATCTCTTTTTGGTTGATGTGCAGATGAATTTGATTTGGACTCCAGTGGCCATGAATGCACCTACTCTCCGGGTGTGCACCCCAGGCATAGTCTGATGAGTCTGTGGTTAGGGTCTGGGCAGTGTGGGGTTGTGAAAAGGGAAGTCCCTTGTTGTGGTTGCATGCTGCTGCCCACCAGAGAAAATCTTTCCTTAGACAAGGTATTATAGGTATAATAGTTTCCAGGTCCTGAGAATGTTGACACCAAAGACTTTTAAAGTACCATTGAAGTTTCCTCATATGCAGTCTGGCATATGGAATTAGCAGAATGCAGGAGGCCATGAACACTAGAGCTTGCAGTATTTTCCTTGCGGATAACTGGGTTCTGGTGGCCAGTTGAGAGAAGTAGCCTGTCAGATAGGCTTGTTTTTCTGGAGTAAGGAATGCCATCTGGGATGCTGTGTAAAGCCTTGCTCCCAGAAATACAAATTTCTGACTGGGGACTAGTTTGGATTTCTTTTTGTTTATAGTATACCCCCAGTGAGGTGAGTAAATCTTTTACAAATGTCAAGTGCTGTAACAGCTTTTCCCGACTATCTGTCTGAATCAGGCAGTCATCCAAGTAGGGGTAAATCTGAATATTTCTTTGTCTGCATTGTCCAGGCATTTTGTGAAAACTATGGGAGCAGTGGATAAGCCAAAGGGAAGTGCAGAGAACTGATAATGCGTAGATCCTGCCCTGAAACGTAGATATTTCCTCCAAGAGCCTCTGATTGGGATGTGCAGATGGGCCTCTTTTAAATCTAGAGTGGCTAACCAGGCATTTTTGGATAGCACAGGAAGAAGCTGCTGGTGGGTGAGCATTTTGAATTTTGGTAACAATAAGAAGCTATTTAAAATGGATAGATCTAGGATTGGGTGCCAGGTGCCCTCTTTTCTGGGTACCAGGAAAAGTCTGTAATAGAAAAGTACAGTTGTGTACACTTACCATAAATGTAGATGTTCAAGTGTATTCACTGTTGCAGTCATTACATTTGGGTTATCTGCTTGCAGGTAGCCCTCAGTCGGCCTGATTAACGAAGTCTTGGGTCCTGCGTTGGTTACTGTCCCTTCTTCCCTGACGTCAGGTCGCCAGGGGTATAAAACATGCAGCCGAAGACATTACATCAGTTTTTCTTGCCCCAGATATCAGGTGCCCCCCTAATGGGAAGCAATTAAACATAAAAGCACAAAGATATACCTCCAACAAAAAAGCAAATGCACCAAAAAGGCTTTTAAGCATAGTAAAGGAAAGTAGAGGTATAGCCAAAAGGAGTTACGGGGCTAGAGGCAGAGTAACCAGGACTGCAACAGTGAATACACTCGAACATCTACATTTATGGTAAGTGTACACAACTGTACTATGTTCTTCATGTTTCACTGCTGCAGTCATTACATTTGGGTAGATTCCCAAAGCTATGGTTGGGGAGGAGGAATTTAGATAGCATTAGGGCCCATTATAAGACACTGCAAGACTGCAGTGGCTAAGCCAGCTCTGGATTTAGAAAAAATTTAAAAATGATAATGCTTGGTGAAAGTATGCACAGAACTCCAGGTAGCAGCTTCTAGGATGTCCCTATTAGAGACGCCTCTGAGAAAGGCTGTAGAGGTAGATGCAGCCCTGGTGGAGTGAGGTCTGATCCCCTGGGGGATAGGTTTTCCATGGTACTTATAGGAGAAATTAATGCAATGGCTTATCCATTTAGAAATGGTTTGCTTTGAAATAGCCTTCCCCTCAGCCCCTGCAGCAAATGCCACCAGCAGTTGTTCAGATTTCCTTTGAGGTTTAGTTCTGTCCAAGTAGAATCTAAGTTGTCTGTGCACATCTAAGGAATGCAGTATCTATTCCCCTTTATTCTGTGGGTTGGGAAAGAAGGTTGGCAAATAAATGGGTTGATTAAGAGCCACACTGGATACCACCTTGGGCATGGAGGATGGATTGGTTCTGAGGGACACCCTGTCCACATGAAAGATGATGAAAGGCTCCACTGACATAAGGGCCTGTAATTCAGATACCCTTCTAGCTGAAGTGATTGCTAAAAGGAAAGCTATTTTCCAAGAAAAAAATTAAAGACTGCAGTAGCAGCTGGCTTGAAAGGAGGTAGAGTGAGTTTCTCCAAGACAAAGTTAAGGTCCCAGGCTGGGGTTGGAGCTCTCCTGGGTGGTCTCAAATTTTTGGCCCCTCTGAGGAACTGCTTGAGCAGTGGATGAGAGAAGAGGTGAGGTTCTGTGTTATAATGAGCTGAAATGGCTGAGGCGTGGATTTTAATGGAGGAAAAAGGCCGGTCCTTGTGAAGCATCTCAGTTAAGTATTGTAAAATCTGAGGTAAATTGGACGCTGCTGTGCTCATGCCTTGAGATTCGTTCCAGGCACAGAATCTTTTCCATTTTTCAGCATAAGATTTTCTAGTGCTAGAACTCCTTGCCTCTAAAATGAAATCCATCACAGGTTTGCTGAGGGATGGTAAAGGAGAGATTAAATAATTAGCCAGGCTGCAAGGTTCAGTGTTGGAAGCTGAGGGTGCAGAATCTGGTTCTCCTGCTGAGACAGCAAGGAAGGATTCTGAGGCAGGTGCCATGGAGATAATCGTGACACACTGCGCAGGAGGGGGTACACCAGTGTGGGTGCGGCCAGTCTGGAGCAATCAAAATCATCCTTGGTTTGTCCTGTTTGATTTTTAGTAGTACTTTGGAGAGCAGAGGCAGAGGGGGAAAGGCATAGACTGATAGGTTTTTCCAGCTGAAGGGCAGAGCATCCACTTTCCAGGCTTGTTTGTGGAGTCTCCTTGTGCAACATTTGTCCAATTGGTAGTACTGGGGACAGGCAAACATGTCTATATCTGGGCTCCCCCATTTGCTTGTCAACATGTTGAAAATCCTTGGTTCCAGTTTCCACTCGTGTGGGTCCATGAGGTTACTGCTTAGTCCGTCCGCCAGTGTATTTAATTTTCCTGGCAGGAACTGAGCTTGTAGGTGTACTTGGTAGCTCAAGGCTGTGTTCCACAATGCCATGGCTAGTCTGCAGAGGGGGTAAGAATGTGTATCCCTCTGCTTGTTTCTGTACCACATAACAGTGGTGTTGTCCGTCTATACCGTTAGTTGTCCTGGAAGAATGTGGTCCTTGAAGGCTGTCAGAGCATTCTGTACAGCTAACATTTCCTTTTGATTGATATGCAGGTGCATTTGACTTGGGTTCCATTTGCCCTGAATGCACTTCCCTGCCAGGTGAGCCCCCCATGCATAGTCTGATGCATCTGCTGTTAGGGTTTGGGTGGCAGGGAGTGGTGTGAAAGGTAGTACCATGTTTTGGTGGCAGGCCTCTGCCCACCAAAGGAACTCTAGGCGTAGGCAAGGTATGACAGGAATCATTGTTTCAAGGTCTTGAGAATGTTGACACCATAGGCTTTTTAGATACCACTGTAGTTTCCTCATATGCAGTCTTGTATATGGAATTAGAAGAATGCAAGAGGCCATGAACCCCCAAGGCTTGCAGTATTTGTCTTGCAGATAGTAGTTTTTTTGTAGCCACTTGTTTGAAGTAGGTTGTCAAATTAATTTGCTTTTCTGGCGTAAGGTAAGCCATCTGTGAAGTTGCATTCAAGCTTGCTCCCTGGAATATAATTTGTTGACAGGGTACCAGGTGTGATTTATTTTTGTTTATGGTGTACCCCAGACAAGTTGGAACCCTTTTTACAAAAGCCAGATGATTCAAAAGTATGTCCTGGCTTTCTGCCTGAATTAGACAATCGTCTAGGTATGGGTATATTTGAATATTTCTTTGCCTGCAAAATGCAATACCCTGGGCGCAGTAGATAAGCCAAAGGGCAGTGCAGAGAACTGATAGTGCGTGTAGCCTGCTTTGAGGCGTAGGTATCTTCTGCAAGATTCCCTAATTGGGATGTGCAGGTATGCTTCTTTTAAATCTAGTGTTGCCAACCAGGCATCTTTGCCTATCATAGGAAGTAATTGGTGAAGAGTCAGCATCTGGAATTTTGGAATCTCCAAAAAGGTGTTTAGAGTAGACAGGTCCAGGAGAGGACGCCATGAATTGTCTTTTCTGGGAACCAGGAAAAGTCTTGAGTAGAAACCTTGTCCCTTTTCCTCTTCTAGTACCAGTTGAATAGCCCCCATGCTTAAGAGAGAAAGTACTTGTTTTGGGGCCTCTGCCCACTGATTTGGGTGCAGGTCTGGCCACCTACTTGGTGTTGGCAACGTGTGGCAGTGATATCTGTATCCCTGGAACACTATATTTAAAACCCATTTGTCCTCGGTAATGAGTTCCCAGTTCTTTGCATGAAGATCAATCTTTCCCCCCAAAGGGGCAGTCAGTTGATAAGTGCTTGGAAATTTTAAAAGGAAGTCACTGAGACAGTTTACCTTGCGGGGGTTCTTATTATTCTCAGACTTGGAAGTGGAGGGCCCCCACTGCTTACTTCTGCGGGTCCCCTGGGACTGAAACCTGGGTTTTCTGCTGTGTCTGGGTTTGGCTAGAGAAGAACTGGAAGGGGCTGGAAAGGACCAATTCTTAGAGGGCCAGTGCCTACTAAATCTAGGAGGGTGAACTTGTAAAAAATCTTTAACAGTTTAGCTTCATCTTCCATCTTTTTAAGAACTTCCACAGCCTTGTTGCCAAACAGGAGGTCCTGATTTAATGGAGCATCCAACAATTTAGCTTTAACATGATCAGGCAAAGATTGCTCCTTAAGCCAAGCATGCCTTCTGATTATAGACCCAGTAACAGCAGCCCTACAAGAGGCCTCTAGTGGATCAAAACCACATTGCAAAGTAGGTTTTCCAACTTGTTTGGCAGAATGCATTAAATCCTGTAAATCTTTACTTTCTACACAGTCAGGAATCAACATCATTTTCTGTTTAAGCAGTCCAATAACATGTTGCTGATATTTTAACATATGAAAAAAGAAGTTATGTACGCACCATAAAGTTCCATCTGAGTAGGTACTTCATTTGTCTGCAACCTGTGGGTATCGGATCCGACCTCGGATCCGAGCTGGCAGCTTTACTAGCTAAAAGATCCGAGCTCCTGGCTCCTCCCCTTTACCCACAATCCCCTGCTACATGCTCCCTTTCCTCAGATCGAGTCTGCTTAATCTAACAACTAAGAGGACCAAGTAATGCCTAAACACATGAAACAATCTCAATCATGATCAGGAACCACGATAATGGTTAGGGGGCATGGAGGGGGGGTTGGTTGCAGACAAATGAAGTACCTACTCAGATGGAACGTTATGTTGAGTACATAACTTCTTTATCTGAAGTAGTTACTTCATTTGCTCTGCAACCTGTGGGACAGAGTCCCCAGCTACCTAAAACCTTGGGAGGCCCTCAAGGCAGGATATTCCGAAGCACCGCGGAGCCAAAGAAGCCCTACTCCTGGATATCATATCCAATTTATAATGAGAAATTAATGTATGGGAAGAGGACCAAGTAGCTGCTGAACATATGTCGTCCAGGGGAACCCTGGACCAGAAGGCTGCTGATGTGGCTATGGATCGGGTTGATCCATATGCATGAATGATGCACTGTGAAATCCAATTTGCTAAGGTAACTTTGGTAATAGCTCTACCCAGAGCAGATTTGGCAAAGGACACAAACAACTGATCAGCCTTGCGAGTATCCTTCATCCTGTGCAAGTAAAAACGTAGTTAACTATGTACATCCAACTTGCGTAATTTGTATTCCCCTTTGTTCTGAAAGTTGGGAAAGAACACTGGTAAATTAATCGACTGATTAATATTTGACTCCGAAGCCACCTTTGGTAAGAAGGAAGGGTTAGTCCTGAGAGACACTCTATCCCTATGAAAGATTAGATAAGGGGGTTTCATGCAAAAGGCTTGCAGTTCCGAAACCCTCCTGGCTGAAGTAATAGCAACTAGAAAGGCTGTTTTCCATGATAAGAACTTTAATGGAACTGAGGCGGCAGGCTCAAAAGGTGGGCTTGTCAATGCTTGTAAAACCAAAGTTAGGTCCCATGGCGGGACCGCAGTCTTAACTGGTGGTTTCAATAGAAAAATACCTTTCAAGAAGGTTTTGCATATCTTCGCAGAAGCTAAAGATCCCAGCCCATCCCCTACATGAAAATGGGCAATGGCTGCCAATTGTACTTTAACTGTAGATGCACTGGCTCCTTGATGAAAAATGTGTGACAGAAAATCAAGAACCGCCGGAATAGGGACGGTAAAGGGATCTAAGCCCTTGTCCTTAGCCCAGACAGAAAAACGCTTCCATTTACTACTGTAAATTTTCCTGGTAGCAGGCTTGTGAGCCGCTACCAGAATGGCCTTTACTGGTGATGAGATGCTGGGAGTCCTTGCCATCATTGGAACTGGATCAACCAAGCCGCGTGCTTGAGATTTACCAGGTTCGGGGGTTGCAATCCCGCAGAATGCGAAATCAGATCCAGAATGGGATCTAAGATCCATGGAGGAACTACACTGTGAGACCGCAGAGAAGGGAACCAGATCTGGCGAGGCCAGAATGGGGCTATGAGGATAATTCTGCTCCCCAACCAACGTGCTTTCTGAATGAACTTCGTCATAAGAGGAAGGGGGGGATAAGCATAGAGGAGATCGGGTGGCCAAGCACGAACCAGAGCATCTCTGAGGTTCTCCCCTGGTGTGGGAAGTATCGCGAAAAACTCGCTGCACTTTGTGTTTGACGGAGAAGCAAAAAGATTGCAGCAAAGTAGACTCCATTTGAGGAAGATCTGTTTCACAACTGATGGTTTCAGAGACCACTCGTACGGTGCAAGGATCACGTCGACTCAGTTTGTCCGCCAGAATGTTGGACCGACCCGGGATGTGCGTTGCTACCAGAAAGCGGTTGGTGGATATCGCCCACTCCCAAACTCTCATAGCCTCCCGACAAAGGGGATAAGATCTGGTCCCTCCCTGTTTATGTACCAGACTACCGCCATGTTGTCTGTTTGAACTGCAATAGTCCCTAGAGGAAGAAGGTCGTGGAGAGCTTGCAACGCCAGAAGCACCGCCCTCATCTCTAGGACATTGATATGCAAAGCAGTCTCTAAGGGGGTCCACGTGCCTTGGACAGTTCTGCCCAAAGAATGTCCCCCCCCACCCTAGGCGAGAAGCATCCGTGGTCAACGTGGCTTGGGCTGGAGGCATCATGAAGGGTCTCCCTTCCCGCAGCTCCCGTGAGCGAAGCCACCAGAGGAGGGAGTCCCTGCAAGCCCTGCTCAGGGGAATAGGGGTGTTCAACGGATGTAGCAACAGAGACCATTGGACTTGAAGGGTCCACTGCAGAATCCTCATTCGTAGAAGCGCATGTAGGCAAAGACTGATTGTCGCCGCCATAGAGCCTAGTGCTCTCAGGACTAACTCTGCCGATGGAGCTGAGTTCTGAAGGAGGGCTATAACCTGACATGACAAATTGTTCACCCTGTCAGAAGTTAGTAGGGCCCGAGAGAAGCGAGTGTCCAATTTGGCCCCTATAAATTCCAGAACCTGCACAGGATGAAGAAAGGACTTTTGAAGGTTTACCGAAATGCCCAAACTCTGGGTAAGAGTTAGAGCATAATCCCTGGCAACACACAGTTGATGCCTGTTGGAGGCGGTGAGGAGCCAGTCGTCCAGGTATGGAAAGACCTGAATGCCCTGGAGTCTCAGGTGGGCTGCAACCACTGCCATGACCTTGGTGAACACCCTGGGGGCTGAGGTGAGGCTGAACGGAAGAACCCTGAATTGATAATGACTGGCTCCCAGCTGGAAGCGGAGAAACCTCCTGGATCGTCTGTCCATCAAAATGTGGTAGTACGCATCCTTGAGGTCTATGGAGCACATCCAGTTGTTCTCCCGAAGGAGGGGGAGAATTGACTGAAGAGTGACCATCCGGAATTTCTCTTTGGGAATGAACAGGTTCAGGGAAGAAAGATCTAGAATCGGTCTTAAGTCCCCCGTCTTTTTTGGCACTAAAAAGAACCTGGAGTAATAGCCATATCCGAACTGGTCTGGGTGGACGCGCTGGATGGCTCTTTTTTTCCTAACAGCTTCGAAATCTCTGAAGCTGCCACCTCCCTTTGAACGGGAGGGACATCGGGGAGGTGCTTCATGGGGGGGGGGGACTTAGGAAGGGAATGGAATAACCTCTGGATATGATTCGGAGCACCCATCGATCCGTCGTGATGGACTCCCAATGTAGTAGGTGCTCCGACAAACGCCCCCCCCGATTGCCTCCAGAGAGGGACAGCCAGGTAAGCCCTCAGGGCTGTTGCGCGGGCCTCTCCGAGAACGGTTCTCTAGACCCGAAGTTACGCGGCCCCCCTCTGCCTCTGGGCCGGTGTCCACCTTGTCCTCCTCTGCCTCTGAAGGACGAGGGGTCCGAAGCTGGGCTGGACTGCTGACACTTCCGGAACCACATCTTCTTTTGTCCCCTTTGATTCCTGGAAAAGGATCGCTGGGGATTAGAGAAGCAGACCCCGATGGCAGACAGCATCTTCCCGTCCTTTTCGCTTTGGACCAGCGTCTCGCGGACGGTCTTGCCAAAGAGCAAAGAACCGTCAAAGGGCACGTTCGCGAAGGACGCCTTAAAGGGTTCCGCAAAGGCGGAACCAGGCGTGACGCCGTAAGATGTCTAGCTCTAGCGGCTCCCTCCGCAGCATGGGAGAGTAGCCGCATAGACGTGTTAGATATAGACTTTAGAGTGGCCATACGAATCGAGAAAGTCCTCATCCTCGACAGTCATGGACTCCGGTGGAGGTACAGCGTATTCCTTTATTACGTCTCGCTGGAGTCTGATGATGTGTGCCATGTAGTTCAGTGCCCTTACAGAGAAGGTGGCTGAAGCGAACATCCACTTCCCAATGCGGTCTAACGTCCGAGATTCCTTATCCAGAGGATGGACAGTACAGTTTTGTACCTACCATAAATGTAGATGTCCGATAGATATGCAACTGCAGTCCTGACATATGGGTTGTCCTGCCTCAGGCAGCCCTTCGGTCCGCCGGATTCCAAAGTCTGGGTCTGGCGTCGGCTGTCGCCTCCTCCCCGACGTCAGAGCGGCTGGAGTATAAAGGCATCCGCCGACACCATCTTCTTCAGTGTTTCTTGCCCCAGATGCCAGGTGCCCTCCAAAGAAGGCTAAATTTTGTGAATGGATAAGCAAAAATTTCAAGACATGCACAACAGTAATAAACAGATACACCATAACAGATATCCCCAGCTAAATAGGAGAGGGGGAAAGGACCCAAGGGAAAAAACAGAGGGGTAGGAGGGAGGGAATACCTGACTGCAGTTGCATATCTATCGGACATCTACATTTATGGTAGGTACAAAACTGTACTATGTCCTTCAAGAATGCAACTGCAGTCCTGACATATGGGTTGAATACCATAGCCAAGCTGGGGGTGGTAGGATCTAAGCAAGGGATGGTGTAGCTAAAAGACCCTGCAGGACTGCAGAAGCAAAGCCTGCTCGGGATCTGGAGTATAAAGGCAGGTTGTAGTGCTTGGTAAATGTATGCACGGAGCTCCATGTAGCAGCCTCTAGAATGTCCTTTGTAGCCACTCCTCTTAGAAAGGCTGTGGATGTGGCTATACCTCTGGTTGAGTGTGGTCTTATATTGGCTGGCGCACACTTTCCATGGAAGGAGCAACAGAATCTGATGCAGTGTCCAATCCATTTTGAAATTGTTTGTTTGGAGACTGCCTTTCCTTGCACTCCGGCAGCATAGGCTACAAATAGTTGGTCAGACTTCCTGGTGGTCTTTGTTCTGTCCAAGTAGTAGCGTAATTGTCTGTGTATGTCTAAAGTATGCAGCAGATTTTCCCCTTTATTTTGAGGATTGGGAAAGAAAGTAGGCAGGTGAATTGCTTGATTTAGAGACACCCTGGATATCACTTTTGGCATGAATGAAGGATTGGTCCTTAGAGAAACTCTGTCCTGATGGAAAATGAGAAAGGGAGGTACTGCCATGAGGGCCTGTATCTCCGAGACTCTTCTTGCTGAGGTAACTGCCAACAGGAAGGCCGTTTTCCAGGAGAGGAATTGCATTTCTGAAGATGCTGCTGGTTCAAAAGGAGGAAGAGTTAATTTTTCCAAGACGTAGTTGAGGTCCCATGCAGGAACTGGTGGTTTTCTGGGAGGCTTGATATTCTTTATCCTCTTAGAAACGGTCTTAGCAAGGGATGCAAAAACACAGGTGGATCACAGTTGTAGTTTGCTGAGATTGCTGAAGCGTGGATTTCAATGGATGAATATGAGAGGCCCTTATGAAACATTTCTGCCAAGTATTCTAATATTTGAGGTATGCTCATCACTGATGCATCCTGTCCCTTTTTGGCATTCCAGATGATGAATCTGTTCCACTTGGCCGCATAGGTTTTTCTGGTGAAAGGTCTGCGTGCTTCCTGAACCTTTTCGGAGAGGGGGACATGGGACAAAGTCATGGAACCCTCCAAGCTGTCAGTTGCAATGTTTGTAGGTTTTGATGAACAGTCTTGTAATTGTGTTGAGCTAGGAGCAGAGGCCATTGAGGCAAGGGCCATGGTTTGGAGTGAGTTATGCTCAGTAGCAAAAGATACCAATGCTGCCTCGGCCAGTCTGGAGCTATCAGTATTCCTTTTGGTTGCTCTGCTTTGATCTTCAGTAACACCTTGGTCAGTAATGGTAGAGGAGGGAATGCATAGATTTTTAGGGTATTCCAGCTGAAGGGAGAGAGCATCCGTTCTCCAGGCCAGAGGATGGTGTGTCCTTGAGCAGAACTTGTCCAGGTGGTGATTGAGATGAGAAGCAAATAGATCTATGTCCGGTCTTCCCCATGCAGTTGTTATTTGTGAGAATTTTTATTTTTTATTTTTTTATTTTACATTTGTTGACCGGGCTAGTCTGGCTGGATACATGTCCATTTTCAGCAGAGGCCCGAGGAGAAAAGCTCCACTAAACTACTAAGAACATTACATAAAAAATCATTACTGTTAAGGAATAGCATCAACTGAAAGTCATAAGAACACACAGAGCGAAAGATAATAACACAGAGAAACAAACTTACAATATGCAGTTCATTACATGTCAACTATTTTGCTTAACATATACTTAGTTAGATTAGATGAGTAAAAGGTGGAGAAATGAGACAGGTAGTGCATAAGAAGAGTATGGGGAAAATAGAGAAGAGAAAAGGTTAGTCTGGTGTACTGCAGGAACAAAGCCAATGATTTAGATAGTAAAGTTTAATTTTCTGCTTGAATTGTGGCAGGGATTGAGTCAAAGTTATGTCACTAGGTAAGAGATTCCAAGTTTTACCTATAGTGTTAGTGAAAAGGGAAGCACCTGCTGCATTGTTTACCTTTATTGATTTTGTCATGAGTTTACTAGAGGAGCGAAGTGAGTTCAGATTGCTGTAAGGGGTTAGAAGTTGAGAGAGTATTGGGGTGTTGTCAGGTAGGTGTAATATGTTGTGGGCTATAGTGAGTTGAGGAATTATTAGGTAGTTTTGAAATTGAGCCAGCCGAGTTGTTTTAGGTTAATACAATGGTGAGTCCTAAATGGGTTACTAGTGGCGAAACGAGCTATGTTGTTATAGCAAGTTACAAGTTTGTTTAGATTGATTTTCTTAAGGTTTGTGTAAATTGGGGAAGCGTAAAGGAGAGTAGATAGGAGATGAGATTGTGCAATTTTGATTCTGGTTGCTGGGGTTAGAAAAGGTTTGATGCGATAAAGGGATCCAATTTTTCTGTTTACAATCTTGATGGTGTTGTTAATGTGCTGATCGAAGGAAAGATTGTTGTCAATGGTTATTCCTAATAGTTTAGTAGTTGGGTCAGGTGAGATGATAGTGCCATTATTTGAAGAGATGGTAAAGTTTAATGGGGGAGATGCATCTTAATGTGGATGCAGCATCCATTTGTGTGGATCCATGAAATCTCTGCTCAACCTGTCCGCCAGTACATTGTCTTTGCCTGGAACAAACTGGGATTGCAAATGGATGTTCAGTTTCAGGGATTTATCCCAAAGAGCCATTGTTAGTCTGCAGAGGGGATACGAGTGAGTGCCTCCTTGTTTGTTTATATACCACATGACAGTGGTGTTGTCTGTCATTAGCAGATGGCCTTGTTGAAGAGATTTTCCAAAGGCTTCTATATTGCATGCATCACTGCCAACATCTCTTTTTGATTTATGTGCAGAGGCATTTCCGTGGGAGTCCAATGACCTTGAATGCATCTGTCCTCCATGTGTGCCCAGCATCCATGATCTGAGGCGTCTGTTGTAATGGTTTGACTTGCTTGAACTTTGTTGAAGGGCATGCCTTGGTTTAAATGGCTTGCTTGAGCCCACCACAAAAATTCCCTTTGCAGGCATGGAATGAGTGGTATTACGTCTTCCAGGATGTGGCTGTGTTGAGACCATAAGCTTTTTAGATACCATTGTAGCTTTCTCATGTGTAGTCTTGCCAGAGGGATCAGAAGGATGCAAGATGCCATGAAACCCAGGGCCTGCAGGATCTTCCTTGCGGTCAGCTGGGTAAGTTTTGCTAGGCTTTTGAAGTAATCTGGTAAATGCTGTTGTATCTCCTCTGTGAGGAAAGCCATTTGTGATTGTGTGTCCAGTTTTGCTCCTAGAAAAATAATCTTTTGGGATGGTAATAGTCTTGATTTTTGAATGTTGACTGTGTATTCCAAAGCCTGTAGCAACTGAATGACATAGTTCAAGTTTTTTATCAATGCTTGTTTGCTGTCTGCTTGTATGAGGCAGTTGTCCAGGTAAGGGTATATTTGAATCCCCTGGAGTCTGCAATGTGCAACTACTGATGCCAGGCATTTCGTGAATACTCTGGGTGCAGTAGATAAGCCAAACGGCAATGCTGAGAATTGATAATGCTCTGTTCCTGCAAGAAATCTGAGGTATCTTCTGCAGCTGTGTCTGATTGGGACATGCAGGTATGCCTGCTTGAGGTCCAGAGAAACCAGCCAAGACCCCTTGCCCAGCATGGGAAGGAGTTGCTGTAACGTCAGCATTTTGAATTTTGGCACAATGAGAAAGGTGTTTAGAACAGACAAGTCCAGTATAGGCCTCCATTGCTTTTCTTTTCTTGGAACAAGGAACAGTCTTGAATAGAATCCCTGGCCTTGTTCCTGAGGAGGAACTTTTTCTATAGCTTTTATTTGCAACAGCTTTGCAACTTGTAAGAGAGCCTCTGCCCTTTGATTTTGTGGCAGGTTTGGCATGCCTTGTCTCGTTGGTAAGGTGTGGAAGTGGAACATGTAACCTCTGTCTATTATGTCCAGAATCCATTTGTCCTTGGTTAAAATGTGCCAGTTCTTTGAGAATAAGGATAATTTTCTGCCTAGAGGAGCTTCTCTTTGAGCCTTGGTAGGCGGAGTGATAGTCAAGTCATTGTGATTGTCCCTGTGGTGCAGGTGAACTCCCTGCGCCACTTCTTTGATTTGGTGGTTGCCATTGGCGGCCCCTGTAAGAGCCTCGGTATTGTCCTCTACCTCGAGCACGCCTGTTCTTTCCCCTTTGAAACTTGTCTGAGTCTGGAAAGGACCAATTCTTAGAAGGCCAATTCCTACTGAATCTGGGAGGCTGAACCTGGAGGAAATCCTTGACAGTCTGTACTGATTTTGCCTTTTCCTCAATAGACTTCAACACATCCTGTGCATTAGCACCAAAAAGCTTCTGTTTTTCCAGAGGTGCATCCAGGAGCTTAACTTTAACATGGTCGGGCAGTGGCTGTTCTTTCAACCAAGCATGTCTACGTATAACGGCCCCTGTCATGGCTGCCCTACATGAAGCTTCCAATGCATCATAACCACACTGTAGAAAATGATTGCTAACCTGCTGAGTGTTATGAACCAAATCCTACAATGCCTTTCTATCTAAAGGCTCAGGAGAGGCTAACTTTTTCTGCAAATCATCCATTGAGAAATCCTGGTACTGAAACATATGAAAAAGGCAGTTAAGTGACCTCATGGCAAGGGTGGAAGAGGTATAAACTTTTTTGCCACATCTCTCCAGGGACCTAGCTTCCCTGTCAGCGGGCAGAGGGTTTTTGGCCGAGGAAGAAGCCACTGCCTTGGGGCCCTGTGAAATATTCTCTAAATCCACAGAGTGGGCCTTAAAGAGATGCTTATGGGTTTCAGGGACCCTGTAATATCTGTCAGGTTTGACAGGAGCAGGAGGGAGAGAATCAGGCGAAGCACTGGAGTCTGAGTATACATCATCAAGGACATCCAACACTGGAGGAATAGCTAAAGGTCTGTGTTGGGGTAGCTTAAGGAAAGTACATAGCCTTTTCCTGGAGTCAGAGAATTCCTGACCCTGCCACTGAAAATGTTCTCTCATGGAGTGGAGAACTTCACCAAAAGAAATATCCTCTGGAGGGGAGGCAGAGGGAATTGAATCCTCAGCATCCGAGTCCTCATAGGCCTGGAAGGAATCTTCCTGGGTATCTGAGTGCTCTGAATCCCCAGAGGCTTCATCTGAGGAGAGGGTGTCTGTCTGCTCAGTTCTAGGCCTTTTATCTGCAGGCGGCTGAGAACTTCTGTCTGGGTGCGGCTGAGAACCTCTGATAAGAGAGATTAAATCTGCAGCAAGAGTCATGATCTGTCTATCAGAAGAGGGGCCCTGAGCAGTAGGCTTAGGGTGGGCCTTGGCCTGGCTGGCAGCCTTAGCACGTGCAAAGGCCTTGATGGACATGGATACCAGAGGCCTAGCTGCCACACGTGCAGGGGTAACCTTGTCCACAGGAATGGTGTCGGGTAAATCCAGAGCTTCGGTTTCTGGAGGAAAATCAACAACCGGCACCGGTGAAATCTCCGGGACTGAAGAACGCGGTAAAGCGGTGTCGCCGGCCTGGGCGGTAGAATTACCGCTTCCGAAGGGACCAAAGCACTCGCGGAGGGCTTAGGTGTGGTATCGGTGGAAGACGCGGGCCGAGGATGTCGGTCCCGGTCCTTGCGTTTTTTGGTAGATTGTGCTGTCGGTTGTTCCGACGGCATGATATAAGCAAAAGATTCGCCAAAAAAGTCTTCGGCAAATTCTGCCCGGCGCCTGAGAGTGCGCTTATTAAAGCAAGCACAGGCAGCACAGGCCGAGACGTTGTGGTCTGGGCCCAGGCAAGGGAGGCAGTAAGAATGGAAGTCCTTATGAGGTATTTGTTTACTACAAGACAAACAATTATTAACTTTTTCAATTTTTTCTGACATCAGCTGAAGCAAGAAAAAATGTTCCCCAACGGGGTACATAGCTTTTAGATGACTTCGGTAACTGAAACACAGGAGCTGACCGACCGGCACTTGCGAACTGCTTCTGCTTCGGGCACCGCGCGGCAAGAAAGACTGAAGAAGATGGCGTCGACGGATGCCTTTATACTCCAGCCGCTCTGACGTCGGGGAGGAGGCGACATCAGCCGACACCGGACCCAGACTTTGGAATCCGGCCGACCGAAGGGCTGCCTGAGTCAGGACAACCCATACGTCAGGACTGCAGTTGCATTCTTGAAGGACATCGAGGAACTCTCCTGTGCGAGTTCCTTCTTTCTGGCAGCCGGCACCAACATGGCATCCACAGGTGAACCCTTAGACCAGGCCTGCCTATCAGGGGGAGGGCTAAGAATTTTATCTGGCCTTCTTGGAACTGGCTACACGGTGTCCGGCTCCTTCCACTCCCTGGTAGTAATTAAGTCTACCAGGGGGTCAGCCGGGGGGACACCCAGGAGGTAGACGGGCCTGCCTCAAATGCCTCCAGAAACACGGACTCGTCCGAGGAAGGTTTTTGGGCAGACCACCTCCCTCTAATTCGCAACATTTCCATGATGTCTCCAAAGGAGACATCCTCAGGGGGTGACCTTGGGGAACCTTCCCCTTCATCCAAATCCCTGTCTTCCGTGAGGGACTCCGGGGAGTCCAGGTGCCTCCTTTTACATTTCCGTTTGCTAGGGACCTCCTCGGTGGGACTATCCGAGGAGGGCTCACCTACGGGGTCCTGTTCCTCTAAGGGAACTAACTGGAGGGTCGGGGCAGGCTGTCCCAGTGGTCGGATGATGGAGGATAGACCCAAATGCACAGGGGGGGGGTGGGAGGATCCGTTGCTCGGACCGGGGATCTGGAAGGTCTCGACAGAACCCTCTCCACTACCTCAAACGCCGAAGGCGAGCTGCTTTCCCCAGGCTCTGAAAGCAGCCTCCTCGACTCCGAAGTAGGGATCGGTGTCGGAGCCGACGCGGTCAGATCAGAGGGGGAAGTGTGCACCGATCTGAACAGCGCCGAAGACACACCCACCCCTACGAGTCCGATGCTCGGCTCTCGGCACCGAGAGCTAGGATCCGACACGCTCGAGGGTACAGTCGGCGTTGAAGTTACCGGAACTATTGGTGCCAACAAATACCCGGTTCCGAAAGGGCCCGGATCCGATGACTCCGAAACTCAAAAACGGGTTGGAGAAGGAGCTATCGGGGCAAAAAGAGGAGCACCCCCATCTGCATCTGAGTCTGCAAAAATTGACGCATCATCCGATCCATGTCCGCATCGGTCAAGCTTCGTGTAGATCTAGAAGAGGTAGTCGAGGCTGGCCGGGAGGGCTGCCTCGACGACCTCGAGGGAGACCGGTCCTCCTCCTCCGCCGAGAAACAAGGTGAACGGAGACGAGAGGGAGAGGATCCGGAAGCCCTCATACAGGGACTAGCAACTTTAGATGGCAGGGCTGAGGGATGAGTCTTGGCCCGCCTCTTGTGGCTTCTATGTTTTTCCTTTTCTTTGTGCCTCTTCTCTCTGGTAGAGGCAGAAGAGTCCCCTGAACCCTGCACAGAAGAGGGAGGTTGAGTTCCAGGCAGAGTCGGGGGATCTAAAGGCACGGGGGCTGCAGTAGCAGCCTGTGCCTTAGAGGGAGAGGAAGAAGAAGTGTCCTGCTGTAACAAACCCGCCAGGATCAACTTGTTCTTCCTATCCCTGATGGCCTGGGGGTTGAACGCTGCACATATCTGGCAGCTGGTGGACAAGTGGGCCACCCCCAGACACAAAATGCACTGAGTGTGGCCATCAGCTGGGGAAAGCTTATGGCCACACTCGGTGCATTTAGAAAAAACGGCTTTGGGCAATTCAGCCATCACACTAAACACACTCACACACAAAGGGGAGGGAAACACAAAAATAAGCTAAATTTACCACAAAAAATTTAAACTAAGGCTATCACTCGACGACTGGAGACTAAATCACTCACACACTACCTAAAAATCAACTTTTCTCTGACTTTTTTGAAATACAAACTGGGAAGTTCTCACCCAAGCCTTAGGAGCTCTTCACTAGAAGCTTCTTTCAGCCGCGGCAAATGAGATCTGAGGAAAGGAAGCATGTAGCAGGGGGTTATGGGTAAAGGGGAGGAGCCAGGAGCTCGGATCTTTTAGCTAGTAAAGCTGCCGGATCCGATACCCACAGGTTGCAGAGCAAATTAAGTAACTACTTCAGATCTGGCAGTTTATAGCCCTAATGGCCAAGGTTGCAGAAGTGTAAACATTCTTACCCCATCTATCCAGCACCCTGGAGTCTCTATCAGAAGGTGTACGATTTTTAGCAGTAGAAGCCTTAATGCCCTTGGGCCTCAGTGAAATAGTCTCTGGATCTGCAATAGGATTTTTGAAAAGGAACGTCTGGGACTCAGAGACCCTGTAGTATCGGTCATGTTTTCTGGGAGCAGGAGGCAGAGAATCAGGGGCCAAACTAGATTCCGAGAAAGCATCATCAACAATGTCTAGTACAGGAGGAATAGCTAAATGCCTATGCTGAGGTAGGAGAAGGAAATCCCGAAGCCTCTTTTTTGAATGAGAAAAATCCTGGCTTCCCCAGTGGAAATGCTCCTTTAGAGTATGTAAGGTTTTCCCAAAAGACAAATCCTAAGGAGGGGAAGCAGAGGGAATAGAGTCCTCTGCATCAGAATCCTCATAAGTAGGTAAGGGCACATCCAGATCATCAGAAGAGTCAGAAAAAACAGAATCCTGATCAGAAGATTCATAATCAACTTCAGTCCTAGGTCTCTTTTGGGGGGGGGGGGGTTGGCTACCCCTGATTAGAGTTATTAGATCTTCAGCCATTCTTATCATTTGTTTTTTAGGCCTAAAGGCCTGAGCATGTGGCCTGGGCGTCAGTTTTTTACACATGGATTGAGACCCTGATTAGAGTTATTAGATCTTCAGCCATTCTTATCATTTGTTTTTTAGGCCTAGAGGCCTGAGCATGTGGCCTGGGCGTCAGTTTTTTAGACATGGATTGAGATTTAGGCCTAAGTAAAAAAAGAGGCGTCGGTTTAATATGCAAGTCCGTAGGTCTGAATACACCCTCAGAAGCCGGTGCCTGCACAGTGGATCCGGACCCATCCAAGGCAGAGACATTAGCGGGTTCCATAGTTGAAGCATCTCGTGGCATACCAGACTCCGAAAGGGTCTCAGTAGAGGCCGGCGAATCAGAAGTAGCGGTTATCAGGGGCTGCAAAAGCACCTCACTGAGTACCGGTGAACTGGCGACTGGCTTAGGAGAAGCGTCGTTGGCAGTTTTGGACCTCGGGTGGCTTGTCTCTGTCTTTATCTTTGCGTTTTTTCGGAATTCCGGTAGTCGGATGGCTAACAGATGACATTTCTGGATAATTAAACTGAGAACCGAAATATTTAGAGGTGAAAATATATCGACAGATAGTGCGCTGATTAAATAAAGCACAAAACTGACAGCAAGGTACGTCGTTGGTCAGGGCCTAGGCAAGGAATACAGTACGAATGAAAATCTTTATGAGGTATTTGCTTTCCACAAGTAATGCAATTATTAACTTTTACTGACATCAGTAAGGAGCAAGAAAAAGTTTCCCCAACAGGGTACTTAGCTTTAGTTGAAGACTTCGGTTCTGAAACTCGAAAACAAAAATTTCAGGAGTTGGCCGACCGGCACTTGCAAACTGCTTCTGCTTCGGGCACCGCACAGTAAGAAAGACTGATGTAATGACATCGGCTGCATGTTTTATACCCTTGACGACCTGACATCATGAAAGAAGGGACAGCAACCGACGCAGGACCCAAGACTTTTGTTAATCAGGCCAACTGAGGGCTACCTGCAAGCAGATAACACAAATGTAATGACGCAACAGTGAAACACGAAGAACATCCTTGGCCTATCTGGTCTGCAGGAATAGGCTGAATTGCCCTCATGGAGAGCAGGGAATGAACTTGGTTTTGTGCATCTGCCCACTGGTTTGGAGGAAGATCTGGGAAACCTTTTGGGGTTGGCAGTGTGTGGAAATAAAATTTGTACCCCTGGGACACTACGTTGAGGACCCATCGATCGTTGGTGATGGAGGCCCACTTTTTTGCATGGGAGGCAAGTTTTCCTCCTAGGGGCAGAAGCAAGTTGGCAGAGGTAAGAGGTGGAGTTGAAAAGTCATTGTGAATTCTTTCCATAATGGGGTGGCTTAGCACTCCCTGTTTTAGTAGTGGAGGTACTCCATTGCTTAGATCTCTGCATACCCTGAGACTGTTGTCTGGGAGGTCTGCTTCCCCTAGGTCTAGAGGTGGCCTTGAGGGGGCTGGAAAGGATCAATGTTTTGAGAAGCAATGCTTACTGAATCTAGGAGGCTGGACTTGCAAAAAGCCTAACTGTCTGCATAGACTTTGCTTTTTCTTCCATCTTTTTAAAAATCTCTTCTGCTTTGGTGCCAAACAGATTGTCTTTGTTCAGTGGTGCGTCCAATAATTTTGATTTGACATAGTCTGGCAAGGTCTGTTCCTTAAGCCAAGCATGCCTTCTAAGTACAGAACCTGTGACTGCTGCCCTGCAGGACGCTTCTAGGGCGTCAAACCCACATTGCAGGGTATGCTTACTAACTTGGCTTGCAGAATGCATAAGCTCCTGGAATTCTTTATTTTCTGCACAGTCAGCGAAGGTAGATAGTTTTTGTTTAATATGTTCCATAGTATGTTGCTGGTATTTCAGCATGTGGAACTGAATTTAATGCTCTAATGGCAAGAGTTGCAGGTGTGTATACTTTTTTACCCAATCTGTCTAAAGCTTGGGAATCCCTGTCTGAGGGGGAGGGATTCTTAGCTGTGGGGTTTATTTTATTCCCTTAGGTCCTTGGGAGATGACCTCTGGGTCAGCAGTAGGATTTTTGAAAAGAAATTTGTGTGAGTCAAGGACTCTGTAGTACCTGTCAGGTTTCCTGGGAGCAGGAGGTACAGTATCAGGAGTTAGACTGGATTCCATAAAAACATCATCCATAACAGGAGGAATAGTTAAGAGTCTGTGCTGTGGTAAATCTAAAAATTCCCAGAGTCTCTTTTTGGACTGAGGATAATCCTGGCATTCCCAATGGAAATGCGCTCTCAAGGTATGTAAGGTCTCACCAAAAGAAAAATCCTCTGGAGGAGAGGCAGAAGGCATGGATTCCTCTGCATCTGAATCCTCATAAGCAGATAAAGGCATGTCTTCATAATCAGAAACCTCAGAGTCGTCAGAATCTTGGTCAGATAAAGCTGCTGGGGACAAGTCTCTTTTCCTTTTAGCAGGGGTAGGCTAGCTTTCACTAACCAACATGATAAGGTCTTCCACTATTTTAAGCATCTGAGATTGAGGCATGGGAAAGCAGGCGCTTGAGGTGGGGTCGGTTTTTTAGGCGTAGATCATATTCTGGGCCTTAGAAACTTGGTAGTTTTTGAAAGAACTGAAGATGCGAAAGAAGTCGTCGGTTTGTGTCGAATATCGGTAGTGCGAAGAACTTCCTCAGAAGCCAATGCCTGCAGAGCGGCTCCAGACCCATCCATGGTAGAGACATCCACAGGTTCCTTAATCAAAGAAGACTCTTGCGGCATACCAGACTCCGAACGGGTATCGGTAGCAGCCTGCGAATCCATCAAAGCGGGCATCTGGGGCTGCGAAAGCATCTGAATACTGGCAAACTGGGGACAAGCTTAACGGACGCATCATTGGCAGTTTCGGACCTGTGCAGTCTGTCTCTGTCTTTATCCTTACATGTTTTTCAGATCATCGGTAGTCGGATGGCTTACCGAAGCCATTTCGGAATACGTAGATCGAGAGCGAAAGTATTTAGCTACAATAAGGGCCCAATGACGTATAGTTCAGGCGTTGAACAAAGCACAAAACTGGCAGCGAGGGACGCTGTGGTCTGGGTCTAAATAGGTGATGCAGTAAGAATGGAAATCTCTGTGTGGTATTTGCTTTCCACAAGCGAGGCAATTATTAACTTTTTCTGACATAGGTTAGAGCAAGAAAAAGGGATCCCCAATGGGGTACTTAGCTTTAGAAGACTTCAACTTCAATTTCAGAAACGAAAACTCAGGTAGAGGCCGACCGACACTCGTGCGAACTGCTTCTGCTTCGGGCTCCTTGGCAAGAAAGACTGATGTAATGGCGTAGGCTGCCTGTTTTTATACCACTGACGACAGTTCTGGAGCGACAGCAACTGACGCAGAAATACTAAGCTTCTGGTATTCAGGCCGACTGAGGGCTAACCCTGGCAGGATAAACCAAGTATGATGACTGCAACAGTGAAACACGAAGAACATCCAATGTTTGCGTTAGCCTGATGTGTGTCACCAAGATCAAGTGAAGTCCTATCCGCCAAACCCTTCCATAGGACCTTGGATGTCAGGGGTATGGCAGAAATGCATACAGATTACCTCTTTTCTGTGGACTACAAATCATATCTATTGCTCTGCTCTGGCTGTCTTGTAGTGGTAACTGGAGCAGAAATTTGGGATCTGGTAGTTAAGCAAGGAGACAAAGGTCCATTTCTGGAATGTCCCAAGGTAAGGTGAGTTTGTGTAAAGTCTTTGGATTCAACTTCCACTCACAAGAATTGGATGAAGACCCTCTTGGGTGAATTGACAAGGCATTTTGTGCTGATGGAATGTAATAAGAAAAAAGTACAGTTGTTTAAAATCCTACCATAACAGCAGATGTCCTTCTCACTGTGGTAGTATTCTTCACTGAAGGGTCTCCTGCCAAGGACAGCTCAATGTCTGACACGCATTCCAAAGCCTTTGGATGTTATAAGCTCTGTATGTCACATGTATGCTCCTCTAGTTGGGCATAAAAGTGATGTACAGATCAAATACTCAGAAATGAATTGCTCTAGGAGGAACAGAACCACCTCCAGGAACAAAGGAGAGCATGCACATTGAGAAGAAAAAAGTTTGGAAGGGAACGAAAACTAAAGTCTCTCATTCAGGAGGGTAACAAACCACAGGGGGCAAGAGCTATAACAGATGGAGAAGGGTGGGGCAAGAATGCTTCAACAGTGAAAACAAGGACATCTACTTTTAAGGCAGGATTTTACACGTTACACAACTGTACTATGTCCCTCCAAATCACTGTTGCAGTATTATTCATTGAAGGATGAATACAACAGCTAAGAACAACACTGGGAGGAGGAAGGCACAGCACAGCTCATTACAAACCCATGCAGAACAGCCCTGGCAAAACCTGTCCTAGCCCTGGAAACAACATCCAATTTATAATAATTAGTAAAAGTATGAACACAGGACCAAGCAGCAGCTTCAGGGATAGAAATTGAGTCCACATATTCAGAAAAGGCACCATTAGATGCAACCACCAAGCAGAATGTACCTTTACAGACAAAGAAAGACATCTGTCATGAAAACAACAACAAAAGGAAATGGCTTCAGAGATCCAAGAGGAGATGGTTTGCAAGGAAACAGCCAAACCTAAAGTCCTGGGATGAAAGGAAAGCTGCAGGTCCAAGGTATGAAGGACCTTTGTAATGGCAAACTACGGAAAAGGAAGGGAGCTGAACAGACTGATTAAGGGACAACACATCAACCACCTTGGGTATAAAAGAAGGACAGTACGAAAAGACATCCTATCTGTAAAAAAAAAAAAAAAAAAAAAAAACAAAAAGGAGAAATAGGCATAAGAGCTTGAGGTTCACTCTCTTGGCAGAGCTACAAGCCAGCAGCAAAACAGTCTTCCAATTACAAAGTTCCAAGGAAACTGAACTAACAGGTTCAAAAGGAGCCTAAGCCAATTTTTCCAGTACAAAACTGAGGTCTCAAGAAGGTGGAATAAGATTTTTTGGAGGTCATGATATGAAGGAAGCCTTTAAGAAATTGCTTGGCCTCAAACACTAAGGCCAAAGGGGGATTCAAGGGCAGACAAGCAGAGACTGCGGACAGGTTTAACTAAAGAGTATGCTAAGCCAGCATGGAGCACATCACATAAGAGTGAACCAAGGGAGCCCCCACTGAAAAGGGATCTTGATGGTGAGAGAAGCACCAAACAGAAAATCTTTTACATTAAGACATATATGATTTTCTGGTATTGGGTTTCTTGGCTAACATTTCCTTTTGAATTAAGTGTAGGTGCATTTGAGTTGGGTTCAATTTGCCCTGAATGCACTTCCTTTACAGGTGAGCCCCCCCCCCATGCATAGTCTGATGCGTCTGTTGTCAAGGATTGGGCGGCAGGGGGTAGTGTGAATGGTAGTCACTTGTTTTGGTGGCAGGCCTCTGCCCACCAAAGGAACTCTAGGCATATGCAAGGTATGATAGGAATCATTGCTTCTAGATCTTGTGACTGTTGACACCATAGGCTTTTCATAGGTTCATAGGTTCATACTAGGCTATCTGCCCTAGGGCATTTATAAGCCTAGCCAGAGTGTGTGTGGCTTTCACCACCCCTTAGGATGAGAATACTATACCCATTAGTTTGCTGTGCCTCTGTCCAGCAGTGATACAGAGATGATTCCCGGGGTAAACCTACGATCTCCCATCCACTCGTCAAGATTTCTCTTGAACAGAGTCAGTGAGGGGCTCTGCCTCACATGGACTGGGATTCTGTTCCATAGTGTAGGGAGTCTCTGGGTGATGAATCTGTCCCTCCAGCACGTCCTATTTATATCCGTGTTGAGGTTTAAGTCTCTTGCTCTCGTGGCTCTGGTGGATTTGGATTTTTTGAGGTGGAGCATGTCCATTAATTCCGGGTTGGATATGGCCTTGTATGTCAGGCACAGATCACCTCTGAGCAGGCGGTATGCGACTGAATAGAGCTGGAGTTTCTTCAGTCGGGCATCGTATGACATATGCTTGAGCCCCTTTATCATTTTGGTGAGGAACTTTTGGGGTCTTTCCAACTGCTGCAGGTGTCGGGTAAGGTACATTCCGAATGGGGCGTTGTACTCAATCACTGGTCTGATAAGTGAAGAGTACAGGGGTACAATGACCTCTCCTGATCTGGATGTGAATCCCTTCATGATCAGGTGGGCAATGTAGAAGGTCTTCCTAACCACTTTGGCAATGTGAGTGTCAAAAGAGAGGTTACTGTCAACTTGGGTCCCCAGGTCCCTGATAACTTCTTCCGTGTTTAATGGATTACCACCTATGTGGTAATTAGGGGTTACCTTGTTTTTCCCAAAGGGTATGACTATACATTTTTTGGCATTTAGCTTAAGGCCATGGCTCTGGCACCAGTTATCCATTTCTATGAGACCTCTCTGGAGGATGTCTGTGTCTGATGGAGTGTCAATTATGGTGCCCAGTTTGCAGTCATCTGCAAATTTTGTCAGCAACAATCCCCCTATGTTTGCCTGCACTTCAGAAAAATAAATGCCGAACAAGAGGGGGCCCAGGACTGAGCCCTGTGGGACACCGCTCATGACCGGCTTAGAGTCTGACATGGCACCAGCAACTCTAACCCTGTGTGTTCTGTCCTTGAGCCAGTTTGCAACCCATCTTGTGACATATGGGTTTACATCTAAGCTGGTGAGCTTTTCTATGATGCCCGAGTGGGGTACTGTGTCGAACGCTTTTGCTACGTCAAGGTAGGCTGTGTGAACTGCCTTACCCTCATCAATGGCCTTAGTGACTGTTTCGAAAAAGTCGACCAAGTTCAAGAGGCAGGATCTGCCCTTGACAAAGCCAAATTGGGTAGGATCCAGTGTCTGTAGGTCCCCAATGTCTTTATTTATGAGTTCCATTATGATCCTCTCCACAGCTTTGCAGACAAGGCTCGTCAAGCTTATGGGGCGGTAATTTCCAGGGTCCATAGAAGCACCGCCTTTGTGGAGTGGGACCACAGTTGCCGTACGCCATTCTTTGGGTATGTATCCTGTAGTAAGGCTAAGATTAAACAGCAGCCTTATGTGCGGGTTTAGTTCCTCATTGAGTTCGTGTAGCACACAGCCGGGGACACCGTCCGATCCCATTGATGCTGTGTTTTTTTGCTTTAGAGAGAGCAGCTCTCACCTGGGCATCTGAGATGTTTGGGAGGCTAGACTCTGGTGGGATAGAGATACCACTGCAGTTTCCTCATATGCAGTCTTGCATACAGAACTAGAAGTCTAGTGTTGTCAGCCATGCATCTTTGCCTAACATAGGAAGCAGCTGGTGAAGAGTCAGCATCATGAACTTTGGAATCACCAGAAAGGTATTTAGAGTAGAAAGGTCCAGGATAGGACACCATGTATTGCCTTTTCTGGGTACCAGAAAAAGTCTTGAATAGAAACCTTGTCCCTTTTCCTTTCCTGGTCCCAACTGAATACCTCCCATGCTTAAAAGAGAGAGCACTTGATTTTGGGCCTCTGCCCACTGATTTGGGGGTAGATCTAGCCAGCCGCTTGGTGTTGGTAAGGTGTGGAAGTGAAATCTGTATCCTTGGGAAACTATATTTAAAACCCATTTGTCCTGGGTAATGAGTTCCCAGTTTTTGGCATGCAGACCAATCTTTCCGGCTAAAGGTGCATTCACAGTTGGGAAGTGCTTGGAAATTTTAAAAGCAAGTCATTGAGACAGTTTTCCATATGGGGGAATCTTACTACTCCCTGATTTGGGTGTGGAAACCCCCCCACTGTTTAGTCTGTGTGTCCCCTGGGACTGAAACCTGGGGTTTCTTCTGTGTCTGGGTTTGGCTTGAGAAGACATGTAAGGGGCTGGAAAGGACCAATTTTTAGAGGGCCAGTGCCTACTAAATCTAGGAGGCTGAACTTATAAGAAATCTTTAACAGTTTGCATAGATTTAGCTTTATCTTCCATCTTTTTAAGAACTTCCTCAGCCTTGTTGCCAAACAGGCAGTCCTGATTTAAGGGAGCATCCAACAATTTAGCTTTAACATGATCAGGCAAAGATTGCTCCTTAAGCCAAGCATGCCTTCTGATCACAGACCCAGTAACAGCAGCCCTGCAAGAGGCCTCTAATGAATCAAATCCACATTGCAAAGTATGTTTTCCAACCTGTTCAGCAGAATGCATTAAATCCTGTAATTCTTTATTTTCCACACAGCCAGGAATCATCATTATTTTCTGCTTAAGGTTAATAGGTTCATACTAGGCTATCTGCCCTAGGGCATTTATAAGACTAGCCAGAGTGTGTTTGGCTTTCGCCACCCATTTTAAATTCATTTTGCTATGCCTTCTTTTGAGGTTAGTATACTGTGCCTCTGTCTAACAGTGACACAGAAGTGATAGCCGGGGTAAACCTACGATCTCCCATCCACTCATCAAGATTCCTCTTGAAGAGAGTCAATGTGGGACTCTGCCTAACCTGGACTGGGATTTTATTCCAGAGTGAAGGGAGCCTCTGGGTTATGAATCTGTCCCTCCAGCATGTCCTATTCATTTCAGTGCTGAGGTTCAATTCTCTCGAGCACGTAGCTCGATAGGATTTGGATTTTCTGAGGTGCAGCATGTCCATTAATTCCGGGTTGGACATGGCTTTATACGTCAGGCACAGATCGCCTCTGAGCAGGCGGCATGCCACTGAGTAGAGCTGGAGTTTCTTTAACCGGGCAGCATATGGCATCTGTTTGAGCCCTTTGATCCTCTTGGTGAGGTACTTTTGGGGTCTTTCCCGTTGCTGCAGGTGTCTGGTAAGGTACATCCCAAAAGGGGCATTGTACTCAATTATGGGCCTGATGAGGGATGAGTAAAGAGGCGATCACCTCCCCTGCTCTAGATGTGAATCCCTTCATGATTTGGTGGGCTATATAAAATGTTTTTCTAACCACTTTGGCCACGTGGTTGTCAAATGAGAGATTGCTATCAACTTGGGTCCCCAGGTCCCTAATGACTTCTTCTGTACTTAATGGATTACCACCTATGTGGTAATTTGTGGGCACTTTGTTTTGCCAAAGGGATGACTATATACTTTTTGGCGTTTAGCTTGAGGCCATGGCTCTGGCACCAGTTGTCTGTTTCTAGGAGGCCCTTTTGGAGGATGCTTGTGTCAGCTGGAGAGTTGATTATGGCGCCCAGTTTGCAGTCATCTGCGAACTTGGTCAGCCACAGTCCTTCCGTGTTGGCCTGTACCGCTGAGAAATATATACCGAACAAGAGAGGTCCCAGGACTGAGCCTTGTAGGACGCCACTTGTAACTGGTTTGGAGTCTGACATGGCTCCAGCAATTCTAACCATGTGGGTTCTGTCCTTGAGCCAGTTTGCAACCCATCTAGTGACATAGGGGTTTATATTTAAGCTGGTGAGCTTATCTATAATGCCCGAGTGGGGTATTGTATCGAAGGCTTTTGCGAGGTCCAAGTAGGCTGTGTGGACCACCTTCCCCTCGTCAATGGCCTTGGTGACTGTTTCAAAGAAATCGACCAGGTTTAAGAGGCAGGATCTGCCCTTAACAAAGCCAAACTGGGTAGGATCCAGTGTCTGTAGGTCCCCAATATCTTTATTTATGAGGTCCATGATGATCCTTTCCATAGCTTTGCAGACCAAGCTAGTCAGGCTTATGGGGCGATAGTTTCCAGGATCTGCTGAGGCACCACCTTTGTGGAGAGGGACCACTGTTGCTGTACGCCACTCTTTGGGTACATATCCTGTAGTAAGGCTAAGATTGAACAGTAGTTTTATGTTTGGGTTTAGCTCTTCTTGGAGTTCATGAAAAACGCAGCCCGGGACACCATCTGGTCCCATTGATGCTGTGCTTTTTGCTTTGGAGAGGGCGGCTCTTACCTTAGCATCTGAGATGTCAGGGGGGCAGCACTCTGTTGGGATAGGTATTTGCCTTTTTGGTGGGGAGAGGAGGGAGAAGTTTGCACTGAACCTGTCAGCTAGGATGTTGGCAATGTCTGTGGGCTCGGTGTATTTTTTGTCATTTTGGACTAAATCTGAGCATATCTGGGAATTCCCACCCAGGTTCCTAACATAACTAAAGAAAGCCTTGTGATTATCCTTAGTGTCCTGTGCAATTTTTCTCTCGAAGCTGGCCTTAGACGATTTTATGAGTGCTCGTAGCGTTTTGCTAATACTGATCAGAGATGCCTTCCCTTTTTGGGATTCTGCTCTATCATGTAGTAGCTTCCTCCTTCTATTGTATAGTTTGTTTATGGCTGGGGTCCACCAGACAGGACGTCTGCCTTTGGAGGATTGGGTCTTGGTTTTATTTGGGATTGCATGATCCATGCATTCCTGAAGGTGTTCATAGAATGCGTTTATAAAGGATTCTGCGGTCTGGGCCGTATTTTCCACAGGCCCGGGGGCTTTGAAGGATTTCGCCTCGGTTTTGAGGCGTGTGAAATTTGCTTTAGAGAAGTTTTTCACTGTGGTTTTCTGGGCAGGGGGTGGGGTCGGGATGTGAATATCCAGTGAGATTAGTTTATGGTCTGATCTTAACAGTGAGGGATACACTTCTGGTCTGGAGCATAGTGTCCCCATGTTGGTGATGATCAGGTCCAGTATGTTTTCCCCTCTTGTGGGAGTGGTAAAAAGTTGTTCCATAGCATTTGAGTTTACAAATTCTAGGAACCTTTGGGCTAGGGTGTTGGAGCTAGAGTAATGCTCCCAGTCTATGTTTGGGTAGTTGAAGTCGTCCAATATAATGGTGTTTGGAGAGACCTTCATATTTTAAGCTATCCAATAACATGCTGCTGATACTTTAACATATGAAACTGGCAGTTTAAAGCCCTAATGGCCAAGGTTGCAGAAGTGTAAACCTTCTTACCCCATCTATCCAGCGTCCTGGAATCTCTATCAGAAAGGGTAGGATATTTTAGCAGTAGAAGTCTTAATGCCCTTGGGCCCCTGTGAAATAGTCTCTGGATCCGCAATAGGATTTTTAAAAAGAAACTTGTGTGACTCTGGGACCCTGTAATATCTGTCAGGTTTTCTGCGAGCAGGAGGCAAGGGAATCAGGGGCCAAACTAGATGCCGAAAAGGCATCAACAATGTCCAGTACAGGAGGAATAGCTGAAGGCCTATGCTGAGGCAGGAGTAAGAAATCCCTAAGTCTCTTTTTTTAAATCAGAATAATCCTGGCTTGCCCAGTGGAAATGCTCACCAAAATAAAAATGCTCTGGAGGGGAAGCAGAGGGAATAGAGTCCTCTGCATCAGAATCTTCATAAGTAGATAAGGTCAAATCCAGATCATCAGAAGAATCAGAAAAAACAGAATCCTGGTCAGAAGATTCATAAACAACTTCAGTCCTAGGCCTCTTGGGGGGGAGGGGGGGTTGGCTTCCCCTGATTAGAGTTATTAGATCTTCAGTCTTCAGTCATTCTTATCATTTGTTTTTTAGGCATAGAGGCCTGAGCATGTGGTCTGGGCATTGTTTTTTTAGGCATGGTTTGAGATTTAAGCCTAAGAGAAGAAGGAGGCGTCGGTTTAATATGCAAGTCCGTAGGCCTGAATACACCCTCAGAAGCAGGTGCCTGCACGGTGGCTCTGGACCCATCCAAGGAAGAGACATTCGCGGGTTCCGTAGTTGAAGCATCTCGCGGCATACCGGACTCTGAATGGGTCTCAGTAGAGGCCTGCGAATCAGAAGTAGTGGGTATCAGGGGCTGCGAAAGCGCCTCACTGACTACCGGCGAACTGGCAACTGGCTTAGGAGAAGCATCGTCGGCAGTTTTGGACGTTGGTGGCCTGTCTCTGTCTTTATCTTTGCGTTTTTTTAGAATCCCAGCAGTCGGATGGCTAACTGACGACATTTCTGGATAATTAAACCGAGAACTGAAATATTTAGAGGAGAAAATATACCGATGATGGATAGTGCGCTGATTAAATAAAGCACAAAACCGACAGCAAGGTACGTCGTGGTCAGGGCCTAGGCAAAGAATACAGTACGAATGAAAATCTTTATGAGGTATTTGCTTTCCACAAGTAACGCAATTATTAACTTTTACTGACATCGATAAGGAGCAAGAAAAAGTTTCCCCAACGGGGTACTTCTCTTTAGTTGAAGACTTTGGTTCTGAAACTTGAAAATGAAAATTTCAGGAATCTGCCGATCGGCACTTGCGAACTGCTTCTACTTCGGGCACCGCGCGGCAAGAAAGACTGATGTAATGGTGTCAGCTGCATGACATCATGGAAGAAGGGACAGCAACCGACACAGGACCCAAGACTTTGTTAATCAGACCAACTGAGGGCTACTGCAAAGCAGATAACCCAAATGTAATGACTGCAACAGTGAAACACGAAGAACATCCAAACCTGTCGAGGCCAGAATAGGGCAAAGGGGGTGACTGAGCTTTTCAGCCTGCTTGCTTTCTGTAGGAACCTTGGAATCTGAGAAAGAGGGGGATGGGAGTAGAGGAGACCCAGGGGCAAATTGTGAATCAAAGCACCCTTCAGTGACAGTGACTCCCACGCAGGGGGGGGGGGGGTCAGAGCAAAGTACTTGCCGCACTTGTTCTTGAGGGGAGAAGCAAATAGATTGCAGCAAGGCTGGCCCCAGTGGATGAAAATCATATTCGCTACTGCCTGATTGAGGGACCACTCATGAGGAATGAAAATGGACCTGCTACATCAGTCTGCCAGCTTGATGGTTTTCCCCGGAATGTGTGTTACAATAAGTAAGCAGTCTGAACAGATCACCCACTTCCATACCCTCATGGCCTCTCTGCACAACATGTAGGAATGGGTTCCTCCTTGTTTGCTGATGTATTAGACTACTAACATGATGTCTGTATGAACTGCAACAGTCCCTAGGAGGAGAACGTCCTGAAAGGCTTGCAACGTTAGGAGGACTGCTCTCATCTCTAGGACACTGATATGCAACTTGGTCTCCAAGGGGGACCACGTACCTTGGGCCATCTTTCCCATGAAATGTCATCCTCCCACCCCAGTTGGGAAGTGTCTATGATCATTGTGGCTATGGGGGGAGAAAGAGCGAACCAGTCTGCCCAGAAAGAAGTCGTCTGACTGGATCCACTAAGCAAACATGACATTTGCAAATTGGGGTGAGTTTTATGGGAAATGAGAGAGGCTGGTAAAGAATGGACCACTGAACTGCCAGTGTCCATTGAAGGGTTCACATAAAGAATCTTGCTAGAGGAACTAGAAGAATGGTAGCTGACACTGACCCAAGAGCTTGTAACACTAGTTTTACTGGAGGGGATGGATGAGACAGTATTTCCCACACCTGATTTCTCAGTGACATGATGCAATGAAGAGGGAAAGCCGCCACTTGAGTCGTAGTATCCAGCGGAGTTCCTATAAATTCCAGAGCCTGTACAGGAGTCAGTTTCAATTTGACACGGTTTATTGTAATGTTTAGGGAGTTGGAGCTCTGAAGCAAGTAATCCCTGACTTATTGAAGTTGATGCCTGGTTGGGGCGGGTGAGGAGCAAATGGTCGAGATATGGAAACACCTGGACTCAACTGAGCTACTGCAACTGCCATGCATTTCATGAACATCCTAGGAGCTGTGGTGAGGGTAGTGCCCTGAACTGGTAGTAGCTGGCTCCCAGCCAAAAGCGCAGGCATCTCCTGGAGCACCTGTCTATTTTGATATGATAGTACATATTCTGGAAATCTATAGAGCACATCCAGTTGTCCTTGAGCAGAAGAGCCAGGATGGGCTGAACCTTGACCATTTGGAGCTTTGACTTCTTTATGTACTGATTCAGATTGCTTAGATCCAGAATTGGTCTCAACTTCCCTGTTTTCTTTGACACTAAAAAGTAGCGGGAGTTCTAAATCCAGTTTGTTTGGGTGGGGCCTCCTGGATGGTTCTCAAGATGAAGATGGGCCAGCCCCGAAAGCATCCAGGAACACAGATTCCTCAGGAGGAGGAGTTTGGGAAGACCAGACACCTTTCTCTTTGAGGATTTCCAAGATGTCCCCAAAGACGAGCTTGTCAGGTGGCGATTGGAGGGATCCTTTTCCCTCATCAAAATCGGTGTCTTCGGTGAGACACTCCAAAAGTGAGTAAGTGCCACCTATTATAAATTCTCTTCAGAGGAACCCCTTCTGTGGTCCTCAGGAGCGTTGTCGGAAGAGAGGGGAAATCCCTCTGGGGAAGTTGTGTGGAAGCTTCCCTGGGCTGGCTGACCCTGAGCAGCAGAGATGATGGGCTCAGAGCTTGGACCTGATCCGTGACTAGAGCGAAAGGCTCTCTCTATGCAAAGAAGGCCCTTTCTACTACATGGAAAGCTGACGGACCAGAGGAAAAGTATAGTTGTGTACACTTACCATAAATGTAGATGTTGAGTATATTCACTGCTGCAGTCATCACACTTGGGTTATCCTGCCAGGGGTAGCCCTCAGTCGGTCCGAATACCAGAGTCTTAGTATTTCTGCATCGGTTGCTGTCGTTCCAGGACTGATGTCAGGTCATCAGTGGTATAAAATCAGGCAGCTGACGCCATTACATCAGTTTTTCTTGCCCCAACTGTCAGGAGCCCCCAAATAGGGAGCTAGGTTATGGTGGAAGAACACCACCAGTAGAAAGTAAATACCACAAATTCCCTGCAAGGAGAGAGGAAGAGAGAGAGAGACAAGGGGGATGGAGGGTGGGAAACCAGGACTGCAACAGTGAATACACTTGAACATCTACATTTATGGTAAATGTACACAACTGTACTATGTTCTTCGTGTTTCACTGTTGCAGTCATCACACTTGGGTTGATTCCCAAAGCTGAAGAAAAGGGTGGAGGCAGTCAAGAAGACTGGGGGCTGGCTAGGATGCCCTGCAAGACTGCAGTGGCAAAGCCTGCCCTGGATTCAGAGAAGAGAGGCACGTGATAATGCTTGGTGAAGGTATGAACAAAGTCCATGTTGCAGCCTCCAGGATGTCTCTGGTGGGGACCCCTCTGAAAAAAGCTGCAGAGGAGGAGGAGGCTGCCCGGTGGAATGGGTCCTGATCCCCTTTGGGGGCAGTTTCCCAAGCTGTTTGTAGCAGAAATGGATGCAGTGTGCTATCCATTTGGAGATGGTTTGTTTGGATATGGCCTTGCCCTCTGCCCCTGCTGTGAAGCTGACTAGCAGTTGGACAGTTTTTCTAAAAGATTTAGTCCTATCCAGATAGAATCTGAGCTGTCTGTGCACATCTAGAGAGTGCAGAACCTTTCCCCCCTTGTTTTGTGGGTTGGGGAAAAAGGTGGCAAATGAATGGATTGACTGAGAGCCACACTGGACACCACTTTAGGCATGAAGGATGGGTTAGTCCTGAGGGAGACCCTGTCAGCATAGAAAATGATGAAGGGCTCTACAGCCATGACTGCTTGTAGCTCTGAAACTCTTCTAGCTGAAGTGATGGCCAGAAGCAAGGCTGTTTTCCAAGAGAGGAATTTTAACTTTGCTGAAGCTGCAGGCTCAAAAGGAGGTAGGGTGAACTTTTCCAACACAAAGTTAAGGTCCCGAGCTGGGGTAGGAGCTCTTCTGGGTGGCCTTAAGTTCTTAGCCCCTCTTAGGAACTGTTTGATGAGAGGGTGTGAGAAGAGAGGTGACTGTGCTGTAATGAGCAGAGATGGCAGAGGCATGAATTTTAATAGAAGAGAAGGAGAGATGGAGTGGTTTACCCATTGGAAGGATAGAGCATCCACTTTCCAGGCCTTGCTGTGAGGTTCCCTGGTGCAGAATTTGCTAAGCTAATGATTGGAGTGGGAGGTAAAGAGGTCCACCTTCGGGGTGTCCCATTTCTGGGTTATAAGGTTGAACATTCTGTGGTCTAGCTGCCACTTGTGTGGGTCTAGCAGGTTCCTGCTTAAGTTGTCTGCCAGAGAGTTTAGGGAGCCTGGCAGGAATTGTGCTATCAGGGGTATTTACATGTCTGAGGCTGTGTGCCAAAGGGTCATGGCGAGCCTGCAGAGAGGATAAAAGTGAGTCCCTTCCTGCTTGTTGATATACCACATAGGTATGACTGTTTCTAGGTCTTGAGAGTATTGACAACCAAAGGCTTTTTAGGTACCATTGTAGTTTCCTCATATGCAGTCTACAATATGGAACGAGTAGAATGCAAGAGGCCATGAACCCTAGAGCTTGCAGGATTTTCCTTGCGGATAAACTGGGTTCTGGTGGCTAGTTCAGAGAAGTAGCCTGTAAAGTAGGCTTGTTTTTCTGGAGTAAGGAATGCCATCTGGGATGCTGTGTCCGTGCTTGCTCCCAGGAATACAATTTTTTGTGTGGGGACTAGTTTTGATCTCTTTTCATTGATAATATACCCAAGGGAGGTCAGTAGGTCCTTTACAAAGGGTCAGGTGCTGTAACAGCTTTTCCTGACTGCCTGCCTGAATCAGGCAATCGTCTAATTAGTAATAAATTTGAATATTTCTTTGTCTGCAAAAAGCAATGGCTGGAGCCAGACATTTTGTGAAAACTCTGGGAGCAGTGGATAAGCCAAAAGGAAGTGCAGAGAACTGAAAGTGCATAGATCCTGCCCTGAAATGTAGATATTTCCTGCAAGATTCCCTGATTGGGATGTGTAGGTAGGCCTCTTTTAGGTCTAGGGAGGCTAACCGAGCATCCTTGGAAAGCATATGAAGAAGCTGCCAGAGGGTGAGAGCATTTTGAATTTTGATATCACCAGAAAGGTGTTTAGAATGGACAGATCAAGGATTGGGCACCAGGTGCCCCCTTTTCTGGATACCAGGAAGAGTCTGGAATAGAAACTTTGGCCTATCTACTATGTTGAGGACCCACCAGTCATTGGTAATAGAGGCCCAGTTGTTTACATGGAAGGAGAGTTTTCCTCCTAGGGGCACAGGTAGGTGAGCAGAGGTAAGGGGTGGAGGTGTAAAGTCATTGTGAGTTCTTACCATAAGGGGGTGGCTTAGCACTCCGTTTTAAAAGTGGAGGAAAGTACAGTTGTGTACACTTACCATAAATGTAGATGGTAGAGTGTATTCACTGTTGCAGTCATCACACTTTGGTTATCTGCCTGCAGATAGCCCTCAGTCAGCCCGAATATCAGAGACTTAGTATTTCTGTGTCAGTTGCCGTCGCTCCAGGACTGATGTCAGGTAGTCAGGAGTATAAAAACAGGCAGCCGACGCCATTACATCAGTTTTTCTTGCCCCAAATGTCAGGAGGCCCCCAAATAGGGAGCTAGGTTATGGTGGGGGAAAACACCACCAGTAAAAAGTAAATACCAATACCCCTGAAAGGGGTGAGTAGAAGACATAGAGAGGAGAGGAGGAGGAGAGAGAGAGAGAGAGACCGGAGGGCTGGAGAGAGGGAAACCAGGACTGTAACAGTGAATACACTCAAACATCTACATTTATGGTAAGTGTACACAACTGTACCATGTTCTTCGGGTTTCACTGTTGCAGTCATCACTCTGGGGTAGATTCCCAAAGTTGAAGAAGGGTGGAGGCAATCAAGAAGAGTTAGGGCTGGCTAGAATGCCTTGCAGGACTGCTGTTGCAAAACCTGCCCTGGATTTGGAAAATATATGCAGGTGGTAATGCTTGGTGAAGGTATGTACAGAACTCCAGGTAGCAACTTCCAGGATGTCCCCGATAAGGACTCACCTGAAAAATGTTGTAGAGGTAGATGTTGCCCTAGTGGAATGTGTTCTGACCCCTTGAGGGGTTGGTTTTCCATGGCACTTGTAGGAGAAATGGATGCAAGTGTGCTATCCATTTGGAGATTGTTTGTTTTGAAATGGCCTTGCCCACTGGCCCTGTTGCAACGCTGACTAGTAACTGGTCAAACTTTCTGAAGGGCTTAGTCCTATCAAGGTAGAATCTGAGCTATCTGTGCACGTCCAAGGAGTGCAGGATCCTTTCCCCTTTGTGTTGAGGATTAGGGAGGAAGGTTGGTAAATGGCTGGATTGGTTGAGCCACACTGGACACCACTTTAGGCAGAAAGGAAGGGCTAGTCCTGAGGGAAACCCTGTCAGCATGGAAAATAATGAAGGGTTCCACAGCCATAAGTGCTCAGACACTCTTCTAGATAAAGTGATGGCCAGAAGCAAGGCTGTTTTCCAAGAGAGAAATTTTAATTCTGCTAACACTGCAGGTTCAAAGGGGGGGAAGTGTGAGCTTTTCCAGTACGAAATTAAGTCCCAAGCAGGAGTGGGTGCTCTCTTTGGTGGCCTTAAGTTGTTTGCCCCTCTGAGGAATTGTTTGATAAGAGGGTGCGGAAGAGTGGTGGCTCAGTGTTGTAATGAGACAAAATGGCTGAGGCATGTATCTTAATGGATAAGAAAGACAGGCCTTTGTGGAGTACATCTGCTAAGTTATCCAGGATTAGAGGCAAGGAGGGCAGAGTTGTGTCCTCTTCCTTTGGCTTGAATCCAGGAGCAGTACATTTTCCACTTATCAGTATAGGATTTCCTTGTACTGGGTCTTCTGGCTTCAAGAATGATGCCCAGCACGTGCTTGCTTAGGGATGCTGGGAGAGAATTCAAGGAATAAGTCAGGCTGCAAGATTTAGGGTCTGCAGTTGCGGATGCAAAATCTGTCCCTCCTGCTGAGAGAGCAGGGTTGGGTTCTGCTGCCATGGTGGTACCGGTATCAGGCTGCGCAGGAGTGAGTACCAGTGTTGGTCTGGCCAGTCAAGGGCAATCAGAAGTGTCCTTGGTCTGTCCTGTCTTATTCTGAGCAATACTCTTGGGAGAAGAGGCAGAGGAGGAAAGGCATAGATTGAGAGATTTACCCACTGAAAAGATAGGGCATCCACTTTCCAGTCCCTACTGTGAGGGTTCCTGGTACAGAATTTGCTGAGCTGGTGGTTGCAGGGGGAGGCAAAGAGATCCACCTCTGGGGCCCCCCATTTCTGAATTAGAAGGCTGAAGGTGCTGGGCTCCAAGTGCCACTCGTGTGGGTCTAGGAGATTTCTGCTTAAGTCGTCTGCCAGTGAGTTTTGTTTGCCTGGCAGGAATTGAGCGTAAGAGTGGATTCCCCCCTGCTTGTTGGTGTACCACATAACTGTGGTGTTGGCCGTTTTGATTAGCATTTGTCCTGGAGACAGCAGAGAACTGAAAGCTGTCAGGGCGTGCTGTACAGTTAGCATCTCTTTTTGTTTGATGTGCACATGAATTTGACTTGGGCTCCAGTGACACTGGCTGCATTTGCTGTCCATGTGTGCTCCCCAGCATAGTCTGATGCATCTGTGGTTAGGGTCTGGGCAGCGTGGGATTGAGTAAAGGGCAATCCCATGTTGTGGTTGCATGCTGCTGCCCACCAAAGAAACTCAGTACTTAGACAGGGTATGATAGGAATGACTGTTTCCAGGTCCTGAGAATGTTGGCACCAAAGTCTTAAGTACCACTGAAGTTTCCTCATATGCAGTCTGGCATATGGAATTAGTAGGATGCACGAGGCCATGAACCCAAGGGTCTGCAGGATTTTCCTTGCAGATAGCTAGGTTCTGGTGACCAATGGAGTGAAGTAGTCTGTCAGAAAGGTTTGCTTTTCTGAAGTGAGGAATGCCATCTGAGATGCTGTGTCCAAGCTTGCTCCCAGGAATACAATCTTTTGACTGGGCACTAGTTTTGATTTCTTTTCGTGTACCCCAGGGATGTGAGAAGGTTCTTTACAAATGTCAGGTGCTGCAACAGCTATTCCTGACCGTCTGCCTGTATTAGGCAGTCGTCCATGTATGGGTAAATTTGAATATTTCTCTGCCTGCGGTAAGTAATGGCTGCAGCCAGGCATTTTGTGAATACTCTGGGAGCAGTGATTAAGCCAAAAAGAAGTGCAGAGAACTGATAACGCAGAGATCCGGCCCTGAAACATAGACATTTCCTGCTAGACTCCCTTTTACTGGGATGTGCAGATTGGCTTCTTTTAAGTCCAGGGTGACTAACAAGGCATGCTTGGCTAGCATAGGTATAAGCTATTGCAGGGTGAGCATTTTGAATTTTGGTACCACCAGGAATGTGTTGAAAACAGAAAGATCCAGGATTGGGCGCCAAAAGTCTGGAATGAAATCCTTGACCTATTTGTTCCACCGGAACCGGTTGAATAGCCCTGACAGAGAGCAGGGATAGGAACTGGTTTTGTGCCTCTGCCCACTGGTTTGGAGGAAGTTCTGGGAACCCTTTTGGGGTTGGCAGAGAGTGGAAGTAGAATTTGTACCCCTGGGATACAATGTTGAGGACCCATTGTTCTTTTGTGATGGACATCCAGTTTTTTGCACGAAGGACAAGTTTTCCTCCTATGGGGCACAAGCAGCTGTGCAGAGGTTGGGAGTGGAGTAGAGAAGTCATTGTGAGTTCTTACTGTAGGGGGTGGCTTAGCACTCCTTGTTTGGGGGTGGGGGCACTCCCATTGTTTAGATCTCTGCATACCCTGAGACTGTAGTCTGGGTGGTCTGTTTCCCCTGGGTCTAGTTTGAGATGGCCTAGAGGGGGCTGGAAAGTACCAGTGTTTCAAGGGCAATGCCTACTGAATTTAGGAGGCTGCACTTGTAAGAATTTTTTTAACTGTCTGCATAGATTTAGCTTTTTCTTCCATCTTTTTAAAAAAACTCTTCTGCTTTGGTACCAAACAGAATGTCCTTGTTCAAAGGAGTGTCTAAAAACTTTGATTTGACATGGTCTGGCAAGGTCTGCTCCTTAAGCCAAGCATGTCTTCGGAGTACAGAACCAGTGACTGCTGCTCTGCAAGATGCTTCTAGGGTGTCAAACCACACTGCAATGTATGCTTGCTGACATGGCTTGCAGATTGCATAAGTTCCTGCAATTCTTTATTTTTTGCACAGTCTGTAAAGGTAGCTACTTTTTGCCTAATAAGTTTAAACAGCCCTTGCTGGTCTTGAACCCAAGACCCTCTAGACTACAGTCACAGCACTTAACCACTAAGCCATCTGAGCTGTTTCCATAATATGTAGCTGATACTTCAGCATGTGAAACTGACAATTCAAGGCCCTTATGGCGAGAGTTGCAGAAGTATATACTTTCTTACCCCATCTGCCCAAAGCTCTGGAATCCCTGTCCGAAGGGGTGGGATTCTTAGCTGTAGCTGCCTTGATATCTTTAGGCCCCTGAGAAATGACCCCTGGGTCAGCAGTAGGATTTTTGAAAAGGAAGAGTCAGGTACTCTGTAGTACCTGTCTGGTTTCCATGGAGCAGGGGGTAAAGTATCAGGAGTAAGACTAGATTCCATAAAGACATCATCAACAACTTCCAGGACTGGGGGTACTGCTAAAGGTCTATGTTGTGGCAAGTGTAGAAATTCTCGGAGTCTCTTTTTGGACTGAGGATAGTCTTGGCATTTCCAATGGAAATGCTCTCTTAAAGTATGTAAGGTTTCACCAAAAGAAAAATCCTCTGGAGGAGAGGCAGAGTGAATAGATTCCTCTGCATCTGAATCCTCATAAGCAGATAAGGGCATGTCTTCATAATCAGAAACCTGAGTCGTCGGATTCTTGGTCTGTTGAAGCTGCTGGGGACTGATCTCTTTTTTTCTTAGCAGGGGAAGGCTGACTTCCCCTAATCAGCATAATAAGGTCTTCTGCCATTCTAAGCATTTGATGTTGTGGCAAGGGAGCAGGTGAATGCGCTTTGGTCGTAGGTTTTCTAGGTGTAGCACATACTCTTGTCCTTAGAAACTCGGTAGTTTTAGACAGAAATGAAGTCGATTTGTGTCGAACATCGGTAGTGCAAAGAACTTCCTCAGAAGCCGGTGCCTCCTCAGCTGCTCCGGACCCATCCAAGGTAGAGACGGCTGCAGGATCCTTAGTCGAAGAAGAGTTTTGTGGCATACCGGTCTCCAAATGGGTCTTGGTAGAGCCCTGCGAATCCACTGATCACATCACATATCGGGGCTGTGAAAGCGCCTCACTGAGTACCGGTGAACTGGCGACTAGCTGAATGGAAGCATCGTCGGCAGCTTTGGACCTGTGCAGTCTGTCTCCATCTTTATCCTTATGTTTTTTCGGAATATCGGTAGTCGGATGGCTTACCAAAACCATTTCAGAATACGGAGATAGAGAACAAAAGTATTTAGCGACAATAAGGGCTCAACGACGAATGGTTCGGGAGTTGAACAAGGCACAAAACTTGACAGCGAGGTACGTCGTGGTCTGGGCCTAAACAGGTGACGCAGTTGGAATGGAAATATCTGCATGGTATTTGCTTTCCACAGGCAAGACAATTGTTAACTTTTTCTGACATCGGTTAGAGCACGAAAAAAGGATCCCCAATGGGTATTTAGCGATAGAAGACTTCAGGATGATTCAATTCGTAAATGAAAAATCAGGTAAATGCCGACCGGCACACATGCAAACTGCTTCTGCTGCAGGCTCCTTGGCAAGAAAGACTGATGTAATGGTGTCGGCTGCCTGTTTTTATACGACCTGACGTCAGTCCTGGAGCGACAGCAACTGACGCAGAAATACTAAGTCTCTGGTATTCGGGCTGACTGAGGGCTACCTGCAGGCAGATAACCCAAGTGTGATGACTGCAACAGTGAAACACGAAGAACATCTCCATTGCTTAGATCTCTGCCTTCTGGGACTGCTGTCTGGGGGATCTGCTTCCCCTGGGTCTGGGCTGAGGTGGCCTGGAGGTGGCCGGAAAAGACCAGTGCTTGGAGGTGCAATGCCTACTGAACCTCAGAGGCTGGACCTGTAAAAAGTCTTTAACTGTCTGCATAGAGTTAGCTTTTTCTTCCATCTTTTTTAAGACCTCTTTTGCCTTGGTGCCAAACAAATTGTCTTTGTTCAATGGTGCGTCCAATAATTTTGATTTGACATGGTCTGGCAAGGTCTGTTCCTTTAGCCAAGCATGCATTCTAAGGACAGAACCAGTGACTGCTGCACTGCAAGATGCTCCTAGGACGTCAAAGCCACACTGCAAGGTGTGCTTAGTAACTTGGCTTGCAGAATGCACAAGCTCTTGTAATTCTTTACTTTCTGCACAAGCAGGAAAGGAAGACATTTTTTGTTTGAGGAGTTCCACGGTATGCTGCTGATATTTCAACACGTGGAACTGACAACTTAGTGCTCTAATAGCAAGAGTTGCAGAGGTGTATACTTTTTACCCCATCTGTCTAAACCTTGGGAATCTCTGTCTGAGGGGGTGGGATTCTTAGCTGAGTTTGCTTTAATTCCTTTTGGTCCTTGGGAGATAACCTCTGGGTCAGCAGTAGGATTTCTGAAAAGGAATTTGTGAGAGTCAGGGACTCTGTAGTACCTGTCAGGTTTCCTGGAAGCAGGAGGAAGGGTGTCAGGAGTCAAACTGGATTCCATAAAAACATCACCACAACATCCAGGACAGGAGGAATGGCTAAAGTTCTGTGCTGTGGTAAATCTAAGAATTCCCTGAGTCTCTCTTTTTGACTGAGGATAGTCCTGACATTCCCATTGGAAATGTTCCCTTAAAGTATGTAGGGTTTCAACAAATGAAAAATCCTCGGGAGGAGAGGCAGAAGGAATGGATTCCTCTGCATCAGAATCCTCATAAGCAGAGGGGGGTTGCATGTCTTCATTTAGAAACCTCAGTCTCATCAGACTCCTGTTCAGATAAAACTACTGGGGACAAGTCTCTTTCTTTTGGAAGGGGTAGCCTGGCTTCCCCTAATAAGCATAATAAGACCTTTCACCATTTTATGCATTTGAGAGTGAGGCATGTAAGCAGGTGCCCAAGCTTGGGTTGTTTTTTTTAGGCATAGTTCGTACCCTGGGCCTGAGAAACTCGGTAGTTTTAGAAAGAACTGAAGACATGAAAGAAGTCGTCGGTTTGTGTCGTGAATCGGTATTGTGAAGAACTTCCTCGGAAGCTGGTGCCTGCTCAGCGGCTTCGGACCCATCCAAGGTAGAGACATCTGCAGGATCCATAGTCGAAGAAGAGTTTCGCAGCATACTGGACTCCAAACAGGTCTCAATAGCGGCCTGCAAATCCACAGAAGCGGGCATCAGGGGCTGCAAAAGCACCTCACTGAGGACCGGAGAACTGACGACTAGCTTAATGGAAGTGTTGGCAGTTTTGGACCTGTGCGGTCTGTCTCTCTCTCTCTCTCTTTATCCTTACGTTTTTTCAGAAGAGTGGTAGTCAGATGGCTTACTGAAGCCACATCGGAATACGAGGACTGAGAGCGAAAATATTTTGCTACAATAAGGGCCCAACGACATATAGTTCTGTCTTTGAACAAAGCACAAAAGTGACAGCGAGGGACCTCGTGGTCTGGGCCTAAACAGGTGACGCAGTAAGAATGGAAGTCTCGGTGTGGTATTTGCCTTCCACAAGCGAGACAATTGTTAACTTTTTCTGACATCGGTTAGAGCAAGATAGAAGGATCCCCAATGGGGTACTTAAGCTTTAGAAAACTTCAACTTCAATTCGGAAATGAAAACTCAGGTAGCAGCCAACCGGCACTCGTGCAAAATGCTTCTGCTTCAGGCTCCTCAGTAAGAAAGACTGATGTAATGGCGTCGGCTGCCTGATTTTGTACCACTGACTACCTGACGTCAGTCGTGGAGTGACAGCAACCAACACAGAAATACTAAGCCTCTGGTATTCCGGCCGACTGAGGGCTACCCTTGGCAGGATAACCCAAGTGTGATGACTGCAAGAGTGAAACACGAAGAACATCTGACCTTCGATTCTCAAATGCCTCAGAGGAGCGCACTCTTTGGCATAAGTAAAGCTGTGAAAGGCTTTGTGCCCAAACTTGTCTTTTAGTAAGCTCAGCTCAAGCTGCCTTACAGACTGAGAGCATGGAAGGTGCCCTGAAGCTTTGGAAGCTGGATGGCTGCTGTACCTTTAGTAGGATATAACCTAAGTAGCTAAGGCTACTGTAGCAGTGATCAATGTGAAGAACATATGGAGAGAGAAAATAGGTAAGAGAGCGTGGAATTTACTGGAAAAAACTGGCAAAGGAACCAAGTGTGATGAGGGTAAAACATTTGTACTGCAGACTAAGACTGTCTTCCCTACCAGGGATTTGTTGCGTACAGACAATGAGAAAAGGACAGGGAAATCCTAAGTGAAAGTCCTGATCTGGTAGAGTTTTTAGTTAAATCTAGAACAGAAGCTGCTGTTAAAGGGATAACTGGTGGGGCAAATAAATTACTACATGATTACTATAAGAATCAACCATAAGAGGCTGGAAAAGATATGGCATATGTATGGCTCTCAAGTATGCAACAAGGTCCAGAAGGTTTAGGATTTTTGCTTAGAAGTGTGTGCATATGTATTTTTACACCTAAAGCAGACTGCAAAGAAGTTTTACTCAGGTAAAAAGCAAATGTATAATCTGATGGGGAAGAAAGGGATGATTGAGAGCATACAATTTGGAAGTGTAATGAGTTAGCAGATTTTAAAACTTCCCTACAGAGTACTCTGTTGTCAGAAATATTGGGGGGGGGGGGGCAAATGAGCTGAACTGCCTAGACAGAGTAAGGTTGTGTTAAGTTTAATTCTGTTGGCTGCCAAAAAATCATTTACTAGAAAATTTAAATCAAAGTCTAAACCAACTGTATCTGAAGTAGACAACACAGTAACGGAGACAAAAGAAATGGAAGTGGGATCTTTAGAAAAAGGAATGAGCAAATTACGTGGAACTTAATGGAAACTGAGAACCCTGCATGCAAAATAATTTTCAGGAGGAGGAGTAACGTTTAAGGGAAGGCAGGAATTGAGTAAACCACATGTTGGACTGATGACAGTTACAAAAAAATAAAATATATGTGATGTATGTAAAAGGAAACAAATGTTAATGTGGTTTGTTTTCTTTTCTGGTACCATATTTTTGCCTATTTCTTAAGTAATAACTTATTCTTCACACAAAGCAGTTATGGTCTGAGAGATGAATGCCTAGGGTAAGAACCAGACACCTAGCACATGGGGAATGCTTGCCTAAAGTAGAGACAGTGACAAAAAGGCATCAAACTGTACTTTCTAATGGTGTACTCCCTCACCTAACTGGTGAAAGTCCACCACAAGAACAGTGAACAAAGTTCTAATGGCAGCATGCATAACTGAAAATCCAGCAGATGTGGGAAGGTCTATAGCAGCTTGCTCAACTCTAACATGTTAAGCCCACATCCCTGGAGCACACAAGAGAAGACTCCCAAATCCAAAATGTGAATGCCAGTGCCTCGAAATATTCTATATAAGATGGCAGAACAATCACATTCACATGCATTTTACCTCCAAGACTTACTCAAACATAGCTAACAGAAAAGCCTTTCTCCTATCATTGTCTCCATTATTAGCAGACAATGGTCACAGTGCCAAACTTTTGCTAGCCAAGGGACAGTCTGCAGAATGTGAAAGGGTGGAAGCCACTAAGATGGTGGACATAAAAAGAATGAGGCTTTGGATCTGTCAAGCTTCCCAATTGTCTCCTGTTGATCCCTCCACTAGCACCCCTCACTGCTATCAACTTAGCAGCATTTAGCAATGATTCCAATTTCTCCCAGCTCTTCTAGAGAGTGGCTCGATTGAAGCTTTGGCACTTCAGGCAATGATGGCTGTTATACAATTCACAAGGCAGTTGAAGCACTTGCCCTGGTTGATTTAGTTACTGCAGGAACACAAACAACGCTTGTGCTTTTTTTGTAAATAAACATGGAAATTTTACTAGAAGAAATCCAGGGTAGCATGTGAATGCATGTGAACACTTAGGGGCAGTGAGACTGAATGGCATGTGTGTATGCCCCCCGGAATGGAAACTACAGATCTTTAACTGAACTTTGTCAAGAAAAGACTGTCAGGAAGATGGTTCCAGCAATAACTTAGAACAAAGGATTCCTAGAAGTAAGATTTCTGGATCATGAGGCATAACGGCACCAGTTCAGTTGAAGTATGAGTGAGTATGTATGTGTGTGTGGAACAAGTCTGAAGTTCTTGGTGCTGCTAGGTGGCTTAATTTACTACTACTTGTTAAAAATATTTGAAGCAAGACTTCTTATTCTATCTGCAGCACAAGCCGGATGTTTTCTGCCGCTATTACAGAATGCATTGTAGTACACAGGAATGGCCACTGAAAGGAATAGTAGACAAGTAAATCCTGTAAAACAAAACAATGTTTAAGTAAACAGAACAAGGGCTGCAGAGTACATCATCCTAAATGTACAGCAATCTATGGACCATTATAATCTGAAAAGACACGTTTCTTATTTTGTTTGACAAATTAACACATTACCCAGTCATTTCAGCCTGAAGTTGCAGGGTACTGCATAAGTAGATAAACTTACATTTTGTTCACAAAGCAGTTTGAGGTCATCTCGCTGTGGAGAGCTTCCAATGGGCCACTGAACGTCTAAGTCATCTAGCTGGTTCTGTACGTGAATGTTTGGACGAAGGTCAGCACCACTAGGATCCACTGTCAGTTCTTTCACTCTGAAATTTTAAGTTAACGGTATTATGTGACAAATCACTGTACACAGTGTGCAAACATTTTAATGATAATGTCACTTTGTACTTCTGACTGCCTACAGAATAAAGCTGAAATACAAATGGATCAAAATGGACAGCATATTTAGGATCTTTATGCAGTAAGGTCAACATACCATGGTAAAATCAGGGGGGGCTTAAAGAAATTTTACCAAGTGTCTATACAACTGGTTGTAAATGATGTGAAAAGAACTAACCTAAGATATTTACAAAACAAATTTAAAGGGAAATATTTTTTTAAGAAACTTCCAAGTTTTCTCTGTAAGTGTACATATCCATGTATTCATACTAGACAGAACATATGGAAATTGTACAGTTATGTTTATATAATGAAAAGTTTTCTTCTGTCCAACTGTTTTTAAATTAGTGCAACTTTCTAAAACAGGTTCTAAATTATAAAACTCATGCTGAATGATCCAAAGTAAAACAAGGTCACCCATTTCTTCAGGGGAAAAAACAAATCTTTTTTTACCACTAAATTTTAAATTTATTTAATATACTGAACAAAAATATATCTTCATTTTTTATATAAAATAGTTTTTGTTCCAAAAATAATATTTATTGTTACTTACAAAAATATACAAAAGGTAGGATACCTGTTATGTAAGCACCTTTCTAAACTACACATGATCTACTGCACCTCAAGTTGCTCCAACCAGTAAAGGGAATTACTTATGCATCCTTTTGCAAAGCAGCCCATTTTTGTAAGAGTCTGTATTTGGCATCTAATACTGTCTTTGGGAGGAGCTATCATCTGACACGATACATTAGAAAAAAGTGAACGCACAACAAGCAAAATAGATTAGAATAAGTACTGATTCTCCTTATGTTCCAGCAGTTGTGTGTGTGGGGGGGAGTGGCTAACTACTGGCCAAGATGCCCTATATAGACATTTATGACAGCTGCCTATTAAACAACCTTTTACATGCTATCTCTGTCAGCAGTTTGTGACTCCATGAATGAGTCCAGAGGAACACGTAATGACACGAGGCATACAGCTATGTCATCCCTGAAAAAACAGCTCTTTCAAAAGCCTGCTGTGAACTTGGACAGGACATCCAGGCTATAAATGCTTACCAAACCAGCATCATGGTCAAAGACGTGGCTACTGAAGAAGGCACCTTTAAAACAGCAGAAACAGATGCTCCCACTGCATATTTTTCCTGGCTCCAGGTGTACCTTGCCCTTACTTAAACAGATTATGCACAAGGACAACCAAGCAGAGATGTACTGCTTGACCATCAGGTCTGTTCTGTCCATTATGCATAAAAGACATAAATGGTTGCTTGGTCTGTCAGTAAATAGCTGTGCAAGTAAAGCACTGACTGATGTCCCTTCTAACATGCATGGTGTAGAAGGGAGCTTCCACTCTGCTGGAGAACTCTAAAACAAACAGTTTATTTGCTAGTCTGTTTTTCAAAGTGAACTCAGACATAGTCATGGAATTTTTTTTTTATGATTTATTCTGAGCAGACCTTATCCTTGTCCATATTCATGAAATGATATTCACCAAAAGGGCCTGGGCTGCAGACACCCCTCCTTGTCAAAGTGACTGCAAAAAAGGAAAAGCTTTTCTCCAAAATAAATAAATATCTAATGTCCAAAAAATGCAGCAACAGCAAAGGGTATATGTTTCAGAGTCTAATGAAAAACTGATATTTTTTTTTTTACTGCGAGGAAATCTCTCTGTGGAGCATCTCATTCCTAAATGACACTTGGGGGTGCATCTTTTTGTAACCTCCACTCACCTGCTAAAGCCATGAAGTGACTGGGTAAGTTGATTGCCACAGTGAACAGCCTACGATGACATTAAGCCACCAGAAACTAGAGTCCGCAACTGCAGTGCTTCCCTACACTGGAATCAGGATATGGCTTCTCTTGGGCCGATAGCCTAGTACCTACCTATGAACCATCCATGTAAGATATGGTCACTCTGCCGTCTGTCTGAATCAGTCATATGGCAGAAGATAATGTACAGAAGCATGCAGAGATAAACACTGCCTGAAGATCAGCACACTGCATATGCAATTTATATTTAAAGGGACAACCATATGATCTTACAACCCATCATACATGCACAACCCAAGCAAAAAAGTGTCCATTGAGGACCTCTTCCTGATGGGTTCTTGGCTGGACTGAATCCCAAGCAGTAAATGGTTGCACAAGCTGAACGTTTTAGTCAGTCCTGGAATATTAACCAAATGCAGCAAAACATTCTGTGTCATGGTTAAGACAATACTTGTTTAAAAGTGTGAACTGAAAAAATGTCCAAAAGATCAGTTGTCTACAATACAGTCATCCTTGAAGCAAACACTACAGCCGGACAACTTCACAAGAAGAGTGAGTTCTGACTGGCATTTGTCAATGGGCAACCACAAGTCCAATGGAAAAAAAACAATGCAGTACGCAATTCGTTTGGAACATGCCTGGCAACAACAACAACCCCTTCCCTTCCAGGTGAAAAGAAATGAGCTGGTTCACTAAGTTTGTACAACTGTTTCAGCTAACATATGAACTGCCAGTACACATCCAGGTTGTGAATTACCTTTGCTTCCCAAGCTTCCACTCTCTAATAAAAGCAGAGAATGAATAGTACATCTGGGAATGTTTCAAACCATCTTTGAAAGGAAATCTGGGCTCATCCTGAGAGTTGCTATATCCTTGTGAATGAACAGATACTGTTCTTAAACAAAGGGACCTGAAGCTTCATGATCCAATAAATACAAGAACAGAAATTTAGTGTCATCAAGTGAGTGCACTCAACTACAAAAGACAAGCCTGTCTGCCTTAACTGTCAAATTCCACAGAACAGAGGGGTTTCTTCAAAGGAGGACAAGAATGCAGCACTTTGAAAGAACTCACTGCCCAGCCAGTACATGGGCACAAATCTTGGCATCTACAAGATCATGATGCACAAAAAATGAAACACGCAACAAAGCCATGAAATAACTAAGATTCATGTCATACAGCAGTCTACAATGTCAAAGCAGTCAGCAAGCTAACTAATCATGACATTACAGGGTGCCACCACATCTGAACACAAAACTACTACCACTCAGTGGCACAGGTCTGTTAAGTGGACAGCGTTCAAGTACTCTCAATAATCTCGAGATCTCAGTTAGCAAATCTGGCAGAACCAAGGTACTTACTTGAGGAACTGGAACACCTGTTGCCACAAAGAGAAATACTCATGGTGTGGACCAAGACTTTCCTATATTGTTAGGGACCTAAACACCTGAAAACGCACCCTTCTGAGCAAACTAAGGGTGACAAGAACGAGTTTTATTCTTGCTTCCTTAAAATTTGCGATAAGATATGGACTCAGCTGGAAAGGTAGAAATTCACACAGGAACGTTTTCCACCACAAGAGAGAGAATGCATTCACTGTTACCTCACCTTGCACTGGTGAACTGAGATGATGATGCGCAGCATTAAACTCTTCTCAGTGGTAACCATTTAATTCTCCAGAATACCCTGTTCCTGAAGAAGCACAGCAACTAAACAAACAGATCCAGGACAAGTGAAGCTGCACACAGCATCCAAACAAATTGTTCACTCCTTTAGATATGTGAATTCATTACAGAGTGATATCTCTTGTCTATTGTCCAATGCCAGATGGAGCATCACACCCTCTGTGTCATACAGAAGTCTAGGTTCCTCCCCAGCCTGCAAGAACACCATCTCCTAGAATCTTTGATAAGATTAGGTGTAGGATGCCCCACCAGCAGTTGGTAGAGACTGTCAACCATTCCATGGCCTGGCAAAAAACAGCAGACATCAAGAGAAGGCCAACTTGTCAAGCTAAGAAAGTGCAGAAACATCTGGGCCTGGAGCCTGAGTTTTGTCCTCACCTAGGGGCCAAATCCACAACTTAATATACAGCCTAGAACAGAAATTACACTGAACGGCATGCAGACATGCACCAATACATCCTATCTGGCTATTCTCCAAGTAAGAGTCAAACAGTAATTCTTCCAGTTTATGATCACCAGTAATTTCAGCAAACAAGGGAGTGCCTGTAGCAGGGCTGCTTCAAGGAAGCTTCAGGACAGAGAAAACAGTTATCCAAGTAAAGGAATACGAGGATATCCTTCTGCAAGACTTTCACACCATGGCCAACATTGTGGTAAAAGGTCTGGGCACTAACAAAGCAATGTGGAAAACACGGCAGCAATGTGTCTTGGAAGTGATACCCACTCCCCAGCAAACTGGAATAATCATCTGTGCATATCCCACATGCTAATGTGCCAAAATTAATCCATTACGCCCAGTGATATCAAGGTATACTGCAGAAGTGCATTAGGTCATTCAGTACAACTTTCCAAAACCAAATGTACTGGACATACTGGTTGATGTTGTTAAGATCTGACATTATCAGACCTCTTCAGAACTAAAAAGTAATAGAAAAACGTCCTGCCCCTCCTCCAAAAATGGTACAGCCTCTACAACCCCTCTTAGCAGGAAAGGCTGTGCCTACCCCAAAAATTCTAAAATGGACTACCTCAACAGGAGGGTTATTTCAGAAGAAGAACCAGTGCGTTTTAGAATTCAGCCCTCAATGACAACAGGTGGAGACTACTAGTCCTTTGCTGATGGTCCTCGATACTAAGGCCAACTCAGAGAACCCCCCCCCAAAAAAAAAAACATGCTATTTAAACTGTCTATATTTGCATACTGTTTTCCCTTGCCCCTGTGGCCAGAGTCATGACTAAAAATAATGGTCCATGGACCAGCCCATTTACACCATTCCAAGGGTTGTGCAGGAGGGAGAATACACTTTTAGGTCACAATGGCCCAAATCGCCAGGACTTTACCTAAGAAGAAATGCATTGGGAGTTTTTATTTCCTGGGCAGCTCTGCAGACTTGCAATGAAGATGAGGAAATACTTCAAAAGGGAAATTCCTCAAAGGGAAGTGGGGGGGGGGGGCTTATTCTCTGGTGTCTTCTATCATGCGTCTAAAGTCTGTTTCAGGTTGGGTAACACGGGACACAACCCTTGGAAGGTGCTCTGCTAAGTCTAAACTTAATTTTAGTTTTTGATCTTATCACTTGTTAATGGTGTAAATGGGCTGGTCCACGGACCGTTTTTAGCCAGGACTATGGCCACAGAGGCAAGGGAAAGCAGTATGCAAATAGAGACAGTTTAAACAGCATTTTTTTTAGGGGGGGGGGACATACAAAATGTCACAGAGACAGTGACAAAAGACTGGTCTTGAAACCCATATACTGGAAAGGTGAAGTAGACATTGTACCATTGTACCACTATGCTGCAGGTAGCAGCTTCTAGGATGTCCCTGGTAGGAACGCCTCTGAGAAAGGCTGCAGAAGTAGATGCAGCCCTGGTGGAGTGAGGTCTGTAAGCTGGGGGATAGGTTTTCCATGGTGCATGGCTTGTTTTAAAATAGCCTTCCCCTCTGCCCCTGCAGCAAATACTACCAGCAGTTGTTCAGATTTCCTTTGAGGTTTAGCCCTGTCCAAGTAGAATCTAAGTTGTCTGTGCACATCCAAAGAATGCAGTATCCTTTCCCCTTTGTTCTGTGGATTGAGAAAGAAGGTTGGCAAATGAATGGACTGATTAAGAACCACACTGGATACCATCTTGGGCACGAAGGATGGATTGGTTCTGAGGGACACCTTGTCTGCATGAAAGATGATGAAAGGCTCCACTGCCATAAGGGCCTGTAATTCAGATAATCTTCTAGATGAAGTGATTTCTAAAAGGAAAGCTGTTTTCCAAGAAAGAAATTTTAAGTCTGCAGTAGCAGCTGGCTCGAAAGGAGGTAGAGTGAGTTTCTCCAATACAAAGTTAAGGTCCCAGGCTGGGGGTGGAGCTCTCCTGGGTGGTCTCAAATCTTTGGCCCCACTGAGGAACTGCTTGAGAAGTGGATGAGAGAAGAGGGTAGGTTCTGTGTTATAATGAGCTGAAATGGCTGAGGTGTGGATTTTAATGGAGAAAAAAGACAGGCCATTATGAAGCATCTCAGTTAAGCATTGTAAAATCTGAGGTAAATTGGGTGCTGCTGTGCTCATCCCTTGAGATTGGTTCCAGGCACAGAATCTTTTTCATTTCGGCATAAGATTTTCTAGTACTAGGCCTCCTAGCCTCTAGGATGACATCCATCACAGGTTTGCTGAGGGATGGTAAGGGAGAGTTAAGTAATTAGCCAGGCTGCAAGGTTCAGTGTTGGAAGCTGAGGGTGCAAAATCTGGTTCTTCTGCTGAGACAGCAGGGAAGGAGAGTCTGAGGCAGGTGCCATGGAGATATCCATGACACACTGCACAGGAGGGGGTACCAGTGTTGGCGCAGCCAGTCTGGAGCAATCAAAATCATCCTTGATTTGTCCTGTTTGACTTTTAGCAGTAGTTTGGAAAGCAGAGGCAGCGGGGGGAAGGCATAGACTGATACGTTTTTTTCCAGCTGAAGGACAGAGCATCCACTTTCCAGGCTTGTTTGTGGGGAGTCCTTCTGCAAAATTTGTCCAATTGGTAGTTCTGGGGGGAAGCAAACAGGTCTATAACTGGGCTCCCCCATTCGCTTGTCAACATGTTGAAAATCCTTGGTTCCAGTTTCCACTTGTGTGGGTCCATGAGGTTTCTGCTTAGTCCGTCTGCCAGGGTTTTTAAATTTCCTGGCAGGAATTGAGCTTGTAGGTGCACTTGGTAGCTCAAGGCTGTGTTCCACAATGCCATGGCTAGTCCGCAGAGGGGATAAGATTGTGTGCCCCCCCCCCTGCTTGTTTATGTACCACATAACCGTGGTATTGTCTGTCTTTACCATTAGTTGTCCTGGAAGAATTTAGTCCTTGAAGGCTGTCAGAGCAGTCTGTACAGCTAACATTTCTTTTTGACTGATATGCAGGTGCATTTGACTTGGGTTCCATTTGCCCTGAATGCACTTCCGTGCCAGGTGAGCCCCCATGCATAGTCTGATGCATCTGTTAGGGTTTGGGTGGCAGGGGGTGGTGTGAAAGGTAGTTCCTTGTTTTGGTGGCAGGCCTCTGCCGACCAAAGGAACTCTAGGCGTAGGCAAGGTATGACAGGAATCATTGTTTCTAGGCTGTGAGAATGTTGACTCCATAAGCTTTTTAGATAGCACTGTAGTTTCCTCATATGCAGTCCTGCATATGGAATTAGAAGAATGCAGGAAGCCATGAACCGCAAGGCTTGCAGTATTTGTCTTGCAGATAGCAGGGTTTCTGTGGCCGCTTGTTTGAAGTAGGTTGTCAAATGAATTTGCTTTTCTGGCGTGAGGTAAGCCATCTGGGAAGTTGCATTCAAGCTTGCTCCCAGGAATGTAATTTGTTGACAGGGTACCAGTTGTGATTTCTTTTTGTTTATGGTGTACCCCAGACAAGTCAGAACCCTTTTTACAAAAGGCAGATGATTGAAAAGTATGTCCTGGCTTTCTGCCCGAATTAGACAATCGTCCAGGTATGGGTATATTTGAATACTTCTTTGCCTGCAAAATGCAATAACTGGAGCTAGGCACATTGTGAATACCCTGGGAGCAGTAGATAAACCAAAGGGCAGTGCAGAGAACTGAGAGTGCGTGTAGCCTGCTTTGAAGCATAGGTATCTTCTGCAAGACTCCCTGATTGGGATGTGCAGGTATGCTTCTTTTAAATCTAGTGTTGCCAACCAGGCATCTTTGCCTAGCAAATGAAGTAATTGGTGAAGAGTCAGCATCTTGATTTTTGGAATCTCCAGAAAGGTGTTTGGAGTAGACAGGTCCAGGATAGGATGCCATGATTTGTCTTTTCTGGGTACCAGGAAAAGTCTCGAGTAGAAACCTTGTCCCTTTTCCTCTTCTGGTACCAGTTGAATAGCCCCCATGGTTAAGAGAGAAAGTACTTGTTTTTGGGCCTCTGCCCACTGATTTGGAGGTAGGTCTGACCACCCACTTGGCATTGGCAATGTGTGGAAGTGAAATCTGTATCCCTGGGACACAATATTTAAAACCCATTTGTCCTGGGTAATAAGTTCCCAGTTCTTTGCATGAAGAACTTTCTCCCCAAAGGGGCAGTCAGAAGATAAGTGCTTGGAAATTTTAAAAGGAAGTCATTGAGACAGTTTACCATAGGGGGAGTCTTGTTGACTTGGAAGTGGAGGCCCGCCACTGCTTAGTTCAGAGAGTCCCCTGGAACTGCAACCTGTGGTTTTTGCTCTGTCTGGGTTTGGCTTGAGAAGACCTGGAAGGGGCTGGAAAGGACCAATTCTTAAGAGGGCCAGTGCCTACTAAATCTAGGAGGCTGAACTTGTAAAAAAATCTTTAACAGTTTGCATAGATTTAGCTTTATCTTCCATCTTTTTAAGAACTTCTTCAGCCTTGTTGCCAAACAGGCAGTCCTGATTTAAAGGAGCATCCAACAATTTAGCTTTAACATGATCAGGCAAAGATTGCTCCTTAAGGCAAGCATGCCTTCTAAGCACAGACCCAGTAACTGCAGCCCTGCAAGAGTCCTCTAAAGACTCAAAACCATATTGCAAAGTAGGTTTTCCAACTTGTTCAGCAGAATGCATTAAATCCTGTAAGTCTATTTTCCACACAGTCAGGAATCAACATCATTTTCTGTTTAAGCAGTCCAATAGCATGTTGCTGATATTTTAACATACTAAATTGGCAGTTTAAAGCTCTAATGGCCAAGGTTGCTGAAGTGTAAACCTTTTTACCCCAACTATCCAGCGCCCTGGAGTCTCTATCAGAAGGGGTAGGATTTTTAGCAGTAGAAGCCTTAATGCCCTTGGGCCCCTGTGAAATAGTCTCTGGATCTGCAATAGGATTTTTGAAAAGGAACTTGTAGGACTCTGGGACCCTGTAGTATCTGTCAGGTTTACTGGGAGCAGGAGGCAGAGAATCAGTGGCCAAAATGGATTTCGAGAAGGCATCATCAACAATGTCTAGTACAGGAGGAATAGCCAAAGGCCTATGCTGAAACAGGAGAAAGAAATCCCTAAGCCTCATTTTTGAATCAGAAAATTCCTGGCTTTCCGAGTGAAAATGTTCCCTTAGAGTATGTAAGATTTCCCCAAAAGAAAAATCCTCAGGAGGGGAAGCAGAGGGAATACAGTCATCTGCATCAGAATCCTCATAAGTAGGTAAGGACAAATCCAGGTCATCAGAAGAGTCAGAAAAAACAGAATCCTGATCAGAAGAATTATAATCAAGCTCAGCTCTAGGCCTCTTAGAAGGGGGGGGGGGTGGCTACCCCTGATTAGAGTTATTAGGTCTTCAGCCATTTTTATCATTTGTTTTTTAGGCATAGAGGCCTGAGCATGTGGCCTGGGCGTCGTTTTTTTACACATGGATCGAGATTTAGGCCTTAGTAATGAAGGAGGCGTCGCTTTAATATGCAAGTCTGTAGGCCTGAATACACCCTCAGAAGCCGGTGCCTGCAGAGCGGCTCTGGACCCATCCAAGGTAGTAACAGCCGCGGGTTCCATAGTTGAAGCATCTCGCGGCATACCGGACACCAAATGGGTCTCAGTAGAGGCCTGGGAATCAGAAGTACCGGGTATCAGGGACTGTGAAAGCACCTGAGTACCGGCGAACGGGCGACTGGCTTAGGAGAAGCGTCGTCGGCAGTTTTGGACCTTGGCGGCCTGTCTCTGTCTTTATCTTTTTTCGGAATCCCGGTAGTCGGATGGCTAACCGACGACATTTCTGGATAATTAAACCGAGAACCAAAATATTTAGAGGCAAAAATATACAGACGACGGATAGTGCACTGATTAAATAAAGCACAGAATTGACAGCAAGGTACGTCGTGGTCAGGGCCTAGGCAAGGAATACAGTACAAATGACAATCTTTATGAGGTATTTGCTTTCCACAAGTAATGCAAGTATTAACTTTTACTGACATCGGTAAGGAGCAAGAAAAAGTTTCCCCAACGGGGTACTTAGCTTTTAGTTGAAGACTTCAGTTCTGAAACTCGAAAATGAAAATTTCAGGAGTTGGCCGACTGGCACTTGCGAACTGCTTCTGCTTCGGGCACGGCATGGCAATATAGACTAATGTAATGGCGTTGGCTGCATGTTTTATACCCCTGACGTCATGGAAGAAGGGACAGCAACCGATGCAGGACCCAAGACTTTGTTAATCAGGCCGACTGAGGGCAACCTGCAAGCAGATTACCCAAATGTAATGACTGCAACAGTGATACACGAAGAACATCAGAACCCAACAAGTCAAATTAGCTGACTGTTGAAAGGCTTCCACAGGGAAGATGGTGAAGGGTGGCACAGATTACGTGTTTCAATCTCCAGTATAACAACCTACTTGGGGAAGGGGATGGAGAAGGCAGAGTTTAATGGTGAGCACAGCTCTGAAAATGGGTCTTTGCTTCTCCCCACAAATGAAGGAAAGAGGAGGTCTGGTTGTCTTTTGTGCTGCTGCTGTAGGGTACAACAAGAAATATCACTGGGTTGAGGAAAGGAAATACTACTCAGAACAGGAGATGCACTGGATGATGACTCCTTGCAACAATGGTGACATCATTGACAGTGCCTTGATAAGAATATGAAATGCAGTGCTTTTGGTGAACTTGAGTTTTTTTCTTCAACACTCTCCTCTAAGGTCTTCCACCACTGGGCCTTGATAGTCTCACTAAACTGCAAAGAGCAGCAGCATACCCTGCTATTGTGATATGGTCCAAAAATGCAATGCACTTTTCCTGACTATCCTCACGAGCAAGTTTAGACCACAAACACAAATGACAAGCAGCCCTAATTATTTATTTGAATCTGTGATTTGAGCAAAGAACCAAGACAAGAGACTGCTTTATAACTCACAGAAAACTCTTCAGAGACTATAGAATATCACTAGCTCAGACATCAGATGCAGTAAATAAGCTCTCATATGAAGGTGGGCAGCTTTGCAAAAAAGGATGCTTCAAGGACTCCCTTTACAAATGTGAAATAACTGGCTTAGTAAAGGTAACCTGTACAAAATTCAGATTTATGCCCAAGATTAAATTAGTAAACAAAGTGACATCACCATTTAAATTTAATGTAAGTACATAAAGATGGAATACTGTGAATACAAAATGCAAACAAAAATAAAAATCAAGGCTAACAACCAAAATGATCATGCAACTTGAAACAATGTCTCATGGGATGATACAAAGAAAGAAACAAGGGGAAGGGGGTGGAGCAGTTAATGCAAACAAGTACTAAGCACATATCCAAAAGCACAAATAAAAATTTCAGGTTCATGTATGCAATGATTATGAAGACCTGGTGAATGAAGAAAAGTCATCATACTCATAGGAAGGAGACAGATCAGAGCGACTGCTGCTACCCTGTGAGAAGGGAATGTCTGAAGGACTAATTCCAAACTCCTTTACTCTGTTGTGTCAAGAGCAAGCAGCAAGTAAAAAGAAAAATACTCTGTCAAGACAACTGTTCTGAAACAGTCAAATTTCTTAAAGTGCAAAAACATTTGTTATGTAAGCCTAGCAAAGTTAATTAAATAGATAAATTTGCCTGGTCCAATGTCATGGCTAAAGAAAATAAGCTGATCTCGGAGCACTAGAGTGTTGACTCAACAAATTATGCACATAAATCGTCATCGATTGTCAGCTCTGCCACATGTCATGTTAAGTCTTTAAATACACTTTACGTTAAGATTACTAGCAATGGCCATCAGTAGTGTAAATATCAAAAATCAAAAGATTCTGATACAGGATTAAAGCATTTTTAAAGGAGAGTTTTATCACCCCACATGTCAACACTCCTACTAAAACATACTAACCTGTGATATCTGCATCATAGCATAAAGAGAATGCTTTAATATACTACAATCTCACAGTTACTATGCAATAAAAGATACTTGCACATTTATTTCTAGCATGATTAAATTCTACCTTGCTCCAGTTTTATATACCAGTCCAGAGTCTATGCAAACAACTCAGTGACAAAGAATGAATTTTGTAGGTTGTATTCGAGTATCACTGCATGTTGCCAGAGTGCAAGACCAAGAGCTGACACTTCTGAGCTCTCTTCACACTTGCATATGAGATAAAGTATAAATGGGACTATACAAACTTTTGTTTATATGAGAAAGCTGCAGCAGTATTCCTTTAGGTCTTCTCAATGGTAAATGAAACAACGGACAAGGACAGCCCTGGACATTGAGGATAACTGATAGTCAGAAACACAACTTAAAACATTTATTCATTCTCTAATTACTTGTTCAATCCTATTTAGAGCTGAGGGGAAACCAAAACCTCTCCCAGAATTCAATGGCCACTAAGCAGATAAACTAACCTTGCACAGGCTAACAAACTATTGATAGATGCCACACACAGGCACACACAAACAATTTGAATTTGGAGAATCACCATTTCAACTATGGCATACCTTTGACATCTGTCATGAAACTAGAACCACCTGTGGAAAAGTACAGTTGTGTAAAATCTTACCATAATAGAATATGTCCTTCTCCTCACTGTTGCAGTATTCCTCACTAAAGGGCTCCTCTGCCAAGGGCAGCCCAACGTCTGGCCAGTATACCAAAACCTTAGGTTTTCAAGGACGTTGTATGTTACATGTATACTCCCTGTTCATGTCATAGGGCATAAAGATGACGATTGGGCGTACATACTTCAGAACTGAATAACCCTAGGAGGAATAGTCCAAGGAGAAAAGAAGGAACATGTGCACCCAGAAAGAAAAAGAGGAGTAGTACAGAAAAAGGGGGAAGATGTAAGGAGCTAATTCTACAACAGTGAAGAGGACATCTACTACTATGGTAAGATATTAAACAACTGTACTACGCCCTTCTGTATCACTGTTGCAGTATTCGTCACTCAAGGGTGAGTACAAAATCTCAAGAGGAAATTTGGGAGAAAGGCAGCCCAGAAGAGCCATCAAGAAAGCCATGTGGGACAGCTCTAGCAAAGCCAACTCTAGCTCTAGAAACATCTAATTTGTAATGCTTAATAAAGATATGGATAGAAGTCCACGAAGCAGCCTCAAGGATGGAACTGGTATGTAAGACTTAAAAAAAAAAAGCACCAAAGGAAGACACAGCCCTGGCAGAATGATTCTTAGCAGAAGCAGAAAGGCTTTTCTCTTGAAAGAACTAAAAAAAAAAAAAAAAAAAAAAAAAAAAAAAAAAAAGCTTATGGATCCATAAAGTAATGATTTGGTTGGAAACAGCCAAACCTAGAGATTTGAGATGAAAAGAAACAAAAAGCGCTCAAACTTGCGAATGGCCTTAGTCTTATCTAAATAATACCGGAGCTGTCTATCCAAATCTAAGGTGTGAAGAACCTTCTCACTAGCAAATTGAGGAGAAGGAAAACAGGTGGGCAAATTAACAGACTGACAAAGAACCAATTCATTAACCACCATGGGCATAAAAGAAGGATTAGTATGAAGAGACACACTTGTCCCTATGAAAAACCAAAAAAAGGAGGAACAGCCGTAAGGACCTGAAGCTCAGACACTCTCTTAGCTGAAGTAATGGTCAAAAAATAGTCTTCATGTACAGTGCTGCTAGGAAGCTGAAACTGCAGGCTCAAAAGGAGCCAGAGTCAATTTTTCAAGAACAAAATTAAGGTCCCAGGAAGAAGGAATACGTTTGCCTGGGAGGCCTAATATGAAGGACACCTTTAAGAAATTGTTTGACCTCAAACCTAGGGCCAAATGAGGAAACAAAGGCAGACAAGCAGAAATAACTGAAAGGTGAGCTTTAATTGAGGAATATGCCAAACCAGCATGGAGCAGATTGCACAAATAAGAGAAAAGTACAGTTTTGTACCTACCATAAATGTAGATGTTTGAGTGCTAATACAGCTATAGTCATAACAGATGGGTTCTCCTGCCGTCAGGCGGGTCCTTGGTCGGCCGAATTCCAAAGTCTAGGTCCGGCGTCAGTTGTCGTCGCTTCTTCCCTGACGTCAGTGCGACAGGGGTATAAAAGAACCAGCCAATGCCATTTTCTTCAGTTTTTCTTGCCCCAGATGTCAGGTGCCCCCAGAAGGAAGGCAATACATAAATTTGTGTAATAAAGCAATGCCATATAATCAAAATACAGCAGTGCAAGCAAATACATCAAGAATGAATACCCCAATCAGGTTGCATGAGGAGATGTTAGCCAATAGGACTGAGGGGAGGGAAACCTGGACTGCAGCTGTATTAGCACTCGAACATCTACATTTATGGTAGGTACAAAACTGTACTATGTTCATCGTGCATACAGCTGCAGTCATAACAGATGGGTAGAATCCCAAAGCTAAGAAAGGGGTGGTAGGCACTAAGTGGAACTAGGAGGAGCCAGAATGCCCTGCAAGACTGCAGTGGCAAAGCCCGCTCTAGATTTGGAGTATAGTGGAAGGTGGTAGTGCTTGGAGAAGGTATGCACAGAACTCCAAGTGGCTGCTTCCAAAATGTCTTTGGTAGGAACTCCTCTGAGAAAAGCTGCAGAGGTAGCCGTGGCCCTTGTGGAGTGAGATCTGATGCCTGTAGGTACAGTTTTGCCATGAAAAGAATAACAAAAGCGTATGCAGTGGGCTATCCATTTTGAGATAGTCTGTTTGGAAATTGGCTTTCCTTGAGCTCCTATAGCATAGGACACAAAGAGCTGTTCTGATTTTCTGAAAGGCTTTGTTCTGTCCAAATAATAAAGCAGTTGTCTGTGGATGTCCAAGGAATGTAGTAATATCTCCCCTTTGTTTTGAGGATTAGGATAAAAGGTAGGTAAGTGTATAGCCTGATTCAAAGCTACCCTGGATACCACTTTTGGCATAAAGGACGGGTTGGTTCGTAAGGAAACTCTGTCCTGATGGAAGATGATAAAGGGCTGCACAGCCATGAGAGCTTGTAGTTCCGATACCCTACAAGCTGAGGTAATAGCCAGAAGGAAAGCTGTTTTCCAGGACAAATATTGCAAATCTGATGAGGCAGCTGGCTCAAAAGGAGGCAAGGTCAGTTTTTCTAGAATGAAATTGAGATCCCAAGCAGGTACTGGTCGTTTCCTTGTGGGTTTTAAGTTCTTAGCCCCTCTGAGGAACTGTCTTAAGAGGGGGTGAGAGAATAAGGGTGGATCAGTGTTGTATTCTGCAGAAATGGCTGAGGCATGGATATTGATGGAGGAGAATGAAAGTCCACTGCTTAGCAGCTCACCTAGATACTGTAATATTTGAGGTAAATTCAGTTTTCCAGGATCCTGGCCCTTTTTCTCATTCCAGACACAAAACCGTTTCCATTTTACGGAGTAAGCTTTTCTAGTAAGACTGCCTTCTGGCCTCCAAAATGACATCCTGCACCTCCTTGGAGAGTAGGGTCTGTTGTGGTGCTAAGGAATCTTCCATGCGGCTAGATAGAGTGTTTTCAGCTGACTGTGAAGAGTTTTGAAGCTGTGCTGAGTCAGCAAAAGAGGCATTAGAGGCAGGGTCCATGGTGGAGAATGCGTCAGGCTCCTCAGGAGTGTTGTCTTGACCAGTCTGGAGCAATGAGAATCATCTTTGTTCTGTCTGCTCTGGTTTTTAATAGAACTTTGGGTAGCAGAGGAAGAGGTGGGAAGGCATAAACTGTCACTGATGTCCAATTGAAAGAGAGAGTGTCCACTCTCCAGGCCTTTGGATGAAAAATCCTTGAGCAGAATTTTGTCAATTGGTGATTTTTGTGGGAGGCAAAGAGATCTATGTCTGGCCTTCCCCAAGCTTGAATTATCTCTGTAAAAACTTGAGGATACAACTTCCATTCGTGTGGATCTGTGATATTTCTGCTTAGGTTGTCTGCCAGCTTGTTTTCCTTACCTGGCAAGTACTGTGCTTGTAGTTCGATTTGTAAGTCCAGGGCCATGTTCCAAAGTGACATGGCCAGTCTGCATAGGGGGTATGAATGGGTTCCTCCCTGTTTGTTTATGTACCACATTACTGTGGTGGTGTCCGTTCTTATCAATAGTTGACCTGATTGCAGAAGGTCTTTGAAAGCTATAATAGCATTTATTACTGCTAGCATTTCCTTTTGATTGATGTGAAAGTGCTTTTCTTTTTGGGACCATTTGCCCTGAATGCACCGATCTGTCATGTGCGCCCCCCAGGCGTAGTCCGAGGCGTCTGTTGTGATGACTTGATTTGCTTGAGGCTTGCTGAATGGGAGACCTGTGTTTGTTTGGAATGCTTGAGCCCACCACAGAAATTCCTTTTGAAGACATGGAATTAGTGGTATTATTGTTTCCAAACTGTGGCTGTGTTGAGACCATAGGTTTTTCAGGTACCATTGAAGTTTCCTCATATGCAGCTTTGCACATGGGATTAGTAAGATGCAAGATGCCATGAATCCCAGAGCCTGCAGGATTTTCCTTGCAGTCAGCCTGGTGCAATTTGCTAGTGTTCTGAAGTATTGAGTTAGTTGCCCCTGCTTCTCTGGTGTGAGGTAGGCCATCTGGGTGTTTGTGTCCAAGTTGGCACCCAGGAAAATTATTTTTCGAGAGGGCATTAGCCTTGATTTCTTTTTGTTGACTGTGTATCCCAGAGAATTCAACAACATTATTACATAAGCCAGATGTTTCAGAAGAATGTGCTTGCTGTCCGCTTGGATCAGGCAGTCGTCCAAGTAGGGGTATATTTGTATCTCTTGAAGTCTGCAGTAGGCAATTACTGATGCCAGGCATTTCGTGAATACTCTGGGCGCAGTAGATAAGCCAAAGGGCAATGCAGAGAATTGATAATGGGTTGAACCTGCAAGAAATCTGAGGTATCTTCTGCAATTTTGTCTGATTGGGACATGCAGGTATGCCTCCTTGAGGTCCAATGTTACCAGCCAAGACTCCTTGCCCAGCATGGGAAGAAGCTGCTGTAGAGTGAGCATCTTGAATTTTGGTACGAGTAGAAATGTGTTTAGGATGGATAGGTCCAAAATAGGTCTCCAATCTTTTCCCTTCCTTGGTACCAGGAATAGTCTGGAATAAAAACCTTGACCTTGTTCGTGCATAGGTACCTCTTGAATAGCTTTCATGTTCATGAGATCTGAAATTTGTCTTTGTGCCTCTGCCCTTTGATTGTGTGGCAGGTTTGGCATGCCTCTCAGTTTTGGAAGGGTGTGAAAATGGAATCTGTAGCCTCTGTTTATAATGTCCAGGATCCATTTGTCTTTTGTGACAATATGCCAATTTTTTGAAAATAATGCCAGTTTTCCGCCTAAGGGTGCTGCCATTTGAGTCGTGCTTGGCATGCAAAGGGGAAAGTCATTGGGCTTGCTTTCTGAATGGTTGCGAGTTATCCTCACCACCTCTTTGTGTAGGAGCTTGCCATTGTCTGCCTCTAAACGATCCTTGGGATTGCCCTCTGCCCCTCGAGCCTGTATCTACCTCTTTGGGGTCTGTCCGTGGCTGGAAAGGACCAATTTTTGGAAGGCCAATTTCTACTGAACGTGGGGGTTGTACCTGTAGAAAATCTTTCACTGTTTGCATTGATTTAGCCTTTTCCTCCATTTTCCTTAATACCTCCTCAGCATTAGCACCAAATAATACATCCTTTTGTAGAGGGCATCTAGTAATTTAGCTTTGACATGATCTGGTAAGGTTTGTTCCTTGAGCCAGGCATGTCTACGTATGACTGATCCTGTAACAGCAGCTCTACATGAGGCCTCTAGAGCATCAAAACCACATTGTAAGGTATGTTTACCCACTTGTTCTGCACTATGCATCAAATCCTGCAACTCCTTCAAGTCTGGTTGTTCAGGTTGTGACATTTTACTTCTCAATTGTGATAACAAAAACTGTTGGTACTTTAGCATATGGAACTGACAGTTTAATGCCCTCATGGTTAAGGTGGCCGAAGTATATACCTTTTTTCCCCACCTTTCTAAGGATCTGGAATCTCTCTCGGAAGGTAATGGATTTTTAGCAGTGGAGGCCTTAATTCCCTTGGGGCCCTATGAGATGGCTTCTGGGTCAGCAGCATGGCTTTTGTATAGAAATTGGTGTGAGTCAGGAACCCTGTAGTACCTGTCAGGCTTGACTGGGGCTGGAGGTAGAGAATCCGGGTTAAGGCAGGCCTCCGAATACACATCATCTAGTATGTCCAAGACAGGAGGTATAGCCAGAGGCCTGTGCAGAGGTAGCAAGAGAAATTCCCTAAGCCTTTTCTTGGAATCTGAATAATCTTGGCCTTCCCAGTGGAAGTGTTTCCTTAAGGTATGCAAAGTTTCCCCAAATGATTAATCCTCTGGGGGGGGGGGATACAGAGGGAATGGACTCCTCTGCATCAGAGTCTTCAAAAGGGGAGTAAGAATGTTCCTGTTCATCAGAGTGCTCTGATATAATGGAGCCCTGATCCGAGGAGGGGGATTCTTCCTCCACTCTGGGCCTTTTGTCCGTGGGGGAGTTGAGAACCCCTGATAAGAGTAATTAAATCCTCAGCCATTTTAAGCATCTGTTTTTTAGGCATGGGGCCTGGAGATGGGCCCTGTGTAGCTTGTCTCAGAATGCATGGCTGTTTTAGACTTAGTGAAAGCCTTGATGGAAAAAGAAGAGGAAGGTCTGAAGACACCTTGAGAGGAGGTAGACCTGTCCACATTTTGAGATTCACCGCCAAGAGTGGCTTCGGTATCTGTAGTCGGGGTGTGGGCCGAGGAGCCTGCGACCTCGGGCACAGGAGAGACAGCCAATGAAGTGTCGTCGGTAGTCAGGGGCTGCGTAGGTGCCTCGCTGAGAACCGGACCACGTGTAGTCGGCTTTGGCATGGTGTCGGTAGAGGCCGTGGACCTCGTGTGTCGGTCCTTATCTTTGCGCTCTTTAGACAAAACTTGAGTCGGACTATCCGATGACATAATATAGTTAAATGTTTTGTCAAAATAATGCTGGGTGAACTCCGCCCGACATTTAATGGTGCGTTTGTTGAATGTAGCACAAAAACGACAGACCGAGACGTTGCGGTCTGGGCCTAAACAAGGAATACAGAGGGAAGGGAAATCCTTATGCGGTATTTGCTTCCCACATGAAATACAATTACTAACTTTGTCTGACATCTGTCTGAGGCAAGAAAAGTTTCCCCAACGGGGTACTTAGCTTTCAAGAAGACTTCGGTTGCAAAATTTTCGTAATTTCAGGAGCTGGCCGACCGGCACTTGCGAACTGCTTCTGCTTCGGGCACCGCGCGGCAAGAAAGACTGAAGAAAATGGTGTTGGCTGGTTCTTTTATACCCCTGTCGCACTGACGTCAGGGAAGAAGCGACGACAACCGACGCCGGACCTAGACTTTGGAATTCGGCCGACCGAGGACCCGCCTGACGGCAGGAGAACCCATCTGTTATGAATGCAGCTGTATGCATGATGAACATCCAGAGGAATCTCCACAGAAAGAGAATCCTGGTTACAAGCAAGGCACCAGACAGAAAATCTCTGAGTGAGACTTGAGAAAGAAGGGCCTGAAAAAAGGTAATTAGAGAAAAATCTTGGGAGGTGGCAGAGAAGCCAGCATAGGAATGGTCCGGAGCCTGCAACTGAGAAAAACATTACTCATAGGAGGACTCGGGATGGATTTCTGAAAATTTACTGTAAGCCCTAGGCTTTGCAAGAAGCAAACAGCATAGTGAAGGTGATGAAGCAAGGTCTTTGGAGAGGAAGCAAGAATGAGGAGGTTGGTCAGGTAAGGAAAGATTTTAGCCCCCTCATACTGCAAAAGGCAATAACAGGAGTGAGACATTTGGTGAAAACCCTTGGGACAGTAAAGAGGCAATAGGGCAAAGTAGGAAACTGAAAATATAAGGAAGAAACACAGAAACACAAATATTTCCTGAAACAGGGATAAATAGGGATGTGAAGATAAGCATCCTTGAGATCCAAACAGACCAAGAAAACCTCAGGAAGAAGAGGAAACAGAGTCTGCAAGGACAACATCGGAAAGAAAGGGATCTTCAAAAAGGTGTTGAGCAGAGAAAGGTGAAGAATGGGCGTCCAAAGCTGCCTTCTTTCCTGGGAACCAAAACCATTCTGGAATAAAACTACTTCCCCCTCCTGAGAAGCAGAAGCAGCTTGGATTGTGCCTTAAGGAAAAAGGCCCTAAAATACATCCAGAAAGCAATGTAGCTTTTCCTGAGGAGATTGGGGAATACCCAAAAATGGAGTAAGGGATTTCCACACCATGAAGTATCCCTGATGGATGATGGATACAATGCAAGAATCTTGAGTGATCCCTAACCAATTTGAAAGGGCCAAGGACAGATGAAGAGACAAAGGGGGAACCTGACTTAGGATGGAAGGAAGCAGATAGTCAGACAGAACCTGGCTTGTTTGGAAAAGGAGGCTTCTAAGTAGCATGAGTCAGAGTAGACTTAGCAGTGGGGACCCGTCTAGAACCCTTCTTACTTTTGGGAGAAGTGCGAGACTGTCTATGCACAAAGGCAGGCTTAGAGGGATAATTCCTCTGAAATTTAGGAATAGGGGAAAAGTACAGTTTTGTACCTACCATAAATGTAGATGTCCGATAGGTATGCATCTGCAGTCCTAACATATGGGTTGTCCTGCTTCAGGCAGCCCTTCGGTCGGCCGGATTCCAAAGTCTGGGTCTGGCCTCGGCTGATGTCGCACTCCACCCGACATCATAGCTGCTGTGGTATAAAGGCATCAGCCAACGCCATTTTCCTCAGTGTTTCTTGCCCCAGATGCCAGGTGCCCTCTAGGAAGGCTAAATTTGGATAAATGCAAATAATTCCAAACAGTAGAGAGCAAAAAATATATATATACAAAAACAAATACACCATAATAATTTCCCCCAGCTAGCTAAAAGAGGGGTAAGTACCCTAGGAATACCACAGAGGGGAAGGAGGGTGGGTAATCCTGACTGCAGATGCATACCTATCGGACATCTACATTTATGGTAGGTACAAAACTGTACTATGTCCTTCAAGGATGCATCTGCAGTCCTAACATATGGGTAGAATACCATAGCCAAACTGGGGGAGGAGGCACTAAGATAAAGATGGTGTAGTCAAGATCCCTTGCAACACAGCAGTTGCAAAACCTGCTCGGGATCTGGAGTATAAAGGAAGGTTATAATGCTTGGCAAATGTATGCACGGAGCTCCAAGTAGCAGCTTCTAAAATGTATTTGGTAGCCACTCCTCGTAGGAAAGATGTAGTGGTGGCTGTAGCTCTTGTGGAATGAGGTCTGATATTTTCAGGAGTTGTCTTTCCATGAAAAGAGTAGCAAAATCGTATGCAATTTCCTATCCATTTTGAGATTGTCTGTTTTGAAATTGCTTTTCCTTGCATTCCTATTGCATATGCTACCAAAAGTTGGTCAGTTTTTCTGTTGGTCTTAGTTCTGTCCAGGTAGTAGCGTAATTGTCTGTGAACATCCAAGGTATGTAGCAGTCTTTCCCCCCTGTTCTGTGGGTTGGGGAAGAATGTAGGTAAATGAATTGCTTGGTTCAATGATACTCTGGAGACCATTTTTGGCATAAAGGTAGGGTTGGTCCTCAGAGACACTCTATCCTGATGGAAGATAAGGAAGGGCTGTACTGCCATTAATGCCTGTAATTCAGATACCCTTCTTGCTGAAGTAATTGCTAGCAGGAAAGCAGTTTTCCAAGACAAGAACTGTAAATCTGCTGTTGCTGCCGGTTCAAAAGGGGGAAGTGTTAGCTTTTCCAGCACAAAGTTGAGATCCCATGTAGGTAAAGGTGGTTTCCTTGGAGGCTTTACATTTTTGATTCCTCTCAAGAACTGTCTGAGTAGAGGATGAGAGAAGACAGGAGGATCCATGTTGTATTCTGCTGAGATTGCTGATGCATGAATCTTAATGGAGGAGTAGGACAGGCCATTGTGGAACAGTTCTGCTAAGTATTCCAGGATGTGTGCTATGTTTGCCAATGAGACATTTTCCCCCTTTGCTGCACTCCACATGAGGTATCTTTTCCATTTGGCTGAATAAGTTTTCCTTGTGGAGGGTCTGCGAGCCTCCAGGATAATGTCCTTAACCCTCTGAGATAAATCTGGGTTATTTTGTCTTATGCAATATTCCAAGCAGCTAGCTGCAGTGTTTTCAAGTTTGGATGTAGGATCTTGTAGTTGTTCTGTGTTAGGAGTAAGGGACATAGAGGTAGAGGCCATACGTGTGTCCGAGAAATGCTTCTCAGCAGCGGGTACCAATGTTGCCTCGGCCAGTCTGGAGCTATCAGGATTACCCTTGGCTGATCCTCTTTGATCTTCAGTAGGACTTTGTACATCAAAGGAAGAGGTGGGAATGCATATGCTGTCAGGTTTTTCCAGCTGAAGGAAAGGGAGTCCACCCTCCAAGCAAGTGGGTGGTATGCTCTTGTGCAGAATTTCTTCAATTGGTGGTTGTGTGGGGAGGCGAACAGGTCTATCTCTGGTAGTCCCCATTTCTTTGTTATGGTTTTGAAGATGTCTGGATGCAGCATCCATTCTTGAGCATCCGTGGTAGTTCTGCTTAAGGTGTCTGCTAGTGAATTTTCTTTTCCTGGTACAAATCTGGCCTGAAGTTGAATGTTGAGATTCAGGGCCACATTCCACAGGTCCATTGCCATCCGGCATAGAGGATATGAGTGTGTACCTCCCTGTTTGTTGATGTACCACATGACTGTGGTATTGTCCGTCCTTATCAGCAAGTGACCTTGTTGAAGGAATGGTCGGAAAGACTGGATTGCATGTTTCACTGCCAGCATCTCCTTTAGATTTATGTGTAGATTCAGCTGGTCTTGGGTCCATAGGCCTTGTATGCACTTGTCCACCATGTGTGCCCCCCAGCCTAGGTCTGAGGCGTCTGTGGTGATGGTCTGGATTGGATGAGGTTTGTGGAAAGGCAGTCCTCTGTTCAACTGACAGGCCTGAGCCCACCACTGGAATTCTTGCTTCAGGCATGGAATCATTGGAATCTGGGCTTCTAGACTGTGCTTGTGTTGAGACCATACATTCCTTAGGTACCATTGCAACTTTCTCATATGCAGTCTGGCATGCGGAATCAATATTATGCAGGATGCCATGTAACCCAGGGCTTGCAGGACTTTCCTTGCAGTAAGCTGAGTTTGTGTTGTTAATGTCATGAAATATACTGGGAGTTGCTTTTGTTTTTCTTCTGTGAGAAAAGCCATCTGAGTTGATGTATCCAGCTCTGCACCCAAGAATGTTATCCTTTGGGATGGTACTAGTCTTGATTTTTGCATGTTGACTGTGTATCCCAAGGCTTGCAACAACTGTATGACCTTTTCCAAATCTTTTGTTAATTTTGCCTTGTTGTCCGCTTGTATTAGGCAGTCGTCCAGGTATGGGTAAATTTGAATTCCCTGAAGCCTGCAATGAGCAATTACTGATGCCAGGCATTTCGTGAATACTCTGGGCGCAGTAGATAAGCCAAAGGGCAATGCTGAGAATTGATAATGCTCTGATCCTGCAAGAAATCTGAGGTGTCTTCTGCAATCTGGTCGATAGGGACGTGCAGGTATGCCTCCTTGAGATCTAGAGTCACCAGCCAAGACTCCTTGCCCAGCATGGGAAGAAGTTGCTGGAGGGTCAGCATTTTGAATTTTGGAACAATGAGGTATGTGTTCAGAGTGGACAAGTCGAGAATAGGTCTCCATTGATTTTCTTTTCTTGGTACAAGGAAAAGCCTGGAGTAAAATCCTTGGCCTTGTTCCATAGGCCGTACCTTTTCTATAGCTCTCATCCTTAGTAAGTTGTTGATTTGTCTTAGAGCGTCTGTTTTTTGGCTTGGTGGTAGGTTTGGCATTCCTCTCTTTTTTGGTAGAGTGTGGAAGTGAAACCTGTAGCCTTTGTCTATTGTTTGTAAAGTCCATTTGTCTCCTGTAATGTAATGCCAGTTGTGGGAGAATAAAGCTAGTTTTCCGCCCAAGGGTGCATCCAGTTGTTCCCTGGTAGGCGGAATCAGAGCCAAGTCATTGTGTCTGTCCAGTGGAAGTGGTTGTAGTTGAATCTGTGGCAGTACTTCTCTGATTGGTAGGTTGCCACTGACGTCCCCTGTAGGCACCCCTGGATTGACCTCTGCCTCTTGGGCATCTATTTCTGCCTCTCTGTGCTCTAGAGGTGTCTGGAAAGGACCAATTCTTCGAAGGCCAATTTCTGCTAAACCTCGGAGGTTGGACCTGTAAGAAATCCTTGACTGTTTGAACAGATTTAGCTTTTTCCTCCACCTTCTTTAGAACCTCCTGTGCAGGAGAGCCAAACAAACTTTGTTTCTCCATAGGGGCATCTAGGAGTTTTGACTTAACATGGTCTGGTAAGGATTGTTCTTTTAACCAAGCATGCCTTCGAATCACTGTTCCAGTCATAGCTGATCTAAAGGAAGCCTCCAGTGCATCATAGCCACATTTTAAAAAATGGTTACTGACCTGCTGAGAGTTATGTACCAATTCCTGAAGGGACTTGCGGTCTATAGGTTCAGGGGAGGACAGTTTTTTGTTTAGCTGGTCTAACAAAAATTCCTGGTACTGAATCATGTGGAATTGACAGTTTAAGGCCCTGGCCGAAAGAGTAGCAGAAGTATAAACCTTTTTACCCCATCTCTCTAATGCTCTAGATTCCCTTTCAGAGCGGAGAGGATTTTTGGCAGAGGCAGCTGCCACAGCCTTAGGGCCCTGTGAAATGGTTTCAGGATCTGCCACAGGAGCCTTATACAAATGGTAGTGTGTGTCCGGGACCCTGTAATATCTGTCAGGCTTGGCAGGGGCCGGAGGAAGAGAATCAGGGGCAGTACAGGCATCATTATATGCATCATCAACAACTGTTAGTACTGGAGGAATGGCTAAAGGTCTATGCTGTGGTAAGTGTAAGAAAGTCCTTAGCCTTTTCCTTGAATCTGAAAAATCCTGGCCCTGCCATTGAAAGTGTTCCCTCATAGCATGTAAGGTTTCCCCAAAAGAAAATTCTTCAGGAGGAGAAGCAGAAGGAATGGAATCTTCTGCATCAGAATCCTCATAAGGAGAATATGGGCCTTCCTGAGGGTCTGAGACATCTGAGTCATCCGAGGAATTGTCTGTGGAAACAGGTTCCGGGGGTTCAGTCCTTGGCCTCTTCTCTGGAGGGGGTTGAGAGGCCCTGTCTGGGTGAGGTTGGGATCCCCTGATCAAAGAAATGAGATCCTCAGCCAGGCTGAGCATTTGAGAACTAGAGGTAGGCCTGTGTGAGGAAATTTTAGCAGGTAAGGCCTTAGAAGATTTAGCTGCTTTAGCCCTGGCAAAAGCCTTGATAGACATGGATGCAGGGGGTCTAGCAGCCCCACGTGCAGGGGTAGATATGTCTAAAGGAATAGTATCTGACAAATCCTGGGTGCTTGCTTCTGTAGGAACAATTTCTGAAACTGATTCAACCATGCTCTGTGAAGCCACGGCTACCGGAGGCCTGTTTTCGGCCGAAGGAAGAAATGAGGACTCGGTTTCAGCCGAAACCGAGACACTCGTGGTTGGCCTAACCGTGGTTTCAGCCGAAACCGCGGACCGTGAGTGTCGGTCCTTTTCCTTGCGTTTTTTTAACTAATTGTGCTGTCGGAGTCTCCGACGGCATTTTGTAAGCAAAAGCGGGACCAAAAAACTCCTCTGCAAACTCCGACCGACATCTAAGCGTCCGTCGGTTGAAAGAAGCACAGGCTAAACAAGCTGATACGTCGTGGTCCGGGCCTAAACAAGGAAGGCAGTAAGAGTGGAAATCCTTATGAGGTATTTGTTTCCCACAAGTTAAACAATTCTTTACTTTGTCTGACATCGGCTGAGGCAAGAAAGAGTCCCCAACGGGGTACTTAGCTTTTTAGAAGTCTTCGGTAGTAGAAATCTCTGGATCTGACCGACCGGCACTTGCGAACAGCTTCTGCTTCGGGCACCGCGCGGCAAGAAAGACTGAGGAAAATGGCGTCGGCTGATGCCTTTATACCACAGCAGCTATGACGTCGGGTGGAGTGCGACATCAGCCGAGGCCAGACCCAGACTTTGGAATCCGGCCGACCGAAGGGCTGCCTGAGGCAGGACAACCCATATATGTTAGGACTGCAGATGCATCCTTGAAGGACATCAAATATGTTTCAATTACTGCAAGGCCTTGCCATTTTCTTGCAGGGACTTAAAAAGCTCAGCAGTACCAAAGAGATGTTTATTATCAAGGGGAGCATCATCAATTTAGCCTTAACATCATCAGGCAAAGGCTGAAGGTGAAGCCAAGAGTAATGCCTCAACACAGAACCAAAAGCAACAGCTCTAGAAGCATCAGCTGCATCATAACTACATTTAACAGAACGGTGAACCACTTGGGAAGAGGAGCCCAACAAAGAGAGGACCGAAACCTTCCCCTCAGAATGAGGAAGGTCTCAAACAAGCTGAGAAGCCTGACAAGGAAGAGCTATGACACACCTGGTCATACGGGTCTGACAATTATCACAGGCCAGGGTAGCAGCAGTATACACCTTTTTGCCCAGCCATTCCATGGCCCTATTGTCCTTGTCATTAGGAAGCAATTTAGTAGAAAGCAAGAACTTTGAAGGTTTGTCAGAGGAGGCAAACACAACAGATGGGTCCAGCAGAGGGACATCTGTAGAGAAACTTACATTTATTAGGCACCTTATAAAACAAGTCAGGCTTTTCAGGAGCTGGAATTTGGGAATCATGAGCCTGAGAAGCTGCTGAAAGTGTTCAACAGGGAAGCTAGGACCGGAGGAAAAGCAAAGGGCTTAGGAGACTCCATCTGTAGGAGTTCATAATAACTCTCTGGATGTCAGAAACCTGAGAAGAGTCCTATTTAAAGAATTCCATCATGCGAGAGATAGTATCCCCAAAAGAGAGTTCCTCAAAGGGAGAATCTGGGCTAATGGAATCCTCTTCCTCAGAATCAAAGTCCAACGGAGAAGGAATCCAAGAGGAGTATGCCAAGGACTCTACATGAGTCCAAGTCTTCATCAGACGAGTTCTGTTCCCTAGGCCTCATAAGTGGAGTAGAAGACCAAGGAGAGAGAGGAACAGAAACTTCCTGGGGAGGGGTGAAGGCCATAAGTGCATTAAACAACTCCTGTGTGAAATCCTGCCATTCATGCTGAGGGTCTCTGGAAGCAGGGGAAATGTATTTAGTTTTCTGCTTCTTCTTTAGTGGGATGTCAGACCTAAAGACCTTAGGAGGTTTGGACCCTTGCTGACAATTAATCAGTGCAGTCAGAATCTTCTCCTAAACAAGAATTTGTGGAATGCCCTTCGGTCCCTTGGATATGATCAGCTGAGGTTCCCCCTTAACATCCACAACAGATAGATGTCTGCACAGACACCAAGGAGGCATGAGAAGCTGGATCCATGCCAGCTTCAGATGCAGTTGCAGCAGAGGAATCCACTGAACAATCAGACAATCCTCCCGGCTTTCACCAGTCTCGAGAGAGACATCTGGTAAGGTGGTACAGCAGCCAAATCCGACCTAAGATTTTTGGCCTTCTAGGCAGATGACTGACCTTTCGGATGGGAAGATTCCACCATGGCCAGGAATCCCAAGGCATTGGTTCTCCAGGTAGATAGTCAAGAAAGAGAGATGACTACAAAAGGTCTTAGGGACAAACGCTTGACAAAGTGAGCACTTAGTATGGTCGTGAGAAGCACCCAAGCAAAAATGACACTGCTTGTGACGGTTCTTATGGGGAATCTGTCTCCTACACTGAGTTTCTCTTTCTGGATGACATGTAAACTCGCAAACCAAAAGAAAAATGAGTAAGAGGAAAACCCCAATGGAGCACTTATCTGAAAATGGCTTGGTAGCCATCAGAAATGAAAGAGCATTCAGATCAATGATCGAAGATGGAGTTCAGACTGGTGGAGAAGTAGTTCTAAGTTATAGATGTCCGTACGTCACCTTTATGGCCTATGTTATGAGCAGGGAGCATATGTGATGTCCTTGAAAATTTAAGGCTTTGGTATACTGGCCGGACATTGGACTGTCCTTGGTAGGAGATCCCTTTAGTGAAGAATACTGCAGAAGTGATAAGAAAAAACATCTTGCGTAGATAGCAGGCAAGATGTGCAGACTCTGAAAAAAGCACACAAAGTAAGAACAAAACTGGGAGAGTTGGCAATGCCAACATCTGTGCCACTCTGTCACCTTCTTCAAAGTTAAAAATTCTTAGTTGTCAAAAATTTTTAAAGTAAAATGCTTTATTTTTAAGTAAGTACTTTTACTGATTTTCAAAACATCACAACAGAAAAATACATATAGATCACTTTATATAGTTCACATCTATTACATATTAAAATCTTCATTCTTCAGTTAAACAATTAGCTTCAACAGTTATAAAAAGAATTTATACTGATGTCACATTTTTATTTCAGTGAAGTACATAACAGTATATACTACGTGTACCTCTTTACAAGTTCCTTTATAAATATAACAGAGGCTCATGAAACTGGTATCTATATATCATACTTTCTGCTCCATACAACTGCTGCACAAACAAATCGATGCAGACAAAAAGTGATTCTGTATACACCATATTAACTTTTTTCCATTTGTTTCAATGTATACATATCTCAACTTTCCCTGAGGCGAACACACAAGCTTCACATAAGATCTACACAAACACGAAAATGAAGCATATACGAATACATTTTCAAAACTTGTATTCAGTTAAACAATGCTTTGTTATAAAAAAAACAAAAGTTATGTACTCACCATAATGATTGATCTGTGTTGTCCCTCTCTGTCTGGTTCAACCTGTGGGACTTTGGATCAGACACCAAGCAATTCAAAAGTCTTTAACCCACTTTGGCTCTGCCTCCCTTATCCATAACTCGACACACACCTCCATCAAATCTATAAATCCAGTTTGCCTCATGAGAAAAAAATGATGATAAACATATCCAAATAAAAACTATATCTCCCACAACTTGGAAACAGACAACCCAGGGGAAATGTGAGACTCCCAAAAAGTTGAACGAACAACCTCCAATGTCCAGTTATCACAGGAGGAGAGACTCGTCATGTCAGCAATAAGATGGGGGCAGGAGGTTGGAGAAGTCAAAGTAGATGGGAGACGGACAACATGTATCTATCATTATGGCGAGTATTTAACTTTCGTATCCGATGTCTGCTCCAACTAGACTCAACCTGCAGAACAGTCCCCAGCCACAAAAATTCCTTAGGAAGAATTAAGAAAGGATAGTCTGCAACATAGTGGAGTCAAAGGAAGCCCTGGATCTAGACTGCATGTCCAGCTTGCAATGTGACACAAAAGTGTGGTGACCCAGCCAAGTAGCAGCAGCAGCAGCATAAGTATCATCCATAGGTACTTTAGACAGAAAAACTGTAGCGGTAGCTACAGCAACTGCTGAATGACCTTTAGGCTTGTGCAAGAGTCTTAAGTTTCATGGAATATGCAAACAAAATACAATCAGCCAGCCACCTGGATAAAGTTACTTTAGTCACACAAGAGCCCAGCCTGGATTTTGAAAAGGAGGCAAACTAACTAAACTTCCTGAAAGACTTGGCAGGGTAATGATAAAATCTTAATTATCTATGCAAATCCAGTTATTAAAATATATTTGCCTTTGTTGGAAACAAGTGGGGAAAAAACACAGGAAGATGAATGAAACTGTTAAAGTTATTCTTGGAAGCTACCTTAGGCAGAAAGGAAGGGATTGCCTTTACAGAATAAGAAATAAGGGGGTAAAGAATCAAGTGCTTGCAACTCTGAAACCTTTTTTGCAGAGCTTCAAATCTGAGGAGGCTGAAGGTTCATAATGAGGACATTTAGAACCCGCAGAAAGAAAGAAAGGCAGATCCAAGGGAGGGACGGAATACTGTACTGGAGGACAGAGAAGAAAAGTACAGTTTTGTACCTACCATAAATGTAGATGTTCGAGTGTTCACCCTGCTGCAGTCATCACACACGGGTTATCCTGCCGTCAGGCGGTCCCACAGTCGGCCTGAGTTCCAAAGTCTTGGTCCGGCGTCGGCTGCTGTCGCTTCTTCCCTGATGTCAGAGCGCTAGGGGTATATAAGAGGCATCCGACGCCATTTTCTTCAGTTTTTCTTGCCCCAGATGTCAGGTGCCCCCAATACGTAGGCAAAATATATGTGTATATATGGATATGTATGTGTGTGTATATATATATATATATATATAAATATATAAATATATATATATATATATATATATATATATATATATATATTTATATATATATATATATATATATATATATAACTAGATAAAAATAAAACAATACCTTTGGGCACAAGCAAATACACCACAAAGGTGGAGTAGGATAGAGTGGTATAGATAAGTTCAGCTAGTTCAGAGGGGATGGAGGGAGGGTAACCTGGACTGCAGCAGGGTGAACACTCGAACATCTACATTTATGGTAGGTACAAAACTGTACTATGTTCATCGTGTTACCCTGCTGCAGTCATCACACTTGGGTTGAATCCCAAAGCTAAGGATGGGAGGTGGAGTTAAACAGGGTTAGAAGGAGCTAGTAGGCCCTGCAAAACTGCAGTGGCAAAACAGCTCTAGTCTTAGAATATAGAGGTAAGTGATAGTGTTTGGTGAAGGTGTGCACTGAACTCCAAGTTGCAGCTTCCAGAATAACCTTGGTTGGCACTCCCCTGAGAAAGGCTGCTGATGTAGCTGTAGCCCTGGTGGAGTGGGACCTAATGTTAGCAGGTACCGGTTTCCCATGATGCGTGTAGCAGAAACGTATGCAATGCCCTATCCATTTAGAAATGGTCTGTTTTGAGATGGCTTTTCCTTGTGATCCTGTAGCATAGGCTACAAAGAGCTGGTCAGAATTTCTGAAAGCCTTAGTTTTATCCAAGTAGTAATGTACTTGCCTGTTAATGTCCAAAGAGTGCAGGAGTCTTTCTCCCTTGTTCTGGGGATTTGGGAAAAAGGTGGGCAAATTAATGGTTTGGTTTAGGGCCACACTGGATACCACCTTTGGCATAAAGGAAGGGTTAGTTCGTAGAGAGACTCTGTCTTGATGAAAAATGAGGAAAGGCTCCACTGCCATTAGTGCCTGTAGCTCTGAAACTCTTCTAGCTGACGTTATTGCAAGTAGCAGGGCAGTTTTCCATGAAAGAAATTTTAAATCAGCTGAAAAAGCTGGTTCAAAGGGCGGCAGTGTAAGCTTTTCCAGAACAAAGTTGAGATCCCAAGTAGGTGTTGGTGCTCTCCTTGGCGGTCTTATGTTCTTAGCCCCTCTGAGGTACTGTCTTAGGAGTGGATGTGAGAATAAAGGAGGATCCGTGTTGTAATGAGCTGAAATTGCTGAGGCGTGGATCTTAAAAGATGAAAAGGAAAGACCTTTGTGCAACATCTCAGTTAAATATTGTAGAATCTGAGGAATGTTTGGATCAAGGGGATTTTGCCTTTAGCCTGGTTCCAGGTGCAAAATCTTCTCCATTTGTCTGAATAGGTTTTCCTGGTGCTGGGCCTCCTGGCCTCCAGAATGACATCCATAACTGCTTTGGATAGAGGTGTTGGCTGGTTGTTTAGGTAATTTGCCATGCAGCCAGGTTTAAAGTCTTGAGCTGGCTGTGTAGAATCTGATTGCCTTGCTGGGTGAGCAGGTGAGGAATTTGTGGTAAAATCCATGGTGGGCCGTGGGCCTTGTTCCTTAAAATTGGATACCAATGCTGGCGTGGCCAGTCTGGTGCAATGAGTATCATTTGTGGCCTCTCTAATCTGACTTTCAGCAGTACCTTTGCTAGAAGAGGCAGTGGAGGAAAGGCATACACTGTTAATGTTTTCCAACTGAATGAGAGGGTGTCCACTTTCCAAGCTTGTGGATGGAATGTCCTTGTGCAAAATTTTTGAAGTTGGTAGTTTTGGGGATTTGCAAACAGATCTATGTCTGGGCGTCCCCATTTTTGAGCTATCATTGCAAATACTTGTGGATCTAGTTTCCACTCGTGTGGATCCATGATGTTTCTGCTTAGGTGGTCTGCCAATGTGTTTTTCTTTCCGGGCAGGAATTGTGCTTGTAATTGAACCTGGTAAGACAGTGCAGTGTTCCACAAGGTCATTGCTTGCCTGCATAGAGGGTAGGAATGTGTGCCCCCTTGCTTATGTACCACATTACTGTGGTATTGTCCGTCTTTATTATTAGTTGTCCTGGGTGTAAGAGGTTCTTGAAAGCTGTTAGGGCATTCTGTACTGCTAGTATTTCTTTTTGATTGATATGCAGATGCCTCTGATCTGTAGTCCATTTGCCCTGAATGCACTGTCCTGCCATGTGTGCTCCCCAGGCATAGTCCGATGCATCTGTTGTCATAGTTTGCCTGGCTGTGGGTAAGGTGAAAGGCTGACCCTTGTTGAGGTGACATGCCTGTGCCCACCATAGAAACTCCTGTTGAAGGCAGAAAATGAGTGGTATCATTGTTTCCAAGCTGTGGCTGTGCTGAGTCCATACGCTTTTCAGGTACCATTGTAATTTCCTCATATGCAGTTTTGCAAATGGTATTAGTAGTATGCAAGATGCCATGAATCCCAAGGCCTGCAGAATTTTTCTTGCAGGGAGTTGGGTCTTTGTTGCCATTATTTTGAAATATTGAGTCAGCTGTTGTTTCTTGTCTGGCGTGAGATAAGCCATTTGGGCCGTTGTATTCAAGCTGGCACCCAGGAATATTATGTTTTGTGAGGGCACTAGTTTTGATTTCTTTTTATTTACTGTGTACCCTAGGCAACTTAGAAGGTGTTTGACAAATGCCAGATGCTTTAAAAGAATGTCCTTGCTTTCTGCTTGAATAAGGCAGTCGTCCAGGTATGGGTGTATTTGAATTCCTCTGTCTGCAGTATGCAATTACTGGTGCCAGGAATTTTGTGAAGACCCTGGGCACAGTAGACAAGCCAAAGGGCAGTGCAGAGAATTGATAATGCGTTGAACCTGCAATGAAGCGGAGGTATCTTCTGCAATTTTGTCTGATAGGGACATGCAGGTATGCCTCCTTGAGGTCCAACGTTACTAGCCAAGCATTCTTGCCCAGCATGGGAAGAAGCTGCTGTAGTGTTAGCATCTTGAATTTTGGTACTTGCAGATAGGTGTTCAGAACTGAAAGATCCAGAATGGGTCTCCATGCTTTGTCCTTTCTTGGGACTAGAAAGTGTCTTGAGTAAAATCCTTGTCCTTGCTCCTGTGTAGGGACCTGTTAAATGGCTCTCATGTAAATGAGAGCTGTAATTTGTTTTTGTGCCTCTGCCCATTGATTTGGTGGCAGGTTTGGCATTCCTTTTATCCTTGGTAAGGTATGAAAGTGGAATCTGTATCCTTGAGAGACAATGTCTAGAACCCATTTGTCTTTTGTGATGATGTGCCAGTTGTCTGCAAAAAATGCTAATTTTCCTCCCAAGGGAGCTGCCAGGAGAGATTTGCTTGGTAGTTTGAGGACTGAGTCATTGTGTTTGTCTTCTGCTAGCCTAGGGCCTGTCTTCTCCTCCTTTCTGGGTAGCAGTACCCCATTGGCGTGGTTTGCAACGACCTTGTGACTGACCTCTGCCCCTTGGGCGTCTGTATTTGCCTCTCTGTGATCTGTCAGAAGCTGGAAAGGACCAGTTTTTCGCTGGCCAATTTCTGCTGAAACGAGGGGGTTGTACCTGCAAAAAATCCTTGACCGTCTGCATATACTTTGCCTTATCCTCCATTTTCTTTAAAACCTCTTCTGCTTTGACACCAAATAATACATCCTGCTGTAAAGGTGCATCCAATAATTTTGCTTTAACATGATCAGGAACGGTTTGTTCTTTTAACCAAGCATGTCTACGTATGACAGAGCCAGTAACAGCTGCTCTACAGGAAGCTTCCAATGAATCAAATCCACATTGTAAAGTATGTTTGCCCACCTGTTCAGCTGCATGCAACAGATCCTGCATTTCCTTGAATTCAGACTGTTCAGTATGTGTGCTCATTTTTTGTTTTAATTGAGACATTAGGAACTGCAGATATTTCAGCATGTGAAACTGACAATTTAATGCTCTCATAGTCAGAGTTGCTGAGGTGTAATTTTTCTTTCCCCATCTATCTAGGGCTCTGGAATTCCTTTCAGAGGGCACAGGATTTTTAGTCATAGAAGCTTTAGCTCCCTTAGGACCCTGAGAAATTGTTTCTGGGTCAGCCACTGGGCTTTTATAAAGGAATTTGTGGGAGTCAGGTACTCTGTAGTATCTGTCTGGTTTGGCTGGAGCAGGAGGTAGAGAGTCTGGATTTAGACTAAACTCCAAGTAAACATCATCCACAATATCCAAAACTGGAGGGATAGCAAGAGGTCTGTGCTGGGGTAGTAAAAGGAACTCTCGGAGCCTTTTCTTAGAATCAGAGTAGTCCTGGCCTTCCCAGTGGAAATGTTCCCTCATGGTATGTAAAGTTTCCCCAAAGGAGTAGTCTTCAGGGGGAGATGCTGAGGGAAGAGAGTCTTCAGCATCAGAGTCTTCATAAGGTGGAAAAGTGTAATCCTGTTCCTCAGAAGAATCTGAGGAAATTGAAACGTGGTCAGAGGAAGCATAATCCTCCTCTTGTCTTGGTCTTTTATCAGGAGGGGGATGGGAACCCCTGATTAGGGTAATCAAATCTTCAGCCATCTTAAGCATCTGTTTCTTAGGCATGGGGCCTTGAACTGTAGACTGATGTACAGTCTTCTTTGGTTCTAAAGGAGTTTTAAGCTTAGCATAAGATTTAATGGTGAGTGTAGTCGATCTGAAGACACCTTCTGCAACCGAAGGTGTTTCTACTACACCGGGGTCTACTTCTGCTCCGGCGTCGGCCTAGTAGACTCTGCTTCAGAATTTGCAGCTGTCTGGGGTTCCAGTTCTGCAGTCGTCAGGGGCTGCGTAGGCGCCTCACTGAAAACCGGAGAACCGGAGACAGGCCCAGCAGAGGCCTCGGAGTCTGGCTTGTTCCTAGGCTGCCTGTCCTTATCCTTGCGTTTTTTACGCATGACGGTCGTCGGCTGCTCCAACGGCATGATACAATTAAATTTCCTACCAAAGTAATGTCGTGCGAAGTCAAAACGGTGTTTGATAGTCCGTTTATTAAACCTAGCACAAAACCGACAACCTGTGACGTTGTGGTCTGGGCCTAGGCAAGGAATACAATAAGAATGGAAGTCCTTATGAGGTATTTGCTTCCCACAAGAAATGCAATTGTTAACTTTTTCTGACATCGGACTGAGGCAAGAAAAGGTTCCCCAACGAGGTACTTAGCTTTATTGAAGACTTCGGACTGAAATTCGAATCGAAAATCTCAGATGTCGGCCGACCGGCACTTGCAAACTGCTTCTGCTTCGGGCACCGCATGGCAAGAAAGACTGAAGAAAATGGTGTCGGATGCCTCTTATATACCCCTGGCACTCTGACATCAGGGAAGAAGTGACAGCAACCGACGCCGGACCAAGACTTTGGAACTCAGGACGACTGAGGGACCACCTGACGGCAGGATAACCCAAGTGTGATGACTGCAGCAGGGTAACACGATGAACATCAGCAGTGGCAAAGCCAGCTCTGGATTTAGAGAAGATTGGTAAGTGATCATGCTTGGTGAAAGTATGAACTGAACTCCAGGTAGCAGCTTCTAGAATATCCCTGGTAGGCACACCTCTGAGGAAGGCTGTTGAAGTAGATGCAGCCCTGGTGGAATGAGATCCGATCCCCTGGGGGACAGGATTTCCATGGTGTTTACAGCAGAAATTAATGCAATGGCTTATCCATTTAGAAATGGTTTGTTTTGAAATAGCCTTCCCCTCTGCTCCTGCAGCAAATGCTACCATCAGTTGTTCAGATTTTCTTCGAGATTTAGTCCTGTCCAAGTAGAATCTAAGTTGCCTGTGTACATCCAATGAATGCAGAATCTGCTCCCCCTTGTTCTGTGGATTGGGGAAAGAAAGTTGGCAAATGAATGGACTGATCAAGAGCCACACTGGATACCACCCTTGGGCATGAAGGATGGAATGGTCCTGAGTGACACCCTGTCCGCATGAAAGATGATGAAAGGCTCCACTGCCATAAGGGACTGTAATTCAGATGCCCTTCTAGCTGAAGTGATTGTCAAAAGGAAAGCTGTTTTCCAGAAAAGAAATTTTAAGTCTGCAGTAGCAGCTGGCTCAAAAGGAGGTAGAGTGAGCTACTCCAATACAAAGTTAAAGTCCCAGGCAGGGGTTGGAGCCCTCCTGGGTTGGTCTCAAGTTTTTGGCCCCTCTGAAATACTGCTTTAGCAGAGGATGAGAGAAGACGGGTGGTTCTGTGTTGTAATGAGCTGAAATGGCTGAGGCGTGGATTTTTATGGAGGAGAAAGACAGGCCCTTGTGAAGCATCTCAGTTAAGTATTGCAAAATCTGAGGTAAATTGGGCACTGTTTGCGCATATCCCTTGAGATTGATTCCAGGCACAGAATCTCTTCCATTTGTCAGCATAAGATTTTCTAGTACTAGGTCTTCTCGCCTCCAAAATGACATCCCTCACAGGTTTGCTGAGGGATGCGCCAAGGGAGAGTTTAAATGATTAGCCAAGCTTCAAGATTCAATGTTTGGAGCTGAGGGTGCAGAATTTGGTTCTCCTGCTGAGACAGTAAGGAAGGTGTCCGAGGCAGGTGCCATGGGGAAATTAGTGACCCACTGCGCAGGAGTGGGTACCAGTGTTGGCAAGGCCAGTCTGGAGCAATCAAAATAATTTTTGGTTTGTCTTGTTTGACTTTTAGTACAACTTTGGAAAGGAGAGGCAGAGGGGTAAAGGCATAGACTGATAGGTTTTTCCAGCTGAAGGACAGAGCATCCATTTACCAGGCTTTTTTTATGAGGAGTTCTTGTGTAAAATTTGTCCAACTGACAGTTCTGGGTTGAGCCAAAAAGATCTATGTCTGGGCTCCCCCATTTGCGTGTCAACATGTTGAAAATCCGTGGTTCCAATTTCTATTTGTGTGGGTCCATGAGATTTCTGCTTAGTTCGTCTGCCAGACAATCAGCTTTCCTGGCAGGAATTGAGCTTGTAATTGTACTTGGTAACTCAAGGTAGTGTTCCACAATGTCATAGCTAGTCTGCAGAGGGGGTAAGAATGTGTACCCCTTGCTTGTTTATGTACCACATTACCGTGGTGTTGCCCATCTTTACCAGTAGTTGTCCTGGATGAAGGTAGTCCTTGAGGCTGTCAAGAGTATTCTGTACAGCTAGCATTTCTTTTTGATGGATATGAAGGTGCATTTGATTTGGGCTCCATTTGCCCTGAATGCACTTCCCTGCCAGATGAGCCCCCATGCACAGTCTGCTGCATCTGTAGTTATGGTTTGGGTGGCAGGGGGTGGTGTGAATGGCAGTCCCTTGTTTTGGTGGCAGGCTTCTGCCCACCATAGGAACTCTAGGCGCAGGCAAGGTATGACAGGAATCATTGTTTCCAGGCTGTGACAATGTTGACTCCATAAACTTTTTAACTACCACTGAAGTTTCCTCATATGCAGTCTTGTATATGGAATTAGAAGAATGCAGGAGGCCATGAACCCCAAAACTTGCAGTATTTGTCTTGCAAATATAGCAGTGTTTTTGTGGCCACCTGTCTGAAGTAAGTCACCAAAAGAATTTGCTTCTCTGGCGTAAGTAAAGCCATCTGGGCAGTTGTATTCAAGCTTGCACCCAGAAATGTAATTTTTTGAGAGGGTACCAGTTGTGATTTATTTTCGTTTATGGTGTACCCTAGATAAGATAGAATCCTTTTTACAAACGCCAGATGTTTTAGCAGAGCGGCCTGGTTTTCTGCCTGAATTAGACAATCGTCCCGGTATGGATATATTTGAATATTTCTTAGTCTGCAAAATGCAATTACTGGAGCCAGGCACTTTGTGAATACCCTGGGTGCAGTAGACAAGCCAAAGGGCAGTGCAGAGAACTGGTAATGCATGTAGCCCTGCTTTGAAGCGTAGGTATCTTCTGCAAGATTCCCTGATTGGGATATGCAGGTAAGCCTCTTTTAAAACTAGAGTTGCCAACCAGGCATCTTTGCCTAGCATAGGAAGCAACTGGTGAAGAGTCAGCATCTCGAATTTTGGAATGTCCAGAAATGTGTTTAGAGTAGACAGGTCCAGAATTGGATGCCATGATTTGTTTTTTTCTGGGTTCCAAGAAAAGTCTGGAATAGAAATCTTGTCCCTTTTCCTCTTCTGGTACCAGCTGAATAGCCCCCAAGTTTAGGAGGGAAAGTACTTGTTTCTGAGCCTCTGCCCACTGATTTGGGGGCAGGTCTGGCCACACATTTGGCAACCTGTGGAAGTGAAATCTGTATCCCTGGGACACTATATTTAAAACCCATTTGTCATGGGTTATAAGTTGCCAGTTTCTTGAATAAAGAGCCAGTTTCCCCCCCCCCCCCAAAGGGGCAGCTAAGAGGTAAGTGCTTGGTAATTTTAAAAGGAAGTCATTGAGACTGTTTACCATACGGTGGTGCCTTGTTGCTTCCAGATTTGGAAGTGATAGCACCCCATTGCTTAGTTCTGAAAGTCCCTTGGGACTGAAACCTGCTGCTTTTGGAATGTCTGGGTGTGGCTGGAGGGTCTCTGGAAGGAGCTGGAAAGGACCAGTTCTTAGTAGGCCAGTCCCTACTAAATCTAGAAGGTTGTACTTGTAAGAAACCTTTCACAGTTTACATAGATTTAGCTTTATCTTTCATCTTTTTTAGAACTTCTTCAGATTTATTGCCAAACAGGCGGTCCTGCTGTAAAGGAGCATCCAATAGTTTTGCTTTAACATGATCAGGCAGAGATTGCTCCTTAAGCCAAGCATGCCTTGTAAGCACAGTCCCAGTAACAGCAGCCCTGCAAGAGGCCTCTAAAGAATCAAACACACATTGCAAAGTATGCTTTCCAACTTGTTCAGCTGAATGCAGTAAATCCTGCAAATCTTTATTCTCCACACAGTAAGAAATAGGTTCATAGGTTCATACTAGGCTATCTGCCCTAGGGCATTTATAAGCCTAGCCAGAGTTGTGTGGCTTTCACCACCCCTTAGGTTGAAGAATACTATACCCATTAGTTTGCCGTGCCTCTGTCCAGCAGTGATACAGAGATGATCCCCGGGGTAAACCTACGATCTCCCATCCACTGGTCAAGATTCCTCTTGAACAGAGCCAGCGAGGTGCTCTCTCTCACATGGACCGGTATTCTGTTCCACAGCATAGGGAGTCTCTGGGTGATGAATCTGTCCCTCCAGCACGTCCTATTTATATCCGTGTTGAGGTTTAAGTCTCTTGCTCTTGTGGCTCTGGTGGATTTGGATTTTTTGAGGTGGAGCATGTCCATTAATTCCGGGTTGGACATGGCCTTGTATGTCAGGCACAGGTCACCTCTGAGCAGGCGGTATGCGACTGAATAGAGCTGAAGTTTCTTCAGTCAGGCAGCATATGGCATATTTTTGAGCCCCTTTATCCTTTTGGTGAGGAACTTTTGGGGTTTTTCCAATTGCTGCAGGTGTTGGGTAAGATACATTCCGAATGGGCCATTGTACTCCATCATTGGTCTGATAAGTGAAGAGTACAGGGGAACAATGACCTCCCTTGATCTGGATGTGAATCCCTTCATAATCAGGTGGGCAATGTAGAAGGTCCTCCTAACCACTTTGGCAATGTGAGTGTCAAAAGAAAGGTTACTGTCAACTTGGGTCCCCAGGTCCCTGATAACCTCTTCTGTGCTTAATGGATTGCCACCTATGTGGTAACTTGGGGTTACCTTGTTTTACCAAAGGGTATGACTATACATTTTTGGCGTTTAGCTTAAGGCCATGGCTCTGGCACCAGTTATCCGTTTCTATGAGACCTCTCTGAAGGATATCTGTGTCTGATGGATTTTCAACTATGGTGCCCAGTTTGCAGTCATCTGCAAACTTTGTCAGCCACAATCCTCCTATGTTTGCCTGCACTTCTGAAAAGTAGATGCCGAACAAGAGGGGCCCAGGACTGAGCCCTGTGGGACACCGCTTGTGAACGGCTTGGAGTCTGACATGGCACCAGCAACTCTAACCCTGTGGGTTCTGTCCTTGAGCCAGTTTGCAACCCATCTTGTGACATATGGGTTTACATTTAAGCTGGTGAGCTTTTCTATGATACCCGAGTGGGGTATTGTGTCAAAGCTTTGCAAGGTCAAGGTAGGCTGTGTGAACTGCCTTACCCTCATCAATGGCCTTGGTGACTGTTTCTAAAAAGTCGACCAAGTTCAAGAGGCATGATCTGCCCTTGACAAAGCCGAATTGGGTAGGATCCAATGTCTGTAGGTCCCCTATGTCTTTATTTATGAGTTCCATTATGATCCTCTCCATAGCTTTGCAGACCAGGCTTGTTAAGCTTATGGGCCAGTAATTACCAGGGTCCGTATAAGCACCGCCTTTGTGGAGTGGGACCACAGTTGCCGTACTCCACTCTTTGGGTACGTATCCTGTGGTAAGGCTAAGATTAAACAGCAGCCTTATGTGTGGGTTTAGTTCCTCATTGAGTTTGTGTAGCACACAGCCGGGGACACCATCCGGTCCCACTGATGCTGTGTTTTTAGCTTTAGAGAGAGCAGCTCTCACCTGGGCATTTGAGATGATTGGGAGGCTACACTCTGCTGGGATAGATATTTCTCCTTTTGGGGGGGAGGGAGGGGAGAAATTTTCACTGAGCCTGTCTGCCAGTATGTTTGTGAGCCTGTCTGCCAGTATGTTTGCAATGTCTGTGGGTTCAGTGATTTTTGTATCATTTTGGACTAATTCTGAGCATATCTGGGAGTTTCCACCCAGATTTCTAACATAGCTAAAGAAGGCCTTATGATTGTCTTTTGAGTCCTTGGCGATTTTTCTCTCAAAGTTGGCCTTGCAAGATTTTATGAGTGATCGTAGTTTTTTACTAGTATTGATCAGAGATGTCTTCCCTTTTAGGGATTTTGCTCCATCTTGTAGTAGCTTTCTCCTCTTGTTGTAAAGTTTGTTTATGGCTGGGGTCCACCAGATTGGGCGCTTGCCTTTGGTGGAAAGGGTCTTGATTTTATTTGGGATTGCTTGATCCATGCAATCCTGGAGGTGCTCGTAGAAAGCATTTGTAAGGGATTCAGCAGCGTGGGTTGTGGTTTCCAATGGCTCAGGGGCCTTGAAGGATACCACACCAGTCTTAAGAAGTGTGAAGCTGGCTTTTGAGAAGTTCTTCACTGTGGTCTTTTTTGTGGGGGGGGGGGGCGGGATGTGGATCTCTAGTGAGATTAGTTTATGGTCTGATCTCACCAATGAGGGATATACTTCCGGTGTGGAGCATTTTGTCCCCATGTTTGTGATGATCAGGTCTAGTATATTTTCACCTCTTGTGGGAATGGTGACAAGTTGTTCCATAGCATTTGAGTTTATGAACTCCAGGAACCTTTGGGCTAGGGTATTGGGGCTTGAGTAATGTTCCCAGTCTATGTTTGGGTAGCTGAAGTCACCCAATATGATGGTGTTTGGAGAGACATTTATACTCTCCAGTGTCTTCAGGAAGGCTGTGTGTGGTTCCTGAGTTTGAGAGGGTGGCCTGTAACATGCTACAAACTGTAGAGCAGTTTTGCCTATGGTTAATTGCACCTGAATGGTCTCTGATGCTTCGTGAGTTGCCACCAGCCTGGAGGTGTGGGTATCCTTGATGAATATGGATACACCCCTCCTTTTGTGGTACGGTCCGGGTTTTGGGGCCGGAACGCATGATATGAGGTAAAACCTGATAGTGCGGGTGCTCTCAGGAGCCTTGAACCAGGTTTCAGTCACAGCACAGACATCGATGTTCTCCATACTGAGGAGGGCTTGAGTGCATCTTGAGATTTAGACTTCTGGCATTGAGCAGCATTACCCTTAGTTTTTTCCATTATTGTTTTCTAGGGTGGGTTTAGAATTTGAGCCTTGTCTAAAAAAGGCACTATGGGGTGGCAAGAGCCTTTGCTACTATCCGAAACCCAGGGTGACAGGTGCAAGCCGTCCCTTGAAGCAGCGTGGCTTGTCAAGCATGTCATTCCAGGCAGACAGGCATTGGATCCCCTTAGAATGACACCAGAAATTAAGCCAATTATTAAAACTGATCATTTTGTCTCTGTATTGTGGCATCATTCTTGGTGAAGGTAGGATACTGCTCAGGGTCAGGGTCATACCAGCCTGGGCTACATAATCTGAGAGCTCCTTTATGTCTCTTTTCATGTAGTCCAGGGAGGTACGTCTCAGGTCATTCACACCGGCATGGACAATGACTGAGTCATACTTGTACTTGCTGTGGAGTGACTTGAGTGCTTGTGTTATGTGGCGGATTCTAGCGCCCGACAGGCAGCTTACTGTGACCCTCTCCTTGTTCAGTCTGGTGAGTGGGACGTCAGTGTGTCTGACTATGGAGTCACCTATGACAAGTGTGTCTGGCATTGTGTTTGGCCTTAAGGGCTGTGACTGATTTGCACAGTGACTTTGTGATCTATGTGTTGCTTGTGTTATGTCATGAGGTGGCAGTTGTTTGGGTGTCTGCTTTGGAGGCCTCTGCTGTTTTGGTAGATTTTTGATCAGTGCCTCCGAGTATGTCTTTGTGTGTTTGATTTGTAGTTGTGATAGTTCTATGTGAGACTGGGTTTATGGTGTGTGTGGTTACCTTCTCCTCCTGTCTGGTTTTGCCAGTCCTGAGTTGAGAGAGCTCAGCCTCCAGTTTGGCTATATAGTTGCATCTCTCGCATGTATTTGTGTTTTGTGGGAGGAGGAGAGGGTTGTCTGTGTACATGAGGCAATTGTAACATTGCCTCAATATTCCCAGATTCACCAGCTGAGCAGGAGAGGACTAGCAACTGACCCTTTGACATGCTAGAAGAAATGAAAAAGTTTGCTGTGTAACTGAGTCAGAAAGGACCAATAGGGAAGTGGGTACTCAAGGGGGTTTTAAGCTAGTGAAGTACTTTGTATAATATGGAAGTGCTTTACCTGACTAAAAAATGCTTTAGGAACAAGTGCTGAGCTTTACAGACAGAGAATAGACTGTTTAGATTACAAGTAGAGCAGTTCTAAGGGAAAAATGAAGAGCAGACTTTACGGAGCCAGAAATAGTTTAACCGGCGCTGCCCGATGGTGCTCTAGTGGCAACTCCGCGCTAAATGCAGAAAAGGCAATAAGTCAGTAGTACAGGCTAGCACACTTTAGTGGGCAGCCAAACAATTAAATTAAACAGCAAACAAACACTTTTCGACTTGAATTAGACTAATTTCGACTAAAATGTACTTTTAAGTGCAGATAATAAAAAATGCAGTAAATAACTATGAAAACAGTTAAAGCTTGCTGTTTAAGAAGTCCCATTACATGCTGTTGATATTTTAGCATATGGAATTGACAGTTTAAAGCCCTGATTGCTAAGGTTGCAAAAGTATAAACCCTTTTACCCCATCTATCCAGTGCCCCATCTATCTAGCGCCCTGGATTTTCTATCAGAAGGGGTAGGATTTTTAGCAGTAGAAGCCTTAATGCCCTTGGGCCCCTAAGAAATGGTTTCAGGGTCCGCAACAGGATTTTTGAAAAAGAATTTGTGAGACTCAGGAACCCTGTAGTACCTGTCTGGTTTGCTAGGGGCTGGAGGCAAGGAATCAGGGGCCAAGCTGGATTCCGAAAACACATCTTCAACAATGTCTAAAACAGGAGGTATAGCCAAAGGCCTATGCTGAGGAAGGAGGAAATCCTTATGCCTCTTTTTGAATTCAGAGAAATCCTGACTTTCCCAATAGAAATGCTCCCTTAAGGTATGTAAAGTTTCCCCAAAAGAAAAATCCTCAGGCGGAGAAGCAGAGGGAATGGAATCCTCTGCATCAGAGCCCTCATAAGTATGTATGAACAAATCCAGGTCATTAGAAGAGTCAGAAGGAACAGAGTCCTGTTCTGAAGATTCATATTTAAGTTCAATCCTCGGCTTCTTGGGGGGGGGGGGGGTTGACTACCCCTCGGCTTCTTGGGGGGGGGGGGTTGACTACCCCTGATTAGAGTAATTAAATCTTCAGCCATTTTGATCATTTGTTTTTTAGGCATAGGGGCCTGAACATGTGGCCTAGGCGTCATTTTTTTAGACATAGATCGAGATTTAGGCCTTAGTACTGAAGTTGGAGTCAGTTTAATATGCAAGTCTGTAGGCCTGAATACACCCTTAGAAGCCGGTACCTGCTCAGCGGCTCCGGACTCATCCATGTTAGAGACATCCGTGGGTTCCATATGTGAAGCATCTCGCGGCATACCGGACTCCGAATGGGTCTCAGTACAGGCCTGCGAATCAGAAGTAGCGGATATCAGGGCTGTGAAAGCGCCTCACTGAGTACTGGCGACTGGCTTAGGAGAAGTGTCGTCGGCAGTTTTGGACCTCAACGGCCTGTCTCTATCTTTTTCTTTGTGTTTTTTTGGTATTCGGGTAGTCGGACGGGTAACTGATGTCATTTTTGGATAATTAAAGATTATACCAAAATATTTAGAGGCAAAAATGTACCGACGATGGATAGTGCGTTGATTAAATAAAGCACAAAACTGACAGGAAGGTACGTCATGGTCAGGGCCTAGGCAAGGAATACAGTACAAATGAAAATCCTTATGAGGTATTTGCTTCCCACAAGTAATACAATTATTAACTTTTACTGACATCGGTAAGGAGCAAGAAAAAGTTTCCCCAACGGGGTGCTTAGCTTTTAGTTAAAGACTTCGGTTCTGAAATTCGAAAACGAAAATTTCAGGAGTCTGCCGACTAGCACTGCTTCTGCTTCGGGCACCGCATGGCAAGAAAGACTGATGTAATGGTGTCGGCTGCATGTTTCATACCCCTGATGACCTGATGTCATGGAAGAAGGGACAGCAACCGACGCAGGACCCAAGACTTTGTTAATCAGGCCGACTGAGGGCAACCTGCCAGCAGATTACCCAAATGTAATGACTGCAACAGTGAAACATGAAGAACATCTGTGAAAGGATCCAGATCCCTTTGAGAAGCCCAGATGAAAAACACTTTCATTTACTGCGGTAAAGCTTCCTGGTAGACTATTTGAGAGCTGCCACCAGAATAGTCTTGACCGGAGAAGATAAACCAGGAGTCCTACCTATCACAGGAACTGGAGCAACAAAGCAGTGAGCTTTAGACTGTCCAGGTTTGGATGTGTAACTCCCGAGGAGTAGGAGATGAGATCCGGAATCGGATCCAAGATCCATGGAAGAGCTAGATGATGAGACCAGAGGAAGGGAAACCATACTTGGCGAGGCCATAATGGGGCAATGAAGATCACTTTGCTCCCCAGCTGCAAGCCTTCTGGAGGAATTTCGAAATAAGAGGTAACGGGGGGGGGGGGGGGTAGGGGGGTAAGCATAGAGAAGACCGGGAGGCCAAACATGAACTGGTGAACTACCCCTGCGGGAAGGTTCAGAGCGAAGAACTTGCTGCATTTCACATTGGAAGGAGATGCAAAGAGATCGCAGCAAGGCCAACCCCACTCAAGGAAGATCTGTTCCACTACTGAAGGATTCACAGACTACTTGTAAGGCATCAGAATAGTCCTGCTCAGTTTGCCCGCCAATATGTTGGTCTGTCCCGGAATGTGCGTTGCTACCAGAAACCGGCTGGTTGAGATTGCCGATTCCCACACTCTCATAGGTTCGCAACAAAGGGGATAAGATCTGGTTCCTCCCTGCTTGTTGACGTACCAGGCTACTGACATGTTGTCTGACTGTACTGCAATAGTTCCCAGAGGGAAAAAGGCATGAAGGACCTGCAAAGCTAAAAGGACCGCCCTCATCTCTAGGACATTGATATGCAACTTGGTCTCGTTCAGGGACCACGTGCCTTGGACTGTCCTTCCTAAGCAATGCCCTTTCCCCATAGTTGTGTGGTGCCTGTGGTCACCGTGGCTTGGGAAGGGACTGCAATAAATGGACGTCCCTCGGACAGTTCCTAGGAGTGCATCCACCAGAGGAGGGACTACCTGCCAGTCCTGCTGATGTGTATTGGATGCATCAATGGCAGATCTAACCATGACCATTGGACTGCTAATGTCCACTGTAGTGTCCACTGTAGAACTCGCATATGAAGACGAGCACAGGGAAGAAGGGTAATTGTGGCTGCCATGGAACCAAAAGCCTGTAGTACCATCTCTGCTGACGGGAAGTGTGACTGAATGACCAGGGACACACTGAGTCATAAGCTCCGAATTCTCTCCAGGGTTAGAAAAACCTTCATTTGTAGAGGGTCTATCCTTGCTCCAATGTACTCTACAATCTGGACTGGGATGAGAGAAGATTTTGCTGTGTTGATAGTGATTCCCAGGTGGCCTGACAGGTTCAAAAAGTAGTCTCTGACTTGACAAAGTAGACGCTTGGTGGGAGCAACAAGGAGCCAATTGTCCAGGTACGGGAAGACCAGTCTCCCCTGAAGCCTCAGGTGAGCCGCTACAACTACCATGACCTTGGTGAACACCCTGAGGGCTGTGGTGAGACCGAAGGGTAGAGCTTGAAACTGATAATGATTGGCCCCTAGCTGGAAGAGGAGGAACCTCCTGGAATATCTGTGAATCTTTATATGGTAAAACAAAAACCAGGACGTCAGTAAAAAACCACTTTAATAGCGAGCAAAGCTTTCGGAAATAATCCTTTCTCAATACTAAAATACATGAGTACATTCTCAATATATATAGGTCCCAAGATAGTCACATGACCGACAGCCAAAATCATATGACCCACATTAAAGGCATAACAAGACATATATTAAAAGCTCTTAATACAAAATTTTTTAAAAAAATATATAAAAATACAAGAAAAAAATAATAATAAGAAAAATATAGATCAAATCACAGCTTAGTTCTACTAAGCTTAATCAATATAGGTTTAATACTAACCATACTGTTTAGGCCAGGAGGTGAGTCACTAGCCAGTCTTAAAATCCATCTATATTCTTTAGTTTCAAGGGCATTATTTATATCCCCACCTCTAACCGAAGGATGTATAGAGTCTATAGCCCTAAATTTAAATGTATGTCCATCTCCACAATCCAAAATGTGTTTATAGAGTGCATTTCTATCTACGTGCCTCCTAATATCTGATTTATGTTCTGTAACTATCAATACCTATGTTCCCACTTCATCTAAATTTGGTACATTTAAATGCCATAGCTGCTCCTGTTGTGAAAATATTTTTTGTGAAAACAGTGACCATTTTGTGCATCCAGTAACTAATAAGAGATTTAAGTTTCACACATTTGCAACATGCATCACTACACACATAGTATATCTAGCCACCTGCGTGGCATGTGATTCCTTCTATGTAGGCAAAACTACATGGAAGTTGAAGGAAAGAATTACAGAACATAAATCAGATATTAGGAGGCACGTAGATAGAAATGCACTCTATAAACACATTTTGGATTGTGGAGATGGACATACATTTAAATTTAGGGCTATAGACTCTATACATCCTTGGTTTAGAGGTGGGGATATAAATAATGCCCTTGAAACTAAAGAATATAGATGGATTTTAAGACTGGCTAGTGACTCACCTCCTGGCCTAAACAGTATGGTTAGTATTAAACCTATATTGATTAAGCTTAGTAGAACTAAGCTGTGATTTGATCTATATTTTCTTATTATTTTTCTTGTATTTTTATATATTTTTAAAAATTTTGTATTAAGAGTTTTTAATATATGTCTTGTTATGCCTTTAATGTGGGTCATATGATTTTGGCTGTCGGTCATGTGACTATCTTGGGACCTATATATATTGAGAATGTACTCATGTATTTTAGTATTGAGAAAGGATTATTTCCGAAAGCTTTGCTCGCTATTAAAGTGTTTTTTTACTGACGTCCTGGTTTTTGTTTTGCTATATATTGTTGGCTCTTGTGTTTTTGGAATCTTTATATGGTAGCACATGTTCTGGAGATCTATCGAGCACATCCAGTCTTTCTCCTGCAGATAAGGCAGGATGGATTGCATCCGAAACTTCTCTTTGGCAACTGACAGGTTGAGGGTGGAAAAATCTAGAATAGGTCTTAGGACCCCCGTCTTTTTTGGCACCAAAAAGAACTTGGGAGTAGATGCCTGATCTGGACTGGTCGTGGGGGACAGGTTGGATGATTAGTTTCTTTAGCAGCTTGTCTATTTTGAGTGCTGCTACCTCCCTTTGCACTGGTGGTACGTTGGGAGGTGTTTTGGTGGAAGAGGGAATTCCACAAAGGGGATAGAATAGCCTCTGGATATGATCTGAAGCACCCAACCGTCTGTTGATACGGACTCCCATGCCATTAGGTGCAACAAAAGACGACCCCCCCCCCCGACTGCATCCAGAGTACAACAGTCAGGCAACCCCTCAGGGCTGCTGCGCAGGCCTGTCCAAGAATGGTTCTAGAGACCCCACGTTCCTCGGACTCCCTCTGCCTCTGGGCCGGCGTCTATCAAAACCCCCCTTGCCTCTGGGGGAAGATTAGTCGTGAGCGTCCTGGGAATACTGAGACTTCCAGAACTAGATCTTCTTTTGCCCTCGCCAATTCCTGGAGAAGGATCTTTAAGGGTTAGAAAAGCGATTCCCAATGGCAGACAGTGTCTTCCCATCCTTTTCACTCTGGACCAATGTCTCACGAACGGTCTTCCTGAACAAGGAAGAACCATAAGGGGCATTTGCAAATGACGCCTTAAAGGGCTCTGTGAACTGACACAGCCTGAGCAAAGCGCGATGCCCCATGGCAACATCCAACCCGGCCACCCTTGCCGCTCCTTCGGTGGCATGCGAAAGGAGGCGCATGGACGTGTTGGACACCGCTTTTACAATGGCCATCTGCGTGGAGAATGTGCGCTTATCCTCTGGTGACATGGACTCCAGGGACGACACAGCTAACTCTTTGACAAGGTCGCACTGCAGTCTGGTAACATGTGCCAAGTAATTCAGCGCCCTTATGGAAATGGTAGGTGAGGCATACACCCACTTCCCTAGGCGATCCATCGTCCTGGACTCTCGGTCGGGAGGATGGACTGTAGAACTTTCTTGGGCTAGTTCTTTCTTGGTGGTTGCTACTACCACCATAGTGTCTACAGGGGACCCTTTGTTCCAACTTGGTCTATCCAAAGGGGGACTTAGCTCCATGGTGCCTGGTTCCTTTCATACCCGGAGGTGATAAGGTCCACCAATGGATCTGCGAGAGGGGGCACTCAAGAAGTAGACAGGCCTATGCCGAAGGCCTCCAGAAATACCGACTCATCCAAGGTAGGCTTGGAAGCGGACCCCCCCCCACCGTCTGCGTAGAATTTCCATGGTGTCTCCAAAGGAGACATCGTTGGTGGGGTGATCTGGAGGAGCCTTCCCCCTCCTTCAAGTTGGTGTCCTTGCTGAGGGACTCTGGGGCAGAGTCCTTGTGCCTCCTTTTGCATGACCGTTTGCGAGGAGCCTCTTCGGTGGGACTGTCCGAAGCAGACTTGCAAACCGTCTGTTGTTCCGCAAGGGGAGCTGCCTGGGTCACTTCAGGCACGTGTTGTCCCTGAGTGGACAAAATAGCCGAGGACGCATCCAGAGTGGAGGAAGCCGGGGTGGAATCAGAGGAAATAGTCAGAGGTCTCGACGTACTTGAGAGGACCCTTTCCACCACATCAGCTGCAGAAGGAGAAGGAGCTTCCTGGGCCACTAGTAAGGAAGCTGCACTCCCCGGACCCGATGGGGGAATCGGAGCTGATCCCACAGGCGCAGAGATGCGAAAGGGGGACCATCACCCAACAAGTTCGGAGCCTATGGAAACCCCACCTCAGATCCGACATCCAGACTACGGCTCCAAGAAGTGCTCGGGTCCGAACCCGTTGGATCTGATGTGCTCAGGGCAATGGCTGGCATTGGGATACAAGGTACCATCGGTGCCGGCCCCCCGACTCAGAGACTTCTCGGATCCGAAAACTCAGATACAGGGGTTGGATCGGAGGAGTTGTTATTGGGGTGAAAAAAAGGAAGCGAGCTCCCCACTCCAGAGGGAGGGGGGTTGGCAAGACTCCCATCTGGATCTGGGTGCGAATAAATCTTCTCATCATTTTGTCCATCTCTGGTTCACTCAAACTTCTGGTGGGGCCAGAAGAAGAAGCCAATGACACCGAACCTGAAGGTCAGTGCACTGACACCCTGGAAAGTCTAGTCTCCTCTGGCTCCGGCAAGAACCTCGGTGACCGGAGCCGGGGAGTACTAGGCCTGGAAACCGTCTGAAGTTTCTGTGGAGGACCTGACTGGTCTGGGGACCTCTTCTTACCTTTGTCCTCATCCTTTCTCAGTATTTCCCCCTCAACAAGCCTCTGAGCAGGAGGATGAGTCCTGGCCTGGAAGGAGGAAGAGGCGGAAGTAGTAAAAGCAGTCACATTTCCTAAAGACAGGCTTATTCTGCTCAGCCATGCCCGAAAATAAAACAGAAAGAAACCAACGGTTTTCAGACCCAATTACGCACACACACACACACACACACACTATAGCAAAACTCTTAACTAAACTTTTTTTTTATGACACAACCCGAGGAAGGGGAGGTAAAGGAAAGGGAAACCCTGACCTAACACAATAAATGCTAAGAAAACGTTATGGAAACGAGCACCATGCCTGGACCTCCGAGACCACAATGCTAGGCGAAGCCACGGCAAATCAGATCTGAGGGAAGGAAGGAGATGGAGGGGTATTATGGGTAAGGGGAGGTGCTTGGATCAGATGCTGGTGAAACTGCAGTCTCTGATCCGTATACCCACAGGTTGAAGAGCAAATGAAGTAAACTACTTCAGACCAATAATGCAGGAGACAATACAAAGGACAGTAGCCTCTGGACACTAGTTTCATCATCTGTTTGTCACGTGGGAGAGCATGTCACACAGAGAGGTAAGCAGGGAGATTTGATCTTCTAACTACCTCCCGAGTATGACAACCACACAAAGTTTGTCACGTGGGAGAGCATGTCACACAGAGAGGTAAGCAGGGAGATTTGATCTTCTAACTACCTCCTGAGTATGACAACCACACAAATCCTCAAGTGCCCTGCACCACAGCCCTGGAGGGAGGGCTGTGGAAGCATTGAATCTACTGAACTCCTCTGTTCTTGGGGTGAGGACTCTTTTGGAAATCTCCTGTTCAATGGGAAGTTACAGGCCCGTTTTTAAATATAAATTGCAGGTACTCATCTAGTCATGGGAAAAGGTACTCTCAAAAATATAAATTTTATGCTAGTGGCTGAGAGCATCTTCATTATCTGTTTAGCAGTTTGAAATTTCTCCTTTGCCTGCAGTTCAAACAATATGGAACCCATCTTCTGGTGGGGATGGGGGAGGAAAATAACAAAAGTTGCTTATAAAATTGCAATGCCTCAGCAACTCATGCTGACATATGGAGCTGCTCAGTCAAATGCACTGTAAAAAAATATATATATAAATAAATAAATAAAAGGTCAAATGGAGAGGTTAGGTACTTAAGCCACATTTGCCAAATGGGATACTGGTTTCCTATGTAAACTTCCAAGTGGCACATTTTTCATAGCATCAAATACCCTCTCTACTAAATCACACTGAAATTGAGTCATATCAGTCAAAGTACTCAAATGGAAAGAGTAGTTAATGCACGCATGCATTTCCCAAATCAGTCCAATATACGTGACTCTTTGTTGGGAGGAGTATAAACCTTTGAACTTTCTTTTAAGGGTAGCAGCCAATATGATGAAATCAGCTATGGGAGTTTTACTCCAACCTTCACAGTCCTTCGGAGGCCACAGAATCTTGTCCTGTTCCTTTTACACAGATGCATCAACCTCAAATTCCTGTCAAGTCCTCAATATGACAAGGAAAACAATCCTGTTGATAGGAATGACAACCAAAGGTGTATGCAGGGCAGGGTGGAAAGCTTCCTGTAGGATTTTTTAGTCCATGGAGAATGGGGTCAACTGACCAAGACCCTGTTGGTGCATTAATTTCTCTCCAAAAATAGGGTTCTTAGGAGGTGAAACTAGGGAACTCTTGCGGTTATCCAGGTCTGTATCCTGGGTGATGGAGTCCAGATGCTTCGAACATTTCGTCTTCCTGGAACATTCAGAGGGGACTCATTCATCCAAGTACGAGACAGGCATCTACGTCAGATATCCTATTCCTGTGGTGGCTTTCCACTCCTCTGCCTCTACTGGGACAAGATAAGCGTGACAAGGTTTAAAATAAGTGGGGAACAGGGGAGGAGCACAGGTTGATGAAGATGAAGACTCCCAGGTAAGGTTAATCAACAGAGAGCTGCTTGTGAGCCAACTCCTATTGCTTGGGAACTGATGCTGGGGAAACTCAGCTCCGAATGAGTGTGGGATGTGGATAGAATTGGTGCCAACAGTTACCTATATAGATCTCCAAGTAGCACCTTTTTCAGAATATCATTTAACATCAATTTGTTTCACCTTTCCAGATGAATTTTGGAATCAAATTCCTTAAAAAATATCACTGTCAATATCCAACCATTTCATCCCAAGTAACCAAACAAAAGGGATGCTTGTCTTGAGGGAGAATAATCCTGTGCCCACAATGAGCAATTTCTAAAGACTGAGACCCTAGCCTCATTTATATTGGAAAACAGTCTAAAATAGTAATTAAAAGCACTGACAAGACAAAGTGAGCCACTAAGGGTACAGTGACAGTAAATAAAAAGTACAGTTGTCTCTCCACTTACCATAATTGTAGACATTTGAGTAGATCAATGTTACAATACTGATTCTTGGGTCTTCCTACTGTGCAGAAGCCTGTGGCCAGCCCAGACACCACAGTCTTTTCACCACCCCCCAGCTGGCAGAAGTCTGTGCAGACAGATGTCCAAATGTCAGGTTATAAAAGAGGCATCAGCTGATGCCATCTTCAGGTCTTTCTTGTCAAGACTGCAGAGTCCAATGGTCCTGAGGAATTATACAACCTTTCCATACACCCGGAGAATAGAACAAGGAATCTGACCTACAGAGAAAAAGGGATGAGATGCTGATAAGGGAGACCCAACACAAGGAACGAATCAAGAAGGGAGACAAGGTGGGAAAGGGTACCGCAAAACTGATCTACTCGAATATCTACAGTTACCATGTTCATCACATTTATTGTTGCAGTACTGATTCTTGGGAAGTCTCCCAGAGCTTTTAAGATGGTGGTAGGAGAGAACTATTAGCTGGAGACAGGAGGCTCTGCAAAATGGCAGAGGAACACCCAGTTCCAGACCTGGAAGCCAAGCCAAGGTGGTAATGTTTTGTGAAGCCGGAGAGAAATGACTAAGTTGCAACTTCTAGAATGGCTTTTGTGGGTGCCTCTTAAAAAAGTAGTAGTGATAGATTCAGGACTGGTGGAACGAGCTGTATGGAAGTTGTTTGCCACTATGACAATAAAAGAAGTGATGTAATTAGCAATACATTTAGAAATTGTCACGAGTTTTCCTTGTTTATCCTCAGCAAATGCTACCAACAAGTTGGTTTGATTTGTTTGAGAAATCGGTCCTGTGCAAGTAACATCTCAGCTGTCTGTGTACATCTAAGGAATACAAGTTCCTTTCTATCTTGCTCACTAGATTTGGGAATAACACAAGATAGATGAATGGCTTGACTCAAGAGCAATTCGGAAATCAACTTAGGCATAAAAGAGGGGTTGGTTCCAAGGGTGATACTGTCCTTGTGGAACATAAGGGAATGAAAAGGGGGGGGGGGGGGGGGGTTAGGTGGCATCTTGAGATGGCTGAGGTATGAACCTTGATGCTAGAAGAGGATAACTCTCGCTTGAATATGTAGGTGGAATTCAAGTACTTGAGGTATGTTACGCCTATGAATATAGAATACCTTTGGACTGGCACAAGAAAGAAAACAATTTCAATTTAGCTAAATGTGACTTTCTAGTGTTTGGTTGTCATGCCTCTTTCAGAATGGATAGAACATCCTGAGAGCAGGGTAGAAATGATGGTGTCAAAATCCAGTCTTCCAATATGTGAGCTGGCGAGTTGTCAGGCTGGAGTGAATTACAAACCTCTTGATCTGGGTGAGGTCTGTGACCAGTGGCACAGTTTTGGTCTCACCCCCAGTGAGAAGGGAGACCTACTGTTGCCTGGACCAGAAAGGAGCACTTATGACAATTTTGGGAATGTTTGACCCTACCACCTTTAGAATCACTGCGGGAATGCTGGATATCAATGGAAAAGAATACAGGAAACAATCCCCCCAGCCTTCCCTTAGGAAATATCATTAAGTACAATTCCCACAACTATCACTAGGAAACAGATTAATGTTCCCAAGGCCAAAAAAACTGCATTGATGGGCCCCAACAATATCTCAAGTTGCTTTCAAAATAGCATGATACATGACCTATCAGGCTCCCCTGGAATCACTATTTAACTGTAGTTCTCAAACAGGCTTCGTGTCTCAGAAATGGAGAACAGAAACAGTAATTTCTATGCACAAAGGTGAGCCATCCAACGACCCTGGAAACAACAGACCCATTAAGTCTCAATAATCTCATATGCAAAGCCATGGAAAGAATTATCATGGAAATTATCAACAATGACACAGGACACCTCCTGACACTTGACCAGCCCTGTTTAGTTTTGGCAGGGGCAGATCATGCCTACTCATCCTCCTGGACTTCACTGAGAGAGTCGCCAGCGCAACAGACAAGGGCAAAAACGTTTACACTGCTTACCTTGACCTGGTCAAAACATTTGACAATACCCCACTATGGCATTGTTGACAAACTCAAGAGATTCAGTATAAACCCTTAATGTCACCATGTGGACAGTCAGCCGGTGCACAGACAGGACCCAGAAGTTAGAATTGGGGAGTCCATCTCTACAAAGAAGCCACTCACCAGTGCTGTCCCCTCAGGGATCTGTCCTGGGACAGCTCCTATTTGGCATCTACTTCTCTGAAGTCAAGATCAACGTCAATGGATTCTGGCTGACCAAATGTATAGACTATTGCAAATCAGGAGCAGTTATAGAATCCGCCACCAACACTAATGTTCTCCAAGAAGGGCTGACACAGACAAATAAGTGGTGTCAGAGCTCTGGACTAAACTTAAATGTCAAGGAATGCATAGCAGTATTCCTCAGGAATTCAGCCACCCCTGGTAATTACTATACTGACAGCACATTCCTAAGAGTTAACCCAGTAGTCAGGGGACTTGGTGTCACACATAGACAATAACATAGCCTTTGACCACCACATGTCTATGTTAGTGAAGAAATCATTTTATGATGTGCAACTTATAAACAAAGATAAGGCATCTAGGTCCAGGGAGTCAGTGTTCCACTGTATTTGGCTCTAATCACATCTGTCATTAAGTAAAATGTAGTCTTTACAACAAACAAAGATTTCAAGCACAGGCAACAATGCCCCTCTAGCCTGCGAATATACTAAAATAATTTTCCCAAAATAACTGTCCAGGCTCTTCTTAAAAATATCTAAACTAGTGCTTGCTTTACTGTAATTTAGTAGCTGATTCCATGTATCAGCTACTTTTTCAGAGAACCAATTAGTACATGTCTTATTTCTAAAGAATCTTCTACATAGGTTGTCTGATGATTCTCTACTACTTTCGGATAACCCCAAACATTCCCAGAGGTAGTTGCCTCTAAATGCCCTATATACCTTAAAAATATCTCCTCTTATCTTATGAGACACTATACAAATTCAGATATTTTAGTCTTTCATAATAACTTAAATTTCACATCCATGGACACCTTTGGTATATTTCCGCTGTTCTCTTTCCATTTAACTCGCATTTTTTCTTACATGGTTTCCATATTGTTAATCCATGCTCAAAATCAGTGTAGTGTAACAAAAAATGACTTCATTATTTCTGATTTCCTACACTTTACAAATCTTTTACACAACATATAGTTCTATAATTAGAAGTTATGTCCTTACCATAACGTTCCATGTGGAGTGTTCATCTCGCCTTTGTTCTTACACATGGGTTCGGAGCCGATCCTCGGCTCCGTGTCGGCCGCTTGCAAGCTCTGCATCGAGAAGAAGCTCGAGACCAACCTAACTCCCACAATCCCCCTCTGCCTTTACCTCAGATCTAGTTTGCAAGCAAACCAGCAGTCAGAGAGAGAGAACACACTCATGCAAAAAACTACATAACTGCAAGAACACTTATAGCTATATATACATATGTACATACATATATACACAACAACTGCGGATGCAGAAGCAGAATAACCCAGACCAGGCACCAAACTGTACGTTCTTCCTGAGGGCGGGAGGGTGGGAATGTAAGAACAAAGGCGAGATGAACACTCCACATGGAACGTTATGGTAAGGACATAACTTCTAAATGTGAGAGTGTTCGATCTCGCCGTTTGTTCTTACACATGGGTAGCGTCCCTAGCTCCATGTTCCTGAGGAACTCATGGGAGAACGTTCTTGAGCACAGTGGAACCAAAGGATGCCCTGTCCCTAGAAACCCTGTCCACCTTGTAATGAGAAATGAATGTATGTGGTTTAGACCAAGTGGCAGCTGCACAAATAGTGTCTAATGGTAAGCAAGCTGCATGAGCCAGGGATGTAGATACTGATCTTGTAGAGTGCCCCTTGGGTTTGGCAGGTAAAGTTTGTTCTGAAGTAGCATAAACAAACATAATGCAATCAGTTAGCCATTTGGAAAGGGTTCGTTTAGTAACTGCTACACCTTTCCTGCTGTCCGCAAAGGCTATAAAAAGTTGATCTGATTTCCTGTCATCCTTTGTTCTATCCAAGTAAAATCTAAGTAGTCTATGAACATCTAACTTGTGTAACATATACTCCAACTTATTGGAGTGATTTTTGAAAAAGGTAGGGAGTTCAATGGATTGATTAATGTTATTAATAGAGCAGACTTTGGGGAGGAAGGATGGATTAGTGCTAAGAGATACTCTGTCAGAGTGAAAGATCAGATAAGGGCGTTTAACAGAAAGAGCCTGAAGCTCTGACACCCGCCTAGCCGATGTAATGGCCACCAAAAAGAGGGTCTTCCACGACAAATACTTCAATGGACAAGAGGAAGCCGGTTCAAACGGAGGCAACATCAATTTAGACAACAAAAGGTTCAGATTCCACGGAGATGTAGGAGTTCTAACTGGTGGTCTAATATGAAAAGATCCTTTTAAAAAGGCCTTACAAAGTCTGTGAGCCATAATAGGTGCCCCACATTCTTCCACATGAAAGTTGGAAATGGCAGCCAATTGTACTCTTAAAGTGGCAGGAGAAGCTCCTTGGTGGAACAACTCTGTTAAAAACTCCAAAATCTTGTTTAAAGGAGCTATAACTGGATCCAAATGCTGTGTATGTGCCCAGAAAACAAAGCGCTTCCATTTACTAGTGTAGGTCTTTGTAGTGGAAGCTTTATGAGAAGCCACTAGTATATTCTGAACTGCAGGTGAAAGAAGATCAGACCTGGCTAAGTAGGGAAGCGGAGCAACCAAGCTGCTAGATGGAGTGACAAGAGCGAGGTGTGGGGAGCCCCTGACGAGTGGATCAGTAGATTTGGCACTGGGTCCAGGACCAGGTCCCCGAATACGGTGTGCCAGAAGAAAGGGAAACCAAATTTGACGAGGCCAGAATGGGGCAATGAGGATAATCGTCCTTTGCAGGTTGTTGGCTTTCTGCAGAAACTTTGCAATCAGGGGAAAGGGAGGAAAAGCGTACAGGAGACCCGGGGGCCAATCGTGAATCAGCGCATCCCTGGGGACTTCCCCTGGAGGGGGTAATAGGGCAAAGTAGCTCCTGCATTTGGCGTTCATTGGAGACGCAAAAAGATCGCAGGAAGGCTGGCCCCACTTGCGAAAAATCTTCTTCGCAACTGACTGTTTTAGGGACCACTCATGAGGCAACAGGATTGCTCTGCTCAGCCTGTCGGCTATGACGTTGGATGACCCCGGGATGTGCGTTGCTATCAGAAAGCGACCCGTGGACTCCGCCCATTGCCAGATTCTCATGGCCTCTCTGCATAGCTGATAGGACTTGGTTCCCCCTTGTTTGTTTATGTACCAGACTACGGACATGTTGTCCGTCTGAACTGCAATAGTCCCTAGAGGAAGAAGGGGAGCAAAGTGTTGCAACGCTAAAAACACTGCCCTCAACTCTAGAACATTGATGTGCAGATTGTACTCTAAATTGGTCCATTCACCTTGGACTGTCTGTCCCTGAAAGATGCCCCCCCACCCTATCAGGGAAGCGTCCGTGGTCACCGTAGCTGTCGGCGTGGGTAGCACAAATGGTCTTCCGCTGGAAAGGTTGCAAGTCCGAAGCCACCAGGCTAGGTGAGATTTGCATGTATTTGTGATCAGAATTTCATGTGTCAGAGGTAGCTGTTGGAACGACCATTGTGCAAACAGTAGCCATTGTAGAACTCTCATGTGCAGTCTTCCCAATGGTATCGCAATGAGAGAAGCTGCCATGAGACCCAAAACCTTTAGAACCAGTTTTGCTGGGGACTTTCTGGATGACAGAAGGAGAGAAATGTGGCTTTGTAGTGAGGCTATCCTTTCTGGAGGAAGTCTTAGAATTAAATGATACGTATCCAATTCTGCTCCTATGAATGAGATATGCTGTGATGGCTGTAGTGAAGATTTTTCGAAATTTACGGAAATTCCGAGATGAACACAAAGCTGCAGTGTGTAATCCCTGGCCTGAATGAGTTGACGCTTGGTGGTGGCACAAAGGAGCCAGTCGTCCAGATACGGAAACACCTGGAATCCCAGGCGTCTCAGGTGAGATGCCACCACTGCCATGCATTTGGTGAAGACCCTGGGGGCTGAGGTCAGACCAAAGGGCAGGGCTCGAAACTGAAAGTGGCTGGCTCCCAGCCGGAAACGCAAGTGATCCCTGGACGCCCTGGCCATTTTGATGTGGTAGTATGCGTCCTTCAGATCTATTGAGCACATCCAGTCATCCTTCTGTAAAAATGGAAGGATCGATTGAAGCGTGACCATTCGGAACTTTTCTTTCTTGACGAAGGTATTGAGGTTGCTTAGGTCCAGAATCGGCCTCCAGTCCCCTGTCTTCTTTGGAACTAAAAAGAACCTTGAGTAAGTTCCGAATCCTCTTTGGTCCGCTGGGACTGGTTGGATGACTCTTTTTTTCTAGCAGCTTTGAAATTTCTATAGCTGCAGGGTCTCGCAGATGGGGCGGCACATCTGGGCGTCTTCTCTTTGGTATTGGGGGCAATAGGAAGGGTATTCTGTAGCCTCTGGTAACAACGCTTTTTACCCAGTTGTCTGATGTAAGATTTTGCCAGGCCTGAGGGTATAAAGCTAAGCGACCCCCAACTGCCTCCAGAGCAGGACAGTCGGGCCTCCTCTCAGGAGTGCTGGAAAGGTTTCCCAGGGGGTGTATCCCTGTCACCTTGGTTTTGCAGACCCCCTCTGCCGCCAGGGCGGCGTCTTCCACCTCTGCCCCCTCCTCTGCCTCTAGAGGGGGCATCACCCTGTGTGCCTGGGAAAGATCCTTGGGGTTTTCGAAACCACATTTTTCCACCACGTTGCCCTTTGGGGTACGGTCTGGATGGGGTGGAAAAACGGACTCCGACAGCAGACAGAGTCTTTCCCTCCTGCTCACACCGGGTAAGGGTCTCCTTTACTTTGGGGCCAAAGAGAGTGGCACCATCAAATGGGGCGTTAGTAAAGGAAGACTTGAAGGCTTCCGCAAACGAGCATAAGCGCATCCAGGATTGTCTACGAAGAGCAATCGCTGAAGCTGCTGCCCTACTCGATCCTTCGGCTGCGTATGAGATCAGCCTCATGGACGAGTTTACAATGGATGTAAGGGTATTGAGATGTGCTGTAACTTTCTCTGAAACAGCAGCATCTGTAGTACCCTGGAGGGTATCTCCCAACTCTTTGATTAGATCTCTCTGTAGCCGTGTGAAGTGGGTCAAATAGTTCAGGGATCGCATAGAAAAAGCCGCTGAACTAAAAATGCGCTTCCCGTACCTGTCCATAGTCCTAGAATCTTTGATAGGCGGATGGACAGATGAGGAAGACTCTGACATCTCCTTTTTCGTGGCCGCTGCCACCACCATAGCGTCCACTGGTACTCCCTTTGTTAGAGAAGCCTTATCCTGAGGGGCAGTAATATACTTGTTAGGCTTTCTAGGGAATGGCTCCACCGTGTCAGGCGTCTCCCACGCCCTTCGAGCAATCAGCTCCATCAACTCATCGAAGGGCGGAGTGACCCAGGAGGAGGAAGGGCGAGCACCGAATGCCTTCAGCAAGACTGACTCATCCTCAGAAGGGGGAAGGGATTGCCAATCACCTCTCTGCTTTAGGATCTCCAGGATGTCAGAAAAAGAGACATCCTCTGAGGGTGACTTTGGGGACCCTTCTGACTCATCCAAGTCAGTGTCCGATGTCAATGATTCTTGTGGAGAATCTAAGTGTCTCCTCTTACACAATCTTTTCCTAGGGACTTCTTCGGGGGGAGCATCCGAAGAAGCCTCCGAGGAAGAGGGCACCCTCCAGGGGTGGCTGAGACACAGGTGCTCGACGCTTAGATGTAGCCGTGGGTGCAGAGGAGGATAACGGTCCTTTATGGGGAGGAGAAGCTGTTTCTGCTGATGTGGTTGTCTGGGTAGACAACACCTTCCTCATGAGGTCGAAGGCCCCCGGGTCCCGAGTCGAGGTATCTCCCGGTTCCGAAGAAATGGGAAGAATCCCCGAGACAGGCACCGAAGGCATCGACCCCGAGGACGGAGCCGAGTCGATCCGAGCCGAGGCCCCGAGAGGGAGGGTCGGAACCGAAACATCAGTCCGACTCTCGGTCCCGGAACCAAGGATGGATCTTTGGCTCCGAGACTCCGGTACCGGGTCCGACGGAGTCGAGGTGAACGGAGCCGACCGAGAGAAGGACGGTTCTGGCACTGAGGGCTCCACAATCAGCAGGTCAGCCTCTTCCGGCTCCGACGACTGGACAGGTCTCAGAGGAGGAACAGAAGGAGATAAGGGAAGGCCTTCGAGTCTCGACACCAACTGAGAGGAGACCGAGATGAGTTTGGATAAGGCCGTATTCTCCATTAACTTCTGCACCACGCGGTCTACATCGGTGTCGGAGAGGGGTCTGGAAGAGCGCGTCAAAGGAATCGAAGACGGAGCCGACCTCAACAGTGTCGGGGGAGGGAGCTCCGTCACCGGTTCCAAGACTCGAGGCTCGGAAACTGACAACAGTTGAACACTCGGTCCCGAAGTCTGTGGAACCGGTGATTGAACCTTAACTGAAGAGCTCGGAGCCGATGACCTGGGCTCCGACGTCTTCGATTCCTTCGAGGATTTGGATGCCTGGTCTGAAGCATCCAGAGCCTCCTGAAAAGTAGGTTTTAAAAGACCCCTATCCATAAGTTTCCTGCGCCTATCTGTCATGACCCTTCCACTGAAAGAATGACAAATTGAACAGTCTTCTTGCAGATGGAGAGGGCCAAGACAGTAGACGCAGGAACTATGATTGTCAGTCACTGACATCTTTTGCCCACATTGGCAACGTTTAAACCCAGAATTAGCTTTCTCAGACATTTTAAGTTAGAAACAAGTCAAGTCCAGTAAGAAATGTCAATTCCGGTAAATTAGTCAAATCCAATAAAAGGGTCAATCCGGTAGTCAATCCAGTAAAGGGTGGGGCTAGGCCCCAAGGGAAAACTCTGATAAAGTTTAAATAACTTTATATGGAACAGAGGATTCCTCGAAACTATAACACACACACACACAGTCTCTCAAATAACTTTTTAGCAAAGAGAAATTCTTAGAAATACAAGAAAAAATATATAAATCTTAGCTTAAGGTTGCTCGAGCTCATCAAGTGATGCGAACGCTGCAGCGGCAAACTAGATCTGAGGTAAAGGCAGAGGGGGATTGTGGGAGTTAGGTTGGTCTCGAGCTTCTTCTCGATGCAGAGCTTGCAAGCGGCCGACACGGAGCCGAGGATCGGCTCCGAACCCATGTGTAAGAACAAACGGCGAGATCGAACACTCTCACATCTATCATTAACAAATTGGTGAATATGAACAGAAAAACTCAGAGCTGGATCTACCCATATACCCAAGGTCCTTAAATGAATCTACAGTTTCAAAGTGTGCTATTTTAAATATTAACTTTTCAATTTATGTCTCCCAAATCTCACATGCTTAATTTTTGATGTACTTATGAGCATATTATCCTGTGCCGAAATGGTCAATCTAGTCAAGATTGTTTGCAGGCATGCCCTATCTGTAACACATGTACTCAGTTTACCCATTTTCAAGTCACTTGCACACAAACTGTAAAACACCTCAGATGAAAAAGAAAGATCTGAAAAATACACTCTAAACAAGTATGGGCCTAGGGTAGGGCCCTGTGGGACACACTGGCTGTAGCCTTGAATTTTACCTGTCTGATGCTGAATGCTACTTGCCACATCCTACATGTAAGCCTTGCAGCTATCCATCTTATCAACAATCATCAATACCTAGGTTGTTCTAACTTACTGATCAGTGTTTTGAATATGACTGTATCAAATGCTGAAGTTAAATCTATACAAATTACCATGCAGCACAATTTTTCATTCATAGCGGTTATTATATATTATAGAAAATCATGTTATAAGTGGTAATAGATCTATTTTCAACATATGTATGTTGGTATATGGTTTCACTTCCCAGTCTGACCAGTTTGACAATTTATACAATGAAACCTTCTCCATTATTTTTCCACAACATGAAAGAAACTTATGGGTCGGTATGACTCTGGGTTTATCCTACTCCCCAGTTTATCCTACTCCCCTGCCCCCTTAAAGACTGGTTTAACAACTGCAGGTCTACAATCTTGAGGAATTTCCCCATATTTACACAACCTAGAAAATAAGATGTCATTGTAGTGCAAGTTCATGCCAAAATGTTCTCAAGTCATTTTTACAAATTCCATCTCCTCCCTGTACTTTATCTGAATCCAATTTTCCAGTTCTTTTTCAACATAATCTAATTTGATTTCAGTAAGGGAGGTCACCTAGATGTCACTAGGAAAATTCATCACCATTTAGTGGTGTCAAACTGCTTTGCATAAGATTTTTGTAAATATATCTATAATCTCTTGTTTGAGAATACATTTTAGAATCTACACCACTCTCAATTTGTACATCTTTACTTCTACCAAATCTTATCTATAAAATAGTTTCCTATTATGATCAATATTTTTATATACATTTTCAATTTTTTTTTTTATCTTGTCTCACACTATGTTTAAGTTGTCTGCCCAGCTTGATTATTTCAGTTTTCAAAGTTGAAGTTTGATCTGTTTTTTTACTTATGTTGTCATGCACCTTAATCAAGTATCTTGTTCTTATGGAAATATGTCCTTAAGTTCTGCACCTATACCTTGAAGTTAAACTTTTTTGATAGTTTTGCATTTAAACAATTTCTCTTTCAAAACTTCCCACACTCCTGCAGTTTTTTCCACTGAACACATCACTGCAATTAGTTTTTACAGCAAATGTTTTGCTTCCATAAAATCCATTCTTAGTTTTCTATGCGCTAGTTTAAATTTCAGTTTAGAAGAATTATCTAGCAATAAATTAATCTTTATAACACCATGATCACCGCCCATCAATGGTGGTAAAACTTGAAGTAACAGCAATTTCTTTAGGAACACAATGTCTAGCATATTTCCCTTGTTAGTCTGAAGCAATTGTTGCTCCTGAACATATGTTGCAAATTTCCTTACTACTGCTGAAACAATATTATTCCAGTCTGTTTCTAGTAAATTTAAGTCCCCAGACACTATTATTCTTCCCTCGTGCATTTCATGCAAGAACTGTAAGAATTCCTCTAGGTCATCATCAATTTACTTTGGTGGCCTATACACTCAAACAACTGTTATATGTTCCACAGTTGTCTGTCACAGATTCACATTCTACAGTACTGGTGTTATCACTAAACATGTAACAATTTTTAGTCCCAATAACACCACCTCCACCTGATTTTTTGTTAGAATGTCTATTACAATAAAAACATTTATACCCTAACACAACTGGTTTCCAGTCATTGCTTTTTAACCATGTTTCACAAAGAATAACATCAATCTTGTGGAAACAAAGCAAATTTTCCAATAAAAAATATTAATGCTCCTAGCATTAACAACCATTAGAGATACATTAAATGTTGCTATCGATGAAGAGTTAAAATTACGACCTGGAAAAAATCCTACTGTTTGTTTGTCAAATACTGCAAAATATCTGCTGCCAAAAATTTTCTTCTTTGATCTTGACAAATGCACACCATCCCATCTAAAACTTGTTTGCCCAAAATTAGACTGGGATGTTCTACACGTTTCTATTTTTTAAAATAGTACATTTTTTCAAGTAGGTATTTACCCCCAAAATCTTTTCATTCACAGTGACTTGACTCTCTATATGGGCTTTGTGAAAACGGCCCTATCGCCTGTACAACCAATGGCATCTATGAGGGCTTTAAGCTCCCTAATAACAATCGGAGTCAGAGTGTTTTGGAGGTGAAAAGAGCGTTGGATAGAGTGATGTTTATGAAGCTGGAAACTGATGGTGTAATGATGACTGTTGTTAGTGCATACACTCAGCAAGTTGGGTGAGCGATGGGCTAGAAAGAAAAATTTTGGAATGAGTTAGACGAAGTGGTGGTGAGTGTACCCAAGGGTGAGAGACTGGTGATTGGAGCGGATTTCAATGGGCATGTTGGTGAAGGGAACAGAGGGGATGAGGAAGTGATGGGCAGGTATGGTGTTAAGGAGAGGAATGCAGAAGGTCAGATGGTAGTGGATTTTGCAAAAGGGATGGACATGACTGTGGTGAATATGTATTTTAAGAAGAGGGAGGAGCATAGGGTGACGTAGAAGAGTGGAGGAAGATGCACACAGGTGGATTATATCCTATGCAGGAGGGCCAGTCGTAAGGAGACTGTAAAGTGGTGACAGGGAAAAGTGTAGTTAGGCAGCATAGAATGGTGGTCTGTAGGATGATGCTGGTGATCAAGAAGAGGAGGACAAGTGTGAGAGCAGGTGGAATGACTGAGGTGGAGTTCAGTGAAGAGTTAACACAGGCACTGGGGGGGGGCATTGAAGAGTTACCGAATAGCTGGGTAACTACAGCAGAGATGGTAAGGGAGACAGCTAGAAAGCTGCTTGGTGTGACATCTAGACAGAGGAAGGAAGACAAGGAGACCTGGTGGTGGAATGAGGAAGTACAGGAGAGTATACAGAGGAAGAGGCTGGCGAAGAAGAAGTGGGACTGTCACAGAGATGAAGAAAGTAGACAGCAGTAAAAGGAGATGAGTCATATGGCAAAGAGAGAGGTGGCAAAGGCTAAGGATAAGGATAAGGCATATGGAGAGTTGTATGAAAGGCTAGACACTAAGGAGGGAGAAAAGGATCTGTACAGATTAGCTAGACAGAGGGACCGAGATGGGAAAGATGTGCAGCAGGTAAGGGTGATAAAGGATAGTGAGGGAAACATACTCACAAGCGAGGAGAGTGTGCTGAGCAGATGCAAAGAGTACTTTGAGGGGCTGATGAATGAAGAGAATGAGAGAGAGAGAGAAGGTTGGAAGATGTGGGGATAGTGAATCAGGAAGTGAAACAGATTAGCAAGGAGAAAGTACGGACAGCTATGAAGAGGATGAAGAATGGAAAGGCTGTTGGTCCAGATAACATACCAGTGGAAGCATGGAGGTGCTTAGGAGAAATGGTAGTGGAGTTTTAAACCAGATTGTTTAATGAAATCTTGGAAAGTCAGAGGATGCCTGAGGAGTGGAGTAAAAGTGTTTTGTACCTATTTTTAAGAATAAGGGTGATATGCAGAGTTGTAGTAACTACAGAGGGATAAAACTGGTCACAGCTTGATGTTATGGGAAAGAGTAGTGGAACCTAGGTTAAGAAGGGAGGTGGTGATTAGCGATCAGCAGTATGGTTTCATGCCGGGAAAAAGCACTACAGATGTGATGTTTGCTTCGAGAGTGTTGATGGAGAAATTTAGAAAGGTCAGAAGAAGTTGCATTGTGTCTTTGTGGACTTGGAGAAAGCATATGATAAGGGTGCCTAGAGAGGAGTTGTGGTATTGTATGAGGAAGTCAGGCGTGGCAGAGAAGTATGTAAGATTGGTACAAGATATGTACGAGGGTAGTGTGACAATGACGTCTGCAGTGGGAGTGACAGATCCGTTTAAGGTGGAGGTGAGATTACATCAAGGATCAGCCCTTTCTTATTTGCAACGGTGATGGACAGGTTGACAGACGAGATCAGACAGGAGGCCCCATGGACTATGATGTTTGCAGATGACACTGTGATCTGTAGTGAGAGTAGGGACCAGGTTGAGGAGACCCTGGAAAGGTGGAGATATGCTCTAGACAGGAGAGGATGGAAGGTCAGCAAGACTAAGACAGAATATGTTGTGTGAATGAGAGGGAGGATAGAGGAATGGGGAGGATGCAGGGAGTAGACTTGGTGAAGGTGGATGAGTTTAAGTACTTGGGATCAACAGTTCAGAGTAATGGTGAGTGTGGAAGAGAGGTGAAGAAGAGAGTACAGGCAGGGTGGAATGGGTGGAGAAGAGTGTCAGGAGTGATTTCTGACAGACGGGTACCAGTAAGAGTGAAAGGGAAGGTCTATAAGAGGGTAGTGAGACCAGCTATGTTGTATGGGTTGGAGACAGTGGCACTGACAAAAAGGCAGGAGTCAGAGCTGGAAGTGGCAGTGTTAAAAATGTTAAGATTTGCACTGGGTGTGCGTGACAAGGATGGACAGGATTAAGAATCAGTATATTAGAGGGTCAGCTCAGGTTGGACACTTTGGAGACAAAGTCAGAGAGGCGAGATTGCGTTGGTTTGGACATGGGATGAAGAGGGATGATGGGTATATTTGGAAAAGGTTGCTAAGGATAGAGTTGCCAGGTAAGAGGAAGGCCTAAGATAAGGTTTATGGACGTGGTGAGAGAGGACATGCAGGTGGTTGGTGTGACAGAGCAATATGCAAAGGACAGGAAGAAATGGAAACAGATGATCCACTGTGGCGACCCCTAACGGGAACAGCCTAAAGAGAAGAATAACAGTCAAAGAGAGCCTTTGTGGATAAGATCATTTGTACCAACATGAATAAAAAATGATCCATACTTCCTAACATTAAGGCATTCTAAGGCCTTTTTTGCATCCTTTATTTTTGCTCCTGGCAAGCATAAGACTATTTGATGCTCATTTGACTCTGCAAATATAAGTATCAGTTCCTCCAATAACAGAATCTCCAATGACAAGGACATCTTTTCTGACTAGAACTGAAGAATCCTCAACTTCTAAATCAGTAATATTTGTTCTATCAACTGTTAGAAAGGAATGATCCTTGTCACTATTAGTCTTTTTAATCCCACTTTTTACATTGTTTATTAAATTTAGAATAATATCTGCGGTGGTGGTGCTACGGTAGCATTGTTGCCTCACAATAAGACGCTGTCAGGTTCGACTCAGAGCGTCTTCTGCGTGGAGACATGCGTGAATGGGCGTACCTTCGTTGAAGGTTGTGTGTCAGGGCTAGCAACTCGGTATGTAAAAATCAACTGCCAATCATTAGCGGACTGGAGTTCCGCTGTGGCGACCCCTAACCGGGAAAAGCCAAAAGTCACATTACATTTAGAATAATACAATTCTCATCCAGCTGGCTTTGTACATCTACAGATGTCAACTTCTGTCTTCCTCCTCATTTTTCTTTACAGTAATGTTCTTCAATCCTTCCAATTTCAATTATTTTGATTTCTTCTTTTTCACCTGCCCCTTGCTACATTCTCTTTTGGAAAAATGCATTTTTCTGTAGGCTTTCTGGCAGAAAAAAAAGAAGTTATGTGCTTACCATAACGCTTCATCTGAGTTGTTGCTTTTCATTTGTCTTCAACCTATGGGACTCTGATCCGGCACGGATCTGACTCGGCCATATACTCCAGCACTGGAGCCAAAAATCAGAGCTCCTCCCCTACACATAATGCCCTACTCTCCCTCCACCCCTCAGATCAAGTTTGCTGTAGGACAGCATCAACTCACCCACAGCAGAAAAACTTAATCCCTGACCAATGAAGGGATAGATACACACCAGATCCGAACCAAGAAGTCGTCTGTGCCTGCATCTGTCCAGTCCACCACACAGCCCAAAGGCAGGGGGAAGGAGGGAGGTAAGGTTGAAGACAAATGAAAAGCAACAACTCAGATGGAATGCTATGTTAAGTACATAACTGCTTTACCTGAAGTTTTTCATTTGGTTTTCAACCTATGGGACAGAGTCCCTAGCTACAATAACCTTGGGAGGCCCTCATGGAAGGATGTTTCGGAGCACTGCAGAACCAAAGGAAGCCTTGCTCCTGGAAAGACTGTCCAATTTGTAATGGGAGATAAACGTATGAGAGGAGAACCAAATGGCAGCAGAACAAATGTCGTCAACAGGAACCCTGGACCAAAAGGCCGCAGAAGTGGATACTGATCTGGTTGAATGTCCCCAGCCAGGACCAGATAAAGGCAAACCTTTGGAACGATAAGTTGCACAGATGCAGCTGGAAATCCAATGAGCAAGAGTGGTCTTAAAAATAGGCTTTCCCAAATGGGACTTATAAAAGGATACAAATAATTGATCAGACTGTTGAAAATTTTTGGTTCTAACCAAATAAAATTGATGTAATATGTTCTTCATCTGTAACTATAAAAAAGTTTATTTTACAACTTAAAACACTTTTCGTCACCCCACATAGGGTAACTTCCTCAGAAATAAAAAACTGAAACAAGGTAACAGTTTTAAAATAACCTGCATTAGTTATCACATGACAAGATAAGCCAATCAACACAATGATCCATGTAAACATGTGGTCAATGTTTAAACTGCGTTTAAACAGTGCATCACAAACAGACAACATAATAAAATCCTTTCAATAATTCAATACATACGAATTAAAAACTAATTTTAAGTAAAAACATGCATATTACAATATGTTTAAGTAAACAGTATCAATAAGTCCAATTGTGGTACACAATTGTTTTTCACCTACTTAAACTTCTTTACTTTAACAAGCAAGATATGTTACAACTTTCGTTTAAACCTGGGTATGAGAAAGCATTTAGAACCAGTTGCCATTCTAACTCACATTCCTCAAGTAGTAAAACCAGAAGGGACACCTCTAATGTCTGGCAAGACCTGGTCAATAGCTTTAAAACAAAACGTGACCCCCACTCAGAAAAGAATGCTTAGCCAGTGCATTGTCACTTTTGTTTTTATTTATGGCATAAATATGCTCATAAATTCTTTCTCTAAACCTGCGGTCCGTTTTACCGACGCAAAACGCCGGACAGTTAATGCATGTTGCAATGTATATCACTGCCTTGGACTCGCAGTTTAGTTTGGAGTTAAGACTAAACTTTTTGTTGTTACCAACTACAAAAGAGTTAACTGTCTTAATATAGGTGCACATCCTACATGCGCCACAAGTGACCATACCCACCGGTCTCCCACTAGGCTGAAGAGCCGTATGCTCAAGAAGATTTTTCAAACTGGGCCCCCTTCTATATACTATTTTAGGCAAATTTCCAAGTCTGTCTAATAGTGAGTTGTCTCTACTAATAAGAGACCAATTCTTGAAAAGAATGGACCTAAGTTGTACACTGTCATTGCTATATGTCGCAATGAAACTCACTTTAAAGTTTACTTGCTGGTCACTATTACTTACTGTCTGATGCAAACTATTATTATTTGAGTAAGTATTTCCAATATTAATGGCCTCATTATACTCTTGTTGGATAGCCTGAATCTCTTCTCTCTTATAAAGGAGAGGTCTAAAATGGCCATTATGTCGTTTATACAGTATTTCCTCGATTAGAGGGTAAATCAATGTTGTTGGGAAGCCACGTTTTTTGAAACATACCACTCAACAGGTGACATTCATCCAAAAAGTCGCTATTCAAAGAAGTCATCCTTGCAGCCCTAATCAGTTGACTCTTCACTATTGATCTTTTTTGTGTGAATGGGTGGGCACTAGTATAATGCAAGAAAGAATTACAATATGTGGCTTTCCTAAAGATTTTAGAAGTTAATCTCTTATTTACCAAGTCCTTAGTCTAATGTCTACCTAATTTATAGTGACAGTGCTAAAATTAAATGTAAACTTAAAGAACCTTGTTGTAGTGTTCAAGTAGTCAACAAATTGGTGGGCTTGCACCTCATCACCTCTAAAGATAATAAAAATATCTTTAAGTTTACATTTAATTTTAGCACTGTCACTATAGATTACTTGGACATTAGGCTAACTAAGGACTTATCATGTGATGACTAGTACGGGTTATTTTAAAACTGTTACCTTGTTTCAGTTTTTTATTTCTGAGGAAGTTACCCTATGCGGGGTGACGAAAAGCGTTTTAAGTTGTAAAATAAACTTTTTTACGTTTAAATAGAGCTCTGCCTGAGACCACTGGATTTCCTTTCATTAGTTTGTTGCTTGTTGTATCAGCCTTCATTCAATTCGTTTGCTTCATCTGTAACTATGTTTGTAATTAATTGCTATTTTAATCAAATTGTTAATCGCTATGTAAATCCAATGTAACTACTGTCTGCATATTTTAACTGTGGAGCTTTTCTCCCCGGGCCTCCGCTGAAATGGACCTACATCCAGTCAGGACACTCCCGGTCAACAAATGAAAATAAATAAATAAAAGCGCAACTGTCTGCGGACATTAAGCAAATTAAATTTGTATTCCCCTTTGTTTTGATAATTTGGGAAGAAAACTGGTAAATTAATCACCTGGTTAATATTAGCCTCAGAGGCCACTTTTGCTACGAAGAGTCACTCTGTCTTTATGGAACACAAGATAAGGAGGCTTAATTGACAACGCCTGTAACTCAGATACCCGTTTGGCAGAAGTGATGGCCACCAAGAGGGCTGTCTTCCAAGATGAGAAAGGCAGCTGGTTTGCAAAGAGGAGAAAAGTGCAACTGTGTACCTACCATAAATGTAGATGTTCGAGTGTATTCACTGTTGCAATCATTACTCTTGGGTTATCCTGTTGGCAGGCAACCCGCAGTCAGCCTGAATTCCAAAGTCCTGGTCCAGCGTCGGTTGCTGTCGCCTCTTCCCTGACGTCAGTGCAGCAGGGGTATAAAAGATGCAGCCGACGCCATTTTCTTCAGTTTTTCTTGCCCCAGATGTCAGGTGCCCCAAAAGGGTAGGCTAAATATATTATGCCAATAAACATACATGCACTAAAGTAACATTTCCTTCATCTACAAGCAAATACACCACATAGGTTGTATAGGACAGAGAAGTACAGATAAACCCCAGCAAAAGAAAATGGGGATGGTGGGAGGGTAACCTGAACTGCAACAGTGAATACACTCGAACATCTACATTTATGGTAGGTACACAACTGTACTATGTTCATCATGTTTCACTGTTGCAGTCATTACTCTTGGGTTGAATCCCAAAGCTGAGGATGGGTGGCTGGGCTAAATAGGATTAGGAGAGGCTATGAGGCCCTGCAGAACTGCAGTGGCAAAGCCTGCTCTGGATTTAAAGTAAAGAGGTAAGTGGTAGTGCTTTGTAAAGGTGTGCACTGAACTCCAAGTTGCAGCCTCTAAGATGTCTTTGGTTAGTACTCCTCTGAGAAAGGCTGCTGAAGTGGCTGCTGCTCTGGTAGAATGAGGCCTAATGCCCTTAGGCACTGATTTGTCATGCTGTGAGTAGCAGAAACGAATGCAATGACCTATCCATTTAGAAATAGCCTGTTTTTAGATAGCCTTCCCTTGTGATCCTGCAGCATATGCCACTAAAAGTTGCTCAGTCTTTCTGAAAGCTTTAGTTCTGTCCAAGTAGAAGCGTAGCTGTCTATGTCCAAAGAATGCAGAATTTTCTCACCCTTGTTCTGTGGGTTTGGATAAAAGGTAGGCAAGTGAATGGTTTGGTTGAGGGCCACACTGGACACCACCTTAGGCATAAATGTAGGGTTTGACCTCAGAGAAACCCTGTCTGGATGAAAAATGATAAAAGGTTCCACAGCCATGAGTGCTTGTAACTCCGAGACTCATCTTGCAGAGGTTACTGCTAGGAGCAGAGCTGTTTTCCAGGATAAGAATTTTATATCAGCTGTTGAGGGTGGCTCAAAAGGAGGCAGTGTGAGTTTTTCCAAGACATAGTTGAGGTCCCTTGCAGGTAATGGTGCTATCCTTGGAGGCCTGATGTTTGTGGCCCCTCTGAGGTACTGTCTTATTAAAGGATGAGAAAAAATAGGTGGTTCTGTATTGTAATGGGCTGAAACGGCAGAGCCATGAATCTTAATTTATGAAAAGGAAAGGCCTTTGTCCAGCATCTCAGGTAAGCATTGTAAATCTGAGGAATATTTGGTATCTGCGTGTCAATGCTTTGCTCCTGGTTCCAAGCACAGAATCTCTTCCATTTTTCTGAATAGGATTTTCTGGTACTGGGCCTCCTGGCCTCCAAGATAACATCCATAACAGCTTTTGAAAGAGAAGTGTTCTGAATGGTTACATTATACGCCATGCTGCAGATTTAGAGTTCTGAGTTGGCTGTGCAGGATCTGACTGTTTTATTGGGTCAGTAAGTGAGAAATTTGAGGCAATGTCCATGCTGGACCGTGAGACAAGTTCTTTAGGATTGGGTACCAGTGTTGGCGTGGCCAGTCTGGTGCAATCAGTATCATTTTTGGCTTCTCTTGTCTGACCTTTAGGAGTACCTTGGGAAGGAGAAGCAGTGGAGGAAAGGCATATACAGTTAGGTTTTTCCAGCGGAAGGATAGGGCATCCACTTTCCATGCTTGTTTGTGATAAATCCTTGTGCAAAATCTCTGTAACTGGCAGTTGTGAGGGGAGGCAAACAGATCTATGTCTGGGCATCCCTCCCCATTCCTTGTTATCATGCTGAAGATTTGAGGATCCAGTTTTTATTCATGTGGATCCATGAGGTTTCTGCTTAGCTCGTCTGCCAAAGTGTTTATTTTTCCTGGCAGGAATTGTGCTTGCAGGTGAACTTGGCAAGTCAATGCTGTGTCCCACAAAGTCACTGCTTGTCTGCAGAGGGGGTAGGAATGTGTGCCCCCCTGCTTGTTTATGTACCACATGACTGTAGTATTGTCCGTCTTTATCAGTAGTTGTCCTGGATGAAGCAGATACTTGAAAGCTGTCAGGGCATTCTGAACAGCTAGCATCTGTTTCTGATTGATAGGAAGATGCACCTGGTTTGTGGGCCATGTGCCCTGAATACATTTTCCTGCCATGTGGGCTCTCCAGGCATAATATGATGCATCCGTTGTGAGTGTCTGTCTGGCTGTGGGTAGAGTGAATGGCAGACCCTTGCTGTGGTGACAGGCCTGTGCCCACCATCGAAACTCCTGTTGCTGGCAGGGAATGAGAGTAACTAATGTTTCCAGGCTGTGGCAATGCTGCGTCCAAACACTTTTTGGATACCACTGTAGTTTCCTCATATGCAGACTGGCATATGGAATTAGCAGAATGCAGGATGCCATGAAGCCTAAGGCCTGCAGGATTTTCCTTGCAGATAACTGGGTCTTTGTTGTCAACTTTTTGACGCATGAAGTCAGTTGTCTTTGTTTGTCTGGCGTGAGATAAGCCATCTGGGCAGTTGTATTTAAGCTTGCACCCAGGAATATTATATCTCTTGAGAGGGTACTAGTTTTGATTTCTTTTCTTTTACTGAGTACGCTAGGCAAATTAGTAATCTTTTTACAAACGCCAGATGCTTTAGAAGAATGTCTTTGTTCTCTGCTTGAATAAGGCAGTCGTCCAAGTAAGGGTATATTTAAATTCCTCTTTGTCTGCAAAATGCAATTACTGGTCCTTAAGGGTACGGTTTGTCTTCACTATATAGATCATATCACATGCTATACACTGTGCCATATAGACAGGATTACTACTGTTACAATCTGCATAAAAACAAAAATTAATGTCCTTTGATATTCTAGAATGAATGATGGAGGTGGTGAACCATATATACCTACATGCCCTGCAAGATCTACAGGCATAGGTACCTTGACGTTCAGATTGTATCCTAGTATGCCTAGGTTTGTTTATAACATAGGCGTTGTTTTAAAGTTTTGTTATTTCTAAAAACAAATTGCGGAGCATCACCAACAATTTTACTTATATTTTCATTCATCTTTAAAATCGGCCATTAATTTTTGTTTTTATGCAGATTGTAACAGTAGTAGTCTTGTCTATATGGCACAATGTATAGCATGTGATATGTTCTATATAGGGAAGACAATCCGTACCCTTAAGGAACGTATACTGGAACATACTAATGATATACGGAATGGTAAACCCAATAATGCATTAGCTAAGCACGTTAGATTTTGATGATACCCATAAATTTAAATTCTTAGTATTGTGGCAATTTAATGTTAATATTGGGGAAGGTGATGTTACCAATGAAACTGAATTTTTGGAGTTGAAATGGATCTTGGATTTTAGAGCAGATGTGTTTCCGAGACTCAACAGTGCTATTTCTTTACAACCTGCTTTAAAAAGAAGAGGAGGTTTAAATCACTGATGAATGTCATATAACAAATACTCTCATTTTGATTGGCTATTCGATTGGTCTATTCCTGCTTCTTTCCAGCCCCTGCTATCAAGCACGCCTTAACGTGCTTTAGCGCGGAGTTGCCACTAGAGCAGCATCGGGCAGCGCCGGTTTAACAAGGTTAAACTTTTTCTGGCTCCATAAAGTCTGTTCTTCAATTTTTCCCTTAGAACATCTCTGTCAGGAACCTAAACAGTTTACACCTTCACTAAAAAGCGCAGCACTTGTTCCTAATTGCTTTTTCTTCTCAAAAAGCTCAGCACTTGTGTCTTAAAAGCATATCCCTTGTCTTATAAGCATTTTCTTTGAAGGTCAAGCACTCCTATATTATACAAATCCCTCACTTGCAAAACCCCCCAGGAGTGCCCACTTCCCTGCTAAGCCCTCTACTTTTCTGTCTCATACCAACTCATAATTCTTTCTAGCATGTCGAAGGGTCAGATGCTGGCGTCCTCTCCTGCCCAGTTGGTGAATCTGGGAATTCTGAGGCAATGTTACAATTGCCTCATGTACACGGACAACCCTCTCCTCCTCCCATATAACACTAACACTTGCGAGAGATGCAGCTATTTAGCCAAACTGGAGGCTGAGCTCTCTCAACTCAGGACTGGCAAGACCAGGCAGGAGGAGAAGGCAACTACACACACCACAATAGAAGTCTCACATAACTCAACCACACCACTGAATCAAACACATAAACACACTAAGACATACTCGGAGGCTCTGAGTAAAAATTTACCTAAACAGCAAGGGCCTCCAAAGCAGGCACCCAAGCAACTGCAAACTCAAGACACCACACAAACAACACATAAAAAACAAAATCAGTGTGCAAAGCAGTCACTGCCCTTAAGGCCAAATACAACACCAAACATACTTGTCATAGGTGACTCCATAGTCAGACACACTGACGTCCACTCACCAGGCTGAACAAGGAGAAGGTCACGGTAAGCTGCCTATCGGGCGCTAGAATCCGCCACATAACACAAGCACTCAAGTCACTCCACGGCAAGTACAAGTATGACACAGTCATTGTCCATGCTGTTGTGAACGACCTGAGACGTACCTCCCTGGACTACATGAAAAGAGACATAGAGGAGCTCTCTGATTATGTAGCCCAGGCAGGTATGACCCTGACCCCGAGCAGTATCCTTCCTTCACCACGAATGATGCCACAATATAGTGACAAGATGATCAGCTTTAACAATTGGCTTAATTTCTGGTGTCATTCAAAGGGGATCCAGTGTCTGTCTGCTTGGGATGACATGCTTGACAAGCCACGCTGCTTCGCAAGGGACGGCTTGCACCTGTCACCCTGGGATTCCGGATATTGGCTAAAGCTCTTGCCACCGCCATAGTGCCTTTTTAGGCAAGGCTCAAATTCTAAACCTACCACCCTAGAAAACAAAAACAGGAAGAAACTAAGGGTAATGCTGCTCAATGCCAGAAGTCTAAATCTCAAAATGCACGCACTCGAGGCCCTTCTCAGTATGGAGAACATCGATGTCTGTGCTGTGACTGAAACCTGGTTCAAGGCTCCTGAGAGCACCCCGGCACTATCAGGTTTTACCTCATATCATGCGTTCTGGCCCCAAAACCCGGACCATACCACAAAAGGAGGGGGTGTATCCATATTCATCAAGGATACCCACACCTCCAGGTTGGTGGCTACGCACTAAGCATCGGAAACCATCCAGGTGCAATTAACCATAGGCAAAACTGCTCTACAATTTGTAGCATGCTACAGGCCACCCTCTCAAACTCAGGAAACCCACACAGCCTTCCTGAAGACATTGGAGGGTATAAATGTATCACCAAACACCATCATATTGGGTGACTTCAACTACCCGAATATAGACTGGGAACATTACTCAAGCCCCAACTTTCTAGCCCAAAAGTTCCTGGAGTTCATAAATTCAAATGCCATGGAACAACTAGTCACCGTCCCCACAAGAGGAGAAAATATACTAGATCTCATCATCACAAACATGGGGACAAAATGCTCCACACCGGAAGTATATCCCTCTTTGGTGAGATCAGATCATAAACTAATCTCACTAGAAATCCACATCCTGCCCCCACCCCAAACAAAAAAGACCACAGTGAAGAACTTCTCTAAAGCAAACTTCACAGTACTCAAGACAGGTGTGGTATCCTTCAAGGCCCCCGAGCCAATGGAAACCACAACCCACGCTGCGGAAGCCCTTACAAATGCCTTCTATGAACACCTTCAGGGCTGCATGGATCAGGCAATCCCAAATAAAACCAAGACTCTTTCCACCAAGGGCAAACGTCCAGTCTGGTGGACCCCAGCCATAAACAAACTTTACAATAAGAGGAGAAAGCTATTACATGATAGAGCAAAATCTCAAAAAGGGAAGGCATCTTTGATCAGTACTAGCAAGAAACTACGATCCCTCATAAAATCATCCAAGGCCAACTTAGAGAAAAAAATTGCCATAGATTCAAAAGACTATCATAAGGCCTTCTTCAGCTATGTCAGAAACCTGGGTGGAAACTCCCAAATATGCTCAGAATTAGTCCAAAATGATACAAAAATCACTGAACCCACAGACATTGCCAACATACTGGCAGACAGGTTCAGCGCAAACTTCACTCCCCTCTCCCCCCCAAAAGGAGAGATAACTATCCCAACAGAGTGTAGCCTCCCAGACATCTCAAATGCGCAGGTGAAAGCTGCTCTCTCTAAAGCTAAAAACACAGCATCAGTGGGACCGGATGGTGTCCCCGGCTGTGTGCTACATGAACTCAATGAAGAACTAAACCCACACATAAGGCAGCTGTTTAATCTTAGCCTTACCACAGGATGTGCCCAAGGAGTGGCGTACGGCAACTGTGGTCCCACTCCACAAAGGCGGTGCCGCCTCTACGGACCCTGGTAATTACCGCCCCATAAGCTTAACAAGCCTGGTCTGCAAAGCTATGGAGAGGATCATAATGGAACTCATAAACAAGGACATAGGGGACTTGCAGACCTTGGACCCAACCCAGTTTGGCTTTGTCAAGGGCAGATCTTGCCTTTTGAACTTGGATGACTTCTTCGAAACAATTACCAAGGCCATTGATGAGGGAAAGGCAGTCCATACAGCCTACCTTGACCTTGCAAAAGCTTTTGACACAATACCCCACTCGGGTATCATAGAGAAACTTACCAGCTTAAATGTAAACCCATATGTCACAAGATGGGTTGCAAACTGGCTAAAGGATAGAACCCACAGGGTTAGAGTTGCTGGAGCCATGTCAGACTCCAAGCCGGTTACAAGTGGTGTCCCACAGGGCTCAGTCCTTGGCCCCCTATTGTTCGGCATCTACTTCTCAGAAGTACAGGCAAACATAGGAGGACTATGGCTGACAAAGTTTGCGGATGACTGCAAACTGGGTGCCATAGTGGATAGTACATCGGACACAGACATCCTTCAGAGGGTCTCACGGAAACTGATAGCTGGTGCCAGAGCCATGGCCTGAAGTTAAACGCAAAAAAGTGTATAGTCATACCCTTCGGGAAAAACAAGGTAACCCCAAGCTACCATATAGGTGGCAACCCACTAAGCACAGAAGAAGTTATCAGGGACCTGGGTACCCAGGTTGACAGTGGCCTCTCGTTTGACACTCACGTTGCTAAAGTGGTTCGAAAGACTTTCTACATTGCCCATCTGATCATGAAGGGATTCACATCCAGATCAAGTGAGGTCATTGTTCCCCTGTACTCTTCACTTACCAGACCAATGATCGAGTACAATGCCCCATTCGGGATGTATCTCACCCGACACCTGCAGCAGTTGGAGAGACCCCAAAATTTCCTCACCAAAAGGATAAAGGGACTCCAAAACCTGTCATATACTGCCAGACTGAAGAAACTCCAACTCTATTCAGTTGCATACCGTCTGCTCAGAGGTGACCTGTGCCTGACATACAAGGCCATGACCAACCCGGAATTAATGGACATGCTCCACCTCAAAAAATCCAAATCCACCAGAACCACTAGAGCAAGTGACTTAAACCTTAGCACGGATATAAATAGGACGTGCTGGAGGGATAGATTTATCACCCAGAGACTCCCCATGCTGTGGAATAAAATCCCGGTCCATGTGAGGCAGAGCACCTCACTGGCTCTGTTCAAGAGAAATCTTGACCGGTGGATGGGAGATCGTAGGTTTACCACGGGAATCATCTCTGAGTCACTGCTGGACAGAGGCACAACAAACTAATGGGCACATTATTTCTAACATAAGGGGTGGTGTAAGCCACATAACGTTGGGCTAGGCTTATAAATGCCTTAGGGCAGATAGCCTAGTATAAACCTATGAACCTATAAAGGGTTGTTTTTAAATGCCTTGTTGGAGTGTATGTTTTATGGTCTGAAGAAGCAATAACACCTCGAAAGCACTCATCTGTTTTTATTTATTTTTTTTATTAAAGTATATTTTTTACACAACAGCTTCAGCCTATTGGACATCTTTGACTGGTGTATGTTACATAATTTTTGGATATGTCCTGGTACGCTTCTTTTATTATTAGTGGTGTGTAATTCCTAGTGCAGAATGTGTTAAGTTGTCTGTTCTGGGGAGAGGCAAACAGATCCACTTGAGGTGTGCCCCACTGGTGGATGAGGTCTAAGGAGGTTTCCCTGTGCAACATCCATTTGTGTTGTTGAGAGGATGGTCTGCTGAGCAAGTCCGCTTGTTTGTTTTCCTGAAAGGGAGTGTAAGAGGGCTGCAGGAAAAGGTTGTGATTGGCTGCTAGATCCCAGTTTTGTGGGGTTATCCAGCATAACTGGTAAGCCTTTGTCCCTCATTTCTTGAGGTACCACATGACAGTAGTGTTGTCTGTCACAATGTGGAGCAGCCCTGGTTGCAAGATGGGAAGGAAAGCTTTTAGAGGCAGCAAGACTGCAGTCATTTCTCTGACATTGATGTGTTGCTTTTGCAGGGAAGTCCTTTAATGTTGCCTCCTGCCCTAGGTCTGATGCATCTGTGTGCATGGATTGAGTGGTGGGGGGGGAGTTGAACAGGAATGCCCTGGTTCTGTATGACTTGCTGAATCCATCACTTCAGTTCTGTGTTTAAGCAGGGCAGAAGGGGAATAAGTTTGTCTAGTGGATGTTGGCTCTGAGACCACACATTCTTTAGGTATCATTAGAATTTTCTCATGTGCATCCTGGCTAATGGGAGCATGGGAATAGTAGCTGCCATGAGACATAGGATTGCAGAAATTGTCTTGCAGAGAGATGAGATTCTGAAAGTAGGCTTTGAAAATGGGTGGAGAGAGACTGCACTTTGTCTGGTGGGAGAAATGATCTCACCAGGTCTGTTCTGATCCTGCAGCCTAGGAAAACTTTGTCCTGCTGAGAAAGAAGAGAGGATTTCTGTAGGTTGAGGGTGAAGCCCAAGTTGTGAAGGAGAGTCATGATGAACTTGAGATGGGTCTTGTAGAGTGGACTGATTCTGCCAGAATGAGAATGTCATCCAGGTAAGGGTAGATCTGGACTCCCTTGGTTCTGAAATAGGCAATGGCTGGGGCCAAGCACTTTGCAAATACTCTGGGAGCCGTGGAAAAGCCAAAGGACAAGGCTGTAAACTGAAAGTGTGAATAGTGGCGTGTGAAGTGCAGAAACTTCCTGTGGAAGGGCCTGATAGGAATGTGCAGGTAAGCATCCATTAGGTCCACAGTGATCATGAAGGCTTGGGGTGGAATGAGGGGTAGAAGAGTTTGAAGGGAGAGCACCCTGAAGGAGGGAACCTTTATGAACAGGTTCAGATAGGATAAATCCAGGATGGGCCTCCAAGGGCCATCCTTTTTGGGAATGAAGAATAGACAGGAATAAAAGCCTTGCCCTTCCTATCCTGAGGTAACTGGTTCTATAGTTTGTAGAGTCAAGAGTTCCTTCAATATGAGAGGAAATAGATGAAGCTAATTTTTTGAAGAAAAAGGAATGTTCTTTGGTTTTTCCTTCCAGGACAGAAAATATCCTATTTGGATGATGGAAAGAACCCAAAGATCTGAGGTGACGGCTTTCCAAAAGGGGAGGCAGTGGGTAAGGTGGGCAGACACAGGCAGTTGAGCAAGACAGTCATGCTGAAGTGGGGCCTCCTCTGTCTGGAAAGGGCTGCTTGGCTGGGGGCTGAGAGTTGGAGAGTCTGGAGTAGGGCAGTCTCCTGAATCCCCTATGAGGCCTAGAAGAGGAAGGATGTGACGCTGAGGGAGTCCTTCTGACAAAGGAAGTTTTAGCTGGATAGTTCTTGTAATATCTAGGGAAGGGGGACACCAGCAGATGCTTAATGTCCTGCAGGTCTTTGCTTTCCTCTTGTAAGTTTTCGAAAAGTTCTGCTGAATTTTTCCCAAATAAAAGTTTGTGGTTCAGTGGAGCATGCATGATTTTGGATTTAAAATCCTCTGGTAGAGACTGCAGATGAAGCCAGGAATATCTGCGCAAAGCAGATGCAGAGGTAGCAGACCTGGCTGAGGCCTCTGCTGCATCATAACTGCACCTAAAAGCGTGTCTGGTTAATTGTGTAACTAGAGACAGTTTTGATGCAATGTCAAATTTGGCTGGACAGTCTGGGGTGGAAGTCGGCAAGGGGGAAGCCTGGAAGATCAGGGTCCAGGGTATATTTAACCATGTGAGTTTGGTAATTGATAGCCCTAAAGGCCAGAGTAGAGGAAGTGTATACCTTCTCACCCATTCTGTCCATGGTGTTGCTGTCCTTATCTGTGGGCAAACGTGAAGCAGAAGGCAATTGCCCAGACTGTCTGGGGACACCACAATAACTGCTGGGTCTGCCAGGGGAGGTTTCACCAGAAACTTCTGGTCATCAGGAACTTTGTAAATCCTATCCGGCCTTTTAGAGGCAGGAGGTTGAAATTCTGGATTCTTAAAGACCGAGTTAAAGGCAACCAGGAAAAATGAAAGCACTGGAGGAATAGCTGAAAGAGAGGGAGACAAAGTTCAAAATATCTTTTATGGGTATCTGTCATCAAAGTAGTATTCCACTTGAAGTACTCTCATTTCTGAAATAGTTTGCCCAAAGGTAATATCCTCTGGTGGAGAAACTCCCTGATTGGAGTATTCTGGGGAATAATAATCCACAGGTGACGCAATTTGAGACACATAGGAAACTGATTCCTCAGAAGAGTAGCAGCAATGGTCTGGTTCTTCTTCTTCACCCTGTTGAGTAGTAGGTAAAGGGAGGGAGGGAGGGAGGAAGCAAGCAGACGCTGGCCTAGGGCTCAGCACAGGAATGTTGGTAGGTGCAAGGCCTGTGGGCCTAAGGGCCATAAAGGTCTGCATTAAAGAACTGGTAAACGACTGCCAATCTGGAGTTCCTTGAGGTGTAGGGCTCAAATGTTTTGTCTTTTTTTTCTTTGTTGGCATTTAAAGGCAGGCCTAGGGACAGAGACCTGGCTTGGAGCAGGAGAAGCCTTGGTTGGCCAACAAACTAATAGTTCCCCCTCAACGTCGGTTGTGGCCGGTGTCTGGATTGACTCTGCGGACGTGCTATCTGTGACTGCAGTAACAGCTTCTTCCAGAGGAACTGTCGAAGCTGACAGAGTAATCGGGTGTCCCTTGGCCCCTATACTGGTAGTTGGCAGGACATCCTATGGTGGAGCTGTATCAGGAGTAGGCTTGCAAACCTTGGCCTTCTTCCTCGGTTGTTCGGGTTGGGCGGCTGACTCGGGATCCATCCTGAGAGCAAGGCATTTTAATCACTGACTCTGTAGGAAGTAAATATTGTGGGAAGAAATAGCCAGGGAATTGTTATGGCTAGGCTTGTATAGGCCTTAGGGCCGATAGCCTAGTACCAACCTATGAACCTATAAATACAAATTTAGTGCGGCCAGATAGCTGCTTAGAGTTTTTGGCAAGAAAAACTGACAAATGGAACAGGCCTTATTGTCGTGCTCCTTACCTAAGCAAAACACACACCGGTCATGAGAATCTTTGTGTGGTAACTGATGCTAGCAATTACAGTTGCTCTTTTTCTCAGACATTGGCTAAAAAAGGAAACCTACAGCAACCAAGCTCAAGTATACGTAAGAGAAAAACCCCAATGGGGTACTCATCTTTTGAAGTCTTTGGTCGTATGAGCAAAACGGTCAAAGCTAACATCGTCTGCGGCTGAAAAGCTCTGAGGTCTGTGCGTGCAGATGTCACATTTATGGTCTGTGGTTTATGGCCCTGCATGTGATGTCCCATGCACCTACAGCAGCCAGGCTTAGGCTTTTTTATAGGAGCCGACATCAGGTCGCCTGAGGCAGGAAATCCCACAGTATGAATACTGCAACATAGGAATAGAAGGACAGCATGTGCAACTGTGCTGTTTAAACAGGCAAAGACATGCATGTCTGGGACCTGCTACTGGTGAACGAGACCCAGACAGACTTCTCTTTTTAGCATCCATTCACTGGGATCCAGGAGAATTCAGCTTAGAAAGTCTGCTAGGTAATGTCCTGACCTGTAATGTAAGATGTTATGAGTGTCACCCTGACTTGCTCTGCCAATATCCAGATACCCATGGCCAGTCTGCACATACAGTAAGACTGTATTCCCTCCTGCTTGTGTACATACCATGTAACTGCGGCATTGTCTATCCAAATTTGAAGAGTGCCTGGAGACAGCTTGCACCCGAAGACCTTCATGACCAAGAACAGCGAGCACTACATAGAGACTCAAGACTTTGCTTTTTCAAAATATACTAAGACTCAGTAAAGACTTTAAGTCTTCATACAGACCGGTTTCGGCCCAAAAGCCTTTATATTTGGATAAAGGCTTTCGGGGTGAAACTGTTCTATATGAAGACTTAAAGTCTTTGCTTTTTAAAATGTACTAAAATGTACTAAGACTCAAAGTCTTTGATTCTCCTTGTAGTGCTGGCTGTTTTCTGGATTGTTACTCAGCTTTTGGCCTTTGCACTTGCCGTCCTTGCAAAGCTACTCGCTTGTTTTGATATGCTATTTCGCCAGCTGCCTGTCCCAAGTCCCCTGAACTTTGCACTATCCTAAGTGGGCCCCCCAAGCCCCGTCAGTGCTGTCTGTGTTTAGAGTATGTACTGCCTCTGACAGAATGAAATGAGTCCCTGGGTTGGTGCGAACATTTTCCGCCCACCATCAGGTGTCCTTTTTTTTAGGTATAGCAATGGAGGAAAGTACAGTTATTGTGTATGCTTACCATAAATGCAGATGTTCGAGTGTATTCACCATTGCAGTCCTGACTTGTGGGCTTTCCCACCAAGGAAGCCCTTGGCTGGCCCGACTACCAGAGAAAAATAACCCTCTACTTACAGCCAGCAGATGCTCTGATCAACAACAGTATGCTCAGATATAAGGGGAGTCCGCCACCGTCATGATTTCAGTTTATTCTTGCCCCGTGAAGGTAGGAGCCGTGCTAGATGGAAGTCAAAGTCAAGTGTCTTTGACAGAGAATTTAAGCAAGGAAAAATGCAAGAGGAGGGACCCCTTGACTAAAGAAGCAGATTTCTCAAGCCTACCCTGTAGGCTAGGGGAGAAGGAGGGAGGGAGGGAAAGAATACTGCAACAGTGAATACACTCGAACATCTATATTTACAGTATGTACACAGAAAGTACAGTTGTGTACACTTAGCATAAATGTAGATGTTCGAGTGTATTCACTGTTGCAGTCCTGGTTTCCCTCCCTCCAGCCCCCTGGTTTTCTCTGTCTCTCTCCTCTCTATGGCTATTACTACTGGTATTGGCATTTACTTTATACTGGTGGTGTTATCCCCACCATAACCTAGCTTCTTATTTGGGGGCTTCTGACATTTGGGACAAGAAAAACTGATGTAATGGTGTTGGCTGCCTGTTCATATACCACTGACGACCTGACGTCAGTCCAGGAGCGACAGCTTCTGACACAGAAATACTGAGTCTCTGGTATTCGGGCCAACTGAGGGCTACCTGCAGGAGATAACGGAAGTGTGATGACTGCAACAGTGAATACACTCGAACATCTATATTTACAGTATGTATACAAAAAGTACAGTTGTGTACACTTACCATAAATGTAGATGTTCGAGTGTATTCACTGTTGCAGTCATCACACTTGTGTTATCTCTTGCAGGTAGCCCTCAGTTGGCCCGAATACCAGAGACTCAGTATTTCTTAGGTTCATAGGTTTATACTAGGCTATCTGCCCTAATGCATTTATAAGCCTACCCCAAAGGTTTGTGGCTTACACCACCCCTTATGTTAAAAAATACTGTGCCCATTAGTTTGTTGTGCCTCTGTCCAGCAGTGACACAGAGATGATTCCCGGGGTAAACCTACGATCTCCCATCCACCGGTCAAGATTTCTCTTGAACAGAGCCAGCGAGGTGCTCTGCCTCACATGGACCGGGATTTTATTCCACAGCATAGGGAGTCTCTGGGTGACAAATCTATCCCTCCAGCATGTTCTATTTATATCCGTGCTAAGGTTTAAGTCGCTTGCTCTAGTGGATCTGGTAGATTTGCATTTTTTGAGGCGAAGCATGTCCATTAATTCCGGGTTGGAAATGGCCTTGTATGTCAGGCACAGGTCACCTCTGAGCAGGCGGTATGCGACTGAATAGAGCTGGAGTTTCTTCAGTCTGGCAGCATATGACAGATTTTGGAGTCCCTTTATCCTTTTGGTGAGGAACTTTTGGGGTCTCTCCAATTGCTGCAGGTGTCGGGTGAGATACATCCCGAATGGGGCATTGTACTCTATCATTGGTCTGATAAGTGAAGAGTACAGGGGAACAATGACCTCACTTGATCTGGATGTGAATCCCTTCATGATCAGGTGGGCAATGTAGAAGGTCTTTCTAACCACTTTAGCAATGTGAGTGTCAAAAGAAAGGCCACTGTCAACCTGGGTTCCCCAGGTCCCTGATAACCTCTTCTGTGCTTAATGGATTGCCACCTATATGGCAGCTTGGGGTTACCTTGTTTTTCCCGAAGGGTATGACTATACATTTTTTGGCATTTAACTTCAGGCCATGGCTCTGGCACCAGCTATCAGTTTCCGTGAGACCCCTCTGAAGGATATCTGTGTCCGATGTACTTTCCACTATGGTGCCCAGTTTGCAGTCATCTGCAAACTTTGTCAGCCATAGTCCTCCTATGTTTGCCTGTACTTCTGAGAAGTAGATGCCGAACAACAGGGGGCCCAGGACTGAGCCCTGTGGGACACCACTTGTGACCGGCTTGGAGTCTGACATGGCGCCAATAACTCTAACCCTGTGGGTTCTGTCCTTTAGCCAGTTTGCAACCCATCTTGTGACATATGGGTTTACATTTAAGCTGGTAAGTTTCTCTACAATACCCGAGTGGGGTATTGTGTCGAAAGCTTTTGCAAGGTCAAGGTAGGCTGTATGGACTGCCTTTCCCTCATCAATGGCCTTGGTGACTGTTTCGAAGAAGTCGACCAAGTTCAAAAGGCATGATCTGCCCTTGGCAAAGCCAAACTGGGTCAGGTCCAATGTCTGCAAGTCCCCTATGTCTTTGTTTATGAGTTCCATTATGATCCTCTCCATAGCTTTGCAGACCAGGCTTGTTAAGCTTATGGGGCGGTAATTACCAGGGTCCGTAGAGGCACCGCCTTTGTGGAGTGGGACCACAGTTGCCGTACGCCACTCCTTGGGCACGTATCCTGTGGTAAGGCTAAGATTAAACAGCTGCCTTAAATACGGGTTTAGTTCCTCGTTGAGTTCGTGTAGCACACAGCCGGGGACACCATCCGGTCCCATTGATGCTGTGTTTTTAGCTTTAGAGAGAGCAGCTTTCACCTGCGCATTTGAGATGTCTGGGAGACTACACTCTGCTGGGATAGTTATCTCTCCTTTTGGGGGGGAGGGGGGGTGAAGTTTGCACTGAACTTGTCTGCCAGTATGTTGGCAATGTTCAGTGATTTTTGTATCATTTTGGACTAATTCTGAGCATATCTGGGAGTTTCCACCCAGGTTTCTAACATAGCTAAAGAAAGCCTTATGATTGTCTTTTGAATTTATGGCAATTTTTCTCTCAAAGTTGGCCTTGGATGATTTTATGAGTGCTCGTATTTTTTTACTAATAATGATCAAGGGTGTCTTCTCTTTTATGGATTTTGCTCTATCATGTAACAGCTTTCTGCTCTTATTGTAAAGTTTGTTTATGGCTGGGGTCCACCAGACTGGACGTTTGCCCTTGGTGGAAAGAGTCTTGGTTTTATTAGGGATTGCCTGATCCATGCAGTCCTGGAGGTGTTCGTAGAAGGCATTTGTAAGGGCTTCCACAGCTTGGGTTGTGGTTTCCACTGGCTCGGGGGCCTTGAAGGATACCACACCAGTCTTGAGTAGTGTGAAGTTTGCTTTAGAGAAGTTCTTCACTGTGGTCTTTTTTGTTTGGGGTAGGGGCGGGATGTGGATTTCCAGTGAGATTAGTTTGTGATCTGATCTCACCAATGAGGGATATACTTCCGGTGTGGAGCATTTTGTCCCCATGTTTGTGATGATGAGATCTAGTATATTTTCCCCCCTTGTGGGAACGGTGACTAGTTGTTCCATGGCATTTGAATTTATGAACTCCAGGAGCACCTTTGGGCTAGAAAGTTGGGGCTTGAGTAATGTTCCCAGTCTATATTCGGGTAGTTGAATTCACCCAATATAATGGTGTTTGGAGATACATTCATACCCTCCAGTGTCTTCAGGAAGGCTGTGTGGGGTTCCTGAGTTTGAGAGGGTGGCCTGTAGCATGCTACAAATTGTAGAGCAGTTTTGCCTATGGTTAATTGCACCTGGATGGTTCCCGATGCTTAGTGCGTTGCCACCAACCTGGAGGTGTGGGTATCCTTGATGAATATGGATACACCCCCTCCTTTTGTGGTGTGGTCCGGGTTTTGGGGCCGGAACGCATGATATGAGGTAAAACCTGGTAGTGCTGGGGTGCTCTCAGGAGCCTTGAACCAGGTTTCAGTCACAGCACAGACATCGATGTTCTCCATACTGAGAAGGGCCTCGAGTGCGTGCATTTTGAGATTTAGACTTCTGGCATTGAGCAGCATTACCCTTAGTTTCTTCCCATTTTTGTTTTCTAGGGTGGTAGGTTTAGAATTTGAGCCTTGCCTAAAAAAGGCACTATGGGGGTGGCAAGAGCCTTAGCCAATATCCGGAATCCTAGGGGTGACAGGTGCAAGCCATCCCTTGCGAAGCAGCGTGGCTTGTCAAGCATGTCATCCCAGGCAGACAGACATTGGATCCCCTTTGAATGACACCAGAAATTAAGCCAATTGTCTCTATGTTCTGGCATCATTCTTGGTGAAGGAAGGATACTACTCAGGGTCAGGGTCATACCTGCCTGGGCTACATAATCAGAGAGCTCCTGTATGTCTCTTTTCATGTAGTCCAGGGAGGTACATCTCAGGTCGTTCACACCAGCATGGACAATGACTGTGTCATATTTGTACTTGCTGTGGAGTGCTCCGAGTGCTTGTGTTGTGTGGCAGATTCTAGCGCCCGATAGGCAGCTTACTGTGACCCTCTCCTTGTTCAGCCTGGTGAGTGGGACGTCAGTGTGTCTGACTATGGAGTCACCTATGACAAGTATGTTTGGTGTTGCATTTGGCCTTAAGGGCTGTGACTGCTTTGCACACTGATTTTGTGGTTTATGTGTTGCATGTGGTGTGTCATGAGGTGGCAGTTGCTTGGGTGTCTGCTTTGGAGGCCTCTGCTGTTTAGGTAAATTTTTGCTCAGAGCCTCCGAGTATGACTTTGTGTGTTTATGTGTTTGATTCATTGTTGTGACAGCATTATGTGAGACTGGTTTTGTGGTGTGTGTAGTTGCCTTCTCCTCCTGTCTGGTCTTGCCAGTCCTGAGTTGAGAGAGCTCAGCCTCCAGTTTGGCTAAATAGCTGCATCTCGCAAGTATTTGTGTTATGTGGGAGGAGGAGAGGGTTGTCAGTGCACATGAGGCAATTGTAACATTGCCTCAATATTCCCAAATTCACCAACTGGACAGGAGAGGACGCCAGCATCTGGCCCTTCGACATGCTAGAGAAATTTAGAAGTTAGGGGTGTAACTGAATAAGGGAGGACTTAGTAAGGAAGTGGGTACTCCTGGGGGGGGGGGGTTGCTAGTGAGGGACTTTGTATAATACAGAAGTGCTAAACCTGAAAAGAAGATGCTTTTAAGACAAATGCTGAGCTTTTTTATTTTGAGAAAAAAAAAAAGTTTTAGGAACAAGTGCTGCGCTTTTTAGTTAAAGGATATACTGTTTAGATTACTAGTAGAGCAGTTCTAAGGGAAAAAATGAAGAACAGACTTTATGGAACCAGAAAAAGTTTAACCTTGTTAAACCAGAGCTGCCCGATGCTGCTCTAGTGGCAACTCCGTGCTAAAGCACTCTAAAGCGTGCTTGATAGCAGGGGCTGGAAAGAGCCAGGAATTGACCCAAAACGGCCAATAAACTACAGTTTCAAGTCAGTAACCACTCCCATGGGGGGCAGGGAAGCAGCTCAATGTTACTGACTGCCACTGATCAACAGAGAGACTTTCCTTTAGCCCAAGCAAAAATGGCCTCACAGAAACTTACAAAACAGTTCAAGAACAGCAAGCCTGTAACTTGAACTTTTTTAAATCTCAGAAAAAGAGGGAAAAAAGCAAGATTTTTTTGTTTTTTCAGAGATAGCAGAGGTTCACAAGTAATATCAAGTTATAACAGTGCAGTAAATGACCCCCACACAAGAGTGCTGGGCCAAAGACAGAAAATATGCAAGTTTTGGGAAAAAAACAATTTTAAAATTAAGTGCAAACAGGAAATTCATTAAACAGCTTTTGGTTGTGCTCTAAATACAGCTACTAATGCAGAAATCAAGTTTAACAAGCCAGAAAATGCTCAAACTAGGCAGCTATGCAGAAAAAGTTATCAAATAAACAGGAAAAATACTTAAAATCTCAAAAGTGGCTCCTTTCTTCTCTCAGCGTTTTCTCCTCTTGGTGGGTGCTTCACCAACAGCCAACAAGCCTGAAAAGACGCCAAAACCACGAGGCAACTAGGTTTTAAGAGAGGAAGATGAAGGAGTTTTGGAAATGACCCCTTTTGGCCAATAAAACTACAGTTTCAAGTCAGTAACCACTCCCACGGGAGGCAGGGAAGCAGCTCAATGTTATTGACTGCCACTGATCAACAGAGAGACTTTCCTTTAGCCCAGGCAAAAATGGCCTCACAGAAACTTACAAAACAGTTCAAGAACAGCAAGCCTCAGCGTTTTCTCCTCTTGGTGGGTGCTTCACCAACAGCCAACAAGCCTGAAAAGACGCCAAAACCACGAGGCAACTAGGTTTTAAGAGAGGAAGATGAAGGAGTTTTGGAAATTACCCCTTTTGGCCAATAAAACTACAGTTTCAAGTCAGTAACCACTCCCATGGGGGGAAGGGAAGCAGCTCAATGTTATTCACTGCCACTGATCAACAGAGAGACTTTCCTTTAGCCCAAGCAAAAATGGCCTCACAGAAACTTACAAAACAGTTCAAGAACAGCAAGCCTGTAACTTGAACTTTTTTAAATCTCAGAAAAGTGGGAAAAAAGCAAGATTTTTTTTGTTTATTCAGAGATAGCAGAGGTTCACAAGTAATATCAAGTTATAACAGTGCAGTAAATGACCCCCACACAAGAGTACTGGGCCAAAGACAAAAAAATATGCAAGTTTTGGGAAAAAAACGATTTTAAAATTAAGTGCAAACAGGAAATTCAGTAAACAGCTTTTGGTTGTGCTCTAAATACAGCTACTAATGCAGAAATCAAGTTTAACAAGCCAGAAAATGCTCAAACTAGGCAGCTATGCAGAAAAACTTATCAAATAAACAGAGGAAAAATACTTAAAATCTCAAAAGTGGCTCCTTTCTTCTCTCAGTGTTTTCTCCTCTTGGTGGGTGCTTCACCAACAGCCAACAAGCCTGAACTGTCGCTCCTGGACTGACGTCAGGTCGTCAGGGGTATATGAACAGGCAACCAACACCATTACATCAGTTTTTCTTGTCCCAAATGTCAGAAGCCCCCAAATAAGAAGCTAGGTTATGGTGGGGAAAACACCACCAGTATAAAGTAAATACCAATACCAGTAGAAATAGCCATAGATAGGAGAGAGACAGAGAAAACCAGGGGGCTGGAGGGAGGGAAACCAGGACTGCAACAGTGAATACACTCGAACATCTACATTTATGGTAAGTGTACACAACTGTACTGTGTTCTTCTTGTTTCACTGTTGCAGTCATCACACATGGGTGGATCCCCAAAGCTGAGGAAAGGTGGAAACGGTCAAGAAGAGTTAGGGCTGGCTAGTAGGTCTTGCAAGACTGCTGTAGCAAAACCTGCCCTGGATTTGGAAAAGATAGGCAGGTGATAATGCTTGGTGATGGTGTGTACAGAACTCCAGGTAGCAGCTTCCAGGATGTCCCAGGTAGGGACTCCCCTGAGAAATGTTGTAGAGGTAGATGTTGCCCTAGTGGAATGTGTTCTGACCCCCTGAGAGGTTGGCTTTCCATGGTGCTTATAGCAGAAATGGATGCAGTGTGCTATCCATTTGGAAATGGTTTGTTTTGAAATGGCCTTGCCCTCTGCCCCTGTTGCAAAGCTGACTAGTAACTGGTCAGATTTTCTGAAGGGCTTAGTCCTATCAAGGTAGAATCTGAGCTGTTTGTGCACGTCCACAGAGTGCAGGATCCTTTCCCCTTTATTTTGAGGATTAGGGAAGAAGGTTGGCAAATGGATGGATTGGTTGAGAGGCACACTGGACACCACTTTAGGCATAAAGGAAGGGTTAAGTCCTGAGGGAATCCCTGTCAGCATGAAAAATAATGAAGAGTTCCACAGCCATCAGTGCTTGTAGCTCAGACACTCTTCTAGCTGAAGTGATGGCTAGAAGCAAGGCTGTTTTCCAAGAGAGGAATTTCAACTCTGCTGAAGCAGCAGGTTTAAAGGGGGGAAGCGTAAGCTTTTCCAGTACAAAGTTAAGGTCCCAAGCAGGGGTGAGTGCTCTCCTTGGTGGCCTTAAGTTGTTTGCCCCTCTCAGGAACTGTTTGATGAGAGGGTGAGAGAATAGAGGTGGCTCATTGTTGTAATGAGCCGAGATGGCAGAGGCATGGATCTTAATGGAGGAGAAGGATAGGCCTCTGTGGAGTAGTTCTGCTAGGTAATCCAGTATTAGAAGTAAGGAGGGCAGTGGTGCGTCCTCTCCTTTAGACTGAATCCAAGAACAATACCTGTTCCACTTATCAGCATAATATTTCCTTGTACTGGGCCTTTGGGCTTCAAGAATGACATCCCGCACCAGTTTGCTTAGGGTTGCTGGTGGAATATTCAAGGAATAAGTCAGGCTGCAAGATTTAGGGTTTGCAACTGTGGATGCAAAATCTGTCCCTCCTGCTGAGAGAGCAAGGTTGGGGTCCGATACAGGTGCCAGGGTGGCACAGCTGTCAGGCTGTGCAGGAGTGGTACCAGTGCTGGCGTGGCCAGTCTGGGGCAATAAGAATTGTCCTTGGCCTGTCTTGTTTTATCTTGAGTAATACTCTTGAGAGAAGGGGCAGAGGGGGAAAGGCATAGATTGAGAGGTTTTCCCATTGAAAGGATAGGGCATCCACTTTCCAGGCCCTGCTGTGAGGGTTCCTGGTGCAGAATTTGCTGAGCTGATGGTTGTATGGGGAGGCAAAGAGATCCACCTCTGGCAGGGGGGGGGTCCCCCATTTCTGAATCAGAAGGTTGAAGGTGTTGGGCTCCAATTTCCACTCCTGTGGGTCTAGGAGATTTCTGCTTAAGTAGTCTGCCAGTAAGTTTTGTTTGCCTGGCAGGAATTGAGCTTGTAGATGGACTTGGATGTCCAAGGCCATATTCCACAGGGCTATGGCTAACCTGCAGAGTGGGTAGGAATGGGTTCCCTCCTGCTTGTTGATGTACCACATAACTGTGGTGTTGCCTGTTTTTATCAGCATTTGTCCTGGAAAGAATAGGGATCTGACAGCTGTCAGGACATTCTGTACAACTATAGCATCTCTTTTTGGTTGATGTGCAGATGAATTTGACTTGGGCTCCAGTGGCCCTGAATATATTTGCCTGCCATGTGAGTCACCCATGCACAGTCTGATGTGTCTGTGGTCAGGGTCTGGGCAGAGTGGGGTTGAGTAAATGGCAGTCCCTTGCTGTGGTTGCATGCTTCTGCCCACTAAAGGAACTCTGTCCTTAGGGTAAGAAAGGAATGACTAAAGACTTAAGTACCACTGAAGTTTCCTCATATGCAGTCTGGCATATGGAATTAGCAGTGTACATGAGGCCATGAACCCTACGGCTTGCAGTATTTTTCTTGCAGAAAGCTGGGTTCTGGTGGCTATTTTGTTTGAAGTAGTCTGTCAGATAGACTTGCTTTTCTGAAGTGAGGAATGTCATCTGGTAAGTTGTGTCCAAGCTTGCTCCCAAGAATACAATCTTTTGACTGGGTACCAGTTTTGATTTATTTTCGTTGATGGTGTACCCAAAGTAAGTGAGAAGGTTTTTTACAAATGCCAGGTGCTGCAGCAGCAATTCCAGTCTGTCTGCCTGAATCAGGCAGGCGTCCAAGTACGGGTGAATTTGGATATTTTTCTGCCTGCAGTATGCAATGGCTGGAGCCAGGCATTTTGTGAATACCCTGGGTGCAGTAGATATGCCAAAGGGAAGTGCAGAGAACTGATAATGCATAGATCTTGCCCTGAAACATAGATAGTTCCTGCATGACTCCCTTATGGGGATGTGCAGACAGGCTTCTATTAAGTCTAGGGTGACTAACCATGCATCCTTGGCTAGCATAGGAAGAAGCTGTTGCAGGGTAAGCATTTTGAATTTTGGTACCACCAGGAAGGTGTTGAGAATTGAAAGATCCAGGATTGGGCGCCACAAGCCCTCTTTCCTGGGTACCAGGAAGAGTCTGGAGTAGAATCCTTGACCTCTCTGTTCTACTGGAATAGGCTGAATAGCTCTAATATTGCGCAAGGAAAGTACTTGGTTTTGAGCCTCTGCCCACTGGTTTGGACGAAGGTCTGGAAATCTACTTGGGGTTGACAGTGAATGGAAATAAAATTTGTACCCCTGGGATACAATGTTAATTTTGATTTGACATGGTCTGGCAATGTCTGCTCCTTCAGCAAGCATGTCTTCTCAGTACAGACCAGTGACTGCTGCCCTGCTAGGTGCTCCTAGGGCATCAAAGCCACACTGCAAAGTATGCTTACTGATTTGGCTTGCAGAGTGCATAAGCTCCTGCAATTCTTTATTTTCTGCACAGTCTGGAAAAGCTACCACCTTTTGTTTAACGAGCTCCATAATATGTTGCTGGTACTTCAACATGTGAAACTAGAAATTCAATGCCCTAACAGCAAGAGTTGCAGAGGTATATACCTTCTTACCCCATCTGTCAAAAGCTGTGGAATCCCTGTCCGAAGGGGTGGGATTCTTGGCTGTAGTACCCTTGATACCTTTAGGCTCCTGGGAAATTATCTCTGGGTCAGCAGTAGGATTCTTGAAAAGAAACTTGTATCAGGTACTCTGTAGTACTGGTCTGGTTTCCTAGGGGCAGGAGGAAAAGTGCCAGGCGTAAGACTGGATTCCATAAAAACATCATCCACAACGTCCACGACAGGTGGTATAGTTAAAGGCCTGTGCTGAGGCAACTCTAAAAATTCTCCGAGTCTCTTTTTGGACTGAGCATAGTCTTGGCATTCCCAGTGGAAATGCTCTCAAAGGATGCAAGGTTTCACCAAAAGAAAAATCCTCTGGAGGGGAGGTAGAGGGAAAGGATTCCTCCGCATCTGAATCCTCATAGGCAGATAAGGGCATGTCTTCATAATCAGAAATCTCAGAGTCATCGGACTCCAGGTCTGTATAAGCTGAAGGAGACGTGATTCTTTGTCTCTCTGCAGGGGAAGGCTGACTTCCCCTAATCAGAGTAATAAGGTCTTCAGCCATTCTAAGCATTTGTTTTTGTGGCATGGGAGCATGAGCTTTGCTCATCTGTTTTCTAGGCTTAGAGCGTACTCAGGGCCTAAGAAACTCGGTAGTTTTGGTTAGAAAATAAGTCGGTTTGTTTCAAACATCGGTAGGGCGAAGAAAGTACAATTTTGTACCTACCATAAATGTAGATGTTCGAGTGTATACACTGCTGCAGTCATTACACTTGGGTTATCCTGCCGTCAGGCAGTTCCCCAGTCGGCCTGAGTTCCAAAGTCTTGGTCCGGCGTTGGTTGCTGTCGCCTCCTCCCTGACGTCAGTGCGACAGGGGTATATAAGATGCAGAAACGCCATTTTCTTCAGTTTTTCTTGCCCCAGATGTCAGGTGCCCCCAAATAGGTAGGCAATTCCAATTGCTAATAAAACATACATAAAAAAAAGCAAAAAAACAACTTACAGCTACCAGCAAATACTCCCCATAGGTAGTAAGGGTAGAAGACATAAGTGCCTACCAGCCAGTAAGAGGGGAAGGAGGGAGGGTAACCTGAACTGCAGCAGTGTATACACTCGAACACCTACATTTATGGTAGGTACAAAACTGTACTATGTTCACCGTGTTACACTGCTGCAGTCATTACACTTGGGTAGAATCCCAAAGCTGAGGAAGGGTGGCTGGTTCTATAAGGCATTAGGGGTGGCTATAAGGCCCTGCAGCACTGCAGTGGCGAAGCCAGCTCTGGATTTAGAGTATAGAGGCAGATGGTAATGCTTGGTGAAGGTATGTACAGAACTCCAAGTTGCTACTTCCAAAATATCCTTGGTAGGTACTCCCCTGAGGTAGGCAGTTGAAGTGGCTGTTGCCCTGGTGGAGTGAGATCTAATGCTGCTAGGAACAGGTTTTCCATGGTATGTGTAGCAGAAACGTATACAATGTCCTATCCATTTTGAAATAGTCCGTTTAGAAATGGCTTTTCCCTGTGCTCCTGCAGCATATGCTACCAATAATTGCTCAGATTTTCTGAAAGCTTTGGTTTTTCCAAGTAGAAGTGTAACTGCCTGTGAATGTCCAAAGAGTGCAACAGTCTCTCCCCTTTATTCTGTGGTTTAGGATAAAAAGTTGGCAAGTGAATAGTTTGGTTTAGAGCCACATTGGATACCAAATTTGGCATAAAAGTAGGGTTGTTTCTTAAAGACACCCTGTCCTGGTTGAAAATGAGGAAAGGTTCCACTGCCATTAGTGCCTGTAATTCTGAAACTCTTCGTGCTGATGTTATTGCCAGGAGCAGAACATTTTTCCAAGAGATATATTTTAATTGTGCTGTGTTGGCTGGCTCAAATGGAGGTAAAGTTAGCTTCTCCAAAACAAAGTTGAGGTCCCAAGTTGGAGTAGGTGCTCTATGGGGCGGGTCTTCTGTTTTTGGCCCCTCTGAGGTACTGTTTTAACAAAGGACTAGAGAAAATTGGTGGATCAGTGTTGTAATGAGCAGAAATGGCAGAGGCGTGGATGTTGATGCATGAGAAAGACAGTCCTTTGTCCAGCATTTCAGTTAAGTATTGTAGTATCTGAGGAATGTTTGGAACAAGAGGGTCAAGGCTGTGAGCTTGGTTCCAGGCACAGAATCTCTTCCATTTATCCGAATAGGCTTTCCTGGTACTAGGCCTTCTGGCCTCCAGAATGACATCCATAACAGCTTTGGAGAGAGGCATTGCTTGCTTGACTAAGGAATCTTCCATGCAGCTAGGTTTAAAGGTCTTTAGCTGGCTGTGTAGTATTTGTTTGTTGTGCTGAATCAGCAGATGTGGGATTTGAGGCAAAATCCAGGGTGGTTCTTGTGCTAAGCTCCTTAAGATTGGGTACCAGTGCTGGCGTGGCCAGTCTGGTGCAATCAAGATCATCTTTGCCTCTTCCTGCCTGGCTTTTATGAGTACCTTTGGCAGGAGAAGTAGTGGTGGGAAAGCGTATAGTTGTAGGTTCTCCCAGCTGAATGAGAGGGCATCCACTTTCCATGCTTGTGGATGGTAACTCCTTGTGCAGAATTTTTGTAGCTGGCAGTTTATTGGGGATGCAAACAGATCTATGTCCGGGCTCCACCATTTCTGTGATCATTCTGAATATTTGTGGATTCAACTCCCATTCATGGGGATCCATGATGTTTCTGCTTAAGTCGTCTGCCAGTGCCTGTCCTGGAGAATGCTGTATTTGTTTCTTTGACTTTAAAGAATGCTTAGACTTAGCTGAGGGTTTAATGCTTAACTGAGTAGGTCTGAAGACACCCTCTGTAGCTGTGGGTTGCTCATCTACTCCGGATCCCTCTAAAAGGTTAGTCTCGGTAGGCTGAAGAACTTGTTCGTCCGAAGGCCCAGCCATCTCCACGTGGGAGTCAGAGGTGGCTTGAGATTCTACAGAAGCGGTCGTCAGGGGGCTCCGAAGGCGCCTCGCTGAAAACCGGAAAACCGGCGACTGGCCTAGAAGAGGCTTCGTCAGATTTGGGCCTCGGATGCCTATCCTTGTCTTTGCGCTTTTTGTGTATTCTGGTCATCGGAAGTTCCGACGGCATGGTATAATTGAATTTTCTACCAAAATAATGTTGGGCTAAATCAAACAGACATTTAATAGTGCGCTTGTTAAACCTAGCACAAAATCGACAACCAGTGACATCGTGGTCAGGGCCTAGGCATGGGATACAATAGGAATGGTAATCCTTATGAGGTATTTGCTTCCCACAAGAAATACAATTATTAACTTTTACTGACATCGGTCTGAGGCAAGTAAAAGTTTCTCCAACGGGGTACTTAGCTTTGTAGAAGACTTCGGTTTTGGATTCGGAATGAAAATCACATGAGACGGCCGACCAGCACTTGCAAACTGCTTTCGCCTTGGGCACCGCGCGGCAAGAAAGACTGAAGAAAATGGCATTGGCTGCATCTTATATACCCCTGTCGCACTGACGTCAGGGAGGAGGTGAGAGCAACCGACGCCAAACCAAGACTTTGGAACTCAGGCCTACTGGGGAACCGCCTGACGACAGGATAACCCAAGTTTAATGACTGCAGCAGTGTAACAGGATGAACATCTGCCTCAGAAGCCGGTGCCTGCACAGCAGCTCCAGACCCATCCAAGGTAGAGACATCCGCAGGCTCCATAGTCTAAGAAGCATCTCGCGGCATACTGGACTCCGAATGGGTCTCAGCAGAGGCCTGCGAATCCACTGAAGCGGGCATCAGGGGCTGCGAAGGCACCTCTCTGAGTACCAGGGGACTGGCGACTAACTGAATGGAAGCGTCGTCGGCAGTTTTGGACCTATGCAGTCTGTCACTGTCTTTACCCTTACGTTTTTCTGGAATATCGGTAGCCGGATGGCTTACCGAAGCCATTTCAGAATACGGGGATGGACAGCGAAAGAATTTAGCAACAAAGAGAGCCTGACGACGAATGGTCCGGGTGTTAAGCAAGGCAGAAAACCAACAGCGAGGGACTTCGTGGTCTGGGCCTTAACAGGTGACGCAGTAAAAATGAAAATCTCTGTGAGGTATTTGCTTTCCACAGGCAAGACAATTGTTAACTTTTTCAGACATCAGTTAGAGTAAGAAAAAAGGATCCTCAATGGAGTACTTAGCTTTAGAAGATTTCAGGATGATCAATTTAAAAACGAAAATTCAGGTAGCGCCTGACTGGCACTTGCAAACTGCTTCTGCTTTGGAATCCTCTGCAAGAAAGGCTGATGTAATGGTGTCGGCTGCCTGTTTTTATACGCCCGACGAACTGACGTCAGTCCAGGAGCGACAGCATCTGACGCAAAAATACCAAGTCTCTGGTATTCAGGCCGACTGCGGGCTACCTGCAGGCAGATAACCCAAGTGTGATGACTGCAATAGTGAAACACCAAGAACATCTGTATTATGTTCTTCGTGTTTCACTGCTAAAGTCCTGACTTGTGGGATGATTCCGAGAAGAAGGGTGGAAGATGGATTAAGGTGAGGAAAGGATGCCCTGCAGGAATGCAGTGGCAAATACTACTCTGGACTTGTAGAAGGGTGATAAATGGTAAAGTTTGGTGAAGGTATACACTGAAGACTAGGTAGCAGCCTCCAGGATTGTCCTTGGTGGATATCCCTTTTAGAAAGACAGTACGGGCAGCAGTGACCCTAGCAGTGTGTGTGTCCTGAAAACATCAAGTGGCTTCTTACCATGACGGCTGTAAGAACAGGGGATACAGTGACAGATCCATTTAGAAATGGTCTGTTTGGAAGCTTGTTTCCCTTCAGAACTCATGGCAAAGGCCACAAACAGCTGGCCTGATTTTCTCAAAGTCTTTGTTCTGTCAAGATAATAAAGCAGCTGCCTATGCACATCCAAGGAATGAAAAATTCTTTCCCCTATGTTTTGAAGTTTGGGGTTGAAGGTAGGCAGATGTACGTCTTGATTTAAGGAGGTGTCTGTCACCCCATTGGACATAAAAGAGGGTTAGTCCAGAGATAGACTCTGGATGCAAGATGAGAAAAGCTTCCACTACTATGAGTGCCTGCAGTTCAGAAACCCTTATAGCACAAGTGATAGCCAACAAGAAGGCAGCCTTCCATGTCAAGAATTTTAAGTCAGTGGAGACACCTGGTTCAAACAGTGAAAGTGCAAATTCTTCCAGAACAAAATCAAGGACCCAGGGTGGGACCAGAGGCCTTCTGGGTGGCGTAATGTGGACCCCCCCCCCCAAGAAACTGCTTCATAAGAGGGTGAGAAAAAACAGCAGGTTGGGCAGGGATGTAGGCCGAGACAGCTGAGGCATGAATTTTTATGGAGGAGTAAAACAGGCCTTTGTCAAAGAGACTTGCCAGATACGACAGGACAACTGCGATCATGGCTACAGGGGAATCCTGATCATGTTTCCCACACCGAAAGGGAGAATCTCTTCCATTTACCTGAACAGGATTTCCTTGTGCTACGCCTTCCGGCTTCTCTATAAGGCTGCTCTGAACTGGTCTATCCAGGACAGGATCGCTCAAAGATGTTCGAGTATCCTCCATGCTGACAATTTCAGTGTCTGCAGGTTGGGGTGCACAACATTTCTCTTGTTCTGCATCAGAAAATCTGATCTCTGTGGCACCTGCCATGACTTCATGCTGGTTAATCTGAGCAGCACAGGGTACCAGTGCTGCCTCTGTCAGTTTGGGGCTAAAAGTGACACCACTGGCCCTTCTTCCCTTATCTTTAAGAGCACCCTGGGGAGGGGAGACATTAGTGGAAGACACAGATGAAGAGACCTGTCCATGGGAATGAGAAGGCATCTGTCTTCCAGGTTGAATTTATTTAGTCTCTGGAGCAAAACCTTTTCAACTGAGTATTTTCCCTGGTGGTGAAGAGGTCTCTGAGGAATTCCAAATTTTTCTGGCTATTCTGAGAAAGGTTTCCCAATGCAATTACCACTCATGGGAGTCCTACAGACTTCTGCTGAGGTAGTCTGCTAGTTGGTTGTGTACTGGCAGGTACTGTGCCAAAAGGTATAACCCCCCCATGGAGTCAGCTGTTTCCCAAACATCCAATGCTAGGCTGGAGAGCAGCTGATGCAGGTAAAAAAGTTAAATGAAATTACCAAGCAGATTTCAAGCACAAAGATTTATTCCACACAAAAATCCAGGTTTTGTGTGGAATAAATATTTGTGCTTGAAATCTACTTGGTGATATCATTTAACTTTTTAGCCAGCATCAGCTGCTCTCCAGCTCCATGTGTGCTGCTTTTTACTCATTAGTTTATATTTTGTGTTTTTTTTTCTGAGTTGATCCATTGCTAGGAGGCAGACAGGCTAGGAGCGAGTTCCCCCGTACTTGTTTATGTACCACGTGATTCTGGTATTGTCTGTTTTCAATACTAGCACCGCTGGGTTCCATTTCTCTTTGAAGGCTAGTAGACCTTTTTGGATCGCTGTAAGTCCTTTAAGTTTATGGGTTTGTCTCTGAGCTTGTGGTCCCACTTTACAGCTATCAATATGGCTATACAGAGATTTTGTAAACAGCTCAGTGTATGCTACAGTGTTTACTGGGTTTGGAGGTGCTTGGAACTTAGCTAAGGTGTTGCTTACTAGAAAGAGATTAGCCTCGGAATAGTTCCTAAAGGCTTTTGGTTTCGCTGGATCCTCGAGTAATACTGCCTTACTGTCAGATCTGAAGAGTGAAGATATTACATTGGGTGAGGAACATCACCCTCCCATGTTCAAGAGTAGAAGGTCAAGGATGTTTGTACCTCTGGTAGCAGAATGGACCAATTGTTCCAGGATGTTGGTATTACAGTTTAGGAATCCCTGGGTTGTGCATCTGAAGTGGTGTAGGATTCCCAGTCCTATAGAGGGGTAGTTGAGATACCCCATGGATATTGCTTTGGGTTGAACAGAGGGGGGCTCTGGTACATTGAGACAGGTTGTATGCGTTTCCTGGGACATTGAGGGGGACCTATAGGTTGCAAAGATATGGTATGACACCTTGTTTATGGTGAGCTGCACATGTAGGAGTTCCAGTAGGTCATACACTTTAAGAAGTCTGGATGTAAGATTGTTTTTTTTTTTATATAGACTGAGACTCCTTCACCTTTAGTTCTCTCCTATGCAATAGCTGGTCTAAAGGTGTGAAAGGCATCTACACCTTTTCACTGCTTGGGTATTTCTCAGCGACTTTAATCCATGTCTCCATTACTACACTCTCCAGGGAGAGGAAGGCTTGCATTGAGTGGAGCTTCTTGTCAAGCCTTCTAGCACTTAAGATATCCCTTCACAGGTTTATTTAAGTCAGGAGGTTTATCAGTTTGGTATCACCTAAAAAAGGCACTATGGGGTGGAAAAGGTATTTGCCAATATCCGAAAGCCTAGAGAGGATAAGTGCAGACCATCTCTGGCAAAGCAGCATGGTCTGCAAACATGTCCTTCCACGTTGTCAAATACTGTATCTCCCTCTGGATCCACACCAGAAGCTAAGCCAATTGTTAAAAATTAATAATTTTATGTTGGTGACGTGGCATCATCCTTAGAGAAGATAGTATGCTGCTCAGTGCTATGTTCATATCTGCCTGAGAAACATAATCAGCGAACTTGATCATGTCTCACTTCATAAAATCAAGGGAGGTATATCTCAGGTTATTAACACCCACATGGAGTACGACACAGTCATACTAGTACTTGTGGTTCAATGACCCGAGTGCCTGTGTGACTTTACAGATCCTAGCCCAGAAAGGCAGCTAACTAGGACTCTCTTCTTACTCAGTCTGGTGAAGAGGACATCGGTGTGCCTCACTACCAATCACCAACAACCAGGAAAGAACTGCCCTTGTAATTCTTGACGTCTCTTGTTTCAGATGTTTATTTTTATGCTTCTTTGGAAGGAGAGCCTAGGAACCGGTGGGCATTGAGGCATGCGCTGGAGCTAGCTTACTAGAATCTGTAATGGTCTTTGAATTAAACCTCATACAATTCTGACAATTAGCAACTTTGTAATGATGGACAAAACAAACAATGTAAATGAAAATCTTGGGGGGGTTTGCTTCCTACAAGAGACTTTTTTTTGAATGTTAACAAGAAAAAATGTCCCCAAAGGGATAATTATCTGAAGGCGTCAGGAACTCTGGTATTCAAGTCAACTGACAATACAAAGCAAAACTGTGGTTGACCATCAGACTACATGCGAAAAAGAGCTGAAGACAATGCTGGCTGCTGAATATTTTACACCCTGACATCTAGATGTCAGTCTACTGGCTGGGGAATGGTGAAAAGTTTCTAGTATCCAGGGCTGCCATGGGGTACTCCAAGGCAGGAAGACCTAAAAATCAGTACTGCAACACTGACTACAATGAACATCTAAGCAAGCGGCACACACTCAAGCAGCCCTAATAAAAGAGAGCAACAAAGCCTAATCGCCTAAATAATGATGAAGGTCCAAAAACTACTTAAACTACATAACGGAAAAGTCAACAACAGAAATATCTGACTACATGTTGAAGAAGAAAAAAAAGTAAACAAATGAAATAAAACACCTTAAAATTTAATTCTAGAAGAGCCAGGGATCATATTTTGATGAAAGTGGTAGACATGTCTAACAAGATCTAAACAGACAGGGCGATGTGGTGCATTATGAGAAGAGTGGGAGAATTTTGAGACTAGGAAAGTCTATGCCAAGTGACTAGTTCCTGGTGGCAACAAGTCTTGCTGTTGAAGCGTTGGGACTGAATCAGTTGAGAGCATAGTAATGCAGTGTTAACTGTCGAGAAATATCTCTGTGATCTTACATGATTCATTAGAAGTTGACTTTCACTTTCATAGTAAAAGCACACTTAAACAGAGTTAAATCATATCTTACATCTTGCAGAAATAATGAGAGTTCTTTTGTGGCACTGGGGTTGCAGTAACTCTGAAAAGAACATGAAAATAAAATTCACAGGACCAGATAGAATAGTTGTGTAAGAACTCACCATAATGATATATGTCCCTTCTCTTCTCTGTTGCAGTATTCTTTACATGAGAGAGCTGCCTGCCCAAGCGACCTAACGTCCACCAGTATACCAAAGTCTTTTACTGCTAATAAGGTGCGCGGTACGCCTGACATAGGCAGCTATTGGACACAGGCCATAAAGGTGATGTACACGCACACCATCCTCAGAACTGAAGCCCCAGGAGGAGAGAGAGTCCAAGGAGCAGAGTCTCAATACATCCAAGAACCATAAGAACTGGGGAAGGGGAGTTGGACAGAATAATACAACAGAGAAGAGGACATCTATCTTTATGGTAAGTTCCTACATAACTATTCTATGTACTTCTATTCATCTGTTGCAGTATTCTTTACATGAGGGAGAGTACAAAAGTTCATGTAGAGGGAGGTGGAGTTAGCTGATGAATTTTCCAGGAAGCCATGAAGAATGGCCCTGGCAAACCCAACCCCAGATCTGGAGATGGACTCCAGCTTGTAATGTGTGGTAAAGGTGTGGACAGAGGTTCCAGTAGCTGCTTCTAGGATAGAGCTGGTGTCTAGTCCTTTGAGAAAGGCACCAGAGGAGACCACTGTTCTGGTAGAGTGAGTTTTGACCAGAGGGGGGTTTCTCGGGGTTTCCCGTGGTAGCCATAGCAGAAAATAATGGTTTTGGAAATTCAGAAAGAAATGGTTTGCTTGGACACAGGAAGTCCCAGAGCCCTGGGGTGGAATAAGACAAACAGCTGGTCTGATTTCCTAATAGATGTTTTGTGAAGGTAAAATCTGAATTGTCCAATCATATTAAGTGTGCGCAAAATCTTCTCACTAGTGTTTTCGGGAGAAGGGAAAAAGATTGGTAAGTGTACAGGTTGGTTTAATGACAGATCATTAATTACACTGAGCATAAAGGTGGGAGTCCTGTCTTTGTGGAAGATTAAAAAGGGGGGAGAAGCCATCAGGGCCTGAAGCTCAGAGACCTGGTAGACCAAGACAGAGCAAAATCCCTAAAAGGTAAGACACCTTTGATCATTACAAGTAAAAAACTACGATCTCTCATAAAATCATCCAAGGCAAATTTTGAGAGAAAAATCGCTAAGGACTCAAAAGACAATCATAAGGCCCTCTTTAGCTATGTCAGAAACCTGGGAGGAAACTCCCAGATATGCTCAGAATTAGTTCAAAATGATGTAAAAATCACTGAACCTACAGACATTGCCAACATACTGGCTAACAGGTTCAGTGCAAACTTCTCCCCCCCCCCAAAAGGAGAGATATCTATACCAGAGGATTGTAGCCCCCCAAACATCTCTAACGCTCAGGTGAGAACTGCTCTCTCCAAGGCGAAAAACACAACATCCATGGGACCAGATGGTGTCCCCGGTTGTGTGCTCCACGAACTCAATGAGGAATTAAACCCGCAGTTAGGACAGCTGTTTAATCTTAGCCTCACCTCAGGATACGTACCCAAGGAGTGGCGTACGGCAACTGTGGTCCCACTTCACAAAGGCGGTGCCTCCACCGACCCTGGAAATTACCGTCCCATCAGCTTGACAAGCCTGATCTGCAAAGCTATGGAGAGGATCATAAATGAACTCATAAATAAAGACATAGGGGACTTGCAAACTTTGGATCCAACCCAGTTTGGCTTTGTCAAAGGCAGATCATGCCTTTTAAACTTGGTTGACTTTTTTGAAACAGTCACCAAGGCCATTGATGAGGGAAAGGCAGTCCACACAGCCTACCTCGACCTGGCAAAGGCTTTCGATACAATACCCCACTCAGGTATCATTGAAAAACTCATCAGCTTAAATGTAAACCCATACGTCACAAGATGGGTAGCAAACTGGCTAAGTGACAGAACCCACAGGGTCAGAGTTGCTGGCGCCATATCAGACTCAAAGCCTGTCACAAGTGGTGCCCCACAGGGCTCAGTCCTGGGCCCACTCTTGTTCGGCATCTACTTTTCAGAAGTACAAGCAAACACAGGAGGGTTATGGCTGACAAAATTTGCAGATGACTGCAAACTGGGTGCCATAGTCGAGAACACATCTGACACAGATATCCTTCAGAAGGGTCTCATAGAAACGGATAACTGGTGCCAGAGCCATGGACTAAAGTTAAACGCCAAAAAATGCATAGTCATACCCTTCGGGAAAAACAAGGTTAACCCTAGCTACCATATAGGTGGCAATCCACTGAGCACAGAAGAGGTTATCAGGGATCTGGGGACCTAGGTTGACAGTAACCTTTCGTTTGACACTCACGTTGCCAAAGTAGTTAGGAAGACCTTCTACGTTGCCCACCTGATCATGAAGGGATTCACATCTAGATCAAGGGAGGTCATCGTCCCCCTGTACTCATCACTCATCAGACCAATGATTGAGTACAATGCCCCATTCGGAATGTATCTGACCCGACACCTGCAGCAACTGGAAAGGCCCCAAAAGTTCCTCACCAAAAGGATAAAGGGTCTCAAAAATATGTCTTATGCTGCCCGACTGAAGGAACTCCAGCTCTATTCAGTCGCTTACCGTCTGCTCAGAGGTGACCAGTGCCTGACATACAAGGCCATGTCCAACCCAGAATTGATGAACATGCTTCACCTCAAAAAATCTAGATCCCTCAGAACTACAAGGGCGGGAGACTTAAACCTTGACACGGTTATTAATAGGACGTGCTGGAGGGACAGATTCATCACCCAGAGACTCCCTATGCTGTGGAACAAAATCCCGGTACATGTGAGGCAGAGCACCTCGCTGGCCTTGTTCAAGAGAAATCTTGACCAATGGATGGGAGATCGCAGATATACCTCAGGGATTACCTCAGTGTCACTGCTTGACAGAGGCACAGAAAAATAATGGGCATAGTATCCTTCAAACTAAAGGGGTGGCGAAAGCCACAAAACTCTGGGCTAGGCTTATAAATGCCCTTGGGCAGATAGCCTAGTATGAACCTATGAACCTATAAGAAGTTATGGCTAGCAGCAAGATAGTTTTCCAGGTGCAGTGTTTTAAGCAGCTAGAGAAAGCTGGCTCTAAGGGTGGGAGGGTCAGTTTCTCTAGCACAAAGTTTAGGATCCAGGGTGGGGCCACGGGCCTCCTGGGAGGTCTAATGTGGAGGATGCCTTTGAGGAACTGTTTGGCCTCAAATATAGAAGCTAAAGGGGGGAAAGAGGCACACATACAGAAATGTCTGACAAATGTGCTTTTACAGATGAATAAGCCAAGCCAGAATTGAGCAACTCACACAGGTATGAAATAACTAGAGGGAGATCCACTGTTAATGGGGCCAGGTTACGACAAAGACACCATACAGAAAATCTTTTCCATTTGGAGAGGTAAAATTTCCTGGTATTGGGTTTCCTAGCCTCCTGCAGGACTTGAAACACTTCCTCTGAGAACCGATGTCCAAAAGGTATCAGGGCTTTATCACCCAGAGAGTCAGTTATAGAGTCGCCAAGTGTGGGTGGATGAGGGAACCCTTGTGCTGTGTAAGTCCACTCTGTGAGGTAACTTGTGATAACTGCCTATGGCTAGGTGTAGGAGAAGGGGGAACCAATGGTGTCTTAGCCAATAGGGAGTCACCAGCAAGAGTTTTGGTTTGTCTTGCTGAATCTTCAGCAGGACTTTCAGAATGAGCAGAAGGGGAGGGAATGTATATAGAAACTTCCGCTTCCAGGATATTGAGAAGGCATCCACTTTCCATGTCAGGGGGTGAAGTTCCCTGGCACAAAATTTTGGAAGTTGTCTGTTCAGTGGGGAGGCACAAAAGTCTATTTGAAGAACATAACACTGGTGGACTATGTCCAGGAATGGGTCTACTTCACTTACCCAAATACCCACACACTTTGCCAAGATGAATACACTGACAAACCAGAAAACAGACATCCGGAACACTGACATTTCACTCGAGGTAAGTAACTGCTTGGCCATCCTGTTGAACTTTGCCCCTTAACCCACTGTAGTGTGATCTTGGAGTTGGTATATTTAGTTAGGACGGTATGGGGGGCCCCACATGGGTGGATTTACTTTTGTTTTTTTTCCCCTTTTTTTTTTTCAGGATGGCCAAGCAGTCACTTACCTCGAGTCGGATGTCAGTCTTCTGGTTTGTTGGTATATTTGTCTTGGTAAAGTGAAAGTAGGTGATGTGGGCATTCGGTTAAGTGAAGCAGATCTGTCCAGGAACACATCTCTGTGAATCATCAATTTGTAGGCCTGTGTTATGGATCTGATCAGTGTGTCTGCCACATAGTTCTGACTGGAAGGGATGTAGACTGCCTGCACAGAAATCTGAAGTTTGAGGGCTAGCTCCCAAACCTGTAAAGCTAATCTGCACAGGAGGTAGAATTTGGTCCCACAGAACAGTCATGTTGTCTGTGCAGATTCTCAACCGATGTGGGTTGAGAAGGGACTGAAAGGACTGAAGGGCTAGGATCAATGCCTTCGTCTCTTTTACATTTATGTGATCCTTTTCCTGAGAGCGAGACCATTGGCCTTGTACAGTGTGGGGGCCCAATGCAACCCCCCAGCCTGCATCCAAAGCATTTGTGTACAGGTCTTGAGTTGGGGGCAGTGGGTAGTTGGGAAGTCCTGGGTTGAGGGACAGTTGCTGTAGCCACCATAGAAGCTTCTTCTTTAAGCAAGGTAGGAGCGGGATTTGAAATTCCAAAGGGTGGGCATGTGTCCACATCGACTTCAGGAACCACTGAAACTTCCTCATATGGAATCTGCGAGAGGCAGCATAAGTATAGTGTAGGCCATCAGTCCAAGGATCCTCAGAAATTGCCTTGCTGACAAGAGGTGCAGCAGAAGGATGTCTAAAAAGGTCTGGCAGAGCTCCTGAGCCTTTTGAGGTGTCTGTTGTCTGCACCTCAGAAAGACATGACTTTGGGATGGTGTAAGGGCAGATTTTTTTGAAGTTGATTGTGAATCCTAGTTGCTGTAGGATGACAATGACTGAGTGGATGTTCCAATGGGGTGTCTGCCTGGAACAGATCATTGTCCAGGTAAGGGAAAACTTGAATGCCCTGGAGTCCGCAGAATGCGACTACTGGGGCTAAACATTGTGAAATCTCTTGGAGAGGTAGAAAGACTCAGTTCTTGGCCTTGCCTTTTAAAGTGCCAAGATGCCACACAGAAATGAAGAAATTTCCTGAACTTGAGATGAACAGGAATATGCAAGGCAGGGGTCTTTGAAGTCTATGGACGCCAGAAAGACCTGTGGGAGGATCAGAGGAAAAAAGGTTTGAATGGTGAGCATTTTGAAGGACGGCACCTTTAGGAAGCTGCTGAGGAAGGAGAGTGGCCTTCCTTTCTGGGTACTACGAACAAGCATGAGTAGAAGCCTGCGCCTTTTTGGTGTGGACACTGGTTGTATGGTTCCTTGTTCTAGCAGGTCTGCCAATACTTGGGGAAGTGGGGTATCTGTCCTGCAGGTGGTTCTGGGATACCCTGAAGGGAGGCAAAGAGTGCCATGCCATGAAATATCCTTGTTTTATGATGTACAAGACCCAGGTGTCTTGTGTGATGGATTCCCAGGCTGGAAGGGATAGGGATAGGTGCAGGGAGAGAGACATAGAACAAGGGAGTCCTGAAGAACCTGCTCTGTCAGGAAAAGGCTGCTTAGTTGGGTGGAAAGAGGGGAGAGCCGAGTAGTAATGAGGTTTCCTGCTCCCCTTGGATGGCTTGGATTGGGAGGGCCAGGTTTGCCTGCAGATGAATACCTGTTTGGAAGGGTAGTTCCTGTGAAACTTTGGGACTGGAGAGCCCAGGATGTGTTTGAGTTCTTTTAACTCTACTCTTTTCCTGCAGTGATCTGAAGAGATCAGACAAAACCTTACCAAAGTAGAATTGTCAAGGGGAGCATCCATGAGCTTCGCAGGAGGAGTTGAAGCCTTAACCAAGCAAATCTTCTCACCACTGAAGCAGAAGCTGCAGCCCTGAAGGTGGCCTCAACAGCATCACAGCTGCATTTTGTTGAGTGAAGGGGCCACCTGGGAGGATTCAGCAATTAGGGAAGAGGCCAAGGTCTTGTTTTCTGAATCAGGCACGTCAGAAAATTTTAGAACGTTTTGAAAGAAGTTCCAGAGAATACTTGGTCAGGATAGGGTAGCCAAAGTGTATATTTTCTTCCCCAACCTCTCTTAGTTGCCTGTCTTTGTCAGAGGGAAGGAGAGAAATGGAAGGAAGGGATTTTGAAGCCTTGTCTGAGGCCACAGAGATGACTGAGGGGTCTGCAACAGGGGCCTTAAAGAGGATATTGTTGTCTTGAGGGACTTTACAGTATATGCCTGGCAGCCTGCTTCTTAGGGGCTGGAGGTTGAGAGTCAGGGTGTAGGGACGTGGAAGCAAAGGCTTCCAGAAAGGCAGGGATAACGGTGGGATAGCTGAAGCCCTGGGGGTTTCCACCTGGAGGAGTTCGTAGTACCTCTTTTGAACATCTGACATTTGAGTGTTGTCCCACTAGAAGTGGTCTTGCATTTTTAAAGGGGTTTCCCAAATGGGATTTCTTCCAAAGGGGAGTCCATCCCATTAGACTCTTCTTCAGGGGGCGCATAGTCTAATGGTGAAGGAATGTGTGAGGAATAGGCTAATCAGTCACTATCACCTGAAGAAAGTTCTTCCTCTGATGAAGGCTGTTGTCTGACCCTTTTTTGGGGTGAGGTAGGCCAGGAGAGAGGAGGGCCTTGAATAATCTTCGGGCAAAATTTCCCACTCTATCTGAGGTTCTTGAGGAGGGGACAGATGCTTAGGTTTCAGCTTTTTCTTAGCTTGAATGCCCATCTGATGTAAGGTTGGGGGTTCGGACGTAGGCCTGCATTCAAGTAAATCTGAATTGACTTCTTCCCTCACCAAGATTTGCGTGATTCCCCTAGGGTCTTCTGAATGAATGAGCCTTGGTTCCCCCATGACATCCATACCTGATGTATGAGAGGCCTCTCTGGACGTGCTGGTGTCCAGTTGTAAGGCAGCCTGCAACACAAGCCATCATGCACCTTGGGAGAAATGTCTGCAGGGAGAGGAGCAGCTGAAGCTTTGGGCCAAGGCCTTTTGGCCTCTCGCTTTTTGGTAGGCTCAGTGCTGGAGTGGAGGAACCCTCCATTTCATTTTTGGCAAGAATTAAGCACTGGGTCTCTAGATATATCGTGAGGAAAGAAAGTTTGAAGGGTCTTGGGGACAAACGTTTGGCAGATAGAACAGTTCTTTCAGTTGTGGTGTGGCCCATAACAAAAAAAAATACAGAGTGACTATCTGTGGGTGGAATCTGCCTTACGCACTCACACTTCCTTTCTTGGATGATATTAACTCAAGGGAAAGAAAGTACAGCAGCAAAAGACAAACATTTCTCAATGAGGCGTTTATCTTTAGCAGAAACGCTCTATTCTGGCAGCAGAGCGATATCCAGAACTGGCGATCCCACTGGCAGCAAAGAACTTCTGAGGATGGTGTGCACATACGTCATCTTCATGGCCTATGTCCGACAGCTGCCTACATCAGACGTCCCACGCACCTTACAGTAGTGAAAGACTTTGGTATACTGGACAATGTCGGGTTGGTTGGGCAGGCAACTCCCTCATGTAAAGATTACTGCAACAGATAAACAGGATGTTTTTTGTGCATACTCTCCAACTGACCATCAGCTACACAGTTGCTCAGTTTTTACTTTTAGTGACCAATGAACAATTCACTGGGTCTAGGATCATATCAGTAGTGGGTTGGGAAAGGCGGGGTGGATTTGAGCATCTGGCAGAGTCATGTATACAGTCTTACATAGCAGAGGACTTCTCATACACCCTAGCTGGGCAGAGCTGCTGACATCACATATAGACAGGGGTCCAGGGAAGTAAATAGTGTGGGAAGAAATAGCCAGGGAATTGTTATGGCTAGGCTTGTATAGGCCCTAGGGCTGACAGCCTAGTACCAACCTATGAACCTATGTAATATCAGTTCTACTCCTTCAATGCTGAATTTGTAATGGTAATCTGATGCATGATTTTGGCAGTGCCCCCATCACTGTTGTTGTGTAATATCACAGGTAGAAACTCCATCTTCTTGGAATGGACCAGATGGAAAAGTTACTCTTTGAACAGAAAACGGAAACACTGACCCTTCTCTGGAGATTGAAACCAGGACCCCTGCATTCAATGCCAGTTGTCACCCCCACAACAGGTCTCCAGACAGTTAGGTAATTGATTTCCCCAACAGAAGCTTCTCCTTTCAACAAAGAAATCACCATGATAGTGATTTTGAACATACAAGCATAGAAAGCAATACAAACGATTGAGAGAAAAGGAAAACACTAACTCTTGCATGGGGACTAAACCTAGGTTCCCCCCACACTCTTCAAGCACTGATACAGTTCCAGCAATGTGTCTTCCAGTACAGATTACAGGAGAGGAGATCTACCACGATAGATGAGCAACTGTTGGATAAAATGTTTTTCAAAGTGTTGTTCAGTCTCAATGTCCATCTCCTTTTGATTATGGCAGTATCTTTTCTATAAGAAGCAGATAAAAGGGCAGATTTATGGTAACAGTATTCATGTATGTATTAAAGCAAGACTGGTGTCAGGAAAATGGTGGTTACATTCATTCCTGTTCATGGGCTACGAGTCGTTTTTCTGATCCGAGCTGGCAAATAAGTGCTCTAGACTCAAGCACCTCTAACTTTTCCCACCCATAATGCACATGCCCTGTCTCAGTTAGCTTCTCAGATCAAGTTTGCTACCAAGAAACATAGATGAGGCAGTACAGGAATGAAAGGATCAAGTATTATGATAAGTACATAACTACCATATCCTATTTATTCTGTCTGTCCACTCCCACTGGTGGAGAATGATCTCCAGCTGAGGAAACTCTTGGGTGGCATCATAACAACAGACCCTTGGGGACAGGGGCTCCAAAGGAAACCTTAGATCTCAATATCAAATCCAATCTGCAATACTTAGAAAAGGTATGCATTATACACAAAGTTTCTGTGGCACAAATGTCATCGACCTAAGAATTCTTGAAGACTGTAGATGTAGCTACAGAATGTGTTGAATGCACATTTGACTTGCATGATAATGGCTCATTTTGGCTGGTATAAACAAAGGAAATACAGTTATACAGCCACCGGGACAGTGTTATCTTGGATGCATTTTCCCCAGTTTGTTTGCTGAGAATGACACAAATAATCCTTCCTGAAGGATTTGTTGTGATGCAAATAGAACCTCAGTTGTCTGAGGACATCAAGGGTGTGTAGAGTATACTCTCCCTTGTTGGCGTACTTAGGGGAAAAAAAAACACTGGCAGATGGGTGGTTTGATTCAGATTAGATTCAGAGGACACCTTGGGAATAACTGGTGACCTTTCTATGGAAAATTGGGAACAGATGGACAACAAAAGTTCATGTAGCTCAGATATCACCCTAGCTGAAGTGATCTCTACCAGAAATTAGTTTTTCCAAGAAAGGAACTTTAGTGCAAAAGAAGAAACTGATGTGAAGGGTGATTGTGTTAGGGCTTTCAGTACAAAATTTAAATCATGTGGCAGGAGAGGGGACCCCCTGGTGAAAAAACCTGAGTATGAATACCTCTCTCAAGAAGGCTTTACAAAGCCTGGGGAGGCTTGGGGGTAGAGTGGGCTTGTGGAAGGAAGTTCAAAATTGGAGCTAACTGTACCTTGATTTTTAAAAAAAAAAAAACAATAGTGGCTGAATTGAACAGGCTAGACAGGAACAGTAAAACCTCCGGAACAGAGGCCTCAAGATGATTTTTACTTTGAGGCAGCTCAGAGTATGAAACACTTTCATTTACTAACACAGACCTTCTGAGTAGAATTTTTTGGATGCTAAACGGATCCAGACTACATCCAGATGGCTACTGAACTGGAGCCAAATAATTAACTTCAGGTTGTGGAGATCCAGGAGAGGCTTCCCAGCTGGCTGAGACAGCAGATCTGGTGCAAGATCCAGAAGCCAAGGGGGTGCTTGACTACAGCGCTTCTTGAGAGCTTTCCATCTTGGTGGATCAAGCCAAAGTAGTTCTGTGTTTGGAACTGGTTGGGGATGCAAACAGACTGTAGCACAGCTGGCATCAATGGTTAAAAATGGTCTGAGCCACAAATGGATTCTGTGACCTTTTGTGAGGCATCTGAACAGCCCTTCTGAGCTTGTCTGTGAGACAGATGGGTTTCTGAGGAATATGCATTGCTACCAGAAAACAGTGCGAGTTCACTGCCCCTTGCTACTCTCTCACTGCTTTCCAACACAAGGGGTATGACTTTGTTACCCCCAATTAATCATGTACCACATCACTGTCATGTTGTTGGTGCGAGTGGAAATAACAGAAAGAATAGTTTTGTAAAATCTTACCATAACCATAGATGTTCTTCTCTTCAGTGTTGCAGTATTCGTACTGTGAGATTTCCAGCCCCCAGGCGACCTGCCGTCGGCTCCTATACAAAAGCTTAAGCTTGGCTGCTGTAGGTGCATGGGGCGTCACATAGGGCCATAAACCATGGAGTATAAATGTGACATTGGCAAGCACAGACCTCAGAACCTGAAGCCCAGAGAAGAGAATATAAGGCCAAGGAGAAGCAAAACCAAATGTCCCTGCAGGGCTGTAGAGAGTGGCTTGTAGTGAGGGGATACACTACAGAAGACAGAGGATATCAAGGGGGATGGAGGGTGGGAAAGAATACTGCAACATGGAAGAGAAGGACATCTATGGCTATGGCAAGATTTTACACAACTATTCTATGTCCTTTTATTCCCACATTGCAGTATTCATACTGTGGGATACTACCACAGCTAGGAGGAATGTTGGGAGGTGGCAGAGGTGGAGGATTCTAGGAATCCTTGCAGGATTGCCCTGGCAAATCCTGCCCTGGCTCTAGAGACCTGGTCCAGCTTGTAGTGTTTAGTGAAGGTATGGACTGTGGGCCAGGTGGCTGCCTCCATGATGGAAGCTGTGTCTAGTCCTTTCATGAAGATCTTTGAGGTAGCCATGGCTCTGGTAGAATGCACTCACACTCCTTGAGGCAATGGTTTGTGATGATGAGAGTAGCAAAAAAGGATGGATTTTCTGATCCAGGAGGAGATAGTTTATTTGGAGACTGCCTTACCCAAGGCGTTGGAATGGAAGGAAATGAACAGTTGGTCAGATTTTCTGAAAGACTTGGTTTTGTCCAAGTAGAATCTCAGTTGCCTATGTACATCTAGGGAATGGAGAATCCTCTCCGCCGAGTTAGTAGGGGAGGGGAAGAAGGTGGGTAGGTGAATAGACTGGGTTAAGGATAGTTCGTTAATTACCTTGGGCATAAAGGAGGGGTTAATGCGTAGGGCAACCCTGTTATTGAGGAGGGCAAGCCATCAGGGCCTGTAATTCAGACACTCTTCTAGCAGAGGCAATGGCCACTAATAGGATGATTTTCCATGTGCACATTTGAAGAGATGCTGTACTGGTGGGCTCAAAAGGTGGCAGGGTAAGCTTTTCCAGCATGAAGGTGAGGTCCCAGGGAGGAGGGATGCACTTTCTTGGTGGTCTGATGTGCAAGACCCCTCTCAGGAAAAGTTTTACATCCAGTCTGGAAAGAAGAGGCGGCTGTAAAGGCAAGCATGCAGAAATGTCTGAAAGATGGACTTTGATAGAAGAGTAAGCTAGTCCCTCCTTAATGAGTCCGCAGGTATAGTTCAGGACCACGGGAGAATCTGCCAGAAATGGGTCCTTGTTTCTCAGAGAACACCATTTCAAGAATCTCTGACATTTAGACAAGTAGTTTTTTCTGGTAGTTGGTTTCCTGGCCTCCCTCAGGACTGATACCACGTCTTCTGAGTAGTGTTGTCTAAAAAGGGATCAAAAGTTGATCACCCACAGAGTTAGTTTCAGTAAAGACAGTTGTGGGGGTGCAGGGGGGATCCCCGTTGCTGAGTTAGTAGGTCCATCTTGTGGATTAACTTGTGGTGATTGCCCTTGGCTAGTGAAAATAGAAGGGGGAACCAGTGCTGCCTTGGTCAATAAGGAGTCACCAGCAAGATTTTTGGTTGTTCCTTCTTGATTTTCAGGACTCTCTGAATTAGGGGGAAGGGAGGGAAAGCGTATAGGTGCATTCCCTGCCATGAAAAACTAACGGCATCCACTCTCCAAGCTAGTGGTGAGTGAATCCTGCTGCAAAATCTGCTTGGCTGTCTGTTTTGGGGGGAGGCAAACAGAACCACTTGTGGTGTGCCCCACTGGTGGACTGTGTGTAGGAAGGTATCCCTGTGCAACATCCACTCGTGTTGCAGAGAAGTGGTTCTGCTGAGCAAGTCCGCTTCCTTGTTTTCCTGAGAGGGGATGTATGAAGCTTTCAGGAAGAGGTTGCGTTTTGCTATTTCTCAGATTTGCAGGGTTATCTGACATAACTGGTATGCCTTTGTCCCTCCTTGTTTGTTGAGGTACCACATGACAGTAGTGTTGTCATTCACAATGTGGAGTATCCTTGGTTGCAGCATGGGAAGGAAGACTTTTAGAGCTAGTAGGACAGCAGTCATTTCCCTGACCATTGATATGCTGTTTTTGCAGGGCAGGGGACCAGCACTGTTGTACCCTGTAGCCCTGCAGGGTTGCTCCCCATCCTAGGTCTCATGCATCTGTGCCCATAGACTGGGAAGTGGGAGGGAGCTGCAGAGGAATTCTCTGGTTGTCGGAAAACTGCTGAATCCACCTCTTCAGCTCTAATTTTAGACAGGGCAGAAGGGGGATGAGTTTGTCTACAGGTTGTTGGCTCTGTGACCAAACATTCTTTAAGTACCATTGGAATTTCTTCATGTGCATCCTTGCTAGTGGGAGCATGGTGATAGTGGCAGCCATGAGACCTATAGTTTGTAGAAACTGTCTTGCTGTTAGGTGTGATTCTGTCAATAGGCAGAGAAAATGGGAGGAAAGGGATTGTACCTTGTCTGGTGGTAAGAAGGATCACATTAGATCTGTTCTGATTCTGCACCCAAGGAAAACCTTGTCCTGTTGTGGGAGGAGAGAGGATTTTTGAAGGTTGAGGGTGAAATTAGAAGTTATGTACTTACCATAACGTTCCATCTGAGTAGGTGAATTCATTTGTCTGCAACCTGTGGGTATGGATCCGATATCGGATCCGAACCGGCATGGTTTATCCAGCTATGGATCCGAGCTCCTAGCTCCTCCCCTCACCCATAATGCCCTGCTCTCCCTACATGACCTCAGATCGAGTTTGCCCTGCACCAACTACCCTAACCAAAGGGTAACACACCCTATGCAGGAAACTGACAAGGCCAGGGGGATAGGAGGGCGGGATGGTTGCAGACAAATGAATCCACCTACTCAGATGGAACGTTATGGTAAGTACATAACTTCTAAATCTGAAGTAGGAGAATTCATCTGTCAGCAACCTGTGGGACAGAGTCTCCAGCTACCTGAATCTTGGGTGGCCATCATGGAAGGATATTCTGGAGCACCGCGGAGCCAAAGGATGCTCTACCTCTAGAAGTGACGTCCAGCTTGTAATGAGTAATAAAGGTATGAGATGAAGCCCAAGTGGCTGCTGAACAAATGTCATCCAGAGAAACCCTAGACTTAAAGGCCGCTGAAGTAGAGACAGACCGGGTCGAATGAGCATGGACTCCCTCCGGTACGGGCCTCCCAGAGGCTTGGTACGCCAACAGAATACATTGAGAAATCCAGCATGACAAAGAAACTTTGGAAATTGGTTTACCCAGATTGAATTTGGCAAAAGAAATGAACAACTGGTATGATTGCCTATGACCAGCTGTCCTATGAAGGTAAAAACGAAGCTGCCTGTGAACATCCAAGGAATGCGGTTTGTATTCGCCTTTGTTTTGATACTTAGGGAAGAAAACAGGGAGGTCGATGGACTGATTAATGTTAGCTTCTGAAGCTACTTTAGGAAGAAAGGAGGGAATGATCCTTAGGTACACCCGGACCGGATGAAAAATCAAATAAGGCGGTTTCATGGACAGGGCCTGAAGCTCTGAAACTCTCTTAGCTGAAGTAATGGCTACCAAAAAAGCAGTCTTAAAGGACAAGTATTTAAGATCGACTGTGGCCGCAGGTTCGAAGGGGGGAGCGGTCAAGGCCTGAAGTACCAAGGAAAGATCCCACGGGGGAACCGTTTCTTTGACAGGGGGTCTGAGCAAAAAGGTGCCTTGTAGGAAGGTTTTGCATAACTTAGCCGACATAAGAGACCCTGAATCGTGTCCAACATGGTAATGAGATATGGCCGCCAGCTGAACTTTGACCGTGGAACTACTGGCGCCATCATTAAAAGAGAGTAGTAAGGAAATCTAGAACCAAAGGAAGGGGAACCGTGAAAGGATCTAGGTCTTGCCGCTCTGCCCAAATGGAAAAACGCTTCCATTTACTGCGGTAAATTTTTCTGGTAGAGGGCTTGTGGGCCGCTACCAGAATGGCCTTAACTGGGGACGAGATACCGGGAGTCCTGATTAGGAGTGGAACTAGAGCAGCCAAGCAGTCAACTTCAGGTTGTCCAGGTTCGGAGTTGGCAGGTTTGACGGGTGTGATATCAGATCCGGAATGGGATCTAGAATCCACGGTGGATTCACTGAATGAGACCTTAGGTAAGGGAACCGGATCTGTCGAGGCCAGAACGGGGCAATGAGGATCATTCTGCACCCCAACCGAGAGGCTTTCTGAAGTACTTGTAGCATCACAGGTAGAGGGGGGTATATGTAAAAAAGACCGGGAGGCCAAGCATGCACCAGAGCGTCTCTCGGAGAATCCCCTGGAGGGGGGATTAGAGCGAAAAAACTGTCGCACTTGGCGTTTAAAGAAGAAGCAAAGAGATCACAACAGGGAGTCCCCCACTGTGCGAAGATACGTTTCGCTACTTCAGAATTGAGAGACCACTCGTACAGGGAGAGAATGGTGCGACTGAGCTTGTCCGCTAGGATGTTGGTCCGACCCGGAATATGCGTTGCGATGAGAAAGCGGTTGGTGGAGATCGCCCATTCCCACACTCTCATGGCTTCTCGACATAAAGGGTAAGACCTGGTTCCCCCGTTTGTTGATGTACCAGACCATCGACATGTTGTCTGAGTGAATCGCAATTGTTCCCAGGGGAAGGAGGGCCTGAAGTGCTTGCAACGCCAAGAGCACCGCCCTCATTTCCAGAACATTGATATGCAGGGAGGTCTCTGAATCGCTCCACGTGCCTTGGATCATCCGGCCCGCAAAATGCCCCTCCCACCCGAGGCGGGAAGCGTCCGTGGTCACCGTGGCGAGAGGGGGAGATGCACAAAAGGGGCAGCCCCTGTGGAGGTCCGGAGAATGGAGCCACCACAAGAGAGACCGCTTGCAAGCCTTGCTGATTACAATGGGATGATACAGGGGGAGGGAGAGAAATGACCATTGCACCTGAAGTGTCCACTGAAGCACCCGCATGTTCAAGCGGGCGTGCGGAAGAAGAGTAATCGCTGCCGCCATAGACCCTAGTGCCCTCAGGATCAATTCCACAGGTGTTGAGCTGGAGTGAAGGATGGCCCACACCTGGAGTCGCAAATTCCGAACCCTGTCGGTTGTGAGAAAGGCTCTTAAATTTCTCGTGTCTAACCTGGCTCCTATAAATTCTATTGTTTGAGTAGGGACCAGGTTGGACTTCTCTATGTTTACCGTGATGCCTAGCTTGGGAGCTAGACGAAGGAAGGAGTCTCTTGCCAAAGAGAGTAGATGCCTTGTTGGGGCGGTGAGAAGCCAGTCATCTAGGTACAGAAAAACCTGCACCCCCTGAAGCCACAGGTGGGCTGCAACCACGGCTAACACTTTGGTGAACACCCTGGGGGCTGTGGTGAGACCAAAGGGAAGGACCCTGAACTGGTAGTGACTGGCTCCCAGCCGGAAGCGAAGAAACCTCCTGGGTCATCTGTCCATCCGAATGTGGTAGTACGCGTCCTTGAGGTCTATAGAGCACATCCAGTGATTCTCCCCTAGAAGGGGGAGGATGGACTGCAAAGTGACCACCCGGAACTTCTCTTTGGGAACTGACAGGTTCAACAGGGACAGGTCTAGAATGGGTCTTAGGTCCCCAGTCTTTTTTGGCACTAAAAAGAACCTGAAGTAGAACCCTGATCCGATCTGGTCTGGGGGGATGGGCTGGATGGCTCTTTTTCTCAGCAGATGGCCAATTTCTGCTGAAGCGGCCTCCCTCTGATCGGGTGGAACATCGGGGAGGATTTTTAACTTTGGGACATGAAGAAAGGGGATCTTGTAACCTCTGGATATAATCCGGAGTACCCAGTGGTCCGATGTAATGGACTCCCATGCCGCTAGGTGCTCAGAGAAACGTCCCCCGACTGCCTCCAGAGTGGAGCAGTCGGGCAACCCCTCAGGGTTGCTGCGTGGGCCGTTCAGAGAAAGGTTCCCTGGACCCAAAGTTCCTGGGAGCCCCTCTGCCCCTAGGGTGGCGTCCTCCCTGTCGTCCTCTGCCGCGGAAGGACTGGTTGTCCAGAGCGGGTTGGGAATGCTGCGACTTCCGGAACCACATCTTCTTCTGCCCTTTTGGTTCCTAGAGTAGGACCTCTGGGGCACAGAGAAGCGGACTCCGACGGCAGACAGCGTCTTCCCGTCCTTCTCGCTCTGAACCAAGGTATCGTGAACCGTCTTGCCAAAAAGGGCAGAACCGTCAAAGGGGCGTTCGCGAATGACGCCTTGAAGGGCTCTGTAAAATCACACTGGCAGAGCCAGGCCTGCCGACTTGTGACTAGGCCCGCTCCCACAGCTCTAGCGGCTCCCTCGGTAGCGTGGGAAAGTAACCGCATAGAGGTGTTAGTCACAGAACGAAGAGTGGCCATACGGGTGGAGTGCATAAGTTTGTCCTCCTGCGATATGGACTTTGGGGGGGATGCAGCATATTCCTTGATAAGATCGCGCTGCATCCTAATGACGTGTGCCAAATAGTTGAGCGCCCTCACTGAGAAGGTCGCTGAACTAAAGATTCGCTTCCCCAAACGGTCCATCATCCGAGACTCCTTGCTCGGATGATGGACTGAGGGACTCTCCTGGGCGAGTTCCCTCTTAGTGGCTGCTGCCGACAACATGGCATCTACCGGGGGTCCCTTGCTCCAGTGGGCACGGTCAGCAGGGGGGCTAAGGATCCTGTCGGGCCTCTTAGGGATTGGCTCCACGTTGTCCGGTTCCTTCCACGCCCTGGTGGTAATAAGGTCCACCAGGGGGTCGGCAGGAGGGGACACCCAAGAGGTAGACGGGCCCGCTTCAAATGCCTCCAAGAACACTGACTCGTCCAAGGAAGACTTTGGGGCAGATCACCCACCTCTAATCCGTAACATTTCCATGATGTCTCCGAAGGAGACATCCTCAGGGGGTGATCTTGGGGAGCCTTCCCCTTCCTCCAAGTCAGTGTCTTTGGTCAAAGACTCGGGGGAGTCTATGTGCCTCCTCTTACATGAATGCTTGCGAGGTGCTTCCTCGGGGTGGCTGTCCGAGGAGCCCTCACCAGCAATGTCCAGAACCACAGGAACTGCTTGGGGCAGTGAAGCGGGCTGTCCCAGTGGCCGGGTGATGGAAGCCTGGCCCAGAGCAGATGGAGTGCGGGACGGAGCCGAAGCAAGGGCCGGGGGTCCGGATGCCCTCAACAGAGCCCTCTCCACTACATCAAAAGCCGAGGGGGAGCCAGCCTCGACAATAGGATCCGAAAGTCGGCTCCCCCTCAGATCCGATGAGCGGATTGGAGCAGAGCCCCTCGGATCTGAGGGACCAGTGTGCTCCGACAAGGACGGCGCCGAAGGCACACTGAGTCCCTTGGATCCGAAGCTCGGGCCAAGGCTCTGAGAGGTCGGATCCGACAGACTCGAGGGCAGGGTCGGATCCAAAGTACCCAGTACTGTCGGCGCCGACACACCCGTGGCTCCGAGGCTGCCCGGCTCCGGGCGCTCCAAACCCGGGTAGCGGGTCGGAGAAGGAGCAATGGGCTTAAAAAAGGGGGTCGAGCTCCACCCCAGAGGGGGGGGGCAGGAGCACTACCATCTGCATCTGGGCCTGGATGAACCTTCTCATCATCCGGTCCAGATCAGCATCGGAGAGGCTGTAAGTAGACCTTGACGAGGCTACCGAGGTAGGCCTAGAGTGCCGCCTCGATAGCCTTGAAGGAGGTTGGGTCTCCTCATCCTCAGGCTCTGGTGAAAGGCACGGGGACCAGAGCCGAGGAGGGGGAGAGCCAGCAGCCAGAGAAGCCCGCTTAGCCGGCGGGGCTGAAACGGAGGTCTCGGCCCGCCGCTTGTGGTGCTTCTCTCTCCGGTCCTTTTTTCATGGCTTCCCTCTCCTCCGACCCTTTGGCGGGAGTTTGAATCCCGGGTGGAGGAGGGGGAGCAGGCAAGGCAGGGACTGCCGAAGCAGTGACCACCAGGGGGGGGGGCCGAGTCTGGGGGCAAGAGTCCCACCAAGACCAGCTTCGACCTCCGCTCCTTCAATGCCCTGGGGTTGAACCCTGCACAGATTGAACACCCTGAAGTGAGGTGTTCAACCCCAAGGCATCGAACGCACCAAGTGTGGCCATCAGCAGGGGAAAGCTTATGGCCACACTCGGAGCACTTTGAAAAAAAAGCCTGTGGGGCCTCAGACATCACTATTTTTTTTTTTTTTTTTTTAAAAATAGTAACAATAAAATAAACTAAAACACTCACACAAAGACCCCAAAAAAAACCCATACACACACACCAACTACGAACCAGCGAGGGGAGGGTAAACTATATTAAATTAACCCAAAAAAGATATAAACAGAAGGGAAACCTATAACTTTCACACAACTTAAAAGTTTTAAACATTTTAAAACCCTTTAATAAGAATGCTAAGACTTAGCTTTTGGAGCTCTGACGACCCAGCCTTCACCATGCGCGGCAAACTAGATCTGAAGTCGTGTAGGGAGAGCAGGGCATTATGGGTGAGGGGAGGAGCCAGGAGCTCAGATCCATAGCTGGATAAACCATGCCGGTTCAGATCCGATATCAGATCCATACCCATAGGTTGCTGACAAATGAATTCTCCTACTTCAGATCCCACATTTAGTAGGGACATGGTGAATTGGAGATTTGCCAGAAGGGTGGACTCTGATTCTGCCAAAATGAGAATGTTGTCCAAGTAAGGGTAGATTTGTATTCCCTTGGTTCTGCAATGGGGGATGAATGAGGCTAAGCACTTGGTAAAAACTCTGGGTGCAGTAGACAAGCCAAAAGGCAATGCAGTAAATTGAAAAAAAGAAGAGGGCCCAGAGAAGCGTAGGAACCTCCTGTGGGAGGGTCTGACTGGGATGTGCAGGTATGCATCCTTTAGGTCTAGAGTGAGCAAGACGGTTTGAGATTGGATGAGGGGTAAAAGAGTTTGAAGAGACAGCATCTTGAAGGAGGGGACCTGTAGGAAGAGGTTTAGGTTATGAGAGGTCCAGGATAGGTCTCCAGGGGCCACCCTTTTTTGGGACTAAGAAAAGGCAGGAGTAGAAGCCTAGTCCCTCTAGTCCTGAGGGAACTGCTTCTATGGTTCCTTGGGAGACTAGTTCCTGCAGGATGGGAGGAAGTAGAGGGAGATGACTTTTGAAAAGAATCCTTATTGGTGTAGATTTTTCTTTCCAGGAAAGAAAGTATCCTTTTTGTGTGATGGCAAGAATCCACAGATCTGTAGTGATGGTTTTCCAGAAGGGCAGGCATTGTGTAAGATGGCTGGACAGGGGCACTTGGGCAAGACAGTCACATGGAGGAGGGTCCCCCTCTATCCAGAAAGGGCTGTTTGTTGGGGGTTGTGGTTGAGGGGGTCTGGGATAAGATTGTCTGAGAGGTCCCCTTCATGGTCTGGCAGTAGAAGGGTGAAAGGTGAAAGGGGCCCCTCGAACAAGGGTGTTTTGGCTGGGTAGTTCCTGCAGTATCTGGGCACTGGGGACACCAGCAAATGCTTAATGTCTTGCAGTTCCTTGCTTTTTTCTTGCAAGTTTTTAAAAAGTTCTGCAGCATTTTTGTCAAATAGAAGGTTGTTATCCAGAGGAGCTTCCATGATCTTGGCTTTAAAATCATCTTGCAGAGGTTGTAATCTGAGCCAGGAGCATCTGTGCAAGGCTGATGCAGTGGCAGGAGATCTGGCAGCTGCTTCTGCCGCATCATAGCTGCAGCGGATAGAGTGTCTAGCTACTTGGGTGGCCAGGGACAATTCTGAGGAAATGTCACATTTGGCTGGACAGTCAGGGGTGGTAGCCAACAAAGTGGTGGCCTGAGAAACCAGGTCTAGGGCATACTTCACTATACGTGTTTGATAGTTTATAGCCCTGAAAGCTAGGGTACAGGAGGTGTATACCTTTTCTCCCATTCTGTCCATGGTTTTGCTGTCTTTATCGGATGGCAATAGGGAAGCAGAAGGCAAATGCCTAGCCTGTCTGGGGATACTGCAATAACTGCTGGGTTGGCCAAGGTTGGTTTTGTTAAGAACTTGTATTCATCAGGGACTTTGTAAAACCTTTCGGCTTTTTAGGGGGAGGAGGTTGAGGGTCTGAGTTCTTGGAAACAGAAGTGAAGACATTCAAGAAAGCTGGGTGTACTGGGGGGGGATGGCTGAAGGTGGAGGGGAGTCAAGCTGTAGAAGCTCAAAGTATCTCTTCTGGGTTTCAGAGACTAAAGAAGTATCCCACTTGCAATGCTCCATTTTTGAAATAGTCTCCCCAAATGATAAGTTCTCAGGTGGGGAGTCTCCTTCAATAAAGTCCTCTTCGGGTGAGTAATAGTCTATGGGAGAGGCAATCTGAGAGACATAGGAGACAGATTCCTCAGAGGAGGAGTAGGACAGGTCTGGGTCTTCATGAGTAACTGCTTGCTGAGTAGAGGTTAAAGGCTGGGAGGAGGCAGAGGCCGGCCTAGGACTCAGCACAGGGATGCTAGTAGGAGTAGGGCCTGTAGGCCTAAGTGCCATAAAGGCCTGCATCAAAGTAGAAGTGAAGGATTCCAAGTCTGGGGCTGCTTGAGGCATTGGGCTCAAGTATTTTGTTTTGTGTTTCCTTTTAGTAGGAGTTTGCATCCGGGTAGGTAGGGTAACAGAGGCTTGCGCTGGAGTAGGAGAAGTCTCAGTTGGCTGGTCAAGCGATGGTTCCTCCTCGACGTCGGTAATGACAGTCTGAATAAACTCCGCTCACGTGCTTTCTGTGGTTACTGACATGGCCTCTTCCAGAGGAGCCATCGGAACCAGAGTAATCGGGTGTTGTTCGGCCCCTAAAACGGCAGTCGGCAGAACATCCGAAGGCAGAGTGGCATCTAGAGAAGGCCTGAAAACCTTGGCCTTCTTCTGAGGTTGTTCAGCTTGAGCAGCCAACTCGGGATCCATCCTAAGTGTGAGGAGTTTAAGCCTTTGGTTTTCTAAAAACAGATTTAACATGGCCAGATGGCTGCGTAAGATCTTGGGTACGAAGGATTGGCAAATAGAGCAGGCCTTATGGTCATGCTCTTTACCTAAGCAAAAGATACAGCAGTCATGGGAGTCTGTGCGGAATCTGGCGCCTGCAACTACATCTACACTTTTTCTCAGACACCGGCTAATGAAAACAACTACAGCAACCAAGCTAAAGCTTAAGGCAAACCGCAATGCGGTACTTATCTTTTAGAAGTCTTCGGACGTAGGAGCGAAGCGGCCGACGTTATGTCATCTGCGGCTGAAACGTTCTGGGGTCTGTGTGTGCCAATGTCACATTTACACTCCATGGTTTATGGCCCTACGTGTGACGTCCCACGCACCTACGGCAGCCAGGCTTAAGCTTTTGTATAGGAGTCGATGTCGGGTCACCTGGGGGCTGGAAATCTCACAGTATGAATACTGCAACATGGGAAAAGGAGGACACAGAAAGGTACTCTTGAAGCTCCTGCAACACTAGGACTGCCCAAAGTGACTACTGCTGTGGGGGTGGGAATGTGGTAGGTCCAAAGCCCAGACAGCAAAGTAGGCAGGAAGTCTGCTGAACTGTGTAAGGCCTAGACTCTGCCTGAGTGGAGAGAGACAATGCATTGAAACCAGGTGGCATCTTATAAACTAAATGGCATGGGTAGTTTGTAGTAACAGTAGTTGACTGATATTCCCAAGGCCAAATAAAATTGGAGAGAGCAATCCCTTGCCTTGTTTAAAGATTCCAATGTTGTGGCTGCTAAGACTTAACAGTCCAAACAGTACAACACTATGGTTCTGTGGATCTTCAGATGAATTGCAATTACTAAAAATGCACTTAATAAACATCTGGAAGGTGCGTGTGGTGAGAATGAAGGGTAGAACTCTGAACTGATAACAGTTGGCTCATATTCAGAAGTGAGGGAATCTCCTGGACAGTCTGTTAGTATAGGCCAGCATCTTGCCAACCCATAGACCACATCCAGTCATTTACCAGTAAACACGGCAGAATCAACTGCACCATGACAATTCTGAATGGGGTGTTTTTTTTTTTTTTTTTACAAACTGATGAAGTGACTTTGGTCCAAAACTTCTCTGAGATACTTTTGTGTTTTTCGGAACCAAGAAAAATCTTGAGCAGTACCCTCACCCTGTTTGGTCTGGTGGGACTTCCTGGGTGGCTCTATTTTGAAGCAAGGAAAGAGCTTCCTTTTTGGCCACTTTTAGCTGACAGGGGTGGGATGGGGGTGTGTACTTCTGGAAGCAGCCAAGGGGATGGCTAGGAGTGGTATATGGGAAATGGGCATGTAATAGCCTCTGGATATTACCGATCATACACAAAAGTCCTACATTTTGGCCATTCACACACAGGATAGGGGGACAGACAACCCTGGACAGCCTCCAGAGGGGAGCAGTCAGACAGCCCTTCATGGATATTGCATCATCCAGCAGTATCCCTGGTTTGTTGGACCTTCACAATCGCTGGGTTTGCGTCCAAAGTGTCCACTTCTGCCTTCCAAAGGCCACCTTGATTTTCGGAAGTATAAAAATTTGGTTCCGGATACAAGGTCTTTGGGGGTTCTTAAATCTTATTCCAGTGGCATAAAGCATCTTGCTGTCTTGCTCACATTTCTACAAGTGCTTCTTGACTGCTCGACAAAACAAGGAGGATCCATCATACTGGGACTTAAAGTGCATCTTGAAATTGTCCACAAAAATAGAATAACTGGTGCCAAGCAAAACATCTCATACAAATGCCTAGCCCTGCCGCCCCTACTGTTCCATTGGCCGGACTCTGCATGACCCACCTGAAGAGATTTGTAATGCTGTACAAATTATTCAAAGCGGTTTCAAGTAGTTTCTTTGAATCTGGTGTGGGGTCTTGTCAAATATTCGAATCCTTGCTTGGCAAGGTCTCTCTAAAATCTGTTCAGGTGGGTGGCATAAATCAGAGCGGTGTGTGAAAAAGTGTCAGAAGCATATGCCTATTTCTCTAATCCGTTCACTGCCCATATCTTCAGACAGCTCTTTCTTAGTGGCGGCAGACCTACAAATGGAATTCAATTCACCAGTGCACCCTTTCGCCAGTACTGCCTGTCCCTGGGGTGGGGGTCTCAGAATTTTATCCAGCTTCTGATGAACAGTCTTACATGAGTAAGGCTCTTGCCTTGACCTCTGGATAATCAAGTAAATAAGTCGGTCTGCCAGGAGCATTCAAGACATACAGGATGTTGTAGGCCTCAAAACAGGACGACCTCATCCACAGAGGGAAGTCTGTGGGACAATAACCTCTCTGGTGCACAAGTTCTAGAATTTCATCAAAGTAACATCTTCTGGGGAAACTTTGGAGATATCACTCCGTCATCAGAGTCTGATTTCAATGTTGCGGATTCTGACAGGGGTATCCTACTGCTTACTTTTCCATTTCCTCTTTCTTGGAACATCAGATGGTGAGTTGCCGGAGTTCACAGAGGACTGTGTCAGCATGTGAGCTGACCATTTGAGACTCACTGTTAAACCCTGAGCTGTGGAGGTACGAGTGGGCTGAAAAGCAACAGGAGAAGTGCTCAGGGGAGGAGCTGATACTTGTGAAGTCTGCGGTTCAGCACTTGGGGGAGAGGCAATTATTTTCCCATAACCTTGAAGGCTGATCTGACAACCATCAGGTCTGGGAATCTCCCTCCAGCCTAGACATCATCGATGTCAAAGAGGGGCCCAAGCATAACATAAGAGCATCCAACAGAAGTAAAGCCTTGAAGAAGGGACTGACCCCGATTCCTTGAAGGCTGATGTCTCAGAAACCAAGAACAGAGCTACCCAAGATGACTCAGAAGATGGCATGTAGAACTTAATGTTGAATCAAAATACCTGGCTCCAAAAACATGGAATGGAATGAGATGGATACAAAGAAAATCTTGTGTCGAGGTAGAAGCATTATTCTATAATGATGGGGCAGACCCAGGGATATGTATCATCTCCAAGACCACCAGCTTTGACGTACAGGCAGGCAAAGCGTGAAGATGGGGGAAGCAGGATGGCCATGTCTATTTGCTTTTTCAAGAATGCCCTCATCATACAGTCCAACTCCAAACCAGAAACACTTATGAATGATTTAAAAGACCCAAATAAGGAAACTAAAAAAAGGTCTTTATGGAATTTGGGGGTGTTCCTGCTCCAAAGATGGGTGACTTGGTTGCCACTTCAGCAATGTCTCTTCAGTCAAAAGAACAGCCAAGGAAATTGGAGCTGTGGTTGGATATACTATCTCTGGTCTGGAAGGAGAAACCTTTCTTTGCAATTTCAGAGACAATGACAATGCATTGTCATCAGCTTTGTTATTTTTGTTCTGCCCTGTCTTTCTCCGTTTTTTTTTCCCTACGGATTTAGATTACCATTAGATTTCCTGGCTTTTTCTCTCTCTCAATCTGAATGATAAAGCACTGTTTTTACAAATGGAGCGCTCTAAATATACGTACTTACCCTGAAACAATAATCAAAAAGTTTATGGCCATCCTACAGAAGTATTTATGGCCACATTTGTGGCACTTCTTAAAGCTCTTCTCTCCTCTGTCTCCCTTCTCTTTAGCATGTATAATGAGATCTGCAAGAAAGTACAACTGTAGAGAACTATATCCCAAAAGTGCATGCACGCAGGCACACACTCACGCCCATGCAGGCGCGCGCGCACACAAACGGAACAAAAGTTGTAGATTAAAACAATCTTATGTTTAAGAACTCAAATACAGGAGTTCTAAAATATGCAATTAAAAATGTAACTTGTCAACCTATTCCAAAATTCCAAACTAAAACCTAGAAAAATTAGCCAGCAGTATCATCAATACAATAATAATAGCAATTTATTCTGAGCAAAAAAACCCACTATACTATTGCTTAAATAAATAAAAGATAAGGAGCACTTAGCCGTGAGTGCTCAAGAATCTGGTCCAAATGTGAATGCAGAAAACAAGATCTGAGGTAAACTAGCTTATACAGGACAGGTGCGTTATGGGAAGGGTCAGAGGAACTTGAGTACTGGGGTTTGGATCAGACAAGTAGCCAAAAGATCCATCAGTTGGATAAGGACAGAAAGAATAAATGGAATATAACTAGTATGCATACGTTTGCAGGAAATGAACGAGTTAATGGAATAAACTGTCACTTTGGGCTCAAGACAGAAGGAAGGAAGAAATACACTTCCCTTATAAATAAATGTACACACTTCCGCTTCCAAACTGTGCGCGCCAGATTCATATCAAAATAAAAGTCATAACACTGGCACCTTTTCATTATTTTAAATTCTTCTAAAAAACAAGAAATACTGCTTTGGTTAAATACCTTCTAAGGTTCAAATACCATCAAGTGCACTCTGCCATATATAAAGTCACTGCAGCTTGCAGAACCAATCAATCAATCCATTAAAAATTAAACAAACATTATCAAATACTAGGTAAAAAAAAGTAATAATCTCATAACTATGCATCTACACACACACACTAAATATCTCGTAATTAACTAATTTCTGCATTCTTTTGACTTGCAATGCAAAAATTAGCCATGCTTTTTTTAAGCAATATTTCTGATGCATTTAAAATAGCTCTACATGCCAATAAATACACACAATGTAGAATTTAAGGTTCCTAGATTTTGATTATGCTATTAACGGACCGCTAGCTTCATCATATGTTCTAACAGGTTTACCTTTATATAGGCGAAACACACTCGTGCGACTGCTCATATGAGCGAATCGTAACCACGAAAAACAAAACTGCGACAGTTTCCAATGTTCGAAAATCAGCAAATTGAAAAGCAGATTTGCTTATTTTTGAACCTAAATGTAGAATAAGAAATGTAATGAAGTGTAATGCAGGGGAGCAAGCCCCCCTGCACCCCCCTACTTTAATATACTAACTCTGAGATAGCACTACAGTGGGGTAAGGGACCATTTTCCGATCCCCACTATAGTGCATTCCGCCCCAAAATGCCGAATCTGCAATGAGCGAATGTCACTGTGCATTCGCTCATTGCACATTCAAACCTTTTTGCGCTCGACGTTTGCAAACTTTGCAAACGTCCTTTTGAACATCTGCCGTTTGCCCGTGTGCAAAACGCACACATGAATGTAAACCATTCTAATACTCTGTCACACCTGATATACTGTCTGTCCAGCATAAAAAAAAACTTTTTCAAAGGGACACAAACCCACAGAACACTGCTTTTTGATAGCAATTTTGACTATCAACTGCTCTAAAATTATGAGTATTAATATACAAGTCTTAACATTTTAGAAAAGAAGGGGCACACAAAACACCCTTTTTAATTTACAGGAAACTGCTCCTTCTTATAATCTAAGGAATGAATGCATCATTCGGTCACCAGTACCTAAGAATATATTTATCAGATGGTACAATACATCAATGTTTCTTCAAGGTAAGCAAAGCAATACCATTTCTAAAAAGGGTGCACATCATATAACAAAATATATTCAGTTTCTGATGTCTTCTGTACCTAATACAGCTTAGACTTAAACTTTAAAATCCCATATTTCTTTTCACTTTTACTTACCACCTTATCCAAGGAAGAACCATATGTGTATTTTTGTAGCCCCCAGCACTAAGTCTATGGACAATATTCATCCGCTACCTGCTGAAACTCTTGGTCTTCCGAGATTAAAACTCTAGTCCTAAAAATTCCTAATAAGGAAGGGAATTAATTAGATGGGAGGGATGTGATCTAATTGCGTATAAAAAGGTTATCGATAGAAGGATTCCTATGCAAAGCTGAATGAATACGATTTTGTACATAAATACATAAAGCGAAGTAATGAATTTCAGCCTGCTGAAATCAAAAGTAAAAAAAAAGATGATTGAAACCTGTTAAACTGTAAAAAATAAAAATAAAACAAAAAAATCCCACATTAATAATTTATAAAACCCTTACGGAAAACTCCTACCAATTTTGAAAGTAAAATATCAATGTCACTATCTTCCTTCATAGAGCAGAGCTAGTGGTCACTACATTTGATATTGCTAGAGCTCTGCCACAATGTTCTACACCTACAAGGTTACTGAGAATTTTGTCATTGTTTAACAGCCTGTGGTCACTACATCTGACCTCGATACTGCAGGAGCTCTACCACAACGCCCAACACCTACAAGTTTGGGAACTTTGTTTAATGTAAATCATATTTATTATGAAAAACCTTGCTGCATATTAACTTTAATCAGTTAAATACATGCCTGCTCTGTGACTGAAAGTCTCTGTGAAACAGTCCGTGCACTTTAAGAACCTCTTACTAATTTGGCCAGTGTCCCTTTTTGCTTGCCCAGTAGACTATACTGCATATGCCAGTTATTTTGTCTCGTGAAATGACAGACTACCTGTTTTGTGCGATATCTTTGTTAATTGCTTTTTTCTGGCTATAAACTGATTGTTCACAGTTAGAAATTAACCTGACAACAGTACCTATCTATTCCACATTATATCTTTTTTTCTTCTTTTCCCAAAAAACCCTCATTTCTTCTCATCTTGACTACATTATTATCTTCTAACATTTAATATCCCTTTACTCCTTATATTTCAGAGAAGATGCCAAGACAACCATTCTTTTATAGAAAAGATTTATCTCCTTGCCTATTCTCCTCCAGCTTTCAGAATCTGCCATCACAGAATCTCCTACTGCCTTGCAACTTTTTGTCTCCATCATCGCTACTTCCCCACAACCTGACATCTGTAAAATACAGATTCTTGTACTTAATTATGCTACTCTTCAGTTTATCCTTTATTCTTCTTCTACTGTGGCATCTTTCATCCTACCATGACTCAATAATATATCGCAACATCTCTCCAGCTCTGTCCCAACCACATGTCCATACTTCCTCTTTACACTGTCCACACACTGCACCAAACCTATTTAATACTGCCCCTCACCTTCATTTCAAATATTGGCTGATTAATTGCACTTCAATCTCAAACCAAAACAAAATTAACCGCAAGAATCCTCTCCAAAAACAACAAAGCATAATTCCCCAATAAAGTAAAATCCTTCTAGGAGGAGATATGCATCTTAATCCTGGCCCCACCGATCTCAATGATATAAAGAAAATTCTCTCTCAAACATGCCTGTAACCTAACTGCTTCAATCCCAACTCTGATGACCTAATGTTTGCTGCAATAAATGTTAGAAGTATGAGAATAAAACTGTTGAGCTACATGCCTAGATTGCACAGCATAAGCCTGATATTCTTGCTGTAACAAACTTGGCTTAAACCCATCAAAAACTACTCAGACGTTGTACTTCCTGGCTAGAATATCATCCGGAATAACTGTATAAAGAAGAAAGGGGGAGGTATTGCGTTAATATTTCCCAATACCTACCACATTTCCCCTTACAGCAAACCAACTCCAAAACTCAGTTCAGCAGAGCTTCTTATTGCTTTCCACAAAATTAGCAATTAAAAACAAATATGTATCACTGTCCTGTATATCCCTCCTGGCGACAATACAGCTACAACGGAAGATATCCTAGACTGGATACATTTCCAAAGAAAAAATATTACTAGGTGATGTGAATGTCGATTGGTTGGGCAAACTAACTCCCCTACATCTAGCATGAACTTGTATGGATTCACACAACTAATTAACAGCCCCATACATTATAGCAAGACAACTAATTCTCTATTAGACTGAATCCTGGTATCAGACCCTAGCAAATACTTCACCACAGGTAAAATGTCAGACTCACTCAGTGACCATCAGTATCAGACTCGCTCAGTAACCATCAGTGTCAGACTCGCTCAGTGATCATCTCCCAATCTACACAACTAGACATCTCACACATCCAGTTAAACAGCATATTTATTAAACATGTAAGAGTTCCAAGTTTAACCCAGAAATGCTCATTACTACATTATTATATCTCATTACATCCGAGTGATGCCTCCAGGTGCATCTGTAGTTACCTCCTACTGCGCCTCTAGGCGTCAAATATTGCTTGTTCATATTTGCATTAATAATTTCAAAACCATGCTACATACAAGATATCAGAATATTTTATTTTGAAGCATACACGATGGCAGACAGCTGTGTTGATATTTGACCTATGTCAATGAGTATTTGTTAGAACTGTAAGGTGATAACTTCATTTTTGAAAGTCTCAAGCCACGTCCATTAGGAGTTAAAGGTACACACTCAAAAGAGCTGTACTGGTGGGAATGAGATATATTAACTAGAACTTCCTAAAGATTCTTCCCTTAGATGATGCTATAAAATTAATTCAATAGAACTTTTCTAAATATCCTTGCACCTTCTAGAAGGAAGAGACTGCAAAGTAATAATGCAATTTGGTTATCCAAAAAACAAAAGTAGAATGCCAATACAGGCTAGAGAAAAAGTATGAAAAGGACAGCAAAAATATAACACCTCAATAGCTTGAAATTTTCAGAATGCTTTTCAATCATACTATAAAGCAAATAAATGAAGACTAAAAACTATATTATAATAACTTTCTGAATACTAAACGCAATCTTAAAAATGTTGGACATTCATTAAAGAAATCTTACATACCGACCAAAAATTCAACCCAAACCCCTCTCCAGATAGCTCAACGCTCAAAACTGCAATACAGTTCAACTCTTATTTTATAGATAGTATAACATCTCTAACCAAGGATTCCTCAATATCTAATCCTAATCCTGCCTAACGGCCACATATCACCACATCCACTTCCACCTTCAAACCTATGCCCACATCCTATACAAAACTACGCAAACTTAAACCATGTTCTACTTCAGCTCATGACCTTCCAAGAAAGTACCTTAAATTAGCAGCCAACAGCAGTGCCTATCTTGTCTCAATCCTTATAAATAGGTCAATCTATGAATCCCACATTCCCCACTCTGGAAAAAAAAAATCACATTATCCCTCTGCACAACAGAGGAAATTCAGCTGACATTAATAACTTTAAACCTATAGCAATCTTATCTCTCCTCAGCAAAATACCTGAAAAATGCATTCAAAACCAACTGCATATCTCCTGCAACAAGAGCTCCTATCCCCTACACAGCATGGCTTCCATCCTTCCAACAGTACTAGCACTGCTCTTCTAACCTATACAGATGCTGTCAATAAAGGTAGAGATAACGGCGAACTAGTCTCTTTCTTATATCTAGACTTGTCTAAAGCCTTTGATACAGTTTGTCACAGCAAAAGTACAGTTGCGTACACTTACCATAAATGTAGGATGTTCAAGTGTATTCACTTTTGCAGTCCTGACTTGTGGGATTTTTGTGCCATGAAAGCTCTTCCTCTTGGCAGGCCTGACTACCAGAGAAAAAATCCCCCTCCTCCAGCAGCAACTGAACGCCTTGACCAATATCACTATGCTTGGGTATAAAAGGGAGCCAGTAGACATCATGATTTCAGTTTATTCTTGCCCCTGGAGGTAGAAGCCCGTCAAGATGGGTAAAGTAAAGGGCCTAGGACAGGGAACCTAAACAAGGGAAGGGGGCAGAGGAGGGGACCCTCTTGGCTTGAGAGGAAGCTTGTGCCAGTCTATCCTGTAGGCAATGGAGGAAAAAGGGAGAGAAAAAATACCACAACAGTGAATACACTCAATCATCTATATTTATGGTAAGGGTACACAACTGTACTATGTTCAAGTTTTACTGTTGCAGTCCTGACTTGTGGGATGTTTCCCAAAGACGAGAAGGAGGGTGTAAGGTAGATCAAAGTAGGGGACAGGATGCCTTGCAGAACTGCAGTAGAGAATTGTGCTCTGTACTAGGAAAAAGCTGAAAAATGGTAATGTCTGGTGAAAGTATGCACAGATGACCAGGTAGCAACTTCAAGAATGTCCGTGGCAGGGACCCCCTTTAGAAAGGCAGTAGTGGTAGCAGAAGCCCTAGCAGAGTGACTCCTGACAGCATCAGGTGGCTTCCTACCATGATGGCTGTAACAAAAGGAGATACAGTGAGAGATCCATTTGGAGATGGTCTGTATGGAAACTGGTTTTCCTTCAGAACTGATGGCAAAGTCCACAAACAGCTGGTCTGATTTTCTCAAAGTCAGAGTTCTGTCAAGATAGTAACGGAGCTGCCTACATAGATCCAAAGAATGAAGAATTCTTTCTATTTGGTTTTGTGGATGGGAAAGAAGGGAGGCAGGTGAATGGCTTGATTTAATGCGGCGTTTGTCACCACCTCGGGCATAAAGGAAGGGTTAGTCCTGAGGGAGACTCTGACTGGATGGAAGATGAGGAAAGATTCCATTGCCATGAGAGCCTACAGCTCACAGACTCTTCTACCAGAAATGATTGCCAGCAAAAGGGCATTAAGTTAGCAGAAGCTGTTGGTTCGAAAGGGGGCAGGGTCAGTTTCTCCAGAACAAAACTGAGGTCCGCATGGAGGAGGTGGTTGTCTCCTGGGTGGCCTGATGTGAATCACTCTCCTAAGAAACTGCCTGAGAAGACAGGAGGTAGAACAGGGACATGGGCCGAAATGGCAGAGTCATGAATTTTAATGGAGAAATAAGATAAGCTGTTGTTGACCAGATTACAGGTTCATACATTAGTAATTGGCTAACTGCCTTTGTGAGCCATTTTAAACCTAGCTAATTACTTCATGTGAGAATCAAACCCTGCACTTTGTGCCTGTAAGGTAAACAGCTTAATCATTATGCCAGCCCCACCCCCACCCCCCAGGTAATCTAGGAAGATAGGGATTTTGGTTGAGAGGACTGGGGCCCTGTTGTTCACACCAAACAGAAAATCTACTCCACTTAGCCGAGTAAGATTTCCTAGTACTGGGCCTTCTGGCCACTTTAAGAAAGTCTTGAACCTGATTGCTAAGGGCAGGATGCTGTGGAATTATCCAGGTTGAGAGTCTGTGTGTCTGCAGGTTGGGATGCATAATCTTTCCCCTGTCCTGAGTCAAAAAGTCCACTCTGAGGTAAGTGCCATGGTTTCTCATTGGTAAAGTTGAGTGGCAGAGATACCAGTGTTGTCTGGGCCAGTATGGTGTTATCAGTATTGCCCTTGGCCTCTCTTCCCTTATTTTTGGGAGCACAGCTAAAGGGAGGATGCATAGTTGAAAAGGTGAGTCCAAGGGAAAGAATGAATCTGTCTTCCAGGATGAGGGTATAATGCTCCTAGAACAGAATTTTTTTCCAGTTGAGTATTTTCCCTGGTGGCGAAAAGGGCTATATGGGGAACTACCCATTTCATGGCTGTACTGAGGAATGTTTTCCGATACAGGTCCCTCAGGTTTCTACTGAGGTGATCCACTAGAAGGTTTTGTGCACCTGGAAGGTATTGTGTCAAAAGGTATAACCCCACAGAGTGAGCAGTCTCCCAAACTTGCACTGCTAGGCAACAGAGAAGGTAGGAGTGAGTATCCTTCTGCTTGTTTATGTACCACATGACAACGGTGTGGCTGTTTTTTTTACTAATAGCACTCGGCTTTCCATTTTTTTTATTGAATGCTACCAGGTCTTTTTGAACTGCCATAAGTTCTTTCAAGTTTACGTGTTTGCCTCTGAATTAATTTTCATACTTCCCCTGGGTCTGAAAGTGATTGAAATGGGCACTCCAGGCTGTCTCTGAGACATCTTTAATGAGGGTTTGCTCTTGGGAGATAAACCTGAAAGGAAAGCCCTGGTTCTGAGCAAAAGCTTGTGCCCACCATGCAAATTCCTCCTATAGACAAAGAATTACCAGAAGACAGGTTTTCCTCAGAATCTGACTCTTCAAAGGAAGTCAAGGAGGGTCCCTCATCAAAAACAGGTTCCTCCTGGTCAGAATCTTTAGATGATTCAAGCCGATGCCTGCTCAGCGGCTCTGGACCCATCTGAGGGAATAGTCTCCGAGGCTCCAATACCGTGAGTTTCCTGTGGCCTGGCCGACTCCACATGGGAGTCGGTAGCGGCTTGCGACTCTAAAGTAGCGGGCGTCAGGGGCTGCGAAAGCACCTCACTGAGAACCGGCGACTTGCTTAGGAGAAGCTTCGTCGGCTTTGGACCTCGGTTGCCTGTCCTTTTCTTTTTCTTTGCGTTTTTTGTGAACTCCAGTAGTCAGATGGCTATCCGACGACATTGTATAATTAAATCTTCGCCCAAAATAGCTTAATGCAAAATTGTACTGACGCTTAATAGTGCGTTGGTTAAATCTAGCACAAAACCGACAACTAGTAACATCGTGGTCAGGGTCTAGGCAAGGAATACAGTAAGAATGAAAGTCCTTATGAGGTATTTGCTTCCCACAAGAATATACAATTATTAACTTTTTCTGACATCAGTCTGGAGCAAGAAAAAAGTTTCCCCAACAGGGGACTTAGCTTTTAATGAAGACTTCGGATCTGAAGCTCAAACACAAAAATCTCAGGAGTCGGCCGACCGGCACTTGCGAACAGCTTCGGGCACCACGCGGCAAGAAAGACTGGATAAAATGGCGTCGGCTGCATCTTTTATACCCCTGACGACCTGACGTCAGGGAAGAGGCGACAGCAACTGACGCAGGACCCAAGGCTTTGGAATTCAGGCCAACTGAGGGCAACCTGCCAGCAGGATAACCCAAATGTAATGACTGCAACAGTGAAACATGAAGAACATCTACCCATTTCGTGGCTGTACTGAGGAATGTTTTCCGATACAGATGCCATTCGTGGAGGCCCCTCAGGTTTCTGCTGAGGTGATCCACTAGAAGGTTTTGTGCACCTGGCAGGTATTGTGCCAAAAGGTACAACCCCACAGAGTGAGCAGTCTCCAAACTTGCACTGCTAGGCAACAGAGAAGGTAGGAGTGAGTATCCTTCTGCTTATGTACCACATGACTGTGGTGTTGCTGTTTTTACTAACAGCATTCAGCTTTCCATTTTTTTTTTATTGAATGCTACCTGGTCTTTCTGAACTGCCATAAGTTCTTTCAAGTTTACGTGTTTGCCTCTGAACTGATTTTCATACTTCCCCTGGGTCTGGAAGTGATAGAAATGGGCACTCCAGGCTGTCTCTGAGACATCTTTAATGAGGGTTTGCTCTTGGGAGATAAACCTGAAAGGAAAGCCCTGGTTCTGAGCATAAGCTTGTGCCCACCATGCAAATTCCTCATTGAGACAAGGAATTAGCAGAAGACAGGTTTTCCTCAGAATCTGACTCTTCAAAGGAAGTCAAGGAGGGTCCCTCATCAAAAACAGATTCCTCCTGGTCAGAATCTTTAGCTGATTCAAAAGGGTCAGAAAGGACTTCTGGAGTAGGGTCCCTTTTCCTTTGCCTGGGGAAGACTCAGCAGGGGGTTGCCTAGATCTAACCAGGGAAATTAAATCTTCATCTAGTGTAACTAAACCCTGCTGATAACCCTGTGTGTGGGAGCTGGCAGGCCTAGGCATAGCCAAGAAAGAAGTATCTTTCTTTGAGGTAGCTCTTGGGTTGGGCCTAGGTACGTCTGTAACTTGGATACCAAACACTCTGGAGGAATGAGCACCTGATGTGGGCTGACACTGCAAGGAAGTGTCACCAGTTAGTGTGTTCATCACATGCACAGACCTGCAGAGCGGCTCTGGACTCAACCAATGAACTAAGTCCTAATGCGGAAGTTGAGGGACCCGACAGCCTATTGGACTCCAAACGGGACATGACAGAAGCCTGCGCTACCACTTCAGTCATGGAAGGGAGCTGTAAGAGAGTCGAGCCTTCTTCAGAGCTCACGAGACTGGGAGGACTAGCTGACTGAGTGTGATTGTCATTGGAGGCCCTAAGCCTGGATCATTTTTTTATTTTCCCTTTTACATTTAAGGAACTTTGCCTCGGATTAGCAGAAACCATCGCACACTGAACTCCACGCTCTCTCCTGACCTTCCAGTTACTACTGTGTACCACAAGGCTGTATATCCTCGGTCCCTCTAACATTTTCACCATAACCCTCTACACTTCAACACAACAGGCCACCCTAATACAATACGCATGACTCCACTCTTACTTGCGCATCTGACAACATGGTACACATCCAAAAAATTATTTGGGAAGCTTTAACAGCCCGTGAAATATAGCTTCGTAAGTCACAACTCATGCTCAATCCAAACACCAACAAACTACTACTTTTTCCCCCAAACCTCTCTCTCATGAAAAAACAAAATTGAAAGTCCTCTCTCTTGATAACATTGAATTCACTTCTCATAGCAAACTATTACAGGTGACCGTGGATGATAATCTTACACTCAACTTGCATATACAAAATTACATAAGAAAAACTCATCAAAGATCATCATCCATGGTTACCTGTAATAGTTTGCTATGAGAAGTGACATATGTTATCCTTCTCTCTAACACACCACTGGAAATCTCTTCCACCTCTCATCCGTACCACTAGCCAACGCTCTTCCTTCAAAACCTTAATTCATCCGCAAGCAAAATCCCAGTGGGAATGCTCCTGCTCTCATCCTTCATAAAATCCCTTAACTAATGTCACTTCCTACAAGCTTTTATGTCTGTATACAGTCTCCTGTTGCTTTATAACTTCTATTAATCAACTTGTTGTGATTACTCCAAGATGTGAAAAGGACTGTAACACCTAATATCCCAAGCTTCTATCAATCGATGCCTGGTCAGGGCGGTAATGAGACAGTCATCTAAATGTGGAAACACCTGGAATCCTTCCGGTCACAAGTGAGCTGCAACCACAGCCATGCAATTGGTGAACACTGTGGGGGGTGTAGTGAGGCCAAAGGGCAGTGCTCTGAACTGATGGTGAGTGGCTCCCAGCCGGAAGTGCAAGTACCTTCTGGATATCATCTGTTCCTCTATGTGACAGTACACATCCTGAAGATCTATCGAGCACATCCAGTTGTCCTTGCCCAGGAAGAGCAGAATGGATTGAACCATGACCATATGGAACTTTGCATGTAGAACCAACTTGTTCAATACACTGAAATCCAAAATTGGTCTCCAGTCTCCTGCTTTCTTTGACACTAAAAAGAATCTTGAGTAAGACTGGAATCCTGTTGGGTCTGGTGGGACCTCTTGGAAGACTTTTTTTCTAGCAGCTTTTGGATTTCTAGTACTGCTGCTTTTCTCTGACTGGGTGGATCATTGAGAATTTTTCTGGATAATGGTGGAGGAAGGGAAAGGGAATTGTACAACTTCTGGAAATAATTCTCTGCATCCAATTGTCTTTTGTTATGCTTAGCCAGAGATAAGTCACCCTTGACTGCCTCCAGAGGTAGGCAGTCAGGCTTCCATTCAGGAGTGCTGAAAGGATCGGTCAGAAAAGGAATTTCTAGAACCCTGGTTTTGCAGGCCTCCTCTGCCATGTGGCATCATCTTCCATTATCAGTCCTCCCTCTGCCTCTAGGGGAACTAACTCCACATGTGCCCTGGAAAAGGCCTTGAGATTCTCTAAACCAAATTTTTGATCTCCCCTCTTATTCCTGGAGAAGGTCCGTTGAGGGATCAAAAAACACATGCCCACTGCAGAGAGGGTCTCTCCATCTTTCTCCCACCTGGAGAGTGTGTCCTTTACTGTGGGGGCAAATAATGAAGTGCCGTCTAAGAGAGCATTGATGAACAATGACTTGAAGGGCTCTGCAAAATCACGCAGGTGCATCCAGGCATGCCTCCTGATGGAAATGTCTGAACCTGCTCCCCTGAGGCACCTTCAACAGCAATGGAAATAAGCCTCATAGACTACATGGATAAAGCCTGTAGGGTAGCCAACTGAGAGACTACCGATTATTGAGCCTCAGCAGTTTTAGTTCCAGAAAGAGATTTGAATAACTCTTGATTCAAATCTCTTTGTAGCCTACTAAAATGTGCTAAATAGTTCAGTGATCCAACTGCAAACGTTGCTGAAGCATAAACACACTTTCCAAATCTGTCTACTGCCCTCGACTCACTCACAGGAAGATGGAGGGTAGAACTCTGTTCATGGAGTTCCTTTTTTGTAGCCATCACCACAACCACAGCATCTACTGGAACCACTCTACTCCAATATTCCAGACCTACTGGTGGAGCCAGTCTTGTCTCGTCTTTTGGGGGGTTGGCTCAATCATATCAGGTTCCTTCCATGACTACTTGGAGATAAAATCAATAAGTTCATCGGCTGGTGGAGGAACCCAGGAGAAAGCCGGACCAGTACCAAATGCTTCCAGAAATATTGATTCCTCAGGAGAAGGGTCTTGGGAAGACAAGACACCTTTTTGCTTTAGGATCTCAACAATGTCTGCACATGAGATGTCATCGGTGGTGATATAGGGGACCCCTCCCCTTCATCGAAATCAGTATCCTCAGTGACCAACTCCTGAGAAGAGTCGAAGTGCCTCCTTTTGCACTTTCTCCTCCTAGGGATGTTTTCAGTGGAGTGGTCTGGAGAAGTACCAGAAGAGATCAAAACAACCTCCTGGGTAGACTGAAAGCTTTGGGCTGGCTGTCCCTGCTGGGTAGGATGGTGAGGATCATGGCGCAAAGTCATCTGAGAAGTACAGGGTGGATCCGAGGGAGAAGGACTCATCTGACCTGCCCGAGCAGAAAACACTCTTCACTTCTTCAAAAGCAGACCGCTCCAGGGAGAAGGAAGTCAACGGAGTTGAGAAAGTGAGTTTCTGGCTCATCATCGCCCTCTGCCCTAAGAGCAAGCCAACTGAGGTGGAAGTTGGAGCAGAGCTGGCCAGTGCCGAAGCTCCGAGAGGAAGAGATGGCTCAGAAAACCTCAAAGTTGACTCCATCCTCTTGGATCCAACAAGTAAGCTTCGGCTCTGAGAGTCATCCGGCTCAGAGGATATCAGTGCTGGTGCACTCAGAGCAACAGTTACGTCCAAAGACAATGCTCTCTTCAGATAAAAAAAAGACAGACCTGGAACACACTGATCCAAGGGCTCTAAAACCACAGGTTGAACTAGAGAAGGAGCTACTGTTAGTGGTAGATGGATCGACGTCCTGACCTGAAGGGGTAGGAACCATGAGAACTCCCTTTTGAATTTGCTCCGTAAAAGATTTCCTCATCATTTTCTCCACATCTGCTTCCGTGGGAATCCTGGAGGAATGAGAGGATACCAGGGATGGTGGATTTTGAGTGCCTCTCTAAAAAGGGAGAGGGCACTATGGAAGGAACCGGCTAAAGACTTGGTGAATAGGTTGTCCTTGGCAAGGGCTTCGGATCCGAAGATGTAGGATCAAAAAATGTGTGCGGTTAGATCTGTGATGCCCAGCAATCAAGGAGCCTCAATCCTCACTACTATCACCAGTGAGGGGCGTCCACATAGGGGAGTATAACAAATACACACACAGTGAAGTACAATTTCCCTTAAGAGCACACAGAGATCACAGTCAGTCTGGGGCTGGTTTCTCCCTTTCTCTCCAGATCCCCAATAAGACTCTGCACTGGCACAGTTATAAGGTCCAGATCCCAGCCTAGTGGGCAAGCTAAAACCTCCAGCACCCTCTCTGTCCAACCAGTGCTTTGTGTCCCTGCCCAAGTAGCTGACACACACACTTTGAGATAAGAAGTTATATACAATCATACACACACTCTTGGGGAAGGCTGGCACAGGTTCTCTAGCTGTGCCCCTTTTACCCAAACTATAAGGTAGAAATCACTGCCACCACCCACTAAAATTTATGAGCTACTAAAAAGGCCATTATCACAGGGTGTCCACTTCTACTATGCAATATTATTCCAAATGGTAATTGCAACTGAACAGTCAAGGCTTATTTGGAGTGACTTGGACAGTATCACTATATACATGCAATGTACTCTAGAGCTCAACTTATCTCTACACAAAACAGCCACAGTTGAAAGGTTTAAAAATATTCAATTTTAAATAAAAACACAAGACAATACTTCTTACTACATAGTGCTAGTCAAGAGTTCAGACACAGGAAAATGCATAAAATAATACAGTAGAACAGTTCTGACATCAATACAGAAAACAAGTGTCTAATCTTCCTATTTTCTAGCTATTTCTAAAAGAGACACTGAAGTCCAAGATCTTACTTACATACAGAACACAGGCAGATACCAGTGAGTTTGATGCTCTCAAGACAAATGCAAAATGCTCTCTGATTCTCTCTCTCTACAACACAGTGCTGCTTCACATTACATCATTCTTAACAATTTTCTATTTTCCCAGGCTAACAGAAACTTAGAGGTTAATAGCCCTTTTGATCTTGCAGCTGGTCGGAAAGCCAGAGCAATAAAAGAAATTATACATGTAAATTCTAGCCATTAACTCTGGCCTCAAAACTATAGGAAGAATTCCTTCATTTAGACATCTTGGCTCTTGAGTTTTGACATCAAACAATTACACAATACTTGACTTAGCCTTCCTACAGCAGAGTGCACTGTTGTTACATTTGTGCAGTTCTACATTTAACAGCATTTTCTTCCATTTAAGAGAACAAGCCTCTGGCTTATATTAATATTTACAAATGACTGAATTATCTACAAATTTCTATCTGGCTAGGCTGGCAGCCTTCACCTAACTTCACAAGATGCAATGATGGTTGGATTGGATGTAGCTTTGGATCTATTTTCTCTTTCTTTTTGGTTCAAAAGAGGTATAGGCTGGAGAATCCAAGGATTTAAACCTTTTTGATGGGTCTTTAGATTTATGTTTGGGGGCTTGAACCCCAGCAATGGCTTCAGAAAAAAGAAGATGGCAGTAATCCCTTTAAAATCAGCTTATTTTTCATGTCTGCTAAAGCTCAGTGTTTGAACCCACAACAAACACTGCAGCCCTGTTCTAAGTGCTCTGGTCCTAAACAATACACACACAGATTGTGGACAACAGACAAAGTCAACTTGTGACATTTTTTTAAAGCCTTCTGGACTTTTCTCAGACATTTTCTGGTTAAGACAATAGAGTTAAACTTTTTTTAATAGGCAGAAAGGAGAAGGAAAAATACCAGTTAATGGTATTTAATAACTACAAGAAAAAATTTATAGATAGAGAAAATACCAACAGCGGTAAATACAGAGATTATACTATGTGTAAAAAAGGTAAAGGAAGGAGTTAGGCCTACGAGCGATGACAGAAAGGTTTTACAATCAAAGTGTAAGAAAAACAATGGAAGAAACGACTTAAGATGAAAAACAAAGATTAAAGAAATAGTTGTAGAAGTTTTTAGAAAGGAAACATGAAAACCTGACTTAACTCTCACTGAAGACTCAAGAGACGAAGGCAACCACGTCTAAACGCTAATACGGCAAACAGAATTTGAGGGATGTTAGGGGTGGTGCATTACGGGTAGGGAAGGAGCTCAAGAGTTCGTTGGAGACCATGCGGCCAAGTTGGATCCGAAGATAGGATCCGATCCCCATTAGTTGACGAATGAATGAAAATTGACATCAGATCAAACATTTTTACAGCTTTTGGTACAGTTTCTTTCAACTTTTACGTGAAGACACAAACTTGAATACAAATGCATTTTCCAAGGACTGAAAAATGCAGTCTGATCCCTAAAATCCAGGCACTGCATTTATCTGTTAAGACTCCTAGTGGTTTATAATTTAATTTGAAAGCATAACTGGAGTGTCTCCTAAAAACCTGACTAATTGTAGGAACATTAAGCAACACACATTTTTAAACATCTTTATTAAATCATCACAGTTAAATTTGGAACACAAGTTCACATACACACCACAATAACAGTTTCCACATTATCACCATTTTCTTTTTAAAAAATTTCACTTATTCTAACATTACACAGTGTGAATTCCTGCCTTACCTTAAGCCTCATTAAGTCCTCCTGAGCATTATTCTTTCCACAAATTCCATTTCCTTCTATAAAAGTTGCCCCTTCCCTTTTCTACAAATCCTACACCCAAATTATTTTACTTATTTTACAATATTCAAAATGTGTGTTACAGATGGTTTGGATTCTGACTTCCATTTTCTAGTAATTTCTTGTTTTGATTACCTATGTCATTAAACTTAGTAAAGCATTACTATATCTAGTTAATTCTGCTCTTATATCCATTCACAGAGTTCCTTAGCTACTACTATTCGTTTCCCATTATTTCTTTTGAAGTACTCTACAAGGAATTTTTAAAGTTTGCCAACTTGACACATTCCCAAAAAACATTTTCTTAATTGTCTCTCTCATCACATCTCCAATACTTCCTAAATGCCCAAGAAAAATCTCCTGAAGTTGATTTGGGGTACATAAAATGTCTATGCAAACACTTCCATCCAGACAATGCTAAACCTTCTGGACTTGGTTGCACCCTTGTGAGATTTACATATTTATGCCCATTGTTCCTTTACAGTATGCCTTTCTGTTCTCTTTCCCAATCTTTTCCAACTTTTTCTGATTTGACTCTTAATATTATGATGCAATATTTTATACACCCTAATTAACTCTCAACAGCATCTTCTGACTCAAGTAATAAATCTACTACAGCTGGTCTTTCACCTAAGCACTACTACATCCATTTTTCTTTGCCTATACTCAGTCTCTAAAAAGGAAGACTGTCTCCATCCTGCAGTCCAAATTCTTGCTTATCCTTATCCCACTCTATTACCTTTCAAGAACAAGGTATTTGCTCCCAACACCTTGGTTCCTTTCCTAATTTTCTCTATTGAATTCAAGCCCCTTCTTGCTTATTTTCTTAAGGACATTCCCAATGGCAAAAATGCCTTTTGCCATTCCCATGCAGGATTAGTTCTCAGAATACTTGCTGTACTTTATGAATACAATATTCTGTGTGGTCATTACTAAACTCCTTAAAGGCATCCAAAATCCTAGTCTGTTTTTATCTGTTGGCCTCCCTCCCCATTTCATCACAATCCTTTTACACTTTGATTTATACCCCTTTGCTAGACTTCTATACATCTTAAACTCATAGCTTTAACGCACACCTTCAAATCAGGTAAACATAAACCACCTTGTTCTATAAGAAGAATCAATCCATCCAACTTAAAATCTTAACCTCTTTTCCTTCCATGTAAATTCCTTCAGCTCTATTTCCTCCAGCTGATAAAAATATGCCTGATCTGTATTATAACATTAAGATGACAAAAATACTTTCACTGCATTTATCTTACTATCCACATTTATGCTCGAGAGTTTCCAGTTTCTTAATTTTTGTATTATCTTCTGAATGTCACTTTCACATATCCTTTGCTACCATAACAGATTTCTTTTTAATCTATATACCTGAACAGGTCATGTTATGTCCCCAAAAATATGTGCATTGATGAACCAATACATGCAATGGTTGATAGCGTATGACTATAGCTTTTGTTTCATCTTCATTTACTTTACACCCTTACAAGACTCAAAATGTCTCAAGATGAACCACAACACCAAAATGTCTTTTTCTGGAACTACCAAGTACAAAACATCATTTGGAAAAATGTAAACTTTTCTTGATTAAAACACTAGTCATATCCTGGAATTTGTGAATCCTTTTTTTTTTTTTTTGCTAACTGCTTCAATTATAGGACATACCTGCCTGGTTCTCCTATTCAAACACAGCCTGTTGGAGTGAAGTCCCTTCACCTTAATTCCTGCCTTTAACCCTTCATATATCCTTATTAACCATTACATTAAAAGGAAACACAAATGCTGCCATGCCCTACTCATACAATCCCACATGACTCTGAATGCTTTCTCTGCATCAAGACCTACATGAGTAACAGTATTTTCTTGCACAGTGCTTCAGTCTGGATCATCACTGTTCTACTAAAGTTATCAAATGTTTGTCAACTGTCCATAAAAACCACACTGATTCACATCTCTCAATTCTGGTGACATATTTACCATTCTCTTACCTAACACAGACACTTTACAATCATGGCTTACAATCAAAATGCATCTGTATAAAGACAGACATGAAAGGTTTTTACCAGCTTTTGGAAATATTGCTTTTCTTCACATAAAAAAACAGGTTCTTATGGAAAAACCCACTTAATTACTTTGAAAGTGCAAAAAAACAACTACCATTTTCATGTATTTCATATTTTTTTCTTGTTTTTTTAAAGTATGTTTAGAAAATACTATCTACACTACAGCTTAAATTAAGAACATTTATCAACATCTACCTCAATAAGAACAGAGGAAATTATCTTCTAATTCTATGTATAATGCCAGCAAGACACATTTACATTTTCCTCCAAGCCAACAAAAATCACAACATATTAAACTTTATCTTGCTTCTTTAAAGCCTTTTATCTAGCTACAGTGTAGTGTAAAAGTCTGGATACATTTCCACTAAGAAACAGTACTTTCTTAGTTTAATGTCACTAGAATATGCATTAGTCACTGATAAAACTCTCTCCACTTTAAAATACCTCCGAGGTCATATTATACACTAGTATAAAAATTACATGCAATTTATATCAAAATTTTTTTTTACAAATATTAATAAAAACAAAAACTGTTTCACTTGGTCATTTCTTCAGTCTACTCAGTGCCATTTTAAACATTAATGACAAAGCAGGATTTATGTTTTACAGTTCACATACCAGTTTAACCCAGTCAACAAGCTTCAGTCTTTTTCATCCACTTTTTGAAGAACCACTGTTTACAAGTCTTAATTGCATACAGTGGGTCTTACACATTACAGCTCTCCCATTAATTTCACTTTGTTGCTGGTCTTCTTCCTGACCATCTTGCCCTCCTAACACTAAATGTTTGGTTTGAGACCAGTCAGCTACTGGTCTTTTTTTCTGTCACCCAAGCATTTCCTTTTAGAACAATGGAAATGTTTCAATCACAAAGTCTATATGATTTCTTACGTCTGGAAGACTGAGAAGAAAGTTCCTCTTCTGCTTGCTATCTCACTCTCTGCTGGTTACACTGTTTTTCCTTTGTAATCTACCCTGCATCAAAACATGTCTGATTCTTTAGGCAGAAATATTCTGAAGATGGCTGGATACAGTAACTTGAATTTAATACTTGTTTATAGACATACTCTGACTGTGGCTATAAGCTTGCTTTGTGTGTGTGTACAGCAAATAATCACCTTCCACAAATGCTCTGGTATCCCCATTTGTTTTAATAAACTTTTCCCTTCGGGCACTGTTTGGTAGCTCTTTCTGCCAGTATGACTGCATCTTTACTGATATATGCCTTTACAGCTTTCTGATGGCCATATATAGTTTCATAGTATAGTACTAGGCTATCTGCCCTGGGGCACTTGTAAGCCTAGCCATAGTGATGTGGCTTTTGCCACCCCATGAAATGGTACAAAAATGTACAGAATAAATCTAGAATACTGTGCCTCTGTCTAGTAGTGACACAATGAAGGTCCCCTTATATAACAGAATTAGTTTACTGTGCCCCTGTCTAGCAGTGACACAGATGTGACCCCTGGGGTAAACTTACGATCTCCCATTCACTCATTAAGATTTCTCTTGAAGACAGTCAGTGAGGGGCTCTGCCTAATACGAACTGGGATCCTGTTTCAAAGCATGGGAAGCCTCTGGGTTATGAATCTGTCCCTCCAGCATGTCCTATTCATACTTGTGCCGAGGTTTAAGTCTTTAGCTCTCGTGGCCCTGATGGATTTGGATTTTTTGAGGTGGAGCATGTCCATCAGATCCTGATTGGACATGGCCTTGTACGTCAGGCAAAGATCACCTCTGAGCAGGCGGTATGCTACTGAATAGAGCTGAAGTTTCTTTAGTCTGGCAGAATAAGACATATGTTGGAGACCCCTGATCCTTTTGGTGAGGTACTTTTGTGGTCTCTCCAGCTGTTGCAAATGCCGGGTGAGGTACATACCAAATGGGGCATTGTACTCAATCATGGGTCTGATGAGGGAGGAATATAGGGGTACAATGACATCCTTGGATCTGGATGTGAATCCCTTCATGATGAGGTGTGCAAGGTAGAATGTTTTTCTAACCACTTTGGCAATGTGGGTGTCAAATGAGAGGTCGCTGTCTACTTGGGTCCCTAGGTCTCTGATTACTTTTTCCGTACTCAGTGGGTTGCTGTCTATGTGATAATTTGTGGGTACTTTGTTTTTTCCAAAAGGGATGACCATACATTTTTTGGCATTTAGTTTAAGGCCGTGACTACGGCACCAGTTGTCCGTTTCAGTGAGGCCTTTTTGTAGGATGTGTGTGTCTGCTGGTGTATCGACTATGGCGCCTAGTTTGCAGTCATCTGCGAACTTTGTCAGCCACAGCCCTCCCATGTTTGCTTTAACATCTGAGAAATAAATGCTGAACAAGAGGGGTCCCAGGACAAATCCCTGTGGGACACCACTTGTGACTGGCTTTGAGTCTGAAATTGCTCCAGCGATTTTAACTTTATGGGTTCTGTCCTTTAGCCAGTTTGCAACCCATCTAGTGACATAAGGGCTTACGTTTAAGCTGTTGAGCTTATCTATGATGCCTGAGTGGGGTATTGTGTCGAAGGCCTTAGCCAAGTCCAGGTATGCTGTATGGACTGCTTTGCCCTCATCAATGGCTCTAGTGACTGTTTCGAAAAAGTCAACCAGGTTTAAAAGGCAGGATCTGCCCTTTACAAAGCCGAACTGGGTGGGGTCAAGTGTCTGTAGGTCCCCAATGTCTCTGTTTATGAGTTCCATAATGATTCTTTCCATAGCTTTGCAGACCAGGCTAGTTAAGCTTATGGGGCGGTATTTTCCAGGGTCTGTAGAGGCACCCCCTTTGTGGAGTGGGACCACTGTTGCTGTACGCCAGTATTCAGGTACATATCCCAAAGTAAGGCTAAGGTTAAATAGCATTTTTATGTGTGGGTTTAGCTCCTCTTGGAGTTCACGTAACACGCACCCTGGGATACCGTCAGGTCCCATTGATGCTGTGTTTTTTGCTTTGTTTAGGGCGGTTCTCACTTGGACATCTGAGATAACAGGGAGATTACATTCAGCTGGGATAAGTATTTCTTCTTTTGGGGGGTGAAGGAAGGGAGAAATTTGCACTGAACCTGTCAGCCAGAATGTTAGCAATATCTGTGGGTTCAGTGTATTTTTTGTTGTTGTGAACCAACTCTGAGCATATCTGAGGGTTCCGCCCAGGTTTCTAACATAGCTGAAGAAGGCTTTGTGATTATCTTTAGTGTCCTTAGCGATTTTTCTCTCAAAGTTTGTCTTGGATGTTTTTATGAGAGAACGTAGTTTTCGCTAATGTTGATCAGAGATGTCTTCCCTTCATGGGATTTCGCTCTGACGTGCAGTAGCTTCCTTCTTTTGTTATACAATTTGTTTATGGCTGAGGTCCACCAGACAGGACACTTACATTTGGTGCAGAGGGACTTGGATTTGTTTGGGATTGCATGATCCATGCATTCTTGGAGATGTCCATAGAAAGCATTTGTGAAGGATTCGGCATTGTGGGATGTGGTATCCACTGGCACAGTGGGTTTAAAGGATACCATCTCAATCTTAAGAAGAGTGAAGTCTGCTTTTGAGAAGTTTTTCACTGTGGTCTTTTGTGCTGGGGGTGGAGGTGGGATATGTATATCCAGGGTGATTAGTTTGTGGTCAGATCTCACTAGTGAGGGTATACTTCGGTGTGGAGCATTTTGTCCCCATGTTTGTGATGATCAGGTCTAGTATATTATCTCCCCTAGTGGGAGAGGTGACTAGTTGTTCCAGTGCATTTGAATTTATGAATTCCAGGAACCTTTGGGCTAGGGTATTAGGGCTAGAATAATGTACCCAATCTATGTTTGGGTAGTTGAAGTCTCCCAGTATGATGGTATTTTGTGATACACTCATATCCTCCAATGTCTTCAGGAAGGCTGAGTGGGGTTCTTGAGATTGGGAGGGTGGTCTGTAACATGCTACCAGTTGTATAGCAGTTTTGCCTATGGTTAGTTACACCTGTATGGTCTCTGATGCTTCATGTGTTGCTACTAACCTGGAGGTGTGGGTGTCCTTTATGAATATGGATACTCCCCCTCCCTTTGTGGTTCGGCCCGGGTTTTGGGGCCGAAAAGCATGATACGAGGTATAGCCTGGTAGCGCTGGGGTGCTCTCAGGAGCCTTGAACCAGGTTTCAGTTACTGCACAGACGTCGATGTTCTCCATGCTGAGGAGTGCATCAAGTGCCTGCATCTTGAGATTTAGACTTCTGGCGTTGAGCAGCATTACCCTTAGTTTTTTTCCATTTTTGTTTTCTAAGGAGGTGGGTTTGTCTTTTGAGCCTTGTCTAAAAAAGGCACTATGGGGGTGGCAAGAGCCTTAGACAATATCCGGAAGCCCAGTGGTGACAGGTGTAAGCCATCCCTTGCGAAGCAGCGTGGCTTGTCCAACATATCATCCCAGGCAGACAGACATTGGATCCCCTTAGAATGACACCAGTACTTGAGCCAATTGTTAAAGCTGATCGTCTTGTCTTTGTATTGTGGTATCATTCTTGGTGAGGGCAAGATGCTGCTCAGGGTCAGGGTCATACCAGCCTGGGCTACATAATCGGAGAGCTCCTCTATGTCTCTTTTCATGTAGTCCAGGGAGGTACGTCTCAGGTCATTCACACCAGCATGGACAATGACAGAGTCATATTTGTACTTGCTTTGGAGTGACCTGAGTGCGTGTGTTATGTGGCGGATCCTAGCTCCCGATAGCTCACAGTCACCTTCTCCTTGTTCAGCCTGGTCAGTGGGACATCAGTGTGTCTGACTATGGAGTCACCTATTACTAGTGTATCAGGCAAGGTGTTTGGCCTTAAGGGCTGTGATTGGTCGACACACTGATTTATTGAAATGTGTTGGATGTGTTTTGTTTTGAGGTGGTGGATTTTTGGATGTCTGCTTTGGGAGCCTCTGTTGTTTTGGTAAGTTTTTTATTAGAGCCTCCGAGTATGTCTTTGTGTTTTTATGTGTTTGGTTTGCAGTTGTGGTAGGTCTATGTGGGACTGGGATTGTTGTGTGTGTGTGGTTGCCATCTCCTCCTGTCTGGTCATGCCAGCCCTGAGTTGAGAGAGTTCAGCCTCCAGTTTGGCTATATAGTTGTCTCTCTCACATGTATTTGTGTTTGCTGGGAGGAGGAGAGGGTTGTCTGTGTACATGAGACAATTGTAGCATTGTCTCAAGATACCCAGATTGACCAGCTGAACTGGAGACGACGCCAGTAATCTACCACTCGACATGCTAGAACAGTATAAGGGAGTGGTATACCTTTAAGGGAAGTGGATATTCATAGGGGTGGTAAGTAGATGTAGTGCTTTACTTAGTACGAGAGTGCTTACTTAGTAGAGAAGTATTGAGAACAAGTGCTAGGCTTATAATACAGTGAGTAGTCTGGTTATATTAAGAGTAGAGCTTCCTTAAGGGAAAATTTGAAGAGCAGACTTGGCGGAGCCAGAAAAAGTTTAACGTTGTTTAACCGGTGCTGCTACAACCGCACAAAGCCGTGCAAACGTGGATTTTAAACAGTGAACTACAAAAGAGCTAGAAATGGTCCCAAACAACCAATTACTACAGCTTCTTGTGCTGAGGTCACTTCCCCCAAGGACAGGTAGGCTGCTCAAGGCTCCCCACTCCCACTGGCGAGCAAAGAAACTTCCTTCTATCCAAGTAAGGTAATGGACAACACAGGAACTACACCACAGCCCAGAATACAGCAATGCCTGTAAACTGGTCTAAACTAGTCGAGGAAGGCGGGAAAACAAGGATTATTTTTTGTATAATGGTAGAAACACACAGAAAATGCAGAAACAGTGATAAATTAGTTACACAGGCTAGCAAACTTTAGTGGGCAGCCTCCACAGTTAAATTAAACAAACAAGTAAACTTTGATCAAATTCGACTAAAATGTAACTAAGTGCAGATTTTAAAATAATGCAGCAATCAGTTAAAAAACAGTTCAGGCTAGTTCAAGGTAAGCTACAGAAGCTATTTCAAGTGAAAAAAAAGCAAATATACTTTAATCCAGAAGGTAGTCGCTTTTCTGAGTTCCCTGCTGCTAGGACCACTCTGTAAACCCACGTGGAGCTTGTCTGAGCAGTATAGCCAGAAAAAAACGCCCAGAGGCGGATTTTAAACAGTGAACTACAAAAGAGCTAGAAATGGTCCCAAACAACCAATTACTACAGCTTCTTGTGCTGAGGTCACTTCCCCCAAGGACAGGTAGGCTGCTCAAGGCTCCCCACTCCCACTGGTGAGAGCAAAGAAACTTCATTCTATCCAAGTAAGGTAATGGACAACACAGGAACTACACCACAGCCCAGAATACAGCAATGCCTGTAAACTGCAGCCCTTAATACAGCAATGCATGTAAACTGGTCTAAACTAGTCGAGGAAGGCGGGAAAACGAGGATTATTTTTTTGTTTTTTTGGTAGAAACACAGAAAATGCAGAAACAGTGATAAATTAGTTACACAGGCTAGCACATTTTAGTGGGCAGCCTCCACAGTTAAATTAAACAAACAAACAAGCAAACTTTCGATCAAATTCGACTAAAATGTAACTTTAAGTGCAGATTTTAAAATAATGCAGCAATCAGTTAAAAAACAGTTCAGGCTAGTTCAGTATACATACTATATATACCCTCAGTTAAATCCTTTTTGTAGAACACTTGTCTAGTTGCTTATCAGTATTTTCATAAAATTAATGCCATTTATTCCCTTCCAGTTTCTTTGGTATAGCATAAAAAAATAAGAAGTTATGTACCTACCATAACATTCCATGTTAGTTGTCTTCTTCTCGCCTTCTTTCTTGCTGGTTGGGTTCGGAACTGATTCTCTGCTCCAACTCGGCCATTTTCTAAAGCTCAAGAGCTATTTACTGGCTCGAGGCCTCCCTATATCCCACAATGCCTGGTGCTAGATCCCCAGATCCCGTTTGGAAGACCTAACACCATAACAATACAAAAGGACAACTGTCCAAATAGCTCGACTTCAACTATAGGGCTAAAGAAATGTAGAGGACATAAATTGGGTAAGACTCAGCCAGTGACAAGACTTGTAGGAGGACTCTTCTCAGTCTATCTAGGCTAGGGGGATGGAGGGTGGGACGCAAGAAAGAAGGCGAGAAGAAGACAACTAACATGGAAATTATGGTAGGTACATAAATTCTTAATGTTAAGTTGTCTCTCTCACCTTCATTCTTGCTGGTTGGGACAGCGTCCCTAGCACCTTAGTCCTGGGTGGCTCATCGGAACAGATTCTTGAGCACAGTGGAACCAAAATCAGCTCTACCCTTAGAGGCCAGATCCAATTTATAATGTGAAATGAAGGTATGAGGGGTGGCCCATGTGGCCGCCGCACAAATGGCTTCCATTGGTAGCCTTGCTTGAAAGGCTACCGATGTAGCTAAAGCCCTAGTAGAGTGGCCTTTAGGTTTAGCAGTGAGTTCTTTATTCCTAAACTGATAAATAAGGGTAACAGAGGACAACCGCCTGGATATGGCTACTTTAGAGACTGGTTGACGCTGCTTGCCCTTCGCATAAGATAGGAAGAGTTGGTCTGATTTCCTTATTTGCTCAGTCCTATGCAAATAGAAACGTAATTGCCTATGAACGTCCAACTGGTGTAATTTGTGTTCAGCTTTGTTGGAATAATTTGGAAAAAAGACTGGTAGATCAATGGACTGATTCAAATTATTTTCGGAGGGGACCTTAGGAAGGAACGAAGGATTAGTCCCGAGTGAAACCCTATCCTTATGGAAAATTAGGTAAGGAGGACGAACACACAGGGCTTGAAGTTCAGAAACGCTCCTCGCTGAAGCAATGGCCACCAAAAAGAGGGTTTTCCAAGAAAGCAATTTCAAGGAACAGGAAGCTGCCGGGTTCAAAAGGAGGCAGTATCAAGGAAACTAGTATCAAATTCAAGTCCCACGGAGGTGGGGGATCTCTCACTGGAGGCCTGAGCAAGATTGTTACTTTAAGAAAGGCTTTGCAAAGCTTATGGGACATGATGTTGGTTTCTGACAGGCCCGTATGGAAATTTGAGATTGCCGCTAATTGAACTCTAATGGTGGCAGAAGAGGAGCACGCTTGAAAAAGTTCTGCTAAAAAGTCTAGGACGTTATGGACAGGGGCCGTAAAAGGATCTATATTTCTAGCCTCTGCCCAGATAGAGAAACGTTTCCACTTACTAGCAAAAGTCTTCCTAGTTGTAGGTTTGTGTGAAGAAAAGATAATCTCATGCACTGAATGGGAAATACTGTGAAGCCTGGCTAAGGTTGGAAGTGGAGCAACCAAGCAGTGAGGTTGAGAGACTGAAGAGATTGATGCAGCCTGCCCGACTGATGGATCAAGAGGTCCGGAACTGGGTCCAGATTCCAAGGCTGCTCTAGAAGGTGACGATGCAGGAATGGGAACCAGATTTGTCGAGGCCAGTAGGGAGCAATGAGGATCATCCTGCACCCCAGCACGGTAGCTTTCTGAATTATTTTGGGAATTAGGGGAAAGGGTGGGAATGCATACATAAGTCCCTGGGGCCAATCGTGGACTAGAGCGTCTCTGGGGGAGTGTCCGAGCAGAGGGAAGAGAGTGAAGAAACTGTCGCACTTGCTGTTGAGAGGAGTTACGAAAAGTTCGCAGCAAGGCTGACCCCATCTGCGGAAGATTTTGTCCGCTACTGTCCGATTGAGAGACCACTCGTGAGGCATGAGAATAGCTCTGCTTAGCCTGTCCGGTATGATGCTGGACTTGACAGGGATGTGCGTTGCTGTCAGAAACCGTTGAGAGGAGATCGCCCACTGCCATAGTCTGAGTGCTTCTCGACATAAGGGATAGGACTTGGTTCCGCTCTGCTTGTTGATGTACCACACTACAGACATATTGTCTGTCTGAATTGCAATGGTCCCAGTGGGTAGAGAGTTCTGAAGAGCTTGCAATGCTAAAAGCACCGCCCTCATCTCCAAGACATTTATGTGCAAGTGGCACTCGTGGGGTTGTCAGGTGCCCTGGACAGTCCTGCCCTGAAAATGCCCCCCCCCCCACCCGATCAGGGAGGCATCCGTGGTCACCGTGGCAACTGGAGGAGGAAGGACAAATGGTCTGCCCTGGGGTACTGATGGGGAGACCATCCACCAAGTCAAGTGGTCTTTGCATGACTGCGTGATTATTATCTTGTGAGACATAGGAAGTTGTTGAAAGGACAACTGGGTGAGAAGCATCCACTGGAGAATCCTCATGTGAAAGTGAGCCAGGGGAACTAATATGATCTCTGCTGCCATGAGACCCAAGGTTTTTAGGACGAATCTGGCCTAAATCTTTCTGCATCCTAATAATACCTGTACATGTCGGCAAATGTCTGCCACTCTGTCTATTGAAAGTCTTGCGGACAGATCTTTCGTATTTAATCTTGCGCCTATAAAGGTTAAAGACTGACAAGGTGACAATGCAGACTTTTCTAAATTTATTGAGATACCAAGGTTGGAGCATGTTTGGATGGTATAATCCCTGGCTCTCAGCAATTGATGTCTGGTGGTAGCAGTAAGGATCCAATCGTCTAGAAATGGAAACACCTGCAATCCTTGCCATCTCAGGTGAGCGGTAACCACTGCCATACATTTGGTGAACACCCTGGGGGCTGTGGTGAGACCAAAGGGCAGGGCTCTGAACTAGTAATGACCGCCTCCCAGCCGGAAGCGGAGAAACCTTCTGGAACGCCTGTCCATTTTGATATGGTAGTACGCATCCTGAAGATCTATGGAGCACATCCAATTGTCCTGACCCAAAAAGGGTAGAATGGACTGAAGCGTGACCATCCGGAACCTTGTTCTTCAAACAGACTTGTTTAGTCTGCTGAGATCCAAAATGGGTCTCCAGTCCCCTGTCTTTTCTGGTACCAAAAAGAACTTTGAGTAAATTCCGGATCTTTGCTGGTCTGCTGGGACTTGTTGGATGGCCCGTTTTTTAAGCAGTTTTGAAATTTCTTGTACTGCCTGTTCCCTTAGACCGGGTGGAACATCTGGGATGGGCTTGTTCGCTTTTAAGGGGGTGTGGACAAAGGGGATTTTGTAACCTCCGGATATGATAGACTGTACCCAGCTGTCTCGTGTGATGAGACGCCAGGCTTCTGGGTACAGAGACCATCTTCCCCCGACTGCCTCTGAAGGCATGCAGCCTGTCAGGGGTGCTGGAAGGGCTTGTCAGAGAAAGATTCTCTGCTGCCCTGATTCTGCGGACCCCCTCTGCCCCACAGGCGGCATCTATTGTTGTTCCCTCCTCTGCCTCTGGGGGGAAACTCGCCACGTGTGCCAGGCACGGCTCCCTGGGGTTTCCGGAACCACATCTTTCCACTCTTCTGACCTTTAGGGTATGGTCTAGAGGGAGTGGAAAAACGGACTCCCACGGCAGACAGAGTCTTGCCTTCCTGCTCACACCTGGTAAGGGTATCTCTCACTTGTGGTTCAAACAGAGCCAAACCATCGAAAGGGGTATTGGTGAAAGATGCCTTGAAGGGATCAGCAAAGTTACATAACCGCATCCAGGCATGTCTTCTCAAAGCCACGCCTCTGCCTGCGGCCCTACTCGCCCATCAGCCGCATATGAAATGAGCCGCATGGAGGAGCTGACGATTGAATTAAGAGTTGGCAGCTGGGAGTTAATCTCGTCTTGAGCCCCTGCAGCTGATGGATCTTGAAGGGTATCTCCTAGCTCCTTGAGGAGATCCCTCTGGAGATGGGTGAAGTGGCACAAGTAATTCAGCGACCGCATGGAGAAGGTCGCTGAAGAAAACATCCACTTCCCGTATCTGTCCATCATCCTAGAATCTTTATTAGGGGGATGGACAGGTACAGAAGTGTCAGCCAACTCCTTTTTCGTGGCCGCTGCTACCATTATGGCATCAACGGGGACACCCTTTGTCAAAAACTGTTTATCTTTAGGGGCCGTAATAAACTTAGTGGGACTGCGGGGGGTTGGTTCCAGTGTGTCCGGGGCTGACCACACCTTCTGAGCCACTACTTCCATCAATGGATCGAAAGGCGGAGACACCCAGGAGGTGGAGGGGCGAGAACCAAACGCGCCCAGGAATACAGACTCGTCCTCAGAAGGGTTAATGGCAGTCCAGTTCCCCCTCTGCCTAAGGATCTCAAGGATGTCTGAGAAAGAGACATCTTCAGAGGGGGAACTTGGGGATCCTTCCGAATCCTCCAAGTTGGTATATGTCATGACAGACTCATCGGGGGAGTCAACATGTTTCCTCTTACATTTCCTCTTTTGAGGGGGCTCCTCTGAAATTTCAGGGGAGGCCTCGGAAGAGGAAGATACACCCAGTGGGGTGACCTGGAGCGTTTGATCCCCTCGCTTAGGGTCTGGAGGAGGGGCAGAGACCGAAGCAGGCACCCTGGGGGGAGGAGCCGAAGGGGCTGATCGAGGTGGAGACTCAGAAGTCAGCACGCTCCTCATGACCTCGAAGGCACACCTGTCCGGCAGAGAAGAGGGTCCCCGCTCCGAAAAGATGGGAATCCTCCCTGGCACCAAAAGGGACAGCTCCGAGTCCGATGTAGGAGCCGAGCTTACCTGCGCCAAGGCTCTGAGAGGGAGAACGGGGTCGGATAAGGGTCCGATGCCACTCACCCCCTCGGAGCCGACAAGGGAGTCTCGGTGCCCAGATCCCTCCAAGGACGGAACCATTGAAGAAATCGGAGCAGACGACGGAGCCGAAAGGGGAAGCATCGGCGCCGATGTTTCCAAGATCCGAGACCCAACAAACCCCGGCTCCGAACTGGCAGGAGTCGTCGAAGGCGAAACTACTTCAAAAACAGGAACAGTCACAGCATGATGACGAGGGCTAGTTAACATTTTAGCCAGGGCCTGCGATTTGAGGCGTCTACTAACCACTCTCTCCAAGTCATGATCAGATAGCCTCGAGGACTGAGAAGAGTGGGACCGATGGCTCCGTTCAGATTGCAGTAAGGGAGACCCTGGAGCCGAGCGAATAGACTCTAGGGATGGCGACCTAGATTGCTCACGGCTCCCTGACGGTTCCGACACCAAGGTCGGAGCCGAATGAGATTTAGATACTTCGGTTCCGGCCGGAACCGAAATAGAAGCAGACGCTCCCACCTGGTGATGGCTCCGTACTGGGAGCTGACGGCTTGGTGGGCTTAGGGGTTTTCGCTGGCTGAGACTTCGCCGAATACCCCTCTGGTTTAAGTAACCCCCTGAGAATCAACTTGTTCTTACGCTTCTGCAGGACTCTCGACTAAAGGGATGACATACCGAGCAAGAGTCCTGCAGGTGCAGGGCGCCCAAACAATAAACACAAGAAGTGTGACCGTCTGTCAGAGACATTTTCTGACAGCACGAGTCACACTTCTTGAACCCTGATACCTTGGTATCCTTTGACATGCTAAAGAAAAAGGGATACCAGCTGAATAATATTAGACTAGTTTAAATAAACACACCCTAGTCCCACACCTTCAAACAAAAAATTAAAGAGAATAAGAATACTAGCAAAAATAAAAATAAAATTATCTTTAAACTACAAAGGCTAAACACTACCTCCTACTGGAAAAAGGTTTATAAAAGTGAAGGGGATAGCCTCTAATTTAAACGGCCTACTTTAGGGAGATGGGGGGAGGGGAGAAACTCTCTAATTAAAACGAATTTCCTAAAAGACAGAAAACACAGGTACTACAACTAATCTAACAGTACTACACTACTAAGAACAAAAAGCTTGAAATATGTACTAAAATTTAACAACTAATTATGACAAAAAGATGAATACGACCTGAGCCAGTAAAGCGCAACCTCGCAGCTGAAGCGGCAAACGAGATCTGGGGATCTAGCGCCAGGCATTGTGGGATATAAGGAGGCCTCGAGCCAGCAGCTCTCGAGCTTTAGAAAATGGCCGAGTCGGAGCAGAGAATCGGTTCCGAACCCAACCAGCAAGAATGAAGGCGAGACAGACAACTTATCATCACAGGTTTTCACCATGTTCCATCTTCTAGCTCCATTTATGAAACAGTTCTTTTGAAAAGCCTAGAGTTTTTGCCTGTCTTTCCTTCATTTTAGTCTCTCATTTCTGCACTTTTGTCAACTCACCTGAATAGCTACTTACAGCTCTTCTTTTTCCAACCTTTTGTAATATGACTTTATATACAGTCAATTGTTTTACTTATTTAAATGGTTCTGAATGCATTTGATTTATATTTTCCCTCAGAATTACTGGAAGCCTTTTTCTGTACTAAAAATGCCGTGTCACTTAAGCTGCTTTTTGCTGAATAGCTGTGAACTTCCTTCCAGCTGAAGCACTTTCTTTTCTAGCCGATTTAGGTTCATAGATAGGTACTAGGCTATCGACCGTGGGGCCTATACAAGCCCAGCCAAAAAGGTACCCTGGCTTTTGCCACCCAAGAAAATTATTTTCCTGTGCCACTGTCGAGCAGAGCCACAGAGGTGATCCACGGGGTGAATCTCCTATTTCCTATCCAATCATCAAGATTTTTCTTGAAGAGTGCTAATGAGGATCTTTGTTTGATATAGACAGGTAGTTTATTCCAGAGTACGGGAAGTCTCTGGACTTTAATCAAGCTTCTTCAAATTTCTTCTTTGCTGGGATTCAGGAAGTGTAATTAATAGGCAATGACTGAATTTTACCCAAACTGATAAAAGTCCAACAATAAAAGTTAACAATTGCTCTGTTTTCACACTGGCAGAACTCGCATCAACATGTTAACCCCATCAGCTGCAGTCTTGGAGCCCCCTAAATGTGTATATTCTTAAGACAATCAAAAAAGTTTAACAACAGAAAGCCTAAAAATAACAAAACTCAAAACACTAACCTCAAAATCAAGGATTAAGAGGTTAGAAGTGACAAAAGAGGGTAAAGGTACTGAAAAAAGAAACAGGACTTCAGCAGAACACATGCATAACAACCATGACACTCCTAAAATAAACAGTAGTCTTGGAAAGCCGGAAGATGCAACTGCATTTCAGTGCAGCAAGAATGGTCCTATCCTATCCATTGTCTGGAGGTGCTGACTGTCACAATCCGATATTTAGCACTACCACTCTTGTTATGGGTCTTATTTTTAACTTTTGCTCAGTATGCAGAGTACAACAATGGCCTAGAATACGTCTTCACTGAGCTGTCATTTAAGAACAGGAAAAAAATATATATTTTATCAAAATTTTAAGATATGTGCGTGTATACATACATACATATATATATATATATATATACATATATATATATATATATATATATATGCATATATACATATATACATATATATATACACATATACACGTGTTTGTGTGTGTGTGTATATGTATGTATATATATATATATATATATATATATATATATATATATATATATATGAGAGAGAGTGTGCTCATGTGCGCTTGCATTTATTTCTCACATGCTACAGAATGGTGCAACTACAGTGGTAGGCCAAAACACAATTAAAAGCATGATTAAAACCACATGGAATGCAAATTGTACAAAAAATTCTAAACAAGAGCACTTAGACTTAGGTGTGGTAAAATCATCATCACACAGTTTTAATGTTCAAGCTGGTCATTTAACAATATACAGAATGTATTGGATTTTCTTCACCTGTGTGATAGTCTTTCGGTAACAAATGGAATGAAAAACTTCACAGACACCACTTTGAAAGCATTAACACCACCCGCTTATACTTTTCAGGACATGACAGCTACTCATGTCACATACGCAGATGCAGGTAATAAAAAAATAAAGCTCAGCCTCAGTGACGTAAGCATCAAGTGAATATTAAAAGATTTTATTGAATTACACAACAATATTCTCAAAACGATTCTGAGCACTCTATTATGTAGGCACTGAGAAAGAATGTGTGGTAGAAACAGACTATTAACAGTATTATATTGTAATCTGAACATTCCATCATACCTGTTTGCATATCTTAGTGTGTTTAGTGTATTTTCACAAGATGCCATCCCTGGTGATATTGTGGCAATCTAAAATGGCAAAGTTAATTACAGTTAACATATAATTTTTCAATGTCAGATGCAGATATCTGTGAATGTACACATTAGCTGAAAGTATGACTACAGTACAGAAGTACGGCTTGAAGCATGGGGTTTTTGAGACATACTTTAATATTACTTGGCAGGAATTGGTGTTCTGTGATACCTATGAGTTGCTGCATGGTAAGCAGAAAGCTCGATTTGGTTCAACAGGTGTGTGGTTATGCACAATTTCCTCAATTACTACCCTGAAGTCACTTCTGCTTGCAAAATAGGTTATGGTCAAGAAAAGAAAGATATGATTTTACAGATATGAAACTAATGATTAAAACAGTGTTCAGAACAGGCACCAGCAGCATACTACATACTCAAATTAGGACAGGATACACACTGTGGTGTAAAAGTCAGTGCAATGCATGAGATGGACTGCAGCTGGGAGATGTTTAAAAACATGTGGGAAGAGTGAATACTGCAACACAACTACACACCTTGCAACGTCTTGAAAATTGGACTCATTAAACAAAATGTGAAGAAAACAAGACTTCTAAATGATAAAGTGCATTTTAGTGCATTATGCTTTCACTTTAACTCAAGAGTATTAAAAAGTCCTCACACTATAATTAACTAGCAGATTTACCAAAATAAGAATGGATGGCACACTTTTTTATGAAGAGACTAATTCATCACATGAAGGCAATACCAGCACACTTATTTACAGTAACATTCAAAACATTACATTTGAGAAGTTGTATTCTACAAAGGGATGTCAACTTTTGCCAAATCACACATTAACTGGGCATTTCTACAACCTTCAAGAGCAAGTCTAAGCAATTCTGGAAGTCCATCCATGAAAATTCAGGTCCCTATTAGATCGAAGGAAAGGCCACAGATCGAACGGCCTAGTGATCGAAAATGCCGGTCTTCGAAACAAGTATTGTGGGGGGCTGTGCCCCCCCCTCCGCTAATTATATATACCAACTCAGAGATCGTACTACAGTGAGGAAAGGGCAAATTTTCCAATCTTCACTGTACCGTGATCTCACAATACCGATTCCGAAGAATGGGATTTTCGATTTCTAAGCCGTTCGATCTTTAGCCTTTTCATCGATCTAATAGGGACACGAAAAATCCACAGTAGTTCTCTTAAACAAGCAAATATTAGCAATCATCTGTTTTTACTTAGTATTTCCACATTCATGATACAGAATGCTGACCAGGCAATGAGATGGTCAATGGCAGGCCACTCCTTGATTGGTTTTACTGCCGTGATCGTCAACTCCACCAATCACAATATGGCATATATCTTTGCAGATTACACACTAAGTGGGTGTGTTGACTGATTGGTGCAGATGTATACAACAGCATCATGTTCTGCCTTTAGAAGCATACCTAAACCTTGAGGCCACTCCAACCCTAAGGAACATGCTTCCTGCAAATCAAGAGGTGAAGGAAACTTTAAAACAGTAATGCTATCAAATGACTTACAAAAACATGCCTTTCCAGCTAAAATGCAACTCCAACAGCCAAGGCTGGAAGGAGGGGCCAGATGGAGGCAGGGCATTTATATCCAGCAAAGACGGTTCCCTCAAAGATGAACGGATATGGTCAAAACTCATCTACATACACTGATATGTTAAGACATTACCAGTTGCATATAATAGATATGAGGTACCTTTGTTGATGAGTAATACGCAGTAACTTCTTAAATTGGAAGCAAGGTGAATGGCAGCACAAGAACTGAAGCTTACATCTGAGTCTACGTTAGAATACCAAGGGGAATTAACTCCTGGAGTTACAGCATAGATCATCTCTCCAGCTCTGTCCCAACCACCTATTCATAATTTCTATCTACACTCTCCACACATTGCACCAAACTGTTTTGTGACGCCCCTTCACCTTTACTTTTAAGCTTTTTACTTTTTCTTTGTTTAAACCAAAACAAAATTAAGTGGAAAATACTCTCCAAAAAACAAGTACCAATAATTCCCCAATATACTAAAATCCTTCAAGGATACATCCACCCTAACACTGGTCCAAACTATCACAATTGCACATCAAGACAATTCTCTTGCACACACTGCTCTAAACCCCACGACAGTCAACCCCCAACCAGAGTAATCTAACCTTTGCTGCCATAAGTGTTAGAAACATAACAAATAAAACTGCTCAACTATTCTCACTGTAACCGAAACTTGGCTTAAACATTGCATAAAAAACTCCTGAAATTACACATCCCAGCTAAATATCATCCGTAATGACTGTATAAAGAAGAAAGGTGGTGGTATTGCTCTAATATTTCCTAACTACCACTACATTTCCCCTTATAACAAATCAATACCAAAAATTAGTTCAGCAAAGCTTATTACTTTCTTGAAAATAAACAATTATAAACAAATATGTATTACTATCATTTACATCCCTCCTGGCGACAATTCAGCTATGCTGGAAGATATCCACAACAATTCCACAAGAAAAGATACTACAAGGTGATGTGAATGTCACCTCGTTAGCCATAAACTAACTTCCTACATCTAGTGTGCACTTACATGGTTTTACACAACTAATTAATAGCCCCAAACATTATAGCAAGACATCAAATTCTCTATTAGACTGAATCCTAATATCACATCCTAGCAAATGCACCACCACAGGTACAATGTCAGACTCTCTCGGTGATAATCTCCCAATCTATACAATCAGACATATCACACACATCCACTTAAACAGCATGTTTATAAAACAACATGCAACCTTTCCAAGTTTAACCCAGAAATTTTCATTACTACCCTCTCATCTATTTATTGGAAAGAATAGTTGTGTAAAATTCTTACCATAACCATAGATGTCCTTCTCTTCTATGTTGCGGTACTCATAACATGAGAGAGTCCACCACCTGCTGATTGGAAAATCCAACCAGTATACAAAGATCTAACGTTACTGTAGGGTATGTGCAATGCTGCACACATCCTATGTTGGTCATAAAATGTTGTTGGTATAAAGTGGACATTGGCACGTTCCACTCCTCAGAACTGAATGCCGTAAGCAGAGCACCAGCCTGATCCCAGGTGAGGAAACACGCCACTAGTAAACCAGGCAAGCATCAGGGGGAAGGGCAGGGGAGAAATAATACTGCAACATATAGAAGAGAAGGACATCTATGGCTATGGTAAGATTTTGCAGAACTATTATATGTCCTTCTATTCATATGTTGCAGCAGTATTCATACCATGAGTGAGAATACCAAAGCTCATGCAGAGGAAGAATTTGATGGAGAAGCAGTAGCACGTTCCACAAACCCCTGCAAAATAGCCCTAGCAAGGGTAGCTCTAGACCTGGAAATGCCATCTATCTTGTAGTGTTTTGTGAATGTATTTACAGAAGACCAGAGTAGCTGCTTCCAAGATAAAACAAGTGTTTAAACCCTTGAACAAGGTGCCAGAGAAAGATGCAGCTCTGGTGGAATGAACCCTAACCGGTGAGGGGAAAGACTTTCCATGGGACACACAGCAAAAAGAAATGGCTTTGGAAATACAAATGGAAATGGTCTGTTTGGAAACAGGCTTACCGAGAGCCCTTGGGTGAGAGGACACAAAAAGGCGGTCAGATTTTCTGATTGGTTTGGTTTTGTCCAAATAATATCAGAGTTGCCTTTGAACATCCAGTGTGTGTAAGATCCTCTCAGTGGAGGACTGAGGAGAAGGGAAAATTGATGGACTGATTGAGAAAACTCATTTACCACCTTGGGCACAAAGGAGGGATTAGTGCGTAAAGAAACCTTATCCTTATGGAAAATTGTGATGGAAGAAGAAGACATCAGTGTCTGTAATTCAGATACCCTTCTAGCAGAAGTAATAGCCAGAAGGAGAACTGTTTTCCAGGTGCAATGTTGTAAAGAAGAAGAAGAATTTGCTGGCTCAGAAGGGGCCAGGGTAAGTTTTTCTACGACAAAGTTAAGATCCCAAGGAGGAGGGACTGGTTTCCTTGGTGGTCTGATATGAAGGAAGCCTTTTAAGAAAAGTTTAACTTCCAGTCTGGAAGCTACAGGGGGAGTCAAAGGCAGACACGCTGATATGGCAGACAAGAGAGCTTTTACTGAAGAGTATGACAGACCACTCCAATAATTCACACAGATAGGACAGAACCACTGGAACATCGTAAATCCTTTGAAGGACACCAGACGGAAAACATTTTCCCTTTGGAAATATAGGATTTCCTACTATTGGGTTTTCTGGCCTCCTGCAGAACTTGCAAGAGGGTCCTCAGAGAAAAGGTGTCTGGAGGGAATCAAAACCCTATCACCCATAGGGTCAGTTGTAGTGTTGACATCTGTGGGTGTATGAGAGCTCCCTTGTCCTGTGTGAGTAGGTCCATTCTGTGGAGTAACTTGTGGTGACTGCCCTTGGCTAAATGCAGAAGCAGGAGGAACCAGTGCTGTCTTGGCCAAAAGGGAGTCACCAGCAGGATTTTTGGTTGTTCCTGTTGAATATTCAGCAGGAACTTCTGGAGGAGTGGGAAGGAGGGGAAATGTATACAGAAACATCCCCTTCCAAGAGAAAGACAGGGTTGTCCACCTTCCATGCCAAGAGATCTGGAACTCAAACAATACTTGGGAATTTGTCTGGTCATGGGGAGGCGAAGACATCTACTTGAGGTGTACCCCATCGATGGACCATGTCGAGAAACACATCCCTGTTTAACATCCATTCATGGGACTGAGTCATGGACCTGCTCAATGTGTCTGCCACAACATTTTGAGAAGAGGATATATAAACTGCCTGGAGGGTAAGCTGACTCTGGGAAGCTAACTCCCAGGATTGCAGAGCCACTGTGCACAGTAGATAGGATTTTGTCCATCCCCGCTTGTTAACATACCAGAGGACTGTGGTATTGTCTGTAAACCTTTTAAGGCCCCTGGTAGAACAAAACAGCTTGAAGATTTGAAGAGTGAAAATCAGTGCTCTTATCTCCTTTATACGGATGTGCTCCCTCCTCTGGGGGGCATACATCCCTGACCCTCCATGAAGCTAAGGTTGCTTCCTATCCCAGGTCTGAAGTGCCCGTATTCAGTTCCTGTGTGGGAAGAGGTGGTTGAAAGAGTAAGCCTGGGTTCCTTGACATTTTCTGGATCCACCAGTGGAGCTCTTTTTTTAGGCATGGAAGGAGTGGGATAAACTCCAGAGGATGGCAGTACTGCACCCATACTGTTCTCAGGAACCACTGGAATTTCCTCATGTGTAACTTGGTTAATGGTAGCATAAGAATAGTTGATGCCACAAACCCTAAAAGTCAGGGAATGCAGGGCAGCACATCCTGGAAGTAAGAAGTGAGGAACAATACCTTTTTCTAGTGGAAGGGAAGCTAGCATCCCATCTGATTGGATCCTGCATCCAAGGAAGGTGTGGTCTTGGGAAGGAATCAGGGTAGATTTTTCATAGTTGACAGTGAATCCTAGACCCTCCAGAAGTGACACCATGAAGAAGAGATTCTCCTGAAGCATATCTGCTGTCTGAGCTTAGAGAAGGTCATCCAGGAATGCGAAAATATGTATTATGCCCTGTAGCCTGCAGAAAGCTATGACAAGAGCTAAGCATTTTGTGAAGATCCTTGGGCCGTAAACAACCCAAAAGGCAAGGCACAAAATTGAAAATGTGAGGAAGCAATAGTAAAGCAAAGTTACTTACTGAACCGAAGGTGAATGGGGATGTGCAGATAGGCATCTTTGATGTCCAAGGATACCATAAATGCTTGAGGAAGAAGTGTGGGCAAAGTTAACATGCGAAAGGTGGGAACCTTCAGGAAAGTGTTTAGCTGGGATAGATCAAGAATGGGTCTCCAAGGACCATCCTTCCTGGGAACCACAAACATCCTGGAGTAGAACCCTTTTCCTACTTGGGAAGGTGGTACCTGCTGAATGGTGCCTTGGGAGAGAAGAGTGGAAATGACTTGGGGAAAGAATTCCAGTTGCTCCCTTGGAGGTTGTGGAATACCCCTGACGGAAGGAGGAGTCTTCCACACCATAAAGTATCCTTGAAGGATGACAGATAAGACCCAAGAGTCCTAAGTAATCTGTTTCCAAGCTGAGAGAAAGGGAAAGGCAAAGGAAGAGAGGGATTTGGGCGTCTGCAGGCAGGTAGTCACAGACTACCTGGCTTCGCCTGAAAGGGGTGTTTCTGAGTTGCAGGAGTTAAGAAGGTAAATTTAGAGGAAACCTGTTTCCTTGCATCTCTTTCGCCATTTGAGGACTGGGGCTTGGAAGGCTTCCTAACAAAGGGTGTCTTGGTAGGGTAGTTCCTCTGAACCTAGGAACCAGGGAGACAAAAATGTGCTTCAAGTTTTGCAGCTCCTTACCCTTTTACTTTAAGGACTTAAAGAGTTCTGCAGCAGAAGTATCAACTACAGCCTTAATGTCCAGGGGGCATCCATAAGTTTTGCCTTAATGTCATCAAGCAAAGGTTGGAGTCTGAGCCAGTAATATCTCCTGAGAACTGATCCAGATGCCGCCGCCCTAACTGATGCCTCCAAAGCATCACAGCTACACTTTATGGAATGCCATGTGACCGAGCAGAGGGATTAAAGATGGATGAGAGCTGAGCCTTAGTAGGAGAGTCTGAGAGCTCTGAAAGTAGTTTACCATCATCCGAGAGGATGTCCAATGAGTATTTGGCCATGTGGGTCGGGTAATTTATGGCTCTGAATGCCAAAGTGGCTGATGTGCAAACTTTCTTCCCTAGTCTCCATAACTTTGCTCTCCTTGTCAGAGAAGAGCATGGACGTGGAAGGCAGCAGCTTGGAGGCATTGTCAGCAGATACTGAGATTTTTGCAGGGTCTGCAGAGTGACAAAAAATGTTTGCATCCACAGGTACTTGGTCTTTTGGGGGAAGGAGGTTGAGAATCACGGCACTTGCACTTGGAGGATGCAGAAAAAGCATCCAAGAAGGCTGGTAGAACTGAAGGAATAGCAAGCGGTGAAGGAGAGTCCATCTTCATAATACCTTTTTTTTAGATTTCTGACAGCTGAGAACAACCCCATTTGAAAAACTCTCTTTTTTAACAACGGTTTCCCAAAGGAGATATCCTCTTCAGGGGAATCTGTTCCATTTCATTCTTCTTCTGGGAAAGCATATCCTGGAGGAGAAGAAATCTGGGCTGAAAAAGCCAGAGACTCCTCCCCAGAAGAATTCTCTTCATCTGAAGAAATCTCCTTAGAAATCCTCTTCTGTGGTGTAGAGGAAAGAAAGGAAGGAGAAGGAAGTGAAAGGGCTGAAGACTGTCTCAGGGCCATAAAAGCATTGAACACCCCTTGGGAGAAAGCTGGTTGTTCCTGGGGGGGCAGGAGGAGCATGTTTAATCTTATTTTTTGTTTTTTTTAAGAAGGCAACCATGCAATGGAAAGTGGAAGGGTCAGATGTCAGTTTACACTCCACAATACTGGTAGGGTCATCCTCTTGAACAATTATCTGTGGAATGCCATGTGGGTCTTCAGTCACAATGAGCTGAGGTCCACCCTTTACGTCTGTAATGGACAACTATGCATCCCCCGAGGACATGATGGAAGGGTCCTTGACAGCTTTCACACTAGTACCTGTCAAACAAGTGCCTATCAACTCTGGAATGGTCTCCAGGCCAACACTGGCCTTGAGAGAGATGTCCAGAAGTGGAGGAGCAGTGGGTAAACCAGGCGTACATTTCTTGGCCTTCTTAGTTAGCAGCTCAAAGGGCCTGATGTACCTTTCATATCACGCGCAAGATGTTTTAAGGCATTGGTTTTCAAGATATAAACTCAAAGAAGCTAACCGGCTGCGCAGGGTCTGGGGGACAAAGGCCTTACAAATATAGCAAGTAGCATAGTCATGGTCAGGGCCTAGGCAAAGGTCATGAAAGTCTTTATGTGGAATTTGCCCTCCACACTGACACTTGTCCTTCCTAGCTGACATGTGACCTCAAAAAACACACAGTAACAAAAGGTAATAAAGAAAAAACCCAACGGGGCACGTAACTGATAAGGAATCGCAACTTGTCTGATGAGCGATGAGTGGAGAAAGACAATCTGACTGGCGGCAGAAAAGTTCTGAGGATTGGTATGTGTCGACGTCTGCTTTATACCAAATATCACTTTATGACCGATGTAGGAAATGTGCTCTGTGTGACGTTGCACGTACCTTACAGTAGCATTAGACTTTTGTACACTGGCCAGATGTTCGAGTCAGCTGGCAACGGACTCCCTCAAGTTACGAATACTTCAATATATGAATAGAAGGACATCTTCCTTAGATGATGCTGTAAATGAATTCAATACAACTTTTTGCATATCTTATATAGCCTTGCACTTCCTGGAAAGAACAGACTAAAAACAAATCATGCAATTTGGCTATCCAAAAAAAAAAAAAGCGTAGAATGCTAATGCAGGACAGAGAAAAAAGCATGGAAAGAATATAAAAAATATAAAACACCTCAATATTTTGAAAACTTCAGAATGCTTTAAATCATACTGAAAAGCAAACAAAGAAAAACTATATTATAACTTTCACAACAGGAATGCTTTTCACAGTCAAAAACTTTGCACAAATGCAACTTAAAAAAGTTATGTACTCACCATAACGTTCCATCTGAGTAGTTACACTTAATTTTTCTGTAACCTGTGGGTATTCGGATCCATATCGGACTTCAGCCGGCAACTTTTCAAGCATCTGCTCCAAGCTCCTCCCTCATACCCATAACCCATCACATCTCCTACCTACCCTCAGATCGAGTTTGCCACTACTCAATCAGCCAGCAACTCAATTTTATCACAAACCTTGAACAGGTTCGGGGGAAGGAGGGCGGGATGGTTGCAGAAAAATGAGAGCTCCCTTCAGCACTCGTTTCCATTGCAGGTACGGGTTTTACAGGATTGGGTTGCTAGCCTGAGGCCCAACCCTCCTCAGAGGGTGCACCACACATTTGTGTGCGCACACACACAAACATAGGGCCAATTTAGAGTGTCCAGTCCACCTACTGCATGTCTTTGGAATGTGGGAGGAAACAGGTCACCCGGAGGAAACTCACACGAATGTAGGGAGGACATGCAGACTCTACAGAGAAAGCACCCCAGATGAGAACTGAACCAGAGAAGAACTGGAGAACCCTATTGCTGTGAGGCAACAGCACTAAAGTACAGTTTTGCACCTACCATAAATGTAGATGTTAAAGTGTTCACACTGCTGCAGTCATTACACTTGGGTTATCCTGCCATCAGGCGGTCCCCGCAGTCGGCCTGAGTTCCAAAGTCTTGGTCCGGCGTCGGTTGCTGTCGCTTCTTCCCTGACGTCAGTGTGCCAGGGGTACACAAGATGCACCAGACGTCATTTTCTTCAGTTTTTCTTGCCCCAGATGTCAGGTGCCCCCAAGTAGGTAAGCAATAAATATTGCTAATCAAAAATATACAATAAAAACAATACCTTCAGTTACCAGCAAATACACCCCAAAGGTTGTATAGGATAGAAAGGTATAGATAAAGTCCAGCTAGTTCAGAGGGGATGGAGGGAGGGTAACCTGGACTGCAGCAGTGTGAACACTCTAACATCTACATTTATGGTAGGTACAAAACTGTATTATGTTCATCGTGTTACACTGCTGCAGTCATTACACTTGGGTAGAATCCCAAAGCTGAGGTTGGGTGGCTGGTCTATAAAGAGTTAGGATTGGCTATGAGGCCCTGCAGAACTGCAGTGGCAAATCCTGCTCTGGATTTAGAGTAAAGAGGCAGGTGGTAATGCTTAGTGAAGGTGTGCACTGAACTCCAAGTTGCAGCCTCCAAAATTTCCTTGGTAGGTACTCCTCTGAGAAAGGCAGTTGAAGTGGCTGCTGCCCTGGTGGAAGGTGGCCTAATGTTCTTTGGGACTGATTTTCCACGCTGTGTGTAGCAGTACCGAATACAGTGCCCTATCCATTTGGATATAGTCTGCTTTGAGATAGCATTGCCCTGTGATCCTGCAGCATATGCTTCAAACAATTGTTCAGTCCTCCTGAAAGCCTTTGTTTTGTCCAAGAAGAAGCGTAGCTGCCTGTGTATGTCCAAAGAATGCAGAAGTTTCTCCCCTTTATTCTGGGGGTTTGGATAAAATGTTGGCAAATGGATGGTTTGGTTAAGAGCCACACTATATACCACCTTTGGCATAAAGGTAGGGTTTGCCCTTAAAGATACCCTGTCCTGATGAAAAATTATAAAAGGTTCCACTGCCATTAATGCCTGTAGGTCTGAGACTCTTCATGCTGAAGTTACTGCCAGGAGTAGAGCTGTTTTCCATGATAAAAATTTTAGATCGGCTGTACTGGCTGGCTCAAAAGGTGGTAGGGTCAGTTCTTCCAAAACGAAATTGAGGTCCCAAGTTGGTGTTGGTGCTCTCCGGGGCGGTCTTATGTTTTTAGCCCCTCTGAGGTACTGCTTTAGCAAGTGATGAGAGAATAAAGGAGGATCTGTGTTGTAATGTGCTGAAATGGCAGAGGCGTGGATCTTAATTGATGAGAAGGATAGGCCTCTGTCCAACATCTCAATTAAGTATTGTAAAATCTGAGGAATGTTTGGAACAAGAGGGTCAAAGCTTTGAGCCTGGTTCCAGGCGCAGAATCTCTTCCATTTTTCTGAGTAAGCTTTCCTGGTGCTAGGCCTCCTGGCCTCCAAAATGACATTCATAACAGCTTTAGAGAGAGGTGTTGTCTGTTTGACTAATGTACCTGCCATGCAGCCAGGTTTAGGGTTTTGAGCTGACCGTGCAGGATCTGAATGTTTTGTTGAGTCAGAAGGTGCGGAATTTGAGGCAAAATCCATGGTGGGCTTTGAGACAAGTTCCTTAAGATAGGGTACCAGTGCTGGCGTGGTCAGTCTGGAGCAATCAGGATCATCTCTGGTTTTTCTTGTCTGGCTTTTAGGAGTACCTTTGAAAGGAGAGGCAGTGGCGGGAAGGCATAAACTTTTAGGTTTTTCCAGCTGAACAGAAGAGCATCCACTTTCCATGCTTGTTTGTGATAAGTCCTTGTTGAGAATTTTTGTAGTTGGCAATTCAGTGGGGAGGCAAAAAGATCTATGTCTGGGCATCCCCCACTTTTGCGTTACCATGCTGAAGATTTGTGGATTCAATTTCCATTTGTGAGGGTCCATAATATTTCTGCTTAGATCGTCTGCCAGAGTATTTTTCTTTCCTGGCAGGAATTGTGCTTGCAGGTGAACTTGATACGTTAGAGCTGTGTTCCACAAGGTCATGGCTTGCCTGCATAGGGGATAAGAATGAGTGCCCCCTTGCTTGTTTATGTACCACATTACTGTGGTGCTGTCTGTCTTTAGTAGTAATTGTCCTGGATGTAGAAGGTCCTTGAAAGCTGTTAGGGCATTCTGAACAGCCAACATCTCTTTTTGATTGATGTGAAGATGCATCTGGTCTGTGGTCCACTTGCCCTGAATGCATTTTCCTGCCATGTGTGCTGCCCAAGCGTAATCCGAAGCATCTGTTGTTAGAGTTTGCCTGGCTGTGGGTTGGGTAAAAGGCTAACCCTTGTTTAGGTGACATGCCTGTGCCCACCATCGAAACTCCTGTTGTAGGCAGGGAATCATTGGTATTACTGCTTCTAAACTGTGAGAGTGTTGAGTCCAAACACTTTTCAGGTACCATTGTAATTTCCTCACATGCAGTCTGGCATATGGTATTAGTAGTATGCAGGATGCCATGAATCCCAGGGCCTGCAGAATTTTTCTTGCAGGGAGATGGGACTTTCTTGCCAGCAACTGAAAATATTGAGTTAGTTGAACTTGTCTGGCGTGAGGTAAGCCATCTGGGCCGTTGTATTTAAGCTGGCACCCAGGAATATAATCTGTTGCGAGGGCACTAGTTTTGACTTCTTTTTGTTTATGGTGTACCCTAGAGAAATTAGCAACCTTTTTACAAGCGCCAGATGCTGTAGAAGAATGTCCGTTGTCTCTGCTTGAATGAGGCAGTCGTCCAGGTATGGATAGATTTGAATTCCTTTTTGTCTGCAAAAAGCAATTGCTGGTGCCAGGCACTTTGTGAGGACCCTGGGGGCAGTAGATAAGCCAAAGGGCAGTGCAGAGAATTGGTAGTGCATTGTACCAGCTTTGAATCTGAGATATCTTCTGCAATTTTGTCTGATAGGGACATGCAGGTATGCCTTTTTGAGGTCCAGAGTGACAAGCCAAGCCCTTCTTGCCCAGCATGGGTAGAAGCTGCTGTAATGTCAACATTATGAATTTTGGAATATCCAGGTAAGTCTTCAGAATTGAAAGGTCTAGTATGGGCCTCCAGGCCTTGTCCTTTCTGGGGACCAGGAAGAGTCTTGAGTAAAATCCTTGTCCTTGTTCCTGTTGTGGTACTTTTTGAATAGCTCTCATGTCCACGAGGGCTGAAATTTGTTTTTGCGCCTCTGCCCATTGATGTTATGGCAGGTCTGGCATTCCTTTTAGCCTTGGTAAAGTATGAAAGTGGAATCTGTAACCCTGAGACACAATATTCAGGACCCATTTGCCTTGGGTGATTGTTTGCCAGTTTTGAGAAAAAAGTGCTAGTTTTCCCCTTAAGGGGGCTTCCAAAAGGGACATGCTTGGCGTACGAAGGGGAAAGTCATTGTGACTGTTTCCTGTAAGGTTGAGACTTGTTCTCACCACCTTTTGGGGTTGAGGTGCCCCACTGTCGTTGTCTGTTTGAGCCTTGGGGTTGAGATCTGCCCCTCTGTGGCCTGTCTGATACTGGTAAAGGATCAATTCTTTGTTGGCCAATTTCTGCTAAACCGAGGTGACTGTACCTGTAAGAAATCCTTGACTGTTTGCATAGATTTAGCTTTATCCTCCATTTTCTTTAACACCTCTTCTGCCTTAACACCAAACAAAGTATCATGCTGTAAAGGAGCATCCAATAATTTTGCCTTGACGTGATCAGGTAAACTTTGTTCTTTTAACCAAGCATGTCTTCGAATCACAGAACCTGTAACTGCGGCTCTACAAGAGGCCTCTAAAGAATCAAAACCACATTGCAGAGTATGTTTTCCCATCTGTTCAACTGCATGCAACAAATCCTGCATTTCTTTACAATCAGGAGCTTCTGTGCTTGCAAGCATTTTCAGTTTTAACTGAGCCATTAAATATTGTTGGTACTTAAGCATGTGAAACTGGCAATTTAAATCTCTTACTGCTAAAGGTGCAGAAGTGTATACTTTCTTCCCCCATCTATCCAAAGCGCTGGAATCTCTGTCAGAGGGTACTGGATTTTTTGCAATGGAAGCCTTAACCCCTTTTGGACCCTGGGAAATAGTTTCTGGATCAGCAGAAGGGTTTTTGTAAAGAAACTTGTGAGAGTCAGGGACTCTATAGTACCTATCTGGCTTGGCTGGAGCAAGGGGCAAAGCGTCAGGAGATAAACTGGATTCAGAGAACACATGATCCACAATATCTAGTACAGGCGGAATAGCCAGGGGCCTGTGTTGAGGCAATAAGAGGAAATCCCTGAGCCTTTTCTTGGATTCTGAGTAATCCTGGCTTTCCCAATGGAAATGCTCCCTCATGGTATGTAAAGTTTCCCCAAAAGAATAATCCTCAGGAGGAGAGGCTGAAGGGATAGATTCTTCAGCATCAGAGTCCTCATAGGGGGTAGAGAGTATCCCTGGTCTGAAGAGGAATCAGAGGAAATGGAAACCTGATCAGAGGAGTCATAGTCTGTATCCTGCCTAGGCCTTTTCTCAGGAGGGGGATGGGAACCCCTGATTAGAGTAATGAGGTCTTCGGCCATTTTAAGCATCTGTTTCTTAGGTATGGAGGACTGTCCAGGAAAATGCTGTACCTGTTTCTTTGTCTTTAATGGTACCTTTGTTTTGGCTGTTGTTTTAATGGTAAGTTGTGAAGGTCTGAAAACACCCTCAGAAGCCGATGCCTGCTCAGCGGCTCCAGACCCATCTGAGGGATTAGTTTCTGTAGGCCTAATACCATGAGTTTGCAGAGGCCTAGATGTCTCCGTGTGTTAGTCGGAAGCGGCCTGTGGCTCTGAGGTAGCTGGTGTCAGAGGCTGCGAAAGCGCCTCACTGAGAACCGGCGACTGGCCTAGAAGAGGTTTCGTCGTTGGTTTTGGACCTTGGATGCCTGTCTTTATCCTTGTCTTTGCGTTTTTTCGGTATTGAGGTCGTCGACTGATCAGACGGCATTGCATAACTGAACCTTCGGCCAAAGAAGTGCAAAGCAAAATCAAAACGTCTTTTTATAGTGCGTTTGTTAAATCTAGCACAAAACCGACAACTAGTGACGTCGTGATCAGAGCCTATGCATGGAATACAGTAAGAGTGGAAGTCCTTATGAGGTATTTGCTTCCCACAAGAAATACAATTATTAACTTTTTCTGACATCGGTCTGAGGCAAGAAAAAAGTTTCCCCAATGGGGTACTTAGCTTTATTGAAGACTTCGGATCTGAAATTCGACTTCGAAAATCTCAGGAGTCGGCCGACCGGCACTTGTGAACTGCTTCTGCTTCGGACACCGCGCGGCAAGAAAGACTGAAGAAAATGGCGTCGGATGCATCTTATATACCCCTGGCATACTGACGTCAGGGAAGAAGCGACAGCAACCGACGCCGGGCCAAGACTTTAGAACTCAGGCCAACTGCGGGACCGCCTGATGGCAGGATAACCCAATTGTAATGACTGCAGCAGTGTAACACTATGAACATCCACTGCACCATCCATAGCTTCTTATAACCTATAAAATTATCCAGCATCCATCTGCTTTGTCTAGTACTAAACATTCTACACAACTATGTTCCCAGTCGGGCATTGCAATCCAATGATCAAAAACTCCTGACTGCCCACAAACCTATCAAATCTGCTGGGCAAATCATGGATATGTTCCTATTTCTGTCCTGGATGAAACTGACTACGTTTGTACTCTCTGCAATCTGCTCTCCTTGGTAGCACTCTCTGCTCTTCCATTCACAACTCCTCTCTCTTTCTCTGCTCTCATAGCTCGTCCTTCTTACTGATCTAGCCTTTCTCTTAAGAGCACATCTTTACAACTAATAAAATTTTAGCACTATGTCTTCCCACCCTGCTCGAACCATGTATCCTCTTGCCTCCTGTCCTCGTATATTCCCCCTTTCTCTCTCTATCTGCTCTATCACATTATTGGACTGTACTTTACCCCTTCATTTGTCCTTTTTAAAATACTCAGAAACTCACCCAATTGTAAGTTCAAAGCACAATCTCTTTCTCCTTAACACCCTCTCTCATTTGCATCTCTACATTAAATGACAGAAACTGAATGCCTTTTCCATCACTAAGATGGTACTACATCTTTAAAACTGTACTATACCACCTTTTGTACCTTAAAGGAATGTATACAGTGTTACCTCCTTCTCACATGTACTACTGTAACCACTTTACTGTTCTGCATTGCCTTCTTCTTACAAGTTTTACTATTACTGTAATTAATACATTTCTACCTTGTGTTTTGTTTATTCTGTAATTACATTTTTTAATGTGAAGCTTTTCTCCCCGGGCCTCCACTGAAAAGGGACTCTTTGGCCCAGTCATACTTCCCCCGGTAAACAAATGGCAAATAAATAATACATCGTCTATAATTGTACCATGTTGCTGAGGCCTGGAACTCCTTACTTGTACCTATCAGGTTGATACTCTCTCTCCCATCCTTCAAATCCAATTTGAAGGACTACCTAACCAAAAGCTGGCGCTGCTCTTTTTCAACACCAGAATAAATTATATCCCTAAATGTGAACAAGTACCTACTCGCACCTTACACCTCCTTACTCTCATTGCTTTACTCATTTCCATACTTTTATTAATTTCTCTCCCCTGGCTTTCTCTCTAACTATACCATAAACCTGCTGGAATTTCTGTTCGTATTATGCTATTTTACCTTTAATTTCTTTATAAACTGGCTAAAATTTCTCCAAATATTAAATCATCAGATAATTTGTATCTATTCTTAACCAACGTTTTCAGGTTATGTCTAATTTGGTGTAATTATTTAAAAAAGAAGTTATGAACTCACCATAACATTCCATCAGAGTAGTTCTACTTCATTTGTCTTCAACCTGTGGGGTCCTCGGATGCATATCTAATCCAACATGGCCGCATTTTCTAGCTACAGCTCCGAGCTCCATTCTCCTCCCCTTACCCATAATGCCCCTGTCTCCCTTCAGATCGAGTTTGCTGCCTAACAGGTACAGATACCAGACCTAACACAACCTTATCCTCCAACACAAACATCACGAATGAAATTTAGCCCTGTCAGAACCAAAGATCCCAGCAATAAGTGATCGGAACAAAGAACGTGTCATATCCCAAAGGATAAAGTTAGGGGGAAGGAGGGGGGAACGTCTGAAGACAAATGAAGTAGAACTACTCAGATGGAACGTTATGGTGAGTACATAACTTTATCTGAAGTAGTTTACTTCAATTGCTCTTCAACCTGTGGGACAGAGTCCCCAGTTACCCAACTCTTGGGAGGGCCTCATGGAAGGATATTCCGGAGCACTGCAGAACCAAAGGATGCTCTACTCCTAGAGACCAAATCCAGTTTATAATGAGAAATAAAGGAATGAGATGTGGCCCAAGTAGCAGCTGAACAAATCTCATCCAAAGAGATCCTAGACCAAAAAGCTGCTGACGTAGCCATAGATCGGGCTGAATGAGCATTCACTCTTCCTGGAAGAGACAAACCTCTATTTGAATAAACCCGGCCAATGCAGTGTGAAATCCAGCGAGCAGTAGTCACTTTTGAGACATGTTTACCTAAGAAGGGCTTGGCACAGGACACAAAGCTGATCAGACTTATAGAAATGTTTAGTCCTGTGCAGATAAAACCTCAACTGCCTGTGAATGCTCAGTAAATGTAATCTGTATTCCCCTTTGTTCTGGCAGTTCGGAAAAAATACTGGCAAGTTAAACATCTGATTAATATTGGCCTCCGAGGCTATCTTGGGAAGGAAGGATGGGTTAGTGCGTAGCAACACTCTATCCTTGTGAAAGATCATGTAAGGGACTTTGATAGAAAGAGCTTGAAGCTACGACACCCTTCTAGTGGATGTAATGGCAACCAAGAAGGCAGTTTTCCAGGTCAAAAATTGTAGATCCACAGATGCCGCAGGCTCAAAGGGAGGACAGACCAATGCCTGCAACAACAAAGTGAGCACCTACGGAGGAATGGGGTCCTTAACCGGGGTCTGAGAAGAAAGGCACCTTTGAGAAAAGTTTTACAAAATTCAGAAGAAGCCAACGAAGACATATCTACCCCAACATGAAAATTAGAAATGGCGGCTAGTTGAACTTTCACCGTTGAGTAACTATCGCCCTGATGAAAAATGCTAGCTAGAAAGTCTAAAACTGCTGAAAGTGGTGCAGTGAAAGGGTCCAAAGACCTCTGAATGGCCCAAATAGAAAAACGATTCCATTTACTGCAGTAAACCTTTCTGATGGACGATTTATGAGCCGCCACTAGAATGGATTTCACGGGAGATGAAAGACCGGGAGTCCTAAGAATCATGGGAATCGGAGCAGCCAAGCCGTGTGCTTCAGACTGTCCAGATCTGGATGAGGAATCCCCGAGGGATGTGAAAGCAGATCCGGGGCTAGATCCAATGTCCATGGTGGAACAACTAGGTGAGACCTGAGTAAGGGAAACCAAACCTGTCGAGGCCAGAATGGGGCAATGAGGATCACAGTGCTCCCCAGCCTTTGGGCTTCCTGCAGAAACTTCTACATGAAGGGTAGAGGAGGATATGCATAAAGAAGCCCGGGAGGCCAAGCATGGATTAGAGAGTCTCTGAGGGCTTCCCCCGGTGGGGGATTCAGAGTGAAAAACTTGCTGCATTTTGTGTTGGAAGAAGATGCGAAGAGATCACAGCAAGGACAACCTATTCCGCTACTGAAGGCTTCCGAGACCACTCGTAAAGCAACAGGATAGATCTGCTCAGCCTGTCCGCTAAGATGTTGGACCGTCCCGGGATGTGCATTGCCATCAGAAAATGGCTGGTGCAGATCACCCATTTTCACACTCTCATGGCCTCTCGACGTAAGGGATAAGATCTGGTCCCCCCCCCCCCCCCGTTTGTTGATATACCAGACCACTGACATGTTTTCCATCTGAAATGCAATCGTTCCCACAGGAAGATGAACATGGAGGGCCTGAACACAGTGATGTGCAGATAGGTCTCGGAAGGGGACCACGTGCCTTGGACTGTCCTTCCCGAGCAATGCCCCCCCCCACAAAGTAGGGAAGTGTCCGTGGTCAATGTGGTTTGGGGTAAAGGAGGTTGAAAAGGACGTCCCTGAGGAGATCCAGGGACTGAATCCACCACCAAAGGGAGTCCCTGCCCACTTTTAAAATTCTCACTAGAAAGGACAAGGGAAGGTCTAACAGTGACCACTGAACTGCTAGAGTCCACTGTAGTACCATCATATGAAGGCATGCCATGGGAAGATGATTTATAGTGGCTGCCATAGAACCTAAAGCCCTTAACACTGCTTCGGTTGTTGGTAAATGGGTCTAAAAAATGTGCAAGACATGTAGCCTCAAGCTGCGCATCCTGTCTGAGGTGAGGAACACCCACGATTGTATTGTGTCCAGCCGTGCTACAATGAAATCTAGAACCTGGACCAGTTGAAGGGCTGACTTGTTCATATTGATTGTGATGCCCAGCTGGTTGGCTAACTGAAGGAAGGAGTCCTTGTGGCCTGACATAGTAGATGCTCTGAGGAGGCGGTAAAGAGCCAATTGTCCAAGTACTGAAAAACATGAATGCCTTGAAGCCTCAGGTGAGCCGCTACCATTGCCATTACCTTGGTAAAACCCTGGGGGGGGGCCTCGAAAATGGAAATGATTGGTTCCCAGCCGGAAGGAAAGGAACCTCCGGGAGCGCCTGTGCATCTTGATGTGATAGTACGCATCCTGGGGGATCCAAGCATATCTCGAGCACATCCAATTTCTGTCCTGTAGATAAGGAATAGATTGAATCTTGACCATCTGGAATTTTGTCTTGGTTGCTGACAGGTTCATTTGGGACAGATCCAATATTGGTTTGAGGTCCCCTGTCTTTTTTGACACAAAAAAGAACCTGCAATAAACCCCAGATCTGGACTGGTCTGAGGGGACCGGTTGGATGTCTTGTTTTCTCAGTAGTGAGTCTATTTGTACTACTTGCTTCCTTCTGCTATGTGGGTGGAACGTACGGGAGGGTTTTGCTGTAAGGAGTAAATCCTTTAAAGGGACAAAATATCTTCTGGATATGACATGCAACACCCACTGATCTGTTGTGATGGACTCCCATGCTAGTAGGTGAAGTAGCAAAAGACGCCCGACTGCCTCCAGAGATGGACAGCCGGGCAAACCCTCAGGGCTGCTGCCCTGGTTTATCAGAAAAAGGTTCTCCAGACCCAAAATTCCTAGGACCCCTCTGCCTCTAGTGCAGTGACTGTCATATCCCCCTGTGCCTCTGGGGGAAGGAGAGTCCTGAGCATCCAGGGAAAATGCCCAAGACTTGTGGAACCACACCTTCTTCTGACCTCTCTGGTTCCTGGAAAAAGAGCTTTGAGAAGGTGAGAAGTGGACCCCGACAGCAGACAGTGTCTTCCCATCCTTCTCGCTTTGGACTAAGGTCTCTCTGACTGCCTTCCCAAAAAGGGAAGAACCATTGTTGGTGAAAAACGCCTTGAAGGGCTCCAAGAACTGACATAAGCGGAGCCAGGCATGGCACCGGATGGCAACACCTGACCCTGCCGTCCATGCAGCTCCCTCCATGGCATGGGAGAGCAAGCGCATGGACGTGCTGGCTACAGATTTGAGAGTGGCTATTCGTGCAAATGCCTTCCTGTCTTCTGCATACATGGACCCTAGGGACCCGTGACTTCCTTGACCAGATCTCTCTCGAGTCGAACATGCGCCATGTAGTTCAGCGCCCTCACGCAGAAGGTCGCCGAAGCATAGACTCGCTTCTCAAAATGCTCTAATGTTCTTGACTCTCTGTCAGACAGATGGACCGTGGAACTCTCCTGGGCGAGTTCCTTCCTGGTGGCAGCTGCCACCATCTTAGCATCTACAGGGGACCCCTTGTGCCAGTGCAATTTGTCTGCGGGAGGGCTTAAGACCTTATCTGGGTGCTTGGTTATTGGCTCTACAGTGTCCAGTTCCTTCCATGCCTTAGATGTTATTAAATCCATGAGTAGATCGGCAGGAGGGGACATCCAAGAGGTAGATGAGCCTGAGCCGAATGCCTCTAGAAACACGGACTCATCAGAGGTTGGTTTTGGGGTGGACCACCCCCCCTCTTTGGCGGAGGATCTCTATGATGTCCCCAAATGAGACATCCTCGGGGGTGATCTTGGGGAACCTTCCCCTTCATCCAGGTCAGTGTTTTCCTTGAGGGACTCTGGAAGAGTCCAAGTGCCTCCTTTTACACGTATGCTTGCGGAGGGGGATCCTCAGGGGGACTCTCTGGGGATGTCTCGCAAGTGGGTTGTTCGAAGGCCGAACATCTGAGGCGTCATGGCTACGGGCTGTCCCTGAGAGGGCAAGATGGATGGACCTGCACTCAAGACCAGGGGGAGCTATGGACAGACTCTGAAGACGAAATAGAGGCTTCGACCCTGCAAGAACCCTCTCCACCACGTTGAATGCAGAGGGGGAATGGACCTCCTGGTCTGAGATGGGGAAAGCCACTCCCCCCTGATCCAACTGGGGAGTTGGAGCCAAGCCTTTAGGAGCCGAGATGCTTCTCTCCATCAAGCTTGGAGCAGAAAGCACCCCCTCGGATCTGATCCAGAGAGCTCCGATCCGATCTAGTCGGATCAGATACACTCAGGGCACCAGCTGGACTCGAGGTACATGGTACCATCAGTGTCGACCCCTTGACTCCAACTGTCCTCAGATCCAACAGCTCTGAAACCGCGGGTCGGATTGGAGAAGGAGTGATAGGTCGAAAAACTGATTGGAAGGTGCCCGCTCTGGAGGGAGAAGACCCTGGCAAAACCCCCATCTGGATTTGAATGTGGATAAATCTCTGCATCATCTTGTCCATCTCTGCTTCAGATAGGCTCCAGGTAGAGCGAGAGGATGCCGCTGAAGTGGGCCAGGAGAGCCAGTGGGGAGAGGGCCTAGGGGGCGACCGGCTAACTAAAACCTCGGGCTCAAGGGAGAACCTTGGGGACCTGAGCCAAGGTGAAACAGGCCCGGAAACAGGCTTAGTCTCCGGCAGGAGGCCAGCCTCCGACGACTGGTCAGGGGAGTGCTTCTGAGGCCGGTCACTCCACCTTATCCCCTTCCCCAGGCCCTTTGGTGGGAGGGTGAGTCCCAGAGGCTGAGGTAGGGAAAGACAAAGCAGCAGCCGCAGCTTTCTTTGCGGGGGAAGGTGGGACATCTGTCCCAGCAGTGGAGTGCAACAAGCCCTTGACAATATAAAAACAAAGGCATATACTACTGCCCAAAGGTCCAATCCCAGAAGGCGATGAACAATAGAACAAAAGAAACAAGGTAGGACCACCAAAGCTATAAAATCCAGTTTATTCCAAGAATAAAACCAAAAGGATAAGCGCTTTCACGTGGGGTAACCACACTTCATCAGATCTCAAAAATACAGAGTCAAGCACTCAGTTTAAATACAAAGCTAAATGCTAATTAAAATCAATTAACGTCAAATTGAGATTAAAAGCATGAGCACATCAATTAAGTGGTTACAAAACTACTGCAAAAACTCACTTAAAGGGGCATACCTCTAAGGCAGGCTTAATACTTACATAACTATTCAAACCTGGATAAATATGTGCACGTAACCTAAAAATCCACTTTAATTCAACAGATTCAAGATAATTATTGGCATTACACCCTCTTGGATTATTAAACACCAGTTGCAGCACCTTAAAACTAAAGTTGTGTGTATTAAATTCAACAATGTGCTTGGCCAAAGCATTCTGTATGTTAAGATCCTTAATATCATAAAAATGGTTATAAATCCTGTCTCTCGGCCTTCTACACGTTTTGCCAACATAAAAACATTTGCAACAATTGCCGTTAGCAAGATATACTAGACTGCTACTATCACAAGTAGCATGAACTCTAGGAAGAAATTTAAAATCTAAAATAGGATGACAAAAGAGTTGTGTTGCATTTATTGCTCTGCACATATTACAGCGTCCGCAAGGAAAAGTGCCAAAACCTAGGCTCTTATCTTGCTGAATATTCATAAGAAATGACAGATCCCAAAAGAAAGGTGGTGAAGTAGCCCTACTTTTCTCCTCCTCCTACAGTAACACCCTATACTAAACCTATACCCCAATTTGCCACTGCTGAGCTAACCTTGGCCCTTCTAAAAATTAACAATAAAAGTTTGTGCATTGCAACCCTGTACATACCACCAGGCAATAATATCCCAGTTCTGGCAGATATTCTCTCCTGGTTTACCACCAACATAAATAATGAAACAATAATCCTAGGTGATGTGAATATTAACTGGTCATCCATTCACTCATCAACACCCACTGAAAGTATTAACCTATATCAATTCACACAGCTAATCAAAACTCCAACTAGACCAAATAAGGATAATTCCACAGGTAGCATAAATCGACTGGATACTAGTCTCCCATCCTAACAGAATTTCTGAAAGTGGCACTCTTCTTGACTCTATTAGTGACCATCTCCCTGCCTTTGCATACCGTTCCTCTTCTTCCCTGCTCCTACAGCACAAATATGTCACAACCCGCACCTTAAGAAACTTCAACCCTCAAACCTTCTCCACTGCCTTAAAACACAAACTGGAACAATCTAAAGTCCCTTCCCTTGGATGACGCAGTCTCACACTTTAATACAGTTTTCTTTGATTTACTTAACCACTTTGCTCCCTGCAGAACTAAAAGAATCAGATCCAAAACAGTCCCCTGGCTAACTAAAGAAACAAAAATCTTTATGCATCTCCGAGACAAAACATGGAAATACTATTAAAAAGTCAAAACGCCCAACTCCCTTACTGAATACAACCAACTACGAAATCAAGTAAAAAAAAAAAAATAGCTATCGACTGTAAATCCTACTACCTTAAACGTCAAAACAACCATAAAACCAACCCCAAAAAAATCTGGAGTAGCATCTCATCGATTCTTTGTCCAGGCAACCCCTGCCCTGACCCAGACTCTCCTGACCTTGTCCTAGCTACCCATTTCAACTCCTTTTTCATTCATACTATCACTAAACTGACCTCTTCTTTCCCTAATAACATCTCCTCCAACACATCCAAAACTACAGCTTCAACAGCCAATAACTCTCAGTCCTCTCCTTTCACTCTCAAATCCATTCCTACCTATACTATAAAAAAATTCGTACTAAAACCTTGTTCTAATACCCCAGATAACATCCCATCCAACTTTCTCAGATTAGCTGCTGATGGCATAGCTCTTCCCATCTCCATCCTAATTAACCACTCCATCCAAGAGTCCTACATACCACTCCTCTGGAAAAAAAGCATTCATCATCCCCTTCCACAAAGGAGGTAGCAACTTTACAATCTCCAACTTTCACCCAATAGCTATCCTGTCCCCTATCTCTAAGATTCTGGAAAAATGTATCCACCTGCAACTTTTACCTTACCTGCTTGACAACCAACTATTGACTCCAACATAACATGGGTTTAGACCAGGACATAGCACCATCACTGCCCTCCTTTCCTGCCTCGAAATCATCAACTCTGCCCGGGATGCTGGTAACAGTTTCTACCCTCCTCCTCGACTTATCCAAGGCCTTTGATACGGTCTCCTATAAGCTCCTCCTTTCCAAGTTCTCCCATCTCAACCTTTCCTCTTCTTACATCAACTGGTTCACAAGCTACCTATCAGCTAGGGAAAAAGCTGTCAAGTGGAACAACTGTACTTCTTCTTTCGATGCTGGTAACATAATTTCTACCCTCCTCCTCGACTTATCTAAGGCATTTGATACTGTCTCCCATATGGTCCTCCTTTACAAGTTCTCCCATCTCAACCTTTCCTCTTCTTACATCAACTGGTTCACCAGCTACCTATCAGCTAGGGAACAAGCTGTCAAGTGGAACAACTGTACTTCTTTTGATGCTGGTAGCATAGCTTCTACCCTCCTCCTCGACTTATCTAAGGCCTTTGATACTGTCTCCCATATGGTCCTCCTTTCCAAGTTCTCCCATCTCAACCTTTCCTCTTCTTACATCAACTGGTTCACCAGCTACCTATCAGCTACGGAACAAGCTGTCAAGTGGAACAACTGTACTTTTTCTTTCCTGCATACTCCAACAGGCATTCCTGAAGGCTCCATATTGGGCCCCTTACTATTCAACATTTTTATTAACTTCTATCATCACATCCCAAATGCTAAACTCGTCCAATACACAGATGACTCTACCATCACCTGCTCTGCCAAAACTTTCCCCACACTAATGAACATCACTCGAGGCCTTCTCTTGTACCGAATCCTGGATGCTAAACAACCACTTAGCTATTAACGCATCCAAGTCCAAAATAATGATTTTTCTCCCCCTCCAGACACACTGTTATGGACAAAACATCATTCTCTATACACAGTCAAAACAAGATCTCTAATGAAATAGTTCCCCATGCAAAACTTCTGGGCGTCCTTATTGATGACCAGCTAAAATTCGACATCCACCTTCAAACTATTAAAAAAATTCATCAAAAGCTTGGAATGCTTTATAGTCACAGACACTACCTTTCTCTCTCATCCATACAACTACTATCCAACACCTACCTTATCCCCTCTCTTCTTTATGGAGCCCCACTATTTACTAATCTCCAAATCAACCCTGAAATTAAAGTTATCTGCATGCTACAATAAAAACTCCAAGTTTGCCACAGGATCTAAATCCTTCACTCATCACTGTAACTCCCTCCATGCACTAAACTGGTTAGAACTCTCAAACTACCAAACTCTCATTCAACTAACAACATTACATAAGCTCATCTTTAAACACTCTAACTGTCCTTCTCTCTCCTCTACCTTAAAAATCCAGGAACCTCATAGAACACTAAGATCCACAAATCAAAATCTCCTTGAACTTCACAAGCCTTTACATTCCCCAGGGCAACTCCTACTGTCCTTCTCTCTGGCTAGATTATAGAACTTACTTCCCCTACACATTAGGACTACCCAGAATCTCCTTTCCTTTAAAACATTACTCCACTCTCATCTCTCTTATCTCTGGGAATGCTCCTGCTCTCACCCTTCCTGAAACCTTACACCTCTCCTAAACCTTTTTCTACTCAGACTTAACCATTGGATGTGTATATATCTATTGTCTCCATATATGATGTACTACTTGCATATGAATTCTACAACTTGAACGTTATTTAGCTATTATTGTAAATATCTTAAAATGCTGTACATTAGTTATTCTACTTCTGAATATTGTAAATAATATTTCTCTGTATGGAGTTTTCTGCTGGAGCTTTTCTCCCCTGGCCTCCATTGAAAAGGGGCTCTTTTAGGCCCAATGGACTTTCCTGGTTAACAAAGTGCAATACATAAAATAAATATGCTGCCTCACATCTCTACATAAAAGTTGTTTTAGATTTAAATTATTCTTATATATAAAACTGGGTACTTCAACAATGTCAACTGTAGTAGGATCTATGGTCAATATGTACCAATTCTGTTTGATGTCAACCATAACTGCATTATCATTAGCATATTTTGTTATAAAACAAAGTTTCCTACTCCTAAAATGTCTGGTATACCTCAGATAATTCAATGAGTGTGAAGAACCATTTTTTGATGAATGTACAAGGCATTTCATGGTGATAGGTCAAAAAACTGGTTGGAAGGTGCCCGCTCCGAAGGGAGAAGGCCCTGACAAAAACTCCATCTGGATTTGAGTGCGGATAAATCTCCGCATCACCTTGTCCATCTCCGCTTCAGACAGGCTCCGGGAAGAGCGGAAGGACGCCGCTGAAGTGAGCCAGGAGAGCCAGTGGGGAGAGGGCCTAGGGGTTGACTGGCTATCTAAAACCTCAGGCTCAGGAGAGAACCTTGGGGAACCGAGCCGAGGTGAAACAGGCTTAGTCTTTGGCAGGGGGCCGCCCTCTGACGAGCGGTCAGGGGAGCGCTTGTAAGGCCGGTCATTCTCGACCTTATCCCCTTCTCCAGGCTTCTTGGTGGGTGGGTGAGTCCCAGAGGTCGAGGAAGGGGAAGACGAAACAGCAGCTGCAGCTTTCTTTGTGGGGGAAGGTGGGACGTCAGTCCTAGCAGTGAAGGGCAACAGGCCCTTGACAATCAGTTTGTCCCATCGGTCCTTAAGAGCCCTGGGGTTAAACTAAGTGCAAATACGACAGGGGGACTGGAGGTGAGCCACCCCCAAACAAACCACGCACAGTGAGGCCATCCACCGGGGAAAGCTTATGGCCATATTCTAGGCATCTTTTGAAACCAGGCTTTGGGGCGTCCACCATGCCTTAGCTGGTTCAAAGTCCACACACAGACAGAGACACACACACAGACAGAGACACAGATGCGTACGCGTGCACACAGACACGCGCGCAAGCACACAGATGCACGCACACACGGGCACAGATGCATGCACACACAAACACACACACTACCACGAGGAAAGAGGAGGAAGATAGAAAAGCCTACAAGATACAAACTACGAAGAACTCTGTGAAGGTATAGAAAATGTTAGGAGTGAAAAGGACAGTTAGAGAGCAAAAATTTAATTTTTTACATCTTAGCTGAACACTACCACAATGGAGCTTGGAGCACGCTGCTTCCTCTTCAGCGGTAAATGAGATCTGAAGGGAGACAGGGGCATTATGGGTAAGGGGAGGAGCATGAAGCTCGGAGCCGTAGCTGGAAAATGTGGCCGTGTCAGATCCAATATGGATCTGAGGACCCCACAGGTTGAAGAGTAAATGAAGTAAACTACTTCAGATCTGTAGATTTTTTTTTTTATTACTTTGAAGATCAAAAAAGTACTGTTCTTAAAATGTTTTGTAATACTTTGGAGATTTTCTGCCTGGGCATCCTCTGAAAATGGGCTCCTACCCAGTCAGACTTTCCTGGTAGTCAAATGTCAATAAATTAATAAATAAAAAATACTTGGTGAAGATGAGCACTAAAGACCAAGCAGCTACTGTAAATGTCTCTAATTCAGACATTCTTGAAGCACCCAATGGAGGCAGCCACTCTCCTTGTGGAAATGCACTTCACCACTACAAAGCCTGTAGTCCAGCAGGCCATAGAGGGAAGTAGCCCAGATTCTCTGTTGCCCCAAGCATTGTCGTGACTTGCACAAGGTCACACATTTGGAAAAATGAAGGCTGAGGGAATACAACCCTGGATCAAAGGGGCTAGCTTGTTAAAAGGTCAAAGACTTAACCCTTTGTGTCAAATGCCAGACTTAAATGACTCCTGGCAAACCAGTTGAAAAAGATAATGCAGCCAGCTATCCACTAACAAATAATTTACCAATCAGAAGTAATTTTCTCTCTCTCTCTGGTGCAAAAAAAGGAAACAAAAACAAAGCCATCCTAAATCAATACACCTACTTCAGGAAACCCTAAACCTGGTAGTGCAGATCCACTACGTGAGCGCTTCTGCTTCTTTGTCCAGCAAAGAAAAATAGATCACTGAATTATAAATCACTTTTTTAAATACACATCCCCTTCTGGCCTTGTACAACACACAATTCTTGTTTCCACTCAGCATCCAGTCTTCTAACTGCTCTGTCATGGTAATCCCTCTACAGCTCTTCTTTGGATGGTCCCCAAATCCTCAGGGAGGTGACCTCAATTGTAGCCTTGGGGAGTGATGGATCCATCTGAGAGCTGCATACATGTACTTCAGAGCCATCATCCTCTTGAGAGATGGCCAAAGTTCCTAGTTTATTTTGGGGGGGGGGGGGGTATAGCAATAATGTTAAATGCCTCACAGCAAGAGGTTCTCCGGTTCGATCCTTGGCTGGGGTGCCTTCTGTGTGGAGTCTGCATGTCCTCCCTGTGGTCGCGTGGGTTTCCTCCGGGTGCTCCGGTTTCCTCCCACATCCCAAAGACATGCTTCAGGTGGACAGGACACTCTAAATTGGCCCTAGGTGTGCGTGTGAGTGTGCCTTCTGTGGAAGGTTGGGCGCCGGGCTGGCAACTCGACACTGTAAAACTCCACTGCCAATCAATGTGCGGACAAGGTGATCCGCTGTGGCGACCCCTAACCAGGAAAAGCCGAAAGAAGAAGAAGAAGAATAGCAATAATGTTAAATATGCCCTCATCACCCTCAGTAAAAGAAGACCTGTGAGACCCCTAGTCTCCACCAGAAGTAGCACAGCTGTTGGGCTTCCTTGAAGCCCTTCTCTCCCAAGATAGGATTGGCAGGGCTCAAGCCACTTCATCCTATTTCCCAGGTGGCTAACACTAACAGCCCAGTTTGTAAACCACATTTACAAAGAAGCCCAGGTTAGCATGCAAGGACAGTCAATTCTTGTGAAACCATATACAGATCCCTTACACATGAAAGTCTGCATTTATGAGATCAATGAAGATGGGCCGATGGTCACCAAAAAAAGGTTTCCAAAACATGGACATCAATGCTGCTGGACTAGGAGTTCAGATGAGAGGAAAAGTCTGCTCACATCGTATGGAGGGGAGAAGCTCTTTAAAGGAGAAAGGGGAATGTAACACTCAAAGAATTGTTTAATCAGCCAGTGTGGGGGGTAGCAATCCTGTCCTCCCGTAGCTAATGAAGAGGAAACAGCTGAAGTGCACCTTGATCAAGAAACAAAGGAGGCCAAAGTTAAACAAGTGCCTTAAATAGGATAGGATCATGTGCAAGATGTCATATTGGGGTGTACTGTGTGTGTTAGGACTGTCATTAACCTTTTAACATGATATTTGTCCCAAAGGACAATCTCCAAATAACCAACTGCCTCTGAGGTGACAGCCAAAACAAAGAACTGCTTCAACTGGAAATCATAGCTCTTTTGACTGGAAGGCTCCGTGGTTATCTGAACTACTTACCTGAAAGTCAGACGGGATCAAGGCGTAGACCAGAGAAGCCAGGCTAAGACGTGGAGCCAGCTGTAGCACTAAGCACAGTGAAAAAAAATCAAGGCTAGGATCAGAGGGCTTCCTGTAATGGAAAAGACCTGAAACCTTGGCACCACATCCTTCTTAGCTACCACAGGTGATGAAAATTTGTTTTGGTCATTCTTACATAAACTCTGTAATAAGATATGTGATTAGAGGGAGTGGTTGGAAGGTGTACAGGAAATCTCCTGTGCTAAAGGTTAGAGAATGCTCTAGCTGATCAAGGGAGATTAGGGTACGCACAGCTAAAACAGAGGAAGGATATTCTCTCAAGTGACAAAACAGTACAAATCTGGAGTGTCATACTTCTAAAAGCCACTGCCCACAAATGGTCTCTGAATTTTCAAAAGAAACAAGGGAGGCAGCAAAGGGAGTCTGCCAGCTCATTCATTCCCCGCGTATGTGAAAGACTGAAGGAGGAAAGGTACATTTTCTCCTTACAAAGTGGGTCATGAAAGTATGCTAATCAAATAAGATTTAAAAGAAAAATCACTTTTTAAATGACCACATTTAAAGTTGCAATATGAGCTCACACACTAAGAGAAAATAAGTGTTAAAAGCTTTCATTACTGCTATGCAGAATATGTATGTGTATTCATGCCGACCTCATTCCTCTAATTATGAACATACTGATTTTACAAATTCCACTTATTTCTATGAAATTTGCTCCTTCTCCTTTCTTAAGCTCCCACCTATGATTCTTTTATTTAATTTACAATATTCAAACTTCCATTATACTTGGTTTAGATTCTGATTTCCATTTCTTAGTAACTGCTTACTTTTGGCCACCAACAGCATTAGTCTTAGCAAGACCTTACTATGCTTAGGCAATTGAGATTCTATATCCCACCTCAAAAGTACCATTTCCTTAATTACCACCATTTGTTATTACATTTCCAATAAAATACTGTGTAACGCATAAACTATGAACTCACTGCAGTCCCAAAAAACATGGTCTCAGTTTCTTTTCTCAACTACACCACAACACAATCATCTACTATCTTCCTGAAGAAGTTGTGAAATTTACTTGCGGAAAGAAAATATCTATGCAAACACTTTCATTCAAAAATCATACACCTTTTGGACTTTGTTGCAATACTTAGAAGCCCTACAGACTTCTACCCAAAGTTCCGTTGCAATTTGTCTTTCTATTCTCCTTTCCAAATATTTTAAATCCTCTCCTGATTCAGTCTTATAGTCATTATTCAAGATTTTATATGCTCTAGTAATTTTTCATTTTTAACAGCATCTTTTGCGAGCCCCAGAAGTAGTTTTGTCTCCAAAGCCTTCAGGAGCAATGCTTGAGGCTCCAAATGGCTGGCATGTGTCTGATCTCCAGGAGGGATTATGACCCTTCAAGGGTGTGTGTATCAGGTGAGCTAGCCCCACCCAAAACGTAAAGTAGTCTATCATGAGGACCTACAAGGAAGTTGCAATCAAGAGGCTGGAAGGGCTTGTATACCACTGCAGGGTCCATCAACAGGGTCTGACCCCAGAAGGTAGTTTAATGACATCTCATAGTCCACTGCAACACCTACATCCTCAAATACGCAAACACAACCTTAATGATTCAGGCAACCATGAAGCCATAAGGAACTAGTAAGGTCTGGATACGATTCTGTATCCTGACTCAGGCTGTCAAAGCCATGACTTCCTAGGCCCAGCTCTAAGGACCAACGGCTAGTATTGGCATGCTCAATTTCATGTTTTCTCTGACATGGAGTCAGACACCTCTTGTAATTTATGGTCATCCATGGTGACTAAAACTACAAACCACACAATGTAAAGACACTTCCTGAGAGTTCCTGGATGGAGCTACCAGGAGCCAGTTATTTATACAATGAGGTCTTTCTTTTCTGAGGTTTTGACCACATCATTGGTAAATACTGAGAGCACTCAAGAAATCTCAAAAGACAGTATTTTGGTCTTTAAACGATGCCCACTAACAATTATGTGTCAAAATGTCTCTACCACATCTACACCACCTAAACATCCTGTGGAGTCTCATCAATTGGAACTGGTGCAACAGATGTGCTGGTTATAATTACTGAAGTCCAGTATAGTTGCGTGCACTTACTATAAATGTAGATGTTCGAGTGTATTCACTGTAGCAGTCATTACATTTGGGTTATCTGCCTGCAAGTAGCCCTCAGCCGGCCTGAATATCAAAGTCTTGGATTCTTGCGTCAGATGCTATCTCTTCTTCCATGACGTCAAGTCATCAGGAGTATAAAACATGCAGCCGACGCCATTACATCCGTTTTTCTTGCCCCAGATGTCAGGTTCCCCCATAATGGGAAGCAATTATATGTTAGGTTACCCCTCCAACAAAAAGCAAATACACCAGAAAGCTGAAATACACTAAACAAGAAGAAAAGTATAGCCAACAGAAGTCAGGGGGCTGGAGGGAGGGTAACCAGGACTGCAATAGTGAATACACTCGAGCATCTACATTTAAGGTAAGTGTACACAACTGTACTATGTTCTTCACGTTTCACTGTTGCAGTCATTACATTTGGGTTGATTCCCAAAGCTAAGGAAGGGAGGAGGAAGTTAGATAGCATTAGGACTAGCTATTAAGCCCTGCAAAAATGCAGTGGCAAAACCAGCTCTGGATTTAGAAAAAATAGGCATGTGGCAATTTTGGTGAAGGTATGTACAGAGCTCCAGGTAGCAGCTTCTAGGGTGTCCCTGGTAGGGACACCTCTGAGAAAGGCTGTAGAGGTAGATGCAGCCTTGGTGTAATGTGATCTTATTCCCTGTGGGGTATGTTTTCCATGGTGCTTATAGCAGAAATGAATGCAATGGGCTACCCACTACCCTCTGCCCCTGCAGCAAAGCCAACTAGCAGCTGTTCAGATTTTCTGAGAAGCTTAGTCCTGTCCAAATAAAATCTAAGTTGTCTGTGCACGTCCAAAGAGTGCAGTATTAATTCTCCTTTGTTCTGTGGATTAGGGGAAAAAGTAGGCAAATGAATGGACTGATTAAGGGCCACACTAGACACCACCTTGGGCATAAAGGAAGGATTGGTCCTGAGGGACACCCTGTCTGCATGGAAGATGATGAAGGGCTCCACTGCCATGAGGGTCTGTAATTCAGACACTCTTCTTGCTGAAGTAATGGCTAGAAGGAAGGCTGTTTTCAAAGAAAGGAATTTCAACTCTGCAATTGCAGCTGGCTCAAAGGAGGTAGAGTGAATTTTTCCAATACAAAGTTAAGGTCCCAGGCTGGAGTAGGGGCTCTCCTGGGTGGTCTTAAATTTTTGGCCCCTCTGAGGAATTGCTTTAGCAGGGGGTGAGGGAAGAGGGGTGGGTTCAGTATTGTAATGTGATGAAATGGCAGAAGCATGAATTTTAATTGACAAGAAGGAAAGGGCCTTGTGGAGCACCTCTGTTAAGTACTGTAGAATATACGGTAAGATGGGCACCTTTGTGCCCATCCCCTAAGTCTGGCTCCAGGAACAGTATCTTTTCCTCTTTTCGGCATAGGATTTTCTAGTACTAGGCCTCCTTGCCTCCAGAATGACATCTAGCACCTACATACTGAGGGATGCTATTGGAGAGCTCAAGGAATTATAGCTAGGCTGCAAGGTTCAGGGTTTGAAGCCGAGGGTGCAGAATCTGGCCCTTCTGCTGGGACAGCAGGGAAGGGGTCTGAGGCAGGTGCCATGGTTCCAGCAGTGACATACTGTGCAAGAGGGGGTACCACTGCTGACGTGGTCAATCTGGTGCAATCAGTATTGTCCTTGGTTTGTCCTGTTTGATCTTTAGCAGAACATTCGAGAGGAGAGGCAGAGGGGGAAAGGCATAAACTGAGAGGCTTTCCCAGGTGAAGGACAGGGCATCCACTTTCCAAGCTTGACTGTGGGAAGTCCTTGTGCAGAATTTGTCCAATTGGTAGTTCTGAGGGGAGGCAAACAGGTCTATCTCTGGATTTAAACAACTGGTTTCTCAAAAGGTTGAATATGTTTGGTTCCAGTTTCCACTCGTGTGGGTCCATGAGATTTCTGCTTAGGTCATCTGTCAGTGAATTTAGCTTGCCTGGCAGGAATTGAGCTTATAGGTGCACTTGGTAGCTCAAGGCTGTGTTCCACAGAGCCATGGCTAGTCTCCAGAGAGGGTACGAGTGGGCTCCCCACTGCTTATGTACCACATAACAGTGGCATTGTCTGTCTTTACCAATAATTATACTGGAAGAATGAGGTCCTTGAAGGCTGTCAGGGAATTCTGTACAGCTAACATTTCTTTTTGACTGATATGCAGGTGCATCTGACTCCGGTTCCATTTGCCCTGAATGCACTGTCCTGCCAAGCGAGCCCACCATGCACAGTCTGATGCATCTGTTGTTAGGGTTTGGGCGGCAGGGGGTAGAGTGAATGGGAGCCCTTTGATGTGGTAGCAGGCCTCTGCCCACCAAAGGAACTCTCTTTATACAAGGAATGATAGGAATCACTGATTCCAGGTCCTGGGAATGTTGACACCATAGGCTTTTTAGATACCACTGTAGTTTCCTCATATGCAGTCTTGCATATGGAATTAGTAGAATGCAAGAGGCCATGAACCCCAGGGCTTGCAGGATTTTCCTTGCAGATAGCTGGGTCTTTGTGGCCAGTAGTTTGAAGTAAGCTGTCAAATAAACTTGTTTTTCTGGCGTGAGGTAAGCCATCTGGGAAGTTGTGTTCAAGCTTGCTCCCAGGAATACAATTTGTTGTCAGGGTACTAGATGAAATTTCTTTTCGTTTATGGTGTACCCCAGTGAGGTTAGAAGTTTCTTTATAAATGCCAGATGTTTTAGTAGCATGTCCTTGCTTTCTGCCTGAATTAGACAATCGCCCAGGTATGTGTATATTTGAATATTTCTTTGCCTGAAAAATGCAATGACTGGAGCTAGGCACTTTGTAAATACCCTGGGCGCAGTAGATAAGCCAAAGGGAAGTGCAGAGAACTGATAGTGCATGGAGCCTGCTCTGAAGCATAGGTATTTCCTGCAAGACTCCCTTATTGGAATATGCAGGTAAGCTTTCTTTAAGTCTAAGGTTGCCAACCAGGTATTTTTGCCTAGCATAGGAAGCAGCTGTTGAAGTGTTAGCATTTTGAATTTTGGGATTACCAAAAAGGTGTTTGGAATAGAGAGGTCCAGGATAGGACGCCAGGAGCTGTCGTTTCTGGGTACCAGGAAAAGTCTTGAGTAAAAACCTTGTCCTCTTTCTTCTGCTGGGACAGGCTGAATAGCCCTGATACTTAGAAGAGAGAGAACTTGCTTTTGAGCCTCTGCCCACTGATTTAGGGGTAGGTCTGGCCAACCGTCTGGGGTTGGCAAGGTGTGGAAGTGGAATCTGTATCCTTGGAAAACTATATTTAAAACCTATTTGTCCTGGGTAATGAGTTCCCAATTTTTTGCATGCCGGGTGATCTTTCCCAAGGGAGCAAGCAGTTGAGCAAGGTTAAGGTTAAATCATTGTGACATTTTTCCATAGGGGGTGTCTTGCAACTACCAGCTTTGGAAGTGGGAGCCTCCCACTGCTTAGGCCTGTGAGTACCTTGAGACTGTAGCCTAGGTGGTCTGCTGTTCCTGGGTTTGGTCTGAGAAGGCCAGGAAGAGACAGGAAAGGACCAATTCTTAGAGGACCAATTCCTACTAAATCTGGGAAGCTGTACTTGCAGGAAATCTTTAACAGTTTGTATAGATTTAGCTTTTTCCTCCATCTTTTTACGGACGACTTCTGCTTTGTTGCCAAACAGGCGGTCTTGGTTTAAGGGAGCATCCAGTAATTTAGCTTTAACATGATTTGGCAAATTTTGTTCCTTAAGCCAAGCATGCCTTCCAAGAACAGACCCAGTGACAGCATCCCTGCAAGATGCTTCTAAAGAGTCAAAACCACATTGCAAAGTATGCTTATCTGCAGTAAATTCTGTAATTCTTTAATTTCAGCACAGTCAGGAATCAACATAATTTTCTATTTAAGTAGTCCTATAATATGCTGCTGATACTTTAACATATGAAACTGGCAGTTCAAGGCCCTAATGGCCAAAGTAGCAAAAGTGTATACCTTCTTACCCAGTCTGTTCAAGGCCCTGGAATCTCTATCAGAGGGGGTAGGGTTTTTGGCAGTAGTAGCCTCAATGCCTTTAGGTCCTTGGGAAATGGTCTTTGGGTCCGCAGTAGGATTCTCGAAGAGGAACTTGTGAGAGTCAGGTACTCTGTAATACCGGTCAGGTTTCCTGGGAGCTGGAGGTAAAGTGTCTGGGGCCAGGCTAGATTTCAAGAAGGCATCATTTACAATGTCCAGGACAGGAGGGATAGCTAAAGGCCTGTGTTGAGGCAGGAGTAAGAATTCCCTAAGCCTCTTTTTGGAGTCAGAGTAATCCTGGCTTTCCCAGCGGAAATGCTCCCCAAGAGTGTGCATGGTTTCACCAAAAGAAAAATCTTCTGGAGGGGAAGCAGAGGGAATGGAGTCCTCTGCATCAGAATCCTCAAAGGTAGATAAGGGCAAATCCTGGTAATCAGAAGAAAAGTACAGTTTTGTACCTACCATAAATGTAGATGTTCGAGGATCCACATTGCTGCAGTCCTAACTATTGGGTAGTCCGCTGTCCAGTCGGCCCGAATACCAAAGTATATGGCTGACGTCGGTCAGGGCGCATTAGACTGACGTCAGTACGTCAGGGTACTAATGCGCATGACCGACGTCATATCCTCAGTCTTTTCTTGCCCCAGATGTCAGAAGACCCTGAAAAGATAAGGCCAAAAACCAAAAACTCCCAAAATACCTGCACCAAAAAATATATATATATACAATATATACACAATTAGCAGAATATAACCTCACCTACACAACCACCCCTAAACACAGAGGGGAAGGAGGGAGGGTAAGCAATGTGGATCCTCGAACATCTACATTTATGGTAGGTACAAAACTGTACTATGTTCTTCATTCCACATTGCTGCAATCCTAACTATTGGGTAGAATCCCAAAGCAGAGGTAAGGGAGGCTGGCAAATCATAAGGAAGCAGGAACTGACAACATGCCTTGCAAAATAGCTGTGGCAAAACCAGCCCTAGACTTAGAGTAGAGAGGAAGGTGATAATGCTTAGAGAAAGTATGCACTGAACTCCAAGTAGCTGCCTCCAAAATATCCTTAGTTGCCACCCCTTAGAAATGCTGTGAAGTGGCAGTAGCCCTAGTGGAATGAGGCCTAATCCCAGCTGGAATCTCCTTGCCATGATGGGAATAACAAAATGTAATGCAACACCCAATCCACCTAGAAATAGTTTGTTTTGACACAGGCTTGCCCTTTGAACTCAAAGCAAAAGAAACAAACAACTGCTGAGACTGCCTAAAATCCTTAGTCCTGCTCAAATAATAACGCAATAGCCTGTGTACATCTAAAGTGTGCAAAATCTTTTCCCCTTTATTTTGGGGATCTGCATAAAAGGTAGGCAAATGAATAGTTTGGTTTAAAGCCACACTAGAAACCACCTTAGGCATAAAGGAAGGATTAGTACGTAAAGATACCCTATCCTTATGAAAAATCAATAAAGGCTCCACTGCCATAAGGGCCTGCAACTCAGAAACCCTTCTTGCAGAAGTAATGGCCAACAAAAAAGCAGTCTTCCATGACAAGTATTTCAAGTCAGCAGTAGCCGCAGGCTCAAAAGGTTGTAGAGTAAGTTTCTCCAACACAAAATTGAGATCCCAAGCAGGAGTAGGAGCTCTACGTGGGGGTCTTATATTCTTTGCCCCTCTAAGAAATTGCTTGAACAAAAGATGCGAAAACAATGGTGGGTCACAATCATAGTGAGCTGAAATTGCTGCAGCATGAATCTTAATGGAAGAGAAAGACAAACCTTTGTCCAGTAACTCAGTTAGATATTGAAGAGCCACACTCAAATTTGGCTCAGTAATCTCCAAATTGTTTGCTGCACTCCAAAACAAAAATCTCTTCCATTTGTCTGCGTACACTTTCCTTGTACTAGGTCTTCTGGCTTCCATAATCACATTAAAAACTTGTTGAGGAAGCTGAGACCTGCTGTCTTTCAAAACAGAATATGCCAGGCTGTTAGATGTAGAGAGTGAAGCTTGACATTGAGCAGATGACCGTCCCTCTGAGACAACAGGTGTGGAATCAAGGGTAAAGGCCATGGAGGCTTCCTTACCAGACTCCTCAGTAATGGGTACCAGTGCTGCCGAGGCCAATCTGGAGCTATTAAAATCATCCTTGGCTTGTCTTGTCTGACCTTTAGAAGCACCCTTGGAAGAAGAGGCAGAGGTGGAAAGGCATACACATGAAGATTTTTCCAACTGAAAGAAAGAGCATCCACTTTCCAAGCTGTGTGATGAAAGCCCTTCGTGGAAAACTTTGGCAGCTGGTGGTCTAGTGGAGAAGCGAACAGATCTATGTCTGGAGTTGCCCATGACACTGTCAATTTTTGAAATACATGAAGATCCAGTTTCCACTCGTGGGGATCCATGATTTGTCTGCTTAATACATCTGCTAAGGAGTTCTGTGCTCCGGCAGAAACCTTGCCTGAAGAGTTAGTTGCAGACTGAGCGCAGTCTCCCATAAAATCATTGCTTGTCTGCACAATGGGTAAGAATGTGTTCCCCCTTGTTTGTTGATGTACCACATGACAGTTGTGTTGTCTGTTAGAATCAACACCTGCCCTGGAAGAAGTAACTCCTTGAAAGCAATTAATGCAAACTGAACTGCTAACATCTCTTTCATGTTGATATGTAGATGCTGTAGTCTGGCAGGCCACTTGTCTTGTATCCACTTTCCATTTAGATGAGCTCCCCAAGCAATATCTGAGGCATCTGTCGTTAGAATCTGACTCGCCTCTGGCCGGGTCACAGAGAGTCCCTTGTTTAGGTGACATTCCTGAGCCCACCACAAAAATTCCTTTTGAATGCAAGGTATTATTTGAATGACAGTGTCCAAATCCTGGCAGTGCTGTGTCCACAGATTTTTGAGATACCATTGTAGCTTCCTCATATGCAGTTTGGCATTGGGAAGCACCAGAATACAAGATGCCATGAACCCTAAGGCTTGAAGGACTGTCCTTGCAGTCAGCCCGGACTGAAGAGATAGATGATGGAAGTAACTGGAAAGATTCTTTTGTTTGTCCAGGGTTAAAAAGGCCATCTGGGCTGCTGTATTCAGTCTCACACCCAGAAAGCACATGTCTTGAGAGGGTACTAGACTGGACTTTATTTCGCTCACAGAATACCCTAGGCATCTTAGCACTGCTATGACATATTCCAGATGCTGTAGAAGATCTTCTTTTTCTTGAGCCAGAATCAGGCAGTCGCCCAAGTAAGGATAGATTTGGATTCCTTTTAGCCTGAAGTAAGCTATCACTGGAGCCAGAACCTTTGTGAATACTCTGGGCGCAGTAGATAAGCCAAAGGGCAATGCAGAGAACTGATAATGAGAATTTCCAGCTCGAAAACGCAGATACTTCCTGCAACTTAGTCTGATTGGCACATGAAGGTAAGCTTCCTTGAGATCTAAAGTTACCATCCAGTGATCTTTGCCCAGCAGAGGTAAAAGCTGTTGTAACGTCAACATTTTGAACTTGGGAATGTCCAGATAAGTGTTGAGGATAGATAAATCCAGAATTGGTCTCCACGTGTTCCCCTTCTTTGGTATCAGGAACAGGCGAGAATAAAATCCTAGGCCCCTTTCCGGCACAGGAACTGACTGAATGGCCCCTATTTGGAGCAACAGAGAAATTTGCTTGTGAGCCTCTGTCCTTTGAAGAGGAGGAATGTCTGGCATGCCTTTGAAAGGAGGCAAGGTATGGAAATAAAACCTGTAACCGTGGTGAATAATATCCAGAACCCATCTGTCTTGGGTAATTAAATCCCAATTTTCTTTGAAAAGAGACAGCCTTCCTCCCAAAGGTGCTGCCAGGCGAGAATGTACTGGCAGCTGAAAAGGTAGGTCATTGGGTCTGCTTACGAAAGGACTGACCCCTGCCCTCACCAGAAGTCTGAGCAGGGGAACTCCCTGTCCTAGGCCTAAAAGAACCCTGAGCTCTGCCCCTACCACGCCTAGACCTACCCCTAGACTGGGAATCATAAGCAGGATAAGTCCATCCCTTAGTAGGCCAATTTCTACTAAACTCGGAGGCTGCACCTGCAAAAATCTTTAACAGTTTGCATAGACTTAGCCTTGTCCTCCATTTTCTTCAAAACTGCTTCCACAGGCGAACCAAACAACACATCAGACTGTAAAGGAGCATCCAAAATCCTCGCCTTAACATGCTCAGCTAAATTCTGATCTCTCAGCCAGGCGTGCCTACGAAGAACAGAACCAGTGGCAGCCACCCTGGAGGAGGCCTGCACAGCATCAAAACCACACTGCAAGGAATGTTTACCCACCTGTTCAGACACATGAACTAAATCCTGCAACTCTTTACACTCAATACCTTCAGCCAGAGCATCCACCTTAGATTTCAACTGTGAAAGAAGATAATTCTGATATTTTAACATGTGAAACTGACAATTCAACGCCCTCATGGCTAAAGTGGAAGAAGTATACACTTTCTTTCCCCATCTATCCAAAGCCCTTGCCTCTTTATCAGGAGGGACAGGATTTTTAACAACTGAGGCCTTCACACCTTTAGGCCCCTGAGAGATAGTTTCTGGGTCTGCCCTAGGACTCTTAAAAAGATACTTATGAGCTTCAGGCACCCTATAATACCTATCCGGTTTAACTGGGGCAGGAGGCAAAGAATCAGGATTCAGGGAAGCCTCTGCAAACACATCCTCCACCACATTCAAAACAGGAGGTATAGCTAAAGGCCTATGCTGGGGTAAAAACAAGAATTCCCTAAGCCTTTTCCTGGAATCAGAGAAATCTTGACCTTCCCATTTAAAATGCTCCCTCATGGAATGCAGAGTCTCTGAAAATGAAAAATCCTCAGGAGGAGAAGCAGAAGGAGTAGAATCATCCACATCAGAATCAGAATAAGGAGGGTACTCCTGCAAGTCTTCAGCAAGACTCAAGCCTCGAGCATTGCTCAAAACTCTCAAACTCAGGTTCCACCCTAGGCCTCTTATCAGGAGGGGGCATAGAACCCCTAATCATAGTAATCAAATCCTCTGCCATTTTAAGCATATGTTTCTTAGGCAAAGATCCTGAAGTACTAGGAGAAACCCCCACAGAAGCTAAACTTGGCCTGCCCCTCAAAGAAGCCTTGGAAACAGAAGGGGAGGCTCTAACCACCTTAGGGAGAGAGGGAAGAACAGCCACCTGAGAAGCCCCCTCAGCCTGGCCTACTTCCTGAGAGGATACATCCTGTAACAGTAAAGTCTCTCCCTGAGACTCCAAAGAGACACCTGGCAAAACCTCCGGCTCCACTGAGCCTTCCAAAGAACCGACGTCTGGGACTGTCGGTTCCTCCACCCTAGGCTTTGCTGCTTTATCTTTGCTTTTAGTCGAAGCCGCGCCGGAGAATCCGACGGCATTTTATAATTACAACGCTTCCCAAACACTAACCTGGCACAGTCTAACCTTCTCTTAATAGTGCGTTTGTTAAATCTAGCACAAGAGCGGCATCCAACAACGCCGTGCTCAGGCCCTAAACAAGGTATACACAAAGTATGGTAATCCCTATGAGGTATCTGTTTCCCACAAGAAATACAGTTATTCACTTTTTCTGACACCCGGTTAAATACTGAGGCAAGAAAAAACCAAAATATTCCCCAACGGGGTACTTAGCCAACTTTGATTCGGTCTGAAACTCTGACTTCAGAAACTTTCAGAACGCCAACCTGCACTCGCAAAATTGCTTCTGCATCGGACCATGCGGCAAAAAAGACTGAGGATATGACGTCGGTCATGCGCATTAGTACCCTGACGTACTGACGTCAGTCTAATGCGCCCTGACCGACGTCAGCCATATACTTTGGTATTCGGGCCGACTGGACAGCGGACTACCCAATAGTTAGGACTGCAGCAATGTGGAATGAAGAACATCAGAAATTTCAGAATCCTGATCAGAAGAATTAGAAGGTAAATCAGTTCTAGGTCTCTTAGAGGGCGAAGGCTGGCTTCCTCTAATTAAAGTAAGAAGGTCTTCAGCCATTCTTGTCATTTGTTTTTTAGGCATGTGTCTGATCATGCGGTTTGGACGCCGGTTTGCTAGGTGTGGGTCAAGTTTTAGGCCTTGAAGAAGAAAATGGCGTCGGTTTGAAATGCAAGTCAGTAGACCTGAATACACCCCCAGAAGCCAGTGACTGCACAGCGGCTCCGGACCCATCCAAGGTAGAGACATCCGCAGGTTCCATGGTCAAAGAAGCATCTCGCGGCATACCGGACTCCGAATGGTTCTCAGTAGAGGCCTGCGAATGTGAAGTACGTTTTTTCAGAATGTTGGTAGTCGGATGGCTTACCGAAGCCATTTCTGGATAGTTAAACCGAGTACCAAAATAATTTTCTGCAAAAATAAACAGACGACAAATAGTTTGGGGGTTGAATAAGGCACAAAACCGACAGTGAGGGACGTCGTGGTCTGGGCCTAAGCAAGAAATGCAGTACGAATGAAAATCTTTATGAGGTATTTGCTTTCCACAGGTAATACAATTGTTAACTTTTACTGACATCGGTTAAGAGCAAGAAAAAGGATCCCCAATGGTGTACTTAGCTTTCTTGAAGACTTCGGTTCTGAAACTTGAAAACGAAAATTTCAGGAGTTGGCCGACCGGCACATGCGAACTGCTTCTGCTTTGGGCACCTTGCGGCTAGAAAGACTGATGTAATGGCATCGGCTCCATGTTTCATACTCCTGATGACCTGACGTCATGGAAGAAGAGACAGCATCCAACGCAGGGATCCAAGACTTTGATATTCAGGCCGGTTGAGGGCTACCTGCAGGCAGATAACCCAAATGTAATGACTGCAACAGTGAAACAAGAAGAAAATCTGTCCATTTATTCTGGAACCAGGAATAGCAGAAAGGAGAACCAAAACCTTGCTTCAAAAGAGGGACAATCACTACATCATCTTCTGACAGCACTTTCAGGGCCTGTTCCAAAAGCACCATTGAGACGGTCTGATCACTTAGTGGGACTCTCTCTGGGGAAGGTCAAAGAATTCCTCAATGTGGAATAAAGTACCAATATGTAAAATCTTAACCATAACAGTAGCTGTTCAATTATACTACTTTTGCTGTATTTACTATGAATGGGAAGTGTCTTGCTAATGATACTGTACATCCAAGGACAGACACTAAAGCTTGGGCATCTTCCTCTTTTGCGACATACATCCAATATATGCCCTAAGCATGAGATTTCAATGTTCTACACCAGAGGGCGTGCACATATGGAAATCCTCAGACCAAATGGGCTAAAATAAAATATAGTTTTGAATGTCAACTTAAGAGTGGGGGAAATGGAAAAACAGGAGACAGCCTCAGCTAGAAAAATGAAAATGCAAATATAAATAAATAAAAGAGAAGGGCGTAGAAGGAGGGTGTTCAGATTGCAACAGTGAATCTACATTGTTCATCATCTGCTATGGTAAGATTTAACACAACTATATCACATCACTTCTAGATCACTACTGCAGTGTTCATTATTACATATGGGAGATTCTCAAAGCCTTTACAGTGTCTGGCTGGTGGAAAATGCAGAGGACCTAGGATCCAGAATTTCTTGAATGACAGATCTGGCAAAACCAGCCCAGAGTCTGGAGAAAGCAAATATTTTATAATGCTTAGTAAAAGTGTGTATTGGCAGACCAAATGTGCAGAGCTCATTGTTAATGAAGCCACCTATATTAAGCCCAAAGATATAGCAAACCTGCTGGCCGACAAATTCATCTCCAACTTTACCCCTCACTCCCCCTCAGGAAATACCATCATATACAACTCCCCCTGCTATCACTATGTAAAAGGTCCTTAATGCTCACCCTAAGGCCAAGAACACTGCATCAGTGTACCCAGATAATATTCCAAGATGCCTTCTAAGTAGCATGAAACATGACCTATCAGGCCCCTTGGAATTACTATTTAACTGTAACCCCCGAACAGGCTTTGTGCCTCATGTATGGAGAAGACTAACAGTCATTCCTGTGCAAAAAGGTGGGACATCTACAGACCCACAAGTCTCACTAGTCTGATATGAAGAGCCATGGAAATAATTTTCATGGAGATGATCAATAATGACATAGGAAACCTCCAGACACCGGAACTAACCCAATTTGGTTTTGGCAAGTGCCTACTCAACTTACTGGACTTTTTTGAGAAGGTCATCAAAGCAATGGATGAGGGCAAAATGGTTCACATTGCCCAACTTGATCTGGCCAAGGCATATGACACAATACCCCATTCCGACATTATTGACAAACTCAACAGGTTAAGTATTAATCTGGCTCACGGACAGGACCCAGGAAGTTAGAAATGGGAAGTTCATCTCTACAAAGAGGCCTGGAGTGTCTCAGGGATCGGTCCTGGGACTGCTCCTTTTTGGCGTTTACTTCTCTGAAGTCAAGGCCATTGTCAATGGCCTCTGGCTGACTAAAATTGCAGATGACTGCAAATTAACAGCAGTCACTGAATCTCTCACTGGCGCAAACGTTCACCAGGAAGGACTAACACAGAAACAACTGGTGTCCGAGCCAAGGACTAAAGCTAAAAGCCAAGAAATACATAACATTATCCTTTGTGAAGTCATCCACCCCTGGTAACTATCATACTGACAACACACCCTAAGAGTTGACCTAGTAGTCAGGGACTTGGGGATACACACAGACATTAATTTAGCCTTTGACCATCATGTATCTACAGTAGTGAAGAAATCATATGTCTACAGTAGTGAAGAAATCATTCTATGTTGTGCAACTTATAAACTAAGATACGTCTAGGTCCAAAGAAGTCAACTGTTCCACTGTATTCCTCAGACCTATCATTGAGTACAATACCCCCTTTGGCATGTACCTAAGCAGGCATACCCAACACAGTTGGAATATCCACACAGGTTCCTCACTAAAAGAATACACTGCAATAAATAACACATCCTATGCAGACCAGCTCAAGGCCCTATCCCTGTATTCTGTCTCCTACAGGTTGTTGAGAAGAGATCTATGCCTGGCATACAAGGCATTGTCAGACCCCACTCAGATGGACCTCCTGCATATCTGCAAAACAGCACTAGAATTACCCATTCTGAAGACTTAAACTTTGCTGGTAATATAAACAGGACCTGCTGGACAGACAGGTATGTATCCTAGAGACTACCCCTTCTCTAGAACAGGCACTCTGTCCATGTAAAGCACAGTTCTTCCTTAATCCAATTCAAGAGTAACTTGGACAAATGGATGGGAAACAGGAAATTCATCCCTGGTTTGGCGCCTACGTCTAATGAACACAGGCAACCTGTAAAGGGTTCATCTCCTAAGCCCCTGCTTACATTTATCAACGGTTTGAGAATGTGTCAGAGATTTGGGATGCATGGCTAGGCTTAAAAGGGCCCATGTGGTCATTAGCCTAGTAAACACTTATGAACCTAAGTGGTAGCTTCTAATACAGAAGCCAGTACTCTGGTGGAATGGGCTTTAACTTGTGAAAATAATTTGCCATGGAAAGAACAACAAAAAGAAACAGTTACATGTGAAGCAGAACTACCAAAGCTTGTTATTTTGAAAGGTAAAGAAATGATCAAACTTTCTGATAGTTTGTGCACACCTAAGCTGCCTGTGGTCACCTAAAGGATTTAAAAATGTTCTGCCCTTGTTTTGAGGACTGGGGTAGAAAGAAGGTATGTTTACCTACTGATTTAGAGAAAATGTCGCAAACTACTTTAAGTATAAGAAAAGGGTTGGTTTTAACACATACCCTGTCCGTCAAGAAAACCAGAAAAGGAGGAGATGCCATAAGGGCTTGTAAGTATGAGTGCCCCTTTTAGCTGAGGCAACAGCAACTAGTAAAATAGTATTCAGAGTACAAAATTTTAAAGAGGAAGGAGAAAGCGGCTTAAAAGCAGGGAGAAAAAGCTTCTCCAATACATAATTTAGGCCAGAGGACGTATATAGTTTCTTGGTGGCCTGATATGTACGGCACTTTCAAAAACAGCTTGACCTCAAAATGTGTATAAAGTAGTAGATCTAAAAGCAGCCTGGTGGATACGGCTGACGAAAGTGCTTTAAAAGAATAGTATGCCAGACTTAAATTAAGCAACTCAATAGGTATGAAAGATTCAACATATTTTCCATTTGCATACACAAGATTCTCTTGCAGCAGGCTTTCTAGCTTCCTGTAATGCCTACAGCACATCCTCCCTAAAAATATGCCTAAATACTATCAGAATTTTAACACCACAAAGTGAGGTTCAGTGTCTGCATGTTTGGGTGAATGAGACAGCCCTCCTATTATGTGAGCAAGTTCATTCTCTGGGGTAATTTGTGGTAAAAGCTCTTGGCAGGTGGAAAAGAAGGGAGAAAGTACAGTTGTGTAAAATCTTACCATAACACTAGATGTCTCTCTGTTCACTGCTGCAGTATTCTTCACCTTAAGGATCGCCTGCCAAGATAGACCAATGTCCAGTCAGCATGCCAAAGCCTTTACATCTTGTTTGCGTGGTACATCACATGTATGCTTACCGTCCAGGACGTACAGCATAAAAGTGACAGTTGGACGCAGTTACCCAGAACTGAATTACCCCAGAATAGAACTGTCTCATAAAACAGAGGAGGCTACGCACATCCAGAAGGAAAAAATGCAGATGGAAAAGGGAGACCCCGCAGCCAGGAGGGTAACCAAATCAATGCCCAGAAGAATAAGGGGGAAGGACTGAACACTGCAACAGTGAAGAGAACATCCTTCCAGGCCCAGCAGGAAACCAAGTCAATCAGTTCCCGAAAGTCTCCAGAAACACTGATTCTTCAGGAGAAGATTGGGAAGATCAGCCACCATTCTTGTTTGAGGATTTCAAGGATATCTCCAAAGGAGACGTCATTGACTGGTGATCTGGAGGGATCCTTCTCCCTCATCAAAATTAGTGTCTTCAGTGAGAGACTCTCTGGGCACGTCTATGTACCTCATCCTACACCTATTCTTCTGAGGAACCTCCTCTGTGGGGTGTTTGGGAGAGGTATCAAAAGAGTAGGGGAAAACCCTCAATGGGAAAAAGAAGTTGTGTAGTCACCATAACGTTCCATCTGAGTAGTTGTACTTCACTTTTCTTCAACCTGTGGGTCTATGGATCCGAATCGGATTCAAGATGGCTGCATCACTAGCATCTGATGCGAGCTCCAAGCCCTTCCCCTTACCCATAATGCGCCTGTCTCCTTCTTTCCCTCAGATCAGGTTTGCTGCTCCATAAAACATAAGCCCTGCCCAATCAGACCTTACCACTAATGGTTCCCCAATATCCCTAATCCAAGCATCACAAGGAGAGCCACTATAGTGTTCACCACCTATATACAGGATTAGGCCAACAGTGACAAGGTCTGGGGGATGGTTGAAGACAAATGAAATACAACTATTCAGATGGAACATTATGGTGAGCACATAACTTCTTTATCTGAAGTAGTTGACTTCATTTGGTCTTCAACCTGTGGGACAGAGTCCCCAGCTACTAACACCTGGGTGGCCCTCATGGAAGGATATTCCGGAGCACTGTGGAGCCAAACGATGCCCTACTCCTGGATACAATGTCTAACTTGTAATGTGAGATGAAGGTATCATCCAGTGACTCCTTGGACCAAAAGGCCGCTGAAGTGGCCATAGACTTGGTGGAATGTGCTTTTACCTGACCCAGAGGGGAAATGCCTTTGTCCGAATATGCTCGAATGATACATTGGGAAATTGAACGAGCAATGGTCACTTTAGAAATTGGCTTGCCTAAGAATGGCTTTGAATAAGAGACAAACTGATTAGATTTGTGAAAGGATTTTGTTCTGTGTAAATAAAATCTCAGTTGCCTATGTACGTCCAACAGATGTAGTTTATATTCACTCCTGTTTTGGAAATAAGGAAAGAAAACAGGAAGATTGATAGTCTGGTCAATACTTGTTTCTGAGGCCACTTTGGGAAGAAAGGATGGATTAGTGTGCAGGAAAACCCTGTCCTTATGGAAAACCATGTAAGAAAACTTGATGGACAACGCTTGAAGTTCTGACACCCTCAGAAGTGACAGACACCAAAAAAGAAGCCTTTCAAGATAAATATTGCAGGTCTACTGAAGCCGCGGGCTCAAACGGAGGGGAGACTAGAGCCTGAAATACAAAGGTGAGGTCCCACAGAGGTGGTAGGATCTTTCAAAGGGGTTCTTAAAAGAAGGATACCCTTTAGAAAGGTCTTGCAAAGTCTAGATGAAGCTAGGGAAGCCATGTTTTCCCCCACATGGAAATTAGAGATGGCAGCCAGTTGGACTTTAACCGTAGAAGAGCTAGCATGCTAGCACCTTGATGGAAGATAGTCACGAAAAATTCTAAAACTGCTGGGACTGGAGCCGTAAAGGGATCCAAGTCTCGTTGAGAGGCCCATATGGAGGATCGTTTCCACTTGCTATGACATTTTCCTGGTGGAAGATTTGTGAGCCGCCAACAAAATGGTTTTAACCGGAGAGGATAAACCAGGAGTCCTAATCATTAATGGAACTTGGGCAGCCAAGCGGTAAGCTTCAGGCTGTCCAGATCTGGGCGAGGAGTCCCTGAGGGATGAAAAATGAGATCCGGAACCAGATCCAAGATCCATGGTGGAACCATCAGATGAGACCAATGGAAGGGGAACCAGATTTGGCGAAGCCAGACTGGGGCAATGAGGATCACTGTGCTCACCAGCCTGCGAGCTTTCTGAAAAAACTTCGGGATGAGAAACAAAGGGGGGGGGTATGCATAGAGAAGACCAGGAGGCCAAGCATGAACCAGTGCGTTCCTGGGGGGGGGGGGGGTTCAGAGCGAAGAACCCACTGCACTTCGCGTTGGAAGGAGATGCGAAGAGATCGCAGCAAAGCTGACCCCAGTTGAGGAAGATCTGTTTCGTTAATGAAGGATTCAGAGACCACTCGTAAGGCATCAAAATAGTCCTGCTGAGTCTGTCCGCCAGGATGTTGGACCATCCCGGGATGTGTGTTGCCACCAGAAAACGGCCAATGGAAATCACCCATTCCCACCTTCTCATGGCTTCGCACCACAGGGGTAAGACCTGGTTCCACCTTGTTTGTTGATACACCACACTGCTGACAATGTTGTCTGACTGGATTGCAATAGCCCCTAGAGGAAGATGGGCATGAAGGGCCTGCAACGCTAGAAGAACCACCCTCATCTCCGGTCGCTGATATACAAATTTGTCTCAGAAGATGACCACATGCCTTGGACTGTCCTTCCCTTGCTGGGAGGCGTCCGTGGTCACTGTGGTTTTGGGACAGGGCGGAAGAAAGGGACGTCCCTCGACAAGATCCGGGGACAGAATCCACCAGCGAAGAGAGTCTCAGCAAGCCTGGGATACACGGACTGAATGGAACAATGGTAGGTCTAGTAGAGACCATTAAACTGCCAGCATCCATTGGAGAACTCGCACATGAAGTCATGCAAAGGGTAGAAGACTGATTGTCGCTGCCATGGAACCCAGGCCCCACAGAATTGTCTCAGCTGAGGAAAAACAAGCTTGAAGAATGTAAGAAACATGAAGTCTTAGATTGTATACCCTTTTCTGGGGTGAGGTAAACCTTCATTTGGATGGTGTCAAACTGAGCTCCAATAAAGTCCAGAGTCTGGACTGGAGTCAGTGACGATTTGCTGAGGTTGATAGTAATACCAAGACTGTTCGCTAATACAAGGGAACAGTCCCTGGCTTGGCAAAGCAGACGCTTGCTGGAGACAGCAAGGAGCCAATCATCCAGGTAAGGAAAGACCTCAAGTGAGCCGCTACGACTGCCATCACTTTAGTGAACACCCTGGGGGCTTTGGTGAGACCAAAGGGGAGGGCCCTGAACTGACAGTGACTGGCCCCCAGCCATAAGAGGAGGAACCCTCGGGAGCGCCTGTCCATCTTGATATGGTAGAACACGTCCTGGAGGTAGATTAAACACATCCAATCCTCTGCCTGCAAGTAGGGCAGGATGGACTGAAGAGTGATCATGCGGAATTTCTCCTTGGCTACTGACAGGTTCAAGGTAAAAAGATCCAGAATGGGTCTTAGGTCCCCCATCTTCTGTGGCACTAAAAAGAACCTGGAATAAATGCCCAATCCAGATTGGTCTGGGGGGACGGGTTGGATGACTCACTTTCTTAGCAGCTTGTCTATTTTCAGTGCTGCTACCTTCCTTTGCATGGGTGTAACGTCTGGAAGGTGTTTTGGTGGGAGAGGAGGATCTACGAACGGATGGAATAACCTCTGGATATGATTTGCAACACCCAATGGTCTGTTATGGACTCCCAACTCCACTGGATGTAGCGAGAGACGACCTCAGACTACCTCCAGAGACGAGCAGTTGGGCAGCCCCCTCAGGACTGGTGCGCGGGCCTGTCCGAGAATGGTTCTCGAGACCCAACATTTCTAGGTCCCCCCTCTGCCTCTGGGCTGGCGTCCATCATAACCCCCTCTGCCTCTGGGAGAAGATGAGTTCAGAGTGTCCTGGGAGAACTGAGATTTCCGTACCACATCTTCTTTGTCCCACACTGATTCCTAGATGAGGACCTTTGAGGGGCGGAGAAACGGATCCCAACAGCAGACAGTGTCTTCCCATCCTTCTCACTCCAGACCAGTGTCTCATGCACAGGCTTCCAAAACAGGGAAGAACCATCAACGGAGGCATTTGCAAACGATGCCTTGAAGGGTTCCGAGAACTGACAAATCCAGAGCCAGGCATGGTGCTTCATGGCAACGCCGGAAATAGCCACTCTGGCGGCTCCCTCTGTAGCATGGGAAAGGAAGTGTATGGATGTGTTCGCTACTGCTTTTAGAATGGCCATTCATGCGGAGAAAGACTTCTTCCCCTCTGCCGACATGGACTCCAAGGGCGACTCAGAGACTTCGCTAACCAGGTCATGCTGTAGTCGGATCACATGCGCCATATAATTCAGCTCCCTTATAGAAAAGGTTGCTGAAGCATACACCTGCTTCTTCAAATGGTTCACAGTCTTCAACTCCCAATCAGGAGGATGGACCATAGAGCTCTCATGCATGAGCTCTTTCCTTGTGGTGGCTGCCACCACCATAGGGTCTACTGGGGACCCCTTACTCCAGCTAGTCCTGTCCGGCGGGGGACTAATGATCTTTTCTGCATGCTTGGGAATAGGCTCCACTGTGTCTGGTTCCTTCCATGCCAGAGATGTTATAAGGTCCACAAGCAGGTCCACAGGAGAGGACATCCAGGAGGTAGATGGGCCCATGCCAAATGCCTCTAGGAACACTAATTCACCAGAGTTGGCTTTTGGGTGGACCACCCCCTACTTTGGCAAAGGAGTTCCATGATATCTCAAAAGGAGACATCCTCAGGGGGGTGACCTGGGGGAACCTTTCCCTTCCTCCAAGTCACTGTCATCCATGAGGGACTCTGGAGAGGAGTCCAGGTGCCTCCTTTTGCACATCCGTTTGTCAGGAGCCCCCTCAGTGGGACTCTCTGGGGTGGGGGGGACTCGCAAACTTCTTGTTGTTCTCGAATGGGAGCTCCATGAGGCAAAGTGAGCACAGGCTGTCCCCTGAGAGGACAGGAAGGTCGAGGTCATACCCAGAGCGAAGGGAGTCAGGGCAGAATCCAAGGACGAGATGGTCAAAGGTCTCGATGCACTCGAGAGAATATTCTCCACCACATCAAATGCCGAAGGGGAGCGAACATCCAGAGAAACGAGCAAAGGAGCTGCCTCCCCTTGGATCCGATGGGGGTGTTGGAGCAGAGACTGTAGGAGCTGAGATGCTGAGAGGGAGACTGCGCTCTGACAAACTCGGAGCTGACAGTACCCCCTTGGATCCAGTGCAGAGGCTATGGCTCCAACAGCTCGGATCCTACACACTCAAGGCAATGGCCGGAGTTGAGGTACAAAGTACTGTCTCCGCAAACCCCGAGAGTCCTCGAATAGTACAGTTTTGTACCTACCATAAATGTAGATGTTTGAGTGTACACCCTGCTACAGTCATCACACTTAGGTTATCCTGTCGTCAGGCGGTCCCGCAATCGGCCGGAATTCCAAAGTCTTGGTCTGGCATCGGTTGCTGTCGCTTCTTCCCTGACATCAGTGCGCCAGGGGTATAAATAATGCATCCAACGCCATTTTCTTCAGTTTTTCTTGCTCCAGATGTCAGGTGCCCCCAAAAAGGTGGTCAGTAATTAGTAACAAATTAAGTAATTTTTGCACAAACACAAAATTCCTCCAGCTATAAGCAAATACATCAGGAAGGTAATGTAGAGATTTTAGCCAGTTAGATCAGAGGGGATGGAGGGAGGGTAACCTGGACTGCAGCAGGGTGTACACTCGAACATCTACATTTATGGTAGGTACAAAACTGTACTATGTTCATCATGTTACCCTGCTGCAGTCATCACACTTGGGTAGAATCCCAAAGCTAAGGAAGGGTGGAGGAGTTATAGAGGGTTAGAGGAGGCGAAAAGGCCCTGCAGAACTGCAGTGGCGAAGCCAGCTCTAGTCTTAGAGTAAAGTGGTAAGTGATAGTGTTTGGTAAAGGTGTGTACTGAACTCCAAGTTGCAGCTTCCAAAATCTTCCTGGTAGGAACCCCCTGAGGAAGGCTGTAGATGTAGCTGTTGCCCTGGTAGAGTGGGGCCTAATGGTAGCAGGAACTGGTTTTCCATGATGGGTATAGCAAAAACAAATGCAATGTCCTATCCATTTGGAAATGGTTTGTTTTGATACAGCCTTCCCTTGTGAAGCTGTAGCATAGGATACAAAGAGCTGGTCAGATTTTCTGAAAGCCTTATTTTATCCAAGTAGTAACGAAGTTGCCTGCGAATGTCCAAGGAATGCAGGAGTCTTTCTCCTTTGTTCTGTGGATTTGGGAAGAAGGTAGGTAAGTGGATGGTTTGATTTAAAGTCACACTGGAAACCACCTTAGGCATGAAGGAAGGATTAGTTCGTAGAGAAACTCTGTCTTGATGGAAAATGAGGAAAGGTTCCACTGCCATTAGTGCCTGCAGCTCTGACACTCTTCTAGCTGAAGTTATTGCTAGTAGCAGGGCAGTCTTCCATGACAAAAACTGTAGATCTGCAGAGAAAGCTGGTTCAAAGGGAGGTAGCGTAAGTTTTTCCAGAATAAAATTGAGGTCCCATGTTGGTGTAGGTGCTCTCCTGGGGGGCATAATGTTTTTTGGGCCTCTGAGGAACTGCCTTAGAAGTGGATGCGAAAATAAGGGTGGATCCGTGTTGTAGTGGGCTGAAATAGCTGATGCATGGATTTTAATGGAAGAAAAAGAAAGTCCTTTGTGCAACATCTCAGTTAGGTACTGTAGAATCTGAGGCATGTGAGGCTGAAGTGTGTTTTGGCCTTTAGCTTGGTTCCAGGCGCAAAACCTTTTCCATTTACCCGAATAGGCCTTCCTGGTGCTGGGCCTCCTAGCTTCCAGAATAACATCCATAACTGCTTGGGAAAGAGGAGCTGGCCGGATGCTTAGGTGATTTGCCATGCAGCCAGATTTAAGGTTTTGAGCTGGCTGTGAAGAATCTGATTGTTTTGCTGTGTAAGCAAATGGGTAATTTGTGGTAAAATCCAAGGTGGGCCCTAGGCCATATTCCTCAATAGTGGGGTCCAGTGCTGGCACGGCCAGTCTGGGGCTATGAGTATCAGTCGTGGTCTCTCCTTTCTGACTTTCAGAAGCACCTTTGTGAAAAGAAGCAATGGAGAGAAGGCATATACTGTCAGGTTTTTCCAATTGAATGAGAGTGTGTCCACTTTCCAAGTTTGATGGTGAAGTGTCCTTGTACAAAATTTTGTTAGTTGATAGTTTTGAGGATTGGCAAACAGGTCTATGTCTGGAATGCCCCATTTTTGAGTTATCATTGCAAATACTTGTGGATCCAGTTTCCACTTGTTGGGGTCCATGATGTTTCTGCTGAGATAGTCTGCCAATGTGTTCTTTTTTCCTGGTAGGAATTGAGCTTGTAACTGAACTTGGTAAGCCAGAGCTGTGTTCCACAAGGTCATTGCTTGCCTGCATAGAGGGTAGGAGTGTGTACCCCTTGTTTGTTTATGTACCACATTACTGTGGTGGTGTCCGTCCTTACTGTAAGTTGTCCTGGATGTAATAGATTCTTGAAGGCTGTCAGAGCATTCTGTACAGCTAGCATCTCTTTTTGATTGATGTGCAGATTCCTTTGATCTGCAGTCTATACGCCTTGAACGCATTGTCCTGCCATGTGTGCTCCCCAGGCGTAGTCCGATGCATCTGTTGTCATAGTTTGCCTGGCTGGGGGCAAGGTGAAAGGCTGACCCTTGTTGAGGTGACATGCCTGTGACCACCATAGAAACTCCTGTTGTAGGCAGGGAATGAGAGATATCATTGTGTCCAAGCTGTGGCTGTGTTGAGACCTTACGCTTTTTAGGTACCTGCACAAGAGAAGAAGCCAGCACCCTGGAGGATCCATATAATACATTATACATCTACAGAATGTACTACTGACGAAAGCCTTGTTGCTGAAACCGGTCTAGTTTCAGTTGGAATAAAGTTTGTATTATATGGATCCTCCAGGGTGCTGGCTTCTTCTCTTGTGCATCTACCTAGCTTACTTGCCGAGCACCAGCCTAACTTGCTAGCTTTCTTCTTGCTACATGGCTTTTTAGGTACCACTGTAATTTCCTCATATGCAGCTTTGCAAATGGTATTAGTAGTATGCAAGATGCCATGAAGCCCAAGGCCTGCAGAATTTTTCTTGCAGGTAGTTGAGTCTTTGTTGCCATTGTTTTGAAATATAGAGTCAGTTGTAGTTGTTTGTCTGGCATCAGATAAGCCTTCTGGGCCGTTGTATTCAAGCTGGCACCCAGGAATGTCATGTTTTGTGAGGGTACTAGTTTTGATTTCTTTACGTTTACTGTGTACCCCAGGCAACTTAGAAGATGTTTTACAAAAGCCAGATGTTGTAAGAGTATGTCCTTACTTTCTGTTTGGATGAGGAAGTCGTCCAGGTATGGGTATATTTGAATTCCTCTTTGTCTGCAGTATGCAATTACTGGTGCCAGGCATTTTGTAAAGACCCTGGGCGCAGTACATAAGCCAAAGGGCAGTGCAGAGAATTGGTAATGGGTTGAACCTGCAATGAAACGGAGGTATCTTCTGCAATTTTGTCTGATAGGGACATGCAGGTATGCCTCCTTGAGGTCCAACGTTACTAGCCATGCTTTCTTGCCCAACATGGGAAGAAGCTGCTGTAGTGTTAGCATCTTGAATTTGGGTACTTGTAAGAAGGTGTTTAGAATTGACAGGTCCAGAATTGGTCTCCAGGCATTGTCCTTTCTGGGAACTAGAAAGAGTCTTGAGTAAAATCCTTGGCCTTGCTCTGGAGTAGGTACCAGTTGAATGGCCCCTCGTGTCCATGAGAGCTGTAATTTGTTTTTGTGCCTCTGCCCATTGATTTTGTGGCAGGTTTGGCATTCCTCTTTTCATTGGCAAGGTGTGAAAATGGAATCTGTATCCTCGTGAAATTATGTCTAGGACCCATTTGTCCTTAGTGACAATGTGCCAGTTGTCTGAAAAAAGTGCGAGTTTTCCTCCCAAGGGGGCTGCCAAGAGAGTGTTGCTTGGCCAGATGAGGTGCAAGTCATTGAGTTTGCCTTCTGGTAGTTTGGGACCTGTCTTCTCCTCCCTTCTGTGTTGCAGTGCCCCATTGTCGAGGTTTGTACTGGGCTTGTGGTTGCCCTCTGCCTCTTGGATGTCTGTATTTACCCCTCTGTGGTCTCTCAGTAGCTGGAAAGGACCAATTTCTGCTGAAGCGAGGGGGCTGTACCTGTAGAAAATCTTTGACTGTCTGCATAGATTTTGCCTTATCCTCCATTTTCTTTAAGACGACTTCTGCTTTAACTCCAAACAGAACATCCTGCTGTAAGGGAGCATCTAGAAGCTTTGCTTTAACATGATCAGGCAGAGTTTGTTCCTTTAACCAAACATGCCTACGTACAACAAACCCAGTGACAGCTGCTCTGCAGGAAGCCTACAAAGAATCAAAGCCACATTGTAAAGTATGTTTGCCCACCTGTTCAGTTGCATGTAACAGATCCTGCATTTCTTTCAATTCAGACTGTTGAGGGAGTGTGCTCATTTTTTGTTTTAACTGAGACATTAGAAATTGCTGATATTTTAGCATGTGAAATTGGCAATTAAGTGCCCTCATAGCTAGAGTGGCTGAGGTGTAAACTTTTTTCCCCCACCTGTCTAGTGCTCTGGAGTCCCTTTCAGAGGGTGCAGGATTTTTTGCCATAGTGTTGCTTGGCCAGATGAGACCATACCTATGCTCAGAGGTGACCTTTGCCTAACATACAAGGCCATGTCAAACCCAGATTTGATGAATATGCTTCACCTCAAAAAATCTAGATCCGTCAGAGCCACAAGGGCGGGAGACTTAAACCTCGACACGGCTATTAATAGGACGTGCTGGAGGGATAGATTCATCACCCAAAGACTCCCTATGCTGTGGAATAAAATCCCGGTATATGTGAGGCAGAGCACCTCGCTGGCCTTGTTCAAGAGAAATCTTGACCAATGGATGGGAGATCGCAGATATACCCCAGGGATTACCTCAGTGTCACTGCTCAACAGAGGCACAGCAAAATAATGGGTATAGTTCCCCATACTAAAGGGGTGGCGTAAGCCACAAAACTATTGGGCTAGGCTTGTAAATGCCCTCGGGCAGATAGCCTAGTATGAACCTATGAACCTATAAGAAGCCTTAGCCCCTTTGGGACCCTGGGAGATAGTCTCTGGATCAGCAACAGGGCTTTTATAAAGGAATTTGTGGGAATCAGGCACTCTATAGTATCTGTCAGGTTTGGCTAGAGCAGGAGGCAGAGAATCTGGGTTCAAATTGGATTCCAAGTAAACATCATCCACAATGTCTAAAACTTGGGGGATGGCAAGTGGTCTGTGCTGGGGGAGTAAAAAAAACTCTGAGCCTTTTCTTTGAGTCAGAGTAGTCCTGACCTTCTCAGTGAAAATGTTCCCTCATAGTGTGTAAAGTTTCCCCAAAGAAGTAGTCTTCAGGGGGAGAAGTTGAGGGAACAGAATCCTCAGCATCAGAATCTTCATAAGGGGAGGAGGAGTAATTTTGGTCCTCAGAGGAGCCTGAGGAAATAGACACTTGTACAGAGGAGGCATAATATTCCTCTTGTCTAGGCCTTTTGTCGGGTGGGGGCTGGGAACCCCTGATTAAAGAGATCAGATCTTCAGCCATTTTGAGCATCTGTTTCTTAGGCATGAGGCCTTGAACTGGAGACTGAAGTGCAGTCTTTTTAGGTTTAATAGGAGTCTTAGTCTTAGGATACGTTTTTATGGTGAGCGTAGTCGGTCTGAAGACGCCTTCAGAAACCGAAGGTGTTTCTGCAGCACCAACATCTTTATTAGCAGTGTCGTCGGTAGGTGCTAAACAAAATGGCTGCGTCAGCCTAGTACTCTCCGCCAAAAGCTCCGAAGCGGTCTCGGGTTCCAGATCTGCGGTAGTCAGGGGCTGCGTCGGAGCCTCACTGAAGACCGGTGAACCGGAAACCGGACCAGCCGAGGCCTCTGAGTCTTGGGTCTAGGCTGCCTGTCCTTGTGTTTTTTGTGCAAGCCGGTAGTCGGTTGCTCCGACGGCATAGTGTAGTTCAATTTTCTACTGAAGGAGTGTTGTGCAAAATCAAAGCGTCTTTTTATAGTACACTTATTAAACCTAGCACAAAAACGACAACCAGTGACGTCGTGGTCTGGGCCTAGGCAAGGTATGCAGTAAGAATGAAAATCCTTATGAGGTATTTGCTTCCCACAAGAAATACAGTTGTTAACTTTTTCTGACATCGGTCTGAGGCAAGAAAAGTTTCCCCAATGGGGTACTTAGCTTTATTGAAGACTTCGGATCTGAAATTTGACTTTGAAAATCTCAGGAGTCGGCCGACCGGCACTTGCGAAGTGCTTCTGCTTCGGGCACCGTGCGGCAAGACAGACTGAAGAAAATGGAGTTGGATGCATTATTTATACCCCTGGCGCACTGACGTCAGGGAAGAAGCGACAGCAACCGATGCCAGACCAAGACTTTGGAATTCCGGCCGACTTCGGGACCGTCTGACGACAGGATAACCCAAGTGTGATGACTGCAGCAGGGTAACACGATGAACATCTAAAGACTCCAAAACTGATGGTCAGATCGGAGAAGGAGTTATAGGGGGCAAAGAAAGGCTGCGAGCTCCCCGCGCTGGAGGAAGAGGGGGCTGGCAAGACTCCCATCCGGATCTGGGTGCAGATGAACACCCACATCATCCTGTACATCTCTGCTTCACTAAGGCTACGGGTCGACCAAGAAGATGAAGCTACCAACACCAGCCGGAAGTGGCGATGAGGGGAAGCTCTAGAAGGTGGCCTAGATACCTCTGGCTCAGGGAAGAACCTGGGCGATTGGAGCCTAGGAGTACTAGGCCTAGGAGGGTTCTTAGACTTTGCTGGAGGCCCCGCCAGAGTTCAGCAGTCTGGAGACCGTTTCCCAGATTGATCCTTCCTGTGCTGGTCTCCTTCTCCAGACCTCAAGGCAGGAGTTTTGAGTCCCAGAGGCCTGGGGAGAAGCAGAAGCGGCGGCAGAAGAAGATGCTGCTGAAGCCGTGGTTATGGGGACAGGCGTCCCCGATGAAGGAAGCAAACCCTTCATATTCACCTTAGCCCTCCTGTCCTTAAGGGCCCACAGGTTGAAGCCCATGCAAATAGGACAGGAGGTAAGCAAATTGGCTACGCCCAAACACACTATGCATAAAGTGTGGCCATCGGCTGGGGAGAGCTAATGGCCACACACTATGCACTTCCTAAATACTGGCTTGGGGTTCTCAAGTCATCTTAGGACATAACAAGCATACACAGGCACTCAAGCATGCACTCGCTCGAAGAAGAGAGGGAGCTGGAAGGCCAAAGGGAAAACTACAATAACAACTTTTGTTTTGTTTTTTTGTAACAACTGACGGCCAACGCAGGTAGGGGAGGTTTGTAAAGAGAAGATAGGGAAGAAACCTACACTCACACCTGAACGAAAAACAGCAAACTTACCCAAAGAAAAGCCTGGAGCTCTGCGACCATAATGAGTAGCTTGTCAGCGGCAAACAAGATCTGAAGGAAGGAGACAGGGGAGCATTATGGGTAAGGGGAGGAGCTTGGAGCTCAGATAAATGGGTGGGAGGATGACATCATGGTTAATGTGTTTACCTTGCAGACACAAGTTGCAGGGTTTGAGTCTCACATGGGGTAATTGGCTAGGCTTAAAATGGCCCACAAGGGCAGTTAGGCTAGTACTCATCTATTAACCTATGATAGTGATGCGACCATCACGGATCCGATTCAGATCCACAGACCTACAGGTTGAAGATGAAACGAAGTAAACTACTTCAGATCTGCTGATCCCCTGTGGAAAGGGTCTAATGGGCTTAGAATCAAAGATGGGAGATGGGTGGGATCTGAGAAGAGAGGACAGTTCACTGTGCAGAGAAAAAGTCCTTTCTAACACCATGAGTGGTGCTGGACCAGAGGAAACCTCCCCCTCCTTGAAGCCAAAGCCTCAGAAGAAAGAAGATTGCGGAAGCCCCTGGATCCGAGCTGTCCATGCCCAAGGCTCTGAGGGGAAGGGATGGATCCGACCAAAGGCCAGGCAGACCTCAACCTCATAGATCCAAGACCCATTCTCATCCCAGAGAAGTGAAGCAGAACACGCCAGGGACACCGTTGGAGTAGAAGGTAATTTCCTTGGATCTGACACCAAACTTCTCGGGGATCTCGTATCCTGGGACTCCAAAACCACCAGTCGGATCGGAGGAGGAGGCAGAATGGACTTAGAAAGTGCACTCATGGATTTACAATGAAATGGAGCTGGCAGGACCCAGATCTGTATCTGAGCCCTGAGAAATTTCCACATCATTGTCAAATTCCTCAAAGACCTGGAACACGCTGTGGATGAGAATCTAGAGTGTTTCCTTGGAGTCTGAAAAGGTTGAGTGGGTGAGGAAGGAGAAACAGCCTTCAGAGTGTACTCTGAAGCATGTCTTCTGTGTTTTGAACTGGTTGTTGGATCCGATGACTTACGATCTGAAAAAGTAGTAGAAAGTAAAGGGGAAGTGATAACAGGAGCCAACCCTTTCAGATCTGATGAAGACTTTGGATCTGAAGGTGGCCCCAGAGGTTTCGGATTCAAAGAGGTCATATCTGAAATTTTTCTATTCTTTTCTAGTGGCTCTGAAGAAGCCCTTGGGGACTTCTGAGATCTTTTTCTTTAATCTGAGACTTGTTTAAGTGCTTTGGAGGGTGTTTGAGCTCCAGAAAAAGTAGGTAGCAAGCCTTTTAATATTAATTTATTGCACCTGTCTGACAAAGCTCTTGGATTAAATTGCATAACTTGTAAATTTTGTCTCACACTCACACTGCATAATTTGTTAATATTGTTTGATGCTCAAACTGCATAATATTGTAAACATTGTAACACATATTGTAACCCTTCTTTCTGGAGCTTTTCTCCCCAGGACTCCATTGAAAATGGGTTCATATTGGCCCAATGGACTATCCTGGTAAAACAACTACAAATAAATAAATAAATAAAAATAAATTAAGGTGGCACAAATGGGACAAGAAGAATCAAGATGGTCAGCTCACAAGCAACAGACGTACTTCTTGTGGGGATCTGATTTTGGGATCTTACGCTCAAAAGCAGCGCACTTTCTGAAGCTAGTGGGTTTTTCAGACATAAAAGAAAAAGAGTAACCGACAAGAACAATTTAACAATAGGCAGAGTATTATTTTTATTTATTTATTTATTTTAATTTTTAAACAAGAACAGGCAGAGGAAAGAGAATACCTAAAAAGGGGAAAAAAGATGTACTAATAATGGTACCAATGCTGTGAGAAAATGTTAAGAGGAGGAAAAAGACAGAGAGCTCTTAATGTCAGCAAAAACTGCAGGAGGAGGATATGGATAGTGACAGCTACAATTTCTAAGAGAAAACGGTAGAAGTTTTACAAAAAAACCTGAGTTATAATAAAGAAAATACTTCTTAACGCTTGAGAAAATGAACCTCCATCTCACCAAAATGGAGGCAAACGAGATCTGGGGAGCTGGGGAGAGAATAGAGCACTATGGGTAAATACAGGAGCTTGAGGACTGGAACCAAAATCTTCTGTATGCAGCAGAGTCAGATCAGAGCGTCAGATCTGATCTCGTTTGTGAGGAATAAGGAAAAGGGACAACATCAGATCAATATCTAATTTATATTTTATAATGCTTAATAAAGATATGAGTGAAGACCAAGTAGCAGCGCCAAGGATGGAATTGGTGTCCAAACCATTGAAGAAAGCACCAGAAGAGGAAACAGCCCTAGTGGAATGAGCTCCAATGTAAGTAGACAGACACTTGCCATATCCAAAGTACTAGGATCAAAAGAAACAGAAAGCTGTTCAGACTTATGAATGGTCTTAGTTTTATTCAAATACCTGAGCTGTCTGTACAAATCCAAGTTATGCAGGACACACACTTGCAGACTGAGAAGGAAAAATGGAATGGAGTTGTACTGTCTCATTCAAGGACAACTCATTAAAAAACTTGGGCATTAAAGGAGGATAAAAACAGAGAGACACCCTATCACCGTGAAAACCCAAAAATGGAGCAAAGGCCATACGGGCTTGATGCTCAGAAAAGTACAGTTTTGTACCTACCATAAATGTAGATGTTCGAGGATCCACATTGCTGCAGTCCTAACTATTGGGTAGTCCGCTGTCCCAGTCGGCCCGAATACCAAAGTATATGGCTGACGTCGGTCAAGGCGCATTAGACTGACGTCAGTACGTCAGGGTACTAATGCGCATGACCGACGTCATATCCTCAGTCTTTTCTTGCCCCAAAAATATGTACAATATATACAAAATTACCAGAGTATAACCTCACCTACACAACCACCCCTAAACACAGAGGGGACGGAGGGAGGGTAAATTGGACTGCAGCAATGTGGATCCTCGAACATCTACATTTATGGTAGGTACAAAACTGTACTATGTTCTTCATTCCACATTGCTGCAGTCCTAACTATTGGGTAGAATCCCAAAGCAGAGGTAAGGGAGGCTGGCAAATCATAAGGAAGCAGGAGCTGACAACATGCCTTGCAAAATAGCTGTGGCAAAACCAGCCCTAGATTTAGAGTAGAGAGGAAGGTGATAATGCTTAGAGAAAGTATGCACTGAACTCCAACTAGCTGCCTCCAAAATATCCTTAGTTGCCACCCCCCTTAGAAATGCTGTTGAAGTGGCAGTAGCCCTAGTGGAATGAGGCCTAATCCCAGCTGGAATCTCCTTGCCATGATGGGAATAACAAAATGCAATGCAAAACCCAATCCACTTAGAAATAGTTTGTTTTGACACAGGCTTGCCCTGAGAACTCAAAGCAAAAGAAACAAACAACTGCTGAGACTGCCTAAAATCCTTAGTCCTGCTTAAATAATAACGCAATTGCCTGTGCACATCTAAAGTGTGCAAAATCTTTTCCCCTTTATTTTGGGGATCTGCATAAAAAGTAGGCAAATGAATAGTTTGGTTTAAAGCCACACTAGAAACCACCTTAGGCATAAAGGAAGGATTAGTACGTAATGATACCCTATCCTTATGAAAAATCAAAAAAGGCTCTACCGCCATAAGGGCCTGCAATTCAGAAACCCTTCTTGCAGAAGTAATGGCCAACAAAAAGCAGTCTTCCATGACAAGTATTTCAATTCAGCAGTAGCCGCAGGCTCAAAAGGTTGTAGAGTAAGTTTCTCCAACACAAAATTGAGATCCCAAGCAGGAGTAGGAGCTCAACGTGGGGGTCTTATATTCTTTGCCCCTCTAAGAAATTGCTTGAACAAAGGATGCGAAAACAATGGTGGGTCACAATCATAGTGAGCTGAAATTGCTGCAGCATGAATCTTAATGGAAGAGAAAGACAAACCTTTGTCCAATAACTCAGTAAGATATTGAAGAGCCACACTCAAATTAGGCTCAGAAATCTCCAAATTGTTTGCTGCACTCCAAAATAAAAATCTCTTCCATTTTTCTGCGTACACTTTCCTTGTACTAGGTCTTCTGGCTTCCATAATCACATTTAAAACTTGTTGAGGAAGTTGAGACCTGCTGTGTTTCAAAACAGAATATGCCAGGCTGTTAGATGAAAAGAGTGAAGCTTGACATTGAGCAGGTGACCGTCCCTCTGAGGCAACAGGTGTGGAATCAAAGGTAAAGGCCATGGAGGCTTCCTTACCAGACTCCTCAGTAATGGGAACCAGTGTTGCCGAGGCCAATCTGGAGCTATTAAAATCATCCTTGGCTTGTCTTGTCTGACCTTTAGGAGCACCTTTGGGAGAAGAGGCAGAGGTGGAAAGGCATACACATGAAGATTTTTCCAACTGAAAGAAAGAGCATCCACTTTCCAAGCTGTGTGATGAAACCTTTTTGTGCAAAACTTTGGCAGCTGGTGGTTTAGTGGAGAAGCGAACAGATCTATGTCTGGAGTTCCCCATGACACTGTCAATTTTCAAATACATGAAGATCCAGTTTCCACTCGTGGGGATCCATGATTTGTCTGCTTAACACATCTGCTAAGGAGTTCTGTGCTCCGGCAGAAACCTTGCCTGAAGAGTTAGTTGCAAGCTGAGCGCAGTCTCCCATAAAATCATTGCTTGCCTGCACAACGGGTAAGAATGTGTTCCCCTTGTTTGTTGATGTACCACATGACAGTTGTGTTGTCTGTTAGAATCAACACCTGCCCTGGAAGAAGTAACTCCTTGAAAGCCATTAATGCAAACTGGACTGCTAACATCTCTTTCATGTTGATATGTAGATGCTGTAGTCTGGCAGGCCACTTGTCTTGTATCCACTTTCCATTTAGATGAGCTCCCCAAGCAATGTCTGAGGCATCTGTCGTTTGAATCTGACTCGCCTCTGGCCGGGTCACAGAGAGTCCCTTGTTTAGGTGACATTCCTGAGCCCACCACAAAAATTCCTTTTGAATGCAAGGTATTATTTGAATGACAGTGTCCAAATCCTGGCAGTGCTGTGTCCATACATTTTGAGATACCATTGCAGCTTCCTCATATGCAGTTTGGCATTGGGAAGCACCAGAATACAAGATGCCATGAACCCTAAGGCTTGAAGGACTGTCCTTGCAGTCAGCCCGGACTGAAGAGATAGTTGATGGAAGTAACTGGAAAGATTCTTTTGTTTGTCCGGGGTTAAAAAGGCCATCTGGGCTGCTGTATTCAGTCTCACACCCAGAAAGCACATGTCTTGAGAGGGTACTAGACTGGACTTTATTTCGTTCACAGAATACCCTAGGCATCTTAGCACTGCTAGCACAAATTCCAAATGCTGTAAAAGATCTTCCTTTTCTTGAGCCAGAATCAGGCAGTCGTCCAAGTAAGGATAGATTTGAATTCCTTTTAGCCTGAAGTAAGCTATCACTGGAGCCAGAACCTTTGTGAATACTCTGGGCGCAGTAGATAAGCCAAAGGGCAATGCAGAGAACTGATAATGAGAATTTCCAGCTCGAAAACGCAGATACTTCCTGCAACTTAGTCTGATAGGCACATGAAGGTAAGCTTCCTTGAGATCTAAAGTTACCATCCAGTGATCTTTGCCCAGCAGAGGTAAAAGCTGTCGTAACGTCAACATTTTGAACTTGGGAATGTCCAGATAAGTGTTGAGGATAGATAAATCCAAAATTGGTCTCCACGTGTTCCCCTTCTTCGGTACTAGGAACAGGCGAGAATAAAATCCTAGGCCCCTTTCTGGCACAGGAACTGGCTGAATGGCCCCTATTTGGAGCAACAGAGAAATTTGCTTGTGAGCCTCTTTTCTTTGTAGAGGAGGAATGTCTGGCATGCCTTTGAAAGGAGGCAAGGTATGGAAATAAAACCTGTAACCGTGGTGAATGATATCCAAAACCCATCTGTCTTGGGTAATTAAATCCCAATTTTCTTTGAAAAGAGCCAGCCTTCCTCCTAAAGGTGCTGCCAGGCGAGAATGTACTGGCAGCTGAAAAGGTAGGTCATTGGGTCTGTTTACGAAAGGACTGACCCCTGCCCTCACCAGAAGACTGAGCAGGTGAACTCCCTGTACTAGGCCTAAAAGAACCTTGAGCTCTGCCCCTACCACGTCTAGACCTACCCCTAGACTGGGAATCATAAGCAGGATATGTCCATCCCTTAGTAGGCCAATTTCTACTAAACTGGAGGCTGAACCTGCAATAAATCCTTAACAGTTTGCATAGACTTAGCCTTGTCCTCCATTTTCTTTAAAACTGCTTCCACAGGCGAACCAAACAACACATCAGACTGTAAAGGAGCATCCAAAATCCTTGTTTTAACATGCTCAGCTAAATTCTGATCCCTCAACCAGGCGTGCCTACGAAGAACAGAACCAGTGGCAGCCACCCTCGAGGAGGCCTGCACAGCATCAAAACCACACTGCAAGGAATGCTTACCCACCTGTTCAGACACATGAACTAAATCCTGCAACTCTTTACACTCAATACCTTCTGCCAGAGCATCCACCTTAGACTTCAATTGTGAAAGGAGATAATTCTGATATTTTAACATGTGAAACTGACAATTCAACGCCCTCATGGCTAAAGTGGAAGAAGTATACACTTTCTTTCCCCATCTATCCAAAGCCCTTGCCTCTTTATCAGGAGGAACTGGATTTTTAACAACAGAAGCCTTCACACCTTTAGGCCCCTGAGATACAGTTTCCGGGTCTGCCCTAGGACTCTTAAAAAGATACTTATGAGCTTCAGGCACCCTATAGTACCTATCCGGTTTAACTGGGGCAGGAGGCAAAGAATCAGGATTCAGGGAAGCCTCTGCAAAAACATCTTCCACCACATTCAGAACAGGAGGTATAGCTAAAGGCCTATGCTGGGGTAAAAACAAGAATTCCCTAAGCCTCTTCCTGGAATCAGAGAAATCTTGACCTTCCCATTTAAAATGCTCCCTCATGGAATGCAGAGTCTCTGAAAATGAAAAATCCTCAGGAGGAGAAGCTGAAGGAGTAGAATCATCCACATCAGAATCAGAATAAGGAGGATACTCCTGCAAGTCTTCAGTCAAGACTCAGAAGCCTCGAACATTGCTCAAAACTCTCAAACTCAGGTTCCACCCTAGGCCTCTTATCAGGAGGGGGCATAGAACCTCTAATCATAGTAATCAAATCCTCTGCCATTTTAAGCATATGTTTCTTAGGCAAAGACCCTGAAGCACTAGGAGAAACCCCCACTGAAGCTAAACTTGGCCTGCCTCTCAAAGAAGCCTTGGAAACAGAAGGGGAGGCTCTAACCACCTTAGGAAGAGAGGGAAGAACAGCCACCTGAGAAGCTCCTTCAGCCTGGCCTACTTCCTGAGAGGACACATCCTGTAACAGTAAAGTCTCTCCCTGAGACTCCAAAGAAACTCCTGGCAGAACCTCCGGCTCCACTGAGCCTTCTAAAGAACCGACATCCGGGACTGTCGGTTCTTCCACTCTAGGCTTTGCTGCTTCGTCCTTGCGCTTTTTGGCCGAAGCGGGCGTCGGAGCATCCGACGGCATTTTATAATTACAACGCTTCCCAAAAACTAACCTGGCACAGTCTAACCTTCTCTTAATAGTGCGTTTGTTAAATCTAGCACAAGAGCGGCATCCAACAACGTCGTGCTCAGGCCCTAAACAAGGTATACACAAAGTATGATAATCCCTATGAGGTATCTGTTTCCCACAAGAAATACAGTTATTCACTTTTTCTGACATCCGGTTAAATACTGAGGCAAGAAAAAAACAAAATATTCCCCAACGGGGTACTTAGCCAACTTTGATTCGGTCTGAAACTCTGACTTCAGAAACTTTCAGAACGCCAACCTGCACTCGCAAAACTGCTTCTGCAACGGACCATGCGGCAAAAAAGACTGAGGATATGACGTCGGTCATGCGCATTAGTACCCTGACGTACTGACGTCAGTCTAATGCGCCTTGACCGACGTCAGCCATATACTTTGGTATTCGGGCCGACTGGGACAGCGGACTACCCAATAGTTAGGACTGCAGCAATGTGGAATGAAGAACATCCCTATCACCTACACTGTCAGTTGGGAGAGTGGACAAGTAAGGATGGATGTGTGACTCCTTGTCCTGTGGGAAGAGGCCCAACTGGTGAGGTAACTTGTGGTGATTGCCCCTGGCCAAATGCATTAAGAGGGAGAACCAGCTCTGTCTTGGCCAAAAGGGAGTCACTAGCAAGCTTTTTGGGGATTCCAGCTGAATCTTCCACAGGATTCTTGGAAACAGCGAAAGGGGGGGAAGGTATACAGAAACTTCCCCTTCCAAGGAAAAGAAAGGGTGTCCGTCTTCCACTCCAGATGGCACAGCAGTCTGGAACAGAAATGAGGGAGCTGTCTGCATGGACAGACAAATAGCTCTACCTGAGAAATACCCCACAGACGGACTACATTCAGAAACAAGTCTTTTGGACTTGCTCAAGGAGTCTGTCACTAGACTGTGTTCTGAAGGAATATAAACTGCCTGAAGAGATAGCTGACAACTGATAGCCAGACCCCAGTCCTGAAAAGCCAATCTAAAAAGACGGTAAGACTTTGTGCCCCCTGCTTGTTGACATACTACTTGATGTTGGATATAGTCAGACTTCTGACTGAGGGAAAGAGACCTTGAACTTTCAGTTGGCAACAGGAACCCCCCCCCTCCCCATGTCTGAGGTATCAGTGAACAGTTCTTGAGAAGAAACCAGAGTATAAAAGAGCAGACATGGTTTGAGGGTAAGTTGCTGAAACCACCACAAAAATTCTCACTTGAGAAAAGGAAAGAGAGGCACTCTGAAATTCAGACCATGGCAATGTTAAAGTCTAACTGATGAGTACCACTGAAACTTCCATGTATGCAGTTTGGCAAGGGGAATCATTGCATTAGAAGAGACCATGAATACAAGGATGTGAAGAAACTCTCTGTCTGGAAATGCAGGCAGGGGACAAAAAGACTGAATAAAGCTGTTTAAGACAAAACCTTTGGAGGTGGAAGAGGGGCCAACACTGGCAAAGTCTGAATCCTGCAGCCCAGATACATGAGTTGGGACAGACTTTTGGAAGTTGACAGTGAACCCCAGACTTTGAAAGAGAGATAATATGAACTCCAGAGCCTGTGACAGGCAACTGGGAGAAGGTGCCTGAATCAAAAGGTTGTCTAAATAAGGAAAAATCTGAATGCCCTGGAGCCTGCAAAAGGCAATCACAGGAGCTAGGCATTTTGTGAATACCCTTGGGCAGTAGAGAGCAAAGTGCAAAGCAGAAAACTGAAAACGAGAGGAAGAAACAAAGAAATGTAAAAACTTCCTGAAAAGGTGGTGAATAGGAATATGGAGGTAAGCAACCTTTAGATCCAAGGACACCAAAAAAGCCTTGAGCAGCAATAGAGGGTTTGAAGAGAAAGACTCTAAAAAGAAGGATCCTTAAGGGAAGTGTTGAACAAAGAGACTCAGAATAGGTCTCCAAGTGCCTGCCTTTCGGAGAACCAGGAACATTCTGGAGTAAAATCCTTTTCCCACTTGGGAAGGAGGGACAGGCTGTAAAGTTCCGTGGTCCATCAGGGACCCAAAAACTTAAGAGAAAAGAAGACGCTGCTCTAGAGGTGGTTGAGGAATCCCTGAAAAAGGAGGGAGAGGCTTCCATACCATAAAAAGGAAAACTATCTATATGAAGGCTTGGTATTCAGCATGGCAAAAAGTGCTTAGACCAAGGAGCGAGGGCTGTGTTTGGACTGGCGGCAAAGAAGTTCTGGCTAACTATGTCCACATGTCACCTTTATGCCCCATGTCCTCTGCAGGGAGCATGTGTGTGATGTCCATTACATACAAGATCTAAAGATTTTGGTATACTGGCCAGACATTGAGCTATCCTTGGCTGGAGATCCCCAAGGTAAACAATACTGCAGCAATGATATAGAAGGACATGCAATCTTTTCTGGACCAAAAGGGGATCACAAACAGGACCTTTGGATCATCTTTTTTTTTTTTTATTCTGAGCATGAGCTTGGGAATAAGAGGTAAGGAAAGGAAAGCATAAAGGAACTTCCTTTTCAATAAGAATGACAGAAAAAGAAGTTATGTCTTATCATAACATTCCATCTGTGTTGTTGATCTTCACAAATACTTGACCGTGGGTTTGGTTCAGAACCTCGGAAAGTACAGTTGTGTACACTTACCATAAATGCAGATGTTCGAGTGTATTCACACCTGCAGTCATTACATTTGGGTAATCTGCTGGCAGGTTGCCCTCAGTCGACCTGAATTCCAAAGTCTTGGGTCCTGCATCTGTTGCTGGTCTTCTCTTCCATGACGTCAGGTCGCCAGGGGTTTAAACATGCAGCCGATGCCATTTTCTTTAGTTTTTCTTGCTCCCGATTCAGGTGTCCCCAAAAAGGTAGCAAAATTATATACAAATACATGCATCAATATAAACTTTACCTTCATCTACAAGCAAATACACCACATAGGTTTTAGAAGATAGTGAAGGAAAGATAAACTTCAGAATGACAGGGGGAAGGGTGGGAGGGTAACCTGGACTGCAACAGTGAATGCACTCGAACATCTACATTTATGGTAGGTACACAACTGTACTATATTCATCGTGTTTCACTGTTGCAGTCATTACACTTGGGTTGAATCCCAAAGCTGAGGTTGGGTGGCTGGGCCTAAATAGAATTAGGAGTGGCTATGAGGCCCTGCAGAACAGCAGTGGCAAAGCCTGCTCTGGATTTAGAGTAAAGAGGTAAGTGGTAGTGCTTTGTGAAGGTGTGCACTGAAGTCCAGGTTGCAGCCTCCAAAATATCCTTGGTTGGTACTCCTCTGAGGAAGGCTACTGAAGTGGCTGCTGCTCTGGTAGAATGTGGCCTAATGCCCTTAGGCACTGATTTGCCATGTTGTGAATAGCAGAAACGAATGCAGCGGCCAATCCATTTTGAAATAGTCTGCTTTGAAATAGCTTTCCCTTGCGATCCTGCAGCATACGCCACTAAGAGTTGCTCAGTCTTTCTGAAAGTTTTAGTCTTGTCCAAGTAAAAGCGTAGCTGTCTGTGTATGTCCAAAGAATCCAGAAGTCTCTCCCCCTTATTCTGTGGGTTTGGATAAAAGCTAAGCAAATGTATGGTTTGGTTAAGGGCCACACTGGACACTACCTTAGGCATAAATGTTGGGTTTGTTCTTAGAGAAACCCTGTCCAGATGGAAAATAATAAAAGTTTCCACAGCCATTAGTGCCTGTAATTCTGAGACTCTTCTTGCTGAATTTACTGCTAGGAGAAGAGCTGTTTTCCATAAGTATTTTATCTCAGCTGTATTGGCTGGCTCGAAAGGAGGCAGTGTGAGTTTTTCCAAGACAAAATGGAGGTCCCATGCAGGTATTGGAGCTCTCCTTGGAGGTCTTATGTTTTTGGCCCCTCTGAGATACTGCCTTAGCAGTGGATGAGAGAAAAGAGGTGGGTCCGTATTGTAATGAGCTGAAACGGCAGAGGCATGGATCTTAATTGATGAGAAGGGGCCTTTGTCCAGCATCTCAGTTAGGTATTGTAAAATCTGAGGAATATTTGGAGCAAGCGTGTCAATTCCTTGTGCCTGGTTCCAAGCACAGAATTTCTTCCATTTTTCTGCATAAGATTTTCTGGTGCTGGGCCTCCTGGTTTCCAAAATAACATCCATAACTGCTTTAGAGAGAGGTGAGTTCTGAATGGTTACATTATCCACCATGCAGCCAGACTTAGGCTTCTGAGTTGGCTGTGTAGGATCCGATTGTTTTGTTGGGTCAGTAAATGAGGAATTTGAAGTAATGTCCAGGCTGGGTCTTGAGACAAGGTCTTTAGGATTGGGTACCAGTGCTGGCGTGGCCATTCTGGGGCAATCAGGATCATTTTTGGCTTCTCTTGTCTGACCTTTAGGAGTACCTTGGGGAGGAGAGGCAGAGGAGGGAAGGCATATACTGAGAGGGCTTTCCAGCTGAATAAAAGGGCGCCCGCTTTTCATGCTTGTTCGTGATAAGTCCGAGTGCAGAATCTTTGTAGCTGGCAGTTGTGAGGGGAGGCAAATAGATCCATGTCTGGGCATCCCCATTTCCCTGTTATCATTCTGAAGATTTGTGGATCTAGTTTCCACTCGTGAGGATCCATGAGGTTTCTGCTTAGTTCATCTGCCAAGGTATTTGTCCTTCCTGGCAGGAATTGTGCTTGCAGGTGTACTTGATAAGTCAATGCTGTGTTCCACAAAGTCATGGCTTGTCTGCAGAGGGGGTAGGAATGTGCGCCTCCTTGCTTGTTTATGTACCACATGACTGTAGTATTGTCCGTCTTTTTCAGCAGTTGTCCTAGATGAAGTAGGTCCTTGAAGGCTCAGTGCATTCTGTACAGCTAGCATCTCTTTTTGATTGATATGAAGATACATTTGGCTTGTGGGCCATGTGCCCTGAATACATTTTCCTGCCATGTGTGCCCCCCCAGGCATAATCTGATGCATCTGTTGTTAATGTCTGCCTGGCTGTGGGTAAAGCGAATGGCTGTCCCTTGTTGTGGTGACAGGCCTGTGCCCACCATCGAAACTCCTGTTGCAGGCAGGGAATGAAAGTAATTAATGTTTCCAGGCTGTGGCAATGTTGAGTTCAAACACCTTTTAGATACCATTGTAGTTTCCTCATATGCAGTCTTGCATATGGGATTAGTAGAATGCAGGATGCCATGTAGCCCAGAGCCTGCAGAATTTTTCTTGCAGATAACTGGGTCTTTGTTGCCATGTTTTCGAAGTAAGGAGTCAGTTGCCTTTGTTTGTCTGGCGTGAGATAAGCCATCTGAGCAGTTGTAATTAAGGTTGCACCCAGGAATATTATCTCTTGAGAGGGTACTAGTTTTGATTTCTTTTCATTTACTGTGTACCCTAGGCAAATTAGCAATCTTTTTACAAATGCCAGATGCTTTAGTAGAATGTCTTTGGTCTCTGCTTGAATAAGGCAGTCCAAGTAGGGAAATATTTGAATTCCTCTTTGTCTTGGATGCTGAAGTAGGCTTTATATAAAGTTGTGTAGGTCTGAAAACACCCTAAGAAGCCGATGCCTGCTCAGTGGCTCCGGACCCGGACCCATCTGAGGGATTGATTTTCGAAGGGCCAATACCTTGAGTATCCAGAGGCCTAGTTGTTCTCCACGTGGGAGTCGGAGGCAGCCTGTGGCTCTGAGGTAGCAGGAGTCAGGGGCTGCGAAAGCGCCTCACTGAGCACCGGCGACTGGCATAGAAGAGGCCTCGTCATCAGTTTTGGACCTCAGATGCTTGTCCTTTTCTTTATCCTTGCGCTTTTTATGAATTCCGGTCGTTGGTTGTTCTGATGGCATTATATAGTTAAACCTTCGGCCAAAGTAATGAAAAGCAAAATCGTACCGACACTTTATAATGCGTTGGTTAAATCTAGCACAAAACCGACAACTAGCAACGTCGTGATCAGGGCCTAGGCAAGGAATACAGTAAGAATGAAAATCCTTATGAGGTATTTGCTTCCCACAAGAAATACAATTGTTAACTTTTTCTGACATCGGTCTGGAGCAAGAAAAAAGTTTCCCCAACGGGGTACTTAGCTTTATTGAAGACTTCAGATCTAAAATTCAATTACGAAAATCTCAGGAGTCGGTCGACCGGCACTTGTGAACTGCTTTTGCTTCGGGCACCACGTGGCAAGAAAGATTGAAGAAAATGGCATCGGCTACATCTTTTATACCCCTGGCGCACTGACGTCAGGGAAGAGGCGACAGCAACAGACGCCGGACCAGGACTTGGAATTCAGGCTGACTGCAGATAGCCTGCCATCAGGATAACCCAAGTGTAATGACTGCAACAGTGAAACACGATGAACATCCAATTTTTTGAAGGCCAGTGTCTACTGAATCTTGGTTGCTGCACTTGTAAGAAGTCTTTAACAGTTTGCATAGACTTAGCTTTGTCTTCCATTTTCTTTAAAACCTCCTCTGCCTTAATACCAAACAAAGAATTATGCTGTAAAGGTGCATCTAGCAATTTAGCTTTAACATGATCAGGCAAAGTTTGTTCCTTTAACCAGGCATGCCTCCTAATCACAGATCCAGTAACTGCGGACCTGCAGGAGGCCTCTAAGGAATCAAAACCACATTGCAAAGTATGCTTTCCAACTTGTTCAGCTGCATGCAATAATTCCTGCAATTCTTTATTTTCTGCACATTCTGAAATCAACATCATTTTCTGTTTCAGCAATCCCATAACATGTTGTTGGTACTTAAGCGTGTGAAATTGACAGTTTAAAGCCCTGACTGCCAAGGTTGTAGATGTATAAACCTTTTTTCCCCATCTGTATAGTGCCCTTGAATCTCTGTCAGAGGGGGTTGAGTTTTTTGCTGTTGAGGCCTTAACTCCCTTTGGACCCTGTGAAATCGTTTCAGGGTCAGCAGCAGGCTTTCTAAATAAAAATGTATGAGAGTCAGGGACCCTGTAATATTTGTCAGGTTTACTGGGAGACGGAGGTAAGCAGTGAGGGGTCAAGCTAGACTCCGAAAACACATCATCCACAATGTCTAAAACAGGGGGAATGGCTAAAGGCTTGTGCTGAGGGAGAAGGAAATCCCTGAGCCTCTTTTCTGAATCTGAGAAGTCTTGACTGTCCCAGTGAAAATGCTCCCTCAAAGTATGCAAGGTTTCTCCAAATGAATAATCCTCTGGAGGAGAAGCAGATGGAATAGACTCCTCAGCAACAGAATCCTCATAGGGAGGTATAGATAATTCCTCGTCAGAAGAGGAGTCAGAAGAAATAAAAACCTGATCTGAAGATTCATAATCAGTATCTTGCCTAGGCCTCTTATCTGGAGGGGGATGGGTACCCCTGATCAAGGTAATAAGGTCTTCAGCCATTTTGATCATCAGTTTTTTAGGAATAGAGGCCTGTGCACGTGGCTCAGTTGCCATCTTTTTTTGTTTTAGAAGTTGTCTTTGCCTTTGGTTTTGCAGCTGTCGTCGGCTTAATATATAAATGTTGAGGTCTGAATACACCCTCAGAAGCCAGTGACTGCTCAGCGGCTCCGGACCCATCTGAGGGAGATACACCCATTGGTCCAATACCTTGAGTATCTTGCGGCATGCCAGACGCCACATGGGTGTCGGTAGAGGCCTGCGACTCGAAGGTATCAGGGGCTGCAAAAGCACCTCACTGAGTACCGGCGACTGGCTTAGGAGAAGCTTCATCTTCGGTTTTGGATCTCCACTGCCTTTCTCTGTCCTTTTCTTTGCGTTTTTTTATGTACTCTGGTAGTCGGTTTGCTATCCGACGACATTTCTGGTTAGTTAAATCTGTTTCCAAAATATTTTGATGCAAAAATATATCGACGCTTAATAGTGCATTGGTTAAATCTAGCACAAAACCGACAGCCAGGCACGTTGTGATCAGGGCCTAGGTAAGGTATACAGTACAAATGGAAATCCTTTTGAGGTATTTGCTTCCCACAAGTAATACAATTAACTTTTTCTGACATCGGTAAAAAAACAGAAAAAAAGTTTCCCCAACAGGGTACTTAGCTTTAGAGAAATCTTCGGTTCTGAATCTCAAACTCGAATATTTCAGTAGTTGGCCGACCGGCACTTGCGAAATGCTTCTGCTTCGGGCACCGTGCGGCAAGAAAGACTAAAGAAAATGGTGTCGGCTGCATGTTTTATACCCCTGACGACATGACGTCATGGAAAAGAAGACAGCAACCGACGCAGGACCCATGACTTTGGAATTTAGGCTGACTGAGGGCAACCTGCCAGCAGATTACCCAAATGTAATGACTGCAACAGTGAAACACGAAGAACATCTAACTCGGCCATATCATCCAGCTTGCACTCTCCAAACTCTTAAGCCAGGCACTACCCATAATGCTACTCTCTAAAGTTACCTCAGACAGAGTTTGCCCAAGAAAGTAGCAGATAGAAAAGTAGAAAAAAGTGTAGTTATCTAAATATAATACTGACCAAGGCCATATAAGAGTCCTTAAAAGGAAACTAGCTAAGGAATAATCCAGTCTACTAAGAGACTTAGGATGGGGGAAGGAGGGTGAGTATGTCAAGGATTGGTGAAGATCAACAACACAGATGGAACTTTATGGTAAGACATAACTTTATTTCATGTTGTCAATTTTCACCCAATCTTTGACAGTAGGACAGAATCCCTAGCTACTTTAGCCTTTGGAAATCTCAAGGAAGAATATTCCTGAGCACCACAGAACTAAAGGATGCCTGACCCCTTGAGACCTGATCTAGTTTGTAATGAGTGATAACGGTATGATAAGACCACCATGTAGCTGCTGCACAGATGTCATCTAAAGAAGCTCTGGTATGAAAAACTGCTGATGTTGCCACAGCTCTTGTTGAATGGGCTTGAACTGGTTTAGGAAGGTGGAGACCTTTAGAGTTCTAAATAAATGTGATGCAGTCTCTGGTCACTTAGCTAAGGTAACCTCAGCAACTGGATTACTGAAATGAAGGGAAGAGAATGCTACAAATAGCTGATCTTATTTTCTAAAAACCTTTGTCCTGTGAAGGTAAAAATGTAGTCTGTGCATGTTTAGCAAATGAAGGACATATTCCCCTTTGTTAGAAAAATTAGGAAAAAATACTGGTAATTGTAGAGGCTGATTAATGTTGGTTTCGGATGCTACCTTTGCTAAAAATGATGGATTTGCTCCAAGTGCAACTCTATCTTTATGAAAAATCATGTAGGGCGATTTTTCAGGATAGAGACTGCAGCTCAGATACTTTTTTGCGGAAGTGATAGCAGCCAGGAGTAAAGTCTTCCAGGACAAATATTTCAAGTCACAGGTTGCCTGAAGAACAACAGTGAGATCCCAAGAGGGAGCTGGCTCTTTAAATGGAGGTTTAAGTACCACAAGTCCTTTTAAGAAAGCTTTATAAAGCTTGTGAGACATCAGAGAAGAAGCACTGAGGCCTGAATATAAATATGAAATTGATGCTAGATGGACTTTAATTGTGGATGTAGAGGAACCAGAGTGGAACAGTGTAGTTAAGAAAATCTAGAACTTCATGAATGGGGCTGATATAAGGGTCTATAAGTCCTTTGTTCAAGCGCCATCTAGCAAATTTCTCCCATTTGCTTTGGTACAGTTTTCTGGTTGAAGGTTTATGATGAGCAATAATAATTCATTGGACAGGAGAGGAGAGTAAAGGATGCCTGGCAATCATGGGAATTGGAGAATCCAAGCCTGAAATGTTGGAGATTTGGATGAACCATGCCCTCTGGGTGAGTTATGAGATCTGGAGCTGGGTCCAAAAATTCATGGTTTCCATATTAGATGATGCCAACAGAAAAAAAAACTTATCGAGGCCAGAAGGGGGCAATGAGGATTATTCTATTCTCTGTCCTTTTGCTTTTCTTCAGGAATTGCGATATGAGAGGAGTCTGGGGAAAGGCATATAACAGACCGGGAGGCAAGTCGTGGAGAACAGCATCCTTGGGTGAATTCCCCGGATGGGGGGATTAGGGCAAAGTAACTTCTGCACTTGTTGTTCATGGGTGAGACAAAAAGGTCACAGCAAGGTTGGCCCCAATGGTGAAAACTCTTGTTTGCCACTACAGGATTGAGAGACCACTTGTGAAGCAAAAGAATCATTCTGCTCAACTTGTCTGCTATCATGTTGGAACTTCCTGGAATGTGCGTTGCTGTCAGAAAGCGGTTGGAAGAAATAGCCCATTGCCAAACTCTGAGTGCTTCTCGATAGAAGGGGTAACCATTTGCTTCCCCCTTGTTTGTTTATATATCAGACTGCTGACATGTTGTCTGTCTGAATCGCTATTGTTCCGAAAGGAAGGGCATCTTGGAATATTTGCAATGCTAACAGCACTGCCCTCATTTCTAGAATATTGATGTGCAAGTTGGCATCCAAATGGGACCATGTACCTTGGACTCTCTTTCCCAGATAACGACCCCCCATCCGGTAAGCATCCGTGGTCACTATGGCACGGGCTGGGAAAAAGTAAACGGCCGACCTGAGAGAGATTGGTCAGAGTGTAGCCACCATTTGAGATCCTGTTTTGCAACAGTTGGTAATCAAAATTTGGTGAGACACTGGTGTATTAGAGACCATTGTGAAGCTAGCAACCACTGTATGATTTGCATATGAAACCTTGTCAGGGGAACTAGTGTGATTGATGCAGCCAAGTAACCTAATGTTTGAAGAAAGTACAGTTGTGAACACTTACCATAAATGTAGATGTTTGAGTGTATTCACTGTAGCAGTCATTACATTTGGGTTATCTGCCTGCAGGTAGCCCTCAGCTGGCCTGAATATCAGTGTCTTAGATTCCTGCTTCAGATGCTGTTGCTTCTTCCATGACGTCAGGGGTATAAAACATGCAGCTGACGCCATTACATTAGTTTTTCTTGCTCCAGATGTCAGGTGTCCCCACAATGGGAAGCAATTATATGTTATGTTACACCTCCATCAAAAAGCAAATGCACCAGAAAGCTTAAAACAAGGAGGAAAGGTACAGCCAAGAGAAGTCAGGGGGCGGCAGGGAGGGTAACCAGGACTGCAAAAGTGAATACACTCGAACATCTACATTTATGTTAACTGTACAAAACTGTACTATGTTCTTTATGTTTCACTGTTGCAGTCATTACATTTGGGTTGATTCCCAAAGCTAAGGAAGGGAGGAGGAAGTTAGAGAGCATTATGACCAGCTATTAAGCCCTGCAAGATAGCAGTGGCAAAGCCAGCTCTGGATTTAGAAAGACTAGGCATGTGGTACTGCTTGGTGAAGGTATGTACAGAGCTCCAGGTAGCAGCTTCTAGGATGTCTATGATAGGGACTCCTCTGAGAAAGGCTGTAGAGGTAGATGCAGCCCTGGTGGAATGTGGTCTTATTCCCTGTGCGGTAGGTTTCCCATGGTGCTTACAGCAGAAATGAAAACAATGGGCTATCCATTCTGAAATAGTTTGCTTTGAGATGGCCTTACCCTCTGCCCCTGCAGCAAAGCCAACTAGCAGCTGTTCAGATTTTCTGAGAGGCTTAGTCCTGTCCAAATAAAATCTAAGCTGTCTGTGCATGTCCAAAGAGTGCAGTATTTGTTCTCCTTTGTTTTGTGGATTAGGGAAAAATGTAGGCAAATGAATGGACTGATTTAGGGCCACACTAGACACCACCTTGGGCATAAAGGAAGGATTGGTCCTGAGGGAAACCCTGTCTGCATGGAAGATAATGAAGGGCTCCACTGCCATGAGGGTCTGTAATTCAAACACTCTTCTTGCTGAACTGATGGCTAGAAGGAAAGCTGTTTTCCAAGAAAGGAATTTCAACTCTGCAGTGGCAGCTGGTTCAAATGGAATAGATAAGCCAAAGGGAAGTACAGAGAACAGATAGTGCATGGAGCCTGCCCTGAGGCATAGGTATTTCCTGCAAGATTCCCTTATTGGAATGCGCAGGTAAGCTTCCTTTAAGTCTAAGACTGCCAACCAGGCATCTTTGCCTAGCATAGGAAGCAGCTGTTGAAGTGTTAGCATTTTGAATTTTGGAATTACCAGAAAAGTTTTTAGAATAGACAGGTCCAGAATAGGACGCCAAGAGCAGTCTTTCCTGAGTACCAGGAAAAGTCTTGAATAAAAACCTTGACCCCTTTTTCTTCTGCTGGGACAGGTTGAATAGCCCTGATACTTAGAAGAGAGAGAACCTGCTGTTGAGCCTCTGCCCACTGATTTGGGGGTAGGTCTGGCCACCCATTTGGAGTTGGTAGGGTGTGGAAATGATAACTGTATCCTTGGGAAACAGTATTTAAAACCCATTTGTCCTGGGTAATGGGTTCCCAGTTTTTCTTAGCATGCAGGGCGAGCCTTCCTCCTAAGGGAGCAGGCAGTTGAGCAGGGCTTGGAAGGGTTAAGGTTAAGTCATTGTGCCATTTTTCCGTAGGGGGAAGTCTTACTACTTCCTGCTTTGGAAGTGGAAGCCCCCCCCCACTGCTTAGGCCTGTGCGTAGCCTGAGACTGTAACCTAGGTGGTCTGCTGTTCCTGGATTTGGACTGAGAAGGCCTGGAAGAGGCTGGAAAGGACCAATTCTTTGAAGGCCAATGCCTACTAAATCTGTGAGGCTGTACCTGTGGGAAATCTTTCATAATTTGCATAGATTTAGCTTTTTCATCCATCTTTTTGAGGACTTCTACTTTGTTGCCAAACAGGCGATCTTGGTTTAAGGGAGCATCCAGTAATTTAGCTTTAACATGATCTGGCAAATTTTGCCCCTTAAGCCAATCATGCTTTCTAAGTACAGACCCAGTGACAGCAGCCCTACAAGATGCTTCTAAAGAATCAAAACCACATTGCAAAGTATGTTTACCAACTTTTTCAGCAGAATGCATTAAATCCTGTAATTTTGTGTGTTCAGCAGAGTCAGGAATCAACATAATTTTCTGTTTAAGTAGTTCCATAATATGCTGCTAGTACTTTAACATATAAAACTGCCAATTTAAAGCCCTAATGGCCAAAGTAGCAGAAGTGTATACCTTCTTACCACATCTGTCCAAGGTTCTAGAATCTCTATTAGAAGGGGTAGGACTTTTTGGCAGCAGTGGCCTTAATGCCCTTTGGTCCTTGGGGAAATGGTTTCTGGATCTGCAGGAGGATTCTTGAAGAGAAACTTGGGAGAGTCAGGTACTCTAATATCGGTCAGGTTTTCTGCGAGCTGGAGGTAAAGTGTCTGGGGACAGGCTAGATTCCAAGAAAGCATCATCTACAATGTCCACAACAGGAGGGATAGGTAAAGGTCTGTGCTGAGGAAGGAGTAAGAATTCCCTAAGCCTCTTTTTAGAGTCAGAGTAATCCTGGCTTTCCCAGTGGAAATGCTCCCTAAGAGTGTGCAAGGTTTCACCAAAAGAAAACTCTTCTGGAGGGGAAGCAGAGGGAATGGAATCCTCTGCAACAGAATCCTCATAGGTAGACAAGGGCAAATCCTGGTAATCAGAAGAAACAGAAATATCAGAATACTGATCCGAAGAATCAGAAGGAAAATCAGTTCTAGGTATCAGAAGGGGAGGACTGGCTTCCCCTAATTAAAGTAATAAGGTCTTCAGCTATTCTAAGCATTTGTTTTTTTGGCATATGGGCCTGACCATGCAGTTTGGACGTCGATTTTGAAGGCTTGGGGCGAGTTTTAGGCCTGGATGAAAAAGATGGCATCAGTTTAAAATGCAAGTCTGTACGCCTGAATACACCCTCAGAAGCTGCTGCCCGCACAGCAGCTCCAGACACATCCAAGGTAGAGACATCTGCAGGTTCCATAGTTGAAGAAGCATCTCTGGGCATACGAATGGGTCTCAGTAGAGGATTGCGAATCTGAAGTAGTGGCTATCAGGGCTGCGAAATCACCTCACTGAGTACCGGCGAACTGGCGACTAGTTTAACGGAAGTGTCGTCGGCAGTTTTGGACCTATGCGGTCTGTCTCTGTCTTTATCCTTACGTTTTTTTCGGAGTATTGATAGTTGGATGGCTTACCGAAGCCATTTCTGGATAGTTATATCAAGTACCGAAATAATTAGCTGCAAATATAGACCAATGACAAATAGTTTGGGGGTTAAACAAGGCACAAAACCGACAGCAAGGGACATCGTGGTCTGGGCCTAAGCAAGGAATGAAGTACGAATGAAAATCTTTATGAGGTATTTGCTTTCCATAGGTAAGACTATTGTTAACTTATTACTGACATCGGTTAAGAGCAGGAAAAAGGATCCCCAACGGGGGTACTTAGTTTTTTTGAAGACTTCGGTTCTGAAACTCAGGTACTTAGTTTTTTTGAAGACTTCGGTTCTGAAACTCGAAAATGAAAATTTCAGGAGTCGGCCGACTGGCACTTGCGAACCGCTTCTGCTTCGGGCACTGCACGGTAAGAAAGACTGATGTTATGGTGTTGGTTGCATGTTTTATACCCCTGACGACTTGACGTCATGGAAAAAGAGACAGCATCCGACGCAGGAATCCAAGACTCTGGTATTCAGGCCGGCTGAGGGCTACCTGCAGGCATATAACCCAAATGTAATGACTGCAACTGTGAAACATGAAGAACATCAAGTTTTGCTGGAACCCTGTTGTTCTAAAGAATTTGTCTGACTTGGAATCTGTTGCAATGAAGTCTCTCTAGAGGGAGAAGCTCAATACCTGAAACCGTATCTAAATGAGGTCCAATGAAATCCAGTTGCTGAGATGACTGAAGGGCAGATTTTTCAAAGTTTATTGTTACACCTAGAGATGTACAAGGATTTATGGTATAGTCTCTTGCTTTTTCTAAGAAACGCCTGGTGGTAGAAGTAAGGAGCCAGTCGTCAAGATATGGAAAGACTCGAAAACCTTGCAGTCTGAGGTGAGCTGCAACCACTGCCATGCATTTGGCGAACACCCGGGGGGCTGTAGTGAGGCCACAGGGCAATGCTCTGAACTGGAAATGACTGGCTCCTAGGTGGAAGCATAGAAACCTCCTGGAGCTTTTTTTTCCATTTTTATGAGGTAATTAGTGTCTTGGAGGTCTACAGAGCACATCCAGTTGTCTTTTTCCAAGAAAGGAAGTATCGAATGAACCAAGACCATCTGGAATTTGGTTTGGTGGACTGCCTTGCTGAACTGACTGAGATCCAGAATGGGTCTTTCCAGTCCCCTGTTTTTTTATCCTGTTTGGTCTGGTGGGACTGTTTGGATGACTTTTGTAGAGCAGTTTTTGAATTTAAGACTGCTGCTTCCCTTTGATTGGGTGGAACATCTGGGAGTCTTTTTTGGGGTGTTGTACTCATAACTGGAATTTTGTAACCTCTGGATATAATTCCCTACACCTACTTGCTCAAAGTTATCAATTGCCAGGCAGGTTGATGCAGGGATAATGGCCCTCGACTGCCTCCGGAGGAAGGCAATCAGGCCTCCATTCAGGGATGCTGACAGGAAGTTCCACAGAAGGATTCTCTGGACCCCTGATTCTGTAAGTCCATTTCTGCCCCTAGGGTGGCATCTTCCATTGCTTTCCCTCTGCCCTGGGGAGGAAGTCTTTGCCTCCTGCGTTTTGGAATGGCCCTTTGGATTTTTTAAACCATAGTCTCCCACTTCTTTGGTTCCTAGAGTAAGGTTTCTGAGGAGTGGAGAAACGTATGCCTATGGCAGATAGGGTCTTGCCAACTTTCTCACATCAAGATAGGGTGTTTTTTACCTTGGGGCCAAAAAGGGTAGATACGTCAAAAGGAGCATTGAAGAATGACGCTTTAAATGGCTCCATAAAGTCAGACAAGCGCATTCAGGAATGCCTTCAAATGGCTATGTCTGAACCCGCTGCTGTAGTCGTCCCTTCAACTGTGTGGGCAATGAGCTTCAGGGACGAATTGGAGATAGCATCAAGGATTTCAAGCTGAGAGGAAACAGTCATGGACCCCTTCAGTCACTGCTCCGGAGAGAGTATATGAAAGCTCTTTAATCAAATCTCTTTGCAATCTGGTAGGGTGCCATATAATTCAAGGACCTTACAAGCGAAGGTCGCTGAAGTATAAACACGCTTCTCAAATCTATCCAATGTCCTAGACTCCTTGTTAGGAGACTGGATAGTCGGACTCTCTTCAGTGAGTTCCCTTTTGGTGGCAGCCGCTATCACCATGGTGTCAACAGAATCCCTTTTGACCAATGTGGCTCATCCTTAGGGGTTGATAATATACGGTCAAGTCTCTTGGGATTTGGCTCTATGGAATCGGGCATCTTCCACACCTGCTGAGCGATCAATTTAATAAGATCGTCAGTGAGCGGAGAGATCCAAGAAGTAGAGGGCTGGGCACGAAAAGCCTTCAGCTATACTGATTCCTTCGAGGAAGGTTGAATAGAGGACCAGCAACCCCTCTTGTCTCAGGATTTCTAGGATGTCCCCAAAAAAAACATCATCAGGGGGTGACTGGGGGGAACCTTCCCCCTCATCAAAATAGGTATCTTCAGGGAAGGACTCTTCTGGGGAGTCCAGGCGCTTCCTCTTGCATTTCTCTGCAAGGACTTCCTCAGGGGGATGATCTGGAGATGTCTCCAAAGAGAAGACCACTAAAGTGGGAGTCACCTGGGACTTTTGTGCCCTCTGTCTCGGGGATAAGACTGATGGTAGCTCAGGCAGAGAGGAAGTAGAAAATCTGTCCTGACAGCGATGGCAAAGACTGACCGTCCCCAGTATACAATGCCTTCTCCATTATCTTACAGGTTGCCCCCCCCCCCACCCCCCGTAGATGGACGGGAGCCTGGAATCAGGGTCACACCCCACACCGAGGATGCAGCCTCTGGAACAGAAGCCTGGGTCGATCCTACAAATGCCAAGGTACCAAGGGACATGGATGGTTCCAAAGGAAATTAAATTGATCCAAGCCCCTCGGATCCGACCAGAGAATCACGACCCTGAGAGACCCCTGCAGCCGAAGGATCGGAGGAACTCAAGACAACTCTCGGAAGTGGAGAAGAGGATGCTACCAAAACCACAACCATAGATGCCAGAGGAGTCAGAACCGAGGGCTCCAAGGTCTCGACAGGAGTTGGAGGAGGAGGGTATGGAGGAGTTATAGTAGGCTAGTTCCAAGGCCAGCGTGGCTAGGATCCGAGGGTAGCCCCCTGGCCGTCAGAAGCTGACCCACCAGTCTCAACATATCAGCCTCAGAAAGACTCTAAGTAGAACGAATAGAAGATGAGGAGGGAGATTTAGGGGGTTTCTCTTCCACAAAGGGGCTGGCTGGCATATCTTTAAAGGGTCAATGGAGGGAGAGTACTTGGCTCTTGGTCGCTGTCCATGCAGAAGATGTTTTTTTGGTTCCAAAAGGTGCTTGGGTCTGGAGCCAGATAAATCCCCCAGTGTCGAGGAAAGTTTTGGTACTGAGGATGACTTGGGCATTTTCTTAGAAGGTTCCAAGGACCTTGGAACTGAAGAAGGCCTTTTCTTCAAAACAGAAGAAGATGAGGAAGAAGTGCTAGTTTCAACTCTAGACTCAGACAAGGTTTCGTCAAATCCTGTTTTAAGGAGTCCCTTTAATATTAATTTGTTTTTCCTTCCAGTCAGGGTTTGTGTAGAGAACCCGTGACAAACTGAACAGTCCTGCAAGTGAATCTTTCCCAGGCAATAGATGCATAAGGTATGACCATTGGAATAAGGCATCTTGCCTTCACATTTCTGGCACCTTTTAAAGCCTGAGGTGCCTTTAACAGATTTAGCTGGAGAAGGCTGTTGTTTCTGGTCAGCCATTACAATGTAAATAAATGTCAAGCAGTCACGCGACATGAGAGACAGAGAAAAAAAATCAAAAGATTTTTTTTAAGCTACGTTAAGGTTAAGAGGAGTTGGTAGATAGTGCAAAAAGAATTAGAGAGAGATTTCTTAAAAGGGAATAAAGAACTATTTCAAAGAGTTAGAAAATAACTCACTGTTATAGCCAAGGGTCGACAGAAGGAAAACTAACTAGAGAGTAAAATCCCATGAGTGGAGGAGTTCCCTGGTCAGCCTCAGTATGAAGCTGAGATCCCTTATAAGATCCTACAAAGCTAGCTACGAAAACAAAACCTCCACCGATTCTAAGGGCAACCACAAAGTATTCTATAGCTATGTCAAGAATCTCAATGGCAACACCCAGATCTGCTCTGAGTTGCAGCACAACGGCACAAGAACTACAGAACCAAGTGATATTGCCAACATCCTGGCAGGTAAGTTCAGTGCTAACTTTACCCCCCCCCCCCTCACCCTCTAAAGGGCCCATATCTATACAGGAAGAATGTAGAGTCCTTGCAATCACATCTATGCAGGCAAAAGCTGCACTCTCTAAAACCAAAAACACAGCATCCATGGGACCGGACAACATCCCAGGCTGCGTTTTACATAAACTTCAGAACGAACTGCCCCCCACCTAAGCACCATGTTCAATCATAGTATCACATCAGGCTTTGTGCCCAATGAATGGCGCACAGCAACAGTTATCCTACTCCACAAAGGGGGAGCCACCACTGATCCTGGGAACTATTACCCTATTAGTCTGAGGAGCCTGGTCTGCAAGACCATGGAATGTATCATCATGGAACTCATAAACAAAGACAATGGGAACCTCCAAACTCTGGACCCCACCCAGTTCGGCTTTGTGAAAGGCAGATCATGCTTTCTGAACCTGATCGACTTCTTTGAGGCAGTCACCAAAGCCATAGATGAGGGTAATGCACATAGCCTATCCTGACCTCGCCAAGGCTTTCGACACCATCTCCCATAAATCCCTATGTCACAAGATGGGTTGCCAACTCCCTCACTGACCGAACCCACACTGTAAAAGTTGCAGACTCCAAATCCGACTTCAAACCAGTGACAAGTGGAGTACCACATGGTTCAGTCCGGGGACCTTTCCTGTTCAGTATCTACTTCTCTGAAGTACAGGCTAACACAGAAGGCCTCTGGCTAACGGAGTTCACAGATGACTGCAAACTAGGACCCATAGTCGAGTCCCCAAATGATATGGACATCCTACAGAACGATCTCAATGAGACAGATGCCTGGTGTCAAGAGGCATGGCCTCATGCTCAACGCCAAAAAGTGAATTTTCCATCACCTTTGCTAAAAACTCTGTACTCATGAACTACCACATAAACGGCAGTCTACTTAACACTGAATGTGTGAGGAAACCTTGGGACCCAGGTGGACAGTAATCCCTCCTTTGATAATCAGATTACCACAGTAGTCAGGAAATCCTTCTATGTGGCACACCTCATCACAAAAGGGTTCTCATCCAGGAAAAGAGAGGTCATTGTTCCCCTCTACTCTACACTCATTAGACCCATTATAGAGTACAAGACCCCTTTTGGAGTGTACCTCACAAGACATCTGCAGCAGCTGGAAAGGCCACAGAAGTACCTCACAAAGAAGATTACTGGCCTCAAACAGATGCCCTACACTGACCGTCTCAAAAAATTCCAGCCTTACTCTGTAGCATATTGCCTATTCTGAGGAGATCTCTGCCTAACATGTAAAGCTATGTTAAACACAGAGTTGTTGTACATGCTACACCTAAAGAAATCCCAATCCCTCCAAGCTACACCCTCTAGGGACCTAAACCTTGTCACCACAATAAACAGGACATGCTGGAGGGATAGATTCCTGCCCAGAGACTTCCTATACATGGGAACAAGCTACCCATCTATGTCAAGCAAAGTTCTTCATTAACACTCTTCAAGAAAAATCTTGATGAGTGGATGGGAAATAGGAAATACACCCCGAGGATCACTTATGTGGGTTTGCTCGACAAGGGTACAGGAAATTAACTTTCTTGGGTGGCGTAAGCCAGGGAACCTTGTTGGCTAGGCTTACTTAGGCCTTCGGGCCGACAGCCTAGTACCTACCTATGAAACTACAGCTGTGTACACTTGCCATAAATGTAGATGTTCGAGGGTATTCACTGTTGCAGTCATCACATTCGGGTTATCTGCTTGCAGTAGCCCTCAGTCGGCCTGATTATCAAAGTCTTGGGTCCTGCGTCGGATGCCGTCTCATCTTCCGTGACATCAGGTAGTCAGGGGTATAAAGCATGCAGTCGACACATTGTGCCCCCCTAATGGGTAACAATTAAATATATATATATATATATATATGTGTGTGTGTGTGTGTGTATATATATATATATATATATATATATATATATATATATATATATATATATATATATATAAATATATATATATATTTATTTACACACACACACACACACACACACACACACACACACACACACACACACACACACACACACACACACACACACACGGTTATACCTCCAACAAAAAATTAAATACACCAAAAAGCTTTTAAGCATAGTAAACGAGAAAAGAGGTATAGCCAAAAGAAGCCAGGGGGCTGGAGGGAGGGTAACCAGGACTGCAACAGTGAACACACTCAAACATCTACATTTATGGTAAGTGTACACAACTGTACTATGTTCTTTGTGTTTCACTGTTGCAGTCGTCACATTTGGGTAGATTCCCAAAGCTAAGGATGGAAGGAGGAATTTAGATAGCATTAGGACCAGTTGTAAGGCCCTGCAAGACTGCAGTGGCAAAGCCAGCTCTGGATTTAGAGAAAACTGGCAAATGGTAATGCTTGGTGAAACTATGTACAGAACTCCAGGTAGTAGCTTCTAGGATGTCCCTGGTAGGGACGCCTCTAAGAGAGGCTGTAGAGGTAGATGCAGCCCTGTTGAGTGTGGTCTTATCCCCTGTGGGATAGGTTTTCCACGGTGCTTATAGCAGAAATGAATGCAATGGCCTATCCATTTAGAAATGGTTTGCATTAAAATGGCCTTTTCCTCTACCCCTGTAGCAAATGCCACCAACAGTTCTGATTTCCTTTGAGGTTTAGTCCTGTCCAAGTAAAATCCAATTTTTCTGTGCACATCTAAGGAGTGCAATATCCAGTTCTCCTTTCTTCTGTGGATTAGAAAAGAAGGTTGGCAAATGAATGGACTGATTAAGAGCCACACTGGATACCACCTTGGGCATGAAGGAGGGATTGGTCCTAAGGGACACCCTGTCCGCATGAAAGATGATGAAAGGCTCCACTGCCATAAGGGCCTGTAATTCACATACCCTTCTTGCTGAAGTGATTGCTAAAAGGAAGGCTGTTTCCCAAGTAAGGTATTTTAACTCTAAACTTGCAGCTGGCTCAAAAGGAGGTAGAGTGAGTTTTTCCAATACAAAGTTAAGGTCCCAGGCTGGGGTAGGGGCTCTCTTCTGGGTGGTCATAAGTTTTTGGCCCCTCTGAGGAACTGCTTGAGCAGCGGATGAGAGAAAAGGGGCGGGTCTGTGTTGTAATGAGCTGAAATGGCTGAGGCATGAATTTTGATGGGGGAAAAGGAAGGCCCTTGTGAAGCATCTCAGTAAAGTATTGAAGAATCTGATGTAAATTGGGCACTGCCGTGCCTATCCCTTGAGTTTGGTTCCAGGCACAGAATCTTTTCCATTTTTCAGCATAAGATTTTCTAGTACTAGGCCTCCTTGCCTCCAAAATGGCATCCAACACTTGTTTACTGAAGGATGGTAACAGAGAGATTAGGTAATTAGCTAGGCTGCCAGGTTCAGGGTTTGAAGCTGGGGATGCAGAATCTGGCCCTCCTGCTGTGACAGGAGGGTAGAGGTCTGAGGCAGATGCCATGGAGCCAGCAGTGACACTGCGCAAGAAGGGGTACCAGAGTTGGCATGGCCAGTCTGGTGCAATCAGTATCGTCCTTGGTTTGCTCGGTTTGATCTTTTAGTAGTACTTTGAAGAGGAGAGGCAGAGGAGGAAAGGCATAAACTGATAGATTTTTTTGGCTGAAGGACAAGGCATCCATTTTCCAAGCTTGTTTGTGGGGAGTCCCTGTGCAGAATGTGTCCAATTGGTAGTTCTGGGGGGAGGCAAACAGGTCTACATCTGGGCTCCCCCATTTGTTTATCAACATGTTGAAAGTCTTTGGTTCCAGTTTCCACTAGTGTAGGTCCATGGCTTAGTTTGTCAGTGTATTTAGTTTTCCTGGCAGGAATTGAGCTTGTAGATGCACTTGGTAGCTCAAGGCTGTGTTCCACAGAGCCTTGGCTAGTCTGCAGAGGGGATATGAATGTGTACCCTCCTGCTTGTTTATGTACCACATAACAGTGGTGTTGTCCATCTTTACCATTAATTGTCCTGGAAGAATGTGGTCCTTGAAGGCTGTCAGAGCATTTGGTACAGCTAACATTTCTTTTTGATTGATATGCAGGTGCATTTGACTTGGGTTTCATTTGCCCTGAATGCACTTCCCTGTCAGGTGAGCCCCCCATGCTGATGCTTCTGTTGTTAGGGTTTGGGCGGCAGGGGGTAGAGTGAATGGTAGTCCCTTGTTTTGGTGGCATGCCTCTGCTCAAAGAAACTCTAACTGTAGGAAAGGTATAATAGGAATCATTGCTTGTAGATCCTGAGAATGTTGATACCATAGGCTTTTTACATAACACTGTCGTTTCCTCATATGCAGTCTTGCATATGGAATTAGTAGAATGCTGGATGCCATGAACCCTAAGGCTTGCAGTATTTGCCTTGCAGATAGCAGGGTTTTTGTGGCCATTAGTTTGAAGGAAGTTGTCAAATTAATTTGTTTCTCTGGCGTGAGGAAAGCCATCTGGGAAGTTGTGTTCAAGCTTGCTCCCAGGAATATAATTTGTTGACAGAGTACAAGATGTGATTTCTTTTCGTTTATGGTGTACCCCAGACAAGTTAGCACTTTTTGTACAAATGTGATTCAAAAGTATGTCCTGGCTTTCTGCTTGAATTAGATAATTGCCCAGGTATGGGTATATTTGAATATTTCTTTGCCTGCAAAATGCAATGACTGGAGTTAGGCACTTTGTGAATACCCTGGGTGCGGTAGATAAGCCAAAGGGTAGTGCAGAGAACTGATAGTGCATGTAGTCTGCTTTGAAGCATAGGTATCTTCTGCAAGACTCCCTGATTGAGATGTGTAGGTAGGCTTCCTTTAAATCTAGTGTTGCCAACCAGGCATCCTTGCCTAGCATAGGAAGCAACTGGTGAAGAGTTAACATCTTGAATTTTGGGATCACCAAAAAGGTGTTTAGGATAGAAAAGTCCAGGATAGGACGCCATAAGTTGTCTTTTCTGGGTACCAGGAAATGTCTTGAGTAGAAACCTTGCCCCTTTTCCACTTCTGGTACAGTCTGAATAGCCCTTATGCTTAAAAGAGAGAGTACTTGCTTTGGAGCCTCTGCCCACTGATTTGGGGGTTGATCTGGCCAACCATTTGGGTATGGTAATGTGTGGAAGTGAAATCTGTATCCTTGGGAAACTATATTTAAAACCCATTTGTCCTGGGTAATGAGTTCCCAGTTTTTTTGCCTGCAGAGCAATATTTCCCCCTAAAGGAGCAGTCAATTGAGAACTGCTTGAGACAGCTTACGATAGGGGGGAGTCTTACTACTCTCTGATTTGTAAGTGGGAGCCCCCCAATGCTTAGACCTGTGCGTACCCTGGGACTGAAGCCTGGGTGTTCTGCTGGTTCTGGGTTTGGACTGAGAAGGCCTGGAAGCAGGAAAGGACCAATTCTTATTGGGCCAATGCCTACTAAATCTTGGAGGCTGTACTTGTAGGAAATCTTTAACAGTTTGCATAGATTTTGCTTTTTCTTCCATCTTTTTAAGTACTTCTAATTTGTTGCTAAAGAGGCGGTCCTGATTTAAGGGAGCATCCAGCAATCTAGCTTTAACATGATCTGGCAAGGATTGCTCCTTAAGCCAAGCATGCCTTCTAAGTACAGACCCAGTGACAGCAGCCCTGCACTATGTCTCTAGTGAATCAAAACCACATTGCAAAGTATGTTTTCAAACTTGTTCAGCAGAATGCATTAAATCCTGTAAATCCTTATTTTCAGCACAGTCAGGAATCATCATCATTTTCTGTTTAAGCAATCCAATAATATGCTGCTGATACTTTAACATATGAAACTGGCAGTTTAAGGCCATAATGGCCAAGGTTGCAGAAGTGTACACCTTCTTACCCCATCTATCCAGCGCCCTGGAATCTCTATCAGAGAGGGTAGGATTTTTGGCAGTAGTAGCCTTCCCCTTAATGCCCTTGGGTCCCTGTGAAATGGTCTCAGGACCGCAGTACGATTTTTAAAAAGAAACTTGTTGAGAGTCAGGAACCCTGTAATATCTATCAGGTTTTCCGGGAGCAGGAGGTAGAGAGTCAGGGACCAAGCTAGATTCCGAAAAGGCATCATCAATAATGTCTAGTACAGGAGGGACAGCTAAAGGCCTGTGCTGGGGCAGGAGTATGAAATCCCTAAGCCTCTTTTTAGAATCAGAGTAATCCTGGCTTTCCCAGCGAAAATGCTCCCTAAGAGTATGCAAGGTTTCACCAAAAGAGAAATCCTCTTGGGGGGGGGGGGGCAGAGGGAATAGAGTCCTCTGCATCAGAATCCTCATAGGTAGATAAGGGTAAATCCTGGTCATCAGAGGAAACAGAAATTTCAGAATCCTGATCAGAAGTATCATAAGCAAATTCAGTCCTAGGTCTCAGAGGGGGAAGGCTGGCTTCCCCTGATTAAAGTAATAAGGTCTTCAGCCATTCTTATTTGTTTTTTAGGCATATGGGCCTGACCATGCGGTCTGGGTGTTGGTTTTCTAGGCATGGTTCGAGCTTTAGGCCTTGAAGAAGAAGATGGCGTCTGTTTAATATGCAAGTCAGTAGGCCTGAATACACCCTCAGAAGCTGGTGCCTGCACAGCGGCTCCAGACCCATCCAAGGTAGAGACATCCACAGGTTCCACAGATGACATATTGCGGCATCAGAATGGGTCTCAGTAGAGGTCTACGAATTTGTAGCAGCGGGTATCAGGGGCTGCGAAAACGCCTCACTGAGAACCGGCGAACTGGCGACTAGCTTAGGAGAAGAGTAGTCGGCAGCTTTGGACCTAGGCAGCCTGTCTTTGTCTATCTTTGCATTTTTTTGGAATGTCGGTAGTCGGGTGGCTTACTGAAGACCTATCTGGATAATTGAACTGAGTACCAAAATATTTAGAAGCGTAAATATACCGACGACGAACAGTTCGTTGTTTAAATAAGGCACAAAACCGAGAGCAAGATATGTTGCGGTCACGGCCTAGGCAAAAAATACAGTACGAATGACGATCTTTATGAGGTATTTGCTTTCCACAAGAAATACAATTACTGACTTTTACTGACATCGGTTTAGAGCAAGAAAAAGATCCCCCCAACGGGAGTTGAAGACTTCGGTACTGAAACTCAAAAACGAAAATTTTAGGAGTCGGCCGACCGGCACTTGCGAACTGCTTCTGCTTCAGGCACCGCACGGCAAGAAAGACTGATGTAATGGCATCGGCTGCATGCTTTATACCCCTGACTACCTGACATCACGGAAGATGAGACATCAACCGACGCAGGACCCAAGACTTTGATAATCAGGTCGACTGAGGGCTACTGCAAGCAGATAATCCAAATGTGATGACTGCAACAGTGAAACACGAAGAACATCCTAAAACCCGTCTGGTCTGTGAAGTGGCAAACGAGATCTAAAGTAACTTTAGAGAGGAGCATTATGGGTAGTGCCTAGCTAGAGAGTTTGGAAAGCGCGAGCTGGAAGATATGGCCGAATCGGTTCCGAGGTTCGGAACTGAACTCACTGTCAAGGATTGGGTGAAGACTGACAAGGATTGGGTGAAGACTGACAACATCAGATCATTTGTTTTACAAGCTTGTGGGCATGAGTAAAACTAGTGGAGCTGTTTGTTCAAAGTGGAGGCAAAAGGATCCTATTTGTGGAGTTCTCTCCCAATGAAAAATCTGAAGAAAGACTTCTCTGTTGAAATTCCATTGATGAGGGTCTGTCTTGGATTTGTTCATATAATCAGACTGTTTATCTAAGAAGAAATGCAAAATATTTGGAGAAAAACTGTGCTGAATAGCAATCTCACAGGCTTGTCATGGCAGGTTTGCAGTGGAGATAAGATGTTGTCCTTCCTTGCTTGCTGGTATGTCATCATTGTGGTATTCTCTGTAGGAATTCAGAGGGTTTTTAGTCAAAGATAATGTCGACACTGAAAGGCTACAATCAGAGCTTTCATTTCCTTGACATTTATTTGGAGATTTTTGTCATAAAAGAACCATTCATTTGCAGATTTCGGCCATAAAAGAACCAGACTCTCTGGCCTTTTATGTTCGTCAAACATCCCTCCCCCCATACCAGATGTGACCCCCCCCCCCATGCCCCGGCCCAGTAATCAAGGAGACTCAATCCTCACCACTAGCACCAGTTGAGGGGTGTCCACATTGGGAAGGATAACACATACACACAGTAAAGAACAATTTCCCTTAAGAGCACACAGAGATCACAGTCAGTCTGGGGCTGGCCTCTCCCTTTGTCTCCAGATCCCCAACAAGACCTCCCCCACTGGCACAGCTGTATGGCACAGATCTCAGCCAAGTAATCCAGCCAAAACCTCCAGTGCACTCTCTATCCAACAGTGCTTTGTGTCTCTGCCCATGTAGCTGACACACACACACAGATTTGATTTATATACAAACAGACACTCCTGGGGAAGGCTGACACAGGTTCTCCAGCTATAGCCCCTCCTGCCAGGCTACAAGGTAGCAAACTCTGCCACCAACTACTCTTATTAGCTACTAAAAAGGCCCTTACCAAAGGGTGTCCAATTATACTGTGCAATATTATTATCCAAATAGTAAGTGGACGAACACAGCAAGGCTTACTGGAGTGGCTTTTTACAGTATCACCAAATACATGCAAGTACTCCAGAGCTTAAATTATGTCTACACAAAACAGCCAAAGTTGAAAGGTTAAAAAATATTCAATAATAAGCAATAAAAACACAAGACTAATCTTCTCAGTTCAACACAGTGCTAGTCAAGTGTTCAGAAATCACAGGAAGATGCTTAAAATAATACTGTAGAATAGTCTGACATAAAATACAGAAAACAGGCTAAATCTGACTAAATTCCTATCTAACTATAAAAGCAATCACAGTTCTAAATAAGCTTACATATAGAGCAAAGGCAGAGTACTAGTGTGTGATGTTCTTCAGACAAAATCCAAAATGTGCCGATTCTCTCTCTCTGAAAAAGTCTCAAAAATAATACATCACTGCTGAATCATTTTAGGTTACATCACTCTTCTATGGTTCCCAGGCCAACAGAAACCCATAGTTTTAACATTTCTTTGGCCACACACCTGATCAGGAAACCAAAGGAATAAAAGGCACTATATATATGCAAAATCTAGAAATTAACTCCGGTCTCAAAACAATAGAAGGAATTCCTTAGTCCAGACACTATGTCTCCAAGCTTTGAGATCAAACAGTCACACACTGCCTGACCCACCAGCCCTCCTCCAGCAGAGGGCACTGTGGCCACATTCCTGAAGCTCAACATTTAACACAGTTTTCCTACATTTAAGAGGACAAGCCTATGGAGTATACCCACATCCACACTAACATAAAATCATCTACAATATGCCATCCAGCTAGGCCGGCAGCCCCCACATACCCCCCTCCCGGAGAACCCAAGCCAGTTTTTCAAGTGACCCTTGAGAAATGTTAGAGGGTTAGATTTATCTGATTATACTTCACCCCATTCCCTGTCTTGAGAGGCCACTGGCATTGCTAACCTCACTGCGGTGCTGCACTGACATATATGCTTACAACCCTAGGCTCTATCCTAGCAACTTGGCATTCTGCAGGCTGGCTCGGCACACCCATGCTTGAAGATTGTGATCTGTAACTACAGTGATTTTTCTTCCATAAAAATAAGGCTGACGTTTCTGCAATGCCAACACTATGGCTAGACATTCCTTTCCAACAGCTGCATAGCATTTTTCCCTAGGTTGAAGCCTATGACTGAGATAAATCACTGAGTGCTCTTCTCCCTCTGAAGAAATCTGGTTAAGTACAGCCCCCACCCCATGGTTTGAAGCATCCACCTGCACAACAAATTATTTGCTGTAATCTGGACTGGCTAACATAAGGGGTCCTTCCCAAAGCTTCTTTAAAGCTTTTGGAATGCCTGCTCACATGCTGTGGTCCACACTACCTTATCTGGCCTTTTCTTTCTAGTCAGTTCTGTGAGGGGAGCAAAGTACAGTTTTGTACCTACCATAAATGTAGATGTTCGAAGATCCACATTGCTGCAGTCCTTACACTTGGGTAGACCGCTGTCCTCGGTCGGCCCGAATATCAAAGTATAAGGCTGACGTCGGTCAAGGCGCATTTGACTGACATCAGGACGTCAGGGTACAAATGCGCATGACCGACGTCATATCCTCAGTCTTTTCTTGCCCCAGATGTCAGAAGACCCTAAAAATAGAGACCAAAAACCAAAAGACAGCAAACCAACCACCAACCATCCTAGCACTAAAAATATGTACAATATATACAATAGACAATATACACCCAATTGACCACCCAACCCACACAACCGCCTCTAACTACAGAGGGAAGGAGGAGGTAATTGGACTGCAGCAATGTGGATCTTCCAACATCTACATTTATGGTAGGTGCAAAACTGTACTATGTTCTTCATCTCACATTGCTGCAGTCCTTACACTTGGGTAGAATCCCAAAGCAGAGGTAAGGGAGGATGGCCAAATTATAAGGAAGCAGGAGCTGCCAAAATGCCCTGCAAAACAGCAGTGGCAAAACCAGCCCTGGATTTAGAGTAAAGTGGTAGGTGATAATGCTTGGAAAAAGTATGCACTGAACTCCAAGTAGCTGCCTCCAAAATATCCTTAGTTGCCACCCCTCTCAAAAAAGCTGTTGAAGTGGCAGTAGCCCTAGTGGAATGAGGCCTAATCCCAGCTGGAACTTCCTTGCCATGATGGGAATAACAGAAAGCAATGCAACAACCCAATCCACTTAGAAATAGTTTGTTTTGACACAGGCTTACCCTGAGAACTCAAAGCAAAAGAAACAAATAATTGCTGAGACTGCCTGAACCCTTTAGTTCTGTCCAAATAATATCGCAACTGCCTGTGTACATCTAAAGTGTGCAAAATCTTTTCCCCTTTATTTTGGGGATTTGCATAAAAGGTAGGCAAATGAATAGTTTGGTTTAAAGCCACACTAGAAACCACTTTAGGCATAAAGGAAGGATTAGTACGTAAAGATACCCTATCCTTATGGAAAATTAAGAAAGGCTCAACTGCCATAAGGGCCTGCAACTCAGAAACCCTTCTTGCAGAGGTAATAGCCAACAAAAAAGCAGTCTTCCATGATAAAAACTTTAATTCAGCAGTAGCTGCAGGCTCAAAAGGTTGTAGAGTGAGTTTCTCCAACACAAAATTGAGATCCCAAGCAGGAGTAGGAGCTCTTCGTGGGGTCTTATATTCTTTGCCCTCTAAGAAATTGCTTGAACAAAGGATGAGAAAACAATGGTGGGTCACAATCATAGTGAGCCGAAATTGCTGCAGCATGAACCTTAATAGAAGAGAAGGACAAACCTTTGTCCAGTAACTCAGTAAGATATTGAAGAGCCACACTTAAATTAGGCTCAGAAACATCAAAATCCTTTGCTGCACTCCAAAATAAAAATCTCTTCCATTTTTCTGCGTACACTTTCCTTGTAATAGGCCTTCTAGCTTCCAAAATAACATTCAAAACTTGCTGTGGAAGTGGAGGCCCACTATGGTTCAAAACAGAATATGCCAGGCTGTTAGGTGCAGAGAGTGAAGCTTGACATTGAGCAAATGACTGTCCTCCTGAGACAACAGGTGTGGAATCGTAGGTAAAGGCCATGGAGGCTTCCGTACCAGGCTCCTCAGTAATGGGTACCAATGCTGTCGAGGCCAATCTGGAGCTATCAAAATCATCCTTGGCTTGTCTTGTCTGGCCTTTAGTAGTACCTTTGGGAGGAGAGGCAGAGGCGGAAAGGCATACACATGAAGATTGCTCCAATTGAAAGAAAGAGCATCCATTCTCCAAGCTGTGGGATGAAACCTTTTTGTGCAAAACTTTGGCAGCTGGTGGTTTAGTGGGGAAGCGAACAGATCTATGTCTGGAGTTCCCCATGACACTGTCAATTTCTGAAATACATGAGGATCCAATTTCCACTCGTGGGGATCCATAATTTGTCTGCTCAACACATCTGCTAAGGAGTTCTGTGCTCCCGGCAGAAACCTTTCCTGAAGATTTAGCTGTAAACTGAGAGCAGTCTCCCACAAAATCATCGCTTGCCTGCATAGAGGATAAGAATGTGTTCCGCCTTGCTTGTTGATGTACCACATGACAGTTGTGTTGTCTGTTAGAATCAACACCTGCCCTGGAAGAAGTAAATCCTTGAAAGCTATTAATGCAAACTGGACTGCTAACATCTCTTTCAAGTTGATATGTAGATGTTGTAGTCTGGCAGGCCACTTGTCTTGTACCCACTTTCCATTCATATGAGCTCCCCAAGCTTTGTCTGAGGCATCTGTCGTTAGAATCTGACTCGCCTCTGGCCGGGTCACAGAGAGTCCCTTGTTTAGGTGACATTCCTGAGCCCACCACAAAAATTCCTTTTGAATGCAAGGTATTATTGGAATGACAGTGTCCAAATCCTGGCAGTGCTGTGTCCATACATTTTTGAGATACCATTGTAGCTTCCTCATATGCAGTTTGGCATTGGGAAGCACCAGAATACAAGATGCCATGAACCCTAAGGCTTGAAGGACTGTCCTTGCAGTCAGCCCGGACTGATGAGACAACTGATGAAAGTAAAGGGAAAGATTCTTTTGTTTGTCCGGGGTCAAAAAGGCCATCTGGGATGCTGTATTCAGTCTCACACCCAGAAAGCACATGTCTTGAGAGGGTACTAGACTGGACTTTATTTCGTTCACAGAATACCCCAGGCATCTTAGCACTGCTATCACATAATCCAAATGATGAAGAAGCTCGTCCCTTCTTTGAGCCAGAATCAGGCAATCGTCCAAATAGGGATAAATCTGTATTCCTTTTAACCTGAGGAAAGCTATCACTGGAGCCAGAACCTTCGTGAACACTCTGGGCGCAGTAGATAAGCCAAAGGGCAATGCAGAGAACTGATAATGAGAAGTCCCAGCTCGAAAACGCAGATACTTCCTGCAACTCAGTCTGATAGGAACATGAAGATAAGCCTCCTTGAGATCTAAAGTTACCATCCAATGATCTTTGCCCAACAGAGGTAAAAGCTGCTGTAACGTCAACATTTTGAACTTGGGAATGTCCAGATAAGTGTTGAGGATAGATAAGTCCAAAATTGGTCTCCACGTGTTCCCTTTCTTTGGTACTAGGAACAGGCGGGAATAAAATCCTAGGCCCACTTCTGGCATAGGGAACGGCTGAATGGCCCCTATTTGGAGTAACAGAGAAATTTGCTTGTGAGCCTCTATTCTTTGTGGAGGAGGAACGTCTGGCATGCCTTTGAAAGGAGGCAAGGTATGGAAATAAAACCTGTAACCGTGGTGTATGATATCCAATACCCATCTGTCTTGGGTAATTAAACTCCAATTTTCTTTGAAAAGTGCCAACCTTCCTCCCAAAGGTGCTGCCAGACGAGAAGGCTCTGGCAGCTGAAAAGGTAGGTCATTGGGTCTGTTTACGAAAGGACTGACCCCTGCCCTCACCTGAAGACTGTGCAGGAGAACTCCCTGCTCTAGGCCTGAAAGAACCCTGAGCTCTGCCCCTACCACGTCTAGATCTACCCCTAGACTGGGAATCATAAGAAGGATACATCCACCCCTTAGTAGGCCAATTTCTACTAAACTTTGGAGGCTGAACCTGCAAAAAATCTTTAACAGTCTGCATAGACTTAGCCTAGTCTTCCATTTTCTTTAAAACTGCCTCAACAGGAGAACCAAACAACACATCAGATTGTAAAGGAGCATCTAAAATCCTTGTTTTAACATGGTCAGATAAATTCTGATCCCTCAGCCAGGCGTGCCTGCGAAGAACTGACCCAGTGGCAGCCACCCTAGACGAGGCCTGTACAGCATCAAAACCACATTGCAAAGAATGCTTACCCACCTGTACAGAAACATGTACTAAATCTTGCAACTCTTTACAATCAATACCTTCCGCCAGAGCATCAACCTTAGACTTCAATTGTGAAAGGAGATAGTTTTGGTATTTTAACATGTGAAACTGGCAATTCAAAGCCCTCATAGCTAGAGTGGAAGAAGTATAAACTTTCTTTCCCCATCTATCCAAAGCCTTGGCCTCTTTGTCTGAAGGAACCGGATTCTTGACAACAGAAGCCTTAACACCTTTAGGCCCCTGACTAACAGTTTCTGGGTCTGCCCTAGGACTCTTAAATAAGATACTGATGAGCTTCAGGCACCCTGTAATATCTATCAGGTTTAACAGGAGCAGGAGGCAAAGAATCAGGATTAAGAGAAGCCTCTGCAAAAACATCTTCCACCACATCTAAAACAGGAGGTATAGCCAAAGGCCTATGCTGGGGTAAAAACAAAAATTCCCTAAGCCTTTTCCTGGAATCAGAGAAGTCCTGACCTTCCCACTTAAAATGCTCCCTCATAGAATGAAGAGTTTCTGAAAAAGAAAAATCCTCAGGAGGAGAAGCAGAAGGAGTAGAATCATCCACATCAGAGTCAGAATAATGAGAATACTCCTGCAAGTCTTCAGCCGAAGACTCTAAAACATCCGAAGCCTGCTCAAAACTCCCTGGCTCAGGCTCCACCCTAGGTCTCTTATCAGGAGGGGGCAAAGAACCCCTAATCAAAGTAATCAAATCTTCTGCCATTTTAAGCATATGCTTCTTGGGCACAGTTCCAGAAGAACTAGGGGTGACACCAACTGAAGCTAAACCTGGCCTGCCTCTGGGAGAAGCCTTGGCAACAGAAGGAGAGAGCCTAACCACCCTAGGAAGGGAGGGGAGTAAAGTAACCTGAGAAGGCCCTTCAGCCTGACTTGCCTCCTGAGAGGCCACATCCTGCAATAACAAAGTCTCTCCCTGGGAACCCAAAGAAATTTCCGGTGGAACCACCGCTCCACCGACACCTCTAAAGAACCGCGTCCGTACAGACGGTTCTTCCAGCCTAGGCTTAACTGCTTTGTCCTTGCGCTTCTTCGAAGAAGCGGGCGTCGGAGCATCCGACGGCATTTTATAATTGCACCGCTTCCCAAAGACTAACCTGGCACAATCCAACCTTCTCTTTATAGTGCGTTTATTGAATCTAGCACAAGAGCGACAGCCAACAACGTCGTGCTCAGGCCCTAAACAAGGAATACACAAAGTATGATAATCTCTATGCGGTATCTGTTTCCCACAAGAAATGCAATTATTCACTTTTTCTGACATCCTGTAAACCACTGAGGCAAGAAAAAACTAAAATATTCCCCAACGGGGTACTTAGCCAACTTTGACTCGGTCTGAAACTTCGAAAATGAAAAATCTCAGAACGCCAACCGGCACTTGCAATGCTGCTTCTGCATCGGACCATGCGGCAAAAAAGACTGAGGATATGACGTCGGTCATGCGCATTTGTACCCTGACGTCCTGATGTCAGTCAAATGCGCCTTGACCGACGTCAGCCTTATACTTTGATATTCGGGCCGACCGAGGACAGCGGACTACCCAAGTGTAAGGACTGCAGCAATGTGAGATGAAGAACATCTATTTATTTTACATTTGTTGACCGGAATAGTCCGACTGGATATATGTCCATTTTCAGTAGAGGCCCGGGGAGAAAAGCTTCAAATACCAAAGAAGAGACGGTACATACATCGCTGAGTGATAAACTCAGGCAGACATGTTTAGAAAAATATAGACAAAGAATAGAGGCAGATATCAATATACACACTGGGCAGACTTGCATCTGATTGGCAAAGACGTATCAGAAAATGTGAGCATAGAAAGAATACAATCAGATCTCATAATTCACACTTAGACATTCAAATGCTATGAGGCATAGACACTTGGCTAAACAGCAGGTTGGGTAGCAAGACATGTATTAGTGAAGTTGTTAGTCAGGTTTAGAACAAGAGCACAGCCAATGAGATGCGAGGTATTTTTTGGGTTATCTTTTAAATAGGGGTAGTGAGGTTTCCTTTGTAATGGTAGTAGGGAGTAGATTCCAGATTTTACCAGCTGAGTTGGCAAAAATAGCATCGCCTGCAGAGTTGCTGGATTTTTGGATCAGTATCATTAGTTTATCAGCTGAGCGTAATGGCCTGGGGGCACTATGAGGGGTGAGAATACTTTTGACGGCAGGGGTGTTATCAGGTTGATGGAGTATTTTATGCGCTACTATAAGCTGGTCGAACTGTAGAAGGGTAGGATACTCTAGCTATCCCAGTGCTTTGATGTTCTGGCAATGGTGGGTCCTAAAAGCCATGCCAGTAGCGAATCTGGCTATATGACTGAGATCTTGCAATAGTTACCCTAGCTAGAGGGGTGAGGAAAAGTCTGGCTCTGTACAGGGCGCCAAGTTTTTTGTTGACGGACTTAATAGTATGATTGACACGTTTATCAAATTTAAGGCTGTTGTCTATTATTAATGCCTATAAGCTTTGTATGGTCATCAAGGGAGATAATGGTGTCACTGCTAGATTTGATGTTGAAGGAAGGAGGAGAAATTCTACGGTTAGGGGAGAAAAGTAGTAGCTTGGTTTTGTTAGGATTTAAAAGCAGGCAGCGATTAGCTAGCCATGTTTCTACCGTGCTGAAAGTGGTCTGGGTGAGGGTTAGAAGTTGTGTAGGAGAGGAGGCGGAGCATATTAGCACTGAGCCATCTGCATATTGGATGCATGTGGCTCCTGGGATGGTGGTGTGCAGATCATTGATAAAGACAGAGAAAAGAAGGGGATCTAGTATGGACCCTTGTGGGACACCTAGGGTTAGATGAAGTTGGGATCACAGCTTGCTCTGCCATAAGACAGCCTGCTGTCTACCGTTTAGGTAAGAGTGAAACCACTGTATTGCGTGTTGGTCTAAAACGATGGTTTGTAGAGTACTGAGCAGTAGCTGATGGTTGACCATATCAAAAGCTTTTGAGAGATCTAGGAAGAGTGCTGCAGATAGTTTGTTGTTGTTAGGAAGAAGATTGATGACATTAGAGAAAGACAGAAGAGCCATGGTGGTACTGTGGAATGGCCAAAAGCTGTGCTGAGAGTTGGCAAGCTTTCCGTTTTGAATAAGAAAGTTCATGATTTGTCTGTATATGCATCTTTCCATGATTTTAGCTAGTGGTGAAAGAATGGCTATAGGTCTAAAGTTAGATAATTCTGTGGAACTTCCTCCTTTATGGAGAAGTATAACGTGATATTTTCCATATTGCTGGGATGGATCCTTCTGAGATGGCTCAGCTTGATCAGAATAGAAATGGTAAGTGCTATGGCATCAGCTGTTTTTTGAAGATAATCAGCTGGGAGGTGGTCGGCAGCTAGTGTAGTAGGTTTTAGCTTTTTGAGTAAGGTCTGGATCAGGTTGGTAGGTAAGGTTTGAAAGGTAAAGGTGGGTTGTGTGCTGGGTGGATCAGGGCTAGATGTGTCAGAGCTGGTGTTTGTGTCCAATAGAGTGAGATGGATAGCTAGAGACTGGATAGTTTCAGTAAAGGAGTTGAAGCTGTTTGCAATTTCTACAGGGGATTTATCAAGGGCAGCTGATGGGGTAGGAGTGGCAGAACGGCCTGGGTGGAGAAGATTGTTAATACCAGCCCAGAACTTTTGCGGTTTTAACTGATATTTTTGTTGGAGGAGGGATGTAGTGATTTTTGTCTAGAATGAAAACAGAGGGCACCCACCTGTTGCAGCACCAGGTGGATATAGGACAAACTTTCTGTAGTACCCTGCTGTCCCTAAGAATGCCCTCACCTGCTTTTTGGTAACAAGTGTAGGCCATGCCTGAATGGCTTCCACTTTGGCAGGTTTTGAACTGATCTTACCACTCCTCACGCTACGTCCAGGGTAAGAGACCTTTGCCATACCCAACTGAAATTTGCTGGGCTTAATGGTCAACCCTGCCATCTGTAGTCTGCCCAGCACCTCCATGACATGCAGAAGGTGCTCTTGCCAGGAATGGCTGTAGATGGCAATAACATCTAGGTAAGCAAGGGCAAACTCTCCTGCTCCTGCCAGGATATGATCCACCAGCCTCTGGAAAGTTGCTGGGGCATTTTTCATCCCAAAGGGTATCTTTGTGAACTCTCACAAGCCAAAGGGAGTCACAAAAGCTGACCTCTCTCTAGCACTGGGAGTCAAGGGCACCTGCCAGTAACCCTTGGTAAGATCAATGGTGCTAAGATACTTAGCCCCAGCCAGCTACTCTAGGGCCTCATCTGTCCTAGGCATGGGGTAAGTATCTGATTCTGTGAGACTATATAATTTCCTGTAGTCCACACAGAACCTGGTGCTGCCATCCTTCTTTGGCACCAGCACCCCTGGGGAAGCCCAGGGACTGTTGGACTCTTGAATTACCCCTATCTCTAACATCTCCTGTATCTCCTCCCTCAGAGTCTGTTTGACTCTCTCAGGCAGCCTGTAAGGGGCCTGCCTAATAGGCCTTTGGGTCCTGTATCCACCTGGTCCTGCAACAGGTGGGTGCCCTCTGGTTTCCCAGTGAACATGCTTCCAAACTCATGTAACACTGCTCGGATTTCTCGAACCTGGGTAGGAGATCGCTCCTGGGAAATTGCCACCCCTTTCACTGAGGTGCCAGTCCGAGCTTCACTGAGGAGATCAGTCATCAGATCTCCCTCAGACGACTCCTGCAATCCACTGCAAATACTCAGCACAAGGGCCTCCCTATCATGGTAAGGTTTCATCATGTTAACATGGTACAATTTGTGCCCTTGCCTCCTGCCTAGCAGTTTTACCATGCAGTTAAGATGACTTACCTTTCTTACCACCTTGTTGGGTCCCTCCCAAGCTGCTTGCAGCTTGTTGCCAGACAGGAATGAGACCATTACCTGATGCCCTACACCATACTCTCTAGCTCGAGCATTCCTGTCATACCAGGGCTTTTTCTATGTTTGGCTTCTGCCAGGTTCTCCTGGGCCAAGCCCATGAGTTCCGGAGCCTTGTCCTGAGGTTTAGGACATATGCCACAACAGACTCTTTGTGAGAGTCACACACACCTTCCCACTCATCTCGAATTAAATCTAGAGGTCCTCTCATCCTATGTCCATACAGCAATTCAAAGGGTGTAAAACCTGTGGATTCCTGGGGAACCTCCCTGTAAGCAAACAACAGATGGGTCAAATATTTGTCTCACTCCCTCAAACTGGTCTGCAAATGCCCGTAGCATGGATTTGATTGTAGAGTTTAAGCTCTCAACAAGACCATTAGTCTGGGGATGGTAGGGGGTGGTCTTCAGGTGCTTCACCCCATAGTACTTCCACAGACACGCCAGCAGGTCTAACATAAAATTGGCACCTCTGTCAGTCAGTATTTCTTTTGGGAACCTATCCTGTTGAAAATCTCTTAACAATGCATTTGCCACCTTTTCTGCCTCAATGGAGGTCAAAGTCATTGCCTCAGGGTATCTTATAGCATAATCTACTACCACTAGGATATACTTTTTCCCGGTGGAACTTGGGGTACTCAGAGGCCCCACAATATCCATAGCTACCCTCTGAAATAGCTCCTCATATCGCAGGCAAAGGCATCAAAGGAGCTCTCACCTTGTCTCCTGCCTTGCCCTACCTTTTGGCACTGCTCAAAGGTCCTGGAGTACCCTGTTACATCTCTGGAAATTTCATGCCAATAGAAGTTTTGTTTTGCGCCCATAGGACCTGCAAAGGGAATATCATGGGTTATGGTTAGAAGCACCAGATGGTAGGCTCTAGGCACTACCAACTGCTGTATTCTCTCACCTTCTAGCCCTCCCTCAGGGGTCCACTCGCTATACAGTAACCCTTTGTCCCAGTATACAAATTCCCCCCTCCCTTGAGAATCAGGTGCCTCACTAGCTACCTGCCTCAGGCCTTGCAATGTAAGGTCTGAGAGCTGAGCCTGTCTCGACTCCCTCTTTGTAATCCTTTCCAGCTCTCCTTCTACAGGAAGTCTGGCATCCACTGACGGTGGTGCTTCACTGTCAGCCTGGGTACTACTACTCACCTCTACCTTTGCAGTCACTCTGTCCAAGGAAACATCAGTACCCACAAGCAGCTGTGGCTCACCTTCAGTCCCACTGATACAGAGTAGCTCCCTCCCTGAAATAATCACCTCACCAGTCCTGGCTGCAAGTATACAGTCTGTTTGGATCTCCCCCAGGCTACCAGACCCACATGCTTGTCTCGAAGCCTGACTGGGAGTACCTGCATAAACACATGGTACTGCCTCATCAAAATCCTTCCCTATCAGGACATCGGCAGAATGGTAGTTTGGTACCACTGCTGTCTCGAGACAACCTACTACTGGCATTTTGTCTTTCCCACTTACTGGCTTTTTCACCTTTTGTTCCCCACCTTGCCTCCGTGGACATCTGTATGCCACATGATCCCACTGGTTGCATTCAAAACATTTAAGCCTAGTGGCTTCCCCTACTACTGATAGATTCTGTGGGGCAGTCTGGGCTGCCCACTATGGGTTCCTTTAGACCCATGAGCAGTACTGGGGGTCCCTTTCCTGTGCAGGGATGCCCTGCCTGCTAGGTATAGGTCTCCCTTCTCCCCCAACTCATCTGAAGTAGCACATTGTCTATCAGCTAACCAGATCCTCATGTCCTCAGGCAAAGTGTTAAGGGCTTGTTCCCTCACCAAAATGTCTGCCAGCCCTTCAAAAGTGGTGACCTGACATCCACTCACCCACCTATGAAAATAAGTGCTCAGTTCAGCAACATATTCTCACACACTTTCTTCTGCCGTGTGTCTATTCTCACAAAACCTTTTCCTGCAAGTTTCAGTTGTTAGCTTAAAAAATTCTAACAGACAATTCTTAGCAGTATAATTTCAGAAATCGTCTTGACAGTTTGGAAAGTACATTTACAGCTTTACCATGGAGTTAGGAGGTCAGGAACCGTACCCAGAGCATTTGGTCAACATCATACTGTTTACATACCCTTTCAAACCTATGAATGAAACTGTCAAAATTATCCCCTTCTGTAAACTGTGGATGAAATTTGCTGACCTTTTGCACTTTTGGAGTCCAGTTACTCCCTTTCCCATTGCCTCCATGACTCTGTTGACGAGTCAGCATCTCCTTTTCGTGCTGCTTCTGCCTTTTCTTCTCCTCAGCTTCCAAGCATAGCAGTTTTTCATTTTCCTCAGCCTGCAGATGTCTCGGCCTCTCTCCTGCTTCTGTTTCCAAACGCCTGGCCTCCAACTCAAGTCTCTTTAGCTCCAGATGGATTTTTAAGTTCTCTGCAGAAAGGCTGAGCTGTCCATTCTCCAAGTGTTGTACATCTCCACAGTCAGTACGATCGTCCTCCTGAGTGCTATTTTCTGATGTAGCTGTGACCAAAGCTACAATCATGTCTGCCTTAGTCAGGTTTCCATGCACGGTTTCCATGCACCAGTCCCTTAGTCTGGCACATCTCAGCTAAATGGCTCCTTGTCAGCTTGCCATACTCCTCTGCTGACATGCTTGCCAGCTCTCCCTGACTAACTAAGCTAACAAAAGAAATAAAACAATCGTGATCTAAACTCTGAATATTTACTGCGTGGCTGATTTAGAGCACAAAAACACCCTCAGTGATCAGTGTAAACAATCTACAGGAATTCACTATCCACACCACTAGAAGCCAATTGCCAACCAATAAATTTGTGGTGTGGATATCCCACCACTGCCAACCAATTTATATGTGACGCCTGTGCACTGGCCCAGTAATCAAGGAGCCTCAATCCTCACCACTAGCACCAGTGAGGGGCGTCCAGATTGGGAGGATAACAAATACACATACAGTAAAGTAAAATTTCCCTTAAAAGCACACAGAGATCACAGTCAGTCTGGAGCTGGCCTCTCTCTTTCACTCCAGCTCCCCAATAAGACACCCAATGGTACAGCTATAGAGCACAGATCTCAGCCGAGTAGTCAAGCCAAAACCTCCAGTGCCCTCTCTGTCCAACCAGTGCTTCGTGTCCCTGCCCAAGTAGCTGGACGCATACACACTTTGAGATTTGGCTTGTATACAAACACACAGACATTCTTGGGGAAGGCTGGCACAGGTTCTTCCAGCTATGCCCCCCTCCTGCCAGGCTACAAGGTAGCAATCACTGCCACTAACTACTCTTAGCTACTAAAAAGGTCCTTACCAAAGGGTGTCCAATTATACTGTGCATTATTATCCAAATAGTAAGTGGACGAACAGCAAGACTTACTGGAGTGGCTTTGTACTTCTTCTTTCAGCTTTTCCCGGTTAGGGGTCGCCACAGCAGATCACCTGTCCGCTCATGATTGGCAGTGGAGTTTTATGGTGGCAAGTTGCCAGCCCGGCACCCAACTTTCCACAGAAGGCACACACATGCACACACTCGCACCTAGGGCAAATTTAGAGTGTCCAATCCACTTACAGCATGACTTTGGGATGTGGGAGGAAACCAGAGCACCCGGAGGAAACCCACGTGACCACAGGGAGGACATGCAGACTCCACACAGAAGGCACACCAGCCGAGGATCAAACCGGAGAACCTCTTGCTGTGAGGCGGCAACGTTAACTGCTGCACCACCATGGCCGCCAATCAGAGTGGCTTTGTACAGTATCACCAAATACATGCAAGTACTCTAGAGCTTAAATTATCTCTACACAAAACAGCCACAGTTGAAAGGTTCAAAATATTCAATAATAAACAATAAAAACAGAAGACAAATCTTCTCAATTCAACACAGTGCTAGTCAAGAGTTCAAAAATCACAGGAAAATGCTTAAAATAATACTGCAGAATAGTCTGACATAAAATACAGAAAACAGACTAAATATGACTAAATTCCTATCTAACTCTAAGAGCAATCACAGTTGTAAATAAACTTACATATAGAGCAAAGGCAGAGTACCGGTGAGTGATATTCTTCAGACAAAATCCAAAATGCTCTAATTCCCTCTCTCTGAGAAAGTCTCAAAAATAATACATCACAGATGACTCATTTTAAATTACATCACTCTTTTCTGGTTCCCAGGCCAACAGAAATCCAGAGTTTTAACATTTCTTTGATCTTCCACCTGGCCAGGAAACCACGGCAATAAAAGACACTATATATGCAAAATCTAGCAGTTAACTCTGGTCTCAAAACAATAGAATGACTTCCTCAGTCCAGACACTATGTCTCCGAGCTTTGAGATCAAACATCACACAAAGCCTGACCCACCAGTCCTCCTCCAGCAGAGTGCACTGTGGCCACATTCCTGAAGCTCAACATTTAACACAGTTTCCTACATTTAAGAGGACAAGCCTGTGGATTACACCTACAGCCAACAATGACATAGAATCATCTACAAAACTCCATCCAGCTAGGTTGGCAGGCCCGCATATCTTCACACCAGATCTGAAACATCTGTGGAAACCTTCTGACTGGAAGAAAGAATAAGGAAGGGCACTCCTGCATTGAGAGACATCTGGTTGATCCACCAAAGAAATTCCTTCTTTATGAAGGGCAAAAGATAAATTGGGAAGTTCAAAGGGTGGCAATGCTGAGGTCACATGAATTTTAGCTACCAATGAACTTTGTGTGTAGTCTGGCAAAAAGGTACAGTTTTTATGCATGAAGCCATATACCCTAGGTGTCCCTGTATTTATCTTATTGACTCAATTTTACAGGTAGGAAGGACTGGAAAAAAGCAGTTAGAAATTGTATCTTGTCTTGTAGAAGAAAAGCCATCATGGAAACAATGCTGAGATGGTACCATAGAAAGGTCAGACTACGATATAGCAGAAGCAGCAGCAGCTTGAAGAGGAAGATAATCTACACATACCTAGATATGAATACCCTGATGCCTGCAAAAGGCTATGACTGGGTACAGATATTTTGTGAATACCCTTGGGGCTACAGAAATACTAAAGGGTAAAGCCAAAAACTGAAAGTTAGATTGCAAGACACAAAAACGTAAGTACTTTCTATATGCAGGGAATATAAAGATAAAGGTATTTGAGGGCCCATAGTAGCCAAAAAAGGCTTGTGGAAGAATCATGGGGTGCAAAGTTTTAAGAGACAGCATTTTAAATTTTGGCAACCTTAGGAAGATGTTGAGGACTGACAGATGCAGAAGAGGCCTCCATATGCCTTCCTTTCTCAGAACCAAGAAAAGTATCGACTAAAATCCTTTTACTTGTTAACTGGATAGGACTTTTTTCTATAGTCCCGTGTTGAAACAACTACTTTAGAATTAGCCATATAGGGTGTTGAGGTACTTGGGGAATATCTAAATGAGCTGGAGGAGAAAGCCAGGTTAGTTAGTATTCTCTCTCTCTCTACCTGTGAAGCTGAGCACACACTGATCTGAAGTTGTCAGTCTTCACAAAGGGAGGGAATGAGTTAACTTGTTTGATAGAGAGAGGGGATAACCCAAGGTTGGGAGGAGAGGGGAACTGGGGGAAAAGAAGATAATAGTCACAAACTGGTAGATTTGTCTGGGAAGGAATCTTTGGTTCCTCTGAAGTCTGACTTAGACTTTTCCTGGAACTAAAAACTTTTAACTACCTTTTTACTGTTGCTTCTGTTCTATACAATTAAAAAGGAGTCCGCCGTGGAAGGGTAATTCCACTGGAGCTTAGGTGCAAGAAGAAAATCAGTTTTAAGTCTTGCCATATCTTACCTCTCTCTTGCAGACTTTTAAAGATTACGGCAGCAGCAGATCTAAGGGCAGTCTCCTTATCCGGGGGTGTGTGTGTGTGTGTGTGTGTGTGTGTGTGTGTGTGTGTGTGTGTGTGTGTGTGTGTGTGTGTGTGTGTGTGTGCGTGTGCATCTAATAACTTGCTTTTGACATCTTTAGGCAAAGACTGGCATCTCAGTCAAGAGTACCCTCTTGCGACATACCCTACAAATGCAGCCTCTGAAGATGCATCAGTCACATCATAACTACATTTGATGGAAAGTCTTGCTACTTGGATAGATGAAGTAAGCAAAGATAATGACGTTTTATCATTACATTCGGATATGTCAATAAGGACTTTATTCAGGTCTCCCATAAGAGTCAAAAGGTACTTAAACCTAGGGTTTTGTGGCCAAGAAAGAAACAGTAGCAGATGTGTACATTCTTTCGATACCTACCCATAGTCTTACTATACTTATCAATGGGCAGGGCATTAACAGATGCAAGCTTGGTGGGTTTTTCCCAATCCACAGAAATCACTGTTATGTCTGTGGGTGGGTTTGTCCCAATCCACAGAAATCACTGTTACGTCTGTGGAAGGATTTTTATAAAGGAATTTGTGCGTGTCTAGAACTTTGTAAAACCTGTCTGGTTTCGTAGGTGCTGGGGGTTGAGACTGGTGGTTTGAAGCAGTGGCAAAAATATCCTGCAAGTCTTCTAAGACTGATGGAAGGAGAGAAGGTTGGGAGATTCCCATATATAAACAGACTGCAGTACTTTTTATGCATGTCAGAGACCTGCTTACCTTCAAACTGCAAGTGCTACATCATTTTTAGCACACTGTCCCTGAAGTAAAGTTCCTTCAAAGAGGACTCTGGTGACACAGTATCATTACCTTCTGATACAAAACGAACAAACAAAAAAGAATCATACAGGAATTACCCAAGAAATCTACAGTAGATATAAAAAGTGTACACACCCCTGTTAAAATGCCAGGTTTTTGTGATATAAAAAAATGAGACTACAATAAATAATTTCAAAACTTTTCCTACCTTTAATGTGACCTATAACCTGTACAATTCAATTGAAAAACAAACAAATCTATTAGGGGAAAAATATTAAAAATAAAAAAAGTACAATATACTGGTTGCATAAGTGTGCACACCCTTAAACTAATACTTTGTTGAAGCACCTTTTGATTTAAGTACAGCATTCAGTCTTCTTGGGTACACACCTGGCATCATTAAAGAGACTCTGATTAAGCCCAAGTAAAGTTCAGCTATCCTAGTAGGATTTTCCTGATATTTACTCAGTTGCCTGCTACAGCAAAAGCCATGGTTCGGAGAGAGCATACAAAGCATCAAAGGGATCTCATTGTTGAAAGGTATTAGGAGCAGGGTGCATAAAAAACTTCTACAGCATTGGATATACCATGGAATACAGTGAAGGCAGTCATCAAAAAGTGGACAACAGTGATATTGCAAAGAACTGGACGTCCCTCCAAAACTGATGAAGAGAGAAGATGAAAACTGGTCAGGGAGGCTGTCAAGAGACATATAGCAACACCAAGAGCTGCTGGAATTTCTGGCAAGTACTGGTTGTGCACTACATGTGACAACAGTCTCCCGTATTCCCCTTCTCCATATGTCTGGACTATGGAGTAGGGTTGCAAGACGGAAGCCTTTTCATGCAACGTAAGACATCCAGGCCCGGCTAAAATATGTAAAACAATACATCAAGTCTCCCAAAAGCATGTGGGAAAATGTGTTACATTCTGATGAGACTTAAGGTTGAACTTTTTGGCCACAATTCCAAAATGAACATTTGGTGCAAAAAGAACACTTTGCATCACCAAAAGAACACCATCCCCACAGTAAAGCATGGTGGTGGCAGTACCATGCTTTGGGGTTGCTTTTACTCAGCTGGAACTGGGGCTTTAGTCAAGGTGGAGGGAATTATGAACAGTTCCAAATACCAGTCGCTTTTGGTCCAAAACTTTCAGATGTCTGCTAGAAAGCTGAAGATGAAGAGGAATTTCACCTTTCAACATGATAATGATACCAAGCATACAGCCAAATCAACAAAAGAAAGACTACTTCAGAAGAAAATTGAAGTTTTGGAATGGCTCAGCCAGAGCCCAGACCTAAATCCAATAGAACATCTGTGAAGTGACCTGAAGAGGACTGTGTACAAGAGATGACTTTGCAATCTGACAGATTTGGAGTGCTTTTGCAAGGAAGAGTGGGCAAATATTGCCAAGTCAAGATGTGCCATGCTGATAGACTGCTACCCAGGAAGACTGAATGCTGTAATTAAATCAAAAGTTGCTTCAACAAAGTAGCTTCAACAAAGTATTAGTTTAAGGGTGTGCACACACGACAAAGTATTAGTTTAAAGGTGTGCACACTTATACAACCAGCGTGTTGTACATTTTTTTTATAATCTTTCCCCTAACAGATTTGTTTTTCAATTGACCTGTACAGGTCATAGGTCACATTAAAGGTGGGAAAAGTTTTGAAATGATTTACTGTGGTCGCATTAAAAACCTGGCATTTTAACAGTGGTATGTACACTTTTTATATCCAATGTACCTCAGATTATGTATCTTCCTCTTCAGAGTATACATCTCTTATCTCACTTGAAAGTGGAGGAAGTGACAGAAGATGGGGAAACTTTTAGGAGACATTAGGGACATAATAGCCTTAAAAAGCCCCTGGGAGATATCAAACGATTCCTTCTGAGGTGCTAGTAACAGAAGGAGAATGAAAGGCAGGATACTTTGTCTGATGCTACTTTTTTCTTATGAACGTCATCATGAACATAATGAGGAGGATCTGATTCCTGAAAAATCTCAATCAGAGTAGATGGTATTACTTCTTGGACCAAAATTTCAGAAATCACCTCAGACCTCTCCGATTTAATGAGCTCGGGTTCACGTTTGCTGCCAAACCACACATTTGATTGGTTAAACAGGATATTCCAAGTGGCTGAGCATTACTGGCCTGCAGAGTCGAGGCGGAGGAAGCAGCGGACAATACCAGGTGGTATGAGGGCTCAAAAAGTGCCACAGCAAAAATATCTCAGTCTGACTGAACAGCAGCAGCTTTGGCTTCAACTTTTTAAGCTTTTTTGTCTATGAGGGACATCCAAATGGGAAAATTCAAAGGCCAGTCTACCTCCCGCAAGCTTTTTAAGTCTCTATTTTTCAAGAAAAATTTTGAGAGAAGATAAATGACTCCTCAACATTTTGAGCACAAAGGACTGAGAAACAGAGCACTCTGTTCTGCTTAGGATCGAGTCATAACTATAAAAACATTTAGTGTGACTACTTGTACATGGTGTCTGCCTCCCACAGTCACATTCACCACTCCTAGTAGAACAGAATGTTATATGGAAGTTATGCACTTGCCATAACTGTGGATCCTTTCATCCATGTCCAGCTGATACAACTTATGGGTCCTTGAGATGCTTGTTGGATCTGGCTCCGCAACATTAGTGCTCAAGCCTCAACCCCCTTTTAAAAAATGTCTTTCCATCAACTTCTACATACACACAAATATTTTCAGCAATGGAAATAATGCTTCTGTTTATTTACTTAACATCTGTTTACCAAGATAGTTTGACTCTGTTATTTGCCCATTTTCAGCGTAGGCCAGGGGAGAAAAGCTCCACAGAAAAAAAATCCAAACAGTACAGTACATTAGAAGCATAACAATAAATTCAATAAAGAAAACAGAAGTCAACAATACAAAACAGAATAAACTTCAATACATTGTATACAATACACTGTTGTGTGTTTTTAAAATTAACACACAAATGTGTTGACCTGGATATATTCATTTATACACCAAGATATTTAGAAACAGAATTAATGCTGTCACTTTTTGCACAGTGCGGTCGAGTGAGTTTTAAAGACATGCAGGAAGGTGCGTGTGTGTATGTGTGTGCCTTCAGTGATGGTTTGGCCCTGGGCTGGCAACTTGAAGTCATAAAAACTCCACTGCCTATCAATCTGTGGACCTGTGATCTGCTGTGGCAAACCCCTAGCCAGGAAAAGCCGAACGACATTGTTGACTTTTGCAGGAATAACTTGCAGGGGATGAGGAGTTAGCAGACAGCAGAGAAAAAAGCTGATGGAGTTCTCTGTAGAGGGGGAGGAGGGAGACGTTATGCAGAAATCAATACAAGGAGGATGAGGTAGGGAAGGTGGAAGAGGATTGGCAGGGGTGTGTATAAAAGGAAAAGTTAGATGGAAATGGCTAGAGTAGAGGAAGTGAAGGTTGACAAGTGATTGTTGGAAGTACTTATGTTTAGCCGGGGGGGGGGGGTGTTCATGTGCAGTGACAGTTGTTGGTTAGAGGTTCTAGCCTGCCAGTGAACCAAAACAGTCACTCCCATAGTAAATGTCCAATATGTTCTTAAAAATATTTAAACTTAAAGCTTGCTTTAATATAATTTAGTAATCTAGTTCATGCATAAGCTACTCTTTCAGACAATTAACTGGTACATCTCGCATTCTTATGCAATCTTCTACATAGGTTATCTGAGATTTCTTGTGTTTTTTGATAACCCCAAATATTCCTAGAGGTACATGTCCAAAATGCCCTATACATCTGCCTAAGATCTCCTTTTAAATATCTATATGACAGACTGTACAAGCTGAGATATTTTAGTCTTTCACAGTAACTTAAAATTTCACATCCATGGATGTTCTTGCTATACTTATTCTGTACTCTTTCCAATTTACTCATGCTTGCTCTTTTATAAAGTTTCCATATTGTAAATCCAAACTTTAGTTTGGGTCTAATGCACCTTGAAAACTACGATTTCATAACTTCTGATTTCCTAGGCTTTGTAAATCTTTTTATACAGCCTGTAGTTTTATAGCTTTCATTAATCAATTGGTTAAAAGGATTAGAAAAACTCAAAGCTGGACCTACCCATGCACCCAAGTCCTTAAACAAATCTACAGTTTCAATCACTGTGTGCAGTATAAAATATTCCTCTTCAATCTAAGTCTCGTAAATCTCATATACTTAGTTTTTGATGCGTTGTTCAGCATATTATTATCCTGTGCCCAAACTGTCAGTTTTTTCAAGTGCTTTTTCAAGTATGCCCAACATGTAAAACACAATCAGTTCACCTGTTATCAAGTTATCTGCATACAGTGTGTGGAACACCTCCAATGAAAAAGAAAGATATGAAAGATGCAATCTAAATAAGGATGGGCCCTGTGGGACAACCTGACTGTAACCTAGAATTTCACCTGTCCAATTACTGCATGATACTTGCATGTCAAGTTATAAAGCCATGCAGCTATCCATCTTAAAGATTATACTAATACCTAGCTCTATTTTACTGGTCAGTGTTTTGTCTATGACCCTTATCAAACGCTGAAGTAAAGTCTATATGCAATTACATCACAACACAATTTTTAAACTGGAGTTCTGTACTATATTGTTACAGAACATCATGTTACATGTGGTTATAAATCAATTTTCAACATGTGCATGCTGATGCGTGGTTTCAAGTCCACACCTTTCTAGTTCTGACAATAACTTATCCAAAATACCCTTTCTCCATTACCTTTCAACAAAAGAAAAGTACATATACAGAACTGTATGACTCTAGGCTTGTCCTGTTCCCATTTGCCCTACAGACAGGTTTAACAAGTGGATATCTCCAGTCTTGAGGAATCTCCTCATACTTAAATGATGCACTGTACAACAGGTTATACTGCTACTGTAATGTTTCAGGTCATTATTACTGATTCCAACCCCTCCCTCTGCTTTGTTTGGGTCCAGTTTGCACACCTCTTTTTCATAGGTTCACAGGTAAGTACTAGGCTAGCTGCCCTCTCAGGCCATTTTAAGTCTAGTCAGTTTCCCTTTTTGGGCTCAAAACTATCCTATTTGGTTACAGACTGACCTTACCCATCTCACGGTCGATAATTATATATTGCTTCTATTTTTTTTTTTGTTTTACTCAAATGATTTTTATTTTGATGAAATAGCACAATAATTTAATAAATTCATAACATTCAATAACTATTTAGAGTATTTACATTCAGCCTGAGAAAAAGGATTCAGATAAAAACATTTGTAGATAAATATGTTAACATACAAACTATGATAGTTAGGAAGAGTTTGGTTGCATGTGTAAGGGTATCAATCAAATTCAAAACTTTCCTCCAATTAACCAATAGTTTAGGAAAAAGTTCTTAACTTTATTTTCTCCATTAGTACGCATTTATTCAGTGATGATAGGAATTCCTCCATTGTGGGTGGCTACATTAGAGTTTCATCTTCTAGTTATACATTTTCCTGAGCTTGGGCCGGCTAAGATCTAGCTGTATTCAACTGGACGTATAAGAGAATCTAAGTACCTTTTATCTGCACTTTTTTCAAATAATACATAATTTTAATTGATTTATTTGTGTTGCATTGAATATTAACTGAACTGGAAGTTTTGACACTGTTTTTTCAGTTAGTTCCTCAGCCACCCTCCCTGGTTTTGTTTTGGTGTTAATCTTGGTGGCTTTGAAACTGCCTGCCCCTCTTGTAAATTTGTGTTTGGATACTCTTTCTGGGCCCATCTCATTTGCTCACTCAACTGAGTGCAGTGAGATCGTATTCTGATTTCAGGCACTCCTACTGTGTACAAAGAGAGCATCTGGGAAAGAAAAAAAAATTAAGCTCGATTCCTGCCTTTCCTGTAAGTGATCTAGACTGTTTGTAGGCTTCTGAGCCCCCATGCCTTTCTGAGTTGGAGGCAAGCCTTCTAGCTTAATTTTGTTTCTTAGAACTAGACAGTTTTCTAGTTTCAGCACTCACATCCGTTTCTTTGAACTCAGCACTTGTAAGCACTAAATAACCTGCAAATTACTACAGCACTCAACTTTCCTCACTTGTCTAGAGGAAAGCAGTTTTTAGTACTTAATAAATAAGCACCTATCCGGGCATGTCTAAGCGTCAGCTCCCAGTGACTTCTCCTGTCTACCTGATGAATCTGGGCATCTTGGGGCAATGCAGCAATTGCCTCATGTACACAGACAACCCTCTCCTCCTACCATCCAACACTACAACCTGTGAGAGATGCACTTATATAGCCAAACTGGAAGCAAAGCTCTCTTCACTCAAGACTGGACTAGACAGTCAAGGGGAGAAGGTAAACACTTGCACCACACCACACATCACATAGTCCCTCAAAACCTACACCACCAAAACACACACACAAACACAAAACACACACCTACATTCGCAGAGGCTCTCAATAAAAACTTGCCCAAACATCAGGGACCTCCAAAGCAAAACGCAAGCAAACTCCACCCCCCAACACAACCCAAATGACAAATAGCCCAAAAAACTCACTGTGCCACTCAACCACAGCCATAAGGCATAACAACGTACCCAGCACTCTAGTCATAGTCAACTCTATAGTCAGGCACACTGATGTTCCACTCACCAGGCTAATCAAGGAGAAAGTTACTGTCAGCTGCCCGTCAGGTGCCAGGATCCGCCACATAACACACCCACTCAGGTCACTCCACAAGTACAAATATGACACTGTCATTGTCCATGCTGGTGTGAATAACCTGAGACGTACCTCCCTGGACTACATGAAAAGAGACATGGAGGAGCTCTCCGATCTTGTAGCCCAGGCAGGTATGACGCTAGCCCCAAGTAACATCCTGCCATCACCCAGCATAATACCACAGTACAAGGACAAAATGATTGACTTCAACAATTGGCTAAGCTTCTGGTGTCACTCAAAGGGGATCCAGTATTTGTCTACCTGGGATGGCATGATCGACAGACCACGATGCTTTGCCAGAGATGGCTTGCACCTGTCGCCCTTGGGATTCCGGATACTGCCAAAGGCTCTTGCCACCCCTATAGTGCCTTTTTTAGGCAAGGTTCAAATGACAAATTGACCACTGTTATCAGGTAAAATCAAGCAAAATCTGAGGGTAATGCTACTCAGTGCTAGAAGTCTAAACCTCAAAATGCACTCACTCGAGGCGCTCTTTAAAATGGAGAATATCGACATCTGTGCAGTGACAAAGACCTGGTTCAAAGCTCCAGAGAGCACCCCTGCATTACCAGGCTATAATTCATACCACACCTTTCCAGCCACCTAACCCGGAACGAAGCACTAAAGGTGGAGGTGTGTCCATATTCACTAAGGATATCCACACCTCCAGGCTAGTTGCACAGCATAATGCATCCGAGATTATCCAAGTGCAACTAACTCTGGGCAAGACTGCAATCCAAATTGTAGCTTGCTACAGACCTCCCACCATGCCCCAGGATTCCCACTCCTCATTTCTTGATACACTGATAAGTATCAAGGGAAAAACCCAACACCCTAATAATGGGCAATTTCAACTACCCCACCATTAACTGGGAAAACTACTCATGTACCAACTCTTTTGCTCAACGTTTTCTGGAATTCATAAATTCCAACGCCTTGGATCAACTTATTCACACCCCCACCAGGGGCAGCAAGATCCTAGACCTAGTCATTACCAACATGAGCAACCGGTGTTCCACACCAGAGGTCAATTTCTCGTTGATCAGATCCGACCACAAGCTAATCACCCTAGACATCCACATCCCGCCCCACCCCCAATTAGGGAAACCACCATAAAAAAACTTCTCCAAAGCCAACTTCACACTTCTTAAGACAGAAGTGGCAAACTTCATGACACCCATGCAGACGGACAATAGAGGTACGACTGCTGAATCCTACACAAATGCACTTTACAAGCACTTACCACGAGTGCATGGATCATGCTATCCCTAACGGAACCAAGATGCTATCCTCCAAAAAAAGGAAGCCAATCTGGTGGTCCTCTGCCATAAACAAACTCTACAACAGAAGAAAGAAACTGTTGCAACAAAGAGTAAAATCCCATGACTGGAGGAACTCCCTGGTCAACCTCAGTAAGAAGCTGAGATCCCTCATAAAATCCTCCAAGGCTAGTTACGAAAACAAAATTGCCACCGACTCTAAAGACAACCACAAAGCATTCTATAGCTACGTCAAGAATTTAAATGGCAACACTCAGATCTGCTCTTAGTTACAGCACAATGGCACTAAATATACAGAACCAACCTAATTGCCAACATCCTGGCACTTAGGTTCATTGCTAACTTTACCCCCCCCTCACCCCCTAGAGGGCCCATCTCTATACCGGAAGAATGCAAAGTTCCTGTAATCACGGCTGCACATGTAAAAAACACATTCACCAAAGCCAAGAACACAGCATCCATGGGACCTGACAATATCCCAGGCTGCGTTCTACACAAACTACAGAATGAACTGGCACCCTACCCAAGTACATATTCAATCATAGTCTCACCTCAGGCTTTGTGCCCACTGAATGGCGCACTGCGACGGTTATCCCACTCTACAAAGGGGAAGCCACAATGGACCCCAGGAACTACCGCCCCATTAACCGGACGAGCCTGGTCTGCAAGGCCATGGAACGTATCATCATGGAACTCATAAACAAAGGCATTGGTAATCTCCAAACTCTGGACCCTACCCAGTTTGGGTTTGTAAAAGGCAGATCATGTCTCCTAAACCTAACTGACTTCTTTGAAGCAGTCAACAAAGCCACAGATGAGGGTAAGCTGGTTCACACAGCTTATCTAGATCTCGCCAAGGCTTTCAACACCATCCCCCACTCTGGAATTATAGATAAGCTCACTAAACTAGGTATAAATCCCTATGTCACAAGATGGGTTGCCAACTGGCTCACAGACAGAACCTACACTGTGAAAGCAGCAGATTCCAAACCCGACTTCAGACAAGTGGAGTACCACAGGGTTCAGTCCTGTGTCCTCTCCTGTTTGGTATCTGCTTCTCTGAAGTACAGGCTAACACAGAAGGTCTTTGGCTAACAAAGTTTGCAGACGACTGCAAACTAGGAGCCATAATCGAAACTCCTAATGATGTGGACATACTACAAAAGGGCCGCACTGAGACAGATGCCTGGTGTCAAAGCCATGGCCTGAAGCTCAATGCCAAAAAGTGTACTGTCATCCCCTTTGGTAAAAACTCTGTACCCATGAACTACCACATAAGTGATAGTCTACTTAATGTCGAAAGTATGATAAGAGACCTTGGGACACAGGTGGATGGTAATCTCTCCTTTGATAATCACATCGCCACAGTGGTCAGGAAATCCTTCTACGTGGCCCACCTCATCACAAAAGGTTTCTCATCCAGAAAAAAAAAGAGGTCATTGTTCCCCTCTACTTATCACTCATTAGACCCATTATAGAGTACAACGCCCCTTTTGGTATGTACCTCACAAGACATCTACAACTGGAAAGGCCACAGAAATACCTCACAAAGAGGATTACTGGCTTCAAACAGATGTCCTACGCAGACCGACCCAAAAAACTCCAGCTTTACTCCGTCACATATCGCCTACTCAGAGGCGATCTCTGCCTAACATACAAAGCTATATCAAACCCAGAGCTGTTGGACATGCTCCACTTAAAGAAATCCCAATCCCTCCGAGCTACACACTCTAGGGACCTAAACCTTGTCACCACAATGAACAGAACATGCTGGAGGGATAGATTCCTGTTCCAGAAACTTCCCATACTCTGGCACAGACTACCTATCTGTCAAACAGAGCTCCTCATTAGCACTCTTCAAGAAAAATCTTGATGACTGGATGGGAAATAGGAAATTCACCCCAGGGATCACTTCTGTGGCTCTGCTCGACAGGGGCACAGGAAAATAATTTTCTTGGGTGGCAAAAGCCAGGGTACCTTTTTGGCTAGGCTTATATAGGCCCTAGGGCTAATAGCCTAGTACCTACCTATGAACCTATTGCTAACATTGTCCACAACAAATACAGGTCATCTTTCTTCATATTATTACTATTAACAACATTCACTAAAATTAAAGACTTTGTCAGAACAAATATATCAGTATAGATAGCTTGAAGAAATGTGTTAATCTTATTAGTACAGTCATAAAAAATATGAGACCAGTCAGCATTAGTGGACAGATGACATCTCCAACATAACTTGCTATTTTTGAAGGGTTGATTTTTGAAAGTTTCTCAGGTGTCAAAAAGGATCTGTGTAGAAATTTCCAATGAAAAATCCTCCAGAATTGTGAGTAAGAAGTTAGTTTAACTGAAAATAAAATGTTTGTTTTATCTTCCATTGATAATGATACTTGAAACCCTGTAGTTAGGTACTGCCAGCAAGAATCTTTGGGCGCTGTCTTATAGACAAAGTGTTATATAGATATGATAATTCATTCTTAACACTGATATTATATATAATTCCAAAAATCCAGTTTATAATTTTTGGTACGGTTTTGAAGGATGAGTTCTGTATTATTCCACACAGATTCTCACTGTATGCTGTGACACTCTCAAGAACCAACCAGTCATTAGGAGATAATAGGCTGACAATATACTTGTGTGTTCAAAGCTTGTTGGTTTTCAGTACATTGCAACCAACAAAATAGGTTATTTTCCCATAAACCAAAAATCTCTCAGTGTGTTTTATCAGGGAAATCCTTTGTAACAGTAAATGGTATTAAAAATCCATGTCACAGGGCATAACCATAACCCCAACCAAACTGCAAATTCCTTTAATTCCTTCTTCATAGAAACTATTCAAACCTTAGCAAGTCAACTTCCCATCAAAAATGCACACATGTCAATGAGCAACCTAAACCCACCCCCTACTCTTCACTTCCAACCAGTCCCAACTACTTATATTCTCTCCCTTCTAAAAAAAACTCAAACCATGTACTCCCTCTGCTGACCAGCAGAATACTTGCAATTAGCAGCTAAAGCAATAGCCTTACCAATCTCAATTCTGATCAACAGAACCATCACTGAAGGATATGTCCCTAAACTCTGGAAAATCTCCCACATTATCCCACTCCATAAGGGTGGAAATTCTACTGAAATATCTAATTACCGCCCCATAGCCCTTCTTTCACCCTTATCTAAGATCATGGAAAGGTGTATACACAAACAATTGCTTCAACACCTTCTCCATAATAACCTACTCTCTAACACCCAGCACGGTTTCGGACCATCACACAGTACCACCACTGCCCTCCTCTCCTTTACAGACACAATCAACAAAAATCGCAACAATAACACCCTCTCCTCAGCACTTTTCTTAGATCTATCCAAAGCCTTTGACATGGTCAACCACCAAATACTCATTCACATTCTCCAATCCACTTCAATTGATACCCAGTCTCTTAACTGGTTTAAGTCCTACTTACAAAACAGACATCAAGCAGTACTCTGGAAGTCCACTCTATCCTCCCAGCTACCTGTCAACATTGGAGTCCCACAAGGGTCTATACTAGGTCCCCTCCTATTTTCTTTATTTATCAATGACCTACACCATGTGGCTCCCCAAGCCACATGCATACAGTACGCAGACGATCCAACACTTATCTGCTCCGCCACATCTGTATCACACCTTCACTCACTCACACAACACATATTTAACTCTGTAGAAGACTGGTTTTCCCAGCACTGTCTACTACTCAACCCTAAAAAAACTAAGCTGCTCCTCTTTACACCTTCAAGCAAATCTCCCCTCATTGATTTTACTATACCATCAACAAATGGCACACCTATATCACAAGAGTCAACTACCAAGCTACTAGGCATTACCATAGACAACAGCCTTAACTTCGATGCCCATATTAACAACACACTAAAAAGCATTAACAAAAAAATAGGCTCTCTTTACAGAATCAAACCTTTCCTCACTCCAGAATCTAGAACAACTATAGCCCACTCCCACCTTATCTCACCTCTTCTCTATGCCTCCCCCATTTTTACCAAATTATCAAGAAGAAATCTGTCAAAACTAGAAAACTCCTACCACAACATAGCCAGATTTGCCACAGGTAACCCTTACAGAACCCACCACTGTATTAATCTAAAACAACTAGGCTGGCTGGAATATCAACAGCAACTATAAACTAACCAGCTTAGCATAGCCCATCAAATTCTTTATCAACCTGACAATACCCCTATACTATCAAGCCTGATTCACCCATACCACAACCTAAAGTCCCTTAGATCTGCACACAAACTTCTTATAGACACTGTCAAATCAAACAACAAGGCCGGAGACTCTCTTTTCTCAAACACTGTTGGAAAATATTGGAACCTGCTTCCCTCTGAACTCTCATCTATTCCCTCAAAATCACTCTTTAAAAAGAAACTCAAGCTTTACCTCACAACACAATGGCTGTGCCCCTGTACCAATCCTGACTAACATTAATTCATGTTCATCTGACTTACTTCACCCCCAACTAAGTTCACTTTCTTTTCATCTATTTTCCATTTCCCTCTCTATGTAAATGTTATTACATACTTCTTGTTGTCATGTTCTACAATACTTTCTTCACTCCATTACTTTTTATACCACTTGATTATTATTATATTATATTTGAATGTAGTTCTTAATAGTTTTTATACTTAGCATCAGTAAAGTTTTATAAGTGGAGCTCATCTCTCCGGGCCTCTACTGAAAATGGACATATATCCAGCTAGACTAGCCCGGTCAACAAATGTAAAATAAAATAAAATAAAATCTAAATTTGTGTTAATGAATTTTCTAAACACATCAAAAATATTGTTTATTAGTGTTAGTTTAGTTCATTTTGTTGTACTACACTGTAAATCTAAACTTAAATAGTGCCATATCTTATCTTTGTCAGTTACCAAAGCATTCTTTGATAAACAATTTTCATTCATTAGTGCAAAGGAGTGTAATTGTTTCCAACTGGAAGAGTATATAGGATTTATCCAATTCATTACTATTTTAATTATAGATGCCTTTATATAAGTTTCAATCTCTGGGAATTTTAACCCCCTCTTGTGCTCATTTTCTGATATGATGAGAATATGCCACTCTATTTCTTTTGGGGTACCATAGGAATTTTCATCAGAGCTGAAGTGATTTCTTTAAGAATTTTCTTTCCTGGTGGAAGTATAAGGGGCTTGTGCTATATATAATATTTTAGGTAACAAAACCATTTTTATCAGTTGGAACCTATCATCAAATGTTATAAACAAATTATTCCATTTGCTTATTAATGTCTTGATTAAGTCTATGGTTTTAGCATAGTTGAGCTGTAAAGTTTCCTCTATATTCTTGCCCAGGACTATTCCTAAACAGTCTAGAGTTGAAACGGTTTCCAATAATATGATTAACTGGAACCTGTATGTACTTTTTTATTTAATAAGATTTTGATTTAGATTTTTTGAAGGAGAGTCCTAAGATTTTTTGGAAATGTGTTACTATATCCACTTCACCTAACACTTCCTTAGAGTTGGGTAAGGTAAGTAAGACATCATCAGCAAGCATCATTATTTCAGAAATATATTGGTCATATATACTTATACCTCTTATCTTTGGGTTATTACGTATTAATATGGCAAGTATTTCTATGGCCAGAGCAAATAGGATAGGAAACATCCTTGTCTAGTATCTCTAGTGATATGGATTGCTTTGGAAGTAAAGGGACCTAAGTTGACATATGCTAGATTATTTTCATATATTTTCTTTATCATCGTTATAAAAAAGGGGGGGGGGAATCAAATAACTGTAAGACTTTAAATAAATAACTCCAATTCAAGGAGTCAAAGGCCTTTTGAATATCTACACCTATTATCAATGCTTCATGGTTTCCTCTATTGAGGTATTCTATCAGAGTTAATACTCTTGAATATTATCCTGTGTATGCCTGTTATGTATGAAACCAGTTTGGTCATCATTCATTATTTTAGATATGGGTATTTTCAATCTATTGACCTTAATTGGCAAATAGTTTATAATCATTATTCAACAAAGAAATTGGTCTATATGAGCTGCAATGATTAGGGCCCCTTATTCTTTAATATAGGGTTCTTTAATATAGGGGAAATTAGAGAATATCCTCCAAGGAGGAGGAATATTTGCTAATGTCTGAACTTCAAGAAAGGTTTTATGTAGGAGAGAGATTATAGAAGAAGGGAATAATCTATTAATTTCGATAATTAAGCCATCTATTCCAGGTGCTTTATTAAACTTACTTTCTTTAATCCCATCTATAATTTCCTTTTGAGAAATAGGTGTTTGTAGATCTACCTTAAATTCCTCAGGAATTCTTACGTTGGGAACTATATTCTCTAACTTCTCACATTCATTTGTACTTATTTTATCTTTATGATGCTCTGCATAATGATAACTAAAAACCTCCAGAATGTTCCCTATGTCTGAGACTTTTTTCCTTTCCCCTTCATGAAAGATACTATCAATGTTACTAACTTTTGATTGTATCTTAACTTTCATAGCTAGGTTATGATGCTTAGGAGAGGCAGCACAAGAATTTAATTTCAGTTTTTCCATAGCTAAATTAGTTTTATGGGATATTTCACTGTATTTCTTATTTGCTTCTTCTATTTTCCTCTTATTATCTGTAGCAATTAAGTTTTTATTAGATTTAGGAGATATTTGATTTTGGAGTAACTCTGAGTCCCATTCTTTAATTTTATTTTTGTACCAGCTAATGGTTTTACCACACAGATAGGCCTTAAGAGAATCCCAAACCATAACTGTGTTTGCTTCAGGTTTATAATTAATCTCTAAGAAAAGCTGAAGTTCAGAAGTTATCCAAGATTTAAAGTCTTTATTTTTGTGATATATGAAGGAATCCTTGAAGTAATAACTAAGTGATTTAATTCCAAGTGTACTGTTAACAACAGGGAATTATAATCTGAAAAGGGACAAGGTTGTACTGAAAATTTTAAGAATTTAGAATAAAGATCTTGTGAGATATACGTTTTATCTATTCTAGTTTGGGTACCATGCCTATAGTCCTGGTGTGAGAATAGTAAAGAATTTGGTCCCAAAGCATTAAAGCTATCTTTTAATTTAAACATTTCTGTCTATTTTTTAACTGTTTGGCTGAGGACAATAGTCTAGGAGATTTCCTACTCAGTTTCTGTAACATCTGTGATACAATTGAAATCACCTCCTAGTATAACTATCTTTAGAAGTAGTTGTAATAAAGTCTAAGTGTTTCTTAGCTAGTCCAACCTCCATACCCAGGAACCAGTATAAATTAACCAGGGTCCAAATTCTATTAAACTTAAGTATAACTAAGGCCATGAGTCCCATCATTATTGACGTTTGTAAATGATTTGGGGATTTAAGAAAGTGTTTTCCCATAGAATTGTTACTCCTCTGGTCTTATTTTTATTAGAAGATTGAGCAAGTATTGTGTATTCCCTTAGGGTCCCACATAAATGTGTCATTTATTTTAAAGTGTCTCTTGGAGAAAAACTATTTGAGCCTTGTTCAGTTTAAGATAACTTAGTAGGTTGGCTCTCTTATATGGGTTGTTTAAGCCATTAGTATTTAAGAATGTCATAGTTAAATCCATATCAAAACTCTTTAAAGATAACAAATAATAATGGAACTTGTATTAATAGAATCCGGTATACATAATACTCTTCCTGAATAGACAATAGAATATCAATTGTTGCATTTCTATTTATCTCAATCTAAATAACTTTCCCCATGAAAGATAAAAGTAAAACAATTGTGTCAGGCATTTCAAAACTAGAACAGTTAAACAACAAAAAATCAGCATATTTCACTCTGATATAAACTTTAATACTCTCTATACATGGAATGACATACATTCATAGTCTAGCAAACAAAATTAAATCTGCTAGACTACCTATCCCAACCATCAACCTTTGTTGGTTCGAGCCCATGAAAACAAAGTATAAAATGGATAATATATTATAAATTAAGAGAAAAATAGTAGTGATAAACAACTAATCAGATATTAATTCCAGTTAGGTTTTAGAGATGAGTTACATACACTGTTAGAAACATTAAACATTTATACAGTAATTCACTAAGGAAGCAAGAGACATATTATGATATATATAATCTGAATTTAGTGCTTAACAGACTGAGGAAACATTAGCTTTATTAACAATCTAAATGATTACCCAAAATACCCAAGCATGTCATCTGTATTAGTTCTAATAAAAACTTCAAAATGGCAGAACAAATCAAAGAATCATTTAGCATATGTATTTACTTTCCCTCTGAATAAATCTTATCATGACAAACTCTCACTAAATAAAAACTTCACGACAAATTGGGTGTTAGCACATAGTGTGTGTCATTCCCAAAAGATGTTAACAAAGATTTTTAGAAATATTCCATAAGACATATTTGTCCTTAATTCCTAAACTTTTAGAATAGCAGCAACATACTAAATGCAAAGTAATTATAGTTCAATCAAAATTATTCATATATATATTTGCTAGGATTTAGTATGGTGTTTGAGTATCCTTACAGTTATTACCATTAGTCATAAACATTTCCTGTAAATGTATAAGCCTATACTAAACACTTGCTAACTGCACAGGAAAGTTATTTATAAAAAAACTCCAGTATATTCACTAGAAATAGTGGCTATAATTAACTGTTTACAAGAAAAAATAACATTTCTGTATATATTTGATCACAAAATATAGTCATTATTATAAAAAGGAAAGTACAGTTTTGTACCTACCATAAATGTAGATGTCCGAACTGGATAGCATCTGCAGTCATAACAACTGGGTTGTCCTGTCGTCAGGCAGCCCTTCAGTCGGCCGGATTCCAAAGTCCGGGTCCGGCTTCGGCTGATGTCGCACTTCACCCGACGTCATCTCTGTTGGTCTTCGGGTATAAAGGCATCAGCCGACGCCATTTTCCTCAGTGTTTCTTGCCCCAGATGCCAGTTGCCCTCTTGGAAGGCTAAAATTTGGATGAATGCCAATGTTTCCAAAAAGTTAGAAGACAAACACAAAAAATAAGTATGTATGTACATATATACAAACAAATACACCATAAGAGACTCCCCCCCCCCACCAGCTAGCTATTAGGAGGGTAAACACCCTAGGAGTACCACAGAGGGGAAGGAGGGAGGGTAATCCTGACTGCAGATGCTATCCAGTTCGGACATCTACATTTATGGTAGGTACAAAACTGTACTATGTCCTTCATGGATGCATCTGCAGTCATAACAACTGGGTAGAATACCATAGCCAACTACGGGAGGAGGAAAAACTAGATTATGGTGTGGTTAGGATCCCTTGCAGTACAGCAGTGGCAAACCCTGCTCGGGATCTAGAATAGAGAGGTAAATTATAATGCTTGGCAAATGTATGCACGGAGGTCCAAGTAGCCGCCTCAATAATGTCTTTGGTTGCCACTCCTCGTAAGAAGGCTGTGGTAGTGGCTGTTGCCCTTGTAGAATGAGGCCTTATGTTCTGTGGAATTGGTTTTCCATGGAAGGAGTAACAGAATCATATGCAATTTCCTATCCATTTGGAGATTGTCTGTTTGGAAATAGCTTTTCCTTCTCTTCCTGTTGCATAGGCTACAAAAAGCTGGTCAGTTTTTCTGCTACTTTTTGTTCTGTCCAGGTAGTAGCGTAGCTGTCTATGTACATCCAAGGTGTGTAGTATTCTTTCCCCTCTGTTTTGTGGGTTGGGAAAGAAGGCAGGTAGGTGGATTGCCTGGTTTAAGGACACTCTGGATACCACCTTAGGCATAAATGTAGGATTAGTCCTCATGGACACTCTATCTTGGTGGAAGATTAGGAAGGGCTGTACTGCCATTAGGGCCTGAAGTTCAGAAACCCTCCTTGCTGAGGTTATTGCCAGAAGGAAAGCAGTTTTCCACGATAGATGCTGTAGGTCTGCTGTTGCTGCTGGTTCAAAAGGTGCGAGTGTCAACTTTTCTAGCACAAAGTTCAAATCCCAAGCTGGCAATGGTGGTTTCCTTGGAGGTTTTACATTCTTGATTCCTCTGAGGAACTGCCTGAGTAAAGGATGTGAAAAGACAGGTGGATCAAAACTGTATTCTGCTGATATAGCTGATGCATGTATCTTGATGGAGGAATAGGACAGGCCTGTATGTAGAAGCTCTGCCAAGTACTCCAGAATGTTAGCCATATCTATATTTGACACATCTTTTCCTCTTGCAGTACTCCAAATGACAAACCTTTTCCATTTTCCTGCATAATTCCTTCTTGTTGAAGGTCTGCGGGCTTCTAGGATAATGTCTTTAACCCTTTGGGAAAGTTCTGGATTAGTTGCTGCTATGTGATGTTCCATGCAGTCAGTTGCAACGTTTTTAGGTTCGGATGCATGATGCTGTAGTTGTTCTGAGTTAACATCAAAGGCATCAGAGGTATTGACCACAAGTTGTTCGAGACATGCTCCTCAGCAATGGGTACCAGTGTTGTCTTGGCCAGTTTGGAGCTATCAGGGTTATCCTTGGACGCTCCTCCTTGATTTTTAGTAATACCTTGTGTATCAAGGGAAGAGGAGGGAATGCATATGCTGTTAGGCCTTTCCAGCTGAAGGAGAGCGAATCCACTTTCCATGCCAGTGGGTGGAATGACCTTGTGCAGAATTTTTTGAGCTGGTGATTGAGAGGGGAAGCGAATAGATCTATCTGAGGCATTCCCCATTTCTTTGAGATGGTCTTGAAGATGTCCGGATGTAGCATCCATTCGTGGGCATCCGATGTGGTTCTGCTTAAAATGTCTGCTAGAGTATTCTCCTTTCCCGGTACAAACATTGCCTGTAACTGGATGTTGTAGCTGAGTGCCAGGTTCCAAAGCTCCAAAGTCATTCTGCATAGGGGGTATGAATGAGTGCCTCCCTGTTTGTTGATGTACCACATGACTGTGGTGTTGTCTGTCCTTATCAAATGGCCTTCTTTGAGAAATGGTCTGAAGTTTTGGATTGCCAGTTTTACTGCCAGCATCTCTTTTAGGTTGATGTGCAGGTGAAGTTGATCCTGGGTCCACAAACCTTGCACGCATTTGTCCAGCATGTGAGCCCCCCATCCTAGGTCTGAGGCGTCTGTTGTGATGGTCTGATTTGCTTGACAGCTGCGAAAGGGTAGTCCCGGGTTTGACTGGCATGCTTGAGCCCACCATAGGAACTCCTGTTTTAAGCATGGAATTAGTGGAATTTTTGCTTCTAGGCTGTGACTGTGTTGAGACCATAAATTCTTTAGGTACCACTGTAGTTTTCTCATATGTAGTCTGGCATGTGGGACCAAGATTATGCATGATGCCATGAAGCCCAAGGCCTGCAGTACTTTTCTTGCTGTTAACTTGTTCTGTTTTGTTAGAGCCAAGAAGTAAAGAGGGAGTTCTTTTTGTTCTTCTGCAGTTAGGAATGCCATTTGTCTTACTGTGTCCAATTCTGCGCCCAAGAATGTCCTTGTTTGGGATGGTATCAGCCTTGACTTTTGTAAATTGACTGTGTATCCCAGTGCTTGTAGCAAGTAAATGACCCTTTGTAAATCTGTTGTCAGCTTGCTTTTGTTTTCCCCTTGTAGCAGGCAGTCGTCCAGGTATGGGTAAATTTGGATTCCCTGTAGTCTGCAGTGGGCGATTACTGATGCCAGGCATTTTGTGAATACTCTGGGCACAGTAGATAAGCCAAAGGGCAATGCTGAGAATTGATAATGCTCTGATCCTGCAAGAAATCTGAGGTATCTTCTGCAGATTGGTCGAATGGGGACGTGCAGGTATGCCTCCTTGAGATCTAGAGTTACCAGCCAACACTCCTTGCCCAGCATGGGAAGAAGTTGCTGTAGGGTCAGCATTTTGAATTTTGGGACAATGATGTATGTATTTAAGGTGGACAGGTCGAGAATAGGTCTCCAACCTTTTTCCTTTCTTGGAACTAGGAATAGTCTGGAGTAGAATCCTTTTCCTTGTTCTGTAATTGGCACTCTTTCCACAGCTCTCATCTTTGCTAATTGCATTATCTGTTGTAGAGCTTCTGTTTTTGATTTGGAGGTAGGTTTGGTATTCCTCTTTTGACTGGTAAAGTGTGGAAGTGGAACCGTAGCCTTGATCTATGGTTTGCAAAATCCACTTGTCTTTTGTGATGTAGTGCCAGTTTTGAAAATAAGGTTAATTTGCCGCCTAATGGAGCTACTATTTGTTCCCTGGTAGGCGGATTTAGAGTTAAGTCACTGTGATTGTGTTGTTGTAGTGGCAGTGGTTGTGTCTGTGCCTCTGTTATTACCTTGCCACTGTCGCCCTCTGTAGGCACCTCCTCTGGATTGGTTTCTGCCTCTGGGACGTCTATTCCTGCCCCTTTGGGATCTTGTGGAGTCAGGAAAGGACCAATTTTGGCAGGCCAGTTCCTGCTAAACCTTGGGGCTGAACCTGCAAGAAATCTTTAACTGTTTGAACAGATTTTGCCTTTTCTTCCATTTTCTTCATTACCTGCTGGGCAGGTGTACCAAACAAACTGGTCTTATCCATAGGAGCATCTAATAACTTAGCTTTAACATGATCCGTAAGACTTGTTCCTTTAGCCATGCATGTCTTCTTATCACTGTGCCAGTCATGGCTGACCTAAATGAAGCCTCCAGTGCATCATAGCCACATTTTAAGGAATGGTTACTAACCTGTTGTATGTTATTTACCATTTCTAATACATATTTCTTATCGACAGAATCATCAGAGGATAGCTTTTAGTTAACTGATCAAGCATAAACTCTTGGTATTGTATCATGTGAAACTGACAGTTTAAAGCTCTAGCTGAGAGAGTAGCTGAGGTGTAGACTTTTTGCCCCATCTGTCTAAAGACCTGGCTTCCCTTTCAGAAGGAATAGGGTTTTTGCTGTGGCCGAGGCTACTGCCTTAGGACCCTGGGATATAGTTTCAGGGTCTGCAAGAGGGGCCTTGTAAAGGTGATGATGAGTGTCTGGTACCCTGTAGAATCTATCTGGTTTGGCAGGGGCTGGAGGTAAAGAGTCTGGTGCAGAGCAGACATCATTAAAGGCATCGTCCACCACAGAAAGGACAGGAGGTATAGCTAAGGGCCTGTGCTGTGGAAGATGCAGAAAAGTCCTAAGCCTTTTTCTGGAATCTGAGAAATCCTGCTGCTGCCATTGGAATTGCTCTCGCATGGCATGTAAGGTTTCCCCAAAGGAGAATTCTTCTGGTGGGGAAGCAGCTGGAATGGATTCTTCAGCATCTGAGTCTTCATAATTGGAGAAAGGAGCCTCTGGCTGGTCTGTTATGTCTGAGTCATCGGCTGAATCATCAGAGGACACAGGCTCGGGGGGCTCTGCCCTGGGTCTCTTCTCTGGGGGCTGAGAGGCCCTGTCTGGGTGGGATTGAGATCCCCTAATCAATGATATTAAATCTTCTGCCAGAGTAAGCATTTGTGAGCTAGATGTGGGCCTGGTTGTAGGGGTTTGACAGGCACTGCTTTAGTAGATTTGGCTGCTTTAGCCCTGGCAAAGGCCTTAATGGACATGGCTGCTGGGGCCTAGCAGCACCACGTGCTGGGGTAGAGACATCCAATGGAATGGTGTCTGATAAGTCAGTAGCAACCACCGTAGTGGATAAAATTTCTGAGGCCGATTCAAGTGAAGTAGCAGGAGCCTCAGTGGTAGTCATAGATTCAGCTGTACTTTGATCAGTTTTCTCGGTTTCGCGAAACCGAGACACTCATGTTTGCTTACCCATGGTTCCGCCGAAACCGTGGACCGCGAGTGTCGGTCTTTTTCTTTGCGTTTTTTAGTGATTTGGGAAGTCGGAGGATCCGACGGCATAATATACGCAAAATCTGAGCCGAAAAACTGTTCAGCAAACTCCGACCGGCGCCTAAGCGTCGGTTGAAAGAAGCACAGGCGAACAGGCTGCTACGTGGGCTGGGCCTAAACAAGGCAAACAGTAAGAGTGGAAATCTTTATGAGGTATTTGTTTCCCACAAGTTAAACAATTATTTACTTTTTCTGACATCGGCTGAGGCAAGAAAGAGTCCCCAACGGGGTACTTAGCTTTAGAAGTCTTCGAAGTAGTATTCGGTAGTAGTAATCTCTGGATCCGACCGACCGGCACTTGCGAACAGCTTCTGCTTCGGGCGCCACGCGGCAAGAAAGACTGAGGAAAATGGCGTCGGCTGATGCCTTTATACCCGAAGACCAACAGAGATGACGTCGGGTGAAGTGCGACATCAGCCGAAGCCGGATCCGGACTTTGGAATCCGGCCGACTGAAGGGCTGCCTGACGACAGGACAACCCAGTTGTTATGACTGCAGATGCATCCATGAAGGACATCCATGAATATGTTTGCAGGCAGTGTAGCTCATAATTCTTGTAAAAGAAGCCTACTATGCTATATTAACCAATCAGAGACATGACATTCTCAATTAGGCTTGCATATACACATTAAATGTAATGTAATCTGATCTACATCCACAGAATGCATGATGTCATGAGCTAAGTAAGAAAGTTTCACTTAGATTTCAAACTGACATTTTCCTGCCCAGCACACTACAGTTTCCTGACCTCACTTTAACTGTGTCACAAAGTCTGTTTATTTACAACAAACACAAAGTTTAACTGTCAGATACTTCCAAACAGTAAAAATAACATTCAGTGCCAATGAGACAGAAAACAGTACTTTAACATTAAACTCTACAGGAAACATAACTTGTAACCATTTAAAAACCTTGTGCCATAAAACATACACGCATATAACTGTCAGAGAGACCCAAATTATGTCAAAAGCTGACAAACAGCTTTTTGTTCACACAGGTACCAATATATATATTCTGAAACAATCAGAAGTTCTAAATATTAAAAAAAAATTGTTAATATATACTAAATCATAGATATGCCCTGTTATCCCATGTATCCAAAAAAGTTTTGATAAATAATCTAAGCAGTGACTATGCCTGTGTAATAACTCAGAAGAACATTTAGCAGGGAAAAGGGCTATATATGTATGTCATCTTAAGGTCATAAAAGCAAAGATAGCTTACTGTTCAATTATATCACTCAATAAACCAGTAATATTATACTAATATACTAAAAGCATTCTGCGGTGGTGCAGTGGTAGTGTTGTTGCCTCACAGCAAGAGGTTCTCCCGTTTGATTCTCAGTTAGTGTGCGGGGAGTGCCTTCTGTGTGGAGTCTGCATGTCCTCCCCGTGGGTCGAGTGGCGTTCCGAAAGACACGCGTGAATGGGCAGGCCTTCGTTGAAGGTTGAACGTCGAGCTGGCAACTCGGCACAGTGAAAATCTACTGCCAATCATTAGCGGACCAGAGTTCCGCTGTGGCGACCCCTAACTGGGAAAAGCCGAAAGACAACATGCTAAAAGCAAAAACAGTTATTTAGTTTGTATATGAACAAAAAAAGTACAGAAATGAAAAAGCAAAAAGAGAAAGAATAACAATAAGGAAAATAGTGTCATGACATAACTTACTTGAAGATTTAGCAAGTATAAAACAAATTAAAGTCCAGTTGCAGTAGATGCTTTGACAGATTTAGTGGGAACAGCAATCTTTGACTCCGTTTTTTTCTTTTTCTTTTTAACATCAGTCCAAGAAGATTTATCAGCAACTATCTTCAGAGAAGCAGATGCCCACTCCATATCTTCAAGTAAGGAAATAATGTTATTGTTTTTAATAAAGGCAGTGGCTTCCTCTAGGGCATTAAATGATCTCATTTCATTCCGATATAGAATTTTTATTCTGGCAGGAAAGACAAGCTGAGTTTTGATGTTATTCTGTTTAACAGTTGTATTTAATGGCCAAGCTTTTTTCCTCTGTTCCAAAACCCTGGTAGAATAGTCATTATCAAACCTAACTGGGTTTTGATTACATTTTAATGGACGTTTCCTCAAGGCAGATTTTAGGACCAACTCCTTGTCCAAATAAGATAGAAACTTTATGACTATTGATCTGGGAGGAGTAGAGGTGGATGTCGACACTGGCTTTCCTAAAGCTCTATGAGCCCTTTCAATACCAAAGGACAGACCCTCCTTTAAATCTAAAATCTCTGGAATCCAGGTATTCAGGAAAGAAATATCTTCTCCTTCAGCTCTCTCAGAGATGCCAAAAATCCTTATTTTTGACCTTCTCTCCCTGTTTTCCAGGTCATCCACTTTGAGAAGCCAAATATTTTGTTTGATGAGAAAATCTTTCTGGCTTTCTTCTTCCTTCAGTTTTCCATCAAGATCATTCAGGGATGTTTCTAAGTGTGTTATTTGTGATTGATGCTAATGTATAAACTCCTTGAGAAAATCTGTTTGTTTCTGACAATTTTCCTTGAGATTTTGTAAATTCTCCTTAAAATCATCCATTTTTAGTGAGAGTTCTTGTACAGCAGATGTCACAAGCTGCATTTCTTTTTTTAAAGCCATATCAGAATGAGAAGTCTTCGAAGTAGTCATCTCCACAAATGATATATTCTCCTTTATAATTTGACAGGAAAAAAATGTCCTAAGTTCACCAAAGTTACTAACAATATAGTTTATACTTTCACCTATCAATTCTAAGCATTTTTGCTCAAATAAAATGTTATTTCCTGTTTTTTATATTAATTTAATGGAGCTCTAAAAAACTGCTGCTATCAGTTGGCCATCTTGGCACTGCCATCCTATATATTGCTTCTACTGAGAACAACAGATTATAGCATATATAATGAGGAGACTCATGTATGGAGTAAAGCAAGTTATGTTACTTAGGACTTGCATCCTTTTAGTAAGGCTATCTCTGTGGGTGTTCCAGTTGTTGCTCCTCTCTGGATAGCTACACGCCAGAGTGAGCATTACATTTGATGACTGGCCTAATGAGGGCTGAGTAAAGGGGGACAACACATACTTAGATCTAGACATAATCCCTTTGTTTACAAGCTGTGCAGTGCACAAGGGCTTTCTTACAACAGCAGATACATGCTGGCCAAAAGTTAGGTCGCTATCCACTTAAGTCCCCAAATCTCAAACAACTGAGTCAGCTATCAGGGGCATATTCTCAATATGTAGCTCCTTGGGGTAGAGAATTTCCCAAAGGATACAATAATGTACTTTTTTGGCACCAGTTCTTATTTGGAACAAACATTCCTGCATGACCTTCCAGGCATGCTTAGGTCATACTCATATCCTGTAATTTTAGCTCCGGCAAGCATGACATTATTCAGCATTCATTAAGTGCCTTTTTAAGCCTAGCCATGCATCCCAAATCTCTGACAAGTTCTGGTACCCTTGATAAGTGTAAGCAGGGGCTTGCTAGGTGAAACGTTTGCAAGCAGGGGCCTGGGTGATGAACCATTTTTGCCAAACAGACTAGGCATCCTTCAGGCCGTACAAGTAGGATGGGGGGGGGGGGGGGCAAGGGAGGGTTGTCAAATCAGACATACAAGAATGAAATGCTCAGTGTTATGGTAAGTACATATAGGCTCCAAAGGAAGCCCCTAAGCCCTGAAAATAGAAGCCATTTTCAAGTGCTTAATGAACATGTGCATAGAAGACCGTGTTGCAGCAATGCACACATTTTTTCACCTAAAGAAAGCTGTAATGGTGACCACTGCTCTAATGGAATGGAATTTTGGTCTTCCTGTTACGGGGCAATTATACGGAGCATATACATAATCAATACAATCTGAAGGCCATCTGAAAAGAGTAACTTTGGAAACACTGTGACCTAGCTTATTAGCTGCGAAGGAAATGAAAAGCTGCGAAGGAAATGAAAATATTTGAACTCTTTCTGAAGGATCTAGTCCTATTAAAGTAAAATTGTAGTTGTCTATTTACATCCAGGGTATGGAGGATGTACAATTCTTTGTTGAAGGAAAAACACTGGCAAATTAATGGGCTATGCCACAGAAGTCACTTTAAGGAGAAATGACAACGTTTGTATACAAGGGCACACTGTCCTTGTGGAAGATCAAATAGGGCACTACAGAAGATAGTGCTTGAAGCTCACACACTTTTCTTGTGTAAGTAATGACCGTCAGAAAGGTTTTTTCATGATAGAACTTTTAGTTATGTACTTACCATAACTTTAGATGTTTGGGATCCATCTCGCCTACATTCAATACTGATGGGCTCGGAGCCGATCCCTCGGCTCCGACTCGGCACGCTATGCTATAGAGCGAGGCCTCTTATTGGCTGAGCTATTTCTTATCCCAGGATGCACCACCACTAATCCCCCAGATCTTGTTTGTCCGCATTCATGCACACATGCACAACTTGTTTATATAACATTGTTAGATGTTTCAAGATGAAACAACAGGATTCGGACCTTCTGATATCCTCTGATCTCCAAGGAAGGGGGAAGGAGGGTGGGTTATTGAATGTAGGGCAGATGGATCCCAAACATCTAAAGTTATGGTAAGTACATAACTAAAAGATGTTATGTGATCCTATCTCGCCTACATTCAATACTGATGGGACAGCGTCCCTAGCACCCAAATCCTGGGTGGCTCATTGGATAACACTCCTGAGCATTGTGGAACCAAATGAAGCTCGTCCTCTAGATGCCACATCCAATTTGTAGTGGGAAATAAAAGTGTGTGGGGAAGACCATGTAGCCGCAGCACAAATGTCACTAATGGCAAGCTTAGAATGAAATGCTACCGAAGTAGCCATAGCCCTTGTAGAATGAGCTTTGACAGAGGTGGTAAGCTCTTTATTAGAATAAGAATAAGCTTGAGTAATACAGTCCCTGATCCATTTGGCAATAGTGACCTTTGTGACGTCTTTGCCCAATTTATTGTCCGCAAAGGATACAAACAACTGATCTGATTTCCTTGTTTGTTTGGTCCTATCTAAATGTGGAATATGAATTCCGCTTTGTTAGAATACTTCGGAAAGAAGACTGGAAGTTCTAATGATTGTTGTAGGCAGAAACTGGAACAAACTTTAGGGACAAAAGATGGATTTGGCCTGAGAGATACCCTGTCTTTGTGAAAAACCAAGTACGGAGGTTTTACAGACAAAGCTTGAAGCTCTGAAACCCTTCTGGCAGAAGTAATTGCCACCAGAAAGGCAGTCTTCCACGATAGAAATTTTAAATCACATGTCGCTGCCGGTTCGAAGGGGAAGGAAGTTAAGGCGCGTAACACCACATCGAGATCCCATGGAGGAGCAGGATGAGAAATCGGAGGTCTTAAAAGCGCAGCACCTTTCAAGAAGGTCTTACACAATCTGTTGCTCATTAAAGGTGGGTTTGTAGATTCGTGAAAATTGGAAATAGCTGCCAATTGAACCTTGATGGTAGAGACTGAAGAGCCTTGATTGAACAGAGAAGTTAGAAATTTCAGTACTTCTGAAACAGGAATAGTGATGGGATCCAGGCCCCGGAGTTGAGCCCAAATAGCAAATCTTTTCCATTTGCTAGAATACAGTTTCTTTGTAGCAGACTTGTGGGCCGAAGATAAAATGTGCACAACTTCTGGATCCAATGTATGACTCCTGACTATAGTCGGAAGAGGAGGAGCCAAGCCGTCAATTTTAAGGTGTGTAGGGACTGGTAGAATAGTCCCGACTGATGCACCAATAGGTCTGGGATCTGATCCAGGAACCATGGACCTTCCAGAGCATATTTCCGAAGATAGGGGAACCATACTTGACGAGGCCAGTAAGGAGCAACTAAGATCATTTTGCTCCCCAAGAGAGATGCCTTTTGAATCACCCTGGGAAGGAGAGGAACTGGAGGGAAGGCATAAAGCAAGCCGGTGGGCCACGGACGGGCTAGTGCGTCCATAGGGCTCTTCCCCGGAGCCGGGGTGAGTGAGAAAAACTTTTTGCACTTCGCATTCAGCGGAGTCGCGAAGAGGTCGCAACACAGAACTCCCCATTTGCTGAAAATCTGATTTGCAACTGTAATGTTCAGAGACCATTCGTGTGGAGAGAGGATAGTTCTGCTCAGTCTGTCGGCTATCACATTGGACTTGCCTGGGATATGAGTCACCACTAGAAAGCGTTTGGTCGACACTGCCCATTCCCAAACTCTCATAGCCTCTCTGCAAAGGGGATAGGATCTGGTCCCTCCCTGTTTGTTCAGGTACCAGACCACTGACATGTTGTCGGAGTGAACGGCAATTACGCCCTGAGGGAGGTAATCGTGAAGGGCTTGAAGGGACAGAAGCACCGCCCTCATTTCTAGGATGTTGATATGAAGTAGGGTCTCTTCCGAATGCCATTTGCCTTGGACTGACCTGCCCAGGGAATGCCCCCCCACCCCATCTGGGAGGCGTCCGTGGTCAAAGTGGCCACAGGAGGAGGTGGAAAAAAGGGTCGTCCCTGATCCAGATTGGAGGGCACCAGCCACCAGCGAAGGTCCCGTTTGCAGGTTTCCGTGATCCATATGAGGTGACTGAGAGGGAGTTCCTGAAAGGACCACTGAGCTGAAAGAAGCCATTGGAGAATTCTCATGTGCAACCTTGCCAGGGGAACTAGAAGAACAGTGGCGGACATGGATCCCAATAGCTGCAGGACCATTCTGGCTGGAGCTTTGGATCTGGGAAGTAAAGCTCGAACTTGAGCCTGTATGGTTTGTATCCTGTCTGTAGGTAGATAGACCCGCATTCGGTTTGAGTCTATCTCTACCCCTATGAATCTTATGCGTTGAGATGGCAGCAACACAGACTTTGGCCAATTGAAGGTGATTCCAAGGGAATTGCCCCATATAGTGGCTTGTAGGCTCCGCAATAGTAGATGCTTGGAGGTGGCAGTTAGGAGCCAATCATCTAGATATGGAAACACCTGGAATCCTAGACTTCTCAGGTGAGCAGTCACGACCGCCAAACATTTGGTGAACACCCTGGGGGCTGTGGTGAGACCAAAGGGCAGCACGCGGAACTGAAAATGACTGCCTCCTAGGCTGAAGCGCAGATGTCTCCTGGACACTTGATGTACCATGATATGGTACTAAGCTCCCTTGAGATCTATGGAGCACATCCAAACACCTTTCTCCAGCAATGGGAGAATGGTTTGTAGGGTGACCATTCGGAACTTGGACTTTTTGACTGAACGGTTTAGAATGCTGAGATCCAAAATGGGTCTCAAGTCCCCGGTCTTTTTTGGCACCAAAAAGAATCTTGAGTAAGTCCCTAATCCGATCTGGTCTGCGGGGACCGGTTGGATGACTCCTTTTTGCAGCAGCTTTGAAACTTCTGAGGCTGCAGTTTCCCGTTGACTGGGTGGCGGGTCCGGGATTTTTTTGGACTGAGGTGGAGAGTGGGAGAAAGGGATGGTGTAACCTCTGGCGATAATTCGAAGCACCCATCGGTCCTGAGTGATACTTCCCAGGCTTTTAGGTGCTTCGAAAAACGACCCCCGACTGGCTCCGGAGCTGCACAGTCGGGCAATCCCTCAGGGACTGGGAAAGGCTGAAGAGCCACGAAAGGACTCGCGGTCTCCAGTGTTGCGAGGGCCTCTGCCGCCTCTGGGACGGCGTCTTCCAGAAGAATTTCCCCCTCCCCTGCCTCTGGAAGGGAGATCGTCCTGCTGTGAGGGGGGTAAGACTTCTGAGATCTACGGAACCACATTTTCCCTCCTCTTTTAGCCTTGGGGTAAGGCCGAAAGGGAGTGGAAAATCGTGCCCCTACGGCAGTCAGAGTCTTACCTTCTAGCTCGCAGCGGGTCAGTGTGTCCTTTACCTTTGGTCCAAACAAGGAGGACCCATCAAAGGGGCCGTCGGCAAAGGAAGACTTAAAGGCTCCGCAAACTGACACAGGCAGAGCCAGGCTTGTCTCCGTAGAGCAATGCCTGTACCCGCCGCTCTACTCACCCCTTCGGCCGCATAAGAAATGAGCCTCATGGACGAGTTTGAAATGGACGACAGTGTAGCCAGCTGAGAGCCAACCGTCTGGGCCAGCTCCTCAGGCAGGTTACCCAAGAGGGTATCGGAAAGTTCTTTAATCAGATCCCTCTGAAATCTGGTAAAGTGAGTGAGATAGTTCAAGGACCTTAGTGTAAAGGCCACTGAACTTAGGGTGCGCTTACCGTACCGATCCATGCTCCTAGACTCCTTATTAGGAGGATGGACGGACATCGAAGCCTCTGCTACATCTTGCTGGGTAGCAGATGCCACCACCAAAGGATCTACAGCCACACCTTTAGTCATGAACTCTTTTTCCGGGGGTGCTGAGAGGAATTTATTAGGATGAGCAGGCACCGGTTCCACAGAGTCTGGGTGTTCCCACGCCCTTCGACAGATCAAGTCCAAGAGCTCGAAGGGCGGAGACACCCAGGAGGCGGAGGGCTGAGCCCCGAAGGCCTTAAGGAACACCGACTCATCAGCAGAAGGGGGTTTGGATTGCCAGCCGCCTCGTTGTTTAAGGGCTTCCAGGATGTCTGCAAAGGAGACATCATCTGAGGACGACTTAGGGGACCCCTCTGCATCGAGATCAGTGTCTGATGTAAGAGACGCATCAGGGGAGTCAACGTGCTTCCTCTTGCACGATCTTTTCCTGGGGGGTTCTTCCGAAGAAGCTTCAGAAGGACCTCCAGGAGGGGGGGAAACCCCAGTGGGGGTAACCTCAGGCCCCGGGGCTCCGCTGTCTAAGGACAGGGGGACTGCCAAAGACCCAGTCTCGGTATGCAGGGAAGGAGCTGGGGAGACCGTGGAGGTAGCCAAAGATGATTTGGCTAACGCACTCCTCATAGCCCTGAAGGCAGGACCACCAGAATCCTGGGAGGGTCCCACCTCCATGGCCATGATGGTAGACGGCACTCCCGCAGCTGATGCACCGAGAGGAAGGCTTGGGACCGAAAGCATCAGTCCCGAAGCGTCCCCCCCGGGGCCGACAGAAGAAGTCCGCGTACCGAACTCCGACTCAAGACCCGGAGTTGGAGTAAGGGTCGGGCCCGACCCTAAAACCTCCATCGGATCCACCAGCACCGGCTCCAACGGTGCCGAGGCTGTTGGAGGAGGAACCATAGTAGCAGGGTGGACCATTGGCTCCGAAGCCGAATGGGCTGGAGCTGAAACTAACTTTTGAAACACCGGAGACTGGAAGAGTCTTAGGAGCACCCTGTCGATGTCCGAATCAGACATATTGGAGGATCTAGATGACACCGATCGGGTCCGAACCGATTTCTCCATCGGCTCCATAGGACTAGGGGACCGGCTCCGAATGGATTCTATTACTATCGGTTCCGAGGGAGATTTCAAAACAATTTCCCTCGGTGCCGATGAGGACTTCGGCGCCGAAAGGGAAGAGTCTGAGCCGGCAACCCTTATCGGCTCCAATATCAGTGGAGCCGATGAAGGTGACCCGCCTCTCGATGCCCCAGTCCTCCGCTCCGAAACCAGAGGGGTCGAGACTGGAGGCATCGAGGCAGACCGTTTCGCCCTCGGCTCCGAAGTCCGTGGAGCCGATGGAGAAGCCTGCCTAGGTTTTTTGGCAGTCGGTTCCGACAGACTGGTCGGAGCCGATGCTTTTTTCTTTTTTGAAGGAGAAGAGGAGGAAGATAAAGCCTCCTCGAAGGATGGCTTAATCAAGCCTTTTAGAATTAATTTGTTCTTCCTCTCCTGGAGGACTCTTGATGAAAAGGCGTGACACACGCTACATGACTCTTGTAGGTGCTTGGCGCCTAAACAATAAACGCACGAGAAGTGGTCGTCCGTTATGGACATTTTATAACCACACCTCGCGCACTTTTTAAACCCAGAGGGTCTATGTTCCTTAGACATGTTGACTACCTAGGGAAACAAGATTAATTACAGTGAAGAGAAACTAAGAAAGTTTTAAGTTTTTTTTTTTTTTTTTTACACAAAAACCAGTTCACGAACTAGTAGCACAAACACATAAAATGAGGGTCAAGACCCTCTAACTTAAGCAGGTACTTGACCACTAAAACACAAAACGCTAGATAGTAATAGGGGAAGGCCCCTCTAACTTAAACGGGAAACCTTCCCTTAACGAAAAAAACACAATTCTCTCAACAAAAATTTTCCAAACACACTCGTACAACAACGATAGCTGTTAAAACAGCTTTTGGGTTCAAATTAACAAATTTTCTGACAGGAAAAGTCTGAATAAACAGTACTTAGCCCAGCCAAGTTTGAGACCACGTCCTAGCTTGTAAGCGGCAAACGAGATCTGGGGGATTAGTGGTGGTGCATCATGGGATAAGAAATAGCTCAGCCAATAAGAGGCCTCGCTCTATAGCATAGCGTGCAGAGTCGGAGCCGAGGGATCGGCTCCGAGCCCATCAGTATTGAATGTAGGCGAGATAGGATCGCATAACATCTTTTCTACATTGGCTTGACCAAGAGGAAGCTTAAGAACAGAATATACAATCATTATTATGACATTAAGAATAAAAACGAACTGAATGCACTGGCCAAACATGTTATTCTTTTTCCTAACCATTCTTTTGTTTTTAGAGTATTGCAAATAGTTGAAAAGAATGAGAAAAGTGGGGATTTTATGAATTTGTTAGAGACTAAAGAGTTACGTTGGATTTTTAAACTGAAAGCACACTATCCCCCTGGACTGAATTCCTATGTGTCTTTACGATCACATTTAGCATTGAGAAAATGATCTGTCTCTATGTTTTTTGTTCCGTTTATTTTATTTTATTTCAGGGTGCATCTACATTTTACAGCTTGTCCTTGGTTATAATTTTTACTTGGTATTTAATATTATATGCATATTTATTGATATAAGCTTGGTTACATTTCTGAAGTCTAAGTACATATTTATGTATATATATTTTATATGCTTTAATAATGTTGCACAATTTTACAAAAAATTTTTAGCTTCATTGTGCATAATGAAGTATTTTTTATTATTATTAGATTAGTACAGCTCTATAAATGAGTCTTAACTAGGTAAATGCTTTTACCAAGTTTGTTTTAAAGAAGGTTTTGCTGCTAGTCTTAAATGTATTGTGATTCAACATGTATTTTTTCATTTTTATCATTTACTAAGTTACTCTGGGCATACCCTGCTGAATTTTAAACTTCAATTTTCCTTTAAGAATGTTGCTTCTTTTTCAAGCTTAATTGGATAATTGATTGACTAATGATGCTCAAGTAGTCAGGATGTATTACTATTTAAGCTTGCTGTTTTTAACATTTTGTCATGGTCTGAGGAAGCGTATCGTTGATACGTGAAAGCACTTACCAATTAAAGTTTATTTTAGTTCATTTCGTGGTGAGTCCGAGGTTTTTCTTTCATCATTCATTTTCATTATTTACTGAGGACTCCTTGGCTGGTGCAGTGTTTTCGTTTGAAACTTTGTCTTGCTTATTTAATTTCTGCTCCAGCACACGATTATGGCCAACCTTAATATAGAGTTGGACTACAATCCAGAACCGAGGACTGCTTCTCGAGAGCAACAACGGACAGCTATAACGGGTAACTCTCAGAATCCTTTATTGGGACTGGATTTTAATGTACCTGCTCCAGTATCAGCAGAAACTACAGCTAATATTCAACTTTTTACTGAAAAAATAAAACTACTTGAGAATGATTTGTTTAAATTTCAATGTTTAGCCTGGCAACGCAGACATATGGAGGCTTGCCTTCATTTTAAACTAATCCCCAGAGGCATGCGCATATTATGTATGCCAACTTATGGGGAGAGTCACCCTGCCTTACTAAAGAAGTGGCAGGAAATTAACCTTGAGACTGGCTATAAATATATGCAACTTTTGTTAGACTATTTTGGCCCCATTGAGCATCAACTGCTATCACAAGTTAATTTGCTTAAAGAAGAGATTAAAGATATGTTTCAAGATGACTTCTGCCAAAAAAGACTTGAATCATAATATAGACAAGTCAATAATTATGCCGTGAAGTTGCAGCAGATTAAACATCGCAAACTGCAACGTGACTATACAGACTTTTCCACTGGTAATGTCTTCGTTTGGCCGAGAGGAGCCGATCATGGTATACGAACTGAGAACCCACTTTCAAACTCAGCGCCTTCGGAACGCACACTTGTAGCGTCCAATTCGATTGGATCCTCATCTACAGTCCCAGTGGTAGCTCCTGTTAGTGAAACTTCGGATGAAGCATTCGTAACACCTCCCGAACTGCCTACCGTTGCAGATCCAGCTATGGTTTTTTTCTACGCCTCTGCCGAACCAAGAAGCGAATCGCAATTTAGGGGCCATAAGGAAAGCGGGTGCTATACGTAGTGCTGCGGTCATGGATGACCCTCATTTTTTACCACTCCCTATCAGAAAAACTGTTTTCCAACGCAATCGAGCAGAGAGCTGGGAAACGAAGAAACGGAAGCTCTCTGGAGAAACTTTTGCACAACCAAGAAGAAGGCAGAGACCTCAGAGCCACTTTATTTCAACTTGTCTAGGTATGTACTAACTTTTAATGATATAAGCCTTCTGAACAGAGGACTTTCTTTTGTTCCCTCACAGGGAAGTAATTTACCTGACATTCTAACCGATGTTCGTATGTTTGGTAGAACTATTGCCTTAAAACTGTACTTCAAGACTGGCTCTACTGATGCAATTAATTCGCTCAGTGTTCCAAAGCATAGGAAGAAAAGTGTTTTTTCTCCTATACTACCAACTCATATTGACTGTTTTGTAAAAACTTGTGAACAAGACTTATATGAATACTTTTATGGAGGCTCAAGAAAATGTGCTTATTTTAACATGTCAGCTGATGAAAAAAGATCTTTGCGTTTTTTTATGAATGAATCTTCTCTAATGTTAAGACCTGCAGATAAGGGAGGGGGTATTGTTATATTTGATACAGAACAGTATGTGAATCTTATGCTTTCTCTTTTATCTGATACCTCTACCTACTGTAAGATAGATGAGGTGAGGCTGAATACAATAATTAAACAAGTCCAAGACTCTCTTTACGACCTATTGATGTGTCGTCAGATCACAAAGGAACTTTATGACTATTTCCACAATGAATGGCCCCTTATACCCACAATAAAGGGTTTACCTAAAATGCACAAACATGTCCTCCCACCTCCATTACGACCTATAGTGTCAGGCAGTAAATGGTGTACTGAGAATATTTCAGTCTATTTAGAAGACACTCTTAGACCTGTTATATCAGAAATTCCCAGTATCTTGAAGGATACATATGAATTGTTAGCTTTCATTGATAACATGGATATAGAACTAGTGAGGGACAAGCACCTACTCATCACCATGGATGTTCAAAGTCTTTTCACTAGCATACCCAATGAAGAGGGCATACAATCAGTCAGGGAATTATTACAAATATTTCCAGTCTTTGACAACAGTCAAGTAATACTCATTTGCCAACTGTTAGACTTGATATTGTATAACAACGTTTTTAGCTTCAGGGGGTGCTTGTTTTTGCAAGAGATGGGTGTAGCTATGGGCACCCCCTGTGCTAATACGTACAGCAACTTGGTGGTCTATCAGTGGGAGAGACAGTTCGTTTTTAATCATCCTAGTTTTAGTAAGATTTTGTTGTACAAACGATTTGTGGATGATATTTTAATTGTGTGGGATGGGACGTTAGATGAGTTCCTTCAGTTCAAAGAATATCTTGAGTCTACTACACATTTTCTCAGGTTCACTATAGAAGCATCGTATGTCTCAATAAACTTTCTAGATATTACTCTAGACATTAGAAGGGGAAGGCTGGTATCCAATCTTCATAGGAAGGCCTGTTGGAAGAACACGATCCTGTCCTACAATAGTATGCACCCACGTCACATGTTTAGGGGTATTGTTAAAAGTCAATTCCTCAGAATTTCCAGGTTATGGAAAGATGAGAAAGATTTAGCCTTAGAAGCGGATAGACTGGAAAAGATCTTTATTGACAGGAGTTATGATAAACGTCTGGTTCAGGATGTTAGAAGGGAGGTTTTGGGGGATGCCCCTCCATTGAACAAGGAGAATAGAGTAGTCACCTCTATGCACAATAACTTTAAAAGGTCATATGGAACATCAAAGGATAGATTACATTTTTTAACTACTTATACCAATGATTTTCTTTTTTTGAGAAATATTGTCTCCAATAATTGGAAGATTCTAACCATTGATCAACCGACTCTTGAATTGGTGGGGAAAAAAAACATTTTTACCTATAGGAATAACAGCAATTTAAAAATGTTGTTGTGTGATAAGCTGCCAGAACCGTCACGTTTGAAACCGTCCGGTTACACCAGACAAGGCACCTATCCATGTAATAGTTGCAATTATTGCAAATTCATCTCTAAGGAACAACCTTTTAGACACCCCACTGTTAATTATTCCTTTGAACCTAGGTTTGAGGCCACATGTGAGACCATGGGCTTAATATACTTAGCAACGTGTGTCTCCTGTTCAGCTTTCTACATTGGCTTGACCAAGAGGAAGCTTAAGAACAGAATATACAATCATTATTATGACATTAAGAATAAAAACGAACTGAATGCACTGGCCAAACATGTTATTCTTTTTCCTAACCATTCTTTTGTTTTTAGAGTATTGCAAATAGTTGAAAAGAATGAGAAAAGTGGGGATTTTATGAATTTGTTAGAGACTAAAGAGTTACGTTGGATTTTAAACTGAAAGCACACTATCCCCCTGGACTGAATTCCTATGTGTCTTTACGATCACATTTAGCATTGAGAAAATGATCTGTCTCCATGTTTTTTGTTCCGTTTATTTTATTTTATTTCAGGGTGCATCTACATTTTACAGCTTGTCCTTGGTTATAATGTTTACTTGGTATTTAATATTATATGCATATTTATTGATATAAGCTTGGTTACATTTCTGAAGTCTAAGTACATATTTATGTATATATATTTTATATGCTTTAATAATGTTGCACAATTTTACAAAAAATGTTTAGCTTCATTGTGCATAATGAAGTATTTTTTATTATTATTAGATTAGTACAGCTCTATAAATGAGTCTTAACTAGGTAAATGCTTTTACCAAGTTTGTTTTAAAGAAGGTTTTGCTGCTAGTCTTAAATGTATTGTGATTCAACATGTATTGTTTCATCATTTTTTATCATTTACTAAGTTACTCTGGGCATACCCCTGCTGAATTTTAAACTTCAATTTTCCTTTAAGAATGTTGCTTCTTTTTCAAGCTTAATTGGATAATTGATTGACTAATGATGCTCAAGTAGTCAGGATGTATTACTATTTAAGCTTGCTGTTTTTAACATTTTGTCATGGTCTGAGGAAGCGTATCGTTGATACGTGAAAGCGCTTACCAATTAAAGTTTATTTTAGTTCATTTCGTGGTGAGTCCAAGGTTTTTCTTTCATCATTCATTTTCATTATTTACTGAGGACTCCTTGGCTGGTGCAGTGTTTTCGTTTGAATCTTTTAGTTCAGTTGTAGATGCCTGTTTAAACTGGGCCTTTATCAAGGTCTTGAACTTAAAATTTCAAGTCCCAAGGAAGGACTGGTACCCCAATTGTATGTACTCATAACGTTCCATGTTTGTAGTCCATCTTGCCCTTCATTCTTACATATGGGATCGGACTCGGCCTATTTACAAGCTGGAAGTCTTCTAGTTGGCTCGTGGCTAGGTAGGTATCCCATTGTGCACCAGTACAACCCCCAGATCTTGTTTGCTGCTAACTAAAAGAAAAATAACAAATGTACAGAAAGAAGCCAATCCTAAAAGGTCTCCAGAGAATAATGAAAACAAAATTTTTCTGTCTCCAGGTACTTCCAGGATGGGGGGTAAGAGGGTGGGTTTGTAAGAATGAAGGGCGAGATGGTTTATGAGAGAACTACAAACATGGAAAGTTATGGTGAGTACATAACTTCTTTATGTTCTGTAGTCCTATCTCGCCTTCATTCTTACATATGGGACAGCGTCCCTAGCACCTTATTCTTGGTTGGCTCAAGGAAAAATACTCCTGAGTACCGTGGAACCAAAGGATGCATCACCCCTGGAGGTTAAATCCAATTTGTAATGAGTAATAAATATGTGAGGTTAGCCCAAGTTGCTGCTGCACAAATATTATAAAGTGGGACCCTGGCTTGAAAGGCTGCAGATGTAGACTGAGATCTCGTAGAATGAGCCTTGATTTTGAAAGGTAAAGGTCTACCCCTCAGAGGTGTAAATGTAAGCTATACAGATAGAAATCCAATTTGAGAGGGTCATTTTGGAAACTGATAAACCTGACCTGGATTCAGAGAAGGAAATAAATAATTGATCTGATTTCCTTAGTCCGGTGCAAATAAAAATGTAATTGTCTATGGACATCCAACTGATGAAACCTGTATTCTTCTGCGTTGGAATGATTTGGGAAGAACACCGAAAGTTGACATCAGATTAGAATCTTGCATGCCTAGATGAAAATTGGAAATTGCTGCCAAATGAACCCTTGATAGTGGCAGCCGCAGATCCCTGGTGGAAAAGCTCAGACAGGAACTACAAAACCACCGGAATGGAGGCGGCATAAGGGTCAACATTCCTTTTCTCAGCCCAGATAGAGAACCTCCTCCATTTACTGGGATATAGTCTCCTAGTGGAGGGTTTATGAGAGTACGTAAGGATATGAGTCACGGAGGGTGAGAAGTCGTGAAGCCTGAGTAAGGATGGAACTGGAGCAGCCAAGGTGTCAGGTTGAGGGTGTGTAAGGTGGGATGCAGCGAGCCTGACATGTGGGTCAAGAGATCTGGCACTGGGTCCAGAATCCAAGGATCGTTTAGGAGAAGAGGCCTGAGAAAGGGGAACCAAACCCGACGAGGCCAGTAAGGAGCAATGAGGATCATTTTGCTTCCCAGCTGTTTTGCTTTCTGAATAACCTTGGGTATGAGAGGAAAGGGAGGAAAAGCATAAAGGAGAACCAGGGCCCAATCCTGAACAAGTGCATCTCTCGGTGACTCCCCCGGAGGGGGGATGAGGGAGAAATAGCTGCTGCATTTGGCATTGATCGGGCTGACAAAGGTCGCAGCAAGGCTGTCCCCATCTGTGGAAAATCTGCTCTGCTATTTCCTGTTTCAGAGACTACTCGTGAGGCATCAAGATTGCCCAGCTGAGCTTGTTGGCTATTATGTTGGCTGTCCCTGGAATGTGCATTGCCACCAGAAAATACTGGGAAGATATCGCCCATTTCCAAACTCAAATGGCCTCTCGACAGAGTGGGTATGATCTGGTTCCGCCTTGTTTGTTGATATACCATATTACAGACATGTTGTTTGATTGCAGTGCAATTGTCCCCAGAGGCAGAAGGTTGTGAAGTGCTTGCAATGCCAGGAGCACCGCCCTCATCTCAAGAATGATGATATGCAGGTGAGCCTCGTAATCTTGTCATGTACCTTGGACAGTCCTGCCTAGATAATGCCTCCTCACCCTGTGAGGCATCCGTGGTCACAGTGGCAACGAGATGGCGAGAAAGAAATCAAGTGCCAGTGGTTAACTGGTTGGGTAGAGTACACCAAATGAGGTTCTTCTTGCAAGAGTCTGTCATCAGTATGTGATGAGATAATGGTAGGTGGTGAAAGGACCATTGGGACGACAGCAGCCACTGAAGAACCCTCATGTGTAGTCTGGCTAGCGGCACTAGTAACATGGTGTAAGCCATGGTCCCTAGAAGCTGCAGAATAGTCTTGGCCTTGACTTTTCGTAGGGGGAAAAGACGTTGAATTTGAAGAACCAGATTCTGTGCCCTTTCTACTGTGTCTATCTCTGCGCCTATAAAAATCACAGATTGAGATGGCAATAAGGCAAATTTTCCCAATTTATAGAAATCCCCAACTGTGCACAAAGCTGGATGGTAGCATCCCTGATCTGAAGTAGTAGATGCCTGGTGGGGGCGGTCAAGAGCCAGTCGTCCATATACGGAAACACCTGGAATCCTAAAAGTCTCAGGTGAGCTGTCACTACTGCCATACACTTGGTAAACACCATGGGGGCTGTGGTTAGACCAAAGGGCAGAGCACGAAACTGGTAATGACTGGCTCCCAGCCAGAAGCGTAGATGACTCCTCGACGCCCTGTCAATTTTTATGTGGTAGTAAGCTTTTTGTAGATCTATTGAGCACATCCAATTGTCTTTCCCTAATAACGGGAGTATAGACTGCAGTGTCATCACCCGGAACTTGTCCTTTACTGATTCGTTCAATATGCTGAGGTCCAAGATGGGCCTCAAATCCCCTGTACATTTTGGCACTAAAAAGAATCTGGCATAAGCTCCAGATCCTATTTGGTCTGCTGGGATGGTTTGGATGACTTTTTGCCAGCAACTTGACCTCCACAGTTGCCTGATCCCTGTGATTGGGTGTAAAATCTGGGATCCTCTTGGGAACAAAAGGTGGAAGAGAAAAGGGTATGACATAACTTCTGGTAATAATTCCTTGTACCCATTTGTCTTGAGTGATACTTAACCAGGCTTTTGGATACAAAGAAATGCGACCCCCTGACCGGCACCAGATAAGCACAGTTGGGCCCCACATACAGGAGCGCTGTTAAGGCTGGCCCCGAAAGGAATCGCAGCCTCCCTGGTTTTGCGGTCCGCCCCTGCCTCTTGGAGAGACGTCTACCATTTCCTCCTCTGTCTCTGAAGGAGGAGTCACCCTGTGCATCTTGGAAAAACCTCTGGGACTTCTTGAACCACATTTTACCGCCCCTCTGAGCCTTAGGGTATGGTCTAGAGGGGAAAGTAAAATGCACTCCCATGGCAGAGAGTGTTTTTCCTTCTTGTTCGCACCGGGTGAGACTGTCCTTTACCTTGGGTCCAAAGAATGAAGAACCGAAGGGGGCGTTGGTAAAGGTAGACTTGAACGGTTCCGCAAAAAGTACAGTTTTGTACCTACCATAAATGTAGATGTTCGAGGATCCACATTGCTGCAGTCCTAACTATTGGGTAGTCCGCTGTCCAGTCGGCCCGAATACCAAAGTATATGGCTGACGTCGGTCAGGGCGCATTAGACTGACGTCAGTACGTCAGGGTACTAATGCGCATGACCGACGTCATATCCTCAGTCTTTTCTTGCCCCAGATGTCAGAAGACCCTGAAAAGATAAGGCCAAAAACAAAAACTCCCAAAATACCTGCACCAAAAAATATATATATACAATATATACACAATTAGCAGAATATAACCTCACCTACACAACCACCCCTAAACACAGAGGGAAGGAGGGAGGGTAAATTGGACTGCAGCAATGTGGATCCTCGAACATCTACATTTATGGTAGGTACAAAACTGTACTATGTTCTTCATTCCACATTGCTGCAGTCCTAACTATTGGGTAGAATCCCAAAGCAGAGGTAAGGGAGGCTGGCAAATCATAAGGAAGCAGGAACTGACAACATGCCTTGCAAAATAGCTGTGGCAAAACCAGCCCTAGACTTAGAGTAGAGAGGAAGGTGATAATGCTTAGAGAAAGTATGCACTGAACTCCAAGTAGCTGCCTCCAAAATATCCTTAGTTGCCACCCCCCTTAGAAAAGCTGTGGAAGTGGCAGTAGCCCTAGTGGAATGAGGCCTAATCCCAGCTGGAATCTCCTTGCCATGATGGGAATAACAAAATGTAATGCAACACCCAATCCACCTAGAAATAGTTTGTTTTGACACAGGCTTGCCCTTTGAAGTCAAAGCAAAAGAAACAAACAACTGCTGAGACTGCCTAAAATCCTTAGTCCTGCTCAAATAATAACGCAATAGCCTGTGTACATCTAAAGTGTGCAAAATCTTTTCCCCTTTATTTTGGGGATCTGCATAAAAGGTAGGCAAATGAATAGTTTGGTTTAAAGCCACACTAGAAACCACCTTAGGCATAAAGGAAGGATTAGTGCGTAAAGATACCCTATCCTTATGAAAAATCAAAAAAGGCTCCACTGCCATAAGGGCCTGCAACTCAGAAACCCTTCTTGCAGAAGTAATGGCCAACAAAAAAGCAGTCTTCCATGACAAGTATTTCAATTCAGCAGTAGCCGCAGGCTCAAAAGTTTGTAGAGTAAGTTTCTCCAACACAAAATTGAGATCCCAAGCAGGAGTAGGAGCTCTATTGGGGGTCTTATATTCTTTGCCCCTCTAAGAAATTGCTTGAACAAAGGATGCGAAAACAATGGTGGGTCACAATCATAGTGAGCTGAAATAGCTGCAGCATGAATCTTAATGGAAGAGAAAGACAAACCTTTGTCCAGTAACTCAGTAAGATATTGAAGAGCCACACTCAAATTAGGCTCAGTAATCTCCAAATTGTTTGCTGCACTCCAAAACAAAAATCTCTTCCATTTTTCTCGTACACTTTCCTTGTACTAGGTCTTCTGGCTTCCATAATCACATTTAAAACTTGTTGAGGAAGCTGAGACCTGCTGTCTTTCAAAACAGAATATGCCAGGCTGTTAGATGTAGAGAGTGAAGCTTGACATTGAGCAGATGACCGTCCCTCTGAGACAACAGGTGTGGAATCAAGGGTAAAGGCCATGGAGGCTTCCTTACCAGACTCCTTAGTAATGGGTACCAGTGCTGCCGAGGCCAATCTGGAGCTATTAAAATCATCCTTGGCTTGTTTTGTCTGACCTTTAGAAGCACCTTTGGAAGAAGAGGCAGAGGTGGAAAGGCATACACATGAAGATTTTTCCAACTGAAAGAAAGAGCATCCACTTTCCAAGCTGTGTGATGAAATCCTTCGTGCAAAACTTTGGCAGCTGGTGGTTTAGTGGAGAAGCGAACAGATCTATGTCTGGAGTACCCCATGACACTGTCAATTTTTGAAATACATGAAGATCCAGTTTCCACTCGTGGGGATCCATGATTTGTCTGCTTAATACATCTGCTAAGGAGTTCTGTGCTCCGGCAGAAACCTTGCCTGAAGAGTTAGTTGCAGACTGAGCGCAGTCTCCCATAAAATCATTGCTTGTCTGCACAATGGGTAAGAATGTGTTCCCCCTTGTTTGTTGATGTACCACATGACAGTTGTGTTGTCTGTTAGAATCAACACCTGCCCTGGAAGAAGTAACTCCTTGAAAGCCATTAATGCAAACTGAACTGCTAACATCTCTTTCATGTTGATATGTAGATGCTGTAGTCTGGCAGGCCACTTGTCTTGTATCCACTTTCCATTTAGATGAGCTCCCCAAGCAACATCTGAGGCATCTGTCGTTAGAATCTGACTTGCCTCTGGCGGGTCACAGAGAGTCCCTTGTTTAGGTGACATTCCTGAGCCCACCACAAAAATTCCTTTTGAATGCAAGGTATTATTTGAATGACAGTGTCCAAATCCTGGCAGTGCTGTGTCCACAGATTTTGAGATACCATTGTAGCTTCCTCATATGCAGTTTGGCATTGGGAAGCACCAGAATACAAGATGCCATGAACCCTAAGGCTTGAAGGACTGTCCTTGCAGTCAGCCCGGACTGAAGAGATAGATGATGGAAGTAACTGGAAAGATTCTTTTGTTTGTCCGGGGTTAAAAAGGCCATCTGGGCTGCTGTATTCAGTCTCACACCCAGAAAGCACATGTCTTGAGAGGGTACTAGACTGGACTTTATTTCGTTCACAGAATACCCTAGGCATCTTAGCACTGCTATGACAAATTTCAGATGCTGTAGAAGATCTTCTTTTTCTTGAGCCAGAATCAGGCAGTCGTCCAAGTAAGGATAGATTTGGATTCCTTTTAGCCTGAAGTAAGCTATCACTGGAGCCAGAACCTTTGTGAATACTCTGGGCAGTAGATAAGCCAAAGGGCAATGCAGAGAACTGATAATGAGAATTTCCAGCTCGAAACGCAGATACTTCCTGCAACTTAGTCTGATTGGCACATGAAGGTAAGCTTCCTTGAGATCTAAAGTTACCATCCAGTGATCTTTGCCCAGCAGAGGTAAAAGCTGCTGTAACGTCAACATTTTGAACTTGGGAATGTCCAGATAAGTGTTGAGGATAGATAAATCCAGAATTGGTCTCCACGTGTTCCCCTTCTTTGGTACTAGGAACAGGCGAGAATAAAATCCTAGGCCCCTTTCCGGCACAGGAACTGACTGAATGGCCCCTATTTGGAGCAACAGAGAAATTTGCTTGTGAGCCTCTGTCCTTTGAAGAGGAGGAATGTCTGGCATGCCTTTGAAAGGAGGCAAGGTATGGAAATAAAACCTGTAACCGTGGTGAATAATATCCAGAACCCATCTGTCTTGGGTAATTAAATCCCAATTTTCTTTGAAAAGAGACAGCCTTCCTCCCAAAGGTGCTGCCAGGCGAGAATGTACTGGCAGCTGAAAAGGTAGGTCATTGGGTCTGCTTACGAAAGGACTGACCCCTGCCCTCACCAGAAGTCTGAGCAGGGGAACTCCTTGTCCTAGGCCTAAAAGAACCCTGAGCTCTGCCCCTACCACGTCTAGACCTACCCCTAGACTGGGAATCATAAGCAGGATAAGTCCATCCCTTAGTAGGCCAATTTCTACTAAACTTGGAGGCTGCACCTGTAAAAATCTTTAACAGTTTGCATAGACTTAGCCTTGTCCTCCATTTTCTTCAAAACTGCTTCCACAGGCGAACCAAACAACACATCAGACTGTAAAGGAGCATCCAAAATCCTTGTCTTAACATGCTCAGCTAAGTTCTGATCTCTCAGCCAGGCGTGCCTACGAAGAACAGAACCAGTGGCAGCCACCCTGGAGGAGGCCTGCACAGCATCAAAACCACACTGCAAAGAATGTTTACCAACCTGTTCAGACACATGAACTAAATCCTGCAACTCTTTACACTCAATACCTTCAGCCAGAGCATCCACCTTAGATTTCAACTGTGAAAGAAGATAATTCTGATATTTTAACATGTGAAACTGACAATTCAACGCCCTCATGGCTAAAGTGGAAGAAGTATACACTTTCTTTCCCCATCTATCCAAAGCCCTTGCCTCTTTATCAGGAGGGACAGGATTTTTAACAACTGAGGCCTTCACACCTTTAGGCCCCTGAGAGACAGTTTCTGGGTCTGCCCTAGGACTCTTAAAAAGATACTTATGAGCTTCAGGCACCCTATAATACCTATCCGGTATAACTGGGGCAGGAGGCAAAGAATCAGGATTCAGGGAAGCCTCTGCAAACACATCTTCCACCACATTCAAAACAGGAGGTATAGCCAAAGGCCTATGCTGGGGTAAAACAAGAATTCCTAAGCCTTTTCCTGGAATCAGAGAAATCTTGACCTACCCATTTAAAATGCTCCCTCATGGAATGCAGAGGCTCTGAAAATGAAAAATCCTCAGGAGGAGAAGCAGAAGGAGTAGAATCATCCACATCAGAATCAGAATAAGGAGGGTACTCCTGCAAGTCTTCAGCCGAAGACTCAAGCCTCCGAGCATTGCTCAAAACTCTCAAACTCAGGTTCCACCCTAGGCCTCTTATCAGGAGGGGCATAGAACCCCTAATCATAGTAATCAAATCCTCTGCCATTTTAAGCATATGTTTCTTAGGCAAAGATCCTGAAGTACTAGGAGAAACCCCACAGAAGCTAAACTTGGCCTGCCCTCAAAGAAGCCTTGGAAACTGAAGGAGAGGCTCTAACCACCTTAGGAAGAGAGGGAAGAACAGCCACCTGAGAAGCCCCCTCAGCCTGGCCTACTTCCTGAGAGGATACATCCTGTAACAGTAAAGTCTCTTCCTGAGACTCCAAAGAGACACCTGGCAAAACCTCCGGCACCACTGAGCCTTCCAAAGAACCGACGTCTGGGACTGTCGGTTCCTCCACCCTAGGCTTTGCTGCTTTATCTTTGCGTTTTTAGCGAAGCGGCCGGAGCATCCGACGGCATTTTATAATTACAACGCTTCCCAAACACTAACCTGGCACAGTCTAACCGTCTCTTAATAGTGCGTTTGTTAAATCTAGCACAAGAGCGGCAGCCAACAACATCGTGCTCAGGCCCTAAACAAGGTATACACAAAGTATGGTAATCCCTATGAGGTATCTGTTTCCCACAAGAAATACAGTTATTCACTTTTTCTGACATCCGGTTAAATACTGAGGCAAGAAAAAAACAAAATATTCCCCAACGGGGTACTTAGCCAACTTTGATTCGGTCTGAAACTCTGACTTCAGAAACTTTCAGAACGCCAACCTGCACTCGCAAAATTGCTTCTGCATCGGACCATGCGGCAAAAAAGACTGAGGATATGACGTCGGTCATGCGCATTAGTACCCTGACGTACTGACGTCAGTCTAATGCGCCCTGACCGACGTCAGCCATATACTTTGGTATTCGGGCCGACTGGACAGCGGACTACCCAATAGTTAGGACTGCAGCAATGTGGAATGAAGAACATTTACACAAACCCATCCAGGAATGACACCTTAGGGAAATTCCTGAACCCGCTGCTCTACTCGCTCCATTGGCTGCATACGAGATAAGCCTCAAGGACGAGTTGACAATAGAGTTCAAGGTGGACAACTGGGCAGACACCTTGTCAGGGACTCCCTCAGTACATGTACTTTGTAGAGAATCTCCTAACTCCTTAAGGAGAACTCTCTGAAGCCTCGTGAAGTGTGTAAGGTAGTTCAGCGATCTAAGAGTAAATGCAGCTGAAGAGAAGATACGCTTCCCATATCTGTCCATCGTTCAAGACTCCTTATTTGGTGGATGAACAGAAAAATAAATTTCTGCTAGCTCCTTCTTAGTGGCCGCCGCCGCCACCAGCATGGTATCTACGGGAACACCTTCAGACAAAACTTCTTTTTCTCTGGGTGCAGAAAAACTTATTTGGTCTCCTGGGGACTGGCTCCACAGCATCAAGAGTATCCCACACCTTCCGACTAACTAGCTCCATCAGTTCGTCAAAGGGTGGAGACACCCAAGAGGCTGAAGGTTGAGACCCGAAAGCCTTCGGGAACACTGACTCCTCATCAGAAGGGGTGACAGTGGGCCACCCGCACCTCTGCTTAAGGATTTCCAGGATGTCTACGAAGGAGACATCAGAGGATGACTTGGGGTACCCTTCTGACTCCTCAAGGTCAGTGTCCGAGGTAAGAGACTCATCCTGGGAGTCTACATGCTTCTTCTTACATGTTCTCTTATATGGGGGCTCCTCGAAAAGATATTTCGGGGAGGTCTCGGAAGAGTGGGGGCCACTGGCTGGTGGCTCCTGAGGCTGTGGGTCTCTGCTGTCCAGGGAGGGAGTAGGAGCTGAGACAGAAGTAGGTGCCTAGGGGGGAGTGTCGGTACCCCTGGTAGGAGCTGATGATCGGGACAGCACACTCATCATCTTGAATGCTGACCTCTCGGGCTCTGAAGACCTCCTCGGCTCCGAGGATGCCATTGGTTCCAGAGCCATCGGCTCCGAGATGGACATGAGATCCAAGCTCACCCTCGCCGACGCGCCGAGAGGGAAGTTCGGAACCAAAGAGGTTCGGTTCCAGGCGTCCCCGTCCAGGCCAACCAGGGAGCTTAGGCTCCTAGACATCACGGATGGCACCAAGAGCGGAACTCTGCTCTGAAACAACCACAGGGGGAGCTGGAACCCAGGGTTCCACCAGCGGTACCAAACACTCCAGTTCCGAAAGACTAGCAAGGCTCAGAGGAGGAATCACCGAAGGGGAAGTGGACTCAAGTGGCCCCAGAACCGACCAGGTCGGAGCCAACAATTTCGGTAAGGCAGATGACTTCAACTATCCTCATCTTCTTCCGATAAACTCCTGGAAGACCTGGAGGACAGAGCAGGAGAACGAGATATTTGCAATATTGGTGACTTCAATGTAGGGGAGACCTGTAAAGGTTCCAAAGACCGGCTCCGTTGAATACTCTCAATGGTCGGCTCCAAGCTACTTGGCACAGACCCTGTAATCACAGTAGTACAACTCTCAATCGGCTCCGAGCTCTTTGGGGGGCCGATGAGACAGTAAATTTGTCAGGCTTAGTAATTTTAAGGGGCGGCTCTGAGACACCAACCGGTGCCGGGGAATGCCACTTAGGGGACTTAGACTTTTCCTTTTTAGATCCCTGAGATCTAGCAGAGGAGGAATAGCTAAGCCAGAAATTCCTCAAAAGAAGGTTTTGAGAGACCTTTCAGAATGAGCTTACTTTTTCTTTCTTGCAACACCTCAGCACTAAAAGACTGGCAAAATAAGCAAGCTTCCTGTTAAGTGGATGGCCCCAAGACAGTAAACTCAGTTACTGTGGCCATCCATTATAGACATAGTCTGTGAGCATTTTATGCATTTTTTAAAGCCAGATGGCTTATAGTCCTTGCTTTCCTTAGACATCCTCACAGAAGGTGAACTCACACACAAAGAAAGAAGGGAGGACTAGGTCCTCTAACTTAAATGGGCCTAGCCCTACAGGAACTGTAAAGAGACACCACGAGGACCAGATCCTCTAACTTAAACGGGCCTAGCCCGGGCAGGAAGAAAGAAAGTGAAACTAAGTCCTCTAACTAAAACAGACCTAGGGGGTACAGAAACAATTACCGGGAGACTCACACACACCCAAAACAGGAATAAAGTCTAAACTGTGGAAATTACTAACAAGGTGAACAGAACCTCGTTTTGTCTGCAACATTAATAAGAAATATTAGCAAGCGGAAAAAACGCAAAAGGTTATGACTTATAACTATTTAAGAAACACACACAGCCTGAGAGCAAAAGGCTCCTATGATTACTAATATCTAATTATGAAACAAATATATTAACAAGAGAAAACTGGCACACAGGATACCCAGTACTATAAGGCCAAGACCAACTGTACGCAAAGAAATTGCACACAAACGGTGCACTAGTAATGCTAAGTATACTAACTGCAAAAACTACACTAACTATACAATGCTATAAAAGTAAAACAGAAGAATTATCCAAAAATTTTGAACAAATCTGAAAGACAGCCAGTGACAAGAAGCACATCCGAACTAGTCGACGTGGCAAACGAGATTTGGGGATTGTACTGGTGCACCATGGGATACCTCACTAGCGACGAGCCAACTATAAGACTTCCAGCTTGTAAACAGGCTGACCGATCCCATACGTAAGAATGAAGGCGAGACAGGACTACAGAACATCAAAAGTTATGTACTCACTATAAAGATAGATCCTTGTTTTCTGTCTTCATCTGGTTCAACCTGTGGGACTTCTGGATCTGACACCAGCCAATTCAGAAGTCTTTAGCCCATTTTGGCCCTGCCTCCCTTACCCGTAACTCCCCCCAACTCCTCTATCAACTCTCCAGATCGAGCTTACCCAATGTGACAAAACATGATACAACATATCTAACCGAACCACACATCTCTCAAAACTGGAAGAAGAAAGCCAAGGGAAAATGTGAGAGACTAAAAGAGTTGAATGAAGAATCTCCAATGTCCAGTCATCCCAAAGGGGAAGACTTGCCAAATCAGCACTAAAGTAGAGGACAGGAGGGTGGGAAGGCTGAACCAGACAGACAGACAACACGGATAGAACAGTTGTATAAAATGTAACATAACCATAGATGTCCTTCTCTTCTATATGCTGCAGTATTCATCACATAAGGGAGAATGCCAAAGCTCAAGCTTGGGACAGGTTGGGAGGAGGATGAGCAGATGCTTTTTCTACAAAACCATATAGAATCGCTCTGGTAAACCCAGCTCTGGACTTGGAGATGGTGTCAAGCTTAATGCATGGACAGAGGACGAGGTGGCTGCCTCCAGGTTAGAGCTAGTGTCCAAACCATTAAAAAATGTCCCCAAGGAAGAGACTGCTCTTGTAGAGTGAGCCTTCACTGGAGAAGTAAGGCTCTTAGCATTAGACAGACAGCAAAAGGAAATAGCTTTAGAAATCCAGATGGAAATAGCTAGCTTGGAAACTGACTGACCCACAGCCCTTGGGTGGTAAGAGACAAACAGGCATTCAGTCTTGAGTATAAGTCTGGTTTTGTCAAGATAGTATCTGAGTTGTCTGTGCACATCCAAGGTGCGCAATATTCTCTCACTGGGACACTTAGGGGAAGGAAAAAAAAGGTAGGTAGATTAATAGACTGATTAATGGACAACCAAATTACCACTCTGGGCATAAAGGAAGGGTTAGTATGCAGAGAAACACCCTGCCTCTATGAAAGACAGTGAAAGGGAGATTTGACACCAGGGCTTGTAACTCAAACCCTTCTGGCAGATGCAACGGCCACTAACAAAACAGTTTTCCAAGTGCAATGCTGCAGGGAAGAAGAGCTTGCTGGTTCAAATGGTGCCAGTGTAAGCTTCTCTAACACAAACCTGAGAGCCCAAAGAGGAGGTATTGGGTTTCCTTGGTGGTCTAATAAGGACAACGTCTTTTAGGAGCACTTTAACCTTTAACCTGGAGGCAAATGGTGGGCACACAAGCAGAGATGGCTGAAAGGTGAGCCTTCAAGGAAGGGTAGCCCTAATCAATTCACACAGATAGGACAAGACCAGTGGAACATCAACTAACAGTGGCTCTAGGTCCTTTTTGCAACACCAGATGGAAAACCTTTTTCATTTAGAAATATAGGATTTCCTAGTAGTGGGTTTTCTGGCCTCCTACAGAACTTGTAGCACGTCCTCTGGAAATAGGTGTCCATAAGGGATTAAAACCCTATCACCCACAAGGTCAGGTTCAGGGTAGATGGCTGTGGATGTACTAGGGTCCCCTTGCCCTGTGTGAATAGCTCCACCCTGTGGAGTAACTTGTGATGATTGCCCCTGGCTAGGTGCAGGAGAAGGGGGTACCAGTGCTGCTCTCGCCAAAAGGTAGTCACCAATAAGATTTTTGTCTGATTCTGCTGAATCTTCAGTAGGACCTTTTGTAGGAGAGGTAAGTGGGGGGGGCATACAGAAACATCCCCTTCCAAGAGAAAGATAGAGTGTTCACCTTCCAGACCAGGGGATGTGGTAATATGCCACAAAATTCTGGAAGTCTGTTCATGGGGAAGGTAAACAGATCTACCTGAAGAGTACCCCAGCAATGGATTAGGTCCAGAAACAAATCCCTGTGCAACATCCATTCTTGAGATTGGGTCATGGATCTGCTTAAAGAGTCTGCCACTACAGTCTGAGCCAAGGAGAGGTAAACCACCTGAAGGGTAATTTGGTTCTGTAAGGCAAGTAGGGCTAGTATGCATAGAATGTAAGATGTCGCTCCCCTCTGCTTGTTGATGTACCAAAGAGCTGTGGTGTTATCTGTGAACCACCTCAGTGCTCCCAGAACTAGGTTGCTTTTGAAGATTTGAAGGGCATAAACTAGGGCCCTCATCTCCTTTACAGTGACATGTTCCTGTGCCTATTTGGGAGACCAAACATCTCTGACCCTCGAGGCCTGAAGAGTTGCAACCCAACCCATGTCTGAAGCATCTGTGAATTGCTAATGCTCTAGGGAAGGAAGGGGATTGTTGTAAGGGTAGGCTAGGGTTTTTGGTAACTTGTAAGATCCACCAATCTAGTTCCATTCTTATGCAAGGAAGGAGTGGGATCAAGAACTCTAAAGGATGAGAGTGAAGCATCCAAAGAGCTCTTAGATACTATTGAAAGTTCCTCATTTGTAGTTTTGCTAAGGGTAGCATGGGAATGGTGGATGCCATATACCCTAAGAGACGCAGGAAGTCCCTGGCTGACAACGACTGTAGGCAAAGAATGCTCTGAAAATAGGTGGTCAGGAACAGCACCTTTGCTGTGGGTAGGGAGGCTAACATTTTGTCTGTCTGTATCCTGCATCCGAGAAAAAATGTGAGCTTTCGAAGGAGTGAGAGAGGACTTCTGGAAGTTTATGGTGAACTCCAAGCTCTGTAGAAGGGCAACAGTGAAGGAAAGATTTTCCTGAAGTAGTCCTGGGGAATGTGCCTGCATCAAAAGGTTGTCAAGATAAGGGAAGATTTGAAGTCCTTGCAATCTACAGAATGCTATGACAGGAGCCAAGCATTTTGTGAAAACCCTTGGTGTGGTAGAGCGGCCAAAGGGCAAAGCAAAAAAAAAAATGAAAATGCAAGGAAGCAACAGAAAAATGTAAAAATCTTAACTGTGGGGGATCATCTTTACATCTAAAGACACCATGAATGCCTGAGGAAGAATGAGAGGGAGAAGAGAAGGCAAAGTCAACATACGAAAAGAAGGACTTTGAGAAAGGTGTTCAAATGGGAAAGGTCCAGGATGGGTCTCCAAGGGCCATCCTTCCTGAGGACCAAGAACATCCTGGAGTAAAATTGTTTCCCTTGCTGGGAAGTGGGAACCTCTTGAACACTCCCCTGAGAGCGCTGGTCCGAGATGACCTAAGGAAAGAAGCTCAACGATCTTTGGTGGGTGGTGGGATGTCTCTGAACGAAGGATATTTTTCTTGGACCATGAAATACCCTGTCTTGATGATGGAAAGGACCCAAGAGTCCTGGGTGATCATTTTCCAAGTGGCAAGAGCTAGACTGAGGCAAAGAGACATGGGAGTGGATGGCCCTGGAGGCTGGTAGTCACAGGCTACCTGGCTTAGATTGGAACTGAAAGGACTGTTTTGAAGCAGGAGTGGTTGAAACAGGCTTGGAAGAGGCTGGCTTTCTAGATCCCCTCTTACTTTTAGAAGAAGAGGACAGGGATTTTTTTCTAACAAAGGCAGTCTTAACTGCTTAATTCCTTTGGAACAGGGGTACTGGAGAGACAATAATATTTTTAAGAACCTGTAACTCCTTCCCTTTCTTCTGTAAGGTTTTGAAGAGTTCTGCTGCTGAACTACCAAATAAGGCTTTCTTATCTAGACGTGCATCCATCAATTTGGCCTTGAAATCTTCAGGCAAAGGCTGTAGCCTGAGCCAAGAGTATCTTCTTAGGACCAACCCAGTGGCAGCTGCCCTAGAAGAAGCATCAACAGCATCATAACTGCACTCGATGGAGTGCCTAGTCACTTTTGCAAATGAATTGAGGATAGCTGCCAACTGAGATTTAGCTAGGGAATCTGGGATGTCTGCCAAGAGTTTCCCTGCATTAGCAAGAAGAACCAAGGAGTACTTTGCCATGTGAGTTTGATAATTAACTGCCCGGAAGGAAGTAGCAAAGGTGTAAACCTTTTTCCCCAAATATTCCATGACCTTACTCTCCTTATCAGAAGAAAACAAGGAAGTGGATGGGAGCAATTTGAAAGCCTTCTTCATAGAAACAGATATGGTAGCCAGGTAAGCAGAGGGAGTCTTCTTCAGGTACCTTAAAAAACCTGTCTGGACCCTTAGGGGCAGGAGGCTGACAGGACACTGGGAAGCAGCCGAGAAGGCATCCAGAAAAGCAGGCAGAACTGGAGGGATTGCAGAAGGAGATGGGGAATCCATCTGCAAGAGGTCATAGTACCTCTTCTGTACATTTGGAACTTGGGAAGAGTCCCACTTGAAAAAATCTTTCATTTTGAGAAAGGTCTCTCCAAAGGAAATATCCTCCCCAGGGGAATCTGTACCATTAGATTCCTCCTCTGGGGAGGCATATCCCAGGGGGGAAGCCATCTGGGTGGAGTAGGCCAAAGACTCCTCTCCAGAAGAATCCTCCTCTTCTGAGGAGGTGTCAACAGCTGTCCTTTTAAAGATAATAGAATGGGAAAAGGCCTGAAGACAAACAGAAAAAGGAGAAGACTGTCCCAGGGCCATGAAGTCATTAAAGAGGCTTTGTGAAAAAACATGCCAATCAGGAGACTGCTGTGGTGAAGCAGGAGAAACAGGTTTTGTTTTGGCCTTCTTGTTTGTAAAGGCCTCCATGTGGTGAATGGTGGAAGGGCCCAACTTCTGCCTACATTCGACAATATCTGTAAGCACAACTTCATGTACAGTGACTTGTGTGATGCCATGAGGCCCTTTGGAGATAACGAGCCCGAGTTCCCCCTTTGTGCCAGGATCAGATGCCTGCACTTCCCCTCGCGGACCTGCCGGAGGACTCATTCAGGGCTTCATGGTACCTGCCAAAGATCCATCCACCACCTCTAGCACAGCCGCCGGGCCTACATCAGCCTCAAGAGAAATGACCGGAAGAGAGTGCAGCTGAAAGTTCAAGCCATGATTTCTTACCCTACTTCCGTAAGGGAACGTCCAAATGATCCGTCACTTCCATTTCCCGTGCTAGGTTCTTCAGAAGTTGGCTCTCTAAGTAGAGTTTAACAGACGCTAAATGACTCCTGAGGGTCTTAGGGACAAAGGACTTGCAAATAGCGCACGCACTCAGTGTGATCATGGTCTCAGCCTAGACAGAAAAGGCAAAGATTGTGGGTGTTTTTATGTGGAATCTGCCTTCCACACTGACACTTGCCCTTCCTAGCTGACAAGAAACCCAACAACCAACCAGCAGCAAAAATTCTAAGAAAAAACCCAAACAGGTATTTATCTGGTAACTGGTACACAACTGTTCTGGCAAGTGAACATCTGGACCAGATGACTGGACAGGCGGCAGAAAAATTCTGAGGTAGGTGTTTGCTGATGTCTGCTTTATACCAGACATCGCTTTATGACCATTAGCATTAAGTTGTGCAGCGTAGCATGTACCTTCCAGTAGCATGTAGACTTTTGCGTAATGGCCAGATGTACAAGTCAGCTGGAGGCAGACTCCCTTATGTGATGACTACTGTAGCATATGAATAGAAGGACATCCATCATTATGGTGAGTACATAACTTTCATATCAGATGTTGTCTGCTATTTCTGTATTCAACCTGTGGGAGACCGTCGCCAGCCACAAGTCCTTGAGAGAAACTAAGGAATATTCCGCAACACATTAGAACCAGAGGTAATCACTACTAAAAATAAAGTTTCCAAGACAACAACTTTAAATACAAGGAAGCTGAAAGTTCAAAAGAAGGACCAGCTAGAACCTGAAGAACGAAAAGCAGATCCCAGGGAGGGGCCGTATCCCATATTGGAGGGCGAAGTAGAAAAGTACCTTTGAGGAAGGCCTTGGATATCTTCAGAGGATCCAAGGGAATATTATTCTCTACTGATATGAAAGTTAGAAATAGCTGCCAACTGTACTTTGATATCAGAAAAACTAGATCATGAACTGAACAACTTGGAAAAAAGAAGCACCAAAACGTAACCAAGTAAATAAAACAACCAAACTGTAAGCAAGAGAAGCTGCACCAAAGTAATAGCGTAATCAGTAGTTTATTTCCGCTTTCGTCAATAGACTTCCTCAGAATACCTTTTTCGTCAATAGACTTCCTCAGAATACAGTATTCTGAGGAAGTCTATTGACGAAAGCGGAAATAAACTACTGATTACGCTATTACTTTGGTGCAGCTTCTCTTGCTTACAGTTTAACTGAACAACTTGGCCAGAAAATCCAAGACAGACTTCAAGGGTGCATAGAAGGCCTCTGCTCATACAGCAAGGCTTCCCCATTTCCTGAATACACTTTTCTAGTGAATTTTCTTCTGAGAAACAATATAAAACTGCCTGTGAAAGCTTGGGATTCCTGGCCATCAAAGGAACTGGGGGAACTATACGGTCAACTCAATGGACTTGGGGGGGTGGGGGGGGGCAGCTGGGTGAGGAATGCGATCTGGAATGAGATCCAACACCAGAGGGGGGGGGGGTATTTCAGAAGAGGCCAAAAGAAGGGAAACCATACATGGTGAGGCCAAAAAGGGGGAGAAGAGAATAGTACAGTTGTGTACACTTACCATAAATGTAGATGTTCGAGTGTATTCACTGTTGCAGTCATTACATTTGGGTAATCTGCTGGCAGGTTGCCCTCAATTGGCCTGATTAACAAAGTCTTGGATCCTGCATCAGCTGCTGTCCCTTCTTCCATGACGTCAGGTTGTCGGGGGTATAAAATATGCAGCAGTCGCCATTACATCAGTTTTTCTTGCCCCAGATGTCAGGTGCCCCCCAAATGGGGGAGCCAAATATTTAAGTAATTAAAAACACAAAAATATACCTCCAAACAAAAGCAAATACACCAAAAAGGTTTTTAAGTATAGTAAAGGAAAGAAGAGGTATAGTAAGAGGAAAAAAAGTACAGTTTTGTACCTACCATAAATGTAGATGTTCGAGTGCTCACACTGCTGCAGTCATCACACTTGGGTTATCCTGCCGTCAGGCGGTCCCGCAGTCGGCCAGAGTTCCAAAGTCCTGGTCCGGCGTCGGTTGCTGTCGCTTCTTCCCTGACGTCAGTAGGCATTAGATGCCATTTTCTTCAGTTTTTCTTGCCCCAGATGTCAGGTGCCCCCAAGTAGGTAGGCAATACATATTTCTAATAAAACATATAAAGGGAATAAAAGGAATACCTTCAGTTACAAGCAAACACACCACAAAAGTTGTACAGGATAGAAAGGTATAGAAAAGTTCAGCTAGGTCAGAGGGGATGGAGGGAGGGTAACCTGGACTGCAGCAGTTTGAACACTCGAACATCTACATTTATGGTAAGTCTGAACTATGTTCATAGTGTTACACTGCTGCAGTCATCACACTTTGGTTGAATCCCAAAGCTAAGGATGGCTGGTGGAACGAAACAGGGTTTGGAGAAGCTGGTAGGCGCTGCAGAACTGCAGTGGCAAAGCCAGCTCTGGTTTTAGAGTATAGAGGTAAGTGACAGCGCTTGGTGAAGGTGTGCACTGAACTCAAAGTTGCAGCCTCCAAAATATCCTTGGTTGGTACCCCTCTGAGGAAGGCTGTTGATTTTGCTGTAGCCCTGGTGGAATGGAGCCTAATGTTACCAGGAACAGGTTTCCCACAGTGTGTGTAGCAGAAAAGTACAGTTTTGTACCTACCATAAATGTAGATGTTCGAAGATCCACATTGCTGCAGTCCTTACACTTGGGTAGTCCGCTGTCCTCGGTCGGCCCGAATATCAAAGTATAAGGCTGACGTCGGTCAAGGCGCATTTGACTGACATCAGGACGTCAGGGTACAAATGCGCATGACCGACGTCATATCCTCAGTCTTTTCTTGCCCCAGATGTCAGAAGACCCTAAAAATAAAGGTCAAAACCAAAAGACAGCAAACAACCAACCAACCACCCTTGTACTAATTATATGTACAATATATACAATATACACAAAATGTACAACCCAACCCACACAATCACCTCTAACTACAGAGGGGAAGGAGGGAGGGTAAATTGGACTGCAGCAATGTGGATCTTCGAACATCTACATTTATGGTAGGTACAAAACTGTACTATGTTCTTCATCTCACATTGCTGCAGTCCTTACACTTGGGTAGAATCCCAAAGCAGAGGTAAGGGAGGATGGCTAACTACAAGGAAGCAGGAGCTGCCAAAATGCCCTGCAAAACAGCAGTGGCAAAACCAGCCCTGGATTTAGAGTAAAGTGGCAGGTGATAATGCCTAGAAAAAGTATGCACTGAACTCCAAGTAGCTGCCTCCAAAATATCCTTGGTTGCCACTCCCCTCAAAAAGCTGTTGAAGTGGCAGTAGCCCTAGTGGAATGAGGCCTAATCCCAGCTGGAATCTCCTTGCCATGATGGGAATAACAGAAAGCAATGCAAAACCCAATCCACTTAGAAATAGTTTGTTTTGACACAGGCTTGCCCTGAGAACTCAAAGCAAAAGAAACAAACAACTGCTGAGACTGCCTGAACCCTTTAGTTCTGTCCAAATAATAACGCAACTGCCTGTATACATCTAAAGTGTGCAAAATCTTTTCCCCTTTATTTTGGGGATTTGCATAAAAGTAGGCAAATGAATAGTTTGGTTTAAAGCCACACTAGAAACCACCTTAGGCATAAAGGAAGGATTAGTACGTAATGATACCCTATCCTTATGGAAAATCAAGAAAGGCTCAACCGCCATAAGGGCCTGCAATTCAGAAACCCTTCTTGCAGAGGTAATGGCCAACAAAAAAGCAGTCTTCCATGACAAATATTTCAACTCAGAAGTAGCTGCAGGCTCAAAAGGTTGTAGAGTGAGTTTCTCCAACACAAAATTGAGATCCCAAGCAGGAGTAGGAGCTCTTCGTGGGGGTCTTATATTCTTTGCCCCTCTAAGAAATTGCTTGAACAAAGGATGAGAAAACAATGGTGGATCGCAATCATAGTGAGCCGAAATTGCTGCAGCATGAACTATAATAGAAGAGAAAGACAAACCTTTGTCTAGTAACTCAGTAAGATATTGAAGAGCCACACCCAAATTAGGCTCAGAAACATCAAAATCTTTTGCTGCACTCCAAAATAAAAATCTCTTCCATTTGTCTGCGTACACTTTCCTTGTACTAGGCCTTCTAGCTTCCAAAATAACATTCAAAACTTGTTGAGGAAGTGGAGGCCCACTATGGTTCAAAACAGAATATGCCAGGCTGTTAGGTGCAGAGAGTGAAGCTTGACATTGAGCAAATGGCTGTCCTCCTGTGACAACAGGTGTGGAATCGAAGGCAAAGGCCATGGAGGCTTCCGTACCAGACTTCTCAGTAATGGGTACCAGTGCTGTCGAGGCCAATCTGGAGCTATTAAAATCATCCTTGGCTTGTCCTGTCTGACCTTTAGAAGTACCTTTGGGAGGAGAGGCAGAGGTGGAAAGGCATACACATGAAGATTGTTCCAATTGAAAGAAAGAGCATCCACTCTCCAAGCTGTGGGATGAAACCTTTTTGTGCAAAACTTTGGCAGCTGATGGTTTAGTGGAGAAGCGAACAGATCTATGTCTGGAGTTCCCCATGACACTGTCAATTTCTGAAATACATGAGGATCCAATTTCCACTCGTGGGGATCCATAATTCGTCTGCTCAACACATCTGCTAAGGAGTTCTGTGCTCCTGGCAGAAACCTTGCCTGAAGATTGAGCTGTAAACCGAGAGCAGTCTCCCACAAAATCATTGCTTGCCTGCATAGAGGATAAGAATGCGTTCCCCCTTGCTTGTTGATGTACCACATGACAGTTGTGTTGTCTGTTAGAATCAACACCTGCCCTGGAAGAAGTAATTCCTTGAAAGCTATTAATGCAAAGTGGACTGCTAACATCTCCTTCATGTTGATATGTAGATGTTGAAGTCTGGCAGGCCACTTGTCTTGTATCCACTTTCCATTTAGATGAGCTCCCCAAGCTTTGTCTGAGGCATCTGTCGTTAAAATCTGACTCGCCTCTGGCCGGGTCACAGAGAGTCCCTTGTTTAGGTGACATTCCTGAGCCCACCACAAAAATTCCTTTTGAATGCAAGGTATTATTTGAATGACAGTGTCCAGATCCTGGCAGTGCTGTGTCCATACATTTTTGAGATACCATTGTAGCTTCCTCATATGCAGTTTGGCATTGGGAAGCACCAGAATACAAGATGCCATGAACCCTAAGGCTTGAAGGACTGTCCTTGCAGTCAGCCGGACTGATGAGATAGTTGATGGAAGTAAAGGGATAGACTCTTTTGTTTGTCCGGGGTTAAAAAGGCCATCTGGGATGCTGTATTCAGTCTCACACCCAGAAAGCACATGTCCTGAGAGGGTACTAGACTGGACTTTATTTCGTTCACAGAATACCCCAGGCATCTTAGCACTGCTATCACATATTCCAAATGATGAAGAAGCTCTTCCCTTCCTTGAGCCAGAATCAGGCAGTCGTCCAAATAAGGATAGATCTGTATTCCTTTTAGCCTGAAGAAAGCTATCACTGGAGCCAGAACTTTCGTGAACACTCTGGGCGCAGTAGATAAGCCAAAGGGCAATGCAGAGAACTGATAGTGAGAAATCCCAGCTCGAAAACGCAGATACTTCCTGGAACTTAGTCTGATAGGAACATGAAGGTAAGCCTCCTTGAGATCCAAAGTTACCATCCAATGATCTTTGCCCAGCAGAGGTAAAAGCTGCTGCAACGTCAACATCTTGAACTTGGGAATGTCCAGATAAGTGTTGAGGATAGATAAATCCAAAATTGGTCTCCACGTGTTCCCCTTCTTTGGTACCAGGAACAGGCGAGAATAAAATCCTAGGCCCACTTCTGGCATAGGGACCGGCTGTATGGCCCCTATTTGGAGCAACAGAGAAACTTGCTTGTGAGCCTCTATTCTTTGTTGAGGAGGAACGTCTGGCATGCCTTTGAAAGGAGGCAAGGTATGGAAATAAAACCTGTAGCCGTGGTGTATGATATCCAATACCCATCTGTCTTGGGTAATTAAACTCCAATTTTCTTTGAAAAGTGCCAACCTTCCTCCCAAAGGTGCTGCCAGACGAGAAGGCTCTGGCAGCTGAAAAGGTAGGTCATTGGGTCTGTTTACGAAAGGACTGACCCCTGCCCTCACCGAAGACTGTGCAGGAGAACTCCCTGTTCTAGGCCTGAAAGAGCCCTGAGCTCTGCCCCTACCACGTCTAGATCTACCCCTAGACTGGGAATCATAAGAAGGATCGTCCACCCCTTAGTAGGCCAATTTCTACTAAACTTTGGAGGCTGGACCTGCAAAAATCTTTAACAGTCTGCATAGACTTAGCCTTGTCTTCCATTTTCTTTAAAACTGCCTCAACAGGAGAACCAAACAACACGTCAGATTGCAAAGGAGCATCTAAAATCCTTGTTTTAACATGGTCAGACAAATTCTGATCCCTCAGCCAGGCGTGCCTGCGAAGAACTGACCCAGTGGCAGCCACCCTAGACGAGGCCTGTACAGCATCAAAACCACATTGCAAAGAATGCTTACCCACCTGTTCAGAAACATGTACTAAATCTTGCAACTCTTTACAATCAATACCTTCTGCCAGAGCATCAACCTTAGACTTCAATTGTGAAAGGAGATAGTTTTGGTATTTCAACATGTGAAACTAGCAATTCAAAGCCCTCATAGCAAGAGTGGAAGAAGTATAAACTTTCTTTCCCCATCTATCCAAGGCCCTGGCCTCTTTGTCTGCAGGAACCGGATTCTTTACAACAGAAGCCTTAACACCTTTAGGCCCCTGGCTAACAGTTTCTGGGTCTGCCCTAGGACTCTTAAAAAGAAACTTATGAGCTTCAGGCACCCTGTAATACCTATCCGGTTTAACAGGAGCAGGAGGCAAAGAATCAGGATTAAGAGAAGCCTCTGTAAAAACATCTTCCACTACATCCAAAACAGGAGGTATAGCCAAAGGCCTATGCTGGGGTAAAAACAAAAATTCCCTAAGCCTTTTCCTGGAATCAGAGAAGTCCTGACCTTCCCACTTAAAATGCTCCCTCATGGAATGAAGAGTTTCTGAAAAAGAAAAATCCTCAGGAGGAGAAGCAGAAGGAGTAGAATCATCCACATCAGAATCAGAATAAAAAGAGTACTCCTGCAAGTCTTCAGCCGAAGACTCTGAAACATCCGAAGCCTGCTCAAAACTCCCTAGCTCAGGCTCCACCCTAGGTCTCTTATCAGGAGGGGGCATAGAACCCCTAATCAAAGTAATCAAATCTTCTGCCATTTTAAGCATATGCTTCTTGGGCACAGTCCCTGAAGAACTAGGGGTAACACCAACTGAAGCTAAACCTGGCCTGCCCCTGGGAGAAGCCTTGGAAACAGAAGGAGAGGGCCTAACCACCCTAGGCAGGGAGGGGAGTATAGTAACCTGAGAAGCCCCATCAGCCTGGCCTGCCTCCTGAGAGGCCACATCTTGCAACAACAAAGTCTCTCCTGGGAACCCAAAGAAACCTCCGGTGGAACCACCGGCTCCACCGACACCTCTAAAGAACCGACGTCCGGTACTGATGGTTCCTCTAGCCTAGGTTTAACAGCTTTGTCCTTGCGCTTCTTGAAGAAGCGGGCGTCGGAGCATCCGGCGGCATTTTATAATTGCACCGCTTCCGAAGACTAACCTGGCACAATCTAATCTCCTCTTAATAGTGCGCTTATTGAATCTAGCACAAGAGCGACACCCAACAACGTCGTGCTCAGGCCCTAAACAAGGAATACACAAAGTATGGTAGTCTCTATGCGGTATCTGTTTCCCACAAGAAATACAATTATTCACTTTTTCTGACATCCGGTAAACCACCGAGGCAAGAAAAAACTAAAATATTCCCCAACGGGGTACTTAGCCAACTTTGATTCGGTCTGAAACTCCGAAAACGAACAATTTCAGAACGCCAACCGGCACTTGCTACGCTGCTTCTGCATCGGACCATGCGGCAAAAAAGACTGGGGATATGACGTCGGTCATGCGCATTTGTACCCTGACGTCCTGATGTCAGTCAAATGCGCCTTGACCGACGTCAGCCTTATACTTTGATATTCGGGCCGACCGAGGACAGCGGACTACCCAAGTGTAAGGACTGCAGCAATGTGAGATGAAGAACATCGGATACAATGTCCTATCCATTTTGAAATGGTCTGTTTTGAGATAGCCTTTCCTTGTGATCCTGCAGCATAGGATACAAAGAGCTGGTCAGATTTTCTGAAAGCCTTAGTTTTATCCAAGTAGAAACGTAATTGCCTGTGAATGTCCAAAGAGTGTAGGAGCCTTTCCCCTTTGTTCTGGGGGTTTGGATAAAAGGTGGGCAAATGAATGGTTTGGTTTAGGGCCACACTGGATACCACCTTTGGCATAAAGGAAGGGTTAAGTTCATAAAGCGACTCTGTCTTGATGAAAAATGATGAAAGGCTCCACTGCCATTAGGGCCTGTAGCTCTGAGACTCTTCGTGCTCAAGTTATTGCTAGCAGCAGGGCAGTTTTCCATGATAGAAACTGTAAATCAGCTGTAAAAGCTGGTTCAAAGGGCGGTAGTTTAAGTCTTCCCAAAACAAAGTTAAGATCCCAAGTTGGTGTCGGAGCTCTCCGGGGCGGTCTTATGTTATTAGCCCCTCTGAGGTACTGTCTTAGTAATGGATGTGAAAATATAGGAGGATCCGTGTTGTACTGAGCTGAAATAGCTGATGCGTGGATCTTAATAGATGAAAAGGAAAGTCCTTTGTGCAACATCTCAGTTAAATATTGTAGAATCTGAGGAATATTTGGGACAAGGGGATTTTGGCCTTTAGCCTGGTTCCAGGTGCAGAATCTTTTCCATTTGTCTGAATAGGCTTTCCTGGTGCTGGGCCTCCTGAACTCCAGAATGACATCCATAACAGCTTTAGAAAGAAGTGTTGGCTGGTTGTTTAAGTAATTTGCCATGCAGCCAGATTTAAAGTCTTGAGCTGACTGTGTAGAATCTGATTGTTTTGCTGAGTGAGCAGGTGAGGAATTTGAGGTAAAATCCATGGTGGGTCTTGAGCCATGTTCCTTAGTATTGGATACCAGTGTTGGCGTGGCCAGTCTGGAGCAATGAGTATAATTTGTGGCCTCTCTAATCTGGCTTTCATCAGCACCTTTGCCAGAAGAGGCAGTGGAGGAAAGCCATACACTGTTAATGTTTTCCAAATGAATGAGAGGGCGTCCACTTTCAAAGCTAGTGTGTGGTATTTCCATAGTTGGTAGTTTTGGGGGGAGGCAAACAGATCTATGTCTGGACTCCCCCATTTTTGAGTTATCATTGTGAATACTTGTGGATCTAGTTTCCACTCGTGAGGATCTATGATGTTTCTGCTTAGATCGTCTGCCAATGTGTTTTTCTTTCCTGGCAGGAATTGTGCTTGTAGTTGAACTTGGTAGGGCAGTGCTGTGTTCCACAAGGTCATTGCTTGCATGCATAGGGGGTAGGAATGTGTGCTCCCTTGCTTATTTATGTACCACATCACTGTGGTGTTGTCCGTCTTTATTAGGAGTTGTCCTGGATGTAGGAGGTCCTTGAAAGCTGTTAGGGCATTTTGTACAGCTAGCACCTCTTTCTGATTGATATGTAGATGCCTTTGATCTGCAGACCATTTGCCCTGAATACATTGTCCTGCCATGTGTGCTCCCCAGGCGTAATCCGATGCATCTGTTGTTATAGTTTGCCTGGCTGTGGGTAAGGTAAAAGGCTGACCCTTGTTGAGGTGACATGCCTGAGCCCACCACAGAAACTCCTGTTGAAGGCAGGGAATGAGTGGTATTATTGTTTCCAAGCTGTGGCTGTGTTGAGTCCATACGCTTTTCAGGTACCATTGTAATTTCCTCATATGCAGTTTTGCATATGGTATTAGTAGTATGCAAGATGCCATGAATCCCAAGGCCTGCAGAATTTTTCTTGCAGGGAGTTGGGTCTTTGTTGCCATCATTTTGAAGTACTGAGTCAGTCGTCCTTGCTTGTCTGGCGTGAGATAAGCCATCTGGGCCATTGTATTTAAGCTGGCACCCAGGAATATTATGTCTTGTGAGGGCACTAGTTTTGACTTCTTTTCGTTTACTGTGTACCCTAGGCAACTTAATAGGTTTTTGACAAACGCCAGATGCTTTAAAAGAATATCCTTGCTTTCTGCTTGAATAAGGCAGTCGTCCAGGTATGGATATATTTGAATTCCTCTTTGTCTGCAGTATGCAATTACTGGTGCCAGGCATTTTGTGAAGACCCTGGGTGCAGTAGATAAGCCAAAGGGCAGTGCAGAGAATTGGTAATGGGTTGAACCTGCTATAAATCGGAGGTATCTTCTGCAATTTTGTCTGATAGGGACATGCAGGTATGCCTCCTTGAGGTCCAACGTTACTAGCCAAGCCTTCTTGCCCAGCATGGGAAGAAGTTGCTGTAGTGTTAGCATCTTGAATTTGGGTACGTCCAGATATGTGTTTAGAATTGAGAGGTCCAGAATAGGTCTCCAGGCTTTGTCCTTTTGGGGAACTAGAAAGAGTCTGGAGTAAAATCCTTGTCCTTGCTCCTGTGTAGGAACCTGTTGAATGGCTCTCATGTCCATGAGAGCTCTAATTTGTTTTTGAGCCTCTGCCCACTGATTTGATGGCAGGTTTGGCATTCCTTTTATCCTTGGTAAAGTGTGAAAATGGAATCTGTATCCTTGAGATACAATATTTAGGACCCATTTGTCTTTTGTGATGATGTGCCAGTTGTCTGCAAAAAGTGCTAGTTTTCCTCCCAAGGGAGCTGCAAAGAGGGATTTGCTTGGCAGTCTGAGGGGTAAGTCATTGTGTTTGTCTTCTGATAGTTTGAGACCTGTCTTCTCCTCCTTTCTGGGTTGTGGCACCCCATTGTCGAGGCTTGTAAGACCCTTGTGACTGACCTCTGCCCCTTGGGCGTCTGTATTAGCATAGTCCTCCTCCTGTCTAGGCCCTTTATCAGGAAGGGGATGGGAACCCCTGATTAGGATAATTAAGTCTTCAGCCATCTTACGCATCTGTTTCTTAGGCATGGGGCCTTGTACTGGAGACTGCTGTACAGTCTTCTTTGCTTTTAAAGGAGTTTTCAGCTTTGCATAGGATTTAATAGTGCGTGTAGTCGGTCTGATGACACCTTCTGCAACTGAAGGCGTTTCAACTGCACCGGAATCTCCATCAGCCATGGAGTCGGAAGGGCCTAAAGATAAAGGCTGTGGAGGCCTAGCAATCTCCGCTTGGGTTTCTAAATCAGCGGTCGTCAGGGGCTGCGTAGGCGCCTCACTGAAAACCAGAGAACCGGCGAGTGGCCTAGCAGAGGCCTCGGAGTCTGGTTTTGGTCTAGGCTGCATGTCCTTATATTTGTGTTTTTTATGCATTCCGGTCGTCGGTTGCTCCGATGGCATGGTATAATTAAATTTCCTACCAAAATATTGTCGGGCGAAATCAAACCGACGTTTAATATTTTGTTTGTTAAACCTAGCACAAAACCGACAACCTGTGACGTTGTGGTCTGGGCCTAGGCAAGGAATACAATAAGAATGAAAGTCATTATGGGGTATTTGCTTCCCACAAGAAATGCAATTAACTTTTTCTGACATTGGACTGAGGCAAGAAAAGGTTCCCCAACGGGGTACTTAGCTTTATTGAAGACTTCGGTCTGAAATTTGATTTGAAAATCTCAGGAGTCGGCCGACCGGCACTTGCAACTGTTTCTGCTTCGGGCACCGTGCGGCAAGAAAGAATGGCGTTGGATGCCTCTTATATACCCCTGGCACACTGACGTCAGGGAAGAAGCGACAGCAACCGACGCCGGACCAATACTTTGGAACTCTGGCCGACTGCGGGACCGCCTGACAGCAGGATAACCCAAGTGTGATGACTGCAGCAGTGTAACACGATGAGCATCAGGGGGATGGATGGAGGGAGGGTAACCAGGACTGCAGCAGTGAATACACTCGAACATCTACATTTATGGTAAGTGTACACACAACTGTACTATCTTCTTCGTGTTTCACTGTTGCAGTCATTACATTTGGGTCGATTCCCAAAGCTATGGTTGGAAGGATGGGTTTATAGAACATTAGGACCAGCTATAAGGCCCTGTAGGACAGCAGAGGCAAAGCCAGCTCTGGATTTAAAGAAATGTAAATGGTAATGTTTGGTGAACGTATGAACTGAGATCCAGGTAGCAGCTTCTAGAATGTTTCTGGTAGGAACACCACTGAGAAAGGCTGTAGAAGTAGATGCAGACCTGGTGGAATGAGATCTGATCCCCTTGGGGATAGTTTCACCATGGTGCATATAGCAGAAATGAATACAATAGCTTATCCATTTGGAAAGTCTGCTTTGAAATAGCCTTTCCCTCTGCCCCTGCAGCAAATGCCACCAGTAGTAGTTCAGATTTTCTTTTGAGATTTTGTCCTGTTTAAGTAAAATCTAAGTTGTCTGTATACATCAAATGAATACAGAATCCGTTCCCCCTTGTTCTGTGGATTGGGAAAGAAAGTTGGCAAATGAATGGTCTGATTAAGAGCCACACTGGATACCACCTTAGGCATGAAAGATGGATTGGTCCTGAGAGACGCCCTGTCCGTATGAAAAATGATGAAAGTCTCCACTGACATAAAAGCCAGTAATTCGGAAAACCTTCTAGCTGAAGTGACTGCTAAAAGGAAAGCTGTTTTACAGGAGAGAAATTTTAAGTCTGCAGTAGCAGCTGGCTCGAAAGGAGGGAGAATGAGATTTTCCAATACACAATGGAGGTCCCAGGCAGGGGTTGGAGCTCTCCTGGGAGGTCTTAAGTTTTTGGCCCCTTTGAGATACTGCTTTAGCAGAGGATGAAAGAAGAGGGGAGGATGTGTGTTGTAATGAGCTGAAATGGCTGAGGCATGGATTTTTATGGAAGAAAAGGACAGGCCCTTGTGAAGCATCTCAGTTACATATTGTAAAATCTGAGGAATATTGGGCACTGTTGCGCTTATCCCTTGTGATTGATTCCAGGCACAGAATCTTTTCCATTTGTCAGCATATGATTTTCTAGTACTAGGCCTTCTTACCTCCAAAATGACACCCATCACAGGTTTGCTGAGGGATGCCAAGAGTGAACTGAGGTGATTAGCCATGCTGCAAGATTCAAAGTTTGGAGCTGAGTGTGCAGAATTTGGTTGTTCTGCTGAGACAGTAAGTAAGGTGTCTAAGGCAGGTACCATGGCGGAAGGTGTGACACATTGCGCAGGAGTGGGTACCAGTGTTGGCGAGGCCAGTTTGGAGTAATCAAAATCATTTTTGGTTTGTCCTGTTTGACTTTTAGTAGAACTAGTAGGGGAAGGCACAGACCGATAGGTTTTTCCAGCTGAATGATAGAGCATCCACTTTCCAGGCTTTTTTGTGATGAGTTCTTGAGCAGAATTTGTTCAACTGATGGATCTTTTTGCCTGACCTCAGGACTATGTCTGGACTCCCCCCATTTGCGTGCCAACCTGTTGAAAATCCGTGGTTACAGTTTCCATTCGTGTGGGTCCATGAGATTTCTGCTTAGTTCATCTGCCAGAGTATTCAGCTTTCCTGGCAGGAATTGAGCTTGTAGTTGAATTTGATAGGTCAAGGCCGTGTTCCACAATGCCATGGCTAGTCTGCAAAGGGGGTAGGAGTGTGTTCCCCCCCAGCTCGTTTATGTACCACATAACTGTGGTGTTGTCTATCATTAATTGTCCTGGATGAAGGTAGTCCTTGAAGGCTGTCAGTGCATTCTGTACAGCTAGCATCTCTTTTTGATTGATATGAAGGTGCATTTGAGTTGGGCTCCATTTGCCCTGAATGCACTTCCCTGCCAGATGAGCCCCCCCCCCCCCCCCCCCAAGTATAGTCTGATGCGTCTGTAGTTAGGGTTTGGGCGGCAGGGGGTGGAGTGAATGGTAGTCCCTTGTTTTTGTGGCAGGCCTCTGCCCACCATAGGAACACTAGTTGCAGGAAAGGTATGATAGGAATCATTGTTTCCAGGCTGTGACAATGTTGACTTCATAAACTAAGCACCACTGAAGTTTCCTCATATGCAGTCTTGCATATGGAATTAGAAGAATGCAGGAGGCCATGAACCCTAAGGTTTGCAGAATTTGTCTTGCAGATAGCAGGGTTTTTGTGGCCACCTGTATGAAGTAAGTCACTAAATGAATTTGCTTTTCTGGTGTAAGGTAAGCCATCAGGACAGTTGTATTCAAGCTTGTACCCAGGAATGTAATTTTTTGAGAGGGTACTAGATGTGATTTCTTTTCGTTTATGGTGTACCCTAGACAAGTTAAACCTTTTTTTACAAGCACCAGATGTTTTTGAAGAATGTCCCTGTTTTCTGCCTGAATTAGACAATTGTCCGGGTATGGATATATTTGAATATTTCTTTGCCTGCAAAATGCAATTACTGGAGCCAGGCACTTTGTGAAGACCCTGGGTGCAGTAGATAAGCCAAAGGGCAGTGCAGAGAACTGGTAATGCAAATAGCCTGCTTTGAAGCGGAGGTATCTTCTGCAAGATTCCCTGATTAGGGATATGCAGGTAAGCCTCTTTTTAAGTCTAGAGTTACCAACCAGGCATCTTTGCCTAGCATAGGAAGCAACTGAAGAGTCAGCATCTTGAATTTTGGAATGTCCAGAAATGTGTTTAGAGTAGATAAGTCCAGAATTGGACGCCATGATTTGTCTTTTCTGGGTATCAGGAAAAGTCTTGAATGGAAACCTTGTGCCTTTTCCTCTTCTGGGACTGGCTGAATAGCTCCCATGTTCATGAGCAACAGTACTGGTTTCTGGGCCTCTGCCCACTGATTTGGGGGCATGTCTGGCCATCCGTTTGGGATTGGCAACGTGTGGAAATGAAATCTGCATCCCTGAGATACTATATTTAAAACCCATTTGTCCTGGGTTATAAGTTGCCAGTTTCTTACATGAACTGCCAGTTTTCCCCCCAAAGGGGAGGCTGAAAGGTAAGTGCTTGTTAAGTATAGAGGGAAGTCATTGAGACTGCTTCCCATAGGGAGGTGCCTTGTTGTTTCCAGATTTGGAGAAGGAGGCACCCCATTGTTTTGTTTTAAAAGTCCCTTGTGACTGAAACCTGGAGCCTTTGGAATGTCTGGGTTTGACTTGAGTGCCTACTAAATCTTGGAGGTTGCACTTGTAAGAAGTCTTTCACAGTTTGCACAGATTTAGCTTTATCTTCTATCTTTTTTAAAACTTCAGCCTTATTACCAAAGAGATGGTCCTGTTGTAAAGGAGCATCCAACAATTTTGCTTTAACATGATCAGGCAGAGTTTGCTCTTTGAGCCAAGCATGCCTTCTTAGCACAGAGCCAGTTACAGCAGCCCTGCAAGAGGCCTCCAAAGAATCAAAACCACATTGCAAAGTATGTTTTCCAAAGTGTTCAGCTGAATGTATTAAAACCTGTAAACCTTTATTTTCCACACAGTCAGAAATTAACATAATTTTCTGTTTAAGCATTCCCATTATATGCTGTAGCTGGTATTTAAGCATATGAAATTGACAGTTTAAAGCCCTGATTGCCAAGGTTGCAGAAGTGTAAACCTTCTTACTCCATCTATCCAGCGCCCTGGAATCTCTATCAGAAGGGGTAGGATTTTTAGCAGTAGAGGCCTTAATGCCCTTGGGACCCTGAGAAATGGTTTCAGGATCTGCAATAGGATTTTTGAAAAGGAATTTGTGGGAGTCAGGAACTCTGTAGTATCTGTCTGGCTGGCTTACAAGGAGCCAGAGGCAGAGAATCAGGAGCCATACTATATTCAGAAAAAACATCATCAACAATGTCTAGGAAAGGAGGTATAGCCAAAGGCCTACGCTGAGGAAGAAGAAGAAAATCCCTAAGTCTCTCTTTAGATTCACAGAAATCCTGACATTCCCAGTGGAAATGTTCCCTTAAGGTATGTAAAGTTTCCCCAAAAGAAAAATTCTTCAGGGGGAAAAGCAGAACGAATGGAATCTTCTGCATTAGAGTCCTCATAAGCAAGTATAGACAAATCCTGTTCATTAGAAGAGTCAGAAGAAATAGAATCCTGTTCAGAAGATTCATAATCAATGTCTTGCCTAGGCCTCTTAGAAGGGGGGGGGGGGTTGGCTACACCTGATCAGAGTAATTATATCTTTAGCCATTTTGATCATTTGTTTTTTAGGCACAGGGGCCTGCACATGTGGCCCGGCGTCGGTTTTTTAGACACAGATATAGATTTTTGGCCTTAGTTTTGAAGATGGCGTCGGTCTAATATACAAATCTGTAGGCCTGAAAAAGTACAGTTTTGTACCTACCATAAATGTAGATGTCCGAACTGGATAGCATCTGCAGTCATAACAAGTGGGTTGTCCTGTCGTCAGGCAGCCCTTCAGTCGGCCGGATTCCAAAGTCCGGGTCCGGCTTCGGCTGATGTCGCACTCCACCCGACGTCATCTCTGTTGGTCTTCGGGTATAAAGGCATCAGCCGACGCCATTTTCCTCAGTGTTTCTTGCCCCAGATGCCAGAAGCCCTCTTGCAGGCTAAAATTTGGATAGATGCCAATGTTTCCAAATAGATAGAGGTAAACACAACAATAAGCATGTATGTACATATACACAAACAAATACACCATAAAAGACTCCCCCCCCCCCCAACAGCTAGCTATTAGAAGGGTAAACACCCTAGGAATACCACAGAGGGGATGGAGGGAGGGTAATCCTGACTGCAGATGCTAACCAGTTCGGACATCTACATTTATGGTAGGTACAAAACTGTACTATGTCCTTCATGGATGCATCTGCAGTCATAACAAGTGGGTAGAATACCATAGCCAACTAGGGGAGGAGGATAAAAGTAGATTATGGTGTGTTTAGGATCCCTTGCAGTACAGCAGTGGCAAACCCTGCTCGGGATCTGGAATATAGAGGCAAATTATAATGCTTGGCAAATGTATGCACGGAGGTCCAAGTAGCCGCCTCAATAATGTCTTTGGTTGCCACTCCTAAGAAGGCTGTGGTAGTGGCTGTTGCCCTTGTAGAATGAGGTCTTATGTTCTGTGGAATTGGTTTTCCATGGAAGGAGTAACAGAATCGTATGCAATTTCCTATCCATTTGGAGATTGTCTGTTTGGAAATAGCTTTTCCTTCCCTTCCTGTTGCATAGGCTACAAAAAGTTGGTCAGTCTTTCTGCTATTTTTTGTTCTGTCCAAGTAGTAGCGTAACTGTCTATGTACATCCAAGGTATGCAGTATTCTTTCCCCTCTGTTTTGTGGGTTGGGAAAGAAGGTAGGTAGGTGGATTGCCTGGTTTAAAGACACTCTGGATACCACCTTAGGCATAAATGTAGGATTAGTCCTCATGGACACTCTATCTTGGTGGAAGATTAGGAAGGGTTGTACTGCCATTAAGGCCTGTAGTTCTGAAACCCTCCTTGCTGAAGTAATTGCCAGTAGGAAAGCAGTTTTCCTTGACAAGTGTTGTAGGTCTGCTGTTGCTGCTGGTTCAAAGGGTGCTAGTGTCAACTTTTCTAGCACAAAGTTTAAATCCCAAGCTGGTAATGGTGGTTTCCTTGGAGGTTTTACATTCTTGATTCCTCTGAGGAATTGCCTGAGCAAAGGGTGAAAAACAGGTGTATCAAAGCTGTACTCTGCTGAAATAGCTGATGCATGTATCTTGATGGAGGAGTAGGACAGGCCTGAATGAAGAAGTTCGCCAGATACTCCAGAATGTTAGGCATATCTATGTTTGACGATCTTTTCCTCTTTCCCTACTCCAGATGACAAACCTTTTCCATTTTCCAGCATAGTTCCTTCTTGTTGAAGGTCTGCGTGCTTCAAGAATAATGTCTTTAACTCTTTGGGAAAGTTCTGGAATAGCTGCTGTTATGTGATGTTCCATGCAGTCAGTTGCAAGGTTTTTAGGTTTGGATGTATGATGCTGTAGTTGTTCTGGGTTAACATCAAAGGCATCAGGGGAATTGTCCACATATTGTTCGAGACATGCTCCTCAGTAGTGGGTACCAGTGTTGTCTTGGCCAGTTTGGAGCTATCAGGATTATCCTTGGATGTTCTTCCTTGATTTTCAGTAGTACCTTGTGTATCAAAGGAAGAGGCGGGAATGCATATGCTGTTAGGCCTTTCCAGTTGAAAGAGAGCGAATCCACTTTCCATGCTAATGGGTGGAATGTCCTTGTGCAGAATTGTTTGAGCTGGTGATTGAGAGGTGATGCGAATAGGTCTATCTGTGGCATTCCCCATTTCTTTGAGATGGTCTTGAAGATGTCCGGGTGAAGCTTCCATTCGTGGGCATCCGAAGTAGTTCTGCTTAATATGTCTGCTAGGGTATTGTCTTTCCCTGGTACAAATATTGCCTGTAACTGGATGTTGTAGCTGAGTGCCAGGGTCCACAGCTCCAAGGTCATTCTGCATAGGGGGTATGAATGAGTGCCTCCCTGTTTGTTGATGTACCACATGACTGTGGTGTTGTCTGTCCTTATCATCAACTGGCCCTCTTTGAGGAATGGTTTGAACTTTTGGATTGCCAGTGTTACTGCCAGCATTTCTTTTAGGTTGATGTGCAGTTGAAGTTGATCCTGTGTCCACAATCCTTGCACTTGTCCAGCATGTGGGCCCCCCATCCTAGGTCTGAAGCGTCTGTTGTGATGGTCTGGCTTGCTTGACATCTGTGAAAGGGTAGGCCTGGGTTTGACTGGCATGCCTGAGCCCACCATAGGAACTCCTGTTTTAAGCATGGAATTAGTGGGATTTCTGTTTCTAGACTGTGTCTGTGTTGGGACCATAAATTCTTTAGGTACCACTGTAGTTTTCTCATATGTAGTCTGGCAAATGGAACCAAGATTATGCATGATGCCATGAAGCCCAAGGCCTGCAGTACTTTTCTTGCTGTTAACTTGTTCAGTTTTGTTAGTGCCAAGAAGTATAGAGGGAGTTCTTTTGTTTTTCTGTAGTCAGGAATGCCATTTGTTTTACTGTGTCCAATTCAGCCCAAGAATGTCCTTGTTTGGGATGGTATCAGCCTTGACTTTTGTAAATTGACTGTGTATCCCAGTGCTTGTAGCAAGTAAATGACCCTTTGTAAATCTGTTGTCAGCTTGCTTTTGTTGTCCCTTGTAGCAGGCAGTCGTCCAGGTATGGGTAAATTTGAATTCCCTGAAGTCTGCAATGGGCGATTACTGATGCCAGGCATTTTGTGAATACTCTGGGCGCAGTAGATAAGCCAAAAGGCAATGCTGAGAATTGATAGTGCTCTGATCCTGCAAGAAATCTGAGTTATCTTCTGCAGATTGGCCGAATGGGGACGTGCAGGTATGCCTCCTTGAGATCTAGAGTTACCAGCCAAGACTCCTTGCCCAGCATGGGAAGAAGTTGCTGTAGGGTCAGCATTTTGAATTTTGGGACAATGATGTATGTATTTAAGGTGGACAGGTCGAGAATTGGTCTCCAACTTTTTTCCTTTCTTGGAACTAGGAATAGTCTGGAGTAGAACCCCTTTCCTTGCTCTGCTGATGGCACTCTTTCCACAGCTCTCATGTTTGCTAACTCCATTATCTGGCGTAGAGCCTCTATTTTCTGATTTGGAGGTAGATTTGGCATTCCTCTTTTGACTGGAAAAGTGTGGAAGTGAAACCGGTAACCTTGATCTATGGTTTGTAAAATCCACTTGTCCTTTGTTATGTAGTGCCAGTTCTTTGAAAATAAGGTTAACTTTCCGCCTAGAGGAGCTGCTATTTGTTCCCTGGTAGGCGGATTTAGGGTTAAGTCACTGTGGTTGTGTTGATGTAGTGGCGGTGGCTGTGTCTGTGCCTCTGTTGTTACCTTGCCACTGTCTTCCTCTGTAGGCACCTCCTCTGGATTGGTTTCTGCCTCTGGAACGTCTATTCCTGCCCTTTGAAATTTTGAGGAGTAAGGAAAGGAGCAATTTTTGGCAGGCCAGTTCCTGCTAAACCTTGGGGGTTGAACCTGCAAGAAATCTTTAACAGTTTGAACAGATTTTGCCTTTTCTTCCATTTTCTTCATAACCTGCTGGGCAGATGTACCAAACAAACTTGTCTTGGCCATAGGAGCATCTAGCAACTTAGCTTTAACATGATCCGGTAAAGCTTGTTCCTTTAGCCATGCATGCCTTCTTATCACTGTGCCTGTCATGGCTGATCTAAATGAAGCCTCCAGTGCATCATAGCCACATTTTAAGGAATGGTTGCTAACCTGTTGTATGTTATTTACCATCTCTAATACATATTTCTTATCAAGAGATTCATCAGTGGTTAGTTTTTAGTTAACTGATCCAGCATAAACTCTTGGTATTGTATCATGTGAAACTGACAGTTTAAAGCTCTAGCTGAGAGAGTAGCTGAAGTGTAGACCTTTTTACCCCATCTGTCTAATGACCTTGCTTCCCTTTCAGAAGGAATAGGGTTTTAGCTATGGTCGGCTACTGCCTTGGGGCCCTGGGATATAGTTTCTGGGTCTGCAAGTGGAGCCTTGTAAAGGTGGTGATGAGTATCTGGCACCCTGTAAAATCTATCTGGTTTGGCAGAGGCTGGTGGTAAAGAATCTGGAGCGAGCAAACATCATTGAAAGCATCATCCACCACAGAGAGAACAGGGGTATAGCTAAGGGCCTGTGCTGGGAGGTGCAGAAAAGTCCTAAGTCTTTTTCTGGAGTCTGAAAAATCCTGTTGCTGCCATTGGAACTGTTCTCGCATGGCATGTAAGGTTTCCCCAAAGGAGAATTCTTCTGGAGGGGAAGCAGCTGGGATGGATTCTTCAGCATCAGAATCTTCAAAATTGGAGAAGGGAGCCTCTGGCTGGTCAGTTATGTCTGATTCATCAGCAGAATCATCAGAGGACACTGGCTCGCGGGGCTCTGCGCTAGGCCTCTTCTCTGGGGCTGAGAGGCCCTGTCTGGGTGAGATTGAGATCCTCTAATTAAAGAAATTAAATCTTCTGCCAAAGTAAGCATTTGAGAACTAGAAGAGGGCCTGGATGTGGGTGGTTTAACAGGCACTGTTTTAGCAGTCTTGGCTGCTTTAGCCCTGGCGAAGGCCTTAATGGACATGGCTGCTGGAGGCCTAGCAGCACCACGTGCTGGGGTAGAAACATCCAAGTGGATGGTGTCTGATAAGTCAACCACCGTAGTGGGTAAAATTTCTGAAGACGTTTCAAGAGTTGTAGCAGGGGCCTCAGTTGTAGGAATAGGTTCAGCTGTACTTTGTTCAGTTTTCTCGGTTTCGCGAAACCGAGACACTCATGATTTGTTTGACCATGGTTTCGGCCGAACCCGCGGACCGAGAGTGGGGGTCTTTATCTTTGCGGTTTTTGCTAGATAGGGTAGGCGGAGGATCGGACGGCATAATGTACGCAAAATCAGAACCGAAAAACTGTTCTGCAAACTCCGACCGGCGCCTAAGCGTTCGTCGGTTGAAAGAAGCACAGGCGAACAGGCTGCTACGCCGTGGGCTGGGCCTAAACAAGGCAGACAGTAAGAGTGGAAATCTTTATGAGGTATTTGTTTCCCACAGTTTAAACAATTGTTAACTTTTTCTGACATCGGCTGAGGCAAGAAAGAGTCCCCAACGGGTACTTGGCTTTAGAAGTCTTCAAGTAGTATTCGGTAGAAGTAATCTCTGGATCCGACCGACCGGCACTTGCGAACAGCTTCTGCTTGGGCCACGGCAAGAAAGACTGAGGAAAATGGCGTCGGCTGATGCCTTTATACCCGAAGACCAACAGAGATGACGTCGGGTGGAGTGCGACATCAGCCGAAGCCGGACCCGGACTTTGGAATCCGGCCGACTGAAGGGCTGCCTGACGACAGGACAACCCACTTGTTATGACTGCAGATGCATCCATGAAGGACATCACCCTCAGAAGCTGGTGCCTGCACAGCGGCTCTGGACCCATCTAAGGTAGAGACATCCGCGGGTTCCATAATTGAAGCATCTCGCGGCATACGAGACTCCGAATGGGTCTCAGTAGAGGCCTGCAAATCAGAAGTAGCGGGTATCAGGGGCTGCGAAAGCGCCTCACTGAGTACTGGCGAACTGGCGACTGGCTTAGGAGAAGCATCATCATCAGTTTTGTACCTTGATGGCCTGTCTCTGTCTTTTTCTTTGCGCTTTTAGGTATTCCGGTAGTCGGATTGCTAACCGATGACATTTCTGGATAATTAAAGTGTGAGCCAAAATATTTAGAAGCAGAAATATACAAACGTTTAATAGTGCGTTGATTAAATTTAGCACAAAACCGACAGCAAGGTATGTTGTGGCCAGGGCCTAGGCAAGGAATACAGTACAAATGAAATTCCTTATGAGGTAATTGCTTCCCACAAGTAATGCAATTATTAACTTTTACTGACATCGGTATGGAGCAAGAAAAAGTTTCCCCAACAGAGTACTTAGCTTTTTAGTTGAAGACTTCGGTTCTGAAACTCGAAAACGAAAATTGAAAGAGTCGGCCGACCGGCACTTGCAAACTGCTTCTGCTTCAGGCACCGCGCGGCAAGAAAGGCTGATGTAATGGCGTCTGCTGCAAGTTTTATACCCCTAACGACCTGACGTCATGGAAGAAGGGACAGCAACCGACACAGGACCCAAGACTTTGTTAATCAGGCCGACTGAGGGCAACCTGCCAGCAGATTACCCAAATGTAATGACTGCAACAGTGTAACATGAAGAAAGTACAGCTTTGTACCTACCATAAATGTAGATGTCCGAACTGGATAGCATCTGCAGTCATAACAACTGGGTTGTCCTGTCGTCAGGCAGCCCTTCAGTCGGCCGGATTCCAAAGTCCGGGTCCGGCTTCGGCTGATGTCGCACTTCACCCGACGTCATCTCTGTTGGTCTTCGGGTATAAAAGCATCAGCCGACGCCATTTTCTTCAGTGTTTCTTGCCCCAGATGCCAGAAGCCCTATAGAAGGCTAAAAATTTTGGATAGATGCCAATGTTTCCAAAAGATAGAGGTAAACACAAAAATAAGCATGTATGTACATAAATACAAACAAATACACCATGAAAGAAATCCCCACTAGCTAGCTATTAGAAGGGTAAACACCCTAGAGTACCACAGAGGGAAGGAGGGAGGTAATCCTGACTGCAGATGCTATCCAATTCGGACATCTACATTTATGGTAGGTACAAAACTGTACTATGTCCTTCATGGATGCATCTGCAGTCATAACAACTGGGTAGAATACCATAGCCAACTAGGGAGGAGGATAAAAGTAGATTATGGTGTGTTTAGGATCCCTTGCAGAACAGCAGTGGCAAACCCTGCTCGGGATCTGGAATATAGAGGTAAATTATAATGCTTGGCAAATGTATGCACGGAGGTCCAAGTAGCCGCCTCAATAATGTCTTTGGTAGCCACTCCTCGTAAGAAGGCTGTGGTAGTGGCTGTTGCCCTTGTAGAATGAGGTCTTATGTTCTGTGGAATTGGTTTTCCATGGAAGGAGTAACAGAATCGTATGCAATTTCCTATCCATTTGGAGATTGTCTGTTTGGAAATAGCTTTTCCTTCCCTTCCTGTTGCATAGGCTACGAAAAGTTGGTCAGTCTTTCTGCTATTTTTGTTCTGTCCAAGTAGTAGCGTAGCTGTCTATGTACATCCAAGGTATGCAGTATTCTTTCCCTCTGTTTTGTGGGTTGGGAAAGAAGGTAGGTAGGTGGATTGCTTGGTTTAAAGACACTCTGGATACCACCTTAGGCATAAATGTAGGATTAGTCCTCATGGACACTCTATCTTGGTGGAAGATTAGAAAGGGTTGCACTGCCATTAAGGCCTGTAGTTCTGAAACCCTCCTTGCTGAAGTAATTGCCAGTAAGAAAGCAGTTTTCCATGACAGGTGTTGTAGGTCTGCTGTTGCTGCTGGTTCAAAAGGTGATAGTGTCAATTTTTCTAGCACAAAGTTCAAGTCCCAAGCTGGCAATGGTGGTTTCCTTGGAGGTTTTACATTCTTGATTCCTCTGAGGAACTGCCTGAGCAAAGGTGTGAGAAAACAGGTGGATCAAAGCTGTATTCTGCTGAAATAGCTGATGCATGAATCTTGATGGAGGAGTAGGACAGGCCTGAATGAAGTAGTTCGGCCAGATACTCCAGAATGTTAGGCATATCTATGTTTGATACATCTTTTCCTCTTTCAGAACTCCAAATGACAAACCTTTTCCATTTCCCAGCATAATTCCTTCTGGTTGAAGGCCTGCGTGCTTCAAGAATAATGTCTTTAACTCTTTGTGAAAGTTCTATATTAGCAGCTGCTATGTGATGTTCCATGCAGTCAGTTGCAGCGTTTTTAGGTTTGGATGCATGGTGCTGAAGTTGTTCTGAGTTAGCATCAAAGGCATCAGGGTATTGGCCACATATTGTTCGAGACATGCTCCTCAGCAGTGGGTACCAATGCTGTCTTGGCCAGTTTGGAGCTATCAGGATTATCCTTGGACGTTCCTCCTTGATTTTTAGTAGTACTTTGTGTATCAAGGGAAGAGGTGGGAATGCATATGCTGTTAGGCCTTTCCAGCTGAAGGAGAGCGAGTCCACTTTCCATGCTAGTGGGTGGAATGTCCTTGTGCAGAATTTTTGAGCTGGTGATTGAAAGGTGATGCGAATAGATCTATCTGAGGCATTCCCCATTTCTTGAGATGGTCTTGAAGATATCCGGGTGCAGCTGCCATTCGTGGGCATCCGATGTGGTCCTGCTTAACATATCTGCTAGAGAGTTTTCTTTTCCTGGCACAAATATTGCCTGTAACTGGATGTTGTAGCTGAGTGCCAGGGTCCACAGCTCCAAAGTCATTCTGCATAGGGGTAAGAATGAGTGCCTCCCTGTTTGTTGATGTACCACATGACTGTGGTGTTGTCTGTCCTTATCATCAAGTGGTCCTCCTTGAGAAATGGTCTGAACTTTTGGATTGCCAGTTTTACTGCCAGCATTTCTTTTAGGTTGATGTGCAGGTGAAGTTGGTCCTGTGTCCACAATCCTTGTACGCATTTGTCCAGCATCTGCGCCCCCCATCCTAGGTCTGAAGCATCTGTTGTGATGGTCTGGCTTGCTTGACCCTTGCGAAAGGGCAGGCCTGGGTTTGACTGGCATGCCTGAGCCCACCATAGGAACTCCTGTTTTAAGCATGGTATTAGTGGGATTTCCGTTTCTAGGCTGTGTCTGTGTTGGGACCATAAATTCTTTAGGTACCACTGTAGTTTTCTCATATGTAGTCTGGCAAATGGAACCAAGATTATGCATGATGCCATGAAACCCAAGGCCTGCAGTACCTTTCTTGCTGTTAACTTGTTCAGTTTTGTTAGTGCCAAGAAGTAAAGAGGGAGTTCTTTTTTGTTTTTCTGTAGTTAGGAATGCCATTTGTCTTACTGTGTCCAATTCCGCTCCCAGGAAAGTCCTTGTCTGGGATGGTATCAGTCTTGACTTTTGTAAATTGACTGTGTATCCCAGTGCTTGAAGCAAGTAAATGACCCTTTGTAAATCTGTTGTCAGCTTGCTTTTGTTGTCTCCTTGTATCAGGCAGTCGTCCAGGTATGGATAAATTTGAATTCCCTGTAGTCTGCAATGGGCGATTACTGATGCCAGGCATTTTGTGAATACTCTGGGCGCAGTAGATAAGCCAAAGGGCAATGCTGAGAATTGATAGTGCTCTGATCCTGCAAGAAATCTGAGGTATCTTCTGCAGATTGGTCGAATGGGGACGTGCAGGTATGCCTCCTTGAGATCTAGAGTTACCAGCCAACACTCCTTGCCCAGCATGGGAAGAAGTTGTTGTAGGGTCAGCATTTTGAATTTTGGGACAATGATGTAAGTATTCAGGGTGGACAGGTCTAGAATTGGTCTCCAACTTTTTCCTTTCTTGGAACTAGGAATAGTCTGGAGTAGAACCCTTTCCTTGCTCTGCTGTTGGCACTTTCTCCACAGCTCTCATGTTTGCTAACTCCATTATCTGTTGTAGAGCCTCTGTCTTTTGATTTGGAGGTAGATTTGGCATTCCTCTTTTGTCTGGTAAAGTGTGGAAGTGGAACCGGTAACCTTGATCTATGGTTCGTAAAATCCACTTGTCCTTTGTTATGTGGTGCCAGTTTTTTGAAAATAAGGTTAGCTTTCCGCCTAGAGGAGCTGCTATTTGTTCCCTGGTAGGCGGGTTTAGGATTAAGTCACTGTGGCTGTGTTGATGTAGTGGCAGGTGTTGAGTCTGTGCCCCTGTTGTTACCTTGCCACTGTCGTCCTCTGTAGGCACCTCCTCTGGATTGGTTTCTGCCTCTGGAATGTCTATTCCTGCCCCTTTGAGGTCTTGTGGAGTCAGGAAAGGACCAATTTTTGGCAGGCCAGTTTCTGCTAAACCTTGGGGGTTGAACCTGCAAGAAATCTTTAACTGTCTGGCTGATTTTGCCTTTTCTTCCATTTTCTTCATAACCTGCTGGGCAGGTGTACCAAACAAACTTGTTTTATCCATAGGAGCATCTAGCAATTTAGATTTAACATGATCCGGTAAAGCTTGCTCCTTTAGCCATGCATGCCTTCTAATTACAGTGCCAGTCATGGCTGATCTAAATGAAGCCTCCAGTGCATCATAGCCACATTTTAAAGAGTGGTTACTAACTTGCTGTATGTTATTTACCATTTCTAATACATATTTCTTATCAAGAGATTCATCAGTGGTTAGCTTTTTAGTTAACTGATCAAGCATAAACTCTTGGTATTGTATCATGTGAAACTGACAGTTTAAAGCTCTAGCTGAGAGAGTGGCTGAAGTGTAAACCTTTTACCCCATCTGTCTAATGACCTTGCTTCCCTTTCAGAAGGAACAGGGTTTTTAGCTATGGTCGCGACTACTGCCTTGGGACCCTGGGAAATAGTTTCGGGGTCTGCAAGAGGGGCCTTGTAAAGGTGGTGATGAGTATCTGGCACCCTGTAAAATCTGTCTGGTTTGGCAGGGGCTGGTGGTAAAGAATCTGGAGCGGAGCAGACATCATTGAAAGCATCATCCACCACAGAGAGAACAGGAGGTATAGCTAAGGGCCTGTGCTGTGGAAGGTGCAAAAAGGTCCTAAGTCTTTTCCTGGAGTCTGAAAAATCCTGTTGCTGCCATTGGAACTGTTCTCGCATGGCATGCAAGGTTTCCCCAAAGGAGAATTCTTCTGGTGGGGAAGCAGCTGGAATGGATTCTTCAGCATCAGAATCTTCAAAATTGGAGCAAGGAGCCTCTGGCTGGTCAGTTATGTCTGATTCATCAGCAGAATCATCAGAGGACACTGGCTCATGGGGCTCTGCCCTAGGTCTCTTCTCTGGGGCTGAGAGGCCCTGTCTGGGTGAGATTGAGATCCTCTAATTAATGAAATTAAATCTTCTGCCAAAGTAAGCATTTGAGAACTGGAAGAGGGCCTGGTTGAGGGGGGGTTTAACAGGCACTGTTTTAGTAGTCTTGGCTGCTTTAGCCCTGGCGAAGGCCTTAATGGACATGGCTGCTGGAGGCCTAGCAGCACCACGTGCTGGGGTAGAGACATCCAAGGGAATGGTGTCTGATAAGTCAGTGGTAAGCACCGTAGTGGGTAAAATTTCTGAGGCCGATTCAAGAGTGTTAGCAGGGACCTCAGTTGTAGAGGAAGATTCAGCTGTATTTTGATCAGTTTTCTCGGTTTCGGCCGAAACTGAGACACTCGCGGTTTGCTTAACCATGGTTTCGGCCGAAACCGCGGACCGCAAGTGTCGGTCTTTTTCTTTGCGTTTTTTGGCAGAATGCGTAGTCGGAGGATCCGACGGCATAATGTATGCAAAATCAGAACCGAAAAACTGTTCTGCAAACTCCGACCGACGTCTAAGCGTTCGTCGGTTGAAAGAAGCACAGGACGAACAGGCTGCTACGTCGTGGGCTGGGCCTAAGCAAGGCAGGCAGTAAGAGTGGAAATCTTTATGAGGTATTTGTTTCCCACAGGTTAAACAATTATTAACTTTTTCTGACATCGGCTGAGGCAAGAAAGAGTCCCCAACGGGGTACTTAGCTTTAGAAGTCTTCGAAGTAGTATTCGGTAGAAGTAATCTCTGGATCCGACCGACCGGCACTTGCGAACAGCTTCTGCTTCGGGCGCCACGCGGCAAGAAAGACTGAAGAAAATGGCGTCGGCTGATGCTTTTTTACCCGAAGACCAACAGAGATGACGTCGGGTGAAGTGCGACATCAGCCGAAGCCGGACCCGGACTTTGGAATCCGGCCGACTGAAGGGCTGCCTGACGACAGGACAACCCAGTTGTTATGACTGCAGATGCATCCATGAAGGACATCATCACTGTAGCTCTGCAGTAGGCTGCTTTCTTTACAAACTTTACCATCAAGGGAACTGGGCATTAAGCATAAAGGAGACTCACCTTGGTAGTCTTCTTAAATATGCAAATTACGGAAGATGTGGAATAAGGAAAAATGGACACAGACCTTTACAGAAAACCTCCCAGAGTAAACCTCCTGCTACTTGATAAGAGTCTCCATTCCACCAGGACAAAATACAAAGTTAAGTCCCAGGACCACAGGCTGGCTAGGATCAACAGAAAAATGGAACCCATCCTTAAGAAAGTACAGTTGTGTATACTTACCATAAATGTAGATGTTCGAGTGTATTCACTGTTGCAGTCATTACATTTGGGTAATCTGCTGGCAGGCTGCCCTCAGCTGGCCTGAATATCAAAGTCTTGGGTCCTGCGTCGGTTGCTGTCTCCTCTTCCATGACGGCAGGTCATCAGAGGTATAAAACATGCAGCTGACGCCATTTTATTCAGTTTTTCTTGCCCCGGATGTCAGGTGCCCCCCTAATGGGGAGCAAAAAAAAAATATATATATATATATAAATGCAATTTTAGCAACATAAACTTTACCTTCATCTAAAAGCAAATACACCACAAAGACTTTAGAATATAGTGAAGGAAAGAGAAGTTCTAGAAAAAAGAAGGATGGCGGGTGGGTAACCTGGACTGCAACAGTGAATGCACTCGAACATTTACATTTATGGTAAGTGTACACAACTGTACTATGTTCTTGACAACTGACGCCGGACCTAGACTTTGGAATTCGGCCGAACGAGGACCTGCCTGACGGCAGGATAACCCATCTGTTATGACTGCAGCTGTATGCGCGATGAACATCTAAATAGCATTAGGAGCGGCTATAAAGCCCTGCAGAACTGTAGTGGCAAAGCCTGCCCTGGACTTAGAGAAGACAGGCAAATGATGATGCTTTGTAAAGGTATGAACAGAGCTCCAAGTAGCAGCTTCTAGAATGTCTTTGGTTGGAACTCCTCTGCGAAAGGCTGCTGAGGTAGATGCAGCCCTGGTGGAGTGTAACCAGATTCCCTTGGGCACCGGTTTACCATGATGCAAGTACCAGGAAAGTACAGTTGTGCACATTTACCATAAATGTAGATGTTCGAATGTATTCACTGTTGCAGTCATTACACTTGGGTTATCCTGCTGGCAGGCTACCTTCAGTTGGCCTGAATTCCAAAGTCGAGGTCCAGCGCCGGTTGCTGTCGCCTCTTCCCTGACGTCAGAGCGCCAGGGGTATAAAAGATGCAGCCGACGCCATTTTCTTCAGTTTTTCTTGCCCCAGATATCAGGTGCCCCCAAAAGGGTAGGCTAAAAAATATGCCAATAAAACATGCATGCACCAAAATATATTATACCTTCATCTACAAGCAAATACACCACATAGGTTGTACAGATTAGATAAGTGCAGATAAGTTCCAGCAAAGAAAAGGGGGGGTGTGGGTGGGTAACCTGGACGGCAACAGTGAATACACTCGAACATCTACATTTATGGTAAGTGTACACAACTGTACTATGTTCTTTGTGTTTCACTGTTGCAGTCATTACACTTGGGTTGAATCCCAAAGCTAGGGAGGCTGGAGCTAATATAGCATTAAGAGTGGCTATGAGGCCCTGCAGAACTGCAGTGGCAAAGCCTGCCCTGGATTTAGAGTAGAGTGGTAAATGACAGTGCTTTGTAAAGGTGTGCACTGAACTCCAGGTAGCAGCCTCTAAAATGTCTTTGGTTGGTACTCCCCTGAGAAAGGCTGCTGAAGTGGTTGCTGCTCTGGTTGAATGTAGCCTAATGCCCTTAGGCACTGGCTTGCCATGTTGTGAATAGCAGAAACGAATGCAGTGGCCTATCCACTTAGAAACAGTCTGCTTTGAGATAGCCTTTCCTTGTGATCCTGTAGCATATGCCACTAGTAGTTGCTCCGTCTTTCTAAAAGCTTTGGTACTGTTCAAGTAGAAGCGTAGTTGTCTGTGTAGGTCCAAAGAATGCAGAATTCTCTCCCCCTTATTCTGTGGGTTTGGATAGAAAGTAGGCAGATGAATAGCTTGGTTAAGGGCCACATTGGACACTACCTTAGGCATGAATGTCGGGTTTGTCCTCAGAGAAACCCTGTCTGGATAAAAAATGATAAAAGGTTCCACAGCCATGAGTGCCTGTAGCTCTGAGACTCGCCTTGCAGAAGTTATTGCTAGGAGCAGAGCTGTTTTCCAAGATAAAAACTTTACATCAGCTGTAGCGGCTGGCTCAAAAGGAGGCAGGGTGAGTTTTTGCAAGACATAGTAATTGAGGTCCCATGCAGGTATTGGTGATCTCCTTGGAGGCCTTAAGTTTTTGGCTCCTCTGAGGTACTGCCTTAACAAAGGATGAGAAAAAATTGGTAGCTCTGTATTGTAATGGGCCGAAATGGCAGAGGCATGAATTTTAATTGATGAAAAGGATAGGCCTTTGTCCAGCATCTCAGTTAAGTATTGCAAAATCTGAGGAATATTTGGTACATATGTGTCAATTCCTTGTGCCTGGTTCCAAGCACAGAATCTCTTCCATTTTCCAGCGTAAGATTTTCTGGTACTTGGCCTTCTGGCCTCCAAAATGACATCCATCACAGCTTTAGTGAGGGGCACGTTTTGTACGACTACATTATCCGCCATGCTGCCAGATTTAAGGTCTTTAGCTGGCTGTGCAGGATCTGACTGTGTTGTTGGGATAGTAGATGAGGTATTTGAGGAAAGGTCCAAGCCGAGCATTGAGTCAAGTTCCTAAGAAATGGATACCAGTACTGGCGGGGCCAGTCTGGGGAATTCAGTATAATTTTTGGCTTCTCTTGTCTGACCTTTAGGAGTACCTTGGGGAGGAGAGGCAGTGGAGGAAAGGCATATACTGCTAAGTTTTTCCAGCTGAAAGATAGGGTGTCCACTTTCTATGCTTGTCTGTGATAAGTCCTTGTGTAGAATCTTTTTAGTTGGTAGTTGTGAGGAGAGGCAAATAGATCTATCTCTGGGCATCCCCATTTCCTTGTTATCATGCTGAAGACTTGTGGATCCAATTTCCACTCGTGGGGATCCATGAGGTTTCTGCTTAGTTCGTCTGCCAAAGTATTTATCTTTCCTGGCAGGAATTGTGCCTGCAGATGTACTTGGTAAGTCAATGCTGTGTCCCACAAAGTCATGGCTAGTTTGCAAAGGGGGTTGGAATGAGTGCCTCCCTGCTTGTTTATATACCACATGACCATGGTGTTGTCTGTCTTTATCAGTAGTTGTCCCAAATGAAGTAGGTCCTTGAAGGCTGTCAGGGCATTCTGAACAGCTAGCATCTCTTTTTGATTGATATGTAGATGCATTTGGTTTGCGGACCATGTGCCTTGAATACACCTTCCTGCCATGTGGGCCCCCCAGGCATAATCTGATGCATCCTTTGTTAATGTTTGCCTGGCTGGGGTTAAAGTGACTGGCTGCCCCTTGTTCTGGTGACAAACCTTCGCCCACCATCGAAACTCCTGTTCCTGGCAGGGAATGAGGGTAATTATTGTTTCCGGACTGTGGCAATGTCGAGTCCAAACACTTTTTGGGTACCATTGAAGTTTCCTCATATGCAGTCTTGCATATGGAAATAGTAGAATGCAGGATGCCATGAAGCCCAAAGCCTGCAGAATTTTTCTTGCAGTTAACTGGGCCTTTGTTGCCAACAGGTTGAAATAGGTAGTCAGTTGTCTTTGTTTGTCTGGCGTGAGATAAGCCATCTGAGCAGTTGTATTTAAGCTTGCACCCAGGAATATCTCTTGAGATGGTACTAGTTTTGATTTCTTTTTGTTGACTATGTACCCTAGGCCTGTTAGAAATCTCTTTACAAACACCAGATGCTGTAGTAGAATGTCCTTGTTCTCTGCTTGAATGAGGCAGTCGTCCAAGTACGGATATATTTGTATTCCTCTTTGTCTGCAGAATGCAATTACTGGTGCCAGGCACTTTGTGAAGACCCTGGGCACACTAGATAAGCCAAAGGGCAGTGCAGAGAATTGGTAGTGCATTGAGCCAGCTTTGAATCTGAGGTATCTTCTGCATGTTGGTCTGATTGGGACATGCAGGTATGCCTCTTTTAGGTCTAAAGTCACAAGCCAAGCCTTCTTGCCCAGCATGGGCAGAAGTTGCTATAGAGTCAACCTTTTGAATTTTGGTATATCCAGAAATGTGTTTAGAATAGATAGGTCCAGTATTGGTCTCCAGGTCTTGTCCTTTCTTGGGACCAAGAAAAGTCTTGAATAAAATCCTTGTTCCTGATCTTGCTATTATACTTGTTGAATGGCCCTCATGTCCATGAGAGATGAGACTTGCTTTTGTGCCTCTCCCCATTGATGTTTTGGCAGGTCTGGCCAACCGTTTGTCCTTGGCAGGGTATAAGTGAAACCTGTAGCCTCGTGACACTATGTCTAGGACCCATTTGTCCTGGGTTATTATGTTACAATTTTGAGAAAAACAAATGCTAGTTTTTCCCCTAAAGGTGCTGCCAGAAGATAAGTGCTTGGTGCAGGCAGGGGGAAGTCATTGGGACTGTTTTCTGTATGGCTGTGATTTGTCTTCTCCACTTTTGTAGGTAGAAGCACTCCATTGTTTAGACCTGTACGAACCTTGGGGCTAGGATCTGCCTCTTGGGCATCTGCATCTGCCCCTTTGTGGTCTGACACTGGAAAGGTCCAATTCTTTGTAGGCCAGTGTCTGCTAAATCTAGATGGCTGTACCTGTAAGAAATCCTTAACTGTTTGCATAGATTTAGCTTTGCCCTCCATTTTCTTTAACACCTCTTCTGCTTTAACACCAAACAAGGTATCATGCTGTAATGGAGCATCTAATAATTTTGCTTTGACATGATCAAGCAGATTTTGTTCCTTTAACCAAGCATGCCTCCTGATGACAGAACCCGTAACAACGGCCCTGCAGGATGCCTCCAAAGAATCAAAACCACATTGCAAAGTATGTTTTCCAACTTGTTCAGATGCATGCAATGAATCCCACATTTCTTTGCTTTCTGCACATTCAGAATTTATCAACATTTTCTGTTTAAGCAGTGACATAATATATTGCTGATATTTGAGCATATGAAACTGACAATTTAAAGCTTTTATAGCCAAGGTAGCAGAAGTGTAAATCTTTTTTTCCCATCTGTCCAAAGCCCTAGAATCCCTATCTGAGGGGGTAGGTTTTATTGCAGCGGAAGCCTTGACCCCCTTTGGGATGCTGAGAGATTGTTTCTGGGTCGGCAGCAGGGTTTTTGAAAAGGAATTTATGAGAGTCGGGAACCCTGTAGTACCTGTCCGGCTTAACAGGAGCTGGAGGTAAGGAGTCAGGGGTCAGACCGGACTCTGAAAATACATCTACAATGTCTAACACAGATGGAATAGCTAGGGGCCTGTGTTGTGGTAGTAATAAAACTTCAGCTTGGCAAGCTAAGAACTTGGTTATATTCAACTGGACGTATAAGAGAATTTAAGTACCTTTTTATGCACTTTTTTTTTTTAAAAATACAGTATTTAAATTGATTTAAACTGTGTATGAAGGAGTGTTGAAGGAATTTTTAACTGGTTATTCTGCTCTTCAGTAACTTGAACTAAAAGCTAGTGTTGGCTGAATTTTGTTATTTGCTAGTAATTACAGGTGTGGGGGTAGCCACATTCATTGATTTCCTGTCCTTGCATATTTAAACTGGTGCATGTGAAATAATTCCTGCTTTAAAACTTCAGCTTGGCAAGCTAAGAACTTGGTTATATTCAACTGGACGTATAAGAGAATTTAAGTACCTTTTATGCACTTTTTTTTTAAAAATACAGTATTTAAATTGATTTAAACTGTGTATGAAGGAGTGTTGAAGGAATTTTTAACTGGTTATTCTGCTCTTCAGTAACTTGAACTAAAAGCTAGTGTTGGCTGAATTTTGTTATTTGCTAGTAATTACAGGTGTGGGGTAGCCACATTCATTGATTTCCTGTCCTTGCATATTTAAACTGGTGCATGTGAAATAATTCCTGCTTTAAAACTTCAGCTTGGCAAGCTAAGAACTTGGTTATATTCAACTGGACGTATAAGAGAATTTAAGTACCTTTTATGCACTTTTTTTTTAAAAATACAGTATTTAAATTGATTTAAACTGTGTATGAAGGAGTGTTGAAGGAATTTTTAACTGGTTATTCTGCTCTTCAGTAACTTGAACTAAAAGCTAGTGTTGGCTGAATTTTGTTATTTGCTAGTAATTACAGGTGTGGGGTAGCCACATTCATTGATTTCCTGTCCTTGCATATTTAAACTGGTGCATGTGAAATAATTCCTGCTTTAAAACTTCAGCTTGGCAAGCTAAGAACTTGGTTATATTCAACTGGACGTATAAGAGAATTTAAGTACCTTTTATGCACTTTTTTAAAAAATACAGTATTTAAATTGATTTAAACTGTGTATGAAGGAGTGTTGAAGGAATTTTTAACTGGTTATTCTGCTCTTCAGTAACTTGAACTAAAAGCTAGTGTTGGCTGAATTTTGTTATTTGCTAGTAATTACAGGTGTGGGGGTAGCCACATTCATTGATTTCCTGTCCTTGCATATTTAAACTGGTGCATGTGAAATAATTCCTGCTTTAAAACTTCAGCTTGGCAAGCTAAGAACTTGGTTATATTCAACTGGACGTATAAGAGAATTTAAGTACCTTTTTATGCACTTTTTTTTAAAAAATACAGTATTTAAATTGATTTAAACTGTGTATGAAGGAGTGTTGAAGGAATTTTTAACTGGTTATTCTGCTCTTCAGTTATTCCCACCCGCCCGCCGTGTTTTTGTTTTGGTGTTAATCTTAGTGGCATTGAAACTGCCCGCCCCTCAGCCTGCCTCTGGGCTCATCTCATTTGCTCACTCAACTGAGTGCAGTGAGATCATATTCTGATTTCAGGCACTCCTACTGTGTACAAAGAGAGCATCTGGGAAATAGAAAAAAAAAAAAAAAAATTAAGCTTATTTCCTGCCTTTCTTGTTAAGTGGTACAGACTATTTGTAGGCTTCTGAGCCCCCAAGCCCTTCTGTGTTTGAGGGAAGCCTTCTAGCTTGTTTTTTTTTTCTTGTAACTAGCCAGTTTTCTAGTTTCAGCACTCAAATCTGTTTCTTTGATCTCAGCACTTGTTCAGAAAAAAAAAAAAAAAAAAAAAAAAAATTTCATCTGCTTTTACTGTACTTGTGTTTTACCTACTTCTTTTTACTTTTGCATCATCTTAAAATACTCAATTGTATTTATTACTGCTTGGTGTAACTCATTCTAAGCCTTTTGGTTTAAACACTTGGGCTTCGGACCAGTTAGTTGTTTTGCACTGAGAGGTTTGTGGTCTGCACTGTTGTGGCAGAACAGGTAGCTTACATCCTTCTAGGTTGAGAACTGCTGATTGAGGGCTCAGTGTCTGTTATTCTAAAAGTGTATTAATTCTGGTTTAAGCACTTGGGCTTTCAAGCCAGTTATTTTACATTAAGAGGGTTCGTGGTCTGCACTCTTGTGGGAGGAGAGGCTGGACTCTGCCCTTCTGAGCTGGGAATTTCTGGTTAAAGGCTTATAGTGCATGGATATCTGAACTGTTTCTTACTGAAGTTGGTGCGCCTTGTTTGCTGTGGCATAGACTGGATTCGGGCCTGCTGGATCTAGCTTTGTTTGTGTAACTTGAGCACTAATCCAGACATTCTCTAAAGTATTCAATGATATTTATTACTGCTTGGTTGTAACTTGATTAAAGTGTAGCTATCATTCAAGTCTTTTGGATTAAGCACTTGGGCTTCAGACCAGTTGTTTTACATTGGGAAGGTTTGTGGCAAGCACTGTGGTGGCAGGACAGGTAGCTTTCATCCTTCTAAGTTGGGAACTGCTGATTGAGAGCCCAGTGTCCAAGTGTATTAATTCTGGTTTAGGCACTTGGGCTTCAGGCCAGTTATTTTACATTAAGAAGGTTCGTGGTCTGCACTCTTGTGGGAGAAGAGGCTGGACTCTGCCCTTCTGAGCTGGGAATTTTCTGGTTAAAGGTTTATAGTGCCTGACTATTTGAACTGTATCTTACTGAAATTGGTTCACCTTGTTTGCTCTAGCATAGACTAGATCCAGGCCTACTGAATCTAGCTTTGTTTATATACTTGTTGTTTGTTTGCTTGTTATTTCCTGGAAGCTAATTCACCTAATACAACTTCTCAGCGCTTCTGTGGATCACTAGTGATATCTGCATTGCTTACTGTACTTATTTCCTTGTTTCACTTGAAAGAAAGTTACTGTTTGTCGTTTTTGCATTTAGTTACTTGTATCACATTGCACTCAAGTTACCTGGCACTTGCTCACTAAAGCAATTATATAAGTCAGCACTAAAAATTAAAAGCACTACACCCTCACTCCCCACTGGCCCTTGTTTTCAATTAAGGATTTCCCAATATTATTCTAGCATGTCCAAAGGTCAGTTGTCAATCTCCTCTCCGGTCCAGCTGGTGAATCTGGGAATCTTGAGGCAATGTTATAACTGCCTCATGTACACAGACAACCCTCTCCTCCTCCCACATAACACAAATACTTGAGAGATGCAGCTATTTAGCCAAACTGGAGGCTGAGCTCTCTCAACTCAGGACTGGCAAGACCAGACAGGAGGAGAAGGCAACTACACACACCACAAAACCAGCCTCACATAATGCTACCACTCCACTGAATCAAACACATAAACACACAAAGACATACTCGGAGGCTCTGAGTAAAATTTACCTAAACAGCAGAGGCCTCCAAAGCAGACACCCAAACAACTGCTACCTCAAGACACCCCACAAGCAACACATAAACCACAAAAGCAGTGTGCAAAGCAGTCACAGCCCTTAAGGCCAAATACAACACCAAACATACTTGTCATAGGTGACTCCATAGTCAGACACACTGGCGTCCCACTCACCAGGCTGAACAAGGAGAGGGTCACAGTAAGCTGCCTACGGGCGCTAGAATCCGCCACATAACACAAGCACTCGGGTCACTCCACAGCAAGTACAAATATGACACAGTCATTGTCCATGCTGGTGTGAGCGACCTGAGACGACCTCCATGGACTGCATGAAAAGAGACATAGAGGAGCTCTCTGATTATGTAGCCCAGGCAGGTATGACCCTAACCCTGAGCAGTATCCTTCCTTCACCAAGAATGATGCCACAATATAGAGACAAGATGATCAGCTTTAACAATTGGCTTAATGTCTGGTGTCATTCAAAGGGGATCCAGTGTCTGTCTGCCTGGGATGACATGCTTGACAAGCCACGCTGCTTCAGAAGGGACGGCTTGCACCTGTCACCCCTGGGATTCGAGATATTGGCTAAGGCTCTTGCCAGCCCCATAGTGCCTTTTTAGGCAAGGCTCAAATTCTAAACCTACCACCCTAGAAAACAAAAATGGGAAGAAATTGAGGGTAATGCTGCTCAATGCCAGAAGTCTAAATCTCAAAATGCAAGCACTCGAGGCCCTTCTCAGTATGGAGAACATCGATGTCTGTGCTGTAACTGAAACCTGGTTCAAGGCTCCTGAGAGCACCCCGGCACTATTAGGTCTTACCTCATATCATGCGTTCCGGCCCCAAAACCCGGACCACTCCACAAAAGGAGGGGGTGTATCCATATTCATAAAGGATACCCACACCTCCAGGTTGGTGGCAACGCATGAAGCTTGAAACCATCCAGGTGCAACTAACAATAGGCAAAACTGCTCTACAAATTGTAGCATGCTACAGGCCACCCTCTCAAACTCAGGAACCCCACACAGCCTTCCTGAAGACACTGGAGGGTATAAATGTATCTCCAAACACCATCATATTGGGTGACTTCAACTACCGAATATAGACTGGGAACATTACTCAAGCCCTAACTTTCTAGCCCAACGGTTCCTGGAGTTCATAAATTCAAATGCCATGGAACAGCTAGTCACTGTTCCCACGAGAGGAGAAAATATACTAGATCTCATTGTCACAAACATGGGGACAAAATGCTCCACACGAAGTATATCCCTCATTGGTGAGATCTGATCATAAACTAATCTCACTGGAAATCCACATCCCCCCCACCCCAAACAAAAAGACCATAGTGAAGAACTTCTCTAAAGCAAACTTCACACTACTCAAGACTGGTGTGGTATCCTTCAAGGCCCCTGAGTCAGAGGAAACCACAACCCAAGCTGCGGAAGCCCTTACAAATGCCTTCTATGAACACCTCCAGGACTGCATGGATCAGGCAATCCCAAATAAAACCAAGACTCTTTCCACAAAGGGCAAACGTCCAGTCTGGTGGACCCCAGCCATTAACAAACTTTACAATAAGAGGAGAAAGCTATTACATGATAGAACAAAATCCATAAAAGGAAGTCACCCCTGATCATTATTAGTAAAAAAATACGAGCACTCATAAAATCAACTAAGGCCAATTTTGAGAGAAAAATTGCCATGGATTCAAAGGACAATCATAAGGCCTTTTTCAGCTATGTTAGGAACCTGGGTGGAAACTCACAGATATGCTCAGAATTAGTCCAAAATGATACAAAAATCACTGAACCCACAGACATTGCCAACATACTGGCAGACAGGTTCAGTGCAAACTTCACCCCCCTTTCCCCCCTAAAGGAGAGATAACTATCCCAGCCGAGTGTAGCCTCCCGGACATCTCAAATGCGCAGGTGAAAGCTCTCTCTAAAGCTAAAACACAGCATCAATGGGACCGGATGGTGTCCCGGCTGTGTGCTACACGAGCTAAATGAGGAATTAAACCCGCACATAAGGCAGCTGTTTAATCTCAGCCTTACCACAGGATAGGTGCCCAAGGAGTGGCGTACGGCAACTGTGGTCCCACTCCACAAAGGTGGCGCCTCTACGGACCCTGGTAATTACCCCATAAGCTTAACAAGTCTAGTCTGCAAAGCTATGGAGAGGATCATAATGGAGCTCATAAACAAAGATATAGGGGACTTGCAGACATTGGACCCGACCCAGTTTGGCTTTGTCAAGGGAAGATCATGCCTTTTGAACTTGGTCGACTTCTTCGAAATAGTCACCAAGGCCATTGATGAGGGAAAGGCAGTCCATACAGCCTACCTTGACCTTGCAAAGGCTTTCGACACAATACCCCACTCTGGTATTGTAGAAAAACTTACCAGCTTAAATGTAAACCCATATGTCACAAGATGGGTTGCAAACTGGCTTAAGGACAGAACCCACAGGGTTAGAGTTGCTGGCGCTGTGTCAGACTCCAAGCCGGTCACAAGTGGTGTCCCACAGGGCTCGGTCCTTGGCCCCTATTGTTTGGCATCTACTTCTCAGAAGTACAGGCCAACATGGGAGGACTTTGGCTGACAAAGTTTGCAGATGACTGCAAACTGGGCGCCATAGTGGAAAGTGCATCGGACACGGATATCCTTCAGAAGGGACTCACGGAAACAGATAGCTGGTGCCAGAGCCATGGCCTGAAGTTAAACGCCAAAAATGTATAGTCATACCCTTCGGGAAAAACAAGGTAACCCCAAGCTACCATATAGGTGGCAATCCACTAAGCACAGAAGAGGTTATCAGGGACCTGGGGACCCAGGTTGACAGTGGCCTTTCTTTTGACACTCACATTGCTAAAGTGGTTAGAAAGACCTTCTACATTGCCCACCTGATCATGAAGGGATTCACATCCAGATCTAGTGAGGTCATTGTTCCCTGTACTCTTCACTTATCAGACCAATGATCGAGTACAATGCCCCATTCGGGATGTATCTCACCCGACATCTGCAGCAATTGGAGAGACCCCAAAAGTTCCTCACCAAAAGGATAAAGGGACTCCAAAATCTGTCATATGCTGCCATATTGAAGAAACTCCAGCTCTATTCAGTCGCATACCATCTGCTCAGAGGTGACATGTGCCTGACATACAAGGCCATGTCCAACCCGAATTAATGGACATGCTCCACCTCAAAAATCCAAATCCACCAAAACCACTAGAGCAAGCGACTTAAACCTTAGCACGGATATAAATAGGACGTGCTGGAGGGATAGATTTATCACTCAGAGACTCCCTATGCTGTGGAATAAAATCCCGGTCCATGTGAGGCAGAGCACCTCGCTGACTCTGTTCAAGAGAAATCTAGACCTGTGGATGGGAGATCGTAGGTTTACCCCGGGAATCATCTCTGGGTCACTGCTGGACAGAGGCACAACAAACTAATGGGCACAGTATTTTTTCATATAAGGGGTGGCGTAAGCCACAATAATTTGGGCTAGGCTTATAAATGCCTTAGGGCAGATAGCCTAGTATAAACCTATGAACCTATGAACCTATAAAAGGAAGTCTCTGAGCCTTTTCTTGGATTCTGAAAAATCTTGGCTCTCCCAGTGAAAATGCTCCCTTCATGGTATGCAAGGTTTCCCCAAAAAGAAAAGAGGAGAGGCTGAAGGGATACATTCTTCAGCATCAGAATCCTCATAGGGAGGAAGAGAGTATTCCTGATCAGAAGAGGAATCAGATGAAATGGAAACCTGATCTGAAGATTCATATTCTGTCTCTTGCCTATGCCTTTTATCAAGTGGGGGATGGGAACTCCTGATCAAAGTAATTAGGTCTTCGGCCATTTTGAGCATCTGTTTTTTGGGCATGGAGGCCTGTCCATGAGGCTGTTGTACTTGTTTCTTTGTCTTTAAAGGTGCTTTAGTCTTTGCCTTTGAAGCTGAAGTTGTCTTAGTGTATAATTGAGTAGGTCTGAAAACACCCTCAGAAGCCGATGCCTGCTCAGCGGCTCCGGAACCACCTGAGGGAATAGTCTCCGAAGGTCCAATACCTTGAGCTTCCAGTGGTCTAGTCGACTCCACGTGGGTGTCGGTAGTGGCCTGCGGGTCTAAAGTAGCAGGCATCAGGGGCTGCAAAGGTGCTTCACTGAGAACCGGCGACTGGCTTAGAAGAAGCCTTGTCGTCGGTTTTGGACCTCTGATGCTTGTCCTTTTCTTTTTCTTTGTGTTTCTTGTGAATTCCGGTAGTCGGATGGCTATCAGACGACATCGTATAATTAAATCTTCTGCCAAAATACTGTAATGCAAAATCGTACTGACGCTTAATAGTACGTTGGTTAAATCTAGCACAAAACCGACAACTAGCAACGTTGTGGTCAGGGCCTAGGCAAGGAATACAGTAAGAATGAAAGTCCCTATGAGGTATTTGCTTCCCACAAGAAATACAATTATTAACTTTTTCTGACATCGGTCTAGAGCAAGAAAAAAAGTTTCCCCAATGGGGTACTTAACTTTTGATGAAGACTTCGGATCTGAAATTCGAACACGAAAATCTCAGGAGTCGGCCGACCTGCACTTGCAAACTGCTTATGCTTCGGGCACTGCGCGGCAAGAAAGACTGAAGAAAATGGCGTCAGCTGCATCTTTTATACCCCTGGCGCTCTGACATCAGGGAAGAGGCGACAGCAACCGACGCCGGACCTAGACTTTGGAATTCAAGCAGACTGAGGGTAGCCTGCCAGCAGGATAACCCAAGTGTAATGACTGCAAAGTACAGTTTTGTACCGACCATAAATGTAGATGTCCGAACTGGATAGCATCTGCAGTCATAACAAATGGGTTGTCCTGTCGTCAGGCAGCCCTTCGGTCGGCCGGATTCCAAAGTCTGGGACCGGCTTCGGCTGATGTCGCACTTCACCCGACGTCATCTCTGCTGGTCTTCGGGTATAAAGGCATCAGCCGACGCCATTTTCCTCAGTGTTTCTTGCCCCAGATGCCAGTTGCCCTCTTGGAAGGCTAAATTTTGGATAAATGCCAATGTTTCCAAAAAAGTAGAAGGCAAACAAAAAATAAGCATGTATGTACATATATGCAAACAAATACACCATAAGAGACCCCCCCCAGCTAGCTATTAGGAGGGGAAATACCCTAGGAGTACCACAGAGGGGAAGGAGGGAGGGTAATCCGGACTGCAGATGCTATCCAGTTTGGACATCTACATTTATGGTAGGTACAAAACTGTACTATGTCCTTCATGGATGCATCTGCAGTCATAACAAATGGGTAAGGGGAGGAGGAAGAAAAATTATGGTGTAGTTAGGATCCCTTGCAGTACAGCAGTGGCAAACCCTGCTCGGGATCTAGAGTATAGAGGTAAATTATAATGCTTGGCAAATGTATGCACGGAGGTCCAAGTAGCCGCCTCAATAATGTCCTTGGTTGCCACTCCTCGTAAGAAAGCTGTGGTAGTGGCTGTAGCCCTTGTAGAATGAGGCCTTATGTTCTGTGGAATAGGTTTTCCATGGTAGGAGTAACAGAATCTTATGCAATTTCCTATCCACTTGGAGATTGTCTGTTTGGAAATTGCTTTTCCTTCCCTTCCTGTTGCATAAGCTACTAAAAGCTGGTCAGTTTTTCTGTTACTTTTGGTTCTGTCCAGGTAGTAGCGTAACTGTCTATGTACATCCAAGGTATGCAGCATTCTTTCCCCTCTGTTTTGTGGATTGGGAAAGAAGGTAGGCAGGTGGATTGCCTGGTTTAAAGACACTCTGGATACCACCTTAGGCATAAATGTAGGATTAGTTCTCATGGACACCCTATCCTGATGGAAGATTAGGAAGGGTTGCACTGCCATTAAGGCCTGTAGTTCCGAAACTCTCCTTGCTGAGGTAATTGCCAGTAGGAAAGCAGTTTTCCATGACAGGTGTTGTAGATCTGCTGTTGCTGCTGGTTCAAACGGAGGGAGTGTCAACTTTTCTAGCACAAAGTTCAAGTCCCATGCTGGTAATGGTGGTTTCCTAGGAGGTTTTACATTCTTGATCCCTCTGAGGAACTGCCTGAGTAGAGGATGTTAAAAGACAGGTGGATCAAAGCTGTATTCTGCTGAAATAGCTGATGCATGCATCTTGATGGAGGAATAGGACAGGCCTGTATGTAGAAGCTCTGCCAAGTACTCCAGAATGTTAGCAATATCTATGTTCAACACATCTTTTCCTCTTTCAATACTCCAAATGACAAACCTTTTCCATTTTCCTGCATAGTTCCCTCTTGTTGAAGGTCTGCGGGCTTCAAGGATAATGTCTTTAACCCTTTGGGAAAGGTCTGGGTTAGTTGCTGCTATGTGATGTTCCAGGCCGTCAGTTGCAAGGTTTTTAGGTTTGGATGCATGATGTTGTAGTTGTTCTGAGTTAACATCAAACTTATCAGGGGTATTGACCACATTTTCTCCCGAGACATGCTCCTCAGCAATGGGTACCAGTGTTGTCTTGGCCAGTTCGGAGCTATCAGGATTATCCTTGGACGTTCCTCTTTGATTTTCAGTAGTACCTTGTGCATCAAGGGAAGAGGTGGAAATGCATATGCTGTCAGGCCTTTCCAGCTGAAGGATAGAGAGTCCACCTTCCATGCAAGTGGGTGGAATGTCCTTGTGCAGAATTTTTTGAGCTAGTGATTGAGTGGGGAGGCGAATAGATCTATTTGTGGCATTCCCCATTTCTTTGTGATGGTCTAGAAGATGTCCGGGTGTAGCATCCATTCGTGAGCATCCGAGGTGGTTCTGCTTAACATGTCTGCTAGGGTGTTCTCTTTTCCCGGTACAAATATTGCCTGTAACTGGATGTTGTAGCTGAGAGCCAGATTCCAGAGGTCCAAAGTCATTCTGCATAGGGGGTATGAATGAGTGCCTCCCTGTTTGTTGATGTACCACATGACTGTGGTGTTGTCTGTCCTTATCATCAAATGGCCTTCTTTGAGGAATGGTCTGAATTTTTGGATTGCCAGTTTTACTGCCAGCATTTCTTTTTGGTTTATGTGCAGGTGCAGCTGGTCCTGAGTCCACAGTCCTTGTACGCATTTGTCCAGCATGTGCGCCCCCCATCCTAGGTCTGAGGCGTCCGTTGTGATGGTTTGGCTTGCTCGAAAGTTGTGGAAGGGTAAGCCTGGGTTTGACTGGCATGCTTGAGCCCACCATAGGAACTCCTGTTTTAGGCATGGGATTAGTGGTATTTCTGTTTCTAAGCTGTGCCTGTGTTGAAACCATAAATTCTTTAGGTACCACTGTAGCTTTCTCATATGCAGTCTGGCATGTGGGACCAAGATTATGCATGATGCCATGAAGCCCAAGGCCTGCAGAACTTTTCTTGCTGTTAGTTTGTTCTGCTTTGTTAATGCCAAGAAGTAAAGAGGGAGTACTTTTTGTTTTTCTGCAGTTAGGAATGCCATTTGTTTTACTGTGTCCAATTCCGCGCCCAAGAATGTTCTTGTTTGGGATGGTATCAGCCTTGACTTTTGTAAATTGACTGTGTATCCCAGGGCTTGTAGCAAGTAAATGACCCTTTCTAAATCTGTTATCAGCTTGCTTTTGTTGTCCGCTTGTAACAGGCAGTCGTCCAGGTATGGATAAATTTGGATTCCCTGTACTCTGCAGTGAGCGATTACTGATGCCAGGCATTTTGTGAATACTCTGGGCGCAGTAGATAAGCCAAAGGGCAATGCTGAGAATTGATAATGCTCTGATCCTGCAAGAAATCTGAGGTATCTTCTGCAATTTGGCCGAATGGGGACGTGCAGGTATGCCTCCTTGAGATCTAGAGTTACCAGCCAACACTCCTTGCCCAGCATGGGAAGAAGTTGCTGTAGGGTCAGCATTTTGAATTTTGGGTCAATGATGTATGTGTTTAAGATGGACAGGTCGAGAATAGGTCTCCAGTTTTTCTCTTTTCTTGGCACTAGGAAGAGTCTGGAGTAGAATCCTTTGCCCTGTTCTGTTATTGGTACTCTTTCCACAGCTCTCATCTTGGTTAATTCCGCTATCTGCTGCAGAGCTTCTATTTTTTGATTTGGAGGCAGGTTTGGCATTCCTCTTTTTACTGGTAAGGTGTGGAAGTGGAACCGGTAGCCTTGGTCTATGGTTTGCAAAATCCACTTGTCTTTTGTGATATGGTGCCAATTTTTCGAGAATAAGGCTAACTTTCCGCCTAATGGTGCTGCTATTTGCTCCCTGGTAGGCGGAGTCAGAGCCAAGTCACTGTGATTGTCCTGTTGCAGTGGCAGTGGTTGTGTCTGTGCCTCGGTTATTGCCTTGCCACTGTCTTCCTCTGTAGGCACCTCCTCTGGATTGATTTCTGCCCCTAGAGCGTCTATTCCTGCCCCTTTGGGATCTTGTGGAGTCAGGAAAGGATCAATTTTTGGCAGGCCAGTTCCTGCTAAACCTTGGGGGCTGAACCTGTAAGAAATCTTTAACTGTTTGTACAGATTTTGCCTTTTCTTCCATTTTCTTCATTACCTGCTGGGCAGGTTCCCGAAATAGACTGGCCTTATCCATAGGAGCATCTAATAGCTTTGCTTTAACATGATCCGGTAAGACCTGTTCTTTCAACCATGCATGCCTTCTTATCACTGTGCCAGTCATGGCTGATCTAAATGAAGCCTCCAGTGCATCATAGCCACATTTTAAGGAATGGTTACTAACCTATTGGATGTTATTCACCATTTCTAATACATATTTCTTATCTAAAGATTCATCAGAGGACAGTTTTTGAGTTAACTGATCAAGCATAAACTCTTGGTATTGTATCATGTGAAACTGACAGTTTAAAGCTCTAGCTGAGAGAGTAGCAGAGGTGTAAACTTTTTTCCCCCATCTCTCTAAGGACCTGGATTCCCTTTCAGAGGGGATAGGGTTTTTTGCTGTGGTCGAGGCTACTGCCTTAGGCCCCTGGGATATAGTTTCGGGGTCTGCAAGTGGGCTGAGAGGCCCTGTCTGGGTGAGATTGGGATCCCCTAATTAAGGATATTAAATCTTCTGCCAGAGTAAGCATTTGTGATCTAGAAGTGGGCCTGTGTGAAGGGGGTTTAACAGGCACTGATTTAGCAGTTTTGGCTGCTTTAGCCCTGGCAAAGGCCTTAATAGACATGGCTGCAGGAGGCCTAGCAGCACCACGTGCTGGTGTAGAGACATCCAAAGGGATGGTGTCTGATAAATCACTAGGAACCACAGTTGTAGGCAAAATTTCTGAGGCCGATTCAGGTAAGGTAGCAGGAACCTCAGTAGTAGTCATGGATTCGGCTGAAGATTGACCAGTTTTCTCGGTTTCGGCCGAAACCGAGACACTCGCGGCTTGCTTAACCGTGGTTCCGGCCGAAACCGCGGACCGCGAGTGTCGGTCTTTTTCTTTGCGTTTTTTAACAATTTGGGTAGTCGGAGGATCCGACGGCATAATGTACGCAAAATCTGAGCCGAAAAACTGTTCAGCAAACTCCGAACGACGCCTAAGCGTTCGTCGGTTGAAGGAAGCACAGGCCGAACAGGCTGCTACGTCGTGGTCTGGGCCTAAGCAAGGCAGACAGTAAGAGTGGAAACCTTTATGAGGTATTTGTTTCCCACAAGTTAAACAGTTATTGACTTTTTCTGACATCGGCTGAGGCAAGAAAGAGTCCCCAACGGGTACTTAGCTTTTAGAAGTCTTGTAGTATTCGGTAGTAGTAATCTCTGGATCTGACCGACCGCACTGCGAACAGCTTCTGCTTGGCCATGCGGCAAGAAAGACTGAGGAAAATGGCGTCGGCTGATGCCTTTATACCCGAAGACCAGCAGAGATGACGTCGGGTGAAGTGCGACATCAGCCGAAGCCGGACCCAGACTTTGGAATCCGGCCGACCGAAGGGCTGCCTGACGACAGGACAACCCATTTGTTATGACTGCAGATGCATCCATGAAGGACATCAGTGAAACACGAAGAACATCAAATGCAGTGGCTTATCCACTTTGAAATAGTCTGCTTTGATATAGCCTTCCCCTCTGATCCTGCAGCAAATGCCACCAGTAGTTGCTCAGACTTTCTTAGAGATTTGGTCCTGTTTAAGTAGAATCTTAGTTGTATGTGTACGTCCAAGGAATGCAGAATCTGCTCCCCCTTGTTCTGTGGATTTGGGTAAAATGTTGGCAGGTGAATAGTTTGGTTAAGAGCCACACTGGATACCACCTTAGGCATAAAGGAAGGATTGGTCCTGAGGGACACCCTGTCCGGGTAAAATGTAATAAACGGCTCCACAGCTATGAGGGCCTGTAGTTCTGAAACCCTTCTTGCTGAAGTGATTGCCAAAAGGAAAGCTGTTTTCCAAGATAAAAGCTTTACATCCGCAGTAGCTGCTGGTTCAAAAGGAGGCAGGGTGAGTTTTTCCAGCACAAAACTGAGGTCCCATACAGAAGTTGGGGATCTTCTGGGAGGCCTTAAATTTCTGGCCCCTCTAAGACACTCTTTTAGCAGAGGATGAGAAAAGATGGGAGGCTCCGTGTTGTAATGAGCCGAGATGGCAGAGGCATGTATTTTTATTGAAGAAAAAGATAGGCCCTTGTCAAGCATCTCAGTCAAGTATTGTAAAATCTGAGGAATATTTGGCTTTGCTGTGTCCATTCCTTGTGCTTGGTTCCAAGCACAAAATATCTTCAATTTATCAGCATAAGATTTTTTAGTACTAGGCCTTCTGGCTTCCAAAATGACATCCTTCACAGATTTACTGACAGGTGTTGTTTGAATAATTACATGATCAGCCATGCTGCCAGTTTCAGAGTTTGGAGCTGAGTGTCCAGAATTTGATTGCTCTGTTGAGACAGTAGATGTGGTATTTGAGGCAAGTACCAAGGAGGGAGTTGAGACATATCCCTTAGAATTGGGTACCAGTGCTAGTGAGGCCAGTCTGGCGCAATTAGGATCATTTTTGTTTTTTCCTGTCTGACCTTTAGTAAGACCTTGGGGAGAAGAGGCAGAGGAGGAAAGGCGCAGACTATTAGGTTTTTCCAATTGAAGGATAGTGCATCCATTTTCCATGCTTGTCTGTGATAAGTCCTTGTGCAGAACTTGTCCAGTTGATAATTTTGGGGAGAGGCAAAAAGATCTATGTCTGAGCTCCCCCATTTCTCTGTTATCATGCTGAAAACTTGTGGATACAGTTTCCACTTGTGAGGGTCCATAAGATTCCTGCTTAGGTCGTCTGCCAGAGTATTTTGTTTCCTGGCAGGAATTGAGCTTGAAGATGTACTTGGTAAGTTCAAGGCTGTGTCCCACAATGCCATGGCTAGTCTGCAAAGGGGGTAGTAATGTGTACCCCCATGCTTGTTTATGTACCACAGAACCATGGTGTTGTCCGTCTTTATCAGTAGTTCCTGGATCAAGTAAGTCCTTGAAGGCTGTCAGGGCATTCTTAACAGCTAGCATCTCTTTCTGGTTGATATGCAGATGCATTTGTTTTGGGGTCCATATGCCCTGAATGCATCTCCCTGCCAGGTGGGCCCCCCCAAGCATAGTCTGATGCATCTGTAGTTAGGGTTTGGGTGGCAGGGGGTAGAATGAAAGACCGTCCCTTGTTCTGGTGACATGTCTCTGCCCACCAAAGAAACTCCTGTTGTAGGCAGGGAATGAGAGGAATCATTGTTTCCAGACTGTGACAATGTTGACTCCATAAACTTTTTAGATACCATTGTAGTTTCCTCATATGCAGTCTTGCATATGGAATTAGTAGAATGCAGGATGCCATGAACCCCAAAGCCTGCAGAATTTGTCTTGCAGATAACTGGGTTTTTGTCTCCATCTGTTTGTGAAGTATATAGTCAGTTGCCTTTGTCTGGCATAAGGTACGCCATCTGGGGAGTTATATTCAAGCTTGAACCCAGGAATGTAATTTTTTGAGAGGGTATCAGTTGTGATTTCTTTTTGTTTATTGTGTACCCTAGGCATGTTAGAAGCCTTTTTACAAACGCCAGATGAAGAAGAATGTCCTTGTTTTCTGCTTGAATGAGACAGTCGTCCAAGTAAGGATAGATTTGTATGCTTCTTTGTCTGCAAAATGCAATAACTGGTGCCAGGCACTTTGTACAGACCCTGGGTGCAGTAGATAAGCCAAAGGGCAGTGCAGAGAATTGGTAATGCATAAAACCTGCCTTGAAGCGGAAGTTTCTTCTGCACGATTCCCTGATTGGGATATACAGGTATGCCTCAAGTCTAGAGTCACTAACCAAGCTTTCTTGCCCAGCATGGGCAGTAGCTGCTATAAAGTCAGCATTTTGAATTTTGGGATGTCCAAGAATGTGTTCACAATCGATAAGTCCAGTATTGGACGCCAGGCATTGTCTTTTCTGGGTACCAGGAACAGTCTTGAATAAAAACCTTGTCCTTTTTCCTGCTCTGGTACTGGTTGAATAGACCCCATAAACATGAGGGACGTAACTTGTTTCTGAGCCTCTGCCCATTGATTTTGTGGCAGATCTGGCCAACCGTTTGGAACTGGCAACGTATGGAAATTAAATCTGTACCCCTAGGATACTATGTTTAATACCCACTTGTCCTGGGTTATTAACTGCCAATTTTGAGCATTAAGTGCTAATTTTCCTCCCAATGGGGCTGCCAAAAGATAAGTGCTTGGTGATGGTAGAGGGAAGTCATTGAGACTACTTACTGTAGGGTTGTGCTTTGTTTCTTCCAGATTTGGAGGTAGATGCACCCCATTGCTTTGACCTGTAAGAACCCTGTGATTGGTATCTAGAGCCTTTTGAGCAGCTGGATTTGCCTTGTGAGGCTCTGTTGGACACAGGAAAGAACCAATTTTTAGTAGGCCAGTGTCTACTGAATCTGGGTGGCTGCACTTGTAAGAAATTTTTATTTATTTTATTTATTTATCATTTGTTGACCGGGAAAGTCCGACTAGGTTCCACAGAGCCTGTTTTCAGCGGAGGCCCGGGGAGAAATGCTCCAGATGCATGTCTTTGGAATGTGGGAGGAAACCGGAGTACCCGGAGGAAACCCACGCGAACACAGGGAGAACATGCAAACTCCACACAGAAGGCACCCCAGCCGAGAATCGAACCGGAGAACCTCTTGCTGTGAGGTGACAATGTTAACCACTGCACCACTGCGCCGCCCTTTACAGTTTGCATAGATTTAGCTTTGTCTTCCATTTTCTTTAAAACCTCTTCTGCCTTATTACCAAACAGAGTATCATGCTGTAAAGGTGCATCCAACAATTTAGCTTTAACATGATCAGGCAGATTTTGCTCCTTGAGCCAGGCATGCCTTCTAATCACAGATCCAGTAACTGCGGCCCTGCAAGAGGTCTCCAAGGAATCAAAACCACATTGCAAAGTATGCTTTCCAACTTGCTCTGCTGCATGCAATAATTCCTGTAATTCTTTATTTTCCACACAATCAGAAATCAACATCATTTTCTGTTTCAATAATCCCAATAACATGCTGTTGATATTTAAGCATATGAAACTGGCAGTATAAGGTCCTAATTGCCAAGGTTGCAGACATATAAACCTTCTTTCCCCATCTATCCAGCGCCCTGGAATCTATCAGAGGGGGTAGGATTCTTGGCTGTAGAGACCTTTACACCTCTGGGACCCTGTGAGATAGTGTCAGGATCAGCAGCAGGATTTTTGAATAAAAATTTGTGGGAGTCAGGAACCCTGTAATATCTGTCTGGCTTACTAGGAGCCGGAGGTAGGGAATCAGGAGCCATGCTTGATTCCGAAAGCACATCATCAACAATGTCTAATACAGGAGGTATAGCCAAAGGCCTATGCTGAGGAAGAAGAAAGAAATCCCTAAGCCTCTTTTTTGATTCAGAGAAATCCTGACTCTCCCAATGAAAATGTTCCCTTAAAGTATGCAAGGTTTCTCCAAAAGAATAATCCTCAAGAGGAGATGCAGATGGGATGGATTCTTCTGCATCTGAATCCTCATAGGGTAGTATAGAAAATTCCTGATCAGAAGAGAATCAGAAGAAACAGAAACCTGATCTATAGATTCATAATCAGTGTCTTGCCTAAGCGTCTTAGCGGGGGGGGGGGGGGGGGTTAGGGAACCCCCGACCAAGGCAATCAAGTCCTCAGCCATTTTGATCATCTGTTTTTTAGGCATAGGGGCCTGAGCACATGGCTCATACATCTTTTTTTAGACTTAGAAGTTGTTTTTGTTTTTGAAACTGGTGCTGGTTTTATATAGAAATGTTGAGGCCTGAAAACACCCTCAGAAACCGGTGCCTGCTCAGCGGCTCCGGACCCATCCGAGGGAAAGACATCCGCGGGTACAATACTCTGAGAATCTTGTGGCATACCAGACTGTGCATGGGTTTCGGTAGAGGCCTGCGACTCAAAAGTAGTGGGTATCAGGGGCTGTGAAAGCGCCTCACTGAGTACCGGCAACTGGCTTAGGAGAAGCTTCGTCATCGGTTTTGGACCTTGACAGTCTGTCTCTGACTATTTCTTTGCATTTTTTGTAAACTCCGGTAGTCAGATTGCTATCCGACATTTCAGGGTAATTAAATCTGGATCCAAAATATTTTGAAGCAAAGATATACCGACGCTTAATAGTGCGTTGGTTAAATCTAGCACAAAACCAACAGCAAGGCACGTTATGATCTGGGCCTAGGCAAAGAATACAGTACAAATGAAAATCCTTGTGAGGTATTTGCTTCCCACAAGTAATGCAATTATTAACTTTTACTGACATCGGTAAGGAGCAAGAAAAAGTTTCCCCAACGGGGTACTTAGCTTTAATTGAAGACCTCGGTTCTGAAATTCGAATGCGAAAATTTCAGGGGTCAGCCGACCGGCACTTGCGAACTGCTTCTGCTTCGGGGACCGCGCGGCAAGAAAGACTGAAAAAAATGGCATCGGCTGCATGTTTTACACCCCTGACGACCTGACGTCATGGAAGAGGAGACAGCAACTGACGCAGGACCCAAGACTTTGATATTCAGGCCGACTGAGGGAAACCTGCCAGCAGATTACCCAAATGTAATGACTGCAACAGTGAAACACGAAGAACATCCTAAACGATCTTGAAAATGATTTGTTGGGGAGGGGATATGAAAGCAACATGTTAAGAAGCATTCTGGAACCTATAACTGAACTAAAAAGTAATCCAAAAACTCCAAGGAAAGGGTGCCACAGAACCAGGAACCAATAAAACCACAACAGGCACCCAAAGAGGCAGAAGGTAATAATAAAACACGAGCCTGTAGGTGTAAGCAGCAGCAGGTTTAATCACATAAACGCCACACAATACAAAGCGTTTTCGTCCACCAGACTTCCTCAGATGTAAAATGAAAGAATGAAGACTGTGCCTGCTTATATACCCCTCCCAATCTAATTAGTAGTTAAAACAATTGTTTGACACCAATTAAGTCCTGTAACTAAAATATTCATGACAACCTTTTCCACAAATACAGATGAAAGTAGATAAAAACATGCACATTTTTTAAAAGAACTTTAAAATAAATATATAAGTACTAAAACCATCACAATGTGTTGGACAGATAAATAAACTTGAATCAAAAACCAACAAAAAGAACTTGCAAAACATTATATATACTTATTTTATAGTTTTGCAGCTCTCATTTTTAAAATAGGGGCAATGGATATGTATTCATTCAGCCCTGGGAATCTATTGGCTTCCAATAACAACTGCCAAAATATTTCTCTCACCTCTATCCTATTTTCCCACCCCCCTCACATCACATTGCACCTTCTCTACGACAAAGAAGCCCCATTTTGCTTGGGGACATGTCAGTGTATGCTTAAACAAGGCATTTTTAATATCTTCGACTCTAATAGCATATAAATGCTCATAAATCCTCCTTTTGGGTTTATGAGTGGTTTTTCCAATGTAAAATGCACCACAGGTTTTACATAGGGCTAAATAAATCAAGCCTTCACTATTACAGTTGGAAAAACTACTACTCTGAATCTGATGGTCTCTTGACAGGATGTATAGAGAATCCTGTCTAAGTATGTATGGGCATTGGGCACATGCCCCACATTTGTAGGTTCCCAATTTCTTACATGAAACAATAGAACCATTATACTTCAGCAAATCCTTTAGGTTCCTGCCTTTTTTATATGTAAATCCTAGGGTGTTGGTAAACAAAACATCCAACTCTGAATAACACTTAAACCTGCTCCAGTGTTGAGTAATAATGTTTTTAACCTTAGAGGTATTCTGATTATAAAACATCACATAGTTACCCCCAAGGTTTCTTGATTTCATCCCTGGTAACGTCACCCCAGGTAGTTGTGTGGTACTATGCACATTTATTGGTACTATCACACTGGTATCTCCTGTTCCCAAAATAGGGGCAAACCTATCCTTTCTCCCATTCTTTACTTCCCCCAAAACCTCATCAATTAAATAGTTAGGATACTTCCTAGATATAAACATTTCTTTGACTCTCTGACTTTCGTCTTTGAAGTCAGAGTCCAAAGAGGTCATCCTACAACTACGGAGAAATTGTCCCTTGATGATACTTCTCTTCTGTTTAAACGGATGGGAACTGCTGAAATATCGAGTTAGAAAAGGTTTCCTTTCTATATGCATTAGATGTAAACTGCTGCCCTAGGATGTCTTTTTTAATAGTGACGTCCAGAAAGTTCATATAGTCATGTGTAATATGGGAAATTTCAAAAAATTAGTGGTATTAGTCTATGAATTCTGTTAACTTTTCCATACTACCTTTCCAAAAAATGCAAATATCATCCATGTAATGTTTGTAATATACCCAACATTGTGCATATTCAGACTGGAACACAAACTTCTCTTCCCAAACCATGAGCACAATGTTGGCATAAGTAGGGGCACAACTTGCCCCCATGGCCACTCCCTGGATCTGTTTAAACAACTCACCCTCAAAAAATATAAAGTTGTGTTTCAATACCAAATCCATCAACTCTGTATAAACCAGAAAAGTATTGTGGTCAAGTTTTCCATGTTGGTGAATGGTATCCTGGAACCATTCTGACCCTGTAGAATGTGGAATCACATTAAATAAATCCTGAACATCAAGGGTTACAAATATTAAGGAATCTGAAAACATGTTACTATTAATGCTTCCCAAAAATTCCCAGGAGTCCTTAAGTATACCATTGGCCCTAACCCAAATGTCTTTTAATTTTATATCCAAAAATTTGGCCAACGGATGGGTTTTAGAGCCATTCGCTGTCACAATGGGTCTCAGGGGTGGATCCTCCACACTTTTATGTACCTTGGGTATCACAAAAATAGCAGGGATACGGGGTCTGTCCACACTGAGATACTTAAGTGTTGTGGTTTATAAAATTGTCATTCAGCATGTCCTGTAAAACCAAATCAATCTTACGGTATGCTAAGTTAATCTCATTCTTGGATACCCTAACATACCTATTGGTATCATTAAGCATATCCATCATCTTACTGGAATACAAAATACTGTCCATGAAAACCACCCCTCCACCTTTATCGGGTTGCATCACCCTCAGGTATCTATTTTCTTGAATGGATTTGAGAAATACCTTTTCTTCTCTATTCATGTTAAATTTACCATGCCATCCACCCCTATTAAACATTCCTAATTTCTTCTTCGACCTCCCTTTCAAATTTTTTTAGCTGGGGGTGTATAGGGGGATTAAAGGTACTAGGTCTTCTAATACCACTATTAGTACCACCATCCTGTTGCCCCTGAAACATATCTAAATTCTTTTTCCGTAGAAACATCCTCAAGTCTATTAAGCTGTCCACTAAATTACCCCCTGTAGAGGGGATGAATTTAAAACCTTTTGAAAATAAAAGAAAATGTTTCCTGTCAATCTCCTCACTGCTGTAATTGTAAATTTTAAAGTCATGTAGGGTGCGACATGGTCCATCCACAGTAATATTTCCTGTACTCCATTGGTCCAACATGTTGGCTAATCCCCCTTCCTGGCTACCACTCTTATTTATCTCGTGCCGTTTGGGGGACCCCTGTAAAAATACTGCACAGGGGATTTGTGCCTTAACCTATCTGATCTCCTAAGTTCAGGGAATTCAGTATGGTTTGAATCCTGATGTTCCCCCATCCCTGAATCATTGTACATCACTCTATGATCCATAGAGTCCCAGGCATTGTGTCCCCCTGGTGGAAAATAAGAGGAATAAGTACTGTGTTGTGGTCCAGATTTATCAAAAAAATTATTTTTTCGACCAAATTTGTCATTCTTAGGGTACGGGTATGCTTTTTTCTGTCTGTAATCCCTCAAATCCCTATCTATTTTGCCACACTTCCTTTTAAAAATAACATGACATTTTTCTTCCACCTGTTGCTTAATAATAAAATATTTTCTCTTCTCATTTTCAACAGAAAACATAAGATCATTGGTCACTACTTCATTAATGTATTCTATCTCCTGATATACCTGCCCCATAATCCTTTCATTTTCTTTAATCAGGGCTCTCATGACTTCAAAACCACTACGGTCAAAAATACTCAACAATTCTTCATGAAAGGGGGAGCCTTCCACTACATTGTTCGGAAACTTATAAAAACGCAATCCTTTGGGTACTATACCCCTTTTAATACAATCATGCAAGTAACAATTGTCAATACCCAGAGTTTTATGTTTGTAAATTAAATCAGTGAGTTTTTTAATATTGGCTCTGTAAGACACTTCACTGTCTTTCTCAACATCCCGGTCATTAAATATAAAGTTATTATCAGTATCTTGGTGACTGGAAAAAGACTTGTAACTAACAAGCCATGAAGCCAAAGAGGAAGAGTCTGTCCACTCCTGCACTCCACTGTCACCATTAGCCGTATTATCAGTCATTTCCACAGGAGCATGTCCCTGAACACCACGTTCCCTTAAAAGGGAGGACTGTCCATTCGGACCTTGGTTCTGGGAATTCAATGCCAAATGATTGTAACAAAATTTAGTTGCAGCTCCCTTCTGTAATGCAGCCTCACCTCTAGTGCCCCTCGATGGCAAACTGAAAGAAGTTGCAGTTACTTCCTCTACAGGCACATCAGCCTGTCTGCGATCCAAATCAGCTTCCTGATTGCATGCAGGAGTGGAAATGCAATCCTTCCTGTGGGTAGGCCTCATAGGGTTGATATCAAAAGAATTGTCTTTCCCTCGCTGAGAGTTACCAGTCATAAGCGAAATCAATTGGGTAAGCTGCCCCTCCACACGAGACAGGCGCGAATCCAGGTCAGTACCTTGAACTGCTTCCCCATCCTGGAAGCTAGCCTCTGCCTCAGATACCTCCATGTAGCAAGTAATCCAAAAACTCCAAGGAAAGGGTGCCACAGAACCAGGAACCAATAAAACCACAACACGCACCCAAAGAGGCAGAAGGTAATAATAAAACACGAGCCTGTAGGTGTAAGCAGCAGCAGGTTTAATCGCATAAACGCCACACAATACAAAGCGTTTTTGAGCTAAAAAGTACAAATTCACCAGCACTTCTAAATACAGTTGTATCTTGACTTTTATTGTTCACTATCACAGCATCATTATTAGAGAGAACTGGGTCATAATTACTGAAAGCTCATATTTAATGGACATCCTTGGAGAAGTTCCTTCCTTTGTGTACAGGAAAGCCACCATCATGGAGTTGGTCTGAAGGTAAGACCAGACCATTGGATACATACACCAACTGTGGAGTCAACAGTGTCTTTTGTCAACACATACCAGAGGGAAGACGTTTATTTTTCTGCCCTTATTTAAAGAAACTGATGAAAACCAACATTGAAGGTGACTAACTCAACGCAGGTGGTTTACAGGGCAAGTTGCAATGATTGTGAATCATTTTAAGTGGGAAAAATGCTCAGACTTAAAAGGAGGATTTCTGGTCATCTTTTCGAAATTAAGAGCTAAGTGCAAGAATAATGCACTGGCTCAGCACCTGCAGTTTCACAAAACACACACGGGATTTGGAGAACATCCCTAATCTTTTAGAAAAACATGAACTACTGAACTCTTTTAGAAAATCGTTGTTTAATTATTACTGCTCCACAAAAAACATACTAGAACTCAGAAAACTGTCTCACTGTTTACAAGACTATTAAAAGTCTGATATGGGACTGATTAATGCTAACATTACATGCTAATACAACACATGCGAATATTGTTATAAACAAATATGAAACCTTGCAAATATTTATAACTGACATTGGTGCAGCTTTCTGATAGTGCTTTCTTAGTTAGATGTCACACTCAAACCAATCCCCAGGGCCTTAATGCTTTATTTTCAACATTTTTCACCATATTTCCACATTAGCAATTATAGCTATGGTTTTCAATTTAGTTAGGTGTTCACTTGTAGATTTATACACATGTTCATTAATACTGTGATATGTTTTTTTACACACAAACCTGATTAAGTATTTATTTGGTACAAAAGCGATCTTTGTTAAAGTGTTTGTTTACAAGTACTAATATTTATTCTGACAGATGTCTAGTAGTAGACCTTTTTGTTCGTTAGTCATTTCGTTATTCAGTTAGTTTCTTAATTAACAAAGTTTGGATTAGTAGGTTAGCCTTAATAAACCATTCTTATATATTTAAATTTGTCTCCAGTGTTTTAGATTCAGTTCTAAGGTAGCACGGTCTCAGTTTACACTACAATGTTAAGGGGAAGGGGACTTGGTTAAAGGAATGAGTTTATGCTTTTATTGCTCTTAACAGAACCACCCTCAGTAACTCCTTGCTCCAAACAACCTGATTATATATAAATAATGTTTTTGATGCTTTTCATTATACTCAACTAGGATTACTTGTGTGTTTCAATAAAGGATATTCCATTTTTAACTCAACTGTAGACTACCTACTACTTTCTATTTTACTATTTTGTAGTAAGTATTTTACAGTTCGATTTTTATTAGTGAACTAGGTGAATAACAATTCATGGAGTGAACTTCACACCCTCCACACTGCAAAGTTTCTTCTTGGTTTGCTGAATGACAGAAACCTTCTGTTGTGTGAACAAGTCCTTCCCTGTGGGGTAATTTGAAGCTACTGCTCCTGGCTAGTTGGGAGAGTTTGGAGAACCAATGCTGCCTGGGCCAAAAGGGGGTCACCAACAGAATTTCGGTTATCATTTTTAATTTTCAGGACGACGTTTTGAATAAGAGGAAAGGCATACCGGAATTTATTTCCCTATCCAAGTGATGGAGTCAATTGCCCAGGCTTCCTTTTTAGGGGTCCTGGAACAAAAAAAATTCAAAGCTGATGGTTCAAATTGAAGAAGAAATCTATGTCTGGAGTAACTCACTGGTGGATATTCTGCAAAAAGATCTCCCTATTCAATATCCATTTGCTGGGGTCCGTCTTCAATCTGCTCAGGTAAACTGCAAAGTTGTTCTTTTGTCATGGAATGTAGATTGCTATTTATCACATCCTTTTTCTCCAAGCAATGTCCCAAGCCACTGCCATTGATGCTAACCTGCACAGGGGATACTGATTTTGTGCCCCCCCCCCCACTTGTTAATATACTGTACAATAGCTGTATTGTTTGTCAAGATCTGAACAGTTCCTAAAGACCACAGATGAAATGACTGAAGAGTCAGAATCAATGCTTTCATCCCCTTTTATGTTTGTGTGTTGACAACGAGAGGATACTGCCAGCACAGCTATCTGGAATTTTGTAAATAATTACATGTCATTTGTGAATATCAACATGATTTATAAAAGCTGTTTGTGTTACAAATGTATTAGAACTGTATGTCATGTGTATAACAAACTGCTGGTACAGAAGTGTGTGTTGAAAAGGTTTTTGCACAGTGCTGTTTGCAATGTTGCCATAGTGTGCCCTACTGGAATAGAACAGAAATGTACATGCACTATTGTAACTGTCCAAATGTATATATTTTTTAACAGTGGAAACTTGAATACAGGAAGTTAATTTCAGAAAAATAGCTGAAATTAAATTACTTTATGGCTATGCAATAAAAGATGGCATCTTTCAGTTTTCAATGAGCTAGCGACACACAGTCTATGCTGAGAAGTTTTCTGTACTGTCTTCGGAGTGAACTAATTACTACTTTTGAAATGTGAAGGATTGCAATTGTTTTATGACTTCCAGCATCTGCCAAAGATCTGAGGTCTATGTATTTTCACAGGTAGATGCTAAATACTGACAGATTCAAGCAGTGGCGGTTTCTCTCTCAGAATCTCTCATGCTGGGGTCACGGATAAGTTTATCAGAGAGAAAAAGCAGTCTATTAAGAAAAGAGTCTTGACTGAAGAAAAATAGGACATCAAAGAGAACTGGAGATGACAACCTTAACATAACAGTGAATAAAGAGGGAGAAGGCAGGCCGGGACTTGGTAAAAGTCAGAGTGAAGACGAAATTCACAAACAGTCCAACTCAGAATTTAAAGTTGTGAAGGGAAATGGTGTAAATTACAAAGATGTCTATGTTAAGTGTATATGTAGATACCTTGAAGTCTGCAATATGCTTCAACAGGGAATGTGCGTACACCTTTGTGAACATTCTTGCGGCAGTGGACAGCCCAGAGTAAAGCAGGAAAATGAAAGTGCAACCCAAAGGCATATAATCTTAAGAATTTCCTGTGAGAGAGATGGACTGTAATGCGCAGATAAGCATTAATCTATGACTTCAGAAATAAACAAACACACATTAACAGAAAAGAAAAACTATGTTAACATTTCCCTGCATTTACATACATTACACATCACATACCTTTTCTTCGTTTGTAACTATCATCATTCCAACACAGAAAAAAATTGATGCATTCTTGCCTTCCCTTAAACCTCACTCCTCCTCCTGAACATTATTCTGCACATATTGTTCCTACAATTTTCATTTATTTTTAATGTAATTTGTTCCTTCCCTTTTCTAAAGGTCCATCTCTCAGTTCTTTTATGTCTTTACAATATTTAACACTTCAGACGGTTTAGACTTACACTCCCCAAAACATATGTTCCCAATTATACACCTCAAACATTTACTATCTACTTGAGGAAAAATACTTTGAAGTTTGGGGTTTTAAAATACCTATTTAAACACTTCCAAGCAATTATCCTTCACCTTCTGGACTTTTATGCATACTTAGGAGTTATACATATGTCCTTCCATTGTTCTCTTGTAAATTGCTTTTCAAGTCTATCTTCCCAATCTTTTTTAAACTCTTCTCACTGATTACTACAGATATCATGCAATATTTTGTATGCCTTACTAATTATCCCTTTTTAAATAGCAGATTCTGATCTAAAGTCATATAAAACTCTACCAGAGCAGGTATTTTATTTAAGATTCCTCTATTCCCTTCTCTTTGCCTATACTCTTGATATCAATCCCTGGTAGGGAAGGTGCTCTCTGGTCTGCAGTCCAAATGTCTTCTTGGCCTCAGCCTACTCTATTACTTTTCCCTCTCTGGTTATTTGTACATATGATTTGGTCATTGTCCATGTGGATGTGAATGACCTGAAATGTACCTCCCTGGACTACATGAAAAGAGATGTGATGGAACTCTCAGATTATGTGGCCCAGGCAGGTATGACCCTAGCCCTTACCAATTTTCTCCAGTAAATTCCATCCCCTTGCCTATTTTCTGTACCCCTACTTGAAGTTATCCTTATTGACAAAATCTTTTTTTCCATTCTCGTGCTTACGTTTTTCTTAGAATATTTTCTGCTACTTTATGAATATAATGTTCTTTATGGTTATTACTCTTCTCAAGGATCTGAAAGCAGATAAGCATCTTTGAGGTCCAATGTAACCATAAAAACTTTTAGGAAAATCAAAGGAAAAAGACTGGAGAGTTAGCACCTTGTATTCTGGAATGCACAAAAAGGTAATACAGACACAGGAAAGTTCTCTAGGTATACCTCCCTTTCCTGAAACTCAGGAGAACGTGGAGTAGAACCCCTTTCATTTTTGATTTGGAGGAAGAGGATCTACTACACCCCAATGTAAAAGTGCTGTAAGACCATGAACAAGATGCAGTTAGTTCTTAGGTACCTATTGAACTGAGTGTTGAAAAGAGAGTTTCACTGAAGGGTGTACCTTTTTGAATTATCGTCAAAGCCCAAATGTTGGATGTGACCTCTTCTGAAAGCAGTAGACTGTCAGAAAGCTTGTATGAAGATTGGGGAGAGAGGAATGGTCAAGATGAAGGGGATGTAGAGTCTCAGGCCAAAAGGTTTATCCTAGAAAGGATCTATTACTCACTTAAAATCAGATTTGAGCCCAAGCTGCCACTTCATTTTAGAATTGTTTTCCTTTTGGTTGACTGGACTTGTGTTAGAATGTTCCTGGCTTGACGGGATCACTTTTTTTTTAATTTTGTTAAAGGGGAAAGAAAACGTTGTTTAGACCCCTACATAATTTTACCTCTTTCTTCCATTTTGTTTTAATCTTTGCTGATTGGGTAAAAAAGGATACCTTTTCTAAAGGAACATCTAAATGCTTTGGGCAGTGCAGTGGTGCAGTGGTTAATGTCGCCTCACAGCAAGAAGCTCTCTTATTTGATTCTCGGCTGGGGTGCCTAATGTGCGGAGTCTGCATGTCCTCCCTGCGTTCGTGTGGGTTTCCTCTGGGTACTCCCACATTCAAAAGACATGCGTCTGGAGCATTTCACCCTGGGCCTCTGTTGAAAATAGGCCCTGTACTAGTCGGACTTTCCCGGTTAACAAATGTTAAATAAAATACATTTTACATCTTTTGGTTGACATCTGTGAAGACAACTGCTGGTCAGAAGTGCGATTTTTGCACAAGTATGTGTGCTTGTTAGGGATTTTTGAAATAACTGATGGGCTTTTTTGGTGTAGGTGGTTGTGACTCAGGAATAACATAAGTTGAAAAGAATGTTTCTTATAAAGTTTCAACACAGTAACAGCACCAGTACTTATTAGTTATGACCATCCCTCCTGGTATGACTGTAGGGCAATTTCCTGTGCTTTCTCCTGCTAACTTGGTGCACCTGGGTATTTGGAGACAGTGCGGCAACTGTCTAATGTACACAGACAACCCTCTCCTCTTACCTCCCAACACTCGTACACCTGTGAGAGATGCACTTATATAACCAAACTGGAAGCAGTGCATGCTCCAACCAACACCGAACTAGCTGGTCAAGAGGAGAAGGTCAACACCTGCAACTCACTACATAGACTACACAGCCCTCCAAAACACCACCCATCACAACCCACACACAGAAACACAAACCATACACCCACCTTCGCAGAGGCTCTCCATAAAAATTTACCCGAACAGAGAGACCCGAGACAGAAATGCACTCTACCACCACAACACAACATCAACCAAGCCCTTAAGGCAAACCATTTTGCCCAATGTACTAATCATAGGAGACTCAATTGTGAGGCACACTGATGTCCCACTCACTAGGTTGAACAAGAAGGTGACAGTCAGTTGTCTATCAGGTGCCAGGATCTGTCATGTAACACATGCACTCAGGTCACTCCACAAGTACAAATATGACTTGGTCATTGTCCATGTGGGTGTGAATGACCCCAGATGTATCTCCCTGGACTACATGAAAAGAGACGTGATGGAACTCTCGGATTATGTGGCCCAGGCAGGTATGACCCTAGCCCTTAGCAGTATTCTACAGTCACCCAGAATGATACTACAAGTATATACAGAAAATGACTGGCTTCAACAACTGGCTGAGCTTCTGGTATCATTTTAAGGGGATCCAGTATCTGCCTGCCTGGGACGACATGATTGACAGACCTCGGATCCTTTGACTCAGACGGCCTGCATCGGTCACCCCTGTGATTCCAGTTACGGGCTAAGGCTCTTGCCACCCCTATAATGCCTTTTTTAGGCAGTGTAACAAAGACCAAAATTCCACCGTAGCAGCTACAAACAAATGCAATCTGAGGGTCATGCTGCTCAATGCTAGAAGTCTAAATCTCAAGATGCACTCGCTTGAAGCTTTCCTCAAAATGGAGAATGTCAACATCTGTGCTGTAATGGGGACTTGGTTTAAAGAGGCAGAAAGCACCTCTGCACTCCCAGGTTACAACTCATTCCATACCTTTCGGCTCCAGAATACATCTGGAAGCTCCAAAGGCGGTGGTGTCTCCATATGCTTAAAGGATATGTACACCTCTGACTGGTAGCCCAGCACAATGCATCTGAGATACTTCAGGTACAACTAACATCGGGTAAGACGGCGATACAAGTCATAGCCTGCTACAGAAACCCAAACATGTCCCTAGACTAGTTCCTAAACACCCTGGACTCTATCAAGGTCCAACCCAATACTCTCATACTGGGCTACTTCAACTACCCTTCCATCAACGGGAAAACTATTCAAATACCAATGTACAGACCCAACACTTTCTGGAATTTATCAATTCCAAATTCCTGGATCAGCTCATTCTGACCCCCACTAGAGAAAGCAACATCCTCGACCTGGTTACCGCCAACATGGGAAACCGTTGCTCCACATCTACAGTCAATTCCTCCCTGGTTAAATCTGACCACAAACTGATCACCATGGAAATCTCCATCTCACCTATACCTCCCTGCTAAGGTGACCACCCTAAAAAACTTCTCTAAAGCCAACTTTGGGCACCTAAAAACAGAGGTGGCTAACTTCTCGGCACCCATGTCAATGGAAAATAGCTGCATGACTGCCGAATCATACACCAATGCACTGTACGAGCATGTACACAAATGCATAGACCTTGCCATACCAAATAGAACAAAGATGCTCTCCTCCAAAAAAACGGAAGCCAATCTGATGGTCCTCAGCCATCAATAAACTCTACAACAGAATGAAGAAACGGATGAGAAACAAATGTAGTCACAAGACTGGAAAACCTCTCTTATCATCTCAACAAAAAGCTGAGATCCCTTATCAAATCCTCTAAAGCCAGCTATGAAGGCAGAATTGCGTCTGACACCAAAAACAACCACAAAGCCTTCTATAGCTATATCAAAAACCTCAAAGGCAATACCCAGATTTCCTCTGAATTACTGCACAATGGCACCTCCAATACTGAGCCAACAGATACAGCCAATAAACTGGCCAACAGATTCAGTGCCAATTTTAGCCCCCCCCCCCCCCCCCAAGGACCCTACTGCAAGACCAGAAGAAAGCCCGGTACTCACCATGTCTGCAGCACAGGTAAAAGCTGCATTGTCCAAAGCCAAGAATACAGCACTCATGGGACCTGATAATATCCCTGGCTGTGTCCTATATGAGCTACAAAATGAACTGGCATCACATCTGTGTGCCCTGTTCAATCAAAGCCTTACCTCAGGGTATGTCCCTAACGAATGGCGCCCTGCTACAGTCATCCCGCTCCATAAAGGGGGAGCAACTACAGACCCTGGGAACTATCGCCCCATTAGCCTGATGAGTCTGGTATGCAAAGCTATGGAGCCCATCATCATGGACCTGCTTAACAAAGATATAGGCAACCTCCAAATTCTTGACCCCACACAGTTTGGCTTTGTCAAGTGGAGATCCTGCCTGCTGAACCTGGTTGACTTCTTTGAGGCAGTCACCAAGGCTGTGGATGAGGGTAAGGCAGTGCATACAGTCTACCTCGACCTGGCCAAGGCCTTTGATATCATTCCCCAGTCAGGTATCATTGATAAACTCACCAAACTAGGCATCAATCCTTACATCACTACGTGGGTTGCAAATTGGCACACAGACAGAACCCATGGAGTGAAAGTTGCGGATTGCAAGTCAGACTGTCGACCAGTCACGAGTGGAGTCCCACAGGGCTCGGTCTTGGGCCTCTCCTGTTTGGCATCTACTTCTCAGAAGTCCAGGCCAACACAGAAGGACTTTGGCTGACCAAGTTCGCTGATGACTGCAAGCTAGGAGTCATTATCAACTCCCCAAGTGATGCAGGCACCCTACTAAAGGGCCTCTTTCAGACCAATGACTGGTGTCGGAACAATGGCCTGAAGCTTAATGCCAAAAAATGCATTATCTACTTTGGAAAAAAATCAGTTCCCATGAATTACCACATTGATGGGCTCCCACTGAACACTGAAGGGGACATAAGAGATCTGGGCACCCAGGTCGACAGCCACCTCACCTTCGACCACCACATTGCCACTGTGGTCAGAAAGTCCTTCTACATGGCACATCTTATAATCAAAGGTTTCGCATCCAGGAAGAAAGAGGTAATCATCCCTCTTTACTAATCCCTCATTAGACGAATCATTGAATATTATGCCCTGTTTGGCATGTACCTGACTAGACACTTAACAAGAACTGGAGAGGCCACAAAAGTACCTCACGAAAAGGATCCCAGGCCTTAAACACATGTCCTACATGGACTGACTCAAGAAAATTCAGCTGTTCTCAGTCTCTTATCGTCTACTTAGAGGTGATCTCTACTTCACTTACAAAGCCATGTCCGACCCAGCCCTACTTGAAATGCTACAACTAAAGAAATTCTAGTCCCCCTGTGCCACACACTTCAGAGATCACAACCTCATTACCACAATTAACAGAACATGCTGGAGGGACAGGTTTATCTCCCAAAGACTGCCCACACTCTGGAATAAGCTTCCCATTCATGTCAAGCAGAGAACCTCGCTGGCCCTCCAAGAGAAATTATGACAAGTGGATGGGAAACAAATTTCACTCCAGGTATCATTCCAGTTGCCCTACTGGATAGGGACACTGTGAACTAACATCGGGTGGCATGGTGCCTGGACAATTTGCTTGTGCTAGGCTTGTAAAGGCACCAGGGCCATTAGCCTAGTACAGACCTATGAACATGGACAGTTGAAGGTTTGGAAACTTCCATATGTAAGAGACTGCAATACCACTTTTGGGATTCAGAGGGCAGCCTAGCCTCTCAACTGAAATGCTGCATCATCTTTTGAAATGGATTTTCAAAGGAGAACTTTTGAGGAGAATCAGAAAACAAAGTGTCAATCAGGTTCACATTCATATCCCAAAGGGGAATGAATTTGAGAATAACCAAACAGCTTAAATTTTGGCTCAGAGGAAGAAACTTCCTCAGACTATGTATCCTTTTTCTTTTATAAAGGTAGACAGAGTGGAAACAAAAAAAAAGACAGTGTTTAAGGAGCAATAATGGCTTTGAAAAAACCCTGACAAAAATCCTACCATTTTTCTTGTGAATCCCTAAACACAGGTGTGTTTGAAAAAGAAAAGTGTTTAACTCTATTTCTTCTTTTTATGGTTTTCAAGAAATCACATGAGAAGGGCCCAACCCAGGACATAATTTCAACACAGAAACTGGGATGTCCACACACGCTAAGACTTGATGAACACTGTTTGGTCCTTTTGAAATTACGAGCCCAAGTTCCTCATTCGAAGCACTAGCTAGCAGCTATCTGACTTTTTGGAAATTACATGCCTGTGGACTAGTTCCTTTTCTGCCTCCAAGCAGGGTCATGACGCACAGAACAGACCCCACAGGTCAGATGGTCCACAGGCTTTTTAACTTCCTCAGTGGGTGGATCTGACTCCATCCCAGAAAAGGAAAACGAAGTAGTGACAACTTCCTTCTGCTTCAAAGCTTTCACATTTGGCCATGAGGGAACACAGAAGGACATAGTGGCTCACACAAAAGCCTTCAGACGTTTGTCACCAAGATAAATTTTCAGAAGAAAGACAACTTTGCAAGGTTTGTGGGATAAAAGCCAAAAAACAGGGCAGTCCCTGACTTTATGCACTATGCCTATGCAAAAAAGACTGAGTAAATCTATGTTTGTCTTTCATGACATGATCAAAATTTCCCTCACAGTGCCAACAGGATCCTTTCAAATGGCTGATATACCAAGCTACAGATGGCATCATGCTTCCTGGATGGGTAGCAAGAAAGTTGAGGATTTTCACACTCGTACAACTCTTATATACCAGCAAGCAGACCTTGTGTCTAGCTCTAAGTCACATGTATAGTGCATGAGGAAGGAGTGCGCAAGCTATGTCATATCAGAGACACATAAGGTATCTTGGGAAATGCTATCCAGAGTTCTTTTATACCTGTCACAGGAAAACATTCTGGCCTGGCACTTCAGAGCCAGAAGAAGCTTTTACAAACAGTTGGATCATACACCAGTTTTTTGCCTAACTGCTGTAGAAAAGGAATCCAATCCTTACTGTCGGTATCAAAACTCATTAAGGGAATATACGTGGTTGGTATAAGCCAGTAAGCTAAATCTTCCTGGTCCTCAGAGTCACAGAAGCTGGTGGCCTTTTCCTTCATTTATCCACCCTTATCTAGAAGCAGAAGGGCCAGAATCAACAGAGTGCCTGGAGTACAGCAAGGTAGTCATCTGAAAACTTTACATAATCAAGATTAGCTGTACCCGCCCTTCAGCAAATCACCTGATGGCTGGATTTTGGATACCAGAATATCCACTGGCATCCATTCCCAGTAAACAGTACGTCACTCACCAGATGGTTGAGGCACTAACCTCTGATACTTGAACAGTTACAAAAAAGAAGTTATGTACTCGCCATAACGTTCCATCTGAGTAGTTGTACTTCATTTGTCTTCAACCTGTGGATTACGGATCCGTATCGGATCCGAGCCGGCAAATTTTACTAGCATCTGCTCCAAGCTCCAAACTCCTCCCCTTACCCATAATACATCTCCACTGCCTTCCATCCCCAGATCGAGCTTGCTGAACCTTATACTGATAACCCAACCTGAAAAAATTACTTGTGACCAATACTGCAGCCCGTAGGCTGATCATATGCCAAGGTTCGGGGGAAGGAAGGAGGTATGGTTGAAGACAAATTAAGTACAACTACTCAAATGGAAAGTTATGGTGAGTACATAACTTCTTTATCTGAAGTAGTTTACTTCATTTGGTCTTCAACCTGTGGGACAGAGTCCCCAGCTACTAAACTCCTGAGAGGCCCTCATGGAAGGATATTCCGGAGCACTGCGGAACCAAAAGATGCTCTCCTTCTGGAAGTCAAATCCAATTTGTAATGAGAAATAAATGTATGAGATGAGGACCAAGTAGCTGCAGAACAAATATCATCCAAAGACGCACTAGACCAAAAGGCCACAGACGTAGCCATGGACCCAGTGGAATGAGCATTCACCTGACCTGGCGGAGACATGCCTCTATCCTTACAGACCTGAAGGATGCATGAAGAAATCTATCTAGCAATAGTGACCTTGGAGACAGGCTTCTCCAAAAAGGCTTTATAGAAGGATACAAACAATTGATCAGCTTTACGGAAATTTTTTGTCCTGTGTAAACAGAATCGCAACTGTCTATGAACATCCAACAGGTGAAGTTTGTATTGCATCTTGTTAGTAAAACTGGGAAAAAACACAGGCAAATTGATGGCCTGATTGATATTGACTGGTGATGCCACCTTAGGAAGAAAGGATGGATTGGTTCAAAGGGAAACCCTATCTTTGTGGAAAATCATGTAAGGAACTTTGATGGACAAGGCCTGTACTTCCGAAACCATTTTGGCAGAGGTAATAGCCACCCGAAAAGCTGTTTTCCAAGATAAATATTTGGGATCTGCAGTTGCGGCAAGGTCGAAAGGCAGAGCAACCAAAGCTTGAAAAACCAGAGTAAGGTGCCATGGGGGAACAGGATCTTTGATTCGCGGGGGGGGGCATAACAAAAAGGTGCCTTTAATAAAGGCTTTACATAGTCTGGAAGAGAACAACAAGAGGCAGAATTCTTGCCCACATGAAAATGAGAGATGGCAGCCAACTGAACCTTGACAGTCGAAGAACTAGCTCAGTGTTGAAAAATATCAGCTATAAAATCAGGAATGGCATAAACAGGAGCCATGAAAGGGTCTAAACTCCTTTGAGAGGCACAAAAGGAAAAACGTTTCCACTTGCTGCGATAAACCTTCCTGGTTGAAGACTTATGAGCAGCCACCAGAATAGATCTAACTGAGGTGGATAGTCCAGGAGTCCTAGCAATCACGGGAACTGGAGTAGCCAAACTGTGAGCTTCAGACTGTCCAAATTCAGATGAGGCATCCCCGAAGGGTGTGAAATAAGATCCTGAATGGGATCTAGGATCCAAGGCGGAGCCAGAAGGTGAGACCAAAGGAAGGGAAACCATACCTGGGGAGGCCAGAATGGGGCAAATGAGGATTTACTTTCCTCTCCAGTCGACTAGCTTTCGCTAGAAACCTTGGAAAAAGAGGCACTGGCAGATAAGCATACAGAAGACTGGGAGGCCAAGCATGAACTAGAGCATCTCTGAGGGACACCCCCGGCAGGGGATTCAGAGCAAAAAACTCACTGCACTTTGCGTTGGAAGGAGATGCGAAGTGATCGCAGCAAAGTTGACCCTATTCGCTGAAGATATGTTCCGCTACTGACAGATTCAGAAACCACTCGTAAGGCATCAGAATGGTCAGACTTAGCCTGTCCGCTAGGATGTTGGGCCGTCCCGAAATGTGCGTTGCGATAAGAAAGCGAACGGTGGAGATCACCCATTCCCACAATCTCATGGCCTCGCGACAAAGGGGGTAAGATCTGGTCCCTCCCTGTTTGTTGATATACCAGACCACTGACATGTTGTCTGACTGAATTGCAATTGTTCCCAGAGGAAGAAAGCCATGAAGGGCCTGCAACTCTTTAAGGACCGCCCTCATCTCTAGGACACTGATATGCAGGCTGGTCTCTATGGGGGAGCACAGGCCTTGGACTGCCCTGCCCGAACAATGCCCCCCCCCCACCCGAGTTGGGAGGCATCCGTGGTCACTGTGGCTTGGGCCGGGGCTGGAACAAAGGGTCATCCTCCAAAATGTCCAGAGAGCACATCCACCATAAGAGGGAAGACCAGCAGACTCGACTGAGTTTAACTGGATATGCCAATGGCAGTTCCAGCAGGGACCATTGTACAGCTAGAGTCCACTGTTGAATTCTCATGTGTAACCAGGCACATGGGAGAAGAGTAATGGTCGCAGCCATCGAGCCTAAGGCCCTCAACTCCGATTCCACCATGAGATGAGAGTAGTAGATCAGGGAAACATGCATCCTCAGGTTTTGAACTCTCTCTGAGGTCAGGAAGATTTTGCACTGAAGAGTACCTATCCTGGCACCAATGTGGTCTATCACCTGTACAGGATCTAGGGGGGATTTGGATGCATTGATCGTGATCCCCAAATGCAGGGCAAGAGTCAGGAAATAATCCCTGGTTTGGGAGAGCAGACGCCTGGTGGGAGCAGTGAGGAGCCAATCGTCCAGGTATGGATAGACCTGAATCCCCTGAAGACTCAAGTGAGCCGCTACCACCTCCATCACTTTGGTAAACACCCTGGGGCCTGTGGTGAGACCAAAGAGTAGGGCTTGAAATTGGTAATGATTGACTCTTAGCCGGAAGAAGAGCAACCTCCTGGAGCTTCTGTGCATTTTATGTGATAGTAAGCATCCTGGAGGTCTAATGAGCACATCCAGTCGCTCTCTTGCAGGTACGGCATCATGATGGACTGTAATGTGACCATCCGGAACTTATCTATGGCAACTGACAGGTTCAGGGTAGAGATGTCCAGAATGGGCTTCTAGTCCCCCATTTTCTTTGGCACCAAAAAGAACCTGGAGTAGAAGCCCGATCCAGACTGATCTGCGGGGACGGTTTCGATAGCTCGTTTTTCTAGCAGCTTGGAAATTTCCTGTGCTGCTGCCTCCTTTTGCATGGGTGGTACGTCCGGGAGGTGTCTGGGAGATTTGGGGGAACCCACGAAGGAGATAGAGTATCCTCTGGATATGCTCTGAAGCACCCAGCGGTCTGTTATGGACTCCCATACCGCTACATGCAAGGACAATCGTCCCCCGACTGTACAGCAGTCGGGCAACCCGTCAGGGTTGCTGCCCAGGCCCGTCTGAGAAAGGTTCTTGAGACTCAAAATTCCTCGGACCCCCTCTGCCTCTGGGCTGGCATCCATTCTGTCCCCCTCTGCCTCTGGGAGAAGAAGAGCCCTGAGTGTCCCGGGAATACTGTGACTTCCGGAACCACATCTTCTTTTGCCCTCTCTGGTTCCGGGAAAAGGACCTTTGAGGGTTCGAGAAGCGCATCCCGACGGCAGATGGTGTCTTCCCATTCTTCTCACTCTGGACTAATGTTTCTATCACAGTCTTACCAAAGAGAGTAGAGCCGTCATAAGGGGCATTGGCAAAGGACGCCTTGAAGGGTTCTGAAAATTGATATAACCTGAGCAAGGCATTGCACTCCTGGAAACGTCGGACCCAGCCGCCTTAGCCACTCCTTCCATAGCATGAGAGAGGAGTCGTATGCACGTGTTGGAGACTGCTTTCAAAGTGGCCCATCCTCGCGAACGAAGCCTTGTCCTCCTGCGAGATGGACTGGAGGGGAGACTCCTCCAGCTCATTTACCAGGTCGCATTGGAGTCTGGTGACATGGGCCAGGTAGCTCAGTGCCCTAATCTAAAAGGTAGCTGAAGCGTAAACCTGCTTCCTTAGGTGGTCCATCATCCATGACTCTCAGTCAGGAGGATGAACCGAGGAACTCTCCTGAGCAAGTTCCTTCTTCATGGCTGCTGCTACCACCACAGTTTCTACAGGGGCACCCTTGTTCCATGCTGGTCTGCCTATGGGGGGCTTAAAATCTTGTTGGGTCTTTTTGGGATAGGTTCCATGGTGTCCAGTTCCTTCTATGCCCGCGAGGTAACCAGATCCACCAAAGGATCCGCGGGAGGGGAAACCCAGGAAGTAGATGGGCCCATGCCGAAAGCCTCCAAGAACAAGGACTCGTCAGAAGAAGGTTTGGGGGCAGACCAACCTATCCGTTGGCAAAGAATTTCCATGATGTCTTCAAAGGAGACACCCTCGGGACGTGACCTAGGGTAACCTTCTCCATCATCCAAGTCCGTGTCCTCAGTGAGGGACTCGGGGGAGTCCAAGTGCCTCCTCTTGCATGTATGCTTGCGAGGTACCTCTCCGGTAGGGCTCACAGGGGGGAACTAGCAAACCACTTGTTCCTCAAAGGGAACCGTCTGGGACTCCACGGGCATGGGCTGTCCCTCTGGTAAAACGATGGGGACCATAGACAGAGCTGAGGGGTTCTGGGAGGAGTCCAAGGGGGCAGTCAGGGGTCTCTATCCAGCATAGAGAACCTTTTCTACCACGTCAAATGCCGAAGGAGAGAGAACTTTCTGAGAAACCAATGAGGCCGGTCTCCCCGGGTCCGAAGAGAGAAATGGAGCCGGGCCAGAAGTGAACGGAGCTCCAAGGAAGGGAACTTGGCCAGACAAAGGCGGAGCCGATGAAAAAAGTTCCACTTCCTCTGATCCAACACCAAAGCTCCGGCTCAGAGAGCGGCTCGGGTCCAAGCTAGTCGTATCCGAGCCGCTCTAGGCAGCTGTCGGCATAGAGGAAGCAGGTACTGTTGGCGCAGACCCCCTGACCAAAGCCATCCTCGGATCCGAATACTCAGAAACCAAAGGTTGGATCGGAGAAGAAGATATCGTCTGGAAAAAAGGAAGAGACCTCCCCCCCTCCTGAGGGAGAGAGGGCTGGCAAGATCCCCATCTGGATCTGAGTATGGATAAACCTCCTCATCATTTTATCCATATCAACCTCAGACAAAGACCGGTTGGACTTCAACGAGGCCATGGACTCCAACCTGGCGAGTCGGGGCACCGAGGCCCTAGAAGTTGAATGTGTCTCTCCTCCAGCTCCGGAGAGAACCTTGGAGATTGGAGTTGAGGGGAGTCACGGATCCGTAATGTTTTCACAGGTGAAGGGAGGTCCCGGGATCTCTCTCGCTTTTCCCTCGCTTTCGACTCTCTCTCCCTCTCTCTGCCCCTTTTCTGCTCCGCTTCCAGAGGCTTTTGTACAGGAGGTTGAGTCCCAGCTTGCAAGGGATGAGAACACAGAGGAAGGAGAGGCAGCCACAGAAGCTGCTGTAAACGAAGCCGGAGACAAGGAAACAGTCTCTGAAGGGGGAAAAAAGTCTTTGGGTGTCAACTTGGCTTTCCTATCCTTAATGGAGCGGGGGTGAAAGCCCGCACAGTCCACACTCAGATGGGCCATGCCCAAGCACATAACACACAGTGTGGACATCCACAGGGGATAATTTATGGCCACACACAGTGCAACGTTTGAAAATAGGCTTGTCAGCCATACTACGAGAAGAAAGAAAACTGAAGAAAAAAAGTTGTTTCTTTCTGATACACACACACCCACTCCTCAAACTCGTACATAGAAAACACAGAGGAGGGGAGGAGAAGCAAAATAGTACAGTTGTGTACACTTACCATAAATGTAGATGTTCGAGTGTATTCACTGTTGCAGTCATTACATTTGGGTTATCTGCTTGCAGTAGCCCTCAGTCGGCCTGATTAACAAAGTCTTGGGTCCTGCGTCGGTTGCTGTCCCTTCTTCCATGACGTCAGGTCTTCAGGGGTATAAAACATGCAGCCGACGCCATTACATCAGTTTTTCTTGCCCCAGATGTCAGGTGCCCCCTTAATGTGAAGCACTTAAATCTATAATATACAAGGTTATAACTCCCAACAAAAAAGCAAATACACCAAAAAGCTTTTAATATACAAAATAAGAAGGGGGCTGGAGGGAGGGTAACCAGGACTGCAACAGTGAATATACTCGAACATCTACATTTATGGTAAGAGTACACAACTGTACTATGTTCTTTGTGTTTCACTGTTGCAGTCATTACATTTGGGAAGTTTCCCAAAGCTTAGGTTGGGAGGAGGAATTTAAATAGAATTGGGACCAGCTATAATGCCCTGCAAGACTGCAGTGGCAAAACCAGCTCTGGATTTAAAGAAAATTGGCAAATGATGATGCTTGGTGAAAGTATGTACAGAACTCCAGGTAGCAGCCTCAAGGACGTCCCTAGTAGGGACGCCCCTGAGAAAGGCTGTAGAGGTAGATGCAGCCCTGGATGAATGGGGTCTGATGCCTTGAGGGATAGGTTTTCCGTGGTGCTTATAACTGAAAAGAATGCAGTGGCCTATCCATTTTGAAATTGTTTGTTTTTAAACAGCTTTCCCCTCTGTCCTGCAGCAAATTCCACCAGCAGTTGTTCAGATTTCCTTTGAGGTTTAGTCCTGTCCAAGTAGAATCTAAGCTGTCTGTGCACATCTAAAGAGTGCAGTATCCGTTTCCCTTTGTTCTGTGGGTTAGGAAAGAAATTAGGCAAATTAATGGACTGATTAAGAGCGACACTGGCTACCACCTTGGGCATGAAGGAGGAATTGGTTCTGAGGGACACCCTGTCCGCATGAAAGATGATGAAAGGTTCCACTGCCATAAGGGCCTGTAATTCAGATACCCTTCTTGCAGATGTGATTGCTAAAAGGAAAGCTGTTTTCCAGGAAAGAAATTTTAAATCTGCAGTAGCAGCTGGCTCGAAAGGAGGAAGAGTGAGTTTCTCCAAGACAAAGTTAAGATCCCAGGCTGGAGTTGGAGCTCTCCTGGGTGGCCTTAAATTTTTTGCCCCTCGGAGGAACTGCTTGAGCAGAGGGTGAGAGAAGAGGGAGGATCTGTGCTATAACGAGCTGAAATGGCTGAGGCATGAATTTTGATGGAGGAAAAAGACAAGCCCTTATGAAGCATCTCAGTCAAGTACTGTAGAATCTGAGGTAAATTGGGCACTGCTGCATTCATTCCTTGATATTAGTTCCAGGCACAAAACCTTTTCCATTTTTCCAGCTGAAGTATAAAGCATCCACTTTCCAAGCTAGCTTGTGGGGAATCCTTGTGCAAAATTTGTCCAATTGATGGTTCCAGGGGGAGGCAAACAGGTCTATATGTGGGCTCCCCCATTTGCTTGTCAACATGTTGAAAATCCTTGGTTCCAGTTTCCACTCGTGTGGGTCCATGATGTTTCTGCTTAGTCTGTCCGCCAGTGTATTTAGTTTTCCTGGAAGGAACTGAGCTTGCAGATTCACTTGGTAGCTCAAGGCTGTGTTCCACAATGCCATGGCTAGTCTGCAGAGGGGGTAAGAATGTGTACCCCCCTGCTTGTTTATGTACCACATCACAGTGATGGTGTCCATCTTTACCATTAGTTGTCCTGGAAGAATGTCCTTGAAGGCTATCAGTGCATTCTGTACAGCTAACATTTTTTTTTGATTTATATGCAGGTGCATTTGACTTGGGTTTCATTTGCCCTGAATGCACTTCCCTGCCAGGTGAGCCCCCCATGCATAGTCTGATGAGTCTGTTTTAAAAATCTGGGTGGCAGGGGGTAGTGTGAATGGTAGTCCCCTGTTTTGGTGGCAGGCCTCTGCCCACCAAAGGAACCCTAGGCATAGGCAAGGTATGACAGGAATCCTTGCTTCTACATCCTGTGAATGTTGACACCATAGGCTTTTCAGATACCATTGTAGTTTCCTCATATGCAGCCTTGCATATGGAATTAGAAGAATGCAGGATGCCACAAACCCCATGCCTTGCAGTATTTGCCTTGCAGATAGCTGGGTTTTTGTGGCCACTTGAAGTAGGTTGTCAAATGAATCAGTTTCTCTGGCGTGAGGAAAGCCACCTGGGAAGTTGTATTCAAGCTTGCTCCCAGGAATATAATTTGTAGACAGGGTACCAGGTGTGATTTATTTTCGTTAATGGTGTACCCCACACAAGTCAGTACCCTTTAAACAAAGGCCAGATGCTTCAAAAGTGTGTCCTGGCTTTTTGCCTGAATTAGACAATCGTCCAGGTATGGGTATATTTGAATATTTCTTTGCCTGCAAAATGCAATGACTGGAGCTAGGCAATTTGTGAATACCCTGGGTGCATTAGATAAGCCAAAGGGCAGTGCAGAGAACTGATAGTGCGTGTAGCCTGCTTTGAAGCATAGGTATCTTCTGCAAGAATCCCTGATTGAGATGTGCAGGTATGCTTCTTTTAAGTCTAGTGTTGCTAACCATACATATTTGCCTAGCATAGGAAGTAGCTGAAGAATAACAGCCTGCATTTAAATTGGAACCTGTGTTCTGAGAGACAGCATTACAAAATTATCTGCCAATATACAGAGCTGAGTATATTTTTCTTTATTATAGAGTTTAATTGTTGCTTAGATACTGATCTGCAAATATGCAGAGCGGAGTATATTTTTTTGGTTTTATACTTTATACTGTTAGTGATTGATCAAATCTCTGCTGAAACTGTCTTCCCCACCCCCCCTCCCTGGTTTTGGTTTGTAGTTAAATTTGGTGGCTTTTGCAGTGCCCGCCCCCACTGTAGATTTGATCTAGGACACTCCCCCAGTCTCATCTCTTTACGGCAATCTACCTAATAAACCCTTTCTGCACTTGCTTTTAGTCCTTTTTAATTTAATTGCATTTTTCAAACTGTGTGTGGTCTAATATTGCTACATACTCGTGTGCTAGCTTGCACTGCATGTGAATTGTTTTTACTACTGTTTTTGCTACTTTTCTGTGTAAAAAAAAAAAACAAACAAACTGTAAGCCTGTTTCCCATCTTTCCTGTAACTAGTGTTCCAGATACAGATTTGCTGTATCCAGGACTGTTTGTAAGCTTCGGAGCCCACCGAGCCTTTCTGTGTTGGAGGGAAGCCTTCTAGCTTATCAGTGGGAGTGGTAAGCATTAGGTAACCTGTCTACACATAAGGAGTGGTTTCTGGCCCAGAATTTGTAATTATTGGCCATTTGGGCAATCTTCCATCTCTCTCAACTTTCTGATTTGAAAGCCTGCATTTGCACTTGTTTCTGTAACTCGTCTAATCCAGTTACAGATTCTTAGTTTTAGCACTTAAATTTGCTTATTCATACTCAGCACTTGTTCAGAACTTGTATGCACTAAATAAGCTACTAATTACTATAGCACTCAATCTTCCCCATAATCTAGAGGAAAAACAGTTTTTGAACTTACTTTTCTCACTGGCGTTGAGAAAAACAGCTCTTGTACTCACTTTCCTCACTTATCTAGAGGAAAATAGTTTTTTATTCAGGCATGTCCAAGGGTTGGCTCCCAGTGCTCTCCCCTGTCTATCTGATGAATCTGGGCATCTTGAGGCAATGTAGAAATTGCCTCATGTACACAGACAATCCTCTCCTCCTACCACCCAACACTACAACCTGTGAGAGATGCACTTATCTAGCCAAATTGGAGGTAAAGCTCTCTCCAACCAAGACTGAACCTGACAGTCACGAGGAGAAGGTAAACATTTGCACCACACCACACTCATCATAGTCTCATTACGTCTACACCACTAAAATCCACACATAGAAACTCAAAAACATTCTCGGAGGCTCTCAATAATAATCTGCCTAAGCAACAGAGACCTCCAAAGCAGAAACACAAGCAACCTCCATTCCCCAACACAACCCAAATGACACATAGCCCACAGACTCAGTGCGCCACTCAAACACAGCCAATAAGGCAAAACAACATACCTAACATACTAGTCATAGGTGACTCTATAGTCAGGCACACTGATGTCCCACTCACCAGACTAAACAAGGAGAAGGTTACTGTCAGCTGCCTGTCGGATGCCAGGATCCGCCACATAACCCACGCACGCAGGTCACTCCACAACAAGTACAAATATGACTCTGTCATTGTCCATGTTGGTGTGAATGACCTGAGACGTTCCTCCCTGGACTACATGAAAAGAGACATGGAAGAGCTCTGTGATCTTGTAGCCCAGTCAGGTATGACCCCAGCCCTGAGTATCATTCTGCCATCGCCCAGAATGATACCACAGTACAAGGACAAAATGACTGACTTCAACAATTGGCTAAGCTTCTGGTGTCATTCTAAGGGGATCCAGTATCTGTCTGCTTGGGATGACATGGTCGACAGACCACGATGCTTTGCCACAGATGGCCTGCACCTGTCGCCCCTGGGATTCCGGATACTGGCTAAGGCTCTTGCTGCTCCTATAGTGCCTTTTTAGGCAGGGTTCAAGTAACAAATTCACCACCGTAACAGGCAAGCAAAAACTGAGGGTAATGCTACTCAATGCTAGAAGTCTAAATTTCAAAATGCACTCACTCGAGGCACTCCTTAAAATGGAGAACATCGATATCTGTGCAGTGACTGAGACCTGGTTCAAGGCTCCAGAGAACACCCCTGCACTACCAGGCTATAACTCATACCACACTTTTCGGCCATGTAACCTGGACCGAAACACCAAAGGTGGGAGTGTGTGCATATTCATTAAGGATATCCACACCTCCAGGCTAGTTGCTCAGCATAATGCATCCGAGGTTATCCAAGTGCAACTAACTCTTGGCAAAACTGCAATCCAAATTGCAGCTTGCTACAGATCCCCCACCATGCCCCAGGATTCCAACTCCTCTTTTCTTGATGTACTGGAAAATATTAGGGTTCAACCAAACACCCTAATAATGGGCGACTTCAACTACCCCACCATTAACTGGGAAAACTACTCATGTACCAACTCCTTAGCAACGCTTTCTGGAATTCATAAACTCCAGTGCCCTAGATCAACTTATCCACACCCCCACCAGGGGCAACAATATCCTAGACCTAGTCATTACCAACATGAGTGACCAGTGTTCCACACCTGAAGTCAACTCCTCGTTGGTCCGATCCGACCATAAGCGAATCACCCTTGATATCCACATCCCACCTCCACCCCCCATTAAGGAAACCACAGTAAAACATTTCTCCAAAGCCAACTTCATACTTCTTAAGACAGAAGTAGTGAACTTCATGACACCCATGCAGATGGACAATACAGTTACAACTGCTGAATCCTACACAAATGCACTCTATAAGCACTTACATGAGTGCATGAATCATGATATACCAAACAGAACCAAGACGCTATCCTCCAAAAAAAGGAAGCCAATCTGGTGGTCCCCTGCCATAAACAAACTGCACAACAGAAGGAAGAAACTGTTGCAAAAGAGAGTAAAATCCCATGAGTGGAGGAGCTCCCTGGTCAGCCACAGTAAGAAGCTGAGATCCCTTATAAGATCCTCTATAGCTAGCTACGAAAATAAAATCGCCACTAATTCCAAGGACAACCACAAAGCATTCTATAGCTATGTCAAGAATCTCAATGGCAACACCCAGATCTGCTCTGAGTTACAGCACAACGGCACGAAAATTACAGATCCAACTGATATTGCCAACATCCTGGCAGATAGGTTCAGTGTTAACTTTACCCCCCTAAAGGGCCCATATATCTATACAGGAAGAATGCAGAGTCCCTGTAATCAAGACTACGCAGGTGAAAGCTGCACTCTCTAAAGCCAAAAACACAGCATCCATGGGACCAGACAACATCCCAGGCTGCGTTTTACACGAACTTCAGAATGAGCTGCCTCCCCACTTAAGTACCATATTCAATAATAGCCTTGCATCAGGCTTTGTGCCCACTGAATGGCGCACAGCAACAGTTATCCCACTCCACAAAGGGGGAGCCACCACTGATCCCGGGAACTATAGACCTATTAGCCTGACGAGCCTGGTCTGCAAAGCCATGAAACTCATAAACAAAGACATTGGTAACCTCCAAACTCTGGATCCCACCCAGTTCGGGTTTGTGAAAGGCAGATCATGCCTCCTGAACCTGATCGACTTCTTTGAGGCAGTCACTAAAGCTGTAGATGAGGGTAAGGTGGTTCACACACCCTATCTTGACCTCACCAAGACTTTCAACACCATCCCCCATTCTGGAATTATACCTAAACTCAATAAACTAGGCATAAATCCCTCTGTCACAAGATGGGTTGCCAACTGGCTCACTGACAGAACCCACATTGTAAAAGTTGCAGACTCCAAATCTGACCTCAAACCAGTGACAAGTGGAGTACCACAGGGTTCCGTCCTGGGACCACTCCTGTTTGGTATCTACTTATCTGAAGTACATGCTAACACAGAAGGCCTCTGGCTAATGAAGTTCGCAGATGACTGCAAACTAGGAGCCATAGTCAAGTCCCCAAATGATGTGAACATTCTACAGAAGGGCCTCTGAGACAGATGCCTGGTGTCAGAGCCATGGCCTCAAGCTCAATGCCAAAAAGTGCAGTGTCATCCCCTTTGCTAAAACTCTGTACCCATGAACTACCACATAGGCAGCAATCTACTTAACACCGGATGCGTGATAAGAGAACTTGGGACCCAGGTGGACAGTAGTCTCTCCTTTGATCGTCACATCGCCACAGTAGTCAGGAAGTCCTTCTATGTGGCACACCTCATCATAAAAGGGTTCTCATCAAGGAAAAAAGAGGTCATCGCTCCCCTCTACTCAACACTCATTAGACCCACTATAGAGTACAACACCCCTTTTGGAATGTACCTCACAAAACATCTGCAGCAGCTGGAAAGGCCACAGAAGTACCTCACAAAGAGGATTACTGGACTCAAACAAATGCCCTACACTGACCGCCTCAAAAAACTCCAGCGCTACTCCGTAGCATATCGCCTACTCAGAGGTGACCTCTGCCTAACATATAAAGCTATGTCAAACCCAGAGCTGTTGGACATGCTACACCTAAAGAAATCCCAATCCCTCCGAGCTACAAGCTCTAGGGACCTAAACCTTGTCACCACAATAAACAGGACATGCTGGAGAGATAGATTCCTACCCCTGAGACTTCCCATACTCTGGAACAGGCTACCCATCTATGTCAAGCAAAGTTCTCCATTAGCACTCTTCAAGAAAAATCTTGATGAGTGGATGGGAAATAGGAAATACACCCCGGGGATCACTTCTGTCTCTCTGCTCGACAGTGGCACAGGAAAATAACTTTCTTGGGTGGCGTAAGCCAGGGAACTTTGATGGCTAGGCTTGCGTAGGCCTTTGGGCCGATAGCCTAGTACCTACCTATGAACCTACAAGAGTCAGCATTTTGAATTTTGGAATCACCAGGAAGGTGTTTAGAGTAGAAAGGTCCAGGATAGGACGCCATGTATTGCCTTTTCTGGGTACCAGAAGAACTCTCGAATAGAAACCTTGTCCCTTTTCCTCTTCTGGTACCAACTGAATAGCCCCCATGTTTAACAGAGAGAGTACTTGATTTTGGGCCTCTGCCCACTGATTTGGGGGTAGATCTGGCCACCCACTTGGAGTTGGTAATGTGTGGAAGTGAACTCTGTATCCTTGGGACACTATATTTAAAACCCATTTGTCCTGGGTAATGAGTTCCCAGTTGTTGGCCTACAGACCAATCTTTCTGCCTAAAGGAGCATTCAGTTGGGAAGTGCTTTGAAGTTTTAAAAGCAAGTCATTGAGACAGTTTTCCATAGGGGGAGTCTTACTACTCCCACAATAGGGTGCGGAAACTCCCCCACTGCTTAGTGTTGTGTGTCCCTTGGGACTGAAACCTGGGGTTTCTGATGTGTCTGGGTTTGGCTTGAGAAGACCTGGAAGGGGCTGGAAAGGACCAATTCTTAGAGGGCCAGTGCTTACTAAATCTAGGAGGCTGAACTTGTAAGAAATCTTTAACAGTTTGCATGGATTTAGCTTTATCTTCCATCTTTTTGAGAACTTCCTCAGCCTTGTTGCCAAACAGATGGTCCTGATTTAAGGGAGCATCCAACAATTTACCTTTAACATGATCAGGCAAAGATTGCTCCTTAAGCCAAGCATGCCTTCTGAGCACAAACCCAGTAACAGCAGCCCTGCAGCAAGAGGCCTCTAATGAATCAAATCCACATTGCAAAGTATGTTTTCCAACCTGTTCAGCAGAATGCATTAAATCCTGTAATTCTTTATTTTCAGCACAGTCAGGAATCAACATCAATTTCTGTTTAAGCAATCCAATAACATGTTGTTGATATTTTAACATATGAAACTGGCAGTTTAAAGCCCTAATGGCCAAGGTTGAAGAAGTGTAAACCTTCTTACCCCAACTATCCAGCGCCCTGGAGTCTCTATCAGAGTGAGTAGGATTTTTAGCAGTAGTAGCCTTAATGCCTTTGGGTCCCTGTGAAATAGTCTCTGGATCCGCAATAGGATTTTTAAAAAGGAACTTGTGTGAATCAGGAAACCTGTAATATCTGTCAGGTTTTCTGGGAGTAGCAGGCAAATAATCAGGGGACAAACTAGATTCTGACAAGGCATCATCAACAATGTCTAGTACAGGAGGTATAGCTAGAGGCCTATGCTGAGGCAGGAGTAAGAAATCCCTAAGCCGCCTCTTTGAATCAGAAAAAAAACGGCTTTCCCAGTGGAAATGTTCCCTTAGAGTATTTAAGGTCTCATCAAAAGAAAAATCCTCTGGAGGGGAAGCAGAGGGAATAGAGTCCTCTACATCAGAATCCTCATAAGTAGATAAGGGCAAATCCAGATCATCAGAAGAATCAGAAAAATCAGAACCCTGGTCAGAGGATTCATAAACAACTTTACTCCTAGGTCTCTTAGGGGGAGGTTGGCTTCCCCTGATTAGAGTTACAAGATCTTCAGCCATTCTTATCATTTGTTTTTAGGCATAGAGGCCTGAGCATGCGGCCTGGGCGTCGGTTTCTTAGGCATGGTTCGAGATTTTGGCCTAAATGAATAAGGAGGCATCTGTTTAATATGCAAATCCGTAGGCCTGAATACACCCTCAGAAGCCGGTGCCTGCACAGCGGCTCCGGACCCATCCAAGGTAGAGGGTTCCACAGTTGAAGCATCTCGTGGCATACCGGACTCCGAATGGGTCTCAGCAGAGGCCTGCGAGTCAGAAGTAGCGGGTATCAGGGGCTGCAAAAGGGCTTCACTGAGTACTGGCAAACTGGCGACTAGCTTAGGAGAAGTGTCATTGGCAGCTTTGGACCTCGGCGGCCTGTCTCTGTTTTTTTGGAATCCCGGTAGTCGGATGGCTAACCGACGACATTTCTGGATAATTAAACCAAGAACTGAAATATTTAGAGGCGCAGATATACCGACGACAGATAGTGCACTGATTAAATAAAGCAGAAAAACCGACAGCAAGGTACATCGTGGTCAGGGCCTAGGCAAGGAATACAGTACGAATTAAAATCTTTGAGAGGTATTTGCTTTCCACAAGTAATGCAATTATTAACTTTTACTGACATCAGGAAGGAGCAAGAAAGTTTCCCCAACACGGTACTTAGCTTTAGCTGAAGACTTCAGTTCTGAAACTGGAAAACGAAAATTTCAAGAGTCGGCTGACCGGCACTTGCGAACTGCTTCTGCTTCGGGCACCGCAAAGCAAGAAAGACTGATGTAACAGCATTGGCTGCATGTTTTATACCTCCCTGACGACTCGACGTCATGGAAGAAAGGACAGCAACCGACGCAGGACTCAAGACTTTGTTAATCAGGCCGAATGAGGGCTACTGCAAGATGTAATGACTGCAACAGTGAAACACGAAGAAAGTACAGTTGTGTACCTACCATAAATGTAGATGCTCGAGTGTATTCACTGTTGCAGTCATTACTCTTGAGTTATCCTGCTGGCAGGCTACCCTCAGACGGCCAGAATTCCAAAGTCTAGGTCCGGCGTCGGTTGCTGTCACCTCTTCCCTGACGTCAGTGTGCCAGGGAGTACAAAAGATGCAGCCGACGCCATTTTCTTCAGTTTCTTTGCCCCAGATGTCAGGTGCCCCCAAATTGGTAGGCTGAAAAAATATGCCAATAAATATGCATGCACAAAAATGACATTTCCTTCATCTATAAGCAAATACACCACACAGGTTGTATAGAATAGAGAAGTACAGATTAAGTCCCAGCAAAGAAAAGGGGGATGGTGGGTAACCTGGACTGCAACAATGAATACACTCGAACATTTACATTTATGGTAGGTACACAACTGTACTATGTTCATCGGGTTTCACTATTGCAGTCATTACTCTTGGGTCGAATCCCAAAGCTGAGGGTGGGTGGCTGGGCTAAATAGGATTAGGAGAGGCTATGAGGGCCTGCAGAACTGCAGTGGCAAAGCCTGCTCTGGATTTAGAGTAAAGAGGTAAGTGGTAGTGCTTTGTGAAAGTGTGCACTGAACTCCAAGTTGCAGCCTCTAAGATATTTTGGTTTGTACTCCTCTGAGGAAGGCTGCTGCTCTGGTAGAATGAGGCCTAATGCCCTTAGGCACTGATTTGCCATGTTGAAAATAGCAGAAACGGATGCAATGGCCTATCCATAGATTCATAGGTAGGTACTAGGCTATCGGCCCTAGGGCCCATACAATTTAGAAATAGTCTGTTTTGAGATAGCCTTTCCTTGTGATCCTGCAGCATATGACACTAAAAGTTGCTCAGTCTTTCTGAAAGCTTTAGTTCTGTCCAAGTAGAAGCGTAACTGCCTGTGTATGTCCAAAGAATGCAGAATTTTCTCACCCTTGTTCTGTGAATTTGGATAAAAGGTAGGCAAGTGAATGGTTTGGTTGAGTGCCACAATGGACACCACCTTAGGCATAAATGTTGGGTTTGTCCTCAGAGAAACCCTGTCTGGATGAAAAATGATAAAAGGTTCCACAGCCATGAGTGCTTGTAACTCCGAGACTTGTCTTGCAGAGGTTATTGCTAGGAGCAGAGCTGTTTTCCAGGATAAGAATTTTATATCCGCTGTTGAGGCTGGCTCGAAAGGAGGCAGTGTGAATTTTTCCAAAACATAATTGAGGTCCCAAGCCGGAATTGGTGCTCTCCTTGGAGGCCTAATGCTTTTGGCCCCTCTGAGGTACTGCCTTATTAAAGGATGAGAAAAGATAGGTGGTTCCATATTGTAGTGGGCTGAAATGGCAGAGGCATGAATCTTAATTGATGAGAAGGAAAGGCCTTTGTTCAGCATCCAAGTTAGGTATTGTAAAATCTGAGGGATATTTATTACACGTGTCAATGCCTTGTTCCTGGTTCCAAGAACAGAATCTCTTCCATTTTTCTGCATAGGATTTTCTGGTACTGGGCGTCCTGGCCTCCAAGATAACATCCATAACAGCTTTTGAAAAAGGAGTGTTCTGAATGGCTACATTATCCGCCATACTGCCAGATTTAAGGTCCTGAGTTGGCTGTGCAGAATCAGATTGTTTTGTTGGGTCAGCAAGTGAGAAGTTTGAGGCAATATCCATGCTGGACCTTGAGACAAGCTCTCTAGGATTGGGTACCAGTGCTGGCGTGGCCAGTCTGGTGCAATCAGTATCATTTTTGGCTTCTCTTGTCTGACCTTTAGGAGTACCCTGGGAAGGAGAGGCAGTGGAGGAAAGGCATATACTGTTAGGTTTTTCCAGCTGAAGGATAGGGTGCCCACTTTCCATGCTTGCTTGTGATAAATCCTTGTGCAAAATCTCTGCAATTGGCAGTTGTGAGGGGAGGCAAATAGATCTATGTCTGGGCATCCCCATTTCCTTGTTATGCTGAAGACTTGTGGATCCAGTTTCCACTCGTGGGGATCCATGAGGTTTCTGCTTAGTTTGTCTGCCAGTGTATTTGTTTTTCCTGGCAGAAATTGTGCTTGCAGGTGAACTTGATAAGTCAATGCTGTGTCCCATAAGGTCATTGCTTGTCTGCAGAGGGGGTAGGAATGTGTACCTCCCTGCTAGTTTATGTACCACATGACCGTAGTATTGTCTGTCTTTATCAGTAGCTGTCCTGGATGAAGCAGGTCCTTGAAAGCTGTCAGGCCATTTTGAACAGCTAGCATCTCTTTTTGATTGATGTGAAGATGCATCTGGTTTGCAGGCCATGTGCCCTGAATACATTTTCCTGCCATATGGGCACCCCAGGCATAATCTGATGCATCCGTTGTCAGTGTCGGTCTGGCTGTGGGTAAACTGAATGGCAGACCCTTGTTGTGGTGACAGGCCTCTGCCCACCATCGAAACGCCTGTTGCAAGCAGGGAATGAGTGCAATTACTGTCTCCAGGCTGTGGTAACGCTGAGTCCAAACACCTTTTAGATACCATTGTAGTTTCCTCATATGCAGTCTGGCATATGGAATTAGTAGAATGCAGGACGCCATGAAGCCCAAAGCCTGCAGAATTTTTCTTGCAGATAACTGGGTCTTTGTTGCCAACATTTTGAAGTAAGAAGTCAGTTGCCTTTGTTTGTCTGGCGTGAGATAAGCCATCTGGGCAGTTGCATTTAAGCTTGCACCCAGGAATATTATATCTTGAGAGGGCACTTGTTTTGATTTCTTTTCATTTACTGTGTACCCTAGGCCAATTAGTAATCTTTTTACAAATGCCAGATGCTTTAGAAGAATGTCTTTGTTCTCTGCTTGAATTAGGCAGTCATCCAAGTAGGGGTATATCTGAATTCCTCTGTCTGCAAAATGCAATTACTGGTGCCAGGCATTTTGTGAAGACCCTGGGCACAGTAGATAAGCCAAAGGGCAGAGCAGAGAATTGGTAGTGCATTGAGCCAGCTATGAATCTGAGGCATCTTCTGCAAGATTGTCTGATTGGGACATACAGGTATGCCTCTTTTAGGTCCAAAGTTACAAGTCAAGCCTTCTTGCCCAGCATGGGCAGTAGCTGCTGTAGAGTCAACATCTTGAATTTTGGAACTTCCAGAAACGTATTTAGTATAGACAGGTCCAGTATTGGTCTCCAGGGTTTGTTCTTTCTGGGCACTAGGAAAAGTCTGGAGTAAAATCCTTGCCCCTGCTCTTGTTGTGGTACTTGTTGAATGGCCCTCATGTCCATGAGGGCTGTGATTTGTTTTTGTGCCTCTGCTCATTGATTGTATGGCAGGTCTGGCATACCTTTTGACCTTGGAAGGGTGCGAAAATGGAACCTGTAGCCTTGGGACACTATGTTCAGGACCCATTTGTCTTGGGTAACCATTTTCCAATTTGATGAAAAAAGTGCTAGTTTTCCCCCTAAAGGGGCTGCCAAAAGAAAAGTGCTTGGATCTGGCAGAGAAAAGTCATTGGGACTGTTTCCTGTAAGGCTGTGATTTGTCTTCTCTGCTTTTGGAGTTAGGAGCACCCTATTGTTTAGGCCTGTATGAGCCTTGGGGCTGAAATCTATCTCTGGGACGCCTGTATCTGCCTCTTTGTGGTCTGTGTGACACTGGAAAGGACCAATTTTTGGAAGGCCAGTTTCTGCTAAACCTGGGTGGCTGTATCTGCAAGAAATCCTTGACTGTCTGCATGGATTTTGCTTTATCCTCCATTTTTTCAACACCTCTTCTGCTTTAGTACCAAACAAAGTATCATGCTGTAATGGTGAATCTAATAATTTTGCTTTAACATGATCAGGCAGATTCTGTTCCTTTAACCAAGCATGCCTTCTAATAACAGAACCTTTAACAGCGGCCCTGCAAGAGGCCTCCAGTGAATTATAACCACATTGCAAAGTATGCTTTCCCACTTGTTCAGCTGCATGCAATAAATCCTGCATTTCCTTGCTCTCTGAACATTCCGTATTTGCCAACAATTTCTGTTTAAGCAGTGACATTAAATATTGGTGATATTTAAACATATGAAACTGACAATTTAAAGTCTTTACAGCCAAGGTAGCAGAAGTGTAAACTTTTTTCCCCCTTCTGTCTAGAGCCCTAGAATTCCTATCAGAGGGGACAGGGTTTTCTGTAGTGGAAGCTTTAACCCCTTTGGGACCCTGATATATAGATTCTGGGTCAGCAGTGGGTTTTTTATATAGGAATTTATGAGAATCTGGGACCCTGTAGTATCTGTCTGGCTTAGCAGGTGCAGGGGGTAAAGAATCAGGGACAGGCTGGACTCTGAAAATACATCATCTACAATGTCTAGAACAGGTGGAATAGCAAGGGGTCTGTGCTGAGGAAGTAGCAGAAAGTCTCCGAGCCTTTTCTTAGATTCAGAATAATCTTGGCTCTCCCAGTGGAAATGCTCCCTCATGGTATACAGGGTTTCCCCAAAAGAATAATCCTCAGGAGGAGAGGCTGAAGGAATGGATTCTTCAGCATCAGAATCCTCATAGGGAAGCATGGAATAATCCTGTTCAAAAGAGGAATCAGAGGAAATAGAAACATGATCAGAAGAATTATACTCTGTCTCTTGCCTAGACCTCTTATCAGGAGGGGGATGGGAACCCCTGATCAAAGTAATTAGGTCTTCGGCCATTTTGAGCATCTGTTTTTTAGGCATGGAAGTCTGAGTAGGAGAATGCTGTACTTGTTTCTTTGTCTTTAGAGCTGCTTTAGTCTTTGTCTTTGAAGCTGAGGATGGCTTAATATATAGTTGTGTAGGTCTGAAAACACCCTCAGAAGCCAATGCTTGCTCAGCGGCTCCGGACCCATCTGAGGGAATGATTTCAGAGTGTCCAATAACTAGTATCCAGAGGCCCAGTCGGCTCCACGTGGGAGTCGGTAGCAGGCGCCAGGGACTGCGAAAGCGCCTCACTGAGAACTGGCGAACGGCCTAGCGGAGGCCTCGTCATTGGTTTTGGACCTCGGATGCCTATCCTTTTCCTTGTCCTTGCATTTTTTTGTAAACTCCGGTCGGCTCTTCCGATGGCATTATATAATTAAATCTTCGCCCAAAGTAATGAAATGCAAAATCGAACAGACGCTTAATAGTGCATTGGTTAAATCTAGTACAAAACAGACAGCTAGCAACGTTGCAATAAAGGCCTAGGCAAGGAATACAGTAAGAGTGAAAATCCTTATGAGGTATTTGCTTCCCAATAGAAATACAATTGTTAACTTTTTCTGACATCGGTCTGGAGCAAGAAAAAAGTTTCCCCAATGGGGTACTTAGCTTTAATGAGGACTTTGGTTCTGAAATTCGGATTTGAAAATCTCAGGAGTCAGCCGACCGGCACTTGCAAACTGCTTTTGCTTCGGGTACTGCGCAGCACGAAAGACTGAAGAAAATGGCGTCGGCTGCATCTTTTATACCCCTGGCGCAATGACATCAGGGAAGAGGTGACAGCAACTGACTTTGGAATTCTGGCCGACTGAGGGTAGCCTGCCAGCAGGATAACCCAAGAGTAATGACTGCAACAGTGGAACACGATGAACATCATCCACACAATAGAAACTACTCTAACTACCCTAAAACACTGCAACTCGACACACCAAGCGAAACCTATACCAACACTACCTAACGAATTTGAAAGGAAAGAGATATTCAAAAGGTTTTTACCCACTTGACAAAGTTGGAGCTCAAGAGATCACAATGCATAAGCTATTTGCGGCAAACGAGATCTGGGGATGGAAGGCAGTGGAGGTGTATTATGGGTAAGGGGAGGAGTTTGAAGCTCGGAGCAGATGCTAGTAAAAGTTGCCAGCTCGGATCCGATACGGATCCGTAACCCACAGGTTGAAGACCAAATGAAGTAAACTACTTCAGATACAATGGTCACAAACATACTCAGCCAGGGGGACACAGCCTTGGGTCCAATATCTGCATTTTAGACTCCTTGTGTGTCTAAGTTAGCTGGTATGCAACATTAGAGCAATGACTTGAGTTTGGCATTTCCTAACCAGTGAAGAGAGCCTCCACTGTGTGTGCACAGAAGCACACACGAGCAGCCCTCCCTGTGATGCATATATGTTTATCAGGTGCTATGGGGTTGGGTTAGGGGCCTTGCAGAAACGTCTGAACTCCACCATGTACAGTAATGCACGATATGGGGAAGGGGTACAGGGTAGTTGTCTGGCCAGATAAAAATTAGAGGTCTCCCTAAAGCACAAAACTCCTAATTTGAGAAAGGGGTAATGCTAAACCCTCAGGCTGCTGGGTTGAGGGTGTTCACAGTCCCCTGTTGACAGATTGAAGCAGCAAGGCAGGACAATACACAAAGTATACAGCTTCCTGGCTGACATCTCACTTTTATCTTTTGCCCTGTGGAGACCAGGGGCTCCTTTCTCCCTAGAGAACAAGTGGATTCAAGATGTACAAAAGATGAGAAGGTGAGGGTCAGCAGACCGGCAAGCAAAAACTCAAAGAGGGAAAAAGGCATGTCAGACAGGAACCAAACTTGACAATCAAGTGCTAAGACAAAGAAACACTAGCTGCACACTATGAAAGGCTTCTAATTCTTAATATTTTGGCACAAGACCTCGAGTAAAGTCCAAGATGTACCTGGCTAATCATAACCCATTCTATAAACATTACAGTACATAAGAACTGAAGCATCACAGTTTATATTTCAGGGAACTTCAAAAAGATAAAATAGCACAATGCTGACAGAAGTCAAAACTAAATTTCAAACAAGCAAAAAGTACAGTTGTGTACACTTACCACAAATGTAGATGTTCGACTGTATTCACTGATGCAGTCATCACATTTGGGTTATCCCTGTCAGGGTAGCCCTCGGCTGGCCCGAATACCAGAGACTTAGTATCTCTGCGTCAGTTGTTGTCGCTAGAAGACTGACGTCCGGTCTTCAGTAGTATAAAGTAAGGCAGCCGACGTCATTACATCAGTTTTTCTTGCCCTAATCTGTCAGGAGCCCCCAAAGTAGGAGGTCACGTTCAGGTGAAGAACCCCACCAGTGTAAAATAAATACCAATATGTCCCTTGTAAGGAAATGAGAACAACAAGGAAGAAAAGTAATAAAAGGAGAAAGAGAAGAAAAGGGGATGGAGGGAGGGAAGCCAAGACTGCAACAGTGAATACACTTGAACATCTACATTTATGGTAAGTGTACACAACTGTACTATGTTCATCGTGTTTCAATGTTGCAGTCATCACATTTGGGTAGATTCCCAAAGCTGAGGAAATGGGTGGAGGCAGTCAAGGAAACTAGGGGCTGGCTAGGATGCCCTGCAAGACTGCAGAGGCAAACTCTGCCCTGATTTGGAGACGAGAAGCAGGTGATAATGCTTGGTAAAAGTGTGAATAGATGTCCAGGTGGCAGCCTCCAGGATGTCCCTAGTGCGGACTCCTCTGAGGAAAGCTGGAGAGGTGGAGGCTGCTCTGGTAGAGTGTGTCCTGACCCCCTTGGGGGAAACTTTCCATGCTGTTTGTAGCAGAAATGGATGAGGTGTGCTATCCATTTAGAAATGGTTTGCTTGGAGATGACTTTGCCTTCTGCCCCTGAAGCAAAGCTAACCAGCAAATGATCAGACTTTCTGAAGGATTTAGTCCTGTCCAGATAGAATCTGAGCTGTCTGTGCACATCTAGAGAGTGAAGAATCCTTTCCCCCTTGTTCTGGGGATTAGAAAAGAAGACAGGCAAATGAATGGATTAGTTGAGAGCCACACTGGACACCACCTTGGGCATGAAAGATGGGTTAGTTCTGAGGTATATCCTGTCTTTATGGAAGATAATGAAGGGTTCCATAACCATGAGTGCTTGCAGCTCAGAGACTCTTCTGGCTGAAGTGATGACCAGAAGAAATACTGTCTTCCAGGAGAGAAATTGTAGCTCTGCAGAAGAAGCTGGTTCGAAAGAGGGCAGGGTGAGCTTTTCCCAGGCAAAGTTAAGGTCCTAAGCTGGTGTTGGTGCCCCTCTGAGGAACTGTTTGATCAAAGGATGTAAGAAAAGGGGCTGCTCAGTGGTAAAATGAGCAGAAATAGCACAAGCATGAATTTTTATAGAGGAGAAAGAGACCCCACTGTGTAGGTCAGCTAAGTAATCCAGGATGAGAGGGATGGAGGGCTGTGCAGTACTGGCTACCTTAGCCTGGATCAAGGTGCAGAACCTTTTCCATTTATCTGCATAAGACTTTCTGCTGCTAGGACATCTGGCTTCATTGATATCATCCAGAACCTGTTTACTGAGGACGGCAGATTGGTTAGGGGTTAAGGAATAAGCCAAGCTGCTAAATTGAGTGTCTTCAATTGAGGATACATGAATTCCCCTTCCCTCTGGGTCAGGAGGGTTGGAATCTGAAGAAGATGCCACGGAGGCAGTGGGGGCAGGCTGCTCAGCAAGGAGTATCAGTATTGTTGAGGCCAGTCTGGAGTTACAAGAATGGTCCTTGGGGTTTTATCTCTTATTTTGAGCAGTACCCTGGGGATGAGAGGTACTGGGAGGAAAGGCATAGACCGATAGATTGACCTAGAGGGAGGACAGGGCATCCACTTTCCAAGCCATGCAGTGATGCTCCCTGGTGCAGAATTTGCTGAGCTGATGGTTGGTGTGGGAGACAAAGAGGTCGACCTTCGGGGTTCCCCATTTCTGAGTTATTAGAGTGAAGGTACTTCTGTTGAGTTGCCAATCGTGTGGGTTCAGAAGGTTTCTGTTTAATTGGTTTGCCAGAAAGTTGAGAGAGGCTGGTAGGAATTGTGCTAACAGGTGTAGTTGCATGGAAGAGGCTGTTAGCCAAAGGGCCATGGCCAGCCTGCACAGAGGGTAGCAGTGAGCCTCTCCCTGCTTGTTGATGTACCACATGACAGTGGTGTTGTTTGTTTTGATCAGGAGAATCCCTGGAGAGAAAAGGGGTTTGAAAGCTACCAAGGCGTACTGCACAGCCATCATCTCTCTTTGACTGATGTGCAGAGGAATTTGCTGTGAGCTCCATTGGCCCTGTATACACCTGCCGTCCAGGTGTGCACCCCAAGCATAGTCTGACACTTCTGTGGTGAGGGTCTGGGGGGTGGGGAGAAGGGCAGTCCCTTGTTGTGGGAGCATGCTGTTGCCCACCAAAGAAATTCCTTTCTGAGGAAAGGAATTATAGGTAGAAGAGTTTCCAGGTCTGTTGACACCAAAGGCTCTTTAGGTACCATTGAAGTTTCCTCATATGCAGTCTGGCATATGGAATGAGTAATATGCAAGATGCCATGAACACCAGAGCTTGCAGGATCTTCCTTGCAGATAGTTGGGGGCTGGTGGCTAGTTGAGATAAGAAGGCTGTCCGGAAAATTTGTTTCTCTGGTGTAAGATATGCCATCTGGAATGCTGTGTCCAGACTTGCTCCCAGGAAGATTATCCTTTGAGTGGGCACCTGTTTGGATTTCTTTTCTTTGATTGTGCACCCTAGGGAGGTTAGTAGGGTCTTTACAAATGCCAGGTGCTTGAGCAGCTTTTCCTTGCTGTCCGCCTGAATAAGACAATCTATGTATGGATAAATTTGAACATTTGTCTACAAAAGGCAATGGCCAGAGCCAGACATTTTGTGAAAACTCTAGGAGCAATAGATAAACCAAAGGGAAGTGCAGAGAAAGTACAGTTTTGTACCTACCATAAATGTAGATGTCCGATAGATATGCAACTCAGGCAGCCCTTCGGTTGGCCAGATTCCAAAGTCTGGGTCCGGCGTCGGCCGACCTACTCCCCGACGTCAGAGCGGCTGGGGTATAAAGGCATCCGCCGACGCCATCTTCTTCAGTGTTTCTTGCCCCAGATGCCAGGTGCCCTCCAAAGAAGGCTAAATTTGGTGAATGGATAAAAAATTCCAGACATGCACAACAGTAATATACACCATAACAGATATCCCCAGCTAATAGAGGAGAGGGGGAATGGACCCAAAAGGAAAATTGCAGAGGGGTAGGAGGGAGGGAAAACCTGACTGCAGTTGCATATCTATCGGACATCTACATTTATGGTAGGTACAAAACTGTACTATATCCTTCACGAATGCAACTGCAGTCCTGACATATGGGTTGAATACCATAGCCAAGCTGGGGGTGGTAGGATCTAAGAAAGGGATGGTGTAGCTAAAATGCCCTGCAGGACTGCCGAAGCAAAGCCTGCTCGGGATCTGGAGTATAAAGGCAGGTTGTAGTGTTTGGTAAATGTATGCACGGAGCTCCATGTAGCAGCCTCTAGAATGTCCTTTGTAGCCACTCCTCTTAGAAAGGCTGTAGATGTGGCAATAGCTCTGGTGGAGTGTGGCCTAATATTGGCTGGCACACCTTTTCCATGGAAAGAGTAACAGAATCTGATGCAGTGCCCAATCCATTTTGAAATTGTTTGTTTGGAGATTGCCTTTCCTTGCACTCCAGCAGCATAGGCTACAAATAGTTGGTCAGACTTTCTGGTGGTCTTTGTTCTGTCCAAGTAGTAGCGTAATTGTCTGTGTATGTCCAAAGTGTGCAGCAGCTTTTCCCCCCTATTTTGAGGATTGGGAAAGAAAGTAGGCAGGTGAATTGCTTGATTTAGAGACACCCTGGATATCACTTTTGGCATGAATGAAGGATTGGTTCTTAGAGAAACTCTGTCCCGATGAAAAATGAGAAAGGGGGGTACTGCCATGAGGGCCTGTATCTCCGAGACTCTTCTTGCTGAGGTAACTGCCAACAGGAAAACCGTTTTCCAGGAGAGAAATTGCATTTCTGACGATGCTGCTGGTTCAAAAGGAGGAAGAGTTAATTTTTCCAAGATGAAATTGAGGTCCCATGCAGGTACTGGTGGTTTTCTGGGAGGTTTGATATTTTTTATCCCTCTTAGAAACTGTCTTAGCAAGGGATGCGAAAACACGGGTGGGTCACAGTTGTATTTTGCTGAGATTGCTGAAGCGTGTATTTTTATGGAAGAATATGAGAGGCCACTATGAAACATTTCTGCCAAGTATTCTAATATCTGTGGTATGCTCATTACTGATGCATCCTGACCCTTGTTGGCATTCCAGATGATGAATCTCTTCCACTTGGCTGAATAGGTTTTTCTGGTGGAAGGTCTGCGCGCTTCCAGTAAGATTTCTTGTACTTTTTCGGAAAGAGAGATATGGGTGAAAGTCATGCAACCCTCCAAGCTGTCAGCTGCAATGTTTGCAGGTTTTGATGAACAGTCCTGTAATTGTGCTGAGTTAGAAGCAGAGGCCATTGAGGCAAGGGCCACGGTTTGGTGTGAGTTATGCTCAGTAGCAATGGATACCAGTGCTGCCTTGGCCAGTCTGGAGCTATCAAAATTCCTTTTGGTTGCTCTGCTTTGATCTTCAGTAACACCTTGGTCAGTAATGGTAGAGAAGGGAATGCATAAATTGTTAGGGAATTCCAGCTGAAGGAGAGAGCATCCGTTCTCCAGGCTAGAGGATGGTGCGTCCTTGAACCGAACTTCTCCAGGTGATGACTGAGGTGAGTATGTCCGGTCTTCCCCATGCACTTGTTATTTGTGAGAAAATGTGTGGATGCAGCATCCATTCGTGCGGATCCTAGAAATTTCTGCTCAGCCTGTCCGCCAGAACATTGTCTTTGCCTGGAACAAACTGGGATTGCAAGTGGATGTTCAGATTCAGGGACTTTTCCCAAAGAGTCATTGTTAGTCTGCAGAGGGGGTAAGAGTGAGTGCTCCCTGCTTGTTTATATACCACATGACAGTGGTGTTGTCTGTCCTTATTAGCAGATGACCTTGTTGAAGGGATTTTCCGAAGGCTTCGATTGCATGTATCACTGCCAACATCTCTTTTTGATTTATGTGCAGATGCATTTCCCTGGGAGTCCATTGCCCTTGAATGCATCTGCCCTCCATGTGCGCCCCCCATCCATGATCTGAGGTGTCTGTTGTAATGGTTTGACTTGCTAGAGGTTTGTTGAAAGACATGGCTTTGTTTAAATGACTTGCTTGAGCCCACCACAAAAATTCCCTTTGCAGGCATGGAATGAGTGGTATTACGTCTTCTAGATTGTGGCTGTGTTGAGACCATAAGCTTTTTAGGTACCATTGTAGCTTTCTCATGTGTAGTCTTGCCAGAGGTACCACAAGAATGCAAGATGCCATGAACCCCAGGGCCTGCAGGATTTTCCTTGCGGTCAGCTGGGTGAGCTTTGCTAGGCTTTTGAAGTAATCTGGTAAATGTTCTTGTTTCTCCTCTGTGAGGAAAGCCATTTGTGATTGTGTGTCCAATTTGGCTCCTAGAAAAATAATCTGTTGGGATGGCAGTAGTCTTGATTTTTGAATGTTGACTGTGTATCCCAAAGCCTGTAGTAATTGAATTACATAGTCCAAGTTTCTTATCAAGGTTTGTTTGCTGTCTGCTTGTATAAGGCAGTCGTCCAGGTAAGGGTACATTTGATTCCCCTGGAGCCTGCAATGTGCAACTACTGATGCCAGGCATTTTGTGAATACTCTGGGCGCAGTAGATAAGCCAAACGGCAATGCTGAGAATTGATAATGCTCTGACCCTGCAAGAAATCTGAGGTATCTTCTGCAACTGATTGGGACATGCAGGTATGCCTCCTTGAGGTCCAGAGTAACCAGCCAAGACCCCTTGCCCAGCATGGGAAGGAGTTGCTGTAAAGTCAGCATTTTGAATTTTGGCACAATGAGAAAAGTGTTTAGAGCGGACAAGTCCAGTATAGGTCTCCATTGCTTTTCTTTTCTTGGAACAAGGAACAGTCTTGAATAGAATCCCTGGCCTTGTTCCTGAGGAGGAACCTTTTCTATTGCTTTTATTTGTAACAGCTTTGAAACTTGTATGAGTGCCTCTGCCCTTTGATTTTGTGGCAGATTTGGCATGCCTTGTCTCGTTGGTAAGGTATGGAAGTGGAACCTGTAACCTTTGTCTACTATGTCCAGAATCCATTTGTCCTTGGTTAAAATGTGCCAGTTCTTTGAGAATAAGGATAATTTTCCGCCTAGAGGTGCTTCTCTTTGAGCCTTGGTCGGCGGAGTGAAAGTCAAGTCATTGTGATTGTCCCTGTGGTGCAACTGAACTCCCTGTGCCACTTCTCTGATTTGGTGGTTGCCATTGGCGGCCCCTGTAGGAGCCTCAGTATTGCCCTCTAACTCGAGCACGCCTATTTTTTCCCCTTTGAAACTTGTCAGTGTCTGGAAAGGACCAATTCTTTGAAGGCCAATTCCTGCTGAATCTGGGTGGCTGAACCTGGAGGAAATCCTTGACTGTCTGTACTGATTTAGCCTTTTCCTCAATAGACTTCAACACATCCTGTGCATTAGCACCAAAAAGCTTCTGTTTTTCCAGAGGTGCATCTAGGAGCTTTACTTTAACATGGTCTGGCAGTGGCTGTTCTTTCAGCCAAGCATGTCTACGTATAACGGCCCCTGTCATAGCTGCCCTACATGAAGCTTCCAATGCATCATAACCACACTGAAGAAAATGATTGCTAACCTGCTGAGTGTTACGAACCAAATCCTGCAATGCCTTTCTATCTATAGGCTCAGGAGAGGCTAACTTTTTCTGCAAATCATCCATTAAGTAATCCTGGTACTGAAACATATGAAAAAGACAGTTAAGTGACCTCATGGCAAGGGTGGAAGAGGTATAAACTTTTTTGCCCCATCTCTCCAGGGACCTTGATTCCCTGTCTGCGGGCAAAGGGTTTTTGGCAGAGGAAGTAGCCACTCCTTTGGGCCCCTGAGAAATAGTTTCTAGATCCACAGAGTGGGCCTTAAAGAGATGCTTATGCATTTCAGGAACCCTGTAATATCTGTCTGGCTTGACAGGAGCAGGAGGGAGAGAATCAGGCGAAGCACTGGAGTCTGAGTATACATCATCCAATACATCTAACACTGGAGGGATTGCTAATGGTCTGTGCTGGGGTAACTTAAGGAAGGTACGTAGCCTTTTCCTGGAGTCAGAAAATTCCTCACCCTGCCACTGAAAATGTTCTCTCATAGAGTGGAGAACTTCTCCGAAAGAAATATCCTCTGGAGGAGAGGCAGAAGGAATTGATTCCTCAGCATCAGAGTCCTCGTAGGCCTGGAAGGATTCTTCCTGGGTATCTGAGTGCGCTGAATCCCTAGAGGCTTCATCCGAAGAGAGGGTATCTGTCTGCTCAGTCCTAGGCCTTTTATCTGCAGGAGGCTGAGAACCTCTGTCTGGATGCGACTGAGAACCTCTGATTAGAGAGATTAGATCTGCAGCTAGGGTCATGATCTGTTTATCAGAAGAGGGGCCCTGGGAAAAAGTTTTAGGAGGATGGGCCTTAGCCTGTGTGAAGGCCTTGATGGACATGGAGACCGGAGGCCTAGCTGCCCCATGTGCAGGAGTCACTTTATCCACTGGTATGGTGTCAGGTAAGTCCTGAGCTTCGGTTTCAGGAGGAAAATCAACAACCGGCACTGGGGAAACCTCCGGGACCGAAGTACGCGGTAAAGCGGTGTCGTCGGCCTGCAGCGGTGGAATTACCGCCTCCGAAGAGACCGATGCACTCGCAGAAGGCTTAGGCGTGGTATCGGTGAACGACGCGGGCCGAGGATGTCTGTCCTGGTCCTTGCATTTTTTGGAAATATGTGCTGTCGGTTGTTCCGACGGCATGATATAAGCGTAATTTTCGCCAAAAAATTCTTTGGCAAATTCTGCCCGGCGCCTGAGTGTGCACTTATTAAAGCAAGCACAGGCCCGAGACGTCGTGGTCTGGGCCCAGGCAGGGAAGGCAGTAAGAATGGAAGTCCTTATGAGGTATTTGTTTACCACAAGACAAACAATTATTAACTTTTTCAATTTTTTCTGACATCGGCTGAGGCAAGAAAAATGTTCCCCAACGGGGTACTTAGCTTTTTGATGAGTTCGGTAACTGAAAACACAGAAGCTGACCGACTGGCACTTGCGAACTGCTTCTGCTTCGGGCACCACGCGGCAAGAAAGACTGAAGAAGATGGCATCGGCGGATGCCTTTATACCCCAGCCACTCTGACGTCGGGGAGTAGGCGACATCGGCCGAAGCCGGACCCAGACTTTGGAATCCGGCCGACCGAAGGGCTGCCAGAGGCAGGACAACCCATATGTCAGGACTGCAGTTGCATTCTTGAAGGACATCTGAAAGAGTTGCGATCCTGCCCTGAAGCAGAGACATTTCCTGCATGATTCCCGGATAGGAATGTGGAGGTAGGCCTCTTTTAGATCTAGGGTGGCTAGCCAAGCGTCCTTGGAAAGCATGGGTAGCAGCTGCTGAAGGGTAAGCATTTTGAATTTTGGGATCACCAGGAAGGTGTTTAGAATGGACAGATCGAGGATGGGGAGCCAGGTGCCCTCTTTTCTGGGCACCAGAAAAAGTCTGGAGTAGAAGCATTGGCCTATCTGTTCTGCAGGAACGTGCTCTACTGCTTTCATAGAGAGCAGGGAAAGGATTTGCTTTTGACCCTCTGGCCACTGATTTGGTGGTAGATCTAGGAAACCTTTTGGGGTTGGAAAGGTGTGGAAGGAAAATTTGTATCCCTGAGACAATGTTCAGAACCCTTTTCTCCTTGATAATAGTGGCCCAGGTGCTTGAGTGAAAGGAGAGTTTTCCTCCTAGGGGTAAGTGAAGGTGGGCAGAGGGGGGGGGGGTGGAGGAGGTGAGTCATTGTGAGTTCTTACCATAAGGTGGTGGCTTAGAACTTCCTGGTTTTGAAGTGGAGGTAGTCCCACTGCTTAGATCTCTGCATTCCATGGGGCTGCTGTCTGGGGGGGTCTGTTTCCACGGGATCTAGGCTGGGTCGGTTTACTCGGAGCAGAAAGGACCAGTGCTTGGAGGGACAATGCCTGCTGAACTTAGGGGGCTGGACCTGTAAGAAATCCTTAACTGTTTGCATAGATTTTGCTTTTTCTTCCATCTTTTTTTAAGACCTCTTCTCCCTTAGTGCCAAATAAGTTATCTTTGTGCAAGGGGGCATCCAACAATTTTGATTTGACATGGTCTGGTAGGGGTTGTTCCTTAAGCCATGCATGTCTTCTAATGACAGATCCAGTGGCTGCTGCCCTGCAAGAAGCTTTTAGGGCGTCAAAACCAAAGTGCACTTGCAGAATGCATTAAGTCTTGTAAATCTTTAGATTCTGCCCAAGCAGGAAAGGAAGACATTTTTGGTTTAAGGAGTTCCAAGGTATGTTGCTGAAATTTCATCATATCGAACTGACAATTTAGTGCCCTGACAGCAAGAGTAGCTGAGGTGTATACTTTTTTACCCAGTCTGTCCAATGATCGGGAATCCCTGTCTGAGGGGGTGGGATTCTTAGCAGAGGTTGCTTTAATCCCTTTTCGCCCTTGAGAAATGACCTCAGGGTCAGCTGTTGGATTTTTAAAAAGATATTTGTGTGAGTTTGGGACTCTATAGTACCTGTCTGGTTTTCTGGGAGCGGGGGGAGGGTGTCAGGAGTCGAGCTCCATTCAAGGAAAACATCCTCCACAACATCCAGGACTGGGAGGATGGCCAAGGGTCTGTGCTGTGGAAGATCTAGGAATTCCCCGATTCTCTTTTTAGACTAAGGATAGTCCTGAATCTCCCATTGGAAATGCTCCCTTAAAGTATGCAGGGTTTCCAAAAGGAAAAATCCTCCGGGGGAAAGACTGAAGGAATATAGTCCTCTGCATTAGAATCCTTATAAGTGGAGAGGGGTTGCATGTCTTCAGTCAGATGCATCAGATTCATCTGACTCTTGTTCAGACAAAACTACAGGGGACCGATCTCTTTTCCTTTTTGAGGGGGTAGCTTGGCTTCCCCTGATCAGCATGTTAAGGTCTTCCGCCATTTTAAGGATTTGAGACTGAGGAAAGGTAGCAGGCACTTGAGAGTGGGTCGGTTTCTTGGGTGTGGTTTGAACCCTGGGCCTAAGAAACTCTGTCGTTATTGAAAGAACTGTAGTCGCAAAAGAAGATGATGGCTTGTGTCGAGATTCGGTAGTGCGAAGGACTTCCTTGGAAGCCAGTGCCAGCTCAGCGGCTCTAGACCCATCCAAGGTAGAGACGACCGCAGGATCCTTAGTCGAAGAAGAGTTTTGCAGCATACCAGACTCCGAAAGGGTCTATTAGCTTAACTAAAGCATTGTCGGTAGGTTGTGCAGTCTGGCTTTATCTTTACGCTTTTTCAGAAGATCTGCTGTCGGATGGCTTACCAAAGCCATATCAGAATTTGAGGACTGTAAACGAGAATATCTGGCTACAATAAGGGCCTGACGATGGACAGTTTGGCATTGAACAAAGCATAGAAGCGACAACGGGGGGGTTTGTGGTCTGGGCCTAAACAAGTGACGCAGTAAGAGTGGAATTCTCAGTGTAGTATTTGCTTTCCACAGGCGAGACAATTATTAGCTTTTTCCTGACATGTTAGTGCAAGAAAAAAGGATCCCAATGGGGTACTTAGCTTTAGAAGACTTCAACTTCAATTCAGAGGCAAAAACTCAGGTAGCGGCCGACTGGCACTCGTGCAAACTGCTTCTGCTTCGGGCTCCACGGCAAGAAAGACTGGGGTAATGGCATCAGCTGCCTTACTTTATACTACTGACGATCTGACATCAGTCCTCAAGCAACAGCAACCTATGCAGAAATACTAAGTCTCTGGTATTCGGGCAGGCCGAGGGCTACCCTGGCAGGGATAATCCAAATGTGATGACTGCAACAGTGAAACACGAAGAACATCAATTATTCCTTCTGACTTCTCTTACAATTTTAAATATTTTTCTACCACTTTCAAGTTGAATCATTACTTTTATTTCACTACAATATTGAAAAATCATTTCTGCAATTCTTACATTTCATAATGTTATTTCAATTAAATGTTTCTAGTTTTACATACCATACAGGTTCGTGAATTTTCTCCTATGAAAGAATCTCTCAGCACCTGAGTAAGTTTACTTGCTCTGAAAGGTGTGTGGGGTTTATTTCGTCCCAGTGCTCTGATACATTCCTAAAATTAAAAGGTAAGATTAATGAAAGCATGGAAAATAACTGTATGTGATATAACTTCTGCAACTTACCATACCAAGAAAGGCTAAACTTTGCAAACAAGACAATTACCTTTTAAAATACAACTAGATAATATAATTTAGGTTGGCAAAAAAGAAAAGATACCAACACTTGTCACACTGTCAGAAACAGCATTTGGGAGATGGTGAGGACCTATACCCTCTAGTCTCCCCATTATCTTACAAATACTCAACTGCTTCCAACATTTCTTTAGATGTGCTTTATGTCTACTTATGTCTATCCCATGCAATCTTGAAGTCCAGTGGATAGTTAGCTGCCTGAGGGCGAAAGACAATGGAGCTGGTAATCAACTTGTAAAGTATCGGCTCAGTAACTGCAAGCTCTCCCCTCCTGAGAAAACAGGAGACTATTGAACAGTCTTTTCAAACACAGTGCCACCCATTTCAAATAAAACCTAAGCCAACACAGAAAAGAAATAGATGAATGGACTGTCTCAGGGACAGCTCGGACACCTTCTGGATTAACTATGTAATCAAAAAGCATTTTTCAGGAACTAAACTTCAACATTGCTAGGCCAGTGGGATGAAACGGAAGATGTAGAAGCCTGTTAAAAAGAAAAATAACAAATCTGAGAAGATATATAATAACAATATAATGAGTTGCTGCTGCAGTTTGTTGTTAGTCTTGTCACAATAAACTAACTGGATTTACATTTTCGTGGTTGCTGGTGTTTCTCTTGGCTCTCCGGTATTCGCTTCTGGAGAATTATTGTTTTTTTCGAATGCTGCACATAGTTTTCATTAAGATATATAATGTATCATATTCTAAGTACTTCTTCTTATACTTAAATTTTTCACACCGCAAATGGCTGTAGGGGGGACTGTCAAAACAAAGTAATGTGATTTTGTTTTTAGCCTTTCTCTGTCATCCTCTATGAATGGAGTTTGGGGCCATATAATATGACAAGACATGGCTTACATACTGTACACAACTTTTTCCCCCTCAATTTAGTTACAGTGACAGTACTGTGAGTCACTGACCTTTTAAATGGTCTATGAAAGCACGGCCTGGGCTTCTTTTTTACTGAATTACTCTAATCAGTGCTTACTTTAACATGCTAAAAATCTTCTTGGTCATTTATATTTTCTTTAGTAGATGCCAGGAACTAGTGAAATTTTTAATAAGTGCATCCGTTCACTGCTGTAATGTGAAAGTACAGCTGTGTACACTTACCATAAATGTAGATGTTAGAGTGTATTCACTGTTGCAGTCATTACATTTGGGTCATCTGCTTGCAGTAGCCCTCAAGTCGGCCTGATTAACAAAGTCTTGGGTCCTGAGTCGGTTGCTGTCCCTTCTTCCATGACGTCAGGTCGTCAGGGGTATAAAACATGCAGCCGACGCCATTACATCAGTTTTTCTTGCCCCAGATGTCAGGTGCCCCCTAATGGGAAGCAATTATTTACTTTACTTATATTTGTTGACCGGGAGTGTCCGACTGGACGTAGGTCCATTTTCAGCAGAGGCCCGGGGAGAAAAGCTCCACAGTTAAAATAAACAGACAGTAGTTACATTGGATTACATAGTGATTAACAATTTACATAGCAATTACTTAGCACATATTTACAGATGAAGAACATAGTACATCAGTAGACAACTGGAATCTTTATCTGTGAAGTACATAACAAACATTAACAAATGTTACAATAAGAAGTTCCTGCTGTATAATAAGTACTAGGCTTATGAGCATCTGAGCTTGCTATAATCAAGGTAGTTAGTGGAGTGGAAAGAAAGGTAGTGGTTGGATGGGGTGGGTGATATTAGAGTGGGAGTTGCAAGGGCATAGCCAGCATGTTTTTAGGTGCGCTTTTAGTAAAGTTTTGAAGTGGGTGCATGATGGTACGGAGGTAATTGTGGGTGGGAGGGAGTTCCATAATTTGGCTATGGTGCAAGAGAATAGTGCTTCACCAGCAGAGTTATTGGCTTTAGTGATCTGCAAGTGATTTTTGTTGCTGGATCTTAGTGGTCTGGTGGTGCGATAGGGTTGGAGTAGATTCTGGAGGGATGGGACAATTAGTGGATGGTTTACTAGTTTGTGGGTGAGTGAGAGTCGATAACACTGAAGGAGGTGAGGGAGTTCAAGCCAGCCCAGTTCAGCAAGTGAGAGACAGTGGTGACTATGGTAGGATGCCCCTGTGGCGAATTTGGCGATTTTGTTGTAGCAGGTCTCTAGCTTGTTTAGATCAGATTGCCTTAGGTTGGCATATATAGGAGAGGAATAAAGTAGGGTGGAGATAAGGCGGGAATTTGCTACTGAAATCTTTGCTGCTTTGGTGAGAAGTTGCTTATTTCTGTATAACACTACTAGTTTTTTGTGGACATTTTTTATGGTCATGGATATGTGAATGTCAAATTTTAGTTTATTGTCTATTTCCACTCCTAGCAATTTGGTGTGTTCAGTTGGGTATATAGTGGTGTTGTCTTTGGATGTGATGTTAAAGTGAGAGTTGTTTTGAATATGTTTGGTGGGTTGGAAGATGAGTAGTTTAGTTGTGTTTGGGTTGAGTATTAATTGGGCATTGGATAACCAAGTTTCAACAGAGGAAAAGGCTTCCTGGTGACTTTTTGCAGTTTGGGTAGGGACTGGGCTGAGCAGATGATGATGGATCCTTGTGGAACCCCTATGGAGACAGGTAGTTGGGGAGATATGTCATTCTGCCATACAACGGATTGTTAAAACTATAAATACAAGGATATACATCTAACAAAAAAGCAAATACACCAAAAAGCTTTTGAGCATATTAAGTGAGAGTAGAGGTATATTGAAAAGAAGAAAGGGGGCTGGAGGGAGGGTAACCAGGACTGCAACAGTGAATACACTCTAACATCTACATTTATGCTAACTGCACACAACTGTACTATGTTCTTCGTGTTTCACTGTTGCAGTCATTACATTTGGGTAGATTCCCAAAGCTAAGGTTGGGAGGAGGAATTTAAAGAGAATTAAGACCAGCTATAAGGCCCTCAAGACTGCAGTGGCAAAACCAGCTCTGGATTTAGAGAAAATTGACAAACGGTAATGCTTGGTGAAAGTATGTACAGAACTCCAGGTAGCAGCTTATAAGATTGTCCCAAGTACGGATGCAACTGAGAAAGGCTGTAGAAGTAGATTCGGCCCTGGTTGAATAGGGTCTGATGCCCTGTATAATAGGTTTTCCATGGAGCTTATAGCAGAAATGAATGCAGTGGCCTATCCATTTTGAAATGGTTTGTTTTGAAATAGCTTTCCCCTCTGTCCCTGCAGCAAATGCCACCAGCAGTTGCTCTGATTTCCTTTGAGGTTTAGCCCTGGCCAAGTGGAATATAAGCTGTCTGTGCACATCTAAAGAATGCAGAATCCATTCCCCTTTGTTCTGCGGATTAGGAAAGAATGTAGGCAAATGAATGGACTGATTAAGAGCCACACTGGATACCACCTTGGGCATGAAGGATGGATTGGTTCTGAGAACATCCCGTCCACATGAAAGATGATGAAAGGTTCCACTGCCATAAGGACCTATAATTCAGATACCCTTCTTTTAGAAGTGATTGCTAAAAGGAAAGCTGTTTTCCAGGAAATAAATTTTAAATCTGCAGTAGCAGCTGGCTCGGAAGGAGGAAGAGCGAGTTTCGCCAAGACAAAGTTAAGATCCCAGGCTAGAGTTGGAGCTCTCCTGGGCAGCCTTAAATTTTTGGCCCCTTTTAGGAACTGCTTGAGCAGTGGGTGAGAGAAGAGGGGAGGCTCTGTACTATAATGAGCTGAAATGGCTGAGGCATGAATTTAGATTGAGGAAAAGGACAAGCCCTTATGAAGCATCTCAGTCAAGTATTGTAGAATCTGAGGTACACTGGGCACTGCTGCGTTCACTTCCTAAAGATTGGTTCCAGACGCAAAATCCTTTCCATTTTGCAGCATAAGATTTTCTAGTACTAGGCTTCCTTGCCTCTAAAATGATATCCATCACTGATTTACTGAGGAATGGTAAAGGAGAGATTAGGTAATTAGCCAGGCTGCTAGGTTCAGGGTTTGCAGCTGAGGGTGCAGAATCTGGTTCACCTGCTGAGACAACGGAAGGAGTCTGAGGCAGGTGCCATGGAGCCAAGCGTGACACACTGCGCAAGAGTGGGTACCAGTGTTGGCGAGGCCAGTCTAGTGCAATTAAAATCGTCCTTGACTTGCCCTGTTTGATCTTTAGTAGTACTTTGAAGAGCAGAGGGAGCAGAGGCAGAGGAGGAAAGGCATAAACTGATTGACAGTTTTTTCCAGGTGAAGGACAGAGCATCCACTTTCCAAGCTAGCGTGTGGGAAATCCTTGTGCAAAATTTGTCCAGCTGATGGTTCTGGGGGGAGGCAAACAGGTCTATATCTGGGGCTCCCCCATTTGCTTATCAACATGTTGAAAATCCTTGGTTCCAGTTTCCACTTGTGGGTCCCTGAGGTTACTGCTTACTCCATCTGCCAGTGTATTTAGTTTTCCTGGCAGGAATTGAGCTTGTAGATTACCATGGTAGCTCAAGGTTGCGTTCCACAATGCCATGGCTAGTCTGCAGAGGGGGTAAGAATGTGTACCCCTCCTGCTTGTTTATGTACCACATGACAGTGGTGTTGTCCATCTTTACCATTAGTTGTCCTGGAAGAATGTGGTCCTTGAAGGCTGTCAGAGCATTCTGTACAGCTAACATTTCCTTTTGATTTATGTGCAGGTGCATTTGACTTGGGTTCCATTTGCCCTGAATGCACTTCCCTGCCAGGTGAGCCCCCCATGCATAGTCTGTTAAGATTTGGGTGGCAGGGGGTAATATGAATGGTAGTATCCTGTTTTGGTGGCAGGCCTCTGCCCACCAAAGGAACTCTAGGCGTAGGCAAGGTATGATAAGAATCCTTGCTTCTAGATCCTGTGAATGTTGACACCATAGGCTTTTGAGATACCATTGTAGTTTCCTCATATGCAGCCTTGCATATGGAATAAGAAGAATGCAGGCGGCCATGAACCCCAAGGCTTGCAGTATTTGCCTTGCAGATAGTTGGGTTTTTGTGGCCACTTGTTTGAAGTAAGTTGTCAAATAAATCTGTTTCTCTGGTGTGAGGAAAGCCATCTGGGAAGTTGTAATCAAGCTTGCTCCCAGGAATAAAATTTGTTGACAAGGTACTAGGTGTGATTTCTTTTCGTTTATGGTGAACCCCAGACAAGTTAGTACCCTTTGAACAAACGCCAGATGATCCAAAAGAATGTCCTTGCTTTCTGCCTGAATTAGACAATCGTCCAGGTATGGGTTTGTTTGTCTTTTTGGCTTTTCCCGGTTAGGGGTCGCCACAGTGGAACTCCGGTCCACTAATGATTGGCAATAGATTTTTATGGTGCCAAGTTGCCAGCCTGACACCCAACCTTCAACGAAAGCACACCGATTCACGCATGTCTTTCGAATGCCACTCGATTGCGGGGAGGACATGCAGACTCCACACAGAAGGCACTCCAGCAGAGAATCAAACAAGAGAATGTGTTGCTGTGAGGCAACAATGCTACCGCTGCGCCACCATGGCTCTCGTATATTTGAATATTTCTTTGCCTGCAAAATGCAATGACTGGAGCTAGGCACTTTGTGAATACCCTGGGAGCAGTAAATAAGCCAAAGGGCAGTGCAGAGAATAAGAAGTTATGTACCTACCATAACGTTCCATGTTAGTTGTCTTCTTCTCGCCTTCTTTCTTGCTGGATGGGTTCGGAGCCGATCCTCTGCTCCGACTCGGCCAATACTAAAGCTCGAGAGCTAATTCCACCTGCTCGAGGCTCCCCTATATCCCACAATGCTAGGCGATAACTACTCAGATCTCGTTTGATAGCTAAACCAAGCAGTTCTGGTCTCCACAGTATGGAGAAAAAAGAACCCACTTCTATATAAACCTGTATGTAAGCTACCACAAACATAAAAGGGAGAATAAAGGTGGTAGAACATGTGGGAAGGAAAGCCCCAAAGGAAGATCCCAAAAATTTCCTATCGGTCTGTCCAGGCTAGGGGGAAGGAGGGTGGGACGCAAGAAAGAAGGCGAGAAGAAGACAACTAACATGGAACGTTATGGTAGGTACATAACTTCTTAATGTTAAGTTGTCAATCTCGCCTTCATTTTTGCTGGATGGGACCGCGTCCCTAGCACCTTATTCCGGGTGGCCTTTCGGAACAGACTCTTGAGAACAGTGGAACCAAAGTTGGCATGGTTTCTGGAGGCCATATACAATTTGTAATGTAAAATAAAGGTATGAGGGGAAGCCCAAGTGGCTGCTGCACAAATGGAATCTATTGGCAGCCTGTCCTGAAAGGCTACAGATGTAGCTAATGCCCTAGTTGAATGAGCTCTAGGTCTTGAAGGCAGTTTTTGATGTCTGATTTCATAGATGAAGGTAATTATAGAGGTAAGCCATCTTGAAAGGGACACTTAAGTAACTGGAAGGCCCAATTTCCCTTCCGCATAAGACAGGAAAAGCTGATCAGATTTCCCGAACTGTTTAGTCCTGTCTAAATAATATCTAAGTTGGTGGTGAACATCTAGAAAATGTAACTTTTGTTCCGACCTGTTGGAATAATCAGGGAAGAAGACGGGGCGATCAATCGTCTGGTTTAGGTTTGCCTCAGAGGAAACATTAGGTAAGAAGGACGGATTAGTCCGGAGGTACACCCTGTCTTTGTGGAAAACTAAGTAAGGAGGACGACTGCACAGAGCATGAAGTTCAGATACCCTTCTAGCTGAAGTTATGGCTACCAGAAAAAGTGTTTTCCATGAGAGCAACTTAAGAGGGCATGAAGCTGCTGGTTCGAAGGGGGGGGGGAATCAAGGATACTAGGACCAAATTCAAGTCTCATTGAGGTGGGGGATCTTTGATTGGGGGCTTGAGCAGAAAAACACCTCTTAAAAAGGCTTTGCAGAGCTTATGGGACATGATACTTGAGTCTGAGACCCCTACATGAAAGTTAGATATAGCAGCTAGTTGTACTCTAATGGTAGATGAGGAAGAGCCTAAATGAAAGAGCTCTTCCAGAAAGTCTAGGATAGACTGGATAGGTGCAGTGAAGGGGTCTATATTTTTTGATGCTGCCCAGAAGGAAAAACGTTTCCATTTACTATTATAAATCTTCCTGGTAGAAGATTTGTGAGAGGCTATCAGAATGTTTCGGACCGAATGAGAGATTAAGGGAAGCCTGGCTAGTGTAGGAATCGGAGAAACCACGCTGTGAGGTTGAGAGACTGAAGGGAGTGGTGCAGCTGGCCCGACTGGTGGGTCAACAGATCTGGCACCGGGTCCAGATGTCAAGACTGCTCCAACAGGTAATGATGGAGGAACGGAAACCATATCTGTTGAGGCCAGTAAGGGCAATGAGGATCATTGTAACTCTCAAGGTGATAGCTTTCTGAATTAACTGAGATATCAGTGGAAAAGGGGGGAAAGCATACAGAAGTCCCCGGGGCCAATCGTGGACTAGAGGGTCTCTGGTGGGATGGCCTGGTAATGGGAAGAGAGTGAAGAAGTTGTGACACTTGCTGTTTTGGGGAGTAGCAAAAAGATTGCAGCAAGGCTGGCCCCATCTTTGGAAGACTTCTTCCAAGCACTGATTTCTTTAGAGACCACTCGTGGGGCATGAGAATGGCCCTGCTCAACTTGTTCGCAATCACGTTGGACTTCCCGGGAATGTGCGTTGCTATCAGAAAACGGTGAGAAGAAATCGCCCACTGCCAAAGTCTGAGTGCCTCTCGACATAAGGGGTAGGTCCTGGTTCCGCCCTGTTTGTTGATGTACCACACTACGGACATGTTGTCTGTCTGAATTGCAATAGTCCCTGTGGGAAGAGAGTCCTGAAGGGCTTGCAATACTAAAAGCACTGCTCTCATCTCTAAGACATTTATGTGCAAGTGGCACTCGAAAGGTTGCCACGTGCCCTGGACTGTCCTGCCCTGATAATGCCCCCCCACCCGATCAGGGAGGCGTCCGTTGTCACCGTGGCGACTGGGGGGGGGGGGGATGAAAGGTCTGCCCTGGAGAACTTGAGGTGATGTGATCCACCAAGACAGGTGATTCTTGCATGATTGAGTTATTAGGATGATGTGAGACATCGGGAGCTGTTGGAAGGACCATTGAGTAAACAGCATCCACTGGAGGATCCTCATGTGGAAACGAGCTAAGGGGAGAAGGGTGATAGTAGCTGCCATGAGTCCTAATATCTTCAAGACTACCCTGGCTTTGACCTTGTTGCATTTTAGAAGAAGGTAAACTTGTTTGCGGATATCTAACACTCTTTGCTCTGTAAGTCTGGCGGAAAGATGGAGTGTGTCTAAGGTGGTGCCTATAAAGGTAATAGATTGACAAGGCGACAAGGCAGATTTTTCTAAATTTATTGAAATGCCTAGAGCTTGGCAAGTTTGGATGGTGAAGTCTCTGGATAGAAGCAGTTGATGTCTGGTGGTGGCGGTAAGGAGCCAGTCGTCCACATATGGAAACACCTGGAATCCTTGACGTCTCAAGTGAGCCACGACCACTGCCATGCATTTGGTAAACATTTGGAGGGCTGTAGTGAGACCAAAGGGCAGGGCTCTGAACTGGTAGTGACTGGCTCCCAGCCTGAAGCGGAAAAACCTCCTGGAGCATCTGTGCATTTTGATATGGTAGTACACATCCTGAAGGTCTATCGAGCACATCCAATTGTCCTGACCCAAGAAGGGTAGAATGGACTGTAGCGTGACCATCCGGAATTTTGTTTTTTTGATATAATTGTTTAACTTGCTAAGATCCAGTAATGGTCTCCAGTCCCCTGTTTTTTTTGGTACCAAAAAGAATTTGGAGTAGATTCCGGATCCTTGCTGGTCTGCTGGGACTGGTTGGATAGCTCTTTCTGACAGCAGCTTTGATATTTCTAGTGCTGCTTGTTCCCTTAGACTGGGTGGAACGTCTGGAAGGGATCCTTTGGGTTGGGATGGGATGTGAATAAAGGGAATTTTGTAACCCTCGGATATGATTGACTGTACCCATTTGTCTTGAGTGAGGGAAAGCCAGGCTTTTGGGTACAGTGATAATCTTCCCCCAACTGCCTCCGAAGGTGGACAGCCGGGCAGCTCCTCAGGGATGCTGAAAGGGTTTATCAGAGAAAGTTTCTCTGCTACCCTGGTTTTGCGGACCTCCTCTACCCCTAGGGCGGCGTCTATTGTTATTCCCCCCCCCTCTGCCTCTAGAGGGGAATCGACCTTGTGCATCAGATGCGACTCCCTGAGGTTTGCGGAGCCACATTTTTCCTCCCCTCTGACCTTTTGGATAAGGTCTAGAAGGGGTAGAAAAACGGACTCCCACAGCAGAGAGAGTCTTACCTTCCACCTCGCACCTAGTCAATGTATCCTTCACCTGTGGACCAAACAATGTTGAACCATCAAAGGGGGAATTGGTGAAGGATGCCTTGAAAGGGTCCGCAAAATTGCAAAGCCGCATCCAGGCATGACGTCGTAAAGCTACACCAGTGCCTGCGGCCCTACTCGCTCCATCAGCAGCATATGAGATAAGCCGCATGGAGGAGTTAACAATCGAATTCAGGGTCGCCAACTGGGAGTTCATTTTGTCTTGGAACCCCTCAGTTGTTGGATCCTTTATGGCCTCACCCATATCCTTGAGCAAATCTCTCTGGAGACGGGTGAAGTGACACAAGTAGCTCAGCGACCGCATTGAAAAGGTCACTGATGAAAACATCCGCTTACCGTACCTGTCCATGGTCCTAGACTCCTTATTAGGAGGATGGACAGGTACCGAAGGATCGGCTAACTCCTTCTTAGTGGCTGCGGCCACCACCATGGCATCAACAGAGACACCTTTAGATAGAAACTCTTTCTCTTTAGGGGCAGTAATAAATTTTGACGGCCTCCTTGGGGTAGGTTCCACTGAATCAGGGGCCGTCCAAGCCTTCCTTGCCACCACTTCCATAAGGGGGTCAAAGGGAGGGGACACCCAGGAGGTGGAAGGGTGAGAACCAAACGCCTCAAGATAAACTGACTTGTCCTCTGAAGGGTTAAGGGCGGGCCAGTTCCCCCTCTGTTTCAGGATTTCAAGGATGTCAGCAAAGGAGACATCCTCAGAGGGGGACCGAGGGGAACCTTCAGATTCCTGCAAGTCAGTGTCAGAGGTGATAGACTCAGGGGAGTCAATGTGCTTCCTCTTGCACTGTCTCTTCCGAGGGGGTTCTTCTACCGAATCAGGAGAGGCCTCGGAAGAGGAGGAAATTCCCAATGGGGAAACCTGAGGAGCTGGCTCTCTGCGGTCTGATACAAGGGGATGGGTAGAAATCATCGCAGGCACTGAAGAGGGAGGAGCTGACGGAGCCAACTGTGGGGTAAACACTGGGTCTAGTACGCTCCACATGACCTCGAAGGCGCCCCTATCAGCCAAGGCCGGAGGTCCCCGCTCCGAGGAGACAAGGACCCCCCCCCCGGCACCGACAGGGACGGCTCCGAGGCCGATGTCGGAGCCGAACTCACCAGCGCCGACGCCCCGAGAGGGAGAACGGGGTCGGACAAGGGTCCGATGCCACTCGCCCCCTCGGAGCAGACGAGGGAAGCTCGGCGCAGAGATCCCTCCAATGAGGAAGTCGGAGCAGACGACGGAGCCGAAAGGGAAGGTATCGGCTCCGAAGAGCCCCGGCTCCGAACTCAAAGGAGTCGGAGGAGGAATAAAATCAGGGATAGAAATAGCCGCTGACTGTTGAGTAGGGCTATGTAGCATTTGGGCCAGTGCCTCGGACTTGAGAAGTCTACTCACCACCCTTTGTAAATCATGGTCGGACAGCCTGGAGGACCAAGAGGAATGAGACCTATGGCTCCGCTCCGACAGAAGAGGGGATCCCGGAGCCGAGTGGATGGAGCCGATGGAAGGGGACCTAGACCTCTTCTTTGAAGGTGGCTCCGATAAGCCTATCGGAGCCAACTGAGTCTTGTCAACCTCGGCTCCAGCCGGAGCCGAGGTAACGGTATGAGATTTCGAAACATCGGCTCCAGCCGGAGCCGATGTCGAAGCAGTTTTAATGCTTCCAGGAGACGGCTGTGAAACTGGAGCCGACGGTCTAGAAGTCTTAGAAGGCTTCCCCGACGCAGACTGGGTCAGGGGGCCTTCAGGCTTTAACAAGCCTCAGAGAATTAACTTGTTTTTGCGTTCCTGCAGGACTCTAGGGCTGAATGCATGGCACACAGCACATGAGTCCTGCAGGTACAAAGGTCCCAGGCAATATACACAAGTGTGACCGTCTGTCAGAGACATTTTCTGACAGTACGAATCACACTTCTCGAAGCCTGAGACCTTGGAGTCTTTAGACATCCTAAATAGCTGTGTGAAAAAAAAACACAAACACAACACACAGACACACCCTTAACCAAAATAAAAATCCAGTCACACTGAAGGACAGGGAAAAGAGAGGGAGTGGGCCAAAGGCCTAAAAGTTAAAAAGGGAATAAAACGGGAATTCTAACACAAGGGGGGACCCAATTTAAACTAATGGAATACTCTATATAAAACTAAACTAAATGGAAAAAAATAGGGGTTGAAATTGAAGTTTTCAAACAAGAAAACTTACTAACCTGCCAGAGCCAGTAGAAGAAGCACCTCGTCAGCTAAGCGGCAAACGAGATCTGAGTAGTTACCGCCTAGCATGGTGGGATACAGGGGAGCCTCGAGCCGGTGGAATTAGCTCTCAAGCTTTAGTACTGGCCGAGTCGGAGCCGAGGATCGGCTCCGAACCCATCCAGCAAGAATGAAGGCGAGATTGACAACTTAACATTAAGAAGTTATGTACCTACCATAACGTTCCATGTTAGTTGTCTTCTTCTTGCCTTCTTTCTTGCTGGTTGGGTTCGGAGCCGATCCTCGGCTCCGACTTGGCCATCTTCAAAAGCTCGAGAGCTGCTTACTGGCTCGAGGCCCCCCCTATGTCCCATGATGCCTGGCGCTAGATACCCAGATCTCGTTTGGTAACATAACTACAGACATAACAACAATTATAATAATACAGTAAATTTAGCAGGATACAGGAGCCTACTGGAGAGACTGACAGAAGTAATAGCCAGAGAAGACTCAGCCAGTGATCAACAAACCTAAGGAACTCTTCTCGGTCTACTAGGATAGGGGGATGGAAGGTGGGACGCAAGAAAGAAGGCGAGAAGAAGACAACTAACATGGAATGTTATGGTAGGTACATAACTTCTTAATGTTAAGTTCTCTATCTCGCCTTCATTCTGCTGGTTGGGATAGCGGCCCTAGCACCTCAATCCTGGGTGGCTCATTGGAAATGACTCTTCAGAACAGTGGAACCAAAATCAGCTCTGCTTCTGGAAGCCACATCCAGTTTATAATGTGAAATGAAGGTATGTGGATTAGCCCATGTAGCTACCACACAAATAGTTTCCACTGGCAATCTGGCCTGAAAAGCCACAGAAGTAGCTATCGCTCTGATGGAGTGACCTTTGGGTTTAGCAGAAAGCTCTTTATTTCTTAATTGATATATAAAGGTAATAGTAGAAGTCAACCACCTAGATAAGGTGACTTTTGACACCGGTATGCCTTGTTTTCCCTCAGCGTAAGACAGGAAAACTGGTCTGACTTTCTGATTTGCTTGGTTATATGCAAGTAAAAGCGTAATTGTCTATGGACATCCAGCTGATGTAACTTGTATTCTGCCTTGTTGGAATAATTTTGAAAGAACACAGGTAGTTCAATGGACTGATTCAAATTATAATCAGAAGTAACCTTTGGAAGAAAGGAAGGGTTAGTCCGAACAGAAACTCTTTCATTGTGAAAAACTAGGTAAGGAGGACGAACACAAAGAGCCTGAAGTTCAGAAACTCTTCTGGCCGACGTAACTGCGACCAGAAGAAGGGTTTTCCAAGAAAGAAACTTCAAGGAACAGGAAGCTGCCGGTTCAAAGGGAGGCAGTATCAGGGAAGCTAGAATCAAATTCAGATCCCACGGAGGTGGGGGATCTCTTACTGGGGGCCTGAGTAGAGTGGTCCCTTTAAGAAAGGCTTTACAAAGCTTATGGGACATGATGCTGGAATCAGATAGGCCCGTATGAAAGTTTGAAATTGCAGCTAGCTGAGCTCTAACCGTGGCAGAAGAGGATCCTGTTCGAAAAAGTTCTGCTAGAAATTCTAAAATATGGTGCACAGGGGCTGAAAAGGGATCTATCTTCCTGTTCTCTGCCCATAAGGAAAAACGTTTCCACTTGCTACTATAAGTTTTCCTAGTGGTCGACTTATGCGAGGATAAGATGATTTCACACACCGAATGAGAGATGTTGGGAAGTCTGGCTAAGGTCGGAAGTGGAGAAACCAAGCAGTGGGCTGGAGAGATTGAAGAGATTGGTGCAGTCTGCCCGATTGATGGATCAGAAGTTCTGGAATTGGGTCCAGGGCTGCTTCAGAAGGTGATGATGCAGGAAAGGGAACCAAATTTGTCGAGGCCAGTAAGGGGCAATGAGGATCATTTTGCATCCCAATGTGGTAGCTTTCTGAATTAGTTTGGGAATCAGGGGAAATGGAGGGAATGCATAAAGAAGTCCCTGAGGACAATCGTGAACTAGAGCGTCTCTGGGGAGGTGTCCGGAGAGAGGAAGGAGAGAGAAGAAATTTTCGCACTTGCTGTTGAAGAGGGTGGCAAAAAGGTCGCAGCAAGGCTGACCCCATTTGCGGAAGACTTTGTCCGCCACAGTCTGATTGAGAGACCACTCATGAGGCATAAGAATTGCTCTGCTCAGCCTGTCTGCTATAACGTTGGATTCCCAGGGATGTGCGCTGCTATCAGAAACCGTTGGGAAGAGATTGCCCCCTGCCAAAGTCTCAGTGCTTCTCGACATAAGGGGTACGACTTGGTTCCGCCCTGCTTGTTGATGTACCATACCAATGACATATTGTCTGTTTGAATTGCAATGGTCCCGGTGGGAAGAGAGTTCTGAAGAGCTTGCAACGCTAAAAGCATGGCTCTCATCTCCAAGACATTGATATGCAGATAGTACTCGTGAGGCTGCCAGGTGCCTTGGACTGTTCTGCCCTGAAAATGCCCCCCCCCCCCCCACGATCAGGGAGGCGTCCGTGGTCACCGTAGTTACTGGAGGAGGAAGAACGAATGGTCTGCCCTGGTGTAATGATGGGGAAACCATCCACCAAACAAGTTGGTTTTTGCATGACTGTGTGATCATTACTATGTAAGACATTGGGAGTTGCTGGAAGGACCATTGTGTGAACAACATCCACTGAAGAATCCTCATGTGGAAACGTGCAAGGGGAACTAGTATTATAGCCGCTGCCATGAGACCCAATGTTTTAAGGACAAATCTGACCTGAATCTTTTTGCAACCTAATAAGACCTGCACATGTTGTCGAATGGCTAACACTCAGTCTGCTGGAAGAGTCACTGACATGTCCTTTGCGTTTAAATTTGCGCCTATAAAGTTGACAGATTGACAAGGTGACAATGCAGACTTTTCGAAATGTATTGTGATGCCTAGAGTAGAGCACATTTGGATGGTGTAGTCTCTGGTTAGCAACAGGTGATGCCTGGTGGTTGCAGTAAGGAGCCAGTCATCTAAATATGGAAATACCTGGAATCCTTGCCGTCTCAAGTGAGCGGTGACTACTGCCAAACATTTGAACACCCTGGGGGCTGTGGTGAGACCAAAGGGCAGCGCTCTGAACTGATAATGACTGGCTCCCAGCCGGAAGCGGAGGAATCTTCTGGAGCGTCTGTGCATTTTGATATGGTAGTAAGCGTCCTGAAGATCTATGGAGCACATCCAATTGTCCTGACCCAGAAAGGGTAAAATGGACTGTAGCGTGACCATCCGGAACTTCGTTCTTTGAACAAACCTGTTTAGTCTGCTGAGAACCAGAATGGGTCTCCAGTCCCCTGTCTTTTTTGGTACCAAAAAGAACCTTGAGTAAGTTCCGGATCCTTGTTGGTCTGCTGGGACTGACTGGATGGCTCATTTTCTTAGCAGTTTTGAAATTTCTTGAACTGCTTGATCCCTTAGATTGGGTGGAACATCTGGAAGGGATTTGTTGGAAAAGAGTGGAGTGCGAAAGAAGGGAATTTTGTAGCCTTCAGATATGATAGAAAGTACCCATTTGTCTTGTGTTATACTTTGCCAGGCTTTTGGGTACAGCGATAATCTTCCCATGACTGCCTCTGAAGGTGGACAGTCGGGCAGCACTTCAGGGATGCTGGAAGGGCTTGTCAGAGAAGGATTCTCTTTGGCCCTGATTTTGCGAACCCCCCCTGCACCTAGGGCGGCGTCGATTGTTGTTCCCTCCTCTGCCCCTGGAGGGGAACTCTCCACATGTGTCAGGCACGGCTCCCTGGGATTTCTGGAACCACATCTTCCCACTCTTCTGACCCTTGGGATACGGTCTTGAAGGAGTAGAAAAATGGACTCCAATGGCAGAGAGAGTCTTGCCTTCCTGCTCACACCTGGTAAGGGTATTCTTCACCTGTGGTCCAAACAGAGCAGAACCATCATCAAAGGGGGTGTTGGTGAAAGACATCCTGAAGGGTTCCGCAAAGTTGCATAACCGCATCCAAGTGTGTCTCCTCAAAGCCACACCTGTGCCTGCGGCCCTACTCGCTCCATCGGCTGCATAAGAGATGAGCCGCATGGAGGAGTTTACTACAGAATTTAGAGTCGCCAGCTGGGAGGCAATCTTAGCCTGAGCCCCCGCAGCTGATGGATTTTGAAGGGTATCTCCTAGCTCTTTAAGGAGATCCCACTGAAGGGCGGTAAAACGGCACAAATAGTTCAGAGACCTCATGGAAAAGGTCTCTGAGGAAAACATCTGCTTCCCATATCTGTACATCGTCCCAGATTCCTTATTAGGGGGATGGACAGACGAAGAAGTTTCAGCCAACTCCTCTTTAGTGGCCGCTGCTACCACCATGGCATCCACGGGAACACCCTTGGTCAGAAATTTCTTGTCTTGAGGGGCAGTGATGAATTTTGTGGGCCTACGGGGAGTTGGTTCCATTGAGTCTGGAGCTGACCACGCCTTTCGAGCCACCACCGACATCAGTGGATCGAAAGGCGGAGACACCCAGGAGGTGGAGGGTCGGGAACCAAACACGTCCAGGAATACCGACTCATCCTTGGAAGGGTTAAGCGCAGTCCAGTTCCCCCTCTGCCTAAGGATTTCAAGGATGTCTGATAAGGAGACGTCCTCAGAGGGGGATCTCGGGGACCCTTCAGACTCCTCCAAGTCAGTATCTGAAGTGACAGACTCAGGGGAGTCAACATGCTTCCTCTTGCATTTCCTCTTTCGAGGGGGCTCCTCTGAATGAACGGGGGAGGCCTCGAAAGAGGAAGATACACCCAATGGGGAGCACTTGTTCCCCACGCTTGGGGTCTGGAGGAGGGGCAGAGGCAGGAGAAGGCACCATCGGGGGAGGAGCCGATGAGGCTGACCGTGAGGGTGACTCAGATGCCAGCACACTCCTCATGACCTCGAAGGCCCCCTTCCCGATACCAGAGAAGGCTCTGGCAAGACCGGAATCCTTCCCGGCACCGAGAGATATGGCTCCGAAGCCAATGTAGGAGCCAAACTCACCTGCGCTGAAGCTCCGAGAGGGAGAAGGGGTCGGACAAGGGTCTGATGCCTCTCGCCCCCCCTCGGAGCCGACGAGGGAGTCCCGGCACCCAGATCCCTCCAAGGATGGCACCATGGAAGAGATCGGAGCCGACGACAGAACCGAAAGGGGAAGTATTGGCGCTGATGGACCCACGGTTCCAGCCACAGCATGCTCCGGCTCCGAACTCAAGGGATGAGTCGAAGGAGGAACCATCAGAGAAACAGGTTGAGCCGAGCCCTGATGAGGGGGCTGGATAGCATTTTTGCCAAGGCCTGTGACTTTAAAAGCCTGCTCACCACTCTCTCCAAATCATGGTCAGATAACCTAGACGACAGAGAAGAGTGGGACCTATGACTACGCTCAGACTGCAGTAAGGGTGACCCTGGAGCAGAGTGCATCGACTCCAAGGATGGTAACCTGGAGCGTTTTCGACTCCCTGACGGTTCCAACGGAAGAGTTGGGGCCGACTGGCAGATAGGTACTTCGGCTCCGGTCGGAGCCAAAGTTGACGTAGAGATAGGTGCTTCGTTTCCAGCTGGAACCAAAGTTGAAGCAGAAGCCATACTCGGTGACGGCTCCGAGCTGGGAGCCGACGGCTTCGATGGCCTAGAAGGTTTCATTGACTGAGTCTTGGCCGGTGATCCTTCAGGTTTAAGCAAACCCCTAAGGATAAGCTTATTCCTACGCTCCTGCAGGACTCTTTGACTAAAGGCATGACACACCAAACAAGAGTCCTGCAGGTGTAGGGAGCCCAAGCAATAAACACAAGAAGTGTAACCTTCTGTCAGAGACATTTGCTGACAGCATGAGTCACACTTCTTGAATCCCGACACTTTTGTGTCTTTAGACATTCCTGTGAAGGAAAATCAATTACAAAGAACAAGTATAAAGGAGAGTAGGTAACTGGAAAAAAATATACACAAACCACACAAGTTACCACACCCTAACAGCACACACACACACACTATATAATATAAGACCTACAACTACCACAATTTCTAATGAACTTTGTCTACCTTAAAAAAATCAAACAATGATAAGCCTCTAACTAAAACTGCTTACTTTGAAAAGGTAAACGGGAGTGGGGGAGGGAGAGGAAAACTCTCTAAGGAGAAAAGTTTTTAAGGGGGGGGGGGGGGCACTAACAAAAGTACAGTTTTGTACCTACCATAAATGTAGATGTTCGAGTGTATACCCTGCTGCAGTCATCACACTTGGGTTATCCTGCCGTCAGGCGGCCTCGCAGTCAGCCTGAATTCCAAAGTCTTGGTCCGGCGTCGGTTGCTGTCGCTTCTTCCCTGATGTCAGTGTGCCAGGGGTATATAAGAGGCATCCAACGCCATTTTCTTCAGTTTTTCTTGCCCCAGATGTCAGGTGCCCCCCCAAAAGGTGGTCAGTAGATAGTACCAATAATAAAAGTTTAGCACAAACAAAACCTCCCTCCAGCTATAAGCAAATACACCCTAAAGGTTGTATCAGAATGTAAGGTATTGAAAGGTTTTAGTTAGGTCAGAGGGGATGGAGGGAGGGTAACCTGGACTGCAGCAGGCTATAGACTTGAACATCTACATTTATGGTAGGTACAAAACTGTACTATGTTCATCGTGATACCCTGCTGCAGTCATCACACTTTGGTAGAATCCCAAAGCTAAGGATGGGAGGTGGAGTCAAACAGGGTTAGAGGAGGCTAGAAGGCCCTGCAAAACTGCACTGGCGAAGCCAGCTCTAGTCTTAGAGTAAAGTGGTAAGTGATAGTGCTTGGTGAAGGTGTGTACTGAACTCCAAGTTGTAGCTTCCAGAATATCCTTGGTTGGCACCCCCCTGAGGAAGGCTGTAGATGTAGCTGCTGCCCTGGTGGAGTGGGACCTTATGCTAGCAGGAACTGGTTTTCCATGATGGGTGTAGCAAAAACGTTTGCAATGTCCTAGCCATTTGGAAATGGCTGTTTTGAGATAGCCTTTCCTTGTGATGCTGTAGCACAGGATACAAAAAGTTGGTCAGATTTTCTGAAAACCTTAGTTTTATCCAAGTAGTAACGTAGTTGCCTGTGAATGTCCAAGGAATGCAGAAGTCTTTCTCCTTTGTTCTGTGGATTTGGAAAGAAGGTGGGTAAATGGATGGTTTGATTTAGAGCCACAATGGATACCACCTTTAGCATAAAGGAGGGGTTAGTTCGTACAGAAAAGTACAGTTGTGTACACTTACCATAAATGTAGATGTTCGAGTGTCTTCACTGTTGCAGTCATCACTGTAGGGTTCTTCCTGCCGGCAGGCAGCCCTCGGTCGGCCAGAATCCCAAAGTCTGGGTCCGGCGTAGGCTGTTCAGTCATGCTCCCTGACGTCAGAGCGCCAGGAGTACAAAGCTGCCAGCCGACGCCATGTTCTCTAGTTTTTCTTGCCCCAGATGTCAGGTGCCCAAAAGTGAAGGCTAATAGTAAAACAAAAATGTAACATACAACAAACCCCATACCTTGCAGCAAATACACCTCAGAAGAAGGGTGAAGTAGGAAACCACACTAATAAAAGTATAAGAGGGGACAGGAGGGTGGGTAGCCCAGACTGCAACAGTGAAGACACTCTAACATCTACATTTATGGTAAATGTACACAGCTGTACTATGTTCATCGTGTTTCACACTGTTGCAGTCATCACTGTAGGGTTGAATCCCAAAGCTGAGATAAAGGGTGGTGGTTATAGAGTAGAAGGAGCGGCCAGAAGGCCCTGCAAGACTGCAGAAGCAAAGCCTGCCCTAGACTTAGAATAAAGAGGGAGATTATAGTGCTTAGAGAAAGTATGCACTGAACTCTAAGTTGCAGCTTCCAAAATATCTGTGGTAGGTACTCCCCTGAGAAAGGCAGCTGAAGTAGCAGCAGCTCTGGTACAGTGAGTCCTAATTTTTCCTGGGATTTGCTTTCCATGATGAGAGTAACAAAATCTGATTCCATGAGCAATCCATTTAGAAATGGTCTGTTTTGAAATAGCTTTGCCTTGGGAATTTGCTGCACAGGAAACAAACAATTGCTCTGTTTTCCTGATATCCTTGGTTCTGTCCAGGTAAAAACGAAGCTGCCTGTGCACGTCCAAGGAATGAAAGATCCTTTCCCCCTTATTTTGTGGATTAGTGAAAAAGGTTGGCATGTGAATAGTTTGGTTTAAAGCCACTTTAGAAACCACTTTAGGCATGAAGGTAGGATTAGTCCTTAAAGAGACCCTGTCTTGATGAAAAATAATATAAGGTTCCACAGCCATGAGAGCTTGTAACTCCGAGACTCTCCTGGCTGAAGTCAAAGCCAGTAGGATAGCTGTCTTCCATGATAAATACTTAATATCAGATGTGGCAGCAGGCTCAAAAGGAGGCAGAGTAAGTTTTTCCAGAACATAGTTGAGGTCTCAGGCAGGAATGGGTGGTGTCCTTGGGGGCCTTAAATTCTTTGCTCCTCTGAGGTATTGTTTCAGAAGTGGATGCGAAAAGATTGGAGGATCTGTATTGTAATGTGCAGAGATAGCAGAGGCATGTATTTTTTTGGAGGAAAAGGATAAACCCTTATGTAACATGTCTGTCAGGTAATGTAAAATCAATGGAATGTTAGGAATGAGAGGATCTGAATTCTGAGTATGCATCCAGGTGCAAAATCTCTTCCATTTACCTTCATAAGATTTTCTAGTGCTAGGCTGTCTGGCTTCTAAGATAACATCCATGACCTGTTTGGGGATATTAGGATTAATCATAGGCCCTGAATACGCCAGGCTGCCAGGTTGAGAGTTTTGATATGAGAGTGCAGAACCTGGCCCTGGTGTTGGGACAAAAGATTTGGAATCTGAGGTAGAATCCAAGGAGGCTCCTGGGATAGATTCATCAGTGTTGAGTACCAAAATAGATGAGGCCAATTTGGGGCCAGTAAAATCATCTTGGGTTTGTCCTGCTTTATCTTTAATAACACCCGTGGAAGAAGAGGTAGAGGAGGAAAGGCATACCCCGAGAGGTTCCTCCAACTGAATGAGAGAGCATCCACTTTCCATGCTAGTTTGTGATATGTCCTTGAGCAAAAAATCTGTAACTGGTAGTTGAGGGAGGATGCAAATAGATCAATGTCCGGGCAGCCCCAGGCTTCTGTAATCATCTTGAATATTTGGGTGTCTAGCATCCACTCGTGTGGGTCTGACAAGTTCCTGCTCAGGCTGTCTGCCAGAATATTTTGTTTCCCTGGCAGGAACTGAGCCTGTAGGTCCACTCTGCAAGCTAGAGCTGTGCTCCATAGAGTCATGGCTAGTCTGCAAAGGGGGTAGGAGTGTGAACCCCCTTGCTTGTTTATGCACCACATAACTGTGGTGTTGTCTGTCCGTATCAGCAGTTGTCCTGGCTGTAGAAGATCCCTGAAAGCCAAGAGGGCATTCTGTAAATTGATATGCAGATGCTTCTGATCCTCTGTCCAAAAACCTTGCAGGCCTTTCCCCTGCAAGTGGGCTCCCCATGCGTAATCCGAGGCGTCCGTAGTTAACACTTGGTTGGCTGGAGGTAGACTGAAGGCTTTCCCTTTGTTTTGAAGATATGCCATGGCCCACCAATGTAATTCCTTTTGCAGGCAAGGCAAGACAGCAATCTGTGTGTCTAGACTGTGGCAATGCTGGGACCATACACTTTTCAGGTACCATTGTATTTTTCTCATATGCAGTCTTGCATATGGTATGAGAAGGATGCAGGAGGCCATGTAACCCAAAGCCTGCAGGAATTTCCTTGCAGTTAGCTGAGACATTAACGCCAGGGTTTTGAAAGTTGAAGCCAGCTGAAGTTGTTTTTCGGATGTCAGGAATGCCATCTGGGTGGTTGTGTTTAGAAGAGCACCCAGAAAAATTATCTGCTGTGTGGGAGTCAAATTTGACTTTTTTATGTTCACGGTGAATCCCAGGTACTTGAGTAGATTTTGAACAAATTCCAGGTGCTGGAGTAGGACATCCTTGCTGTCTGCTTGAATAAGGCAGTTGTCCAGATAAGGGTAAATTTGAATTCCCTTGAGCCTGCAGTAAGCTATTACTGGTGCCAGGCACTTGGTGAAGACCCTGGGCGCAGTAGACAAGCCAAAGGGCAGCGCAGAGAATTTGTAATGTTTTGAGCCGGCCTTCAACCGGAGGTATTTTCTGCACTCCTGTCTGATGGGGATGTGTAGGTAAGCCTCTTTTAAATCCAATGTCACCAGCCATGCATTTTTGCTCAACATTGGCAAGAGCTGCTGCAGAGTAAGCATCTTGAACTTTGGTATCTCCAGGAAACTATTTAATACTGACAGATCCAGGATGGGTCTCCAGGAATTTTGTTTTCTGGGAACTAGAAAGAGCCTTGAGTAAAAGCCTTGCCCCCTCTCTAATTGTGGAACCAGTTCTATGGCCCTCATAGCCATGAGGGATCCCACCTGGTTTAATGCCTCTGCCCATTGGTGTTTTGGTAGGTCTGGCCATCCGTTTGGCCTTGGCAAGGTATGAAAATGGAATTTGTAACCTCTTGAAACTACATCCAGAACCCACTTGTCTTGGGTTATGTAAGTCCAATTTTGGTGAAAAAGAGAGTTTTCCTCCTAGAGGGGCTTCCAGGGAATAGGTTCCTGGAGCAATGCGGGGGGGGGGGGTCTTTGAGCCTGTTTTCTGTAAGATTGAGACCTGTCCTTTCCACCCCTGGGGGTGGAAGCATTCCACTGTCTAGGTCTGTAAGAGGTCTGTGCTTGGGCCCTCCCTCTGGAGCACCTGTATCTATCACTCTGAGGCCTGTCCGAGCTGGGAAAGGACCAATTTTTTGTTGGCCAATTTCTGCTAAATCTTGAGGGCTGAACTTGTAAGAAATCCTTAACTGTTTGCATAGATTTTGCCTTATCCTCCATTTTCTTTATCACCTCTTCAGCCTTAGAACCAAATAAACATTATGCTGAACAGGAGCATCCAGTAACTTTGCTTTCACTTGATCAGGCAAGTTTTGTGCCTTTAACCAAGCATGTCTTCTAATGACTGCGCCAGTGGCAGCCGCCTTGCATGAAGCCTCCAAGGCATCAAAACCACAGTGTAAGCCATGCTTCCCTACCTGCTCAGTAGCATGTAGCAAATCGTGTAGTTCCTTATTATTTGCACAAGCTGAAATGGTACCTAGCTTTTGTTTCATAACAGACAGCAGAAATTGCTGATATTTTAGCATATGAAATTGGCAATTTAAAGCCCTAATGGATAAAGTAGCGGAAGTGTACATTTTTTTGCCCCATCTCTCCAAAGCTCTGGAATGCTTATCTGACGGAATAGGGTTTTTAGCAGAGGCGGCCTTAACACCCTTAGGACCCTGAGAAATGGTTTCTGGATCAGCAACAGGATTTCTATAAAGAAACTGGTGGGAGTCAGGGACCCTGTAATATCTGTCATACTTTGCAGGAACTGGAGGAAAGGAGTCAGGAGTTAAATTAGCCTCAGAAAAAACATCATCCACAATATCCAAAATAGGAGGAATAGCTGTGTTGGGGAAGAAGGAAATCCCTAAGCCTTCTCTTAGATTCAGAGTACTCCAGTCCTTCCCAGTAAAAATGTTCCCTCATGTCATGTAAAGTTTCCCCAAAAGAAAAATCCTCAGGGGGAGAAGCTGTAAGAATGGATTCCTCAGCATCGGAATCCTCATAAGGAGGGAAAGTATATTCCTGTTCAGAGGAAGACACTGAAGAAATAGATGCCTGATCAGAGGATTCATAATCCAATTCTTGCCTTGGCCTTTTGTCTGGAGGGGGATGTGAACCCCTAATCATAGTTAGTAAGTCCTCCGCCATTTTAAGCATTTGTTTCTGAGACTTGGGTCCCGGATCAGAAGTGGCCTGGGCTTGAGTCTTTGATTTAGAAGGAGTCTTCGCCTTTGTCTTTATTTGAAGCTGTGTAGGCATTAAAACCCCCTTGGAAGCCGGTACCTGCACAGCGGCTCCGGACCCATCCGAGGGAGCATTGTCCGAAGGTCCCGCAGCTGTAGTACTCAAAGGCCTAGTTGGCTTCTTGTGGGAGTACGTTTCGGCAATCGGTTCTGTAATAGACGACGACAGGGGCTGCGAAAGCGCCTCACTGACGATGGCTGAACCTGTAGCTGGCTCTACTTGTAAACCGTCGTCTGATTTGGACTTCGGAGGCCTGTCCTTATCCTTGCGTCGTTTGTGAACTCCGGTAGTCAGAAGCGAGTCCAACGACATATTGTAATTAAATCACCTGCCAAAGTAGTGAAAAGCAAAATCGTATCTCCGCTTAATAGTACGTTGGTTAAATCTAGCACAAAACCGACAACTAGCTACGTCGTGGTCAGGGCCTAAACAAGGAATACAGTAAGAGTGGAAATCCTTATGAGGCATTTGCTTCCCACAAGAAATACAATTATTAACTTTTTCTGACATCGGACCGGAACAAGAAAAAAGTTTCAACGGAGTACTTCGCTTTGAGAAGAAGAAAGTCTTCGGAATGAAGCACGAAAAATATCAGGAGTCAGCCGACTGGCACTTGCGAACTGCTTCCACCACACGGCAAGAAAGACTGGAGAACATGGTGTCAGCTGGCAGCTTTGTACTCATGGCGGTCTGACGTCAGGGAGCATGACTGAATAGCAGACGCCAAACCCAGACTTTGGGATTCTGGCTGCCTGCCGGCAGGAAGAACCCTACAGTGATGACTGCAACAGTGAAACACAATGAACATCTCTGTCTTGATGAAAAATGAGGAAAGGCTCTACTGCCTTTAGTGCCTGTAGCTCTGAGACTCTTCTGGCTGAAGTAATTGCTAGCGGCAGGGCAGTCTTCCATGATATACACTTTAAGTCAGCTGAGAAAGGTGGCTCAAAAGGTGGCAGTGTAAGTTTTTCCAGAACAAAGTTGAGGTCCCAAGTTGGTGTTGGTGCTCTCCTGGGAGGCCTAATGTTTTTGGCCCCTCTGAGATACTGCCTTAGAAGTGGATGTGAAAATAAGGGAGGATCCGTGTTGTAGTGAGCTGAAATAGCTGAGGCGTGGATTGTAATATATGAAAAGGAAAGTCCTTTGTGTAACATCTCAGTTAAACATTGTAGAATCTGAGGTATGTCCGGCTGAAGGGTATTTTGGCCTTTAGCTTGGTTCCAGGCGCAAAATCTTTTCCATTTGTCTGAATAGGTTTTCCTGATGCTGGGCCTCCTGGCCTCCAGAATGACATCCATAACAGCTTGTGAAAGAGGAACTGGCTGGTGGCTTAGGTGATTTGCCATGCAGCCAAATTTAAGGTTTTGAGCTGGCTGTGTAGAATCTGACTGCCTTGCTGTGTGAGCAGATGAGGAATTTGTGGTAAACTCCATGGTGGGCCCTGGGCCATGTTCCTTAGTAGTGGGTACCAGTGCTGGCGTGGCCAGTCTGGGGCAATGAGTATCATTCGGTGTCTCTCCATCCTGACTTTCAGCAGCACCTTTGTGAGAAGGGGCAATGGAGGAATGGCATATACTGTCAGCATTTTCCAACTGAATGAGAGTGCGTCCACTTTCCAAGCTTGATGGTGAAATGTCCTTGTGCAAAATTTTGATAGCTGATAGTTTTGGGAGGTGGCAAACAGGTCTATGTCTGGGCGGCCCCATTTTTGAGTTATCATTGCAAATACTTGTGGATCCAGTTTCCACTCGTGGGGATCCATGATGTTTCTGCTTAGGTCGTCTGCCAATTTGTTCTTTTTTCCTGGCAGGAATTGAGCTTGTAGTTGAACTTGGTAAGCCAGTGCTGTGTTCCACAAGGTCATTGCTTGCCTGCATAGAGGGTAGGAGTGTGTACCCCCTTGTTTGTTTATGTACCACATTACTGTGGTGTTGTCTGTCCTTATTATAAGCTGTCCCGGATGTAAGAGGTCCTTGAAGGCTGTCAGAGCAATCTGTACAGCTAGCATTTCTTTTTGATTGATGTGCAGATTCCTTTGATCTGCAGTCCATATGCCTTGAACGCACCGTCCTGCCATGTGTGCCCCCCGGCATAGGCCAATGCATCTGTTGTCATAGTTTGCCTGGCTGGGGGTAAGGTGAAAGGCTGACCCTTGTTGAGGTGACATGCCTGTGACCATCATAGAAACTCCTGTTGAAGGCAGGGAATGAGAGAGGTATCATTGTTTCCAAGCTGTGGCTGTGTTGAGTCCATACGCTTTTCAGGTACCATTGTAATTTCCTCATATGCAGTTTTGCAAATGGTATTAGTAATATGCAAGATGCCATGAAGCCCAAGGCCTGCAGAATTTTTCTTGCAGGGAGTTAGGTCTTTGTTGCCATTATTTTGAAGTATTGAGTTAGTTGTAGTTTGTCTGGTGTCAGATAAGCCATCTGGGCCATTGTATTCAAGCTGGCACCCAGGAATGTCATATTTTGTGAGGGCACTACTTTTGATTTCTTTTCGTTTACTGTGTACCCTAGGCAACTTAGAAGGTGTTTTACAAAAGTCAGATGTAAGAGAATGTCCTTGCTTTCTGCTTGGATGAGGCAGTCGTCCAGGTATGGGTATATTTGAATTCCTCTTTGTCTGCAGTATGCAATTACTGGTGCCAGGCATTTTGTGAAGACCCTGGGCGCAGTAGATAAGCCAAAGGGCAGTGCAGAGAATTGGTAATGGGTTGAACCTGCAATGAGACGGAGGTATCTTCTGCAATTTTGTCTGATAGGGACATGCAGGTATGCCTCCTTGAGGTCCAACGTTACTAGCCAAGCTTTCTTGCCCAACATGGGAAGAAGCTGCTGTAGTGTTAGCATCTTGAATTTGGGTGCTTGCAAGAAGGTGTTTAGAACTGAAAGGTCCAGAATGGGTCTCCAAGCATTGTCCTTTCTGGGGACTAGAAAGAGCCTTGAATAAAATCTTTGGCCTTGCTCCTGTGTAGGTACCAGTTGAATGGCTCTCATGTCCATGAGAGCGGTAATTTGCTTTTGTGCCTCTGCCCATTGATTTTGTGGCAGGCTTGGCATTCCTTTTATCCTTGGCAAGGTGTGGAAATGGAATCTGTATCCTTGTGAGATGTCTAGGACCCATGTGTCCTTTGTGACGATGTGCCAGTTGTCTGAAAAAAATGCTAGTTTTCCTCCCAAGGAAGCTGCCAAGAGAGTTTTGCTTGGCAGTTTGAGATTTAAGTCATTGTGTTTGCCTTCTAGTAGTTTGGGACCTGTCTTCTCCTCCCTTCTGTGTTGCAGTGCTCCATTGGCGAGGTTTGTAAGGGATTTGTCCTTGTCCTCTGCCCCTTGGGCATCTGTATTTACCCCTCTGTGGTCTGTCAGAAGCTGGAAAGGACCAATTTTTTGTTGGCAAATTTCTGCTGAAGCGTGGGGGGTAGTACCTGTAAGAAATCTTTGACCGTCTGCATAGATTTTGCCTTATCCTCCATTTTCTTTAAAACCTCTTCTGATTTAACCCCAAATAAGACATCCTGCTGTAAGGGTGCATCTAGTAACTTTGCTTTAACATGATCAGGCAGAGTTTGTTCCTTTAACAAAGCATGCTTACATATAACAGACCCAGTAACAGCTGCTCTACAAGAAGCTTCCAAGGAATCAAATCCACATTGTAAAGTATGTTTGCCCACCTGTTCAGCTGCATGCAACAAACAGATCCATCATTTCCTTGAATTCAGACTGTTGAGAGTGCGTGCTCATCTTTTGTTTTATTTGAGACATTAAGAATTGCTGGTATTTCAGCATGTGAAATTGACAATTTAGTGCTCTCATAGCTAGAGTAGCTGAGGTGTAAACCTTCTTCCCCCACCTATCTAGTGCTCTGGAGCCCCTTTCAGAGGGTACAGGATTTTTAGCCATAGAAGCCTTAGCCCCTTTGGGACCCTGGCAAATTGTCTCTGGGTCAGCAACAGGGCTTTTGTAAAGGAATTTGTGAGAGTCAGGCACTCTATAATATCTATCTGGTTTGGCTAGAGCAGGAGGCAGAAAATCTGGATTTAGACTAGATTCTAAGTAAACATCATCCACAATGTCTAAAACTGGAGGGATAGCCAGTGGTCTGTGTTGGGGGAGTAAAAGAAACTCTCGCAGCCTTTTCTTTGAGTTGGAGTAGTCCTGACCTTCCCAGTGGAAATGTTCCCTCATGGTATTTAAGGTTTCCCCCAAAGGAATAGTCTTCAGGGGGAGAAGCTGAGGGAATGGAATCGTCAGCATCAGAATCTTCATAAGGGGGAAAGGAGTAATCCTGTTCCTCAGAGGAGCCTGAGGAAACAGACACTTGATCAGAAGAGGCATAATCCTCCTCTTGTCTAGGCCTTTTGTTTGGGGGTGGGGGGTGGGAACCCCTGATTAAAGAAATCAAATCTTCTGCCATTTTAAGCATCTGTTTCTTAGGCATGGGGCCTTGAACTGGAGACTGAAGTGCAGTCTGTTTTGGTTTAAGAGGAGTCTTAAGCTTAGCATAAGATTTTATGGTGAGAGTAGTCAGTCTGAAGACACTTTCTGTAACCGAAGGTGTTACCACAGCACCGGCTTCTCCTTCTGCAATGTTGTCGGTAGGGCCTAAAGAAAATGAATGCGTCGGCCTAGACCTCTCTGCTTGAGAATCCGAAGCGGGCTGGGGCTCCAATTCTGCTGTCACCAGGGGCTGCGTAGGCGCCTCACTGAAAACCGGAGAACCAGCGACCAGCCCAGCCGAGGCCTCGGAGTCTGGCTTGGATCTAGGCTGCCTGTCTTTATCTCTGCGTTTTTTATGCACGCCGGTAGTCGGCTGCTCCGACGGCATAGTGCAATTAAATTTCCTACCGAAGTAGTGTTGTGCGAAATCAAAGCGTTGCTTTATAGTTCGCTTATTGAACCTAGCACAAAACCGACAACCAGTGACGTCGTGGTCTGGGCCTAGGCAAGGTATACAATAAGAATGAAAGTCCTTATGAGGTACTTGCTTCCCACAAGAAATACAATTGTTAACTTTTTCTGACATCGGACTGAGGCAAGAAAAGGTTCCCCAACAAGGTACTTAGCTTTGAAGACTTTGGACTGAAATTCGATTCGAAAATCTCAGGTGTCGGCCGACTGGCACTTGCGAACTGCTTCTGCTTCGGGTATCGTGCGGCAAGAAAGACTGAAGAAAATGGCATTGGATGCCTCATATACCCCTGGCGCACTGACGTCAGGGAAGAAGCGACAGCAACCGACGCCGGACCACGACTTTGGAATTCAGGCTGACTGCGGGGCCGCCTGACGGCAGGATAACCCAAGTGTGATGACTGCAGCAGGGTAACACGATGAACATCTACCATAGAACCTACAGCTAAGCTATGACAATAAGCGTATATTCAATAAAGTACAAAAAAGTCCTAAATATAGTGAATAAAGAGAAAATATACGACCTGAGCCAGTAAATGCAACCTTGTAGCAGAAGCGGCAAACGAGATCTGGGTATCTAGTGCCAGGCATCATGGGGCATAGAGAGGGGCCTCGCGCCAGTAAGCAGCTCTCGAGCTTTTGAAGACGGCCGAGTCGGAGCCAAGGATCAGCTCCGAACCCAACCAGCAAGAATGAAGGCGAGATAGACAACTTAACATCGTACAGTTGTGTACACTTACCATAAATGTAGATGTTCGAGTGTATTCAATGTTGCAGTCATTACATTTGGGACAGCAACTGACGCAGGACCCAAGACTTTGTTAATCAGGCCGACTGAGGGCTACCTGCAAGCAGATAACCCAAATGTAATGACTGCAACAGTGAAACATGAAGAAATTAGAAGTTATGTACTCACCATAACGTTCCATCTGAGTAGGTGTATTCATTTGTCTGCAACCTGTGGGTTATGGATCCGATATCGGATCCGAACCGGCATGGTTTTCCAGCTATGGATCCAAGCTCTCAGCTCCTCCCCTCACCCATAATGCCCTGCTCTACCCTCATGACCTCAGATCGAGTTTGCCAAAGCAACAATACCCTAAAAAGGGTAACATAGAATATGCAGGAAACTGATAGGCCAGGGGGATAGGAGGGCGGGATGGTTGCAGACAAATGAATACACCTACTCAGATGGAACGTTATGGTGAGTACATAACTTCTAAATCTGAAGTAGGATATTCATTTGTCTGCAACCTGTGGGACAGAGTCCCCAGCTACCTGAATCTTGGGCGGCCATCATGGAAGGATATTCCGGAGCACCAGGGAGACAAAGAGTGATCTACCCGTAGATGCAAGATGCAACTTATAGTGGGAAATAAACGATGAGATGAAGCCCACGTGGCTGCTGCACAAATATCATCTAGAGGAATCCTAGCCTTGAAGGCTGCCGAGGTAGATACTGACCGGTTGAATGGGCATGAACACCCTCCAAAAGGGCCTTCCTGAAGCTTGATAAGCCAATAAAATGCACTGTGAAATCCAGCGGACAGAGAAACTTTAGAGATTGGCTTGCCCAAATTGAATTTTGCAAAGGAAATAAACAGCTGGTCGGATTGCCTATGACCAGCTGTCCTGTTCAGATAAAATCTAAGTTGCCTGTGAACATCTAGTGAATGTAGCTTATATTCACCTTTGTTTTCATATTTAGGGAAGAAAACAGGGAGGTTAATGGATTGATTGATGTTTGCTTCAGAAGCGATTTTAGGAAGAAAGGACGGGTTGGTCCTGAGGGAGACACGGTCCGGATGAAATACCAAGTAAGGAGGTTTAGCTGATAATGCTTGAAGTTCAGAAACTCTCTTGGCTGATGTAATGGCTACCAAAAGGCTGTCTTGTAGGACAAGAATTTGAGATCCACCGTAGCCGCTGGCTCGAAAGGAGGGGCGGTCAAGGCCTGTAGGACCAGAGAAAGGTCCCAAGGAGGAACTGCTTGTTTTATAGGTGCCTGAGAAGAAAAGTACCTTTAAGAAAAATTTTACACAATTTGGCTGACATAAGAGGATTAGAGTCATGGCCAATGTGATAGTGAGAAATTGCCGCCAGTTGTACTTTGACTGTGGAACTGCTGGCACCATCGTTAAAGAGAGTGGTTAGAAAGTCAAGCACTAAAGGGAGAGGAACCGTGAAGGGATTCAGGCCTTGCCGCTCCGCCCACAAAGAGAAACGCTTCCATTTGCTTCGTAAACCTTTCTAGTGGATGGTTTATGAGCCGCCACCAAAATTGCCTTTACCGGTGAAGAAATACCGAGTCCTTATCAAGAGTGGAACTGGAGCAGCCAAGCGGTCAGCTTCAGGTTGTCCAGATTCGGAGGAGGAATGCAGGATGGATGGGATATCAGATCCGGGATGGGATCTAGAATCCAAGGAGGATTCACCGAGTGAGACCTTAGGAAGGGGAACCAGATCTGTCGAGGCCAGAATGGAGCAATGAGAATCATTCTGCAACCCACCCGAGAGGCTTTCTGAAGAACTTGGAGCATCAGAGGCAAGGGTGGATAGGCATACAGAAGACCGGGTGGCCAAGCATGCACCAGAGCTGCTCTTGGGGTACCTCCGAGGAGGTATTAGAGCGAAAAACTGTCGCACTTGGTGTTTGAGGGAGAAGCAAAAAGATCGCATGAAGGGGTTCCCCACCGTGCGAATATGCTCGTTACTTGACAATTGAGAGACCACTCGTAAGGGGTCAGAATGGTGCGACTGAGCTTGTCCGCTAGGATGTTGGACCGACCGAATGCGTTGCTATTAGAAAGCGATTGGTGGAGATTGCCCATTCCCAAACTCTCATGGCCTCTCGACAAAGAGGGTAAGACCTTGTTCCCCTTGCTTGTTGATGTAACAGACTACAGACATGTTGTCCGATTGAATCGCAATTGTTCCCAAGGGAAGAAAGTCCTGAAGTGCTAGCAACGCTAAGAGCACTGCTCTCATCTCTAGAACATTGATATGCAGTAAGGTCTCTGAATCGCTCCACGTGCCTTGGACGGTCCGCCCGCAAAAGTGCCCCCACCCGAGGCGGAGGCGTCCGTGGTCACCGTGGCGAGGGGAGAAGCACAAAATGGGCGGCCTTTGTGGAGATCCGGGAGTGGAGCCACCACAAGAGGGACCGCTTGCAAGCCTTGCTGATCGCTATGGGATGATGCATGGGAGAGCAAGGTATGACCACTGTACTAAGAGCGCCCACTGTAGATTGCATATTGAGCCTGGCAAGAGGAAGAAGTGCTATAGCCGATGCCATGGACCCTAGAGCCCTCAGGTCCAACTCCGCTGGAACACAACGTGAATGAGGAGTGGCCCGCACCTGGAGCTGCAGATTTAGAACTCTGTCCGCAGTGAGGAAGGCCCGTAAACACCTTGTGTCTAGCTTGGCACCTATAAAATCTAAGAGCTGTGTGGGCCAGGTTGGACTTTTTGTATTTATTGTGATGCCCAGAAAGGGAGCAAGATGGAGAAAGGAGTCTCAAGGCCAATAGAAGTAGATGCCTTGTTGGGGCGGTAAGAAGCCAGTCGTCCAGGTAGGGAAAGACCTGCACCCCTGAAGCCTCAGGTGGGCCGCTACCACTGCTAATACTTTGGTGAACACCCTGGGGCTGTGGTGAGACCAAAGGGAAGGACCCGAACTGGTAGTGACTGGCTCCCAGCCGAAGCGGAGAAACCTCCTGAGCGCCTGTCCATCAGGATGTGGTAGTACGCGTCCTGAGGTCTATCGAGCACATCCAGTGATTTTCTCCCAGAAGGGGAGAATAGATTGCAGATTGACCATTCGAATTTTTCTTTGGGGACTGCCAGATTCAAGAGAGAGAGGTCTAGGATTGGTCTTAGTTCCCCGTCTTTTGGCACTAAAAGAATCTGGAGTAGAACCCTGATCCGATCTGGTCTGGGGAACGGGCTGGATGGCTCTTTTCTTTAGCAGATGGCCAATTTCTGCTAAAGCGGCCTCCCGCTGACCGGGTGGGACGCCTGGGAGGGACTTCAACTTTGGAAGGTGAAGGAAAGGAATGCGATATCCCTGGATATGATTTGGAGAACCCAGCGGTCTGATGTTATGGACTCCCATGCCGCTAGGTGCCCGAACGCCCCGACTGCCTCCAGAGTAGAGCAGTCGGGCAACCCTCAGGGTTGCTGCGCGGGCCGTTCAGAGAAAGGTTCCCTGGACCCGAAGTTTCTGGGAGCCCTCTGCCTCTAGGGCGGCGTCCTCCCTGTCCTCCTCTGCCACGGAAGGACTGGTTGTCCGGAGCAGGCTGGGACTGCTGCGACTTCGAACCACATCTTCTTCTGACCCTTTTGGTTCCTAGAATAGGGCCTCTGGGGTGCAGAGAAGCGGATTCGACGGCAGACAGCGTCTTCCGTCCTTTTCGCTCTGGGTCAACGCCTCGCGAACGGTCTTGTCCAACAGAGCACAACGATCAAACGGGGCGCTCGCAAACGACGCTTTGAAGGGCTCAGAAAAATGCAGTGACGGAGCCAGGCCTGACGCCTAGTGACCAGTCCTGTCCCGCAGCTCTAGCGCCTTCCGCTGCATGGGAGAGTAGCCGCATAGAAGTATTTGTAACTGACCTAAGAGTGGCCATACGGGTGGAGTGCAGAACTCTGTGCGCCGACGAAATGGACTCAGGGGATGCAGCGTATTCTTAATAAGATCTCGCTGCATCCTAATGACATGTGCCAAATAGTTCAGCGCCCTTACCGAGAAGGTCGCCGAACTGAACATCCGCTTCCCCAAGCGGTCCATCATCCGAGACTCCTTGCTCGGTGGGTGGACTGAGGACTCTCCTGAGCCAGTTCCCTCTTTGTGGCCGCCGTCAACATGGCATCTACCGGAGGCCCCTTACTCCAATGGGCCCGGTCGGATGGCGGACTAAGGATCCTATCCGGTCTTTTGGGAATTGGCTCCACGGTGTCCGGTTCCTTCCACGCCCTGGTGGTAATAAGGTCCACCAGGGGTCGGCAGGGGACACCCAAGAGGTAGACGGGCCCGCTTCAAATGCCTCCAAGAACACGGACTCGTCCGAGGAAGACTTGGGGCAGACCACCCCCTTATACGGAGCATTTCCATGATGTCTCCAAAGGAGACATCCTCGGGGTGACCGTGGGGAGCCTTCCCTTCCTCCAAGTCCGTGTCTTCTGTGAGAGACTCGGGAGTCAATGTGCCTCCTTTTGCATGCTATGGCGAGGGACCTCCTCTGGGGGGCTGTCAGAGGAGTCCTCGCAAGCAGCAATTTGCTCCATAGGAGCAACTTGGGGCACAGAAACGGGCTGTCCCAAGGGCCGGATGGTGGAAGCCTGGCCCAGTGCAGAGGGAGCGCGGGACGGAGCCGAACAAGTGCCGGGGTCCGGAGACCCTCAACAGAGCCCTCTCCACTACATCAAAAGCCGAAGGAGCCGACCTCACCAAAGGATCCGACAATCGGCTCCCTCGGATCCGAAGAGTGGACCGGAGCCGGCACCGCCGCTCGGATCCGAAGGACAGTACGCTCCGACACAGACGGCGCCGAAGGAGCACTGATCCCCGGATCCGGCTCGGATCCAGGCTCCGAGAGGTCGGGTCCGACGCACTCGAGGGCAGGGTCGGATCCGGTACCAGTACTATCGGCGACCACCCGCCCAGCTGCTCGGCTCAGCTGCTCGAACCCGGATAGCGGGTCGGAGAAGGAGCAATAGGCTTAAAAGGGTGTTGAGCTCCCCGAGGGGAGGCAAGAGCACTCCCATCTGCATCTGGGCCTGGATGAACCTTCTCATCATCCGGTCCAGATCAGCATCAGAAAGGCTATGAGTAGATCTCGACGAGGCTACCGAGGTAGGCCTGGAGTGCCTCCTCGATAGCCTCGGGAGATCGGGTCTCCTCCTCCTCAGGACCCGTGAAAAGCACACAGGGACCGGAGCCGAGAAGGAGGAGACCGAACCGACGGAGCCGTGGAGAAGCCGCTTGGCTGGCGGGGCCGAAACAGAGGTCTCGCCCGCCGCTTGTGGTGCTTCTCCTCCGGTCCTTCTTACCAGCATCCCTCTCCTCTCCAGAAGCGGAGGTTGAGTCCCAGGAGCAGGAGGGTGCCACAGGGGAACAACCGTAGCCACAGCTGTTCCCGAAGGAGCGGAGGCGGAGCCGAGTCTGGCGGTAAAAGACCCGCCAAGACCAGCTTGACCTCCGCTCCTCAGTGCCCTGGGGTTGAACCCTGCACAAATGGAACAACCAGATGTGAGGTGTTCAACCCCGAGACACTTAACACACCGAGTGTGGCCATCAGCCGGTGTGAGCTTATGGCCACACTCGAGCATTTTGAAAAATAGATTTAGGCTGATCAGCCATAATCTATAAACTACTAAAAGCTACTAAAAGTAACTTAAAACAAAAAGACACACAGGCCCAACACACACACTCTACGCAACAGCGAGGGGAGGGAAAAAAAATTACTTAATTTAACTCAAATTAAACTTTTCAGAAAGGGAAACCTAAACTTTCACACAGAATTACTCAAAGAACCAAAAATTTTCTGATTTTACAAGTAATAAAATACCACTTAGCTGAGAGCTATGAACCCAAATCCAGTCACCAGCGCGGCAAACGAGATCTGAGGTCATGAGGGTAGAGTAGGGCATTATGGGTGAGGGGAGGAGCTGAGAGCTTGGATCCATAGCTGGAAAACCATGCCGGTTCGGATCCGATATCGGATCCATAACCCACAGGTTGCAGACAAATGAATATCCTACTTCAGATGTACAGTTTTGTACCTACCATAAATGTAGATGTCCGATAGATATGCAACTGCAGTCATAACATATGGGTTGTCCTGCCTCAGGCAGCCCTCAGTCGGCCGAATTCAAAAGTCTGGGTCCGGCGTCGGCTGGTGTCGCCTCCACTCCGACGTTACAATGGCTGGAGTATAAAGGCATTGGCCGACGCCATCTTCTTCAGTGTTTCTTGCCCCAGATGCCAGGTGCCCTCCTAGGAAGGCTAAATTTGGTGAATGGATAAAACAATTACAGACATGCACAACAGTAATAAACAGATACACCATAGGAGATACCCCCCAGCTAATAGGAATAGGGGTAGGGACCCATAAGGAAAGTTGCAGAGGGGTAGGAGGGTGGGAAAATCCGACTGCAGTTGCATATCTATCGGACATCTACATTTATGGTAGGTACAAAACTGTACTATGTCCTTCAAGAATGCAACTGCAGTCATAACATATGGGTTGAATACCATAGCCAAGCTGGGGGTGGATGGAACTAAGAGAGGGATGATGTAGCTAAAATGCCCTGCAGGACTGCCGAAGCAAAGCCTGCTCGGGATCTGGAGTATAAGGGCAGGTTGTAGTGCTTGGTAAATGTATGCACGGAGCTCCATGTAGCAGCCTCTAAAATGTCCTTTGTAGCCACTCCTCTTAGGAAAGCTGTGGATGTGGCTATAGCTCTGGTGGAATGTGGCCTAATATTGGCTGGCACACCTTTTCCATGGAAAGAATAGCAGAATCTGATGCAGTGTCCAATCCATTTTGAAATTGTTTGTTTGGAGATTGCTTTTCCTTGTATTCCAGCAGCATAGGCTACAAACAGTTGGTCAGACTTTCTGGTGGCCTTAGTTCTGTCCAAGTAGTAGCGTAGTTGCCTGTGTATGTCCAAAGTATGCAGCAGTTTTTCCCCCCTATTTTGAGGATTGGGGAAGAAAGTAGGCAGGTTAATAGCTTAATTTAGAGACACCCTGGAAATTACTTTTGGCATGAATGTAGGATTGGTTCTTAGAGAAACTCTGTCCTGATGAAAAATGAGGAAGGGAGGCACTGCCATGAGTGCCTGTATCTCCGAGACTCTTCTTGCAGATGTGACTGCCAATAGAAAGACCATTTTCCATGATAGAAATTGCATTTCTGAAGTTGCTGCTGGCTCAAAAGGAGGAAGAGTTAATTTTTCCAAAACGAAATTGAGGTCCCATGTGGGTACTGGATGTTTCCTGGGAGGTTTGATATTCTTTATCCCTCTTAGGAACTGTCTTAGCAAAGGATGTGAAAACACTGGTGGGTCACAATTGTATTTTGCTGAGATTGCTGAGGCGTGAATCTTTACAGAAAAGTATGAGAGTCCAGTATGAAACATTTCTGCCAAGTATTCTAATATCTGAGGTATACTCAGTAATGTTGTATCCTGACCCCTGTTGGCATTCCAGATGCTGAATCTCTTCCACTTGGCTGAATAGGTTTTTCCTGGTGGAAGGTCTGTGTGCCTCCAGTAAGATCTCTTGAACTGTTTTGGAAAGAGAGATAGCTGGAGGAGTCATGGTAACCTCCAGGCTGTCAGATGCAATATTTTCAGGTTTTGATGGACAGTCCTGTAATTGTGTTGTGTTAGAAGCAGGAGCCATAGGGGCAGAGGCCACAGTCTGGTCCGAGTTATGCTCAACAGCAATGGGTACCAGTGTTGCCTTGGCCAGTCTGGAGCTATCAAAATGCCTGTTGGCTGTTCTGCTTTGATCTTCAGTATCACCTTGGTCAGCAGAGGTAGAGGAGGGAATGCATACATTTTTAGGGAGTTCCAGCTGAAGGAGAGAGCATCCGTTTTCCAGGCTAGAGGATGGTGGGTCCTTGTGCAGAACTTTTCCAGGTGATGATTTAAGTGGGAAGCAAAGAGATCTATGTCCGGTCTTCCCCAGGTCTTTGTTAGTTGTGAGAAAATGTGAGGATGCAGCATCCATTCGTGTGGATCCAAGAAATTTCTGCTCAGCTTGTCCGCCAGCACATTGTCCTTGCCTGGCACAAACTGGGATTGCAAATGTATCTTCAGACTCAGGGATTTTTCCCAGAGAAGCATTGTTAGTCTGCAGAGGGGATAAGAATGAGTGCCTCCCTGCTTGTTTATATACCATATGAAAGTGGTGTTGTCTGTCCTTATTAGCAAATGTCCTTGTTGTAGTGATTTTTCGAAGGTCTCGATTGCATGTATCACTGCCAACATCTCTTTCTGGTTTATGTGCAGACGTCTTTCCCTTGGTGTCCATAGACCTTGAATGCATCTGCCCTCCATGTGCGCCCCCCCATCCATGATCCGAGGCGTCTGTTGTAATCATTTGACCTGCTTGAGGTCTGTTGAAAGACATGCCTTTGTTCAACTGACTTGCTTGAGCCCACCACAAAAATTCCTTTTGCAGACATGGAATAAGTGGGATTATGTCCTCTAGGCTTTGGCTGTGTTGGGACCATAAGCTTTTTAAGTACCATTGCAGCTTTCTCATATGAAGTCTTGCCAAAGGTATCAGAAGAATGCAAGATGCCATGAACCCCAGGGCCTGCAGGATTTTCCTTGCAGTCAGCTGGGAGAGTTTTGCTAGGCCTCTGAAGTACTCTGGTAACTGCTGTTGTTTTTCCTCTGTGAGGTAGGTCATTTGAGTTTCTGTGTCCAGTTTGGCTCTGAGGAAAATAATCCGTTGGGATGGCAGTAGTCTTGACTTCTGAATGTTGACTGTGTATCCCAAGGCCTGCAGTAGTTGAATGACATAGTCCAAGTTTGCTGTTAAGGTTTGTTTGTTGTCTGCTTGTATGAGGCAGTCGTCCAGGTAGGGGTATATTTGAATCCCCTGGAGTCTGCAGTGTGCCACTACTGATGCCAGGCATTTCGTGAACACTCTGGGCGCAGTAGATAAGCCAAACGGCAATGCTGAGAATTGATAATGCTCTGTCCCTGCAAGAAATCTGAGGTATCTTCTGCAGCTTTGTCTGACTGGGACATGCAGGTATGCCTCCTTGAGGTCCAGAGTGACCAGCCAAGACCCCTTGCCCAGCATGGGAAGGAGTTGCTGCAGTGTCAGCATTTTGAACTTTGGCACAATGAGAAAAGTATTTAGAGTTGACAAGTCCAGTATAGGTCTCCATTTGTTTTCTTTTCTTGGAACAAGGAACAGTCTTGAATAAAATCCCTGGCCTTGTTCCTGCGGAGGAACCCTTTCTATTGCTTTTATACTTAACAGCTTTGAAACTTGAGTGAGTGCCTCTGCCCTTTGATGATGTGGCAGGTTTGGCATGCCTTGTCTTATTGGTAAAGTATGGAAGTAGAATCTGTAACCCTTGTCTATTAAATCCAGAATCCAGTTGTACTTGGTTAAGATATACCAGTTTTTTGAGAATAAGGATAATTTTCCGCCCAAAGGTGCTTCTCTTTGAGCCTTTGTAGGCGGTATGAAAGCCAAGTCATTGTGATTGTCCTTGTGGTGCAGCTGGGCTGCCTGCGCCACTTCTTTGATTTGGAGGTTGCCATTGGCGGCCCCTGTAGGATCCTCAGTATTGCCCTCTACCTCGGACACGCCTGCTTTTTCCCCTTTGAAACTTGTCAGAGTCTGGGAAGGACCAATTCTTTGAAGGCCAGTTTGTGCTGAATCTGGGTGGCTGAACCTGAAGGAAATCCTTGACTGTCTGTACTGACTTAGCTTTTTCCTCAATGGATTTCAACACATCTTGTGCATTAGCACCAAAAAGCTTCTGTTTTTCCAGAGGTGCATCAAGTAACTTTACTTTAACATGGTCAGGCAAAGACTGATCTTTTAACCAAGCATGTCTACGTATCACAGCCCAAGTCATAGCTGCCCTACATGAAGCTTCCAATGCATCATAACCACACTGAAGAAAATTATTGTTAACCTGCTGAGTGTTATGTATATGATCCTGCAATGCCTTTCTATCAATAGGCTCAGGAGAGGCTAACTTTTTCTGTAAATCATCCAGTAAAAAATCCTGGTACTGAAACATGTGGAAAAGGCAGTTAAGTGACCTCATGACTAGGGTGGTAGAGGTATAAACTTTTTTACCCCATCTCTCCAGGGACCTAGCTTCCCTGTCCACTGGCAGTGGATTCTTGGCAGTGGAAGCAGCCACTCCCTTGGGGCCCTGTGAAACAGTTTCTAGATCCACAGAGTGGGCCTTAAAGAGATGCCTGTGAGTGTCACGGACCCTATAATATCTGTCTGGCTTGACAGCAGCAGGGGGGAGAGAATCAGGGTTAGCACTGGAGTCAGAGAAAACATCATCCAAAACATCCATAACTGGAGGAATAGCTAAAGGTCTGTGCTGGGGAAGCTTGAGGAAGGTACGCAGCCTTTTCCTGGAATCAGAGAATTCCTGACCCTGCCATTTAAAATGTTCCCTCATAGAGTGCAGGACTTCGCCAAACGAGAAATCCTCTGGAGGGGAGGCAGAGGGAATTGATTCCTCAGCATCAGAGTCCTCGTAGGCCTGGAAGGATTCTTCTTGGGTATCCGAATGTTCAGAATCCTCAGAGGCTTCATCTGAAGAGAGGTTGTCAGCCTGCTCAGTTCTGGGCCTTTTCTCTGCAGGTGACTGAGAACCTCTGTCTGGATGAGGCTGAGACCCCCTGATAAGAGAAATAAGATCTGCAGCAAGTGACATGATCTGTTTATCAGAAGAAGGGGCCTGAGCAGCAGGTTTAGGATGGGCCTTGGCCTGGCTGGCAGCCTAAGCACGTGCAAAGGCCTTAATGGACATGGATACAGGAGGCCTAGCAGCCCCACGTGCAGGAGTAACCTTGTCTACAGAAATGGTGTCGGGTAGATCCAGAACTTCGGTTTCCGGAGGAAAATCAATAACCGGCACCGGAGAGATCTCCGAGACCGAAGGACGTGTTAACGCTGTGTTGTCGGCCTGGAGCGGTTGAATTACCGCTTCCGAAGGGACCGAAGCACTAGCTGAGGGTTTAGGAGTTGCATCGGTGGTGGACGCGGGCCGCGGATGTCGGTCCCGGTCCTTTCGTTTTTTGGCAGATTGAGTTGTCGGTTGATCCGATGGCATGATATATGCAAAAGATTCACCGAAAAGGTCTTCGGCAAATTCTGCCCGGCGCCTGAGAGTGCGCTTATTAAAGCAAGCACAGGCAGCACAGGCCGAGACGTCATGGTCTGGGCCCAGGCAAGGAAGGCAGTAAGAATGGAAGTCCTTATGAGGTATTTGTTTACCACAAGACAAACAATTATTAACTTTTTCAATTTGTTCTGACATCGGCTGAGGCAAGAAAAAATGTTCCCCAATGGGGTACTTAGCTTTTAGATGACTTCGGTACTGAAAACACAGGAGCTGACCGACTGGCACTTGCGAACTGCTTCTGCTTCGGGCACCGCGCGGCAAGAAAGACTGAAGAAGATGGCGTCGGCCGATGCCTTTATACTCCAGCCGTTGTGACGTCGGAGAGGAGGCGACACCAGCCGACGCCGGACCCAGACTTTGGAATTCGGCTGACCGAGGGCTGCCTGAAGCAGGACAACCCATATGTTATGACTGCAGTTGCATTCTTGAAGGACATGCAAGTAGCCTGCTTTGAAGCGTAGGTATCTTCTGCAAGATTCCCTGATTGGGATGTGAAGGTATGCTTCTTGCGAACCATGCATCCTTGCCTAGCATGGGAAGCAGCTGAAGTCAGCATTTTGAATTTTGGAATCACCAGAAAGGTGTTTAGAGTAGAAAAGTCCAGGATAGGACGCCATGTATTGCCTTTTACCAGGAAAATCTTGAATAGAAGCCTTGTCCCCTTTCCTCTTCTGGTACCAGTTGAATAGCCCCCATGCTTGAGAGACAGAGTACTTGATTTTGGGTCTCTGCCCACTGATTTGGGGGTAGATCTGGCCACCCACTTGGTGTTGGTAGTGTGTGGAAGTGAAATCTGTATCCTTGGGACACTATATTTAAAACCCATTTGTCCTGGGTAATGAGTTCCCAGTTTTTGGCCTGCAGACCAATCTTTCCACCTAAAGGAGCATTCAGTTGGGAAGTGCTTGGAAGTTTTAAAAGCAAGTCATTGAGACTGTTTTCCACAACGGGGAATCTTATTACTCCTAGGTTTGGGTGCAGAAACCCCCCACTGCCTAGTCTTGTGTGTCCCTTGGGACTGAAACCTGGGGTTTCTGCTGTGTCTGGGTTTCGCTTGAGAAGACCTGGAAGGGGCTGGAAAGGACCAATTTTTAGAGGGCCAGTGCCTACTAAATCTAGGAGGCTAAACTTGTAAGAAATCTTTAACAGTTTACATGGATTTAGCTTTATCTTCCATCTTTTTAAGAAAGTACACTTGTGTACACTTATCATAAATGTAGATGTTCGAGTGTATTCACTGTTGCAGTCATTACATTTGGGTAATCTGCTGGCAGGTTGCCCTCAGTCGGTCTGAATTCCAAAGTCTTGGGTCCTGCATCGGTTGCTGTCTTCTCTTCCAAGATGTCAGGTCGTAAGGGGTATAAAACATGCAGCTGACGCCATTTTCTTTAGTTTTTCTTGCCCCAGATGTCAGATGCCCCCCCAAAAGGTAGCAATATTCTAAATATTTTTATAGATATATATATATATATATATACACATGCATCAATATAAACTTTACCTTCATCTACAAGCAAATACACCACACAGGTTGTAGAAGATAGAGAAGGAAAGATAAACTGTAGAATGACAGGGGGAAGGCGGAGGGTAACTGCAACAGTGAATACACTCGAACATCTACATTTATGGTAAGTGTACACAACTGTACTATGTTCTTCGTGTTTCACTGTTGCAGTCATCACATTTGGGTAGAATCCCAAAGCTATGGTTGGGAGGCTGGAGCTAAACAGCATTAGGTGAAGCTATAAGGCCCTGCAGCACTGCAGTGGCAAAGCCTGCCTGCCCTGGACTTAGAGTAGAGAGTCAAATGGTAATGCTTTGTAAAGGTGTGAACAGAACTCCAAGTAGCAGCCTCTAGAATGTCCTTAGTTGGAACTCCTCTGAGAAAGGCTGCTGAAGTAGCTGCAGCCCTGGTGGAGTGAGACCTAATGCCCTTGCTCACAGGTTTGCCATGGTGTAAGTAGCATAAACGGATGCAATGGCTTATCCACTTTGAAATTGTCTGCTTTGAAATAGCCTTTCCTTCTGATCCTGCAGCATATGACACTAATAATTGCTCGTTTTTTCTTAGAGCTTTAGTCCTGCTCAAGCAGAATCTTAGCTGTCTGTGTACGTCCAAGGAATGCAGAATTCTCTCCCCTTTGTTCTGCGGATTTGGATAAAAAGTTGGCAGATGAATTGTTTGGTTAAGAGCCACACTGGAAACGACCTTAGGCATAAAAGTAGGATTTGTTCTCAGACATGCACTGTCTGGGTAATAAATGATAAAAGGCTCTACAGCCATGAGGGCCTGTAGCTCTGAAACTCTTCTTGCGGAAGTAATCGCTAGTAGCAGTGCTGTCTTCCATGATAAGAACTTTACATCAGCGGTAGCAGCTGGTTCAAATGGAGGCAGGGTGAGCTTTCCCAACACATAATTGAGGTCCCATGCAGGTAATGGTGATCTTCTAGGAGGCCTTATATTTTTGGCTCCTCTAAGATACTGCTTTAGTAAAGGATGAGAAAAGACTGGTGTCTCTGTATTGTAATGAGCCAAAATGGCAGAGGCATGGATTTTGACTGATGAGAAAGATAGGCCTTTGTCAAGCATCTCAGTTAAGTAATATCTGAGGAATATGCGGTTCTGCTGCATCAGTTCCTTGTGCTTAAATCCAAACACAGAATCTCTTCCATTTGTCAGCTTAAGATTTTCTAGTACTAGGCCATCTGGCTTCCGAAATGACATCCATCACAGCTTTACTGAGAGGTGTCGTCTGTATGATTACAGGATTAGCCATGCTGCCAGGTTCAGAGTCTGTAGTTGGTTGTGCAGGATCTGATTGTTTTGCTGGGACAGTAGCTGTGGTTTTTGAGGCAAGGTCCAAGCTGGGTATTGAGACAAGTTCCTTAGGATTGGGTGCCAGTATTGGCGGGGCCAGTCCGGAGCAATTAATATCATCTTTGGCTTTTCATGTACGACTTTTAGGAGGACCTTGGGTAGAAGAGGCAGAGGAGGGAAGGCGTAAACGGATAGGTTTTTCCAAATGAAGGATAGGGCGTCCACTTTCCATGCTTGTCTGTGATAAGTCCTTGTGCAGAATCTTTACAGTTGATCATTTTAAGCAGAGGCAAATAGGTCTATGTCTGGGCTCCCCCATTTCTGTGCTATCATGCTGAAGACTTGTGGATTTAGTTTCCACTCGTGAGGATCCATAAGGTTTCTGCTTAAATCGTCTGAAAGAGTGTTTTGTTTTCCTGGCAGGAATTGAGCTTGAAGATTTATTTGGTAGGTCAAAGCTTTGTCCCACAGTGCCATGGCTAATCTGCAAAGGGGGTAAGAGTGTGTGCCCCTTGCTTGTTTATATACCACATGACTGTGGTGTTGTCCGTCCTTATCAGTAGTTGTCCTGGATGAAGTAAGTCCTTGAAGGCTGTTAGGGCATTTTGAACAGCATGCATCTCTCTCTGGTTGATATGTAGATGCATTTCATTTGGTGCCCATATGCCCTGAATGCATCTTCCTGCCATGTGGGCCCCCCAAGCATAACCTGATGAGTCTGTTGTTAAGGTTTGGCTGGCAGGGGGTAGAGTGAAGGGCCGTCCCATGTTTTGGTGACAGGCCTTTGCCCACCATAGATACTCCTGTTGCAGGCAGGGGATGAGAGGAATCATTGTTTCCAGACTGTGTGAATGTTGACTCCATAAACGTTTTAGGTACCACTGAAGTTTCCTCATATGCAGTCTTGCATATGGAATTAGTAGAATGCAGGATGCCATGAAGCCCAGAGCCTGCAGAATTTGTCTTGCAAAAGAATGGGTTTTTGTTGCCATCAGTTTGAAGTAAGTAGTCAGTTGCCTTTGTTTGTCTGGCGTGAGGTAAGCCATCTGGGCAGTTGTATTCAAGCTTGCACCCAGGAATGTTATATTTTGAGAGGGTACCAGTTGTGATTTATTTTCCTTTATTATGTACCCTAGGTGTGTTAGAAGCCTTTTCACAAACGCCAGGTGTCGTAGAAGTAGAAAAGTGTCCTTGTTCCCTACTTGAATGAGACAGTCATCCAAGTAAGGATATATTTGAATACTTCTTTGCCTGCAAAATGCAATTACTGGTGCCAGGCACTTTGTAAAGACCTTGGGTGCAGTAGATAAGCCAAAGGGCAGTGCAGATAATTGGGAATGCATTAAGCCAGCCTTGAATTGGAGGTATCTTTTGTACGACTGTCTTATTGGGACATGCAGGTATGCCTCTTTTAGGTCTAAGGTCACCAGCCAAGCATTCTTACCAGGCATGGGCAGAAGCTGCTTCAAGGTGAGCATTCTGAATTTTGGAATGTCCAGGTATGTGTTCAAAATCAATAAATCCAGTATTGGCCGCCAGGCCTTGTCCTTTCTGGGTACCAAGAACAGACTTGAGTAAAAAACCTTGTCCTTTTTCCTGTTCTGGTACTGTCTCTGAATGGCACCCATATCCATGAGGGACGTAACCTGTTTCTGTACCTCTGCCCATTGTTTTTTTGGCAGATCTGGCCAACCATTTGTCATTGGCAGAGTGTGGAAATGGAATCTATATCCCTGTGATACGATGTTTAGTACCCACTTGTCCTGGGTTATTAATGCCAATTTTGAGCAAAAAGTGCTAATTTCCCCCCTATGGGTGCTGCCAAAAGATAAGTGCTTGGTGTAGGCAGAGGGAAGTCATTGGGATTGCTTTCTGTAGGTTTGCGCTTTATCTACTCCAGATTTGAAGGTGGATGCGCCCCATTGCTTTGACCTGTATGAGTCTTGAGCCTGATACCTGGAACCTTTAGGGCATCTGGATTTGCCCCTTTGAGCTCTGTCTGACACAGGAAAGGACCAATTTTTGTAAGCCAGTGTCTACTGATCCTAGGTGGCTGCACTTGCAAGAAATCTTTAACAGTTTGCATAGACTTAGCTTTGTCTTTAAAACCTCTTCTGCCTTAGTATCAAACAGAGAATCATGCTGTAAAGGTGTATCTAGCAATTTAGCTTTAACATGATCAGGCAAATTTTGTTCCTTTAACCAGGCATGCCTCCTAATCACAGATCTAGTAACTGCAGCCCTGCAGGAGGCCTCTAAAGAATCAAAACCACATTGCAAACTATGCTTTCCAACTTGTTCAGCTGCATGCAATAATTACTGCACTTCCTTATTTTCTGCACATTCTGAAATCAACATCATTTTCTGTTTCAGCAATCCCATTACATGTTGTTACTTAAGCATCTGAAATTGACAGTTTAAGGCCCTGACTGCCAAGGTTGCAGATGTATAAACCTTTTTTCCCCATCTGTCCAGTGCCCTTGAATCTCTGTCGGAGGGGGTAGGGTTTTTGGCTGTTGAGGCCTTAACTCCCTTTGGACCCTGTGAAATAGTTTCAGGATCAGCAGCAGGATTTCTAAATAAAAATTTATGAGAGTCAGGGACCCTGTTATACCGGTCAGGCTTACTGGGAGCCGGAGGTAAGGAGTCAAGAGTCAGGCTTGACTCCGAAAACACATCATCCACAATGTCTAAAACAGGGGGAATGGCTAAAGGCTAGTGCTGAGGGAGAAGGAAATCCCTGAGCCTCTTTTTTGATTCTGAGAAATCTTGACTCTCCCAGTGAAAATGCTCCCTCAAAGTATGCAAGGTTTCTCCAAATTAATAATCCTCAGGAGGAGATGCAGATGGAATAAACTCCTCAGCATTAGAACCCTCATAGGGAGGTAAAGATAATTCCTGATCAGAAGAGGAATCAGAAGAAATAGAAAGCTGATCTGAAGACTCGTAGTCAGTGTCTTGCCTAGGCCTCTTATCTGGAGGGGGATGGGTACCCCCGATCAAGGTAATAAGGTCTTCAGCCATTTTGATCATCTGTTTTTTAGGCATAGAGGCCTGTGCATGTGGCTCAGGCGTTGGGTTTTTAGTTTTAGAAGGTGTATTTGCCTTAGGTTTTGCAGCTTTCATCAGTTTGATATAAAAGTGTTGAGGTCTGAATGCATCCTCAGAAGCCGGTGCCTGCTCAGCGGCTCTGGACCCATCCGAGGGAGATGCATCCGTCGGTCCAATACCTTGAGTATCTTGCGGCATGCCGGACTCCACATGGGTGTCGGTAGAGGCCTGCGACTCGAAGGTAGCGGGTATCAGGGGCTGCAAAAGCACCTCACTGAGTACTGGCGACTGGCTTAGGAAAAGCTTCGTCGTCAGTTTTGGATCTCGACTGCCTTTCTCTATCCTTTTCTTTGCGTTTTTATGTACCCCGGTAGTCAGATTGCTATCTGACGATATTTCTGGGTAGTTAAATCTGTTTCCAAAATACTTTGATGCAAAAATATACAGACGCTTAATAGTGCGTTGGTTAAATCTAGCAGAAAACCGACAGCCAGGCACGTTGTGATCAGAGCCTAGGCAAGGAATACAGTATAAATGGAAATCCTTATGAGGTATTTGCTTCCCACAAGTAATACAATTATTAACTTTTTCTGATATCGGTAAAAAGCAAGAAAAAAAGTTTCCCCAACGGGGTACTTAGCTTTAGTGAAGACTTCGGTTCTGAAACTCAAACTCGAATATTTCAGTATTCGGCCGACCAGCACTTGCAAAATGCTTCTGCTTCGGTCACCGCGTGGCAAGAAAGACAAAATGGCGTCGGCTGCATGTTTTTTACCCCTGAAGACCTGACGTCATGGAAGAGAAGACAGCAACCGACGCAGGACCCAAGACTTTGGAATTTAGGCCGACTGAGAGCAACCTGCCAGCAGATTACCCAAATGTAATGACTGCAACAGTGAAACACGAAGAACACCTTCCTCAGCCTTGTTGCCAAACAGGCGGTCCTGATTTAAGGGAGCATCCAGCAATTTAGCTTTAACATGATCAGGCAAAAATTGCTCCTTAAGCCAAGCATGCCTTCTGAGCACAAACCCAGTAACAGCAGCCCTGCAAGAGGCCTGTAATGAATCAAATCCACATTGTAAAGTATGTTTTCCAACCTGTTCAGCAGAATGCATTAAATCCTGTAATTCTTTACTTTCAGCAGTCAGAGATCAACATCATTTTCTGTTTAAGCAATCCAATAACATGTTGTTGATACTTTAACATATGAACCTGGTAATTTAAAGCCCTAATGGCCAGAGTTGCAGAAGTGTAAACTTTCTTACCCCATCTATCCAGCGCCCTGGAGTCTCTATCAGAGGTAGTAGGATTTTTAGCAGCAGAAGCCTTAATGCCCTTGGGTCCCCTGTGAAATAGTCTTTGGATCCGCAATAGGATTTTTAAAAAAGGAACTTGTGAGAATCAGGAACTCTGTAATATCTGTCAGGTTTTCTGGGAGCAGGAGGCAAAGCTAGATTCCGAAAAGGCATCATCAACAATGTCTAGTACAGGAGGTATAAAGGCCTACGTTGAGGCAGGAGTAAGAAATCCCAAAGCCTCTTTTTTGAATCAGAAAAATAAAGAAGTTAAGTACTCACCATAATGCTCAATGTGAGTTGTTCCATCTCCCTTCATCCATCACTGATGGATTCGGAGCCAATCCTCGGCTCCGACACGACTAACTAGCAAGCTCAAAGTACTCCAGTAGCTCGAGACTTCACCCCTTATCTCATAATGCACTGCTGGAGTTACCTCAGATCTTGTTTGCTGCATACCATATATTAGTACAAGAATTATTCTGCCTAGGAATGAATACACATTGAAAGACCAGGATAAAGACAGCCTCCAGGTCAACTGTCAGCCAGGAGGGGGAAGGAGGGAGGGACGTGAGAATGAAGGTGAGATGGAACAACTCACATGGAACATTATGGGGAGTACATAACTTCTTTATGTGAAGTTGTTCAATCTCGTCATTCATTCATCTTTGATGGGTAGCATCCCTAGCACCCTGTTCTTGGGTGGCTCACGGAAGTACACTCTTCAGAATCTTAGAGCCAAATGAAACCCTGTCCCTGGAGGCCTTATCCACTTTGTAATGAGTTATAAAAGTGTGAGGTCTAGCTGCTGCACAGATGTCATCCAAAGGCAATTTGGCTTGAAAGGCTGACGAGGTAGAAACCTGCTCTGGCTGAATGAGCCTTTACCTTACTAGACAAGGGCATATTATGTCAAGCATATGTATAGGTGATACAATCCGACAGCCACTTAGACAGGGTTGTTTTAGCAACTGATTTAACTTTCCTAGTCTCAGAAAAGGACACAAACAGCTGATCTGATTTCCTAATGTCTTTTGTTCTGTCAAAATAAAATCCAAGTTGTCTATGAACATCGAGTTTATGCAACATATATTCCAATTTGTTGGTATGATTAGGGAGGAAAATGGGCAACTCAATGACTTCATTAATGTTAACCTCAGAACATACTTTGGGCAGAAAGGATGGATTCGTCCTGAGAGATACTCTGTCAGTATGGAAGACCATGTAAGGGTGCTTGATGGAAAGGGCATGGAGCACTGACACTCTGAGGGTTGAAGGGATGGCTACTAAGAAGATAGTTTTCCACGACAAGAATTTTAGTTCACAAGATGATGCAGGCTCAAAAGAAGGAAGAATGATACGAGAGAACATAAAATTCAAATTCCATGGGGAATAAGGTGTCTTCACTGAAGGCCTTATGTGAAAGAAAACTTTTAGAAAAGCCTTAGACAATTGGTGAGCCGTAATATTCAAACCATCAATTCCTAGATGGAAATTAGATATGGCAGCTAATTGCACTCGCACCGTAGCTGCCGCTGCTCCTTTGTTGAAGATTTCTGTCAAGATAGAAGACAATGGCGCTTGATAAGGGTCAATGCTGTGGGAAGAAGCCCAAATGGAAAATCTCTTCCACTTACTACGATACAATTTTCTGGTGGAAGGTTTGTGGGAAGCCAACAAAATCTGACTAGTGTCATGGGAAAAATTATAGAGCCTGGCTATGCGGGAAATTGGAGCAGCCAAGCGGTTAGCTTCAGTGTCTGCAATGATGGGTGAAGATCCCCTGATGAATGGGTCAACAAGTCTGGAACTGGGTCCAGGATCAATGGATCTTCCAGAGTATGATGGTAAAGAAACGGGAACCAAATCTGCAGAGGCTAATGAGGGGCTATGAGGATGATTGTGCGTCCCAGCGATTTGCTTTCTGTGAAAATTTGAATATCAGGGGAATTAGTGGAAATGCATAGAGGAGACCCGGGGGCCAATCGTGGACAACAGTATCTCCCGGGGAGTGACCTTGCATGGGAATCAGGGCAAAATAGCTTCTGCATTTGCTGTTGATGTGACTGGCGAACAGGTCGCAGGAAGGCTGGTCCCATTTGCAGAAGATCCTGTCCGCAATCTCTTGTTTGAGGGACCATTCGTGGGGCAATAAGATTGCTCTGCTCAGTCTGTCTGCTATGATGTTGGATTTGCCCAGGATGTGTGCTGCCAACAGAAAGCGCTGGGATGAAAGTGCCCACTGCCATACTCTGAGGGCTTCAAGGCAAAGGGGATAAGACTTGGTCCTGCATTGTTTGTTCAGGTACCAGACCACTAACATGTCTGTCTGTATTGCAATTGTCCCTAGAGGAAGACGGTCTTGAAAGTATTGCAACGCTAGAAGTACTACTCTAATCCCCAGGAGATTGATATGCAGATGTGATTCTTGATCTGCCCATGTGCCTTGGGCAGTATTTCCCTGTAAAAGCTCCCCCCCACCCTATCAGGGAAGTGTCCGTGGTCACAGTGGCAACTGGAGGGGGAAGCATGAAAGGATGTCCTATTGTGACATGCAGAGACATCAACCACCACTGAAAATCCTTCTTGCAGGAATTTATCAGGATCATGTGACTCACTGGAAGTTCTTGGTAAGACCATTGCGTGAATAGAAGCCATTGAAGGATTCTCATATGCATCCTTGCTAACGGGATTGCTAGAATAGCTGCCGCCATCAATACTAGAACTTTCAATACCTCTGCTGCTGGTGCTCTGTTCTTTGATATTAGGGATATGATGTGTTGGCGAAGAATAGAGATTCTTTCTGACGGAAGGTGGAGAGTGGTGGTTGAAATATCTAGTTCTGTCCCTATAAAAACGATACACTGCAATGGCAACAAGGCAGACTTTTCTAAGTTGACTGTAATGCCTAGCTGATCACAGAGTGTCAGAGTAGCCTCTCGCTTAAAGAAATTGATGCCTGGTGGTGGAGGTAAGGAGCCAATCGTCTAGATATGGAAATACCTGGAATTCTAAAACGGCTCAGGTGAGCTGCGACTACTGTCATGCACTTGGTGAACACTCTGGGTGCTGTAGTGAGACCAAAGGGCAGTGCTCGTAATTGATAATGATTGGCTCCCAGCCGGAAACGCAGGCGATCTCTGGATGGTCTGGCCATCTTTATGTGGTAGTACATATCCTTGAGATTGATCGAGCACATCCAATTGTCCTTCCCCAAGAACGGGAGAATGGACTGCAGCGTGACCATTCAGAACTTCTCTTTTCTCACAAATTGGTTGAGTCTGCTGAGATCCAAAATGGGTCTCCAGTCCTCTGTTTTCTTTGGAACCAAAAAGAACCTTGAGTAAGTTACGAATCCTGTCTGGTCTGCTCGGACTGGCTGTTTGACTCTTTTTTTCTAGCAATCGGCGTACCTCTATTGCTGCTTGTCCTGACTGGGTGGAACATCCGGGATTTTTTTGACAGGAAGAGGCTGGGTGGAGAATGGTATGAAATGCCCTCTGGAAATTATACTTTGTACCCAACTGTGGTTAGTTATATTTAGCCAGGCTTTGGGGTACAAAGATAAGCGACCCCTGACTGCCTCCAGAGTAGGACAGTCGGGCCTCCCTTCAGGAGCACTGGTAGGATTGACCAGAGAAGTGATCGCTGTCATCCTGGTGTTGCGGACCCCCTCTGCCACGAGGGTGGAGTCTTCCATTGAAACCCCCTCCTCTGCCTCTGGAGGGGGGGCTCTCCATGTGCGTCTTGAAAGGCTCCTTGGGCTTTCTGGAAATAAGAAGTTATGTACTCACCATAACGTTCCATCTGAGTAGGTAGGTTTATTTGTCTGCAACCTGTGGGTCTTCGATCCGATATCGGATCCGAGCCAGCAACTTGTTTCAAGCTAATGGATCCGAGCTCCTCCCCTCACCCATAATCCCCTGCCAACCCTCCATGACCTCAGATCGAGTTTGCCCCTCAATATGTACCCAAAAAGGGTATTCCAACTAACATAGATCCGCTGAAGGCCAGGGGGAAGGAGGGGGGGGGGTGGTTGCAGACAAATGAAGCTACCTACTCAGATGGAACGTTATGGTGAGTACATAACTTCTTAATCTGAGGTAGGGACTTCATTTGTCAGCAACCTGTGGGACAGAGTCCCCAGTTACCTGAATCTTGGGAGGCCACCATGGAAGGATATTGCGGAGCACCGCAGAGCCAAAGGATGCTCTCCCTCTAGAAATCAAGTCCAGTTTGTAGTGGTTAATAAAGGTATGAGATGAGGCCCAAGTGGCTGCCGAACAAATATCATCCAATGGAACTCTAGATTTGAAGGCCGCAGAAGTAGAGATGGAACGAGTGGAATGTGCGCAAACTCATTCAGGTGCGGGTCTCCCAGAGGCTTGGTACACTAATAGGATACATTGTGAAATCCAGCGTGATAGAGATACTTTTGATACTGCTTTCCCCAAATTAAATTTGGCAAAGGAAACGAACAGCTGGTCGGATTGTCTATGACCAGATGTTCTATGAGTATAAAAACGTAGCTGCCTATGAACATCTAATGAGTGCAGCTTGTACTCTCCTTTATTCTGATATTTAGGAAAGAAAACCGGTAAATTTATGGCTTGATTTATATTAGTTTCTGATGCTATTTTGGGAAGGAAAGAGGGATTGATCCTGAGGTACACTCTGTCCGGATGAAAGATCAAATAAGGAGGCTTCACAGAAAGAGCTTGAAGCTCCGAAACTCTTTTCGCAGAAGTAATGGCTACAAGGAATGCTGTTTTCCAGGACAAGTATTTGAGATCTAATGAAGCAGCAGGTTCAAAAGGTGGAGCAGTCAAGGCTTGAAGAACTAGTGAAAGATCCCAAGGTGGTACGGCTTCTTTTATAGGGGGTCTAAGCAAAAAGGTGCCTTTGAGAAAGGTTTTACACAACTTGGCCGACATTAAGGGCCTTGTGTCATGTCCCACATGGTAATGGGAGATGGCAGCCAATTGCACTTTGACAGTTGAGCAACTAGCGCCTTCCTGAAAAAGTTCGGTTAGGAAGTCTAATATGGATGGAAGAGGAGCCGTAAAGGGATCTAGATTATGATGCTCCGCCCAGACGGAGAAACGTTTCCATTTACTGCGGTACACTTTCCTGGTGGAGGGCTTATGCGCTGCCACAAGGATGGCTTTGACTGGTGAAGAGATACCGGGAGTTCTAACTAGGAGTGGAACTGGAGCAACCAAGCTGTCAGCTTCAGATTGTCCAGATTTGGGGTCGGTAAGTCCGACGGATGGGAGATTAGATCCGGACTGGGATCCAGAATCCAAGGGGGATTCACTAGGTGAGACCACAGGTAAGGGAACCAAATTTGCCGAGGCCAGAATGGGGCAATGAGGATCATCCTGCTCCCAAGCCGCGAGGCTTTCTGTAAGAGTTGCAGCATCAGGGGTAGAGGAGGATAGGCATAAAGTAGACCGGGTGGCCAAGCATGCACCAGAGCATCTCTTGGAGTTTCCCCTGGAGGGGGAATCAGAGCGAAGAAACTGCCGCATTTGGTGTTTGAGGGAGAGACAAAAAGATCGCAGCAGGGTTGCCCCCACATTGCAAATATCTGCTTCGCTACTAGTGGGTTGAGACACCATTCGTACGGGGTAAGAAGGGTGTGACTGAGTTTGTCTGCTAGGATGTTGGCCCGCCCCAGAATGTGCGTTGCAATCAGAAAGCGGTTGGTGGAGATCGCCCATTCCCACACTCTCATGGCTTCACGGCATAGAGGGTAAGATCTGGTTCCCCCTGTTTGTTGATGTACCAGACAACCGACATGTTGTCCGACTGAATTGCAATCGTTCCTATGGGGAGGAGATTCTGAAGTGCTTGCAACGCGTACAGCACCGCTCTCATCTCCAGAACATTGATATGCAGGGAGGTCTCTGTATCGTTCCACGTGCCTTGGACCGTCCTGCCTGAATGTCACCCCCACCCGAGGCGGGAGGCGTCCGTGGTCACCGTGGCGACAGGGGGAGAGGTGCAGAAGGGTCGGCCCGTATGGAGGTCCGGTGCATGGAGCCACCATAATAGAGCCCTCCTGCAAGCCTTGCTGATAGCAATGGGGTGATGGAGAGGAAAAGACAGAAAGGACCATTGTACTAGAAGGGTCCATTGCAGTACCCGCATGTTCAGACGGGCGCATGGGAGGAGCGTTATCGCTGCCGCCATGGAGCCCAGCTCCCTCAGGACCAATTCTGCCGGTGGGGTCTCTGATTGGAGGATAGCCCGCACATGAAGTTGCAAATTCCGAAGACGTTTGGACGTTAGAAAGGCTCTTAGCTCTCTGGTGTCTATTCCGGCTCCTATGAATTCTATGGCTTGTGTCAGGGCCAGAAAGGATTTGTCGGCATTGATGGTGATGCCTAACTGTGGGGCTAGGTGGAGAAAGAAATCTCTGGCTGAGCAAAGTAGATGCCTTGTTGGGGCGATCAGGAGCCAGTCGTCCAGGTACGGAAAGACCTGTATTCCCTGGAGTCTCAGGTGGGCCGCAATTACTGCTAATACCTTGGTGAACACCCTGAGGGCTGTGGTGAGGCCAAAGGGGAGGACCCTGAACTGGTAGTGTCTGGCTCTCAGCCGGAAGCGGAGGAACCTCCTGGATCATCTGTCCATTAGAATGTGGTAGTACGCATCCTTGAGGTCTATAGAGCACATCCAATCGTTCTCCCTTAGAAGGGGGAGAATAGATTGAAGAGTGAATTTTTCCTTGGTTACAGACAGGTTCAAGCGGGACAGATCTAGAATCGGTCTCAAGTCCCCAGTCTTTTTTGGCACCAAAAAGAACCTGGAGTGGAACCCTAATCCGAGCTGGTCTTGGGGGACGGGCTGGATGGCTCTTTTTCTTAGCAGCTGCTGAATTTCTGTGGCTGCAGCCTCCCTCTGATCGGGTGGTACATCGGGGAGGTTCTTGAATTTGGGGACATGAAGTAATGGGATTTTGTACCCTCTGGATATAATTCGAAGCACCCAGCGGTCTGTCGTGATGGACTCCCATGCCGCTAGGTGCTCCGAGAAGTGCCCCCCGACTGCCTCTAGAGTGCTGCGTGGGCCGGTCAGAGAAAGGTTCTCTGGACCCAAAGTTTCTCGGAGCCCCTCTGCCCCTGGGGCGGCGTCCTCCCTGTCCTCCTCTGCCACAGAAGGACTGGTTGTCTGGAGCGGGCTGGGAATGTGCAGATTTCCAGAACCACATCTTCTTCTGACCCTTTTGGTTCTTCGAAAAGGACCGCTGGGGCGCAGAGAAGCGGACTCAGACGGCAGACAACGTCTTCCCGTCCTTCTCGCTCTGGACAAGTGTCTCGCGAACCGTTTTACCAAACAGGGCAGAACCATCGAAAGGGGCGTTCGCAAAAGACGCTTTAAAGGGCTCCGCAAAGTCACAATGATGGAGCCAGGCCTGACGTCTCATGACTAGGCCCGCTCCGCTAGCCCTAGCGGCTCCCTCGGTGGCGTGGGACAATAGCCGCATAGAGGTATTTGAAATGGATCTCAGAGTGGCCATTCGGGTGGAGTACAATTGTTTGTCCTCCGCCGACATGGACTCGGGGGGGAGGCAGCGTATTCTTTGATAAGATCCCGCTGCATCCTGATGACATGTGCCATATAGTTCAGAGACCTTACCGAGAAGGTCGCTGAACTAAAAACTCGCTTCTCTAAGCGGTCCATCGAGCGGGACTCCTTGCTCGGTGGATGGACTGAGGGGCTCTCCTGAGCTAGTTCCCTCTTCGTGGCTGCCGCCGTCAACATGGCATTTACGGGGGGACCCTTGCTCCAGTGCGACCGGTCTGAGGGGGGGCTTAGTATCCTGTCCAAACATTTGGGTATTGGCTCCACAGTGTCCGGGTCCTTCCACGCCCTAGTGGTAATAAGGTCCACCAAGGGGTCGGCCGGAGGGGACACCCAAGAGGTAGACGGGCCTGCTTCGAATGCCTCCAGAAACACGGACTCGTCGGAGGAAGACTTGGGGGCAGACCACCCACCTCTGATCCTCAGCATCTCCATGATGTCTCCAAAGGAGACATCCTCAGGGGGTGATCTTGGGGAGCCTTCCCCTTCATCTAAGTCCGTGTCCTCAGTTAAGGACTCAGGGGAGTCCACGTGCCTCCTCTTGCACTTATGCTTGCAGGGCACTTCCTCGGGGGGGCTGTCTGAGGAGGCCTCGCCAGCAACATCCTGTGCCAATGGAACTACCTGGGACATTGAAGCAGGCTGTCCCTTAGGCCAGGTGATGGAAGCCTGGCCCAGCAGAGAGGGAGTGTAGGGTGGAGCCGAGACAAGGGCCGGGGGTCCGGATGCTCTCAACAGAGCCCTCTCCACTACATCGAAGGCCGAGGGGGAACCACTCTCTCTGGGCTCCGAGAGTCGGCTCCCACTCGGATCCAATGAAGGGATTGGAACCGGCGCCGAGACCACTGGATCCAAAGGACCAGTGCGCTCCGACCTGGACGGTGCCAAAGGCACACTGAATCCCTCGGATCCGAAGCTCGGGCCACGGCTCCGAGAGGTCGGATCCGACAAGCTCGAGGGCAGGGTCGGATCCGAAGCACCAAGTACTGTCGGCGCCGACCAACCCCCGGCTCCAATGCTGCTCGGCTCCGAACCCGGGTAGCAGGTCGGAGAAGGAGCAATTGGAGCAAAAAATGGTGTCGAGCCCCCCCCCCCAAGGAGGGGGGGGCAAGAGCACTCCCATCTGCAGCTGGGCCTAGATGAATCTTCACATCATCCGGTCAAAGTCTGCATCAGACATGCTGAACGTTGATCTCGAAGAGGCCACCGAGGCAGGCCTGGAATGCCGCCTCGATGGAGATCGGGCCTCCTCCTCCTTGGGCCCTGGGGAGAAACAAGGAGATCGGAGCCGAGGAGGAGGAGACCTAGAAGCAGTGGAGGGAGAAGCCTGCTTAGCTGGCGGGGCCGAAGCGGAGGCCTCGGCCCGCCGCTTGTGGTGCTTCTCCCTCCATTTCTCCCTCCTAGCCTCCCTGTCCTCCGGCACTTTAGCGGGAGTTTGAGTCCCGGCCAAAGGAAGGGGGGCAGGAGTGGCAACAACCACAGCCTGTGGTAGTGGCACGGGAGCAGCGGAGGCCGGAACCGAGTCCGGGGGCAAAAGTCCCGCCAGGACCAGCTTCAACCTCCGCTCTTTCAGTGCCCTGGGGTTGAACGCTGCACAAATGGTACAGCCTGAGGTGAGTTGTTCAACCATAAGGCACCGAATTCACCCGAGTGTGGCCATCAGCCAGGGAGAGCTTATGGCCACACTCGGTACATTTAGAAAAAATGGCTTTTGGGGCCTCAGCCATACTTAAAAGAAAAAAGGTAGTGCTACACAAACACACAGGCCCCAAAAACACAACACACACACACACTCACTAACGACCAGCGAAGGGAGGGAAAAAACTAAGTACAAGAAAATTTTTTATACTACAGGGAACCTAACTCTTACACACTATTTGTTTTTAAAATAAGGTAGAGAATTTGACAGAAAAACAGACTTAACTGACGATTTTTTTCTTGAGCTCAATGGAATCCAGCTATCCACAAGCGCGGCAAACTAGATCTGGGGTCATGGAGTGTTGGCAGGGGATTATGGGTGAGGGGAGGAGCTAGGAGCTCGGATCCATTAACTTGAAACAAGTTGCCGGCTCGGATCCGATATCGGATCCAAGACCCACAGGTTGCAGACAAATGAAGTCCCTACTTCAGATCACATCTTTCCTCCCCCCTCTGACCTTTGGGAAAGGGTTGAGTGGGGGTGGAAAAACGGACTCCCACGGCAGACAGAGTCTTTCCTTCTTGCTCAAACCTGGTCAAAGTCTCCTTCACCTTTGGCCCAAACAAAGATGTTGTCAAATGGGGTATTAGTAAAAGAAGACTTGAGGGGTTCCGCGAAGGAACAGAGTCACATCCAGGCATGCCTACGGAGAGCGATTCCTGTACCTGTCTCTCTACTTGAACCATCAGCTGCGTATGATACGAGACGCATAGACGAGTTGACTATCGAATTGAGGGTAGAGAGCTGAGTGGCCATCCTATCGGATACACTCGAAGCTACAGCACTCTGAAGAGCATCTCCCAAATCCTTAAGGAGATCTCTCTGCAGCCTGGTAAAATGTGTCAAGTAGTTCAGTGATCCGAGTGAGAAAGTCGCTGAACTGAACATATGTTTCCAATATCTATCCATGATCCTAGATTCTCTGTTAGGAAGATGGATAGATGAGGAAGTCTCAGACATTTCCTTTTTGGTGGCTGCCGCCGCCACCACCATGGCATCAACAGGGACTCCCTTGGTCAAAAAGAACTTCTCCACAGGGGCTGAAATGAACTTATTAGGCCTCCTAGGAACAGGTTCCATAGATTCTGGAGACTCCCACTCCCTACGAGAGATCAGATCCATAAGCTCATCGTAGGGCGGAGATACCCAAAAGGTGGAAGGTTGAGACCCAAACGCCCTCAGGAGAACGGACTCGTCATCAGTAGGGCTCTTGGACTGCCAATCACCCCTACTGCCTAAGGATTTAAAGAATCTCCGCGAAGGAGATGTCCTTAGAAGAGGATCTGGGGGACCCTTCTGATTCCTCAAGGTTGGTGTCCGATGTGACAGACTCCTGTGGGGAGTCCAAATACCTCCTCTTGCATAATCTCTTCCTGGGAACTTCTTCAGGGGGAATTTCTGGAGAGGTCTCAGAAGAGCAGGGAGCGCCATGTGGGGTTACCTGAGGCTCCTGGTCTCTACGCTTATGATGACCGGAGGAAACAGAAACAGACACAGGCACTTTAATGGAAGAAGAGGCCAGAGCTTGAGATGAGGAAGTCTTGGGAGACAACACTCGCCTCATGGCATCAAATGCACCTTGGCTCCGATGAGGAGTCGTCGATGGCTCTGATGAAGCCGCGATCTCCTCCCGCATCGAAGCCATGGGCTCCGAGCCCAAGGTAGGAGCCAAGCTCACCCGGGCCGAGGCCCCCAGAAGAATAGTTGGCACCGGCAAGTCAGTGCGGCTATCCTCCCCGGACCAGACCAGAGAGTGTCGGCTGCTAGAGTCCCCTGTCAGCACAGAGAACGTCCGAGCAGATGGAACCGATGACACTGGAGCAGGTGTTGGCTCCAAGGGATCCACAATCATCAGGTCAGCCTCCTCCGGCTCCGATGGTCCGATATGGCTCGGAGGAGAAGCAGACAATTCAAAGGCAGTAGTCTTCAGCTCCGACGGTTGTGTCCGAGCCAAGATCAGATGGGCTGACAGTGGACCTGGAAGAGTGGACCGATGGAGCCGATTGGAGCAATATGGAAGGAGGTTTTTTGGCAACCGGTTCCAAAAAGAGCAGACTGTCGGCTCCGAAGGCAGTGGAGCCGAAGTCACGACACTCTCTGACCTCTTTCCTTTTCTGGATCTAGAATCGGTGGAAGACTTAGATGATTTACTGGCTCCATCCTGGTCAGACAATGCACCTCAGCAAAAGGGTGTTTAATGATACCCCATCAATCAATTTCCTCTTCTTTCAGCTAACACTCATGGAAAAGGAATTACATATGCTGCAAGACTCTTGCAGATGTACCTCACCCAAGCAGTAAATACACTACACATGGGCATCTGTGACTGACATTTTCTGTTCGCAGTCTGGGAATTTTTTAAACCCAGACTTTGGTTGTTTGTCCTTATCTTCAAACATTACACAACTCAAGCACACTGTTTAACTATGAGCTGCTTTGAACTAAGTAATTCTCACACACACACACACACACACACACACACACACACACACACACACACACACACACACACACACACCCCCCAAAAGGGGCACTGACAACTAAATAATTACAAACAGTAATAAGAGATCCAAAACAATAGTTCCAAAAGGGATCACTGACTAATCACTAATCCTAAGGCCAAAGGCAAGATAGATAATACTGAGGGAAGGGGTATAAACACAGAAAAACTACCATCTACTATCTAATATATCTGCTACTAAGAATAGAACAAGTGTATATATAAAAATGAAAAAAATACAACTTGCTGAAAGTCGAAAAACTCCCAATAAAGTCTCGAGCCAAGCTGGAAACCAAGAGACCCATGCCGCGGCAAACTAGATCTGAGGTAATTCCAGCAGTGCATTACGGGATAAGGGGTGGGGTCTTGAGCTACTGGAAAACTTTGAGCTTGCTAGTCGGCCGTGTCAGAGCCAACTAACAGCTCCGAACCCATCAGTGATGAATGAACGGTGAGATTGAACAACTTCACATCCTGGCTTTTCCAGAGGAAATGCTCCCTTAGAGTATGTAAGGTTTCACTAAAAGAAAAATACTCTGGAGGGGAAGCAGAGGGAATCGAGACCTCTGCATCAGAATCCTCATAAGTAGATAAGGGCAAATCCAGACCATCAGAAGAATCAGAATCCTGGTCAGAAGATTCATAAACAACTTCAGTCCTAGGTCTCTTAGAAGGGGGGGGGGGGTTGGCTTCCCCTGATTAGAGTTATAAGATCTTCAGCCATTCTTATCATTTGTTTTGTTAGGCATAGAGGCCTGAGCATGCGGCCTGGGCATCGGTTACTTAGGCATGGTTCGAGATTTTGGCCTAAATGAGGGAGGAGGTGTAGGTTTAATATGCAAGTCCGTAGGCCGGAATACACCCTCAGAAGCTGGTGCCTGCACAGCGGCTCCGGACCCATCCAAGGTAGAGACATGCACAGGTCCCACAGTTGAAGCATCTCGCGGCATACCGGACTCCGAATGGGTCTCAGTAGAGGCCTAAGAGTCAGAAGTAGTGGGTATCAGAGGTTGCTAAAGCGCCTCACTGAGTACTGGCGAACTTGCAACTGGCTTAGGAGAGGCATTGTCGGCAGCTTTGGACCTCGGCGGCCTGTCTCTGTCTTTATCTTTGCATTTTTTCGGAATCCCGGTAGTCAGATGGCTAACCGACATTTCTGGATAATTAAACTGAGAACCGAAATATTTAGAAGCGAAAATATAGTGACGATGGATAGTGCGCTGATTAAATAAAGCACAAAACCGACAGCAAGGTACATTGTATTCAGGGCCTAGGCAAGGAATACAGTACGAATGAAAATCTTTGAGAGATTTGCTTTCCACAAGTAATGCAATTATTAACTTTTACTGACATCAGTAAAGAGCAAGAAAAAGTTTCCCCAACGGGGCACTTAGCTTTAGTTGAAGACTTCGGTTCTGAAACTCAAAAACGAAAATTTCAGGAGTTGGCCGACTTCACTTGCAAATTGCTTCTGCTTCGGGCACCACACAGCAAGAAAGACTGATGTAATGGCGTCAGCTGCATGTTTTATACCCCTGACGTCATGGAAGAAGGGACAGCAACCGATGCAGGACCCAAGACTTTGCTAATCAGGCCGACTGAGGCCTACTGCAAGCAGATAACCCAAATGTAATGACTGTAACAGTGAAACACGAAGAACATCTTCATAAGATTCAGAACTCTCCCACCACTTCAAATCCCATTGGCTTTGCCAATGTTCTAATTCAGACTAATCCATATTTCCCCTCCATTTCTTCTGTAATTACTTTCCAACTAGGCATTAAGCTGTCCTCTCTCTACCTGAAACTAGCAATATGAAGGTTTTTTTCTTTTCTACAATTGTTTATTGTACATACTAGTGTAGCTTTTTTCTCATCTGTGTATTAATTGTATAACTACAATCTTATGTAATCTGTCGCATATTGTTGTAACCTACTTTCCTATTGGAGCTTTTCTCCCCGGGCCTCCGCTGAAAATGGACATGTGTCCAGTCGGACTATCCCGGTCAACAAATGTAAAATAAAATAAAATAAAATAAATAAAACTCCCTCTTCAAACACTTCCTTAAATAATAAAACACTGCCATCTAGTGACAAAAATAAAAAAAAGTTATGTATTGTCCATCTCATCTTCATTCTTAGTAGGTTATGTACTGTTCCGATCCTCGGATCCGATTCGGCCTTATAGACAAGCTCAAGGTCTTCCACCATCTTGTGGCTAAAACCTTAACCCATCATGCACTAGGTGGGCTCCCCAGATCTTGTTTGCAGAACTAAATAGAATACTAAATAAGAATCATTTATAGAACAATCAAGAAGGTCAAAGATTAGTAATAGCCAATTGTATCAACTCAGTCTTGGAGGAGTAAAGGGCTGGGGGGAGGAGAGTGGTATGTAAGAATGAAGGCGAGAAGGGCAACACACATATGGAACGTTATGGTGAGTACATAACTTCTTTATGTGATGTTGTCCTGCCGCGCCTTCATTCTTAGTAGGTTGGGACAGAGCCCCTAGCACCATCATCTTGGGTGGCTCAAGGGAGAATATTCTTTAGAACTGTGGAACCAAAGGAGGCCCTGCTCCTGGAGGCCTAATCGGTGTTGTAATGAGTGATAAAGGTATGTGGCCTTACCCATGTTGCTGCAGCACAAATGGTATCAATAGGCAGTCTAGCTTGAAAGGTGGAAGAGGTTGCAATGGCTCTTGCAGAATGACCTTTTACTTTATGGAATATATCGTTACTTTGAGATTTGTAAACAAAGGTTATACCATCTGAGAGCCATTTTGAAAGCATCACTTCAGAGACTGGAGCACCTTTATTTGCATCTGAAAAGGATACAAATTGTTGGTCAGACTTTCTGAAGTCCTTTGTCCTATGTAAGTAAAAGTGTACTGGTCAATGTACATCCAGTTAGTGCAACATATATTCCTCCTTATTCTTATAGTTAGGGAAAATACTGGCAGTTCTATGGATTGTTTCAAATTAGATTCTAAACATACTTTGGGTAAAAAGGAAGGGTTTGTTCATAGGGATACTCTCTCTCTGTGGAAAAGTATGTAGGGGGGCTTTACTGACAAGGCTTGCAGCTCTGACATCCTTCTAGCAAAAGTAATAGCTATCAAAAGAATAGTTTTCTCAAGTCAAAAATTTGAGATCGCAGGATGATGCTAGCTCAAAAGAGGGGAAAAAATAAAACGGGATAAGACAAAATTCATTTTCCATGGTGCTGGAGGGTCTTTAATAGGTGGTCTTAATAAAAAAATCACCTTTAAGAAAGGCTTTGCATAGTATGTGAGACAATATTGAGGCTTGATTCACCTGAATGGAAATTGGACGTTGCTGCTAGCTGAACTAATAGCTGCGGCTGCGCCTTCATTGAATAGTTTCACCAAAAACAGAATGGAACCTACTGGGGCAGAAAAATGGTCAATATGATTATGAGAAGCCCATGAAAAGAATCTCTTCCATTTGCTTCTATATTATCTTTCTCTTTGAAGCCTTATGAGAAGAAATTAGGATGTGTTTTACTGATGCAGAAAGGTTAAGTCCCTTCCCAAGTAAATGGATTTCTGAAGAAGTTTGGGTATCAATGTAAAGGGAGGAAAAGCGTAGAGGAGAGTCGAAGGCCATATTTGTGTACAAGTGCATCCCTTGGTGACTCCCCCAGAGGGGGGATCAGGGTAAAGTAGCTGCTGCATTTGGCATTCATGGATGTGGCAAAAAGGTCTCAACAAGGCTGGCCCCATTTGCAAAAAATCTTTTCCGCCACATGTTTTGGGACCACGTGTGAGGCATTAGGATTGCCCTGCTGAGTTTTGTCTGCAATCACTTGCATTTCCCCGGGATGTGCTTTGCTATGAGAAAGTATTGGGAGAAGGTTGCCCAGTGACATGCTCTCAAGGCCTCTCGACAAAGGGGGTAAGATCTGGTTCCCAGTGGAAGACAGTCCTGGAATGCTTGGAACACTAAAAGCACCACTCTCATCTCTAGGACACTGATGTGCAAATGGGCCTCTTGATCCTGCCAAGTGCCTTGGACAGTGTTTCCTAGATAATGCCCCCCCCCCCCATCTGAGAAGCATCTGTGGTCACTGTGGCTAGTGGCTGGAGAAGTATGAATGGTCAACCTAGTGTCACAGGAGTGGAGTAAAGCCACCAACAAAGGTCTTTCTTGCAAGATTCCGTTATCAAAATTTTGTGGGACATGGGCTGGTCTTTCATCGACCACTGAGTGGAGAGTAGCCACTGGAGAATTCTAATGTGCAGACGTGCTAATGGGATCAAGGTCCCTAGAACTTTCAGAACTGTCCTTGCTTGCACTTTTTTCTTGGAAAGAAGACTTAAGACCTGATGTTGTAGAAGTTGTACTCTTTCTGGAGGAAGTTTGGCCATCATCTTTGTTATATCTAATTCTGCTTCTACAAAAACGATACGCTGAGACAGCAGCAAGGCAGAATTTTCGTAGTTTATTGTGATTCCTGGGTGAGAGCAGAGCTGCAAGGTGGTATGTCTTGCTTTTGTTAGTAGATGCTCGGTGGTGGAGGTTAGGAGCCAATAGTCTAATTATGGAAACACTCTGAATCCTAGGTGTCTCAAGTGAGGCACGACTACTACCATACACTTGAACAAGTCTGAGGGCTGTAGTGAGGCTGAAAAGCAGAACATGAAACGGGTAGTGGCTGGCTCCCAGCCGAAAGTGCAGGTGTTCTCCTGGATCGCCTGTCCATTTTTATATGGTAGTACTGCAGTGGTGATGCTGCGGTAGCATTGTAGCCTCACAGTAAGACGCTGTCCTGTTCGATTCTCAGCTAGAGCATCTTCTGTGTGGATACATGCGTGAATGGGCGTACCTTTGTTGAAAGTTGTCAGTCAGGGCTGGCAACTCGGCATGTAATAATCTACTGACAATCATTAGCGGACCTGAGTTCCGCTGTGGCGACCCCTAACCGGGAAAAGCCGAAAGACACAAGTACGCATCTTGGAGGTCTATCAAGCACATCCAATAGTCTTGTCCCAGAAAAGGGAGAATTGACTGCAGTGTCACCATCCGGAACTTGGACTTTCTTACAGACTTGTTTAGGATGCTGAGATCCAGAACTGGTCCTCCAGTCTCCTGTTTTCTTTGGAACTATGAAGAATCTTGAGTAAGTTCTGGATCCTATTTGGTCTGTGGGGACTGTTTGGATGACTCTGTCTAGCAACTTTTGCATTTCTAGAGTTGCCTGTTCCCTTTGACTGGGTAGAATGTCCAGGATGTTTTTTATGTTTGGGACAGGGAAGGAAAAGGGTATGGAATAACCTCTGGATATGATGCTTTGTACCCACTTGTCTTTTGTTATAGCTAGCCAAGCTTTTGGGTACAAAGATAAGCAGCCCTCAACCAGAAAAGGCAGCATCCAGAAAAGGCAATGGCTCAGTGGTTAAGGTTTTTGCCTCTCATCTGCAAGGTTTGATTCTTGGTTTGTGAGTGGCTAAATGGTTAAGTGGTCACCTCACAAAAAAGAAGTACAGGGTTTGATCTCCATCAAGGGAAATTGATTAGGCTTAAAATGGCCCACAAGGGCAGTTAGCCTAATACTTAACTATGAACCTTAACTATGGACTGCCTCCAGAGATGGACAGGCGAGCCTCCCTTCAGGACCGCTGAAAGGGGTTACCAAAGAAGGATTCCCAGTCGGCCTGACTCTGCGGACCCCCCTCTGCCGAGTGGTTGGCATCTTCCATTACCACCTTTTCCTCTGCCCCGGAGGAAGAATCACCACGTGTCCTAGAAAGCTCTCTGGGATTTTCGAAAAAAGAAGTTATGTACTCACCATAATGTTCCATCAGAGTAGTTAAGACTTCATTCTTCTGCACATATGGGTATTCGGATCAGAGCCAACAAAACTTTTACAAGCATCTGCTCAGAGCTCCAAGCTCCTCCCCTACCTATAATACAACACTTCCTCCTGACTAACCCCAGATCGAGTTTGCGGTCACTAACTAGCAACGTAACCCACAATCCAAACAGGATAAGACCTGATTAGTGAGGGGGATGGAGGGAGGGAAGGTGCAGAAGAATGAAGTCTAACTACTCAGATGGAACATTATGGTGAATACATTAACCTCTTTATCTGAAGTAGTTAACTTCATTCTTTCTGTACATATGGGACAGAGTCCCCAGCTACTCGTATTCCTGGGAGGCCCTTATGGAAGGATATTTCTGAGCACCGCAGAGCCAAAGGATACTGTCCCTCTAGAAATCAAATCTAATTTATAATGAGAGATAAATGTATGAGAATTGGCCCACGTGGCTGCCGCACAGATATCATCTAAAGGTACTTTTGACCAGAAAGCTGCAGAAGTGGCCACTGATCTCGTGGAATGAGCCTTCAGTAAGCCAGAAGATAAGCCTTTGTCCTTGTATACTTGTACAATACAAAGAGTGATCCACCTTGCTAAGGACACTTTCGAAACTGCTTTGCCCAAACATGGTTTTGAAAATGAGACAAACAGCTGATCAGACTTTCGGTAGGGTTTAGTCCTATGAAGGTAAAAACAAAGCGGTCTATGGACGTCCAATAAATGGAGTCTATATTCGCCTCTATTTTGGAAATTTGGGAAGAAGACTGGCAAATTTATAGATTGGTTAATATTGGCTGCTGAGGACACCTTGGGAAGGAAGGAGGGGTTTGTATGCAGCGAAACCCTGTCCTTGTGAAAAATCAAATAGGGGGGCACGGAGGATAAGGCCTGTAACTCTGAAACCCTTTTAGCTGAGGTGATGGCAACCAGGAATGCCATCTTCCAAGACAAGAATTTTATAGGGACTGAACCGGCAGGTTCGAAAGGCGGAGAGGTCAATGCTTGAAGGACTAAAGTCAGATCCCAGGGAGGAACTCTCTCTAACTGGAGGTCGCAAGAGAAAGGTGCCCTTCAGGAATGCTTTACACAATTTGGCAGAGGCCAGAGCAACCTCATTTTCGCCTACATGGAAATTAGAGATGGCAGCCAGTTGAACCTTAATGATAGAAGAACTTGCGCCCGATTGAAAGAGACAAGCCAAAAAATCTAAAACGACTGGAATGGGGCTGTGAAAGGGTTCTGATTGCGTTGAGAGGCCCAAACGGAAAAATGTCTCCACTTGCTACTGTAGAGGTTCCTAGTGGAGGCTTTGAGAGATGCTACCAGAATGTTCATAACAGGGGATGAAAGTCCAGGAGTCCTGATGATCATGGGAACTGGAGCAGCCACGCCGTCAGCTTAAGACTGTCCAGGTTGGGCAGGGGCAAGCCCGACGGATGAGCAAGTAAATCCGGGCATGGATCTAGAGTCCATGGAGGAGACAAAAGGTGAAACCATAGGAAGGGAAACCACACTTGGCGAGGCCAGAAGGGAGCTATGAGAATGACTTTGCACTGCAACCAGCAAGCTTTCTGAAGGAACTTCAGTATCAGAGGTAACGGGAGAGAAGCATAAAGTAACCCGGGAGGCCAAGCATGAACTACAGCATCCCCTGGGACATCCCCTGGAGGGGGGATCAGAGCGAAGAAGTTGCTGCACTTCGTGTTGGAAGGAGACGTGAAGAGGTCACAGCAAGGTTGACCCCATACGAGGAAGATTCTCTTCGCCACTGATGGATTTAGAGACCACTCGTAAGGCATAAGGATTGCCAGGCTTAAACTGTCCGCTAAAATGTTGGAGCTTCCCGGGATATGCATTGCTATCAGAAACCGGTTGGTGGATATGGCCCACTCTCATGGCCTCGTGACAAAGAGGGTAGGATCAGGTTCCTCCCTGCTTGTTGATATACCAGATTACTGACATGTCTGATTGAATGGCCGCTGTCCCTGGAGGTAGGACAGAATGGAAGGCTTTTAACGTTAAAAGCACTGCCCTCATCTCCAGGACATTGATGTGTAGCTTGGTCTCTAGTAGGGACCACATGCCTTGAACTGTTCTTCCCAGGAAGTGCCCCCCCCCCCACCCGAGCTGGGAGGCGTCCATGGTCACCGTGACTTGGGCCAGCGGGGCTAGAAAGTTGCGCCCCACAAGTATGTCTGATGACTGAAGCCACCACTGGAGGACATTCTGCATGTCTGGTTGATTTGGAAAGTCATCGAGAGGTCTAGCCAGGACCATTGAACTGCTAGATTCCACTGAAGGGTTCTCGTATGAAAACATGCATGAGGGAGAATGGAAATGGAGGCTGCCATCGAACCCAAAGCCTTGAGAACATCGCCTGCTGTGACTACAGAGTGCTCTGAGATAGCTGACACATGGAGTCTGAGATTTTCTATCCTTTCCGGGGTGAGAAAGATCTTTGACTGAATAGTATCCAACCGTGCCCAAAGGAAGTCTATGACCTGAACTGGAGCCAGGTGGGACTTGTTGAGGTTGATCGTGATGCCTAACTTGTAAGCCAGACCGAGAAAGTAGTGTAGGGCCTGGCACAAGAGACCTTTGGTGGATGCAGCGAAGAGCCAGTCGGCTAGGTAGGGGAATGCCTGAATGCCCTGAAGTCTGAGGTGAGCCGCTACGACTGCCATTACCTTGGTGAACACCCTGGGGGCTGCGGTGAGACCAAAGGGTAGGGCTCTGAATTGAAAGTGATTGGCCCTAGCCGAAAGCACAGAAACCTCCTGGAGCTTCTGTGGACCTTGATATGATAAGTAAGCATTCTGGAGGTCTAACGAGCACATCCAGTCACATTCTCTTAGAAACGTTAGAATGGACTGTAGAGTGACCATCCGGAATTTTTGTTTCTCTACCGACAGGTTGAGGATAGACAGGTCCAGTATGGGCCTGAGGTCCCCAGTCTTCTTTGGCACTAAAAAGAACCTGGAGTAGATGCCTGATCCAGACTGGTCGGGGGGGACCGGTTCGATGGCTCGTTTTTGTAACAGTTTCGAAACCCGTAAAGCTGCGGCCTCCCTGTGATCGGGTGGAACATATGGGAGGCGTGCTGGAGTTATGGGAGATGATATGAAAGGGAGAGAATAGCCTCTGGATATGATGTTTAACACCCAGCGGTCTGTAGTAATGGACTCCCATGCCGCTGGATGTAAGGAGAACCTTCCCCCGACTGCCTCCAGGATAGAGCAGTCGGGCAACCCCTCAGGGTTGCCGTGCGGGCCTGTCGGAAAAGGGTTCCCTAGACCCGAAGTTTCTGGGACCCCCTCTGTCTCTGGGACAGCATCAGTCTTGTCCCCCTCTGCCTCTGGGGGACGAATAGTCCTGAGTGCCCCGGAAAGACTGTGATTTCCGAAATCACATCTTCTTTTGCTCCTTCTGGTTCCTGGAATAGGATCTCTGGGGGTTAGAGAAGCGGATTCCGACGGTAGATAAAGTCTTTCCATCCTTTTCACTCTGGGTGAGCATGTCACGTACTGTCTTCCCAAAGAGGGATGATCCATCGAAAGGGACGTTAATAAAAGATGCCTTAAAGGGGTCAGTAAATTGACACAGTCTGATCCAGGTGTGTCGCCTCAAGGTAATGCCTGTACCAGCAGCTCTAGCAGCTCCCTCCATAACATGGGAGAGGAGACGCATAGATGTATTTTGTCACCAATTTCAGTGTAGTCATCTTCGCAGTAAAGGACCGCTTGTCCTGCTGTGACAGAGACTCCAGGGGCGACTCGGATCCATTAGAAGATCACGCTGCAGTTGGGTAACATGCCAAGTAATTCAGCGCACGGATAGAAAAAAATCGCTGACGAATACATACACTTCCCGAAACGATCCATCGACCTGGACTCCTTGTCTGGTGGATGGACCAAGGAACTCTCCTGTGCCAGTTCCTTCTTTGTGGCAGCTGCAACCACCAAAGCATTCACAGGGGCTCCTTTGGACCATGCCTATCTGATGGCGTCCACAGGGGTTCCTTTGGACCATGCCTGCCTATCTGACGGCGGGGAAAGAATTTTGTCCGGTCTTTTGGGTATAGGCTCCACGGTGTCAGGATCTTTCCATGCCCTAGTGGTGATGAGGTCCACCAAAGGGTTGGCTGGTGGGGGAACCCAGGAAGTAGATGGGCCAGAGCCAAAGGCCTCCAGAAACACGGACTCATCGGCAGAGGGTTTTTGGGAGCTGACCAACCTCCTCTTTGGTGGAGGATCTCCATAATGTCTCCGAAGGAGACGTCCTCGGGAGGTGATCGGAGGGAACCTTCTCCTTCATCTAAGTCCGAATCAGTGGTAATGGACTCAGGAGAGTCCAAGTGCCTCCCTTTTACACTTGCGTTTACAAGGTTCCTCTCCAGTGGGACTTTCTGAAGAGGACTCTTAAGCCTCCGGGGGTTCCCTGAGGGGAACAAGCTGGGGTTGCTTTGGCGCGGGCTGTCCCTGAGACAGGGTTAGGAGAGCAGAATCCGAAAACATGGAGGTCTGGGTTGGATCTGAGTAGGTGAGCTGTGGTCTCAACCCCTGGGAGAGAACCCTTTCCACTGCCCCGAATGCCGATGGAGAGCCCACCTCCGTAACCTGTAAGGATGAGGACCTCCCCGGGTCCGAAGCAGGGATCGGAGCTGAAGGCAGGGTAGTCTGGGCACCAAGGATGGGATCAGAAAAAGAATGATCTCGACCCTCCAGTCGAGACTCCTTGACCACAGCCTCGAGGGTCTCCTGGATCCGAAAACGGATCCGAGGAACTCAAAGTGACGGCTGGCGTCGAGGAAAGGAGAACCGTCTGCACCGAACCAACAGCTCCAAAGGGCCTCGGATCCGAGAACCCTGAAGCGTCGGGTCGGATCAGGGAAGGAGAGACTGGGTGAAATAGAGTTGTAGAAGGACCCTCTCCGATGGGAGAGGGACCTGGTAAGACCCCCATCTGAATCTGATTCTGGATGAACCTCATCAGCCTGTCCATGTCAAGGTCGGAGACACTCCGAGTCGACCTTGAAGAAGAAGCGACCGAAGCGGGTCTTGGCTAGATCTGAGGGGAGTGCCTTGGCTCCGAGGGCTCCATCGGCTCCGGCGAGAAACGGGGAGAGCAGAGCCGAGGAGAACGGGACCTGGGGACTTTAGAAGAGGGGCTGGAGAAAGACTCCCTGTCGGAGGGATCTTTTTCTGGGTCTGTCCTTCTCTTTGTGGTGCTTCTCCCTCTCTCTCTTGTCCCTACCTTTCTTGGACGAATCTGAGGCCGCAGGATGAGCGGGAGGTTGAGTCCCTGCTGCAAGAAGTCAGTGGCTGGAGCGGAGACTGAGGCGGAATCTAGGGCAGAAGCTGGCAGCAGACCCTTGGCCACGAGCTCAGCCAGATGGTCTTTCAAGGCCCTGGGGTTAAAACCCGCACAAATGTTGCAGGAGGCTGACAAATGGGAGACCCCTAAACAAAGAACACATAGAGTGTGGCCATCGGCTGGTGAGAGCTTGTGACCACACTTTGCACATTTTTTAAAAAGAACTTTAGGCTGTTCAGCCATAAGGGCGGAACAATAACTAAACCTTAAGGCCCACACACACACACACACACACACACACACGGGATGGGGCCTAGGCGGGAACTAAAACTACCAACAAGCTACACAGAAAAAAACTTTTTTTTTAACACGACGACCACGTGTGAACGGGGGAGGAAAAGAGGAACAGGTACACACACACCAACTGTACTGAAAAGAGAAAAAAAGAGAAACCTTACCACCTTCGCTTAGAGCTCAGAGACCACAATGCTAACTCTTAGAGCGGCAAACAAGATCTGGGGTTAGTCAGGAGGAAGTGATGTATTATAGGTGGGGGAGGAGCTTGGAGCTCATGCTTGTAAAAGTTTTGCCGAATCGGATCCGAATACCCATATGTGCAGAAAGAATGAAGTTAACTACTTCAGATCCACATTTTCCCACTACATTTCTGACCTTTGGGTTAAGGTCTAGTAGGTAGAGGAAAAATGGACTCCTGCTGCAGAGAGGGTCTTTCGTTCTTGTTCACACCTGGTTAGTGTGTCCTTGACTTTAGGCCCAAACAGGGACGACCCATCAAACTGGGCATTCACAAAGGAAGATTTAAAAGGATCCACAAAGTCACACAAGTGCATCTAAGAATCTCTCCTTAGGGAAATTCCTGAATCTGCTGCTTTGCTCACTCCATCCACTGCAAAAGAAATCAGTCTCATGGAGGAGTTGACCACTGAATGGTAGACAGCTGAGAGGAAACTTTCTTGGACACCACTTCAGCTAGTGAACCTTGGAGAGCATCTCATAGCTCTTTCAGATCATCTCTCTGCAATCTGGTAAAATGAGTCAGGTAATTCAGCGACCTAAGAGCAAATGTCGCTGAAGAGAAAATGCACTTTCAATATCTGTCTATCGTGCGAGACCCCCTGTTCGGTGGATAGACAGAAGACGACATCTCAGAGTTCCTTCTTCATGGCTGCTGTCACCATCATAGCAACTACTGGGACTCCCGTACAAAATTTTTGTCTAAAGGAGTTGTAATGAACATACCTGGCCGCAGAGGAACCGGTTCCACAGAATCTGGAGACTCCCACGCCTTTTGAGAAACTAAATCCATAAGTTCGTAGAAAGGCGGAGATACCCAAGTGGAGGAAGGGTGAGGTCCAAAAGTCTTCAGGTAAGACAGACTCCTCCACTGAAGGGTTGGTGGACTTCCAGTCACCTCTCTAAGTATTTCCAAGATGTCTCCAAAGAAGACATCATCAGGAGGTGACCATGGGGGACCCTTCGGCTTCATTAAGGTCTGTATCCGAAGTGATGGACTCCTCTGGGGAGTCTAAAAGCTTCCTCTTGTACAGCCTCTTCCAAGGGACCTCTTCAGCGGGGTACTATAGAGAGGTTTCGAAAGAGAGGGGGCACCTAGTGGGGCATCCTGAGGCTTAAGATCTCTGCGCCCCTGTGGATGCAAGGGTATAGAGACAGACATCGGTGCCTTGAAGGAAGAATGTCCAGACCTGAGAGTGAAGCTGCCTGTGGAGACAGCACTCTCCTCATCACCTTGAAAGCCCTCCGCCCCTGATCCGAAGAAACTCCCGGCTCCGAAGAACCGGAGGGAATCCCCAGAACCTAGAGGATGGCTCCGAGGCTGTGGTAGGAGCAGAGCTCACCCAAGCCAATGCTCTGAGAGGTAAGGTCAGATTCGACGACTGTCCATTCTGACTCATCTCCCCGGATCTGACTGGAGAGCATCGGCTCCTAGACACATCGAGTTTCAATTGAACAGACGATGGAGGAATGTTCGGATCCGAAGATCCTGTGATGGGTCTTGGTTCTGACGGTTCCACCAAGATTAGCTCCGGACATTCAGACTCCGAGGTCCAGGGTCGAATTGGAGAAGGAATCGATGTAGAAGGGGAGGATTTGGTCGGAGGCAAAGCCCTCTGGGTTGGATCCGATTACAGTTTTTCAAGCGCCGGTGTCCTTAACAGCCACTGCACCACACGACCCAAGTAGTCGTCGGACAAGCTCCTGAAAGATGAAGTCAAGGGGGTAGGAGATTTGGAGAGCTGGAGCAATGGTGGCCTGAGAGTGGGTGATACCGGTTCCAATTCAGGGGATTGGCTCTGCAACTGAAACTCCACTGGCACCAAAACTAATGGAGCCGATGTAGTAGGCCTCTCGAATCCGGCAGCATTTGGGTCTGGAGAGGAAACTCTGGTCAACTTTTTGGATGGCTCTGACGGAGCATTGGAAGATGAAGACCTCCCCGACTTATTAGACTCTGAAAAAGGAGATTGGCCAGACTAAGAGGAACCAGGACCTTCTTGGATTGCTTTGGGGAACGGGGTTTTCAAAAGGCCTCTTAAAATCAGCTTGTTCTTTCTTTCTAACAAAGCCTTGTGACTAAAGGAATGACAAATCACACAGGACGCTTGGAGGTGGATGGCTCCTAAACAGTACACACAAATGGTATGCCTATCAGTAAGGAACATTTTTTGTCCACATTCACATTGCTCAAGTTTTTTTTGAATCCAGAGGGTTTAGAATCCTTAAATGACATTGCAAGTCAGCAACAAGAAAGGAATTGTCTAACAATTAAATTATATAGGTGTATGTATGTATGTATGTATGTATGTATATATATATAAACGGGCAAAGGCAGTTCTTTAACTGAAACGAACCAACCTGAAAGACCAATAAAAAGGAAAAGAAAGCCCTCTAACTAAAAATGGGCTATTTGAATTTAAGTTTAAAGCCAGGATAGGGGAAAAAAGGCCTAAAGGAGAAAATGACAGTCAACAGCAGTTTAATCACAGAAAAAGCAGAAAACACAGACAACTTGCTTAAGCAATTAAACAGAAAAAACACAATTAGAAGAAAAAAAAATCTCCAAAATATAAGAAAAGTCTACTTAGCCAGAACCAGTAAGAAGAGCACCCGATCTTGTTTAGCTGCAAACGAGATCTGGGGTGCTCTCAGTGCATGATGGGATAGGGTTTTAACCACAAGCTAATGGAAGACCTTGAGCTTGTGTATAAGGCCGAGTCAGATCAGAGGATTGGATCCGAACCCAACCTACTAAGAATGAAGGTGAGATAAGACATCACATCATTCATTATGCACTAATTTAACATTACCAGTTCCAGCTGAACAAAATAAACAATACAGTAAATAAAACCAATCATTTAAACTCACATGAAAAGTTACACACAAAAAATTTACAATGCCCCTACATATTTATTTATTTTTATTTTACATTTGTTGACCGGGCTAGTCTGGCTGGATACATGTCCATTTTCAGCAGAGGCCCGAGGAGAAAAGCTCCACTATTACTAGTAAATTACAATAAAGAAAATAAAACAGTAAAATATCAACTATGCAGTAAAATATACAAAAACATATAAGCAAGATAAAGGAGCATTAACATGTAAATATAAAAATATATATGCAAATAAAGGAACATTATCATGTAGTATGGTAACAATGCAGAGGCATTTTAACAATATCTAAAACAATAGTAAGGAATCAATTATCTCATAATATTTGCAAGAGTAGGACTGCTAGATAAAGAATAAGAGAGAGAAATAGTAACACATAAGAGTCTATAGAAATTTACACCAATTAACAAACTTAGGAAGAAACCTGTGGTGCCTGGGTACTGGTTTTAGATGGAGATTTGCAGAAAAGAGATTAGCATCTAGGTTAAGTAAAAGGGGAGATGACAGGTCATAGTGATGTGAAAAGTAAAAGGAGAGAAGTAGTATAGGAAAATTAATAAGCAGGGGGTTGCTAGATGCACTACACTGGTAGTGATAGAGGCAAGTGGAAAAGAAAGGAGAGGACTATAGTGAGGGATAATTAGCTTAGCTCAGTCAGGATTAGAGCAGGGACATAGCCAGTGGGATTGAAAATAGTTTCTTAGTTGTTTTTTGAAAAGGTGAGATGAGCCTAAAGTGGTCAGTTCTATGGGAAGTTTATTCCAGTATGAGCCAACAGCATTAGCAAATAAGGAGTCACCTGCTTTATTACGGGATTTGTGAGTAGCTACTAGAAGTCTGCTGGCTGAGCGAAGGGAAGTAAGATTTTTGTATGGGGTAATGAGGTTGTTGAGTATGGGTGTATTCGAGGGGTAATGGAGAATTTTATAAATGATGACTAATTGATGTAGGAGAATTAGATTTTGAAATTCAAGCCAGTTAAGGTAACAATGGTGAGTACGGAATGGGGAACCTGTGGCAAACCTGGTAATACTATGGTAGGCTGTGGTAAGTTTCTGAAGGTTGGCTTTTGAGATGTTGATATACGATGGAGAGGCATACAATAGTGTAGAGATGAGATGAGTTTGGGCTAGAGACTGTGGTGGTTGCAGTAAGAAAGGGCTTAAGTCTATAGAGGGCACCTATCTTTTTGTTAACAGCCTTGATGGTTAGATCAATGTGGCAGTCAAAGTTTAGTTGATTGTCAATAGTAACGCCTAGTAGCTTAGTGGAACAATCAGGTTTAATGATAGTGCCATTGCTAGACACAATGGAAAAGGTGATCAAGGCAGATTTAAGGGTAGGGGTGAAAAGTAGTAGTTTGGTTTTTTTGGGATTAAGGAGGAGACAGATATGTTGGAACAATTGTTCTGCAGCCGTAAAGATTTTTTGGGTAGAAGAGTGAAGTTCTTCTGGAGATAAAGCAGAACAGATGAGAGTTGAATCATCAGCATACTGGATACAAGTGGATGTCGGGAGTGAAATAGACAGGTTATTTATAAATATGGAGAAGAGGAGGGGACCTAAGATGGATCCTTAAGGGACGCCGATAGTAACAGGGAGCTGAGAGGATATATGGCTGTCCCGGAGGACTGCTTGTTTTCTATCTATCAAGTAAGAGTCAAACCACTGTAAGGCCAAAGAGTCAAGTGAGAGAGAATTTAAAGTATCTAGGAGAAGTTGATGGTTGACCGTATCAAAGGCTTTTGAGAGGTCCAGGAATAAGGCAGAGGAGAAAAGGTTGTTATTGCGATTTTTGTTGATTGTGTCTGTGAAGGAGAGAAGGGCAGTGGAAGTACTGTGGTAGGGCCTAAAACCATGTTGGGAGTCTGCGAGAAGGCTATTTTGCAGAAGATGTTGTAAGAGTTGCTGGTGTATACAGCATTCCATAATTTTAGATAGTGGAGATAGTAGGGCTATAGGGCAGAAATTAGAGAGTTCATTAGAGTTAGCTCCTTTATGCAGAGGAATGATATGGGAGACTTTCCAGCAGGATGGAATAGTAGATTTGGTTATTGTTCTGTTAATTAAGATGGAGACTGGGTAAGCTAGTTCTGCTGCTGCTAGTTGCAGATATTCTGCTGGTAGTTTGTCAGCTGAAGGGGTGCATGGTTTAAGTTTAGAGAGTAACTTACGTATGTGGGTTGTGGAGACTGTACTAAATTTTAGAGTGGGGGTGTTATTTTGAGGAGAGGTCTTTTGAAAGGAAGGGAGGGGAGTCATGGTGTTTGCTAGAGAGGTGACTGTTTCAGAGAAAAAGTTGTTGAAGGTACTGGCTATTATATTGGGTGGGGTCTGAGCTAAGGTAGCTGGAGTAGGAGTTTTGGTATTCCCTGGATGGAGCAGTTTATTGATACCTGACCAGAATTTTTTGGGGTTGTGATTTTGGTTTTGTTGATATTGAAGGTAATATTTTTTTTTTATCAAGATAGGCAAGTTTTTTTGTAGTATTTCTAAGCTGTTTGAAGTTTTGATGGTCGGCTGGGTTTTTAGTGGTTCTCCATTTTGTCCATAGTTTATTCCTAGCTAGCATTGTTTGCTTGGTTTTTTTGGATAGCCAAGGGGCAGCTTTGGATCCTATTCTAATTAAGCGAGAGGGGGCATGATGCTCGAGAATTTGTAGGAAAGTGTTACTGAAATGGGCAACTGCTTCATCAAGTGGGAGGTGTTTTAGAGCTGACCAGTTACATACTTTGAGTTCATTAGTGAAAGTGGGCAGGTTAAAGTTCTTTTTGTTACGTACAATACGATAAGTAGCCTGTTTGAGGTTGTTTTGTTTTTGTTTAGTGATGTAGGTAAGGAGATGGTCGCTGATATTGTCTGGGAGTATTCCGGTTTTATATGAGAGGGGATTGTTGTTGATCAATATCCAGTCCAGGATGGCTTGTTTTTTGGTTGATTTATTAATTCTAGTAGGGGAGTTTATGGCTTGTTGAAAGTTAAAGAGATTGAGGTGAGAGGTAGGTTTGGGAGAGATACAGGAGAAAGTCTCCTAAGATTATGGTTTCTTGAGGAAAGCTACAGGAGACCCAGCTAAGAATATTTTCAAGTGTGTTTGAGTTATTGCCTGGAGGGATATAGGAACATATTATATAAATGGCTTTGCTCTTATTTACTTGGAGTTTTCTACAGAGTATTTCAGCATTAGCTGGAGAGGGAGGCAGGGAGTCAGTTAAAGCCACCTGTAGTTGGGATTTGTATAGTAAGGCCACTCCCCCACCCTTTTTGTTAAGACGGTCTTGTCTTAGAATGCTATAGCCAGGAGGAGTGATTTCGTTGTTTCTGGTACCTGGTTTAAGCCATGTTTCAGTGAGACAGAGGATATCAAAATGCATAGAAGTCAATTAAAGCATGGAGTTGTGTGACTTTGTTGTTGACGCTACGAATATTTAGGTGTGCTATAGAAAGGGAGCTAGAAGAGAAAGGTGAACTGAAATTGTTAGCAGTTTGGTTTGAGAGGGTGTGGCTGAGAGGATTATTGGGGCCAGGGTTGGGGTGGATGTCCCCGTGTAACAGTAAAAGTGGTTGTGGGATGGGAAATATTTTTGAGTTTTTGGAGGGCAATAGATGAAACTTTCTAGTGGTTTGACGTGTAATGGTGTAATTTGTGAAAGAGAGGGGGAATGTAGGGACAGGATGATAGGATATTAGTATGGGTTTGTTCAGCTAGAGGAAGGATGGAGGTTGTGTGTTTACCTAAAGTAGGATATCTGCCAAGGGTATGTAACTCATAGGAAGTAAGAGTATAGTATAATAGAAGGGTGTTATGGAGAAGCAGCAAGTAGAGTAGTTTAAGGCTTAAAGGCATATTCCTAGAGGGGTGAGGTTAGCAAGCTTGGAAATTGGAGGAGTAGGTTGGTGGAGAATGGGGTGTGGCAATCAGATAGGAGTATGGAGAGTGGGGTGTAGCAGTAAGACAGGAGTAAAGAGTTAACAAGTGTGAATGAGGCATGAAATGAGATAGGATGTGAGCAAACTGGAGGCGTGGCAGAGGAAGTATAAGGGTAGGGCCCCTGGGGGTGGGTGGGAATTGGGGGTAGGGAGGGGAGCGGAGTGAGCCCCCTGGGTGAACGGAGCGAGAAGAACCAGTGAGGGGACCAAATGGCAGTAAAACAATCAGAGAAGGAGAGAGAAGCACTGTGTATAGTGCAGGGTAAGAGTGAACTATAGGGCAAAATACAGGGAGGAGTATGAAGGGTTTGGGAGATGAAATACTGGTATGTTAGCTAAGTGAGGTAGCAGGGTTGTGTGCAGTGGATTAATATATAGGGGTTAAAACTAGGGGTTAACAGGAAGCCAAATTGTACTGTGAGGATAAGGGAAATAATTTGTTTTCTAATAGACAGGGCGCCACCTAGTGGCCAAGCCAGGAAAACAAGGGACAGAGCAAGCAGAGAGCTCACCAATGTGATGTGCAGAGGTTGAGGAGAGAGTTGCCTAAGGACAGAGATGAAGGAGGATAAGAGAGGGTCTCTTAACCGCTACTGGAGGGGGGGGGCTGCTGGTTAACTTGGGAGGGAAGTCAAATAACCTAGAGAATACAGTTAAATATATACAATAGTAGGACGTACTTTCCAAAAAGGACTTTTCTGGGTAGAAAGTCTTAGTGGGGAGGACGTATAAATCCTATTCAGGACTTTGTTCCTTAATATGGATTCCACGGGGCTTCTTAAGCATGGGTAGAGTCAGGAACTCAGGTATACACAGCTGGTAACATATAAGGAAGAGAGAGAAGACAAAATAAGTACATTCAGCAGTCAAGGATGTAGATAACATACAACCAAAAATAGCAGCTGCAATTCTAAGAACAAGGGCAGAACAGTGACTAACCTTCTACCACAGTATAAAGAGGCTTATTAGAGAGGAAATAAACACAAAGCAGGGTCATACAGTCAGACTGTAGATATTTACAAAAATGTCTGTTATATAGCTAGAGCAATAAATTCCATCTATGCTACTAAATTAACCTTTATGCCTTATGGTACATAGGAAGACTACTTACAACAATTAACAGTACTTATAACAGCAGTACCATGTAAGTTCCAATTGTTGGAAGAGATTAGGTAGTAACAACATAGGCTAGCATTTGTATAAACCAGCAAGGTTGACTAATAAGTAATTACAAACACTATTACCTTGCTGTAATGATGTTTAAACCAGAGGTAATGATACCAAAACATATTGGAAAAGCCTTAACATAAGACTAAGTTAAGCAGTGCAGAAACCAACCCAGGTCAGTGATCATTAATAAGCATTAACCAGAGAACAGCTGTTAATGGATACTTGCACTACTATAATTTAAAATGCAAACACTGTATGGATTCTGAGAGAATTCACCTTTCACGATATTGCTGCCTCATATTATCAGGCAATAAACACTTGCACTGTGAATGTAGGAAGCCATAAGGGGCTAGAAAAGAATTACTGGTGTTATCCAATGCGCAATTACATAAAACAGTGTAAAACAGTTATTCAGCTACAGTTCGTTTGCGTACCTATAATATATTAATACTACATCCAGCCTAGAATGCAAGTACTGTGTAGTTGGGGACCACGTGAACGCTAGGATGAGTGGCGTTGAGAAGCTTGTAAAAGTTTTAAAAAGTTGACGCTGAAATAAGCGGAGTAGTAAGCACTGACCGCTAATAGTTACTGCTTGATTGTGAGATAAATGCAAGTGTAAACGCTGTAGGTAAATACAAGCGTAAACGCTGTAGGTAAATATTAACATACTGTAAAAATTATATAATGTAACATAAGTACTCCATGAAATTAAAAACACTACTAAATATGCATTCTTTTCAGCAGGAGCAGACTATTAATCAAAAGTCGGTCATTAATACCAGGAGGAGTTGTAGAATCCAGTAACACTTGCCAATATAATTTTCTTTTTTCCTCAGTGGATATAAAAAGTGTACACACCCCTGTTAAAATGCCAGGTTTTTGCAATATAAAAAAATGAGACCACAATAAATCATTTAAACATTTTGCCCACCTTTAATGTGACCTATAACCTGTATTATTCAACTGAAAAATAAACAAATCGATTAGAGGGGAAAAATATAAAAAAAGGTACAATAAGCTGGTTGCACAAAAGTGTGCACACCCTTAAACGAATACTTTGTTGAAGCACCTTTTGATATAATTACACCATTCCATCTTTGCACACCCTTAAACGAATACTTTGTTGAAGCACCTTTTGATATAATTACACCATTCCATCTTCTTGGGTAGGAGTCTATCAGCATGGCACATCTTGACTTGGCAATATTTGCCCACTCTTCCTTGCAAAAGTGCTCCAAATCTGTCACATTGTGAGGGCATCGCTTATGCAAAGCCCTCTTCAGGTCACGCCACAGAGTTTCTATTGGATTTAGGTCTGGGCTCTGGCTGGGCCATTCCAAACCTTAAATTTTCTTCAGGTGAAGCCATTCTTTTGTTGATTTGGATGCATGCTTGGGGTCATTGTCGTGTTGAAAGGTGAAATTCCTCCTTCACCTTCAGCTTTCTAGCAGATGCCTGAAGGTTTTGGGACAAAAGTGACTGGTATATGGAACTGTTCATAATTCCCTCCACCTTGACTAAAGCCCCAGTTCCAACTGAAGAAAAGCAACCCCAAAGCATGATACTGCCACCACCATGCTTCACTGTGGGGATGGTGTTCTTCTGGTGATGCAAAGTGTTGTTTTTGCACCAAACATACCTTTTGGAATTGTGGCCAAAAAGTTCGACCTTAGTTTCACCAGACCATAACACATTTTCCCACATGCTTTTGGGAGACTATGTATTGTTTTGCAAATTTTAGCTGGGCCTGGATATTTTTCTGTGTAAGAAAAGTCTTCCGTCTTGCAACCCTACCCCATAGTCCAGACATATGGAGAATATGGGAGACTGTTGTCACATGTAGTACACAACTAATACTTGCCAGAAATTCCTGCAGCTCCTTCAGTGCTGCTGTAGGTCTCTTGGCAGCCTCCCTAACCAGTTTTCATCTTGTCTTTTCTTCAGTTTTGGAGGGACATCCATTTCTTTGCAGCGTCACTGTTGTCCCACATTTTCTCCATTTTTTGATGAGTGTCTTCATTGTGTTGCATGGTATATCCAATGCTGTGGAAATTTTTTTGTACCCTTCTCCGGACTGATACTTTTCAACTATGAGATCACTTTGATGCTTTTGTAAGCTGTCTGCGAACCATGGCTTTTGCTGTAGCAGGCAACTGAGTAAATGTCAGGGAAAAATCCTACTAGGACAGATGAACTTTATTTGCGGTTAATCAGAGTCTCTTTAATTGATGGCAGGTGTGTACCCAAGAAGACTGAATGCTGTAATTAAATCAAAAGGTGCTTCAACAAAGTATTAGTTTAAGGGCGTGCACACTTATGCAACCAGCTCATTGGACTTTTTTATTATTTTTCCCTTAGCAGATTTGTTCATCTTTCAATTGAATTGTACAGATTTATAGGTCACATTAAAGGTGGGAAAAGTTTTGAAATTATTTATTGTTGGCTCGTTTTCTTATATCACAAAAACCTGCATTTTAACAGGGGTGTGTACACTTTTTATATCCACTGTATACTAACTACCCCCCCCAAGTGTAGAATCATTTTTCACACACAAAAAATACAATTTTTTAAAATCCTGACATTTCTCAGAGTGCTTAAATAAAACATTGCTGAGGCCCTTCTTCCTTAGAGTAAGCATGCTGACATACCCGTGCTTTTAACGCTTTTTCACTTTTTCCAACAAAAAAAGCCAAACATGACATACAGTATATGCAAGATAAACCACCCCATTTGTGTTGCAGTTATCCTTCCCTAGGACAAATAGGCTTAGAAAAAAATCCCATCATGAAATTCACACCTTTGCCTATAAATCTACACTGGGCACATGGCCCCACATTTAAACATACCTTTTGCAGATATATGGTCTTTTTTTTTTTTTTTTTTTAACTGTGACCTCCTTTTCCAAAAGATCCCTTTTAAATTAGTTACTGATCTATAAACCATTATTAGGCTCTCTCTTAAAATGCTGGACAAACCCTGTGTAGAAATGCAGTTATTCCAGCTTCTCTCCAATATTGATTTAACTTCCTTGGAAGAGTTACTGAAATTGCATAGTAATATTCTAGGAAAGTTATAGTACTTCACAATGAACTGCTAAGCTTTTTCGACAGCCGTGGGTTTGAATTTATGGATATTTTGCACAATGATAATGACAGCACCTTGAAAGAGCTAGAAAAAGCCATCACAAGACTATAGGATGAAAAAAAATGGGGGATTTGGTGTTTCCTTCTATGGAAGACAAATTCAACCAAATTTCTCCAGGGTCAACAGGGAATATGGAGTTATTAAAAAGAGAAAGTACAGTTGTGTACCTACCATAGATGTAAATGTTCGAATGTATTCACTGTTGCAGTCATTACAATTGGGTTATCCTGCTGGCAGGCTACCCGCAGTCGGCCCGAGTTCCAAAGTCTAGGTCTGGTGTTGGTTGCTGTCGTCTCCTCTCTGACGTCAGTGCGCCAGGGGTATAAAAGATGCAGCCAACGCCATTTTCTTCAATTTTTATTGCCTCAAATGCCAGGTGCCCCTAAAAAGGTAGGCTAAATTATGCAAATAAGCATGCATACACAAAAAACAACTTTTCCTTCATCTACAAGCAAATACGCCACATGGGTTGTATAGAATAGAGAAGTACAGAAAAGTCCCAGCAAGGAAAAGGGGGATGGTGGGAGGGTAACCTGGACTGCAACAGTGAATACACTTGAACATCTACATTTATGGTAGGTACACAACTGTACTATGTTCATCGTGTTTTACTGCTGCAGTCATTACAATTAGGTTGAATCCCAAAGCGAAGGTTGGGAGGCTGGCTAAATAGGATTAGGAGAGGCTATCAGGCCCTGCAGAACTGCAGTGGCAAAGCCTGCTCTGGATTTAGACTAGAGAGGTAAGTGATAGCGCTTTGTAAAAGTATGCACTGAACTCCAAGTTGCAACCTCTAAGATGTCTTTGGTTGGTACTCCTCTGAGGAAGGCTGCTGAAGTGGCTGCTGCTCTGGTTGAATGTGGCCTAATGCCCTTAGGCACTGTTTTGCCATGCTGTGAATAGCAGAAACGAATGCAGTGGCCTATCCACTTTGAAATAGTCTGTTTTAAGATAGGCTTTCCTTGTGATCCTGCAGCATATGCCACTAGAAGTTGTTCAGTCTTTTTGAAAGCTTTGGTTCTGTTCAAGTAGAAGCGTAGCTGCCTGTGACTGTCCAAAGAATGCAGAAGTCTCTCACCCTTATTCTGTGGGTTTGGGTAAAAGGTAGGCAAATGAATTGTTTGGTTAAGGGCCACACTGGACACTACCTTAGGCATAAATGTAGAGTTTGGCCTTAGAGAAACCCTGTCAGGATGGAAAATGATAAAAGGTTCCACAGCCATGAGTGCCTGTAACTCTGAGACACGTCTGGCGGAGGTTATTTCTAGGAGCAGAGCTGTTTTCCAGGATAAGAATTTTACATCAGCTGCAGAGGCTGGCTCAAATGGAGGCAGTATGAGTTTTTCCAAGACATAGTTGAGGTCCCAAGCAGGTATTGGTGTTGTCCTTGGAGGTCTTATGTTTATGGCCCCTCTGAGGTACTGCCTTAGCAATGGATGAGAAAAAATAGGTGGTTCTGTATTGTAATGAGCTGAAATCGCACAGGCATGAATTTTAATTGATGAAAAGGAAAGGCCTTTATCCAGCATCTCAGTTAAATATTGCAAAATCTGAGGAATATTTGGAACAGTCGTGTCAATACCTAGTGCCTGGTTCCAAGCACAGAATCTATTCCATTTTTCTGCATAAGATTTTCTGGTGCTAGGCCTCTTGGCCTCCAAAATAACATCCATCACTGCTTTAGAGAGAGGTGTGTCTTGAATGGCTACATTATCCGCCATGCTGCCAGGTTTTAAGGTCCTGAGTTGGCTGTGCAGTATCGGACTGTCTTGTTGGGTCAATAAGTGAGGAATTTGAGGTAATCTCCAAGCTGGGCATTGAGACAAGCTCTTTAGGATTGGGTACCAGTGCTGGTGAGGCCAGTCTGGGGCAATCAGTATCATTTTTGGCTTCTCTTGTCTGACCTTGGGGAGGAGAGGCAGAGGAGGAAAAGCATACACTTTTAGGTTTTTCCAGCTGAAAGATAGAGCATCCACTTTCCATGCTTGCTTGTGATAAGTCCTTGTGCAGAAGCTCTGTAGTTGGCAGTTGTGGGGGGAGGCAAATAGGTCTGTCTGGGCATCCCCAGTTCCTTGTTAACATGCTGAAGACTTATGGATCCAATTTCCACTCGGGATCCATAAGGTTTCTGCCTAGTTCGTCTGCCAGAGTATTTATCCTTCCTGGCAGGAATTGTGCTTGCAGATGTACTTGGTAAGTCAGTGCTGTGTCCCACAGGTTCATGGCTAGTCTGCAGAGGGGATAGGAATGCGTGACCCTGCTTGTTTATGTATCACTTGACTGTAGTATTGTCCGTCTTTATTTGTAGTTGTCCTGCATGAAGTTGATCCTTGAAGGCTGTCAGAGCATTCTGAACAGCTAGCATCTCTTTTTGATTGATATGTAGATGCATTTGACTTGCGGGCCATGTGCCCTTAATACAACTTCCTGCCATATGGGCCCCCCCAGACATAATCTGATGCATCTGTTGTCAATGTCTGCCTGGCTGTGGGGAAGGTGAATGGCTGTCACGTGTTGAGGTGACAGGCTTTTGCCCACCATCGAAACTCCTGTTGCAGGCAGGGAATGAGGGTAATTATTGTTTCCAGGCTGTGGCAATGTTGAGTCCAAACACTTTTCAGATACCATTGAAGTTTCCTCATATGCAGTCTTGCATATCAATTAGCAGTATGCAGGATGCCATGAAGCCCAAAGCCTGCAGAAGTTTTCTTGCAGATAACTGGGTCTTTGTTGCTAACATTTTGAAGTAAGTAGTCAGTTGTCTGTGCTTGTCTGGAGTGAGATAAGCCATCTGGATCTGGGCAGTTGTATTTAAGCTTGCACCCAGGAATATTATCTCTTGAGAGGGTACAAGCTTTGCTTTCCTTTCGTTTACTGTGTACCCTAGACCTGTTCGTAATCTTTTTACAAACACCAGATGCTTTAGTAGGATGTCCTTGTTCTCTGCTTGAATAAGGCAGTCATCCAAGTAAGGATATATTTGTATTCCTCTTTGTCTGCAAAATGCAATTACTGGTGCCAGGCATTTTGTGAAGACCCTCGGCACAGTAGATAAGCCAAAGGGCAGTGCAGAGACTTGGTAGTGCATTGAGCCAGCTATAAATTTGAGGTATCTTCTGCATGATTGTCTGATTGGGACATGCAGGCATGCCTCTTTTAGGTCTAAAGTCATAAGCCAAGCCTTCTTGCCCAGCATGGGCAGAAGCTGCTGCAGAGTTAACATTTTGAATTTTGGAATATCCAGGAATGTGTTTAGGATAGACAGGTCGAGTATTAGTCTCCAGACTTTGTCCTTTCTGGGTACCAAGAATAGCCTTGAGTAAAATCCTTGTCCCTGCTCTTGCTGTGGCACTTGCTGAATGGCTCTCATGTCCATGAGGGATGAAACTTGCTTTTGTGCCTCTGCCCATTGATTGCGTGGCAGGTCTGGCATACCGTTTGGCCTTGGCAGGGTGTGAAAGTGGAACCTATAGCCTTGAGATACGATATTTAAGTCCCATTTGTTCTGGGTGATCATGTTCCAGTTTTGTGAAAAAAGTGCTAGTTTTCCCCCCAAAGGAGCTGCCAAAAGATAAGTGCTTGGTGCTGGCAGGGGAAAGTCATCGAGACTGTTTCCTGTATGGCTGTGATTTTTCCTCTCCGCTTTTGGAGGTAGAAGCACCCCATTGTTTAGGCCTGTATGAGCCTTGGGGTTGAGATCTGCCACTGGGACATCTGTATCTGCCTCTTTGTGGCCTGTCTGACACTGGAAAGGACCAATTCTTTGTAGGCTAGTTCCTACTAAATCTGGGAGGCTGTACCTGTAAGAAATCCTTTACTGTTTGCATAGATTTAGCTTTGTCCTTCATTTTCTTTAACACCTCTTCTGCTTTAACACCAAACAAGGTATGTTGTAATGGAGCATCTAATAGCTTTGCTTTAACACGATCGGGCAGATTCTGTTCTTTTAACCAAGCGTGCCTCCTAATGACAGAACCTGTAACTGCGGCCCTGCAGGAGGCCTCTAGAGAATCAAAACCACATTGCAAAGTATGCTTTCCCATTGTTCAGCTGCATGCAATAAATCCTGCATTTCTTTGTTTTCTGCACATTGTCAACATTTTCTGTTTAAGCTGTGACATAAGATATTGCTGATATTTAAGCAATGAAACTGACAATTTAAAGCTCTTACAGCCAAGGTAGCAGAAGTATAAATCTTTTTCCCCCATCTGTCCGGGGCTCTTGAATCCCTATCAGAGGGGATAGGGTTTTTTGCAGTGGAAGCCTTGACCCCCTTGGGACCCTGAGATATAGTTTCTGGGTCAGCAGCAGGGTTTTTGTAAAGAAATTTATGAGAATCAGGAACCCTGTAGTATCTGTCTGGCTTAACAGGAGCCAGTGGTAGAGAGTCAGGAGACAGACCGGACTCTCAGAATACATCATCTACAATGTCTAAAACAGGATGAATAGCAAGGGGCCAGTGCTGGGGTAATAAAAGGAAGTCTCTGAGCCTTTTTTTGGATTCTGAGTAATCTTGGCTCTCCCAATGGAAATGTTCCCTCATAGTATGCAGGGTTTCCCCAAAAGAATAATCCCCAGGAGGAGAGGCTGAAAGGACAGATAACCTTCGAGCTTTCTGAAGAAATTTGGACATAAGCGGGAGTAGAGGATAAGCATAGAGGAGACCAGGAGACCAAGCAAGAACCAGTGACTCAGAGAGATTCCCACTCCGGGGGTTCAGAGCGAAAAACTTGCTGCATTTCTTATTGGATGGAGATGCGAAGAGATCGCAGCAAGGGTGACCCCACTTTAGAAAGATCTGTTCAGCTACTGAAGGATTCAGAGACCATTCATAAGGCATCAGAATGGATCTGCTTAGCCTGTCCGCTAGAATGGACTGCCCCGGCATCTGCATTGCTACTAGAAAGCGGCTGATGGAGATCACCCATTTTCACACTCTCATGGCTTCTCAACAAATGGGAGAAGATCTGATTGCCCCTGGTTTGTTCATGTACAAGACTGATATGTTGTCTGTCTGAATGGCAATCGTCCCTTGAGGAAGATGGGCATGAAGTGCCTGCAATGCCAAAAGAATTGCCCTCATCTCTGAAACGCTGATATGCAACTCAGTCTCGGAGGGGGACCCCGTGCCTTGGACTGCCCTTACTGAGCAGTGCCCCCCCACCCTAGCTGGGAGGCGTCCGTGGTCACCGTAGTTTTGGGAAAAACAGGGTGAAAGGAAAGTCCCTTGAGGATATCCAGAGATCGAATCCACCACTGAAGGGAGTCCCTGCATGCCCTCTAGATTCTCACTGGAAAGGTGAGAGGAAGGTCGAACATGGACCATGGGACCGCAAGTGTCCACTGAAGAACTCTCATATGCAGGCGAGCCAATGGCAGGAGACTGATTGTGGCCATCATTGAACCTAGCGCCCTGAGCACTGCTGCAGCTGTGGGGACTTGAGTGTGACGAATTTGTAAGACATGCGTTCTTAAACTGTGTATCCTGTCTGGGTTGAGAAACCTTCATTTGAAGAGTGTCCAAACGTGCCCCAATAAAGTCCAAAATCTGAAACTGCTCTAGAGAAGATTTGTTCAGGTTGATGGTGATACTCAGACTGTTTGCTAACTGGATGAAGTAATCCCTGGCCTAACAGAGTAGATGCTCTGAGGGGGCAACAAAGAGCCAATCGTCCAGGTACGGAAAGACCTGAATCCCTTGGAGCCTCAGGTGAGTCGCTACAACTGCCATCACTTTGTTAAACACCCTGGGGGGCTGTGATGAGACCAAAGGGGTGGGCTCTGAACTGGTACTGACTGGCTCCCAGCCGGAAGTGAAGAAACCTCCGGGAGCATCTGTCCATTTTGATTTGGTAGTACACATCCTGGAGATTGATCAAGCACATCCAGTTTGTGGCCTGCAGAAAAGGCAGGATCGACTGAAGTGTGATCATCCGGAATTTATCTTGGTTAGTGACAGGTTCAATGTGGACAGATCCAAGATGGGTCTGAGGTGCCCCATTTTCTTTGGCACTAAAAAGAACTTGGAGTAAGCACTGGATCTGGATGGCCTGGGGGGACAGGTTGGATGACTCGTTTGTTCAGCAGCTTTCCTATTTTTAGCGCTGCCTCCTCTCGTTGCACGGGTGAAACGTCTGGGAGGAGTTTGTTCGGATGGGGATGTTTCTTGAATGGAACGAAATATCCTCTGGATATGATTCGCAACACACAGCGATCTTTCGTAATGGACTCCCATGCCTTCTGGTGTAGCGACAAGTGACCCTCGACTGCCTCCAGAGATGAGCAGTCTGGCAATCACTCAGGGCTGCTGCCCAGGTTCCTCCGAAAAGGGTTCTCGGGACCTGAAATTCCTAGGACCCCCCCCCCCAATGCCTCTCAGGCCTCATCTGTTCTGACCCCCCTGCACCTGGGGGACGGAGAATCCTGAGCATCCCAGGAAAACGCCAGAGACTTCCAGAACCTCATAGTACAGTTGTGTAGACTTACCATAAATGTAGATGTTCGAGTGTCTTCACTGTTGCAGTCATCACTGTAGGGTTCTTCCTGCCGGCAGGCAGTCCTCGGTCGGCCAGAATCCCAAAGTCTGGGTCCGGCGTCAGCTGTTCAGTCATGCTCCCTGACGTCAGAGCACCAGGAGTACAAAGCTGCCAGCCGATGCCATGTTCTCCAGTTTTTCTTGCCCCAGATGTCAGGTGCCTAAAAATGAAGGCCAATAGTAAAAACCAAAAAATAACATACCACAAACCCCATAGTCTGTAGCAAATACACCTCAGAAGAAAGGTGAAGTAGGTAAGCACACTAGTTAAAGTATAAGAGGGGACAGGAGGGTGGGTAACCCAGACTGCAACAGTGAAGACACTCGAACATCTACATTTATGGTAAGTGTACACAACTGTACTATGTTCATCGTGTTTCACTGTTGCAGTCATTACTTTAGGGTTGAATCCCAAAGCTGAGACAAGGGGTGGTGGTTATAGAGAAGAAGGGGCGGCTAGAAGGCCCTGCAAGACTGCAGAAGCAAAGCCTGCCCTAGACTTAGAGTAAAGAGGGAGATTATAGCGCTTAGAGAAAGTATGCATTGAACTCCAAGTTGCAGCTTCCAAAATATCTTTGGTAGGTACTCCCCTGAAAAAGGCAGCTGAAGTAGCAGTAGCTCTGGTAGAGTGAGTCCTAATTTTCCCTGGGATTTGCTTTCCATGATGAGAGTAACGATTCCATGCGCAATCCATTTAGAAATGGCCTGTTTTGGAATGGCTTTGCCTTGGGAGTTCATTGCATAAGAAACAAACAGTTGCTCTGTTTTCCTGATATCCTTGGTTCTGTCCAGGTAAAAATGAAGTTGTCTGTGTACATCCAAGGAATGCAAGATCCTTTCCCCCTTATTTTGTGGTTAGTGAAAAAAGTTGGCAAGTGAATAGTTTGATTTAAAGCCACTTTGGAAACCACTTTAGGCATGAAAGTAGGATTACTCCTTAAAGACACCCTATCTTGGTGAAAAATAATGTAAGGTTCCACAGCCAAGAGTGCTTGTAACTCCGAGACTCTCCTGGCTTAAGTCAAATAGCGGTCTTCCATGATAAATACTTAATATCAGTTGTGGCAGCAGGCTCAAAAGGAGGCAGAGTGAGTTTTTCCGGAACATAGCTGAGGTCCCAGGCAGTTATGGGTGGTGTCCTAGGGGGCCTTAAATTCTTTGCTCCTCGTAGATATTGTTTCAGAAGTGGATGCGAAAAGAGTGGAGGGTCTGTACTGTAATGTGCAGAGATAGCTGAGGCATGAATTTTTATGGAGGAGAAGGATAAACCCTTATGTAGCATGTCTGTTAGGTAAAGCAAAATCAGAGGGATATTAGGAATGAGAGGGGATCCGAATCCTGAGCATGCATCCCAGGTGCAAAATCTCTTCCATTTGCCTGCATAAGATTTTCTAGTGGTAGGCCGTCTGGCTTCTAAGATAACATCCATGACCTTTTTGGGAAGGGGAGGATTAATCATAGATCCTGAATTCGCCAGGCTGAGAGTTTTGACATGAGAGTGCAGAACCTGGCCCTGGTGTTGGGACAATACATTGGGAATCTGAGGCAAAATCCAAAGTGGTTCCTGAGATAGATTCTTCAGTGTTGAGTACCAAAATTGACGAGGCCAATTTGGGGCCAGCAGAATCATCATCTTGGGCTTGTCCTGCTTGATCTTTAATAACACCTGTGGTAGAAGAGGTAGTGGTGGAAAGGCATACCCCTTGAGGTTTTTCCAACTGAATGATAGTGCATCCACTTTCCATGCTAGCTTGTGAAAGGTCCTTGTGCAAAAAATCTGTAACTGGTGGTTGAGGGGGGATGCAAATAGATCTATGTCCGGGTAGCCCCAGTCCTCTGTAATAGTCTTGAATATGTGGGTGTCTAGCATCCACTTGTGTGGGTCTGACAGGTTCCTGCTCAGGCTGTCTGCCAAAGTATTTTGTTTCCCTGGCAGGAACTGAGCTTGTAGATCCACTTTGCAAGCTAGTGCTGTGTTCCATAAAGTCATGGCTAGTCTGCAAAGGGGGTAGGAATGTGAACCCCCCCCCCCCTGCTTGTTTATGTACCACATAACTGTGGTTTTGTCTGTTCGTATCAGTAGTTGTCCTGGTTGCAGAGGATCCCTGAAAGCCAAGAGGGCATTCTGAACAGCTAACATCTCTTTTAAATTGATATGTAGGTGCATCTAATCCTCTGTCCGAAAACCTTGCAGGCCCTTCCCCTGCAAGTGGGCTCCCCATGCGTAATCTGAGGCGTCCGTGGTTAACACTTGGCTGGCTGGAGGTAGACTGAAGGCTTTGCCTTTGTTGTGAAGACATGCCATGGTCCACCAATGGAATTCCTTTGGTAGGCAAGGCAAGACAGCAATCTGTGGTGTCTAGACTGTGGCAATGCTGGAACCATACACTTTTTAGGTACCATTGTATTTTTCTCATATGTAGTCTTGCATTTGGTATGAGAAGGATGCAGGAGACCATGTAACCCAAAGCCTGCAGGAATTTCCTTGCAGTTAGCTGAGTTATAGAAGCCAAGGTTTTGAAAGTGGAAGCCAGCTGTAGTTGTTTTTCGGATGTCAGGAATGCCATCTGGGTTGTTGTATTTAAAAGAGCACCCAGAAAAGTTATCTGTTGTGTGGGGGTCAAATTTGATTTTTTTATGTTTACAGTGAATCCCAGGTACTTGAGAAGATTTTGAACAAATTCCAGGTGCTGGAGTAAAACATCCTTGCTGTCTGCTTGAGTAAGGCAGTCGTCCAGATAAGGGTAAATTTGAATACCCTTGAGTCTGCAATATGCTACTACTGGTGCCAGGCACTTGGTGAAGACTGTGGGCGCAGTAGACAAGCCAAAGGGCAGCGCAGAGAATTGGTAATGTTTCGAGCCGGCCTTCAACCGGAGGTATTTTCTGCACTCCTGTCTGATAGGGATGTGTAGGTAAGCCTCCTTTAAATCCAATGTCACCATCCATGCATTTTTGCTCAACATTGGCAGGAGCTGCTAAAGAGTAAGCATTTTGAACTTTGGTATCTCCAGGAAAGTATTTAAGACTGACAGATCCAGGATGGGTCTCCATGAGTTTTGCTTTCTGGGAACTAGAAAGAGCTTTGAGTAAAAGCCCTGCCCAGTCTCTGATTGTGGAACCAGTTCTATGGCCCTCATAGCCACAGGCAGCCGCCCTGCAAGAAACCTCCAAGGCATCAAATCCATAGTGTAAACCATGCTTCCCCACTTGTTCAGTAGCATGCATCAAATCATGTAATTCCTTATTATCTGCACATGCAGAAATGGTCCCTAACTTTTGTTTCATAACAGACAGTAGAAACTGCTGATATTTTAGCATATGAAATTGGCAATTTAAAGCCCTAATAGATAAAGTAGCAGAAGTATACACTTTTTTGCCCCATCTCTCCAAAGCTCTGGAATCCTTATCTGTCGGAATAGGATTTTTAGCAGAGGCAGCCTTAACCCCCTTAGGACCCAGAGAAAAGGTGTCTGGATCAGCAGTAGGATTTTTGTAAAGGAACTGGTGGGAGTCAGGGACCCTGTAATATCTGTCGGGCTTAGCAAGAGCTGGAGGAAAGGAGTCAGGAGTTAAATTAGCCTCAGAAAAAGCATCATCCACAATATCCAAAATAGGAGGAATAGCCAGGGGTCTATGTTGGGGAAGAAGAAGGAAATCCCTGAGCCTTCTCTTAGATTTCGAGTACTCCTGTCCCTCCCAGTGAAAATGTTCCCTCATGTCATGTAAAGTTTCCCCAAAGGAAAAATCTTCAGGGGGAGAAGCTGATGGAACAGATTCCTCAGCATCGGAATCCTCATAAGGAGGGAAAGAATATTCTTGTTCAGAGGAAGACACTGAAGAAATAGATGCCTGATCAGAAGATTCACAATCCAACTCTTGCCTTGGCCTTTTGTCTGGAGGGGGATGTAAACCCCTAATCATGGTTAGCAAGTCCTCCGCCATTTTAAGCAACTGTTTCTGTGATTTGGGTCCCGGATCAGAAGAGGCCTGGGCTGGTGTCTTAGATTTAGAAGGAGTCTTTGTCCTTGTCCTGGGTTTTGCCTTTATCAGAAGCTGTGTAGGCCTGAAAACACCCACGGAAGCCGGTACCTGCACAGCGGCTCCGGATCCATCCGAGGGAGCATTGTCCGAAGGTCCTGCAGCTGGAGTGCTCAAAGGCCTAGCTGGCTCCTTGTGGGAGTCCGTTTCGGCTATCGGTTCTGAAATGGCTGACGACAGGGGCTGCGAAAGCACCTCACTGACGACGGCCGAACCTGAAGCTGGCTCTGGTTGTGTAACGTCGTCTGATTTGGACCTCAGACGTTTGTGAACTCCGGTAGTCGGAAGCGAGTCCGATGCCATTTTATAATTAAATCGCCTACCAAAGTAGTGAAAAGCAAAATCGTACCTCCACTTAATCGTACGTTGGTTAAATCTAGCACACAACCGACAACTAGCTACGTCGTGGTCAGGGCCTAAACAAGAAATACAGTAAGAATGGAAATCTTTATGAGGTATTTGCTTCCCACAAGAAATGCAATTATTAACTTTTTCTGACATCGGACTGGAGCAAGAAAAAAGTTTCCCAATGGGGTACTTAGCTTTGAGAAGAAGTAAGTCTTCGGACTGAAGCACGAAAAAATATCAGGAGTCAGCCGACCGGCACTTGCGAAATGCTTTCACCGCATGGCAAGAAAGACTGCAGAACATGGAGTCGGCTGGCAGCTTTGTACTCCTGGCGCTCTGACGTCAGGGAGCATGACTGAACAGCCAACGCCGGACCCAGACTTTGGGATTCTGGCCGACCGAGGACTGCCTGCCAGCAGGAAGAACCCTACAGTGATGACTGCAACAGTGAAACACGATGAACATCTTCTTCGATCCTCACTGATTCCAGGAATAGGATCATTGAGGAGAGGAGAAGCGGATCCCAATGGCGGACAGTGTCTTCCCATCCTTCTCGCTCTGGACCAAAGTATCTTTCACAGACTTCCCGAAGAGGGAAGAACCATCATAAGGGGTGATGGTGAAAGACACTTTGAAGGGCTCCGAAAATTGACAACAGGAGCCAGGCATGACACCTGATTGCAATGCCTGTCCCAGCCACCCTTGCGGCTCCCTCTGTAGCATGAGAGAGCAATCGCATGGACGTGTTGCAACCACTTTTAGACTGGCCATTCGAGCGGAGATGGTCTTCTTGTCCCCTGCCAACATGGACTCTGGGATAGACTCCATGATCTCCTTCACTAGGTCTCTCTCTGGAGTCTAATGACATGTGCCATATAGTTCAGTGCCCTCACCGAGAAGGTCGCTGAAGCATATACTTGCTTCCCAAAAATGGTCCATCACTCTTGATTCTCGATCAGGGGGCTGGACCGTGGGAGCTCTCCTGAGCGAACTCCTTCTTGGTGGCAGCCGCCACCATCACATCTATCAGGGGCCCCTTGTTTCAATGCATCCTGTCTGACGCGGGACTCAGCACTTTGTCGGGGCGCTTAGGGACAGGCTCTATGGTGTCCGGCTCCTTCCATGCCCTAGATGTTATTAAATCCACAAGTGGATCAGCAGGAGGGGACACCCAAGAGGTAGAGAGGCCCCAGCCAAATGCCTCCAAGAACATGGACTCATCTGAGGTCGGTTTGGGGGCTGACCCCCCCCCCCTTGGCGAAGGAGCTCCATGATTTCTCCAAAGGAGACATCCTCGGGGGTGACCTTGAGGAAACTTCCCCTTCACCCAAGACCGTGCCTTCTGTGAGGGACTCTGGTGGAGAATCCAAGTCCCTACTCTTACACTTACATTTGTAGGGTACCTCCTCGGGGGGGGGGGTCTCCGAGGAGGACTCACAGACCTCTTGATGTTCCACTGGAACTTCCTGGGGCATTGCAGCCACAGGCTGTCCCTGAGACGGCAAGAAGGTCGGAACTGCACTCAAAACCAGGGGGACCTGGGCGGAGTCAGAAGACGAAATGGTCAGAGACCTCAACACAGAGAGAACCCTCTCCACCACATTGAATGCAGAGGGGGAGCAAACCTCTTGGGACATACTGGCGGGGCCCATCCCCCTCTAATCAGATAGGGGAGTCTGAGCCGAACCTCCAAAAGCCGAGATGCCGAGACAGATGCTCTGCTCCGAAACACTCTGAGCAGACAGCATCCCCTCAGATCCGACCCCGAGGCTAGGCTCCAAGAGCCTGGATTCGATCCTGCCGGATCCAGCAAGCTCAAGGCAATGGCTTGCGTCGAGGTACATGGTACTGTCGGTGACGACCCCACGACCCTGAGAGTCCTCGGATTCAAGAACTCCAAAACCGCCGGTCGGATCAGAGGAGGAGTTATTAGTCGGAACAAAGGTTGCAAGGAACCCCCTCCGGAGGGAGAGGGTGCCGGCAAGACCCCGATCTGGATCTGAGTGCAGATGAATCTCCATCATCTTTTCCATCTCTGCTTCGCTTTAACTTTAAGTAGAACAGGAGGACACCACTGAAACTGGACGAGAGAGCTGGTGGGGAGATGTCCTTACTGGGAACAGGCTATGAGTCTCCTCTGGCTCAGGGGAGAACCTGGGGGAGCGAAGGTTAGGAGACCCAGGCCTAGTCGCTGGCCTGATTTTCTGTGGCAAAGCTGCCTCTGATGAGCGGTCAGGGGACCGCTTGCAGGAATGGTCCTTCTTGGCTTTGTCCCCTTTCCTGGACCTCTTGGTGGGAGTTCAAGTCCCAGAGGCCGGGGAAAAGGAAGTAGAAGCAGCAGTCGCTGCTATCCCTGCTGGACACACACACACACACACACACACACACACACACACACACACACACACACACACACACACACACACACACACACACACAAGAAGGAAAGGAGAAAAGTTTTTTTTTTTCTTTTCTATCAGACAGTTGCGAGTGGGATAAAGGATGTCAGAAAGAAAATAGATGAAGTCAGAGAGAGAAAACCCAGAGAAAATTTCACTTAATTGACCCACCAGCTGGAGCTCAGAAACCACTCTTGTAACCTCTATGGCGGCAAATGAGATCTGAAGGGAGACAGGTGACATTATGGGTAAGGGGAGGAGTCTAAAGCTCAGATCCACAACTGGAAAATGCAGCCGTGTCAGATTCGAAACCCACACGTTGAAGATCAAATTAAGTAAACTACTTCATATCTTCTGTTTTGGTATTTAAGGGTCAATACAACAAAAATGAGATAAAATTTTTGGATGTGACCATAAGGATGTCACTGAACAGAGATCTACCTCATTAGTTTACAGGAAAGACTCTTATTCAAAAGGTTTATTGCATTATAAAAGCAATCACCTATCCTGGCAAAACAGAAATCTAGTTATAAGCCAATTTATGAGGATATCAAGCTTTACTACTGATGACAGTAGGTCTTCATGATAAAAATCAGGATTTTGAGCAAAATATTTTTTTGATAGACAATATCCTATAGAGTTTATTGAAAATTTAAAGGATGAGGTTGATAGAGGTAGGTCCAAGTTTTATGGACCGGTGTCGAAATATGGTCTTGGGATTACAAGAATTGTGGGTAGTGAAGCAGTACCTTCCCAAGAAAATTAATAAGTCAGAGCTGGGAATTAAAATGACTTTCCTAAAACACTGGTTTGCGATTTCGATTACTCTTCCAATGAAGTTGAATCAATTTTAGAGAGGAACTGGGATAACTACATTTCTACATAGGATTTATCTAACGTTTTAGGATACACCTCAATAATGGTTTATAGATCATGAAAAAGGTCACAGTAAAGAAACTAACCATATCTCTGCAAAAGTTAAGTTTAAATGTGGGGCATATGCCCAGTGTAGATTTATAAGCAAAGGTGTGAATTTCATAAGAAATTTCTGAAGCCTATTTATCCTAATGGGTGGTACAACTGTAACACAAAGGGAGTGGTTTATCTTGCATAGTGTTTTTTTTATGCTTGGCTTTTTATGATGGAAAACTGAAAAAGCTTTAAAAACAAGGACATATCAGCATGTTAACGCTATAATGAAGAACAACCCCGGTAACACTTTATTTAAGCACTCCAAGAAATGCCAGGATTAAAGAAATGTGTGTGTTAGAAAACATTCTAGACTTTGGTGGTGGGGGATTGATCAGTAAATGTGGAAAAGAGGGAATTATATTTGCAACTGTTATTGTATCCCCATGTATCAATGATCAACTCTCGATTAATAGCCTGCTCCTGTTGAAAAGGAGACATATTTAGCAGTGTTTTTAATTTTAACATGTAGTACTTGTGTTACATTACGTAATTTTACAGTATGTTAATATGTAAGGACATCGTAATTGTGTGTGTGCAACTTTTCATACAAGTTTAAATGATTGGTTTTATTTATTGTACTGTTTATTTTGTTAAACTAGAACTGGTAATTTTAATTAGTGCATAACAGGGACGGATGAATGTTTTTACTTTCTGTCATTAGAAGGCAGTGTTTTATTATGTAAAGAAGTGTTTGAATAGGGAATTCTGAATCTGATGAAGTTCACATAACAGCAGTGAACATAAGCGCTTATTCTTTATTAAAAATGTCACTGGTTTCTGGCACCTATAAGTGTTAAGTGTGTTTGTTCTACCAAATTTTATAAGTGGATTATATTGGTTGGTTTAGTGGAAAAGAGATGTGAAAAGAAGGGTTTCTGTTAAGTGCTCAAAACTTTATCCATTAAAATTCTTAATAAAACAATGTAATCTACAACTCTATTTGCCAGTCTTAAGTAGAGTGACTGTTTCAGAATTCTTATTAAGTACCTGGCATGTGGCACTAGTGTCTTGTGGGTAGCTGATAAATGGAGATTTGAATGGGGCAAATGCATCTTTGTGGAAGCCTTTCTAGCCTGTGAATGGTGTCCAGGTGGAATCCAATAAACATTGTATACTGAGTGGGCTCCAGTTGTGAATTTACCTTGTTTATGGAGATCCCCAAGGACAGACAAAGTTGCAGCATGTACTTCTGGTCGTACAGATCCAAGGATCCAGACATCTAGGTAAGGGAATATTCAAATTCCTCAGGTCTACATGTGACAGGCAACCACTACTTTGCACTTGGTGAACACACTGAAGGTTGTGGTGAGACAGAATGGCAGGGTTTCAAATCAGTAATAACTAACTCTGACTCAATAGCATAGAAATTTCCAGGACACCTTGGCAATTCTGATGTGCAGGTAGGTGTCCTGGAGAAAGCACATCCATTACCCTTCCTGAAGGAACTGATGGGTGGACTTCACTGTAACCATATGTAATCTACTTGGTACATACTGATTTAGGCAACTGATATTTAACATAGGCCTTAAATTCTTGTTCCTTCTTGGGAAACTAAAAGAATCTTGAGTAAACACTTGACCCTCCCTGGTCTGATGGGTTTTCCTGTACATCTCTTTTGGATAGAAGAATCAAGACTGCTGTTTCTGCTGCCCTCTTCTAATCTACTAGGATGTCTGGAAGTGGACGGAAGGATGGCTGGGAAGAAGGGAATGCAATACACTATCTCCCCGACCCATTTGTCCTATGTGATAGCCATCCACACGGTTTGTGCAAGGAGAGACAACCTAAAACTGCCTCCAGAGTAAAACGTTTAGTGAGATCCAAGATTCTTTTGCTGCCTTCCTTGGAAGGGAATGTAGAACAAAGTGCAACATCCACTGAAAGTGGGGTCTCCTGCAACCTCCATGGGATCCCCATCCTGAAACTAGTTGCAAGAGCTACCTCAGGAACTTTTTGAACCACCGGGGAGTGTTCTTGAAGGATGCCTTAAATCTCTCTGCAAAGTTACAAAAACAAAGCCAGACATAACACCTCACAACAATGCCCACCACACTGCTCTAACTGCTCAATTAACTGTGTTGTGAAAAAGCAAATGGAGGAGATAGAAATGATGAGCAAAGTAGACACACGTTTCCAATGTCTGTTGTAATCAGTCAACTCAGCACATCAAGGGTCTGGCTTAACTAAGCCATTCTGGAATTAGTTCATACATTTCAAACAACTTAAAGTGCAAGTGGCAATAGTAACAAAGCCATAGGTCCATTTCCCCATTATGTCCACTGCCAAGGAATTCTTATCTGGAGGCTGGACTGCTGGATTCCCATCTATGGGCTCTCTCTTTCTTGGCTGCAACTGCTACTTCCAGGTAAGTCAAGCAAAGAGACCCATACTCCAAAATGGCCTCTCCTTAGGAAGTCCCTGTACCTTGCCTAGCTTTGTTGGAATGGGCTCATCCACAACAGATTCTTCCTCAGCCCTTCTCACTACCAGGTCAATCAATGCAGTCAAGCATGGGGCAACCACCCAAAATATCCTTGGGGTGGGACTTGTCAAAGGGAAGGAGAATGATAACTTTTCCTGAGGCTATGAGAAGCTCTTTGATGGTGCAACTCGTGATCTGTGCCAGAAGCTCTCAACTGGTGGGTGCAGAGGAAAGGGCCTAAAGGTGGCGGTGCATCTATTCTGTCTTGATACTTGGACAAAGTAGTCCAACCTGTCCAAAACTTCAAACAATGACGAGGTTTCTGAGGGTGACAAAGAATCTGGTATTGAAATCGATCCTTGTGTAAAAGTTAACATTGTTAAAAGGCCTGGTATGAAGGGACACTGACTTTCGATACAACCTTTTTCGGCTGAATGGCTGGAGGGTTGAAGTGTTGGGCAAATGTAATGACTGCAACAGTGAAACACGAAGAACATCTGCTCCAATTTCATCCAAGCTGAAACATATGCCAAGTACCCAGTGCCAGCTCCTGGGGACCTAGTGAGAACTGTCCACCATAGAGAAAGATGGGGATAATACGACACTTGTCTGTCTGTACTCTTATGAAGGCCTCATCATGTGCTCATCATGTGCTCAGAGTCAGCCTGCATAGACAGACTCCTGACATAACTCTAACTGGGAAGACATAATAGAGGTGGGCATGGGTGTCATGTATCTGGCTTCTCTGCAGAGAAGGATCGAGGATGATGACTACCACTGAGGGGGATGTTCCCTGAGGGGAGATTTGAGATGGATCCTTGTTAAGGTGCAGGTGAGGATGGGTAGGTAAGGTGCTGAGTAAGTGGTGGTCTTGCTGGCCGCTGTTCTGGAGTTGGTCATTTAGAAGTAGAGGTATTCTCCAGACCCCCCCCCCCCCCGGTATGTCTTCTTTTCTTGTTTTCCCTGGTGGAAGACTGTTAAAAATTAACGTATTTCTTGCTTTCTTCAAGCGTCCTTTTGAATGACTAGCAAATATTGCACTGTTCCTTCAGATAATTCAGCCCCAAGCATACCGCACATAAATCATGGGTGTCTTGGGGCGGAATCCTGTGACCACATTTTTTAAACCCTGAGGCATTAACCATTATAGCAGCTGACTACAAGTTCTGTGAAACAATAAGTACAAAGATGCTAAATACAGCAATCTAGCTATTAAATAGAAGTTATGTTCTTACCATAACGTTCCATGTTAGTTGTCTTCTTCTCGCCTTCTTCTTGCTGGATGGGTTCGGAGCCGACCTCGGCTCCGACTCGGCCACTCTAAAAGCTCGAGAGTTGGTTCCACCGGCTCGAGGCTCCCCTTATATCCCACAATGCTAGGCGAGAGTTACCTCAGATCTCGTTTGTAAGCTAACCCAGCTTATATCAAAAACTGTATAACTGTGAAACAGAATCCACCTCTAACAGCAGGAAGAAAAGGGGTGACCTATATCCTGAAACAAGAAAATATGCATAATAGCATATGAGTAAGAAAGAGGTGGTAGAAAGAGAGGTCACGATCACAACTCCTCTAGGTCTGTCCAGGCCAGGGGGAAGCAGGGTGGGGCTTAAGAAGAAGGCGAAGAAGACAACTAACATGGAACGTTATGGTAAGAACATAACTTCTATATGTTAAGTTGTCTATCTCGCCTTCATTCTTGCTGGATGGGACCGCGTCCCTAGCACCTTGTCCCGGGTGGCCTAACGGAACAGACTCCTGAGAACAGTGGAACCAAAATTAGCTCTATGCCTAGAAGCTAAATCCAACTTATAATGGGAAATAAAAGTGTGAGGAGTAGCCCAAGTAGCCGCTGCACAAATGGTGTCAATAGGCAGTCTGTCTTGGAAGGCTAGAGAAGTAGCCAAAGCTCTGGTGGAATGGGCTTTAGGTTTATTAGGCAGTTTTGGTGTCTAATCTCATAAACAAGGGTAATCAGAGATGTTAGCCATCTGGATAAAGATACCTTTGAAACTGAAAGTCCCTTTCTGCTTTCCGCATAGGAGACAAACAGCTGATCAGATTTTCTGAATAGTTTGTCCTGTCCAAGTAGTACCTTAATTGACGATGAACATCCAGGTAGTGTAATTTTTGTTCAGACCTATTTGAATACTCCGGGAAAAAGACAGGGAGGTCAATGCATTGGTTTAGATTTGATGTTGAAACCACCTTAGGCAAAAAGGACGGGTTAGTTCGTAAGGAAACTCTGTCCTTATGGAACACAAGGTAAGGAGAACGACAACTGAGTGCTTGAAGTTCTGAAATTCTTCTAGCTGATGTGATAGCCACCAGAAAGAGAGTCTTCCATGATAATAACTTTAAGGAACATGAAGCTGCAGGTTCGAAAGGGGAAAGAATCAGAGAAGCAAGAACTAAATTTAGGTCCCAAGGAGAAGGAGGGTTTCTTACAGGAGGTCTGAGAAGAAAAACTCCTTTCAAAAAGGCTTTGCAGAGTTTGTGGGACATTAGGGCAGATTCAGAAATACCCACATGGAAATTAGAAATAGCTGCCAATTGAACCTTAAGAGTAGATGGAGATGAACCTGCATGGAAGAGTTCAGCAAGAAAATCAAGGACTAGTTGGATGGAAGCGGTGAAAGGATCTATGTCCTTTCCTTGTGCCCAATATGAGAAGCGTTTCCACTTACTGAAATAAATCTTTCAGTGGAAGATTTATGGGAAGCTATCAAAATATCTCTAACAGAGTGAGATAATTGAGGAAGCCTGGCTACGGTTGGAAGTGGAGGAACCAAGCAGTGAGGTTCAGAGAGGGAGGGAGCGATGAAACTGACCCGACTGATGGATCAAAAGATCTGGAACTAGGTCCAGATTCCACGGTCGCTCAAAAGAAATCGATGTAGAAAGGGGAACCACACTTGTCGAGGCCAGTAAGGAGCAATGAGGATCAATGAGGCCTTCTGAGCGATGGCTTTCTGTATTACTTGAGAGATCAGTGGGAAAGGAGGAAATGCATACAGAAGTCCCCGGGGCCAAACTTGGACTAGCACGTCCCTGCTGGGTTGGCCTGGTAAAGGGAATAGAGTGAAGTATTCTCTGCACTTGCTGTTTTGGGGAGTAGCAAAAAGATCGCAGCAAGGCTGACCCCACTTGAGAAAAATCTCTCTCACTACAGAGTCTTTCAGAGACCACTCGTGAGGCATGAGAATAGCTCTGCTCAACTTGTCCGCAATGTGAATGGACTTCCGGGGATGTGCGTTGCTATCAGAAAACGCTGAGAAGAAATCGCCCATTGCCACAGTCTGAGTGCTTCTCGACACAGGGGTATGATCTGGTTCCGCCTTGTTTGTTGATGTACCACACTACAGACATATTGTCTGTCTGGATTGCAATCGTTCCCAAGGGAAGAGAGTCTTGAAGGGCTTGCAACGCTAAAAGCACTGCTCTCATCTCCAGAACATTTATGTGCAAGTGGCATTCGTTTGGTTGCCATGTGCCCTGGACTGTCCTGCCCTGATAATGCCCCCCCCACCCGATCAGGGAGGCATCCGTTGTCAGAGTAGCAACCGGAGGAGGTGGAACAAGTGGTCAGCCCAACAGGAGCGGGGGGGAAGACATCCAGCGCATGAGATGCTTTTGCACTTGCGTGATCATAATGGTGTGAGACATTGGAAGTTCCTGGTATGACCATTGAGAAAAGAGCATCCACTGAAGGATCCGCATGTGGTATCTGGCCAATGGGAGGAGAGGTATGGCCGCTGCCATGATTCCCAACACCTTCAGAACTAACCTGGCTTTGGCTCTGTTGTTGTTGAGAAGAAGTGACACCAATTTTTGAATGTCTGATATCCTTTGGTTCGTTAGTGTTGCAGACATGTTTACAGTATCTAAATTTGCACCTATGAAGGTAATAGTACGATAAGGCGACAAAACAGACTTTTCGCAATTTATTGAGATACCCAGTTTTTGACAGACGCGAAAAGTGTAATCTCTGGCCATCAGAAGGAGATGCTTGGTGGGAGCTGTGAGGAGCCAGTCGTCCAAATATGGAAACACCTGGAATCCTTGTCGTCTCAGGTGAGAAGCTACCACTGCCATGCATTTGGTAAACACCCGGGGGGCAGTGGTGAGACCAAAGGGCAGGGCCCTGAATTGAAAATGACTGGTTCCCAGCCTGAAGCGGAGGAATCTTCTGGAGCGTCTGTTCATTTTATGTGATAGTGCAGCGTCCTGAAGGTCTATAGAGCACATCCAGTTTCCTTTTCCCAATAGGGGAAGAATGGATTGCAGCGTGACCATCCGAAATCTTGTTTTCTTGACCGATCTGTCCAAGATACTGAGATCCAAAATTGGTCTCCAGTCCCCAGTTTTCTTTGGAACTAAAAAGAACCTTGAGTAGATTCCGGATCCTTGTTGGTCTGCTGGCACTGGCTGAATAGCTCTTTTGCAAGCAGTTTTGAAATTTCCAAAGCTGCTATATCCCTTTGAGCGGGTGGAACATCTGGAAGGGATTTTTGACTGATTTGGAAAAGCGAAGAAAGGGGATGGAATAACCTTCGAAATGATGGACTGTACCCATTTGTCTTGCGTCAAGGATAGCCAGGCTTCTGGGTACAGTGACAATCTTCCCCGACTGCCTCCGAAGATGGGCAGTCGGGCAACACCTCAGGGATGCTGAAAGGGCTTGTCAGGAAAGGCTTCCCGATTGCCCTGGTTCTGCGGACCCCCTGCCCCTAGGGCGGCGTCTACCATTGTTATTCCCACCTCTGCCTCTGGTAGGAAAGCGACTCTGTCGTCAGGCGAAGTCCCTTGAGATTGTTTACGGAACCACATCTTTCCCCCTTCTGGTCTTTGGGGTAAGGTCTAGAAGGAGTCGAAAACGGACTCCGGCGGCAGAAAGGGTCTTGCCATCAGTCTCGCACCTAGTCAGGGTTTCTTTCACTTGAGGACCAAAAGAGATGATCCATCAAAGGGGAGTTCGTGAAAGGCGTCTTGAAAGGTTCCGCAAAGTTGCATAGCCGCATCCAGGCGTGCCTACGTAAGGCTACCCCTGTTCCTGCGGCTCTGCTCGCTCCATCGGCCGCATAAGAGAGGAGGCATGGAGGAGTTGGAAATGGAATTAAGGATAGCCAGCTGCGTGTTCATTTTTCTTGGAACCCGCAGCTGTAGGGTCCTTCAACATCTCACTCGCTTCCTTGACCAAGTCCCTTTGAAGGCGAGTGAAATGGCACAGGTAATTCAGCGAGCATGGTAAAAGTCGCTGAGGAGAACATCCGCTTCCGTACCTATCCATGGACCTAGATTCCTTGTTAGGTGGATGGACAGGCACTGAAGGATCAGCCAGTTCCTTCTTTGTGGCGGCAGCTACCACCATAGCATCCACAGAAACTCCTTTTGATAAAAATTGCTTGTCTGATGGAGCTGTGATGAATTTGGAGGGTCTCCTGGGAGTGGGGTCCACTGAATCAGGAACCGTCCATGCCTTTTAGCAACCACCTGCATGAGGGGGTGAAGGGGGACACCCAGGAGGTGGAAGGACGAGAGCCAAGCGCCTCAAGATACTCAGATTATTCATCTGAAGGGATGAGAGCTGGCCAATTTCCCATCTGTTTAAGGATCTCCAGAATGTCTGCAAATGAGACATCTTCAGAAGGGGAACGGGGAACCCTCAGAATCATCCAGATCTGTGTCCGGCGTGATAGACTCAGGTGAGTCAATGTGCTTCCTCTTGCACTTCCTCTTCCGAGGGGCTCTTCTGCCAAATCAGGAGAGGCCTCGGAAGAGGATGAAATCCCAAGGGGCTCCTGAGGAGCTGGCTCTCTGCGGTCCGGGATGAGGGAGTGAGTCGACTTACCCTGAGGCAGCATAGAGGGAGGGGCTGACGGAGCCGACTGTGGAGTAGAGCCAGGCTCTAACACACTCCGCATGACCTCGAAGCACCCCTGTCAGGCAGAGCCAGAGGTCCCCGCTCCGAGGAGCTAAGGACCCCTCGGCACCGACAGTGATGGCTCCGAGGCCGATGTCGGAGCCGAACTCACCAGCGCGAAGCACCGAGAGGGAGAGGGGTCGGACAAGGGTCGATGCCACTCACCCCTCGAGCCGACGAGGGAAGTCCGGCGCCGAGATTCCTCCACAGAAGAAAACGGAGCCGGCGACGGGCGAAGACAATTGTCTCTGCTCGAAGTGACCACAGTCTCGGCTCCGACACGACCCGGCTCGAACTCAAAAGAGTCGAAGGAGGAAAGAGTTGATGGACGGGGCAGGCACCGACTGATGAGTCGGGCTCTGAAGCATCTGGGCAAGTGCCTCGGACTTAAGTAGTCGACTCACCACCCTCTGAAGGTCATGATCGGAAAGCCTCGATGACCTAGAGGAATGAGACCTTTGGCTCCGTTCAGACAGCAGGGGAGATCCTGGAGCGAATGAACGGAGCCAAGAGAAGGTGACCTAGACCTCTTTCTGGTTGTCGGCTCCGAAGATCTTGTCGGAGCCGACACAGGTACCTAGATAACCTCGGCTCCGGCCGGAGCCGAGGAAGCCACAGAAACTGTGGACTGAGTCTTATCGGCTCCAGCCCGAGCCGATAAAGGCAAAGGTTGAACAACCTGAGGTCTCGGCTCAGAAGCCGGAGCCGAAGACCTCGATGCCTTAGAGGGCTTCCCTGTTGACACTGACAGGGAATCCTCTGGTTTTAACAAGCCTCTCAAAATTAACTTGTTCTTTCTCTCCTGCAGGACCCTGGGGCTGAAGCCATGGCACACAGCACAGGAGTCCTGCAGGTGCAAAGGCCCCAGACAGTAGACACAAGAAGTGTGAGCGTCTGTCAGAGACATTTTCTGACAGCACGCATCACACTTCTTGAATCAAGACCTTTGCTTCCTTTGACATTATCCTAACTGACAGGTGTACACTAACACACACCAAACACACAGTTATACTCTGTCAGAAAAATTATTAATACTAAAAATAATTAACAATTTTAGTAAAAATACTAGAAATTAAGCACAAAAAAGTTAAAGAAACTACACAAACACATCCTAAGGAAGGGAAGGCCAAAGGCCCAAGGGAAGAACCAGCGGTTCTTTTAAAGAGAAAACGGGGAAAAATAGGGTCGGGGATAAAAAACTATATTCTACACTAACTTGTGAAGAATTAAGGTTAAAAGGGGAAAAAAGAATAACTTTTTAGAATAAAAAGCTAACACTCACCAGGAACCGGTAGAAGCAACCAACCTCGAAGCTGTAGCGGCAAACGAGATCTGGGGTAACTCTCGCCTAGCATTGTGGGATATAAGGGGAGCCTCGAGCCGGTGGAACCAACTCTCGAGCTTTTAGAGTGGCCGAGTCGGAGCCGAGGTCGGCTCCGAACCCATCCAGCAAGAATGAAGACGAGATAGACAACTTAACATTATAGATTAAGAAGAAACCTAACTAGCCGACAATTTTTTGTAAGACAAAAAAAATCCAGTGCTTTTACAATGGGAGTGGGGAGGAAAACAGGAAAAACAGAGTGAACAGTTGCATTACTTTTACTAATCTTCTCAAGCCAATGAGTTGTCAAATGAAATACGAGGTAAAAGAGATCAGTGAATGTATTGTGGGAGGTAGGGGAGGAGCTTGAGCTGCATGAAGATTGCTGTTTGTTCTGTTGGTGTCTAGTGGAGAACCAGTCCCATCACATAAAGTAGGTGAACCAGATAACCTAAGGCCACCTCAGTAAAGTACTGTAAGGCCATTAAAAAGGCAGTTTGACCCATTAAATTTAGTAAAAATGCAAGTTATGTACTTACCAGAATTACAGATTTGTTAATATTGCAATCAGGACACTGGAACATGTGGGCTGGTTGATGCAGGTGACAATTATCAGAAATGACTAATATCTTATCAGCTTAAGCTCCTCCCCTTGTCCCCTAAGGTGCTGCTGTTTGCTGACTCTCCATATAAGAGTGAAGCCAGGATGACGCATTAACTCTGAAATGACATATCAACTATGTAAGAACAGACAATTTGGAAAACAAAGTAAATAGAGGCCTCTGGTGCTCCTTAAGGTTCCCTTCAAAGAAATAACTATGAGGGATAGGTGAGCGGGATGCTTCCTGTGTCCAGGATAATACAAACTAAATCTAACATAGTCTAGTAACTACATAATTTGATTTAAGCTGGTATAGTACAGACACTGGAATATAAGGACAGAATTCCTAACAGGCCTCACAGGGTACCTTAGACAAAATTTCTCAGAGGATAGATTCCCCAAAAGGGGACCTAGACCTGGAAAGGGCATTCAAGCTGTAATGCTTTACAAAAGTATACAATTTATTTATTTTTATTTTACTGACAATTGTTAACCAGGTTAGTCCAGCTGGGTTTTTGGTCCATTGTCAGTGGAGACCCGAGGAGAAATGCTCCAAGTACAGACAATTTACAAAAATAAAATATATTTACAGTAACAAATAAGAAAATGGAGTTATTCAATTACATAACAATACAAAGCAAAAGTATGCACACAATATTGTAGTAGAGAAGTTTCAAATATTTACAAACATGAGTTTGATCCATCAGAAAAGCGGTATCATCCAGTACCGGGTTTGCTATTGTTGGGAGGGGAAACTTATTGAGCTGAGGTAAATCAAGAGTGGAGAGGAGGAGGTCAAGATGGGGTTTTGCAAGAATAGATTCTGGAGCTGAGTAGGTGGAGTTTGACTTTTTCCTTAAAGTGGGCAGGGTGAATAGTGGGGCATATGTCTCTAGGAAGTTTGTTCCACGTCTGGGCTATGGAGTATTTTTATAAGAGTTTGCCTACTGCTTTTTTTGGTTGGTAGGTATGAAATAGTTGCTGATTTGAGGTACATAGATTACAAGATGGAGTGTAGATAGAAATGAAGGAAGAGAGAAAGCAGGACAAGATGAAGGTTTGCAGAGAATAGAGTGTAACATCTGAAGTCGAGTTAGCAACAGTAAGTGGGAGATGTCCAGCCAGTTTAGGGATGTAAGGGCTAGCCAGTGGTATATATTATATGGAGAGTTACTGATAAATCTAGCAATTTTATGGTAAGTCTATTGAAGTTTGTTTAAGGTTGTGGATTGAATGCTGGTGAACACTTGGGGCAGCATAGAGAAGAGATGGGAGAAGGAGAGCTTGAGCAAGGGATAGTGTAGCATTTGGAGGTGGGAATTTTTTTGTTACGATATAGTAGATCTAATTTTTGGTTTGTCTTTTTTATACATTGAAGATGGTGCATATTAAATTTGAGTTCATCATCAATAACTCCTAGAAGTTTAGTGTGAGCATCAGGTTTAATAACTGTGTTATTAGAGGAAGAGATAGAGAAAAAGGATTTGTGGTGGGAAAGTGAGCGGGGGAGAAAAAGTAAGAGTTTGATCTTTTTACGGTTGAGGATGAGTAGATTATCAGTTAGCCACTGTTCGGTAGATAAAAAGGCTTGTTGAGAAAGAGCACGAAGCTCACAGATGTTATAAGAAATGGCGATGAGGGTTGACTCGTCGGCATATTGCATGAGGGAGGATAGTTTACAAGATGTGTGGAGGTCATTGGTGAAGATATTGAACAGGAGGGGTACCAGGCTGGAGCCCTGGGGAACCCCTGTTGGGACAGGTAGGAATGGAGAAGAGGAAGAGAGCCATTTAACAGACTGCTGCCTACTAGATAAGTAACTTGAGAACCATGTAAGGGTGGAGGATGATAGTTTGGGACTAGCAAGTTTAAACAGTAGTAGATCATCTAGTGACACATTTCTGAAAAACACTGTAGAAGTGGCTTGAGCAGTGACAGTGTGTACTCAGTTTGCTACAGAAGAAAAAAAAGTAATGTACACACCATAACGTTCCATCTAAGTAGTTCTACTTCATTTGTCTTCAACCTGCAGGTCCTCAGATCCATATTGGATCCGACACGGCCACATTTTCCAGCTACGGCTCCTAGCTCCATGCTCCTCTCCCCTTACCCATAATGCCCCTGTCTACCTTCAGATCAAGTTTTAACTGGACGTATAAGAGAATTTAAGTACCTTTATCTGCTCTTTTTTTTTTTCCAAAAATACAGTATTTAAATTGATTTTAACTGTGTGGAAGGAATATTAACTGAACTGGAAGTTAGTCAGTGTTTGCTGAACTTTGTTATTTGCTAGTAATTACAGGTGTGGGGGTAGTCACATTCTTTGATTTCCTGTCCTTGCCTATTTAAGTGGTACAGTGTGAAATATTTTCTGCTTAAAAACCTCAGCTTTGGCCGGCTAAGGACTTGCTGTATTCAACTGGACGTATAAGAGAATTTAAGTACCTTTATCTGCTCTTTTTTTTTCAAAAAAATACAGTATTTAAATTGATTTTAACTGTGCCGAAGCAGCAGAGACCTCCAAAGCAGACACCCAAGCAGCCGCTACCCCAAAACAAAACACGTGGAACACATATCTCACAAAGCCAGTGTGCCAAACAGTCACAGCCCTTAAGACTAAACAACAGGAGGAGGGGGAGTATCGATATTCATCAAAGATACCCACACCTCCAGGTTGGTGGCAAAGCACGAAGCATCAGAGACTATCCATGTGCAACTAACAGTGGGTAAAACTGCCTTCCAGTTTATAGCCTGCTACAGACCACCCTCCCAAACTCAGAAACCCCACTCGGCCTTCCTGAGAACACTGGAAAATATGAAGGTCTCTCCAAACACCATTATATTGGGCGACTTCAACTACCCAAACATAGACTGGGAGCATTACTCTGGCTCCAACACCCTAGCCCAAAGGTTCCTAGAATTTATAAACTCAAATGCTATGGAACAACTTGTTACCACTCCCACAAGAGGGGAAAACGTACTGGACCTGATCATCACCAACATGGGGACTCTATGCTCCAGACCAGAAGTGTATCCCTCACTGGTAAGATCAGACCATAAACTAATCTCACTGGATATTCACATCCCGACCCCACCCCCTGCCCAGAAAACCACAGTGAAAAACTTCTCTAAAGCAAATTTCACACTCCTCAAAACTGAGGTGGAATCCTTCAAAGCCCGGGCCTGTGGAAAATGGCCCAGACCGCAGAATCCTTTATAAACGCATTCTATGAACACCTTCAGGAATGCATGGATCATGCGATCCCAAATAAAACCAAGACCCAATCCTCCAAAGGTAGATGTCCTGTCTGGTGGACCCCAGCCATAAACAAACTATACATTAGAAGGAGGAAGCTACTAAATGATAGAGCAAAATCCCAAAAAGGGAAGGCATCACTGATCAGTATTAGCAAAAAACTACGGGCACACATAAAATTGTCTTAGGCCAGCTTCGAGAGAAAAATTGCACAGGACACTAAGGATAATCACAAGGCTTTCTTTAGTTATGTTAGGAACCTGGGTGGTAATTCCCAGATATGCTCAGAATTAGTCCAAAATACACCGAACCCACAGACATTGCCAACATCCTAGGTGACAGGTTCAGCACAAACTTCTCCCCCCCTCCCCACCAAAAGGGCAAATATCTGTCCCAGCAGAGTGCTGCCCCCCCCTGAGATCTCAGATGCTCAGGTAAGAGCCACCCTCTCCAAAGCAAAAAACCCAGCATCAATGGGACAAAATGGTGTCCCGGGCTGTGTCCTACATGAACTCCAAGAAGAGCTAAACCCAAACATAAAACTACTGTTCAATCTCAGCCTTACTACAGGATATGTGCCCAAAGAGTGGCGTACAGCAACAGTGGTCCCTCTCCATAAAGGTGGTGCCTCAACGGATCCTGGAAACGATCGCCCCATAAGCCTGACTAGCTTGGTCTGCAAAGCTATGGAAAGGATCATCATGGACCTCATAAATAAAGATATTGGGGACCTACAAACACTGGATCCTACCCAGTTCGGCTTTGTTAAGGGCAGATCCTGTCTCTTAAACCTGGTTGATTTCTTTGAAACAGTCACCAAGGTAACTGACGAGGGGAAGGTGGTCCACACAGCCTACCTGGACCTCGCAAAAGCCTTCGATACAATACCCCACTCGGGCATTATAGATAAGCTCACCAGCTTAAATATATACCCCTATGTCACTAGATGGATTGCAAACTGGCTCAAGGACAGAACCCACATGGTTAGAATTGCTGGAGCCATGTCAGACTCCAAACCAGTTACAAGTGGTGTCCCACAAGGCTCAGTCCTGGGACCTCTCTTGTTCGGTATATATTTCTCGGAGGTACAGGCCAACACGGAAGGACTGTGGCTGACCAAGTTCGCAGATGACTGCAAACTGGGCGCCATAATCGACTCTCCAGCCGACACAAGCATCCTCCAAAAGGGCCTCATAGAAACAGACAACTGGTGCCAGAGCCATGGCTTCAAGCTAAATGCCAAAAAGTGTACAGTCATCCCCTCTGGAAAAACAAAGTGCCCACAAATGACCACATAGGTGGTAATCCATTAAGGACAGAAGAAGTAATTAGGGACCCAAGTTGATAGCAATCTCTCATTTGACAACCACGTGGCCAAAGTGGTTAGAAAAACATTTTATACAGCCCACCTAATCATGAAGGGATTCACATCTAGATCAGGGGAGGTCATCGTGCCTCTTTACTCATCCCTCATCAGGCCCATAATTGAGTACAATGCCCCTTTTTGGGATGTACCTTACCAGACACCTGCAGCAACTGGAAAGACCCCAAAAGTACCTCACCAAGAGGATCAAAGGGCTCAAACAGATGCCATATGCTGCCCGGTTAAAGAAACTCCAGCTCTACTCAGTGGCATACCGCCTGTTCAGAGGCGATCTGTGCCTGACATATAAAGCCATGTCCAACCCAGAATTAATGGACATGCTGCACCTCAGAAAATCCAAATCCCATCGAGCTACGTGCTCGAGAGACTTGAACCTCAGCACTGAAATAAATAGGACATGCTGGAGTGACAGATTCATAACCCAGAGGCTCCCTTCACTCTGGAATAAAATCCCAGTCCAGGTTAGGCAGAGTCCCTCATTGACTCTCAAGAGGAATCTTGATGAGTGGATGGGAGATTGTAGGTTTACCCCGGGTATCACTTCTGTGTCAATGTTAGACAGAGGCACAGTATACTAACCTCGAAAAAGGGCATAGCAAAATAAATTTAAAATGGGTGGCGAAAGCCAAATACATTCTTGCTAGGCTTATAAATGCTCTAGGGCAGATAGCCTAGTATGAACCTATATTAACTGAACTGGAAGTTAGTCAGTGTTTGCTGAACTTTGTTATTTGCTAGTAATTACAGGTGTGGGGGTAGTCACATTCTTTGATTTCCTGTCCTTGCCTATTTAAGTGGTACAGTGTGAAATATTTTCTGCTTAAAAACCTCAGCTTTGGCCGGCTAAGGACTTGCTGTATTCAACTGGACGTATAAGAGAATTTAAGTACCTTTATCTGCTCTTTTTTTTTCAAAAAAATACAGTATTTAAATTGATTTCAACTGTGTGGAAGGAATATTAACTGCACTGGAAGTTTTGACTCTGCTCTTCAGTTAGTGCCACCCACCCTCCCTGTTTTTGTTTTGGTGTTAATCTTAGTGGCCTTGCAACTGCCCGCCCCTCTTGTAAATTTGTGTTTGGATACTCCTTCTGGGCCCATCTCATTTGCTCACTCAACTGAGTGCAGTGAGATCATATTCTGATTTCAGGCACTCCTACTGTGTACAAAGAGAGCATCTGGGAAACAGAAAAAAAAAAAAAAAAAAAAATTAAGCTTGTTTCCTGCCTTTCCTGTTAAGTGGTATAGACTATTTGTAGGCTTCTGAGCCCCCAAGCCCTTCTGTGTTGGAGGGAAGCCTTCTAGCTTAGTTTTTTTTTCTTATAACTAGCCAGTTTTCTAGTTTCAGCACTCAAATCTGTTTCTTTGATCTCAGGACTTATTCAGGAAAAAAAAATTCATCTGCTTTTACTGTACTTGTGTTTCTACCTACTTTTTTACTTTTGCATCATCTTAAAAGTACTCAATTGTATTTATTACTGCTTGGTGTAACTCATTCTAAGCCTTTTGGTTTAAACACTTGGGCTTCGGACCAGTTGTTTTGCACTGAGAGGGTTTGTGGTCTGCACTATAGTGGCAGAACAGGTAGCTTACATCCTTCCAGGTTGGGAACTGCTGATTTGATGGCTCAGTGTCTGTTATTCTAAAAGTGCATTAATTCTGGTTTAAGCACTTGGGCTTTCAGGCCAGTTATTTTACATTAAGAGGGTTCATGGTCTGCACTCTTGTGGGAGGAGAGCCTGGACTCTGCCTTTCTGAGCTGGGAATTTCTGGTTAAAGGCTTATAGTGCATGCATATCTGAACTGCTTCTTACTGAAGTTGGTGCGCCTTGTTTGCTGTGGCAATAGACTGGATTCGGGCCTGCTGGATCTAGCTTTGTTTGTGTAACTTGAGCACTAATCCAGGCATTCTCTAAAGTATTCAATTGTATTTATTACTGCTTGGTAGTAACTTGATTAAAGTGTAGCTATCATTCTAAGTCTTTTGGATTAAGCACTTGGGCTTCAGACCAGTTGTTATTTCATCCTTCTAATTTGGGAACTGCTGATTGAGAGCCCAGTGTCTGTTATTCTTAAAGTGTATTAGTTCTGGTTTAAGCACTTGGGCTTCAGGCCAGTTATTTTACATTAAGAAGGTTTGTGGTCTGCACTCTTGTGGGAGAAGAGGCTGGACTCTGCCCTTCTGAGCTGGGAATTTCTGGTTAAAGGTTTATAGTGCCTGAATATTTGAACTGTATCTTACTGAAATTGGTACACCTTGTTTGCTGTAGCACAGACTAGATCCAGGCCTGCTGAATCTAGCTTTGTTTATATGCTTGTTGTTTGTTTGCTTGTTATTTCCCTGGAACGCTAATTCCACCTAATATGGCTTCTCAGCGCTTCTGTGGATCACTAGTGATATCTGCATTGCTTACTGTACTTATTTCCTTGTTTCACTTGAAAGAAAGTTACTGTTTGTCGTTTTTGCATTTAAGTTACCTGTAACACGTTGCACTTAAGTTACCTGGCACTTGCTCACTAAAGCAATTATATAAGTCAGCACTAAAAAATAAAAGCACTACACCCTCACTCCCCACTGGCCCTGGTTTTCAATTATTAAGGAATTCCCAATATTATTCTAGCATGTCCAAAGTTGAGTTGTCAATCTCCCCTCAGGTCCAGCTGGTGAATCTGGGAATCTTGAGGCAATGTTACAACTGCCTCATGTACACAGACAACCCTCTCCTCCTCCCAACAAATTCCAACACATGTGAGAGATGCAACCATCTAGCCAAACTGGAGGCTAAGCTCTCTCATCTCAGTACTGGCATAACCAGTCAGGAGGAGAAGGAAACCACACTCACTACAATTCCATTCTCACATGACCTACCATGACAGCAAACCAAACACAATCACACAAAAACATACTCGGAGGCTCTAAATAAAGATCTGCCGAAGCAGCAGAGACCTCCAAAGCAGACACCCAAGCAGCCGCTACCCCAAAACAAAACACGTGCAACACATATCTCACAAAGCCAGTGTGCCGAACAGTCACAGCCCTTAAGACTAAACAACACACCTGATACACCTGTAACAGGTGACTATCGTCAGGCACATTGACGCCCCGCTCACCAGGCTGAACAAGGATAGGGTCACGGTGAGCAGCCTGTCGGGCGCTAGGATCTGCCACATAACACAAATACTCAGGTCACTCCAAGGCAAGTACAAATATGACTCAGTCATTGTCCATGCTGGTGTGAATGATCTGAGACGTACCTCCCTGGACTACATAAAAAAAGAGACATAAAGAAGCTCTCTGAGCATGTAGCCCAGGCCGGTATGACCCTGACCTTGAGTAGTATCTTACCCTCACCAAGAATGATGCCACAGTATGAAGACAAGATGATCAATTTCAACAATTGGCTTAAGTACCGGTGTCATTCAAAGGGGATCCAATGCCTGTCAGCTTGGGATGATATGCTCGACAAGCCACGATGCTTCGCTAGGGACGGCTTGCACCTGTCACCCCTAGGCTTTCGGATATTGGCAAAGGCTCTTGCTACCCCCATAGTGCCTTTTTTAGGCAAGGCTCAAAAGACAAACCCACCTCCATAGGTATCACAAGGGATAAGAAACTAAGAGTAATGCTACTCAACGCCAGAAGTCTAAACCTCAAGATGCACGCACTCGAAACTCTCCTTAGCATGGAGAACATCGATATCTGTGCAGTAACAGAAACCTGGTTCAGGGCTCCCGAGAGCACCCCAGCACTACCAGGTTATACCTCATACCATGCTTTTCGGCCTCAAAACTTGGACCGAACCACGAAAGGAGGGGGAGTATCGATATTCATCAAAGATACCCACACCTCAAGGTTGGTGGCAAAGCACGAAGCATCAGAGACTGTCCATGTGCAACTAACAGTGGGTAAAACTGCCTTCCAGTTTATAGCCTGCTACAGACCACCCTCCCAAACCCAGGAACCCCACTCGGCCTTCCTGAGAACACTGGAAAATATGAAGGTCTCTCCAAACACCATTATATTGGGCGACTTCAACTACCCAAACATAGACTGGGAGCATTACTCTAGCTCCAACACCCTAGCCTAAAGGTGCTTAGAATTTATAAACTCAAATGCTATGGAACAACTTGTTACCACTCCCACAAGAGGGGAAAACATACTGGACCTGATCATCACCAACATGGGGGGACTCTATGCTCCAGACCAGAGGTGTATCCCTCACTGGTAAGATCAGACCATAAACTAATCTCACTGGATATTCACATCCCGATCCCACCCCCTGCCCAGAAAACCACAGTGAAAAACTTCTCTAAAGCAAATTTCACACTCCTCAAAACTGAGGTGGAATCCTTCAAAGCCCCCGGGCCTGTGGAAAATACGGCCCAGACCGCAGAATCCTTTATAAACGCATTCTATGAACACCTTCAGGAATGCATGGATCATGCGATCCCAAATAAAACCAAGACCCAATCCTCCAAAGGCAGACGTCCTGTCTGGTGGACCCCAGCCATAAACAAACTATACAACAGAAGGAGGAAGCTACTAAATTATCGATAGAGCAAAATCCCAAAAAGGGAAGGCATCACTGATCAGTATTAGCAAAAAACTACGGGCACACATAAAATTGTCTAAGGCCAGCTTTGAGAGAAAAATTGCACAGGACACTAAGGATAATCACAAGGCTTTCTTTAGTTATGTTAGGAACCTGGGTGGTAATTCCCAGATATGCTCAGAATTAGTCAAAAATGACAAAAAATACACCGAACCCACAGACATTGCCAACATCCTAGCTGACAGGTTCAGCGCAAACTTCTCCCCCCCTCCCCACCAAAAGGGCAAATATCTATCCTAGCAGAATGCTGCCCCCCTGACTTCTCAGATGCTCAGGTAAGAGCCGCCCTCTCCAAAGCAAAAAACACAGCATCAATGGGACCAGACGGTGTCCCAGGCTGCGTCCTACATGAACTCCAAGAAGAGCTAAACCCAAACATAAAACTACTGTTCAAGCTCAGCCTTACTACAGGATATGTGCCCAAAGAGTGGCGTACAGCAACAGTGGTCCCTCTCCATAAAGGTGGTGCCTCAACGGATCCTGGAAACTATCGCCCCATAAGCCTGACTAGCTTGGTCTGCAAAGCTATGGAAAGGATCATCATGGACCTCATAAATAAAGATATTGGGGACCTACAAACACTGGATCCTACCCAGTTCGGCTTTAAGGGCAGATCCTGCCTCTTAAACCTGGTTGATTTCTTTGAAACAGTCACCAAGGCCACTGACGAGGGGAAGGTGGTCCACACAGCCTACCTGGACCTCGCAAAAGCCTTCGATACAATACCCCACTCGGGCATTATAGATAAGCTCACCAGCTTAAATATAAACCCCTATGTCACTAGATGGATTCCAAACTGGCTCAAGGACAGAACCCACATTGTTAGAATTGCTGGAGCCATGTCAGACTCCAAACCAGTTACAAGTGGTGTCCCACAAGGCTCAGTCCTGGGACCTCTCTTGTTCGGTATATATTTCTCGGAGGTACAGGCCAACACGGAAGGACTGTGGCTGACCAAGTTCGCAGATGACTGCAAACTGGGCGCCATAATCGACTCTCCAACCGACACAAGCATCCTCCAAAAGGGCATCATAGACACAGACAACTGGTGCCAGAGCCATGGCCTCAAGCTAAATGCCAAAAAGTGTACAGTCATCCCCTTTGGCAAAAACAAAGTGCCCACAAATTACCACATAGGTGGTAATCCATTAAGTACAGAAGAAGTAATTAGGGACCTGGGGACCCAAGTTGATAGCAATCTCTCACTTGACAACCACGTGGCCAAAGTGGTTAGAAAAACATTTTATATAGCCCACCTAATCATGAAGGGATTCACATCTAGATCAGGGGAGGTCATCGTGCCTCTTTACTCATCCCTCATCAGGCCCATACTTGAGTACAATGCCCCTTTTGGGATGTACCTTACCAGACACCTGCAGCAACTGGAAAGACCCCAAAAGTACCTCACCAAGAGGATCAAAGGGCTCAAACAGATGCCATATGCTGCCCGGTTAAAGAAACTCCAGCTCTACTCAGTGGCATATCGCCTGTTCAGAGGCGATCTGTGCCTGACGATAAAGCCATGTCCAACCCGGAATTAATGGACATGCTGCACCTCAGAAAATCCAAATCCCATCGAGCTACGCTCGAGAGACTTGAACCTCAGCACTGAAATAAATAGGACATGCTGGAGGGACAGATTCATAACCCAGAGGCTCCCTTCACTCTGGAATAAAATCCCAGTCCAGGTTAGGCAGAGTCCCTCATTGACTCTCTTCAAGAGGAATCTTGATGAGTGGATGGGAGATCGTAGGTTTACCCCGGGTATCACTTCTGTGTCACTGTTAGACAGAGGCACAGTATACTAACCTCGAAAAAGGGCATAGCAAAATAAATTTAAAATGGGTGGCGAAAGCCAAACACATTCTGGCTAGGCTTATAAATGCCCTAGGGCAGATAGCCTAGTATGAACCTATGAGTTTGCTGCCTAAAGTACAGGTGTGTACCTACCATAAATGTAGATGTTCGAGTGTATTCACTGTTGCAGTCATTACAATTGGGTTATCCTGTTGGTAGGCTACCCGCAGTTGGCCCGAGTTCCAAAGTCTGGGTCCGGTGTCAGTTGCTGTCGCCTCCTCCCTGACGTCAGTGGGCCAGGAGTATAAAGATGCAGCCGACGCCATTTTCTTCAGTTTTTCTTGCCCCAGATGTCAGGTGCCCCTAAAAAGGTAGGCTAAATTATGTCCATAAGCATGCATACACAAAAAACAACTTTTCCTTCATCTACAAGCAAATACACCACATAGGTTGTTATAGAACAGAGAAGTACAGATAAGTCCCAGCAAGGAAAAGGGGGATGGTGGGTGGGTAACCTGGACTGCAAAACTGAATACACTCGAACATCTACATTTATGGTAGGGTCACAACTGTACTATGTTCATGTTTCACTGTTGCAGTCATTACAATTGGGTTGAATCCCAAAGCTAAGGTTGGGAGGCTGGCTAAAGAGGTTTAGGAGAGGCTATCAGGCCCTGCAGAACTGCAGTGGCACAGCCTGCCCTGGATTTAGAGTAGAAAGGCAAGTGATAGTGCTATGTAAAAGTATGCACTGAACTCCAAGTTGCAGCCTCTAAGATGTCTTTGGTTGGTACTTCTCTGGGGAAGGCTGCTGCTCTGGTTGAATGTGGCCTAATGCCCTTAGGCACTGATTTGCCATGCTGTGAATAGCAGAAACGAATGCAGTGGCCTATCCACTTTGAAATAGTCTGCTTGGAGATAGGCTTTCCTTGTGATCCTGCAGCATATGCCACTAGAATTTGTTCAGTCTTTCTGAAAGCCTTAGTTCTATCCAAGTAGAAGCGTAGCTGCCTGTGAATGTCCAAAAAAATGCCGAAGTCTCTCACCCTTATTCTGTGGGTTTGGGTAAAAGGTAGGCAAATTAATTGTTTGGTTAAGGGCCACACTGGACACTACCTTAGGCATGAATGTAGGGTTTGTCCTTAGAGAAACCTTGTCAGGATGGAAAATGATAAAGGGTTCCACAGCCATGAGTGCCTGTAACTCTGAGACTAGTCTAGCAGAAGTTATTGCTAGGAGCAGAGCTGTTTTCCAGGATAATAATTTTATATCAGCTGCAGAGGCTGGCTCAAACGGAGACAGTGAGTTTTTCCAAGACATAGTTGAGGTCCCAAGCAGGTATTGGAGCTCTCCTTGGAGGTCTTATGTTTTTGGCTCCTCTGAGGTACTGCCTTAGTAATGGATGAGAAAAAATAGGTGGTTCTGTATTGTAATGAGCGGAGATGGCAGATGCATGAATTTTAATTGACGAAAAGGAAAGGCCTTTATCCAGCATCTCAGTTAAGTATTGCAAAATCTGAGGAATATTTGGAACAGTCGTGTCAATACCTAGTGCCTGGTTCCAAGCACAGAATCTTTTCCATTTTTCTGCATAAGATTTTCTGGTGCTAGATGATCTCGCCTCTAAAATAACATCCATCACTGCTTTAGAGAGAGGTGAGTCTTGAATAGGTTCATAGGTTGGTACTAGGCTATCAGCCCTAGGGCCTATACAAGCCTAGCCATAACAATTCCCTGGCTAATTCTTCCCACATTATTTACTTTCCTGGACCCCTGTGTCTAGCAGGGCGACTGACGTGATCCCTGGGGTGAATTTCCTTTCTCCCATCCAAACGTCAAGGTTCCTCTTGAAGAGGTCCAAAGAGGCACTCTGCTTGACATGTATGGGCAATCTATTCCAGAGTCTGAGGAGTCTCTGGGTCAGGAACCTATCCCTCCAGCATGTTTTGTTTATTGTGATGACAAGGTTTAGATCCCTGGAGCGTGTAGCTCTGAGGGATTGGGATTTCTTTAAGTGCAGCATGTCCAACAGCTCTGGGTTTGACATGGCCTTGTATGTTAAGCAGAGATCTCCTCTGAGTAGACGATATGTGACAGAGTATAGCTGGAGTTTTTTAAGGCGGTCAGCGTAGGGCATCTGCTTTAGGCCTGTGATTCTTTTAGTGAGGTATTTCTGAGGCCTTGCCAGTTGTTGCAGATGTCTTGACAGGTACATACCAAATGGGGCGTTGTATTCTATAATGGGTCTAATGAGGGATGAGTACAGTGGGACAATGACCTCCTTGTTTTCTGGATGAAAAGCCCTTCGTGATGAGGTGTGCCACACAGAAGGATTTCCTGACTGTTGTGGCGATGTGGTTATCGAAGGTGAGACCACTGTCCACCTGTGTCCCTAAGTCTCTTATCACACTTTCTGTTTTTAGTGAACTGCCACCTATATGGTAATTCATGGATACATGTTTTTTCCCAAAGGGGATAACAATACATTTCTTGGCATTGAGCTTGAGCCCATGGCTCTGGCACCAAGCATCTGTTTCTGTAAGGCCCTTTTGTAGAGTATCCACATCATTTGGGGATTCAATAATGGCTCCCAGTTTGCAGTCATCTGCAAACTTTGTTAGCCAGAGTCCCTTAGTGTTGACCTGTACTTCAGAGAAGTAGATGCCAAACAAGAGCAGCCCCAGGACTGAACCCTAAGGTACTCCACTTGTCACTTGTCTGGAGCTGGATTTGGAGTCGGCCACTTTTACAGTGTGGGTTCTATCAGTAAGCCATTTAGCAACCCATTGGGTGACATAGGGATTAATGCCCAACTTAGTAAGTTTATCTATGATTCCAGAGTGGGGGATGGTGTCAAAGGCCTTGGCAAGGTCTAGATAGGCTGTGTGGACCCACCTTACCCTTGTCCATGGCTCTGGAGACTGATTCAAAGAAGTCAATCAGGTTCAGGAGACAAGATCGGCCCTTCACAAACAAAAACTGGGTGGGGTCCAGTGTTTGAAGGTTGCCAATGTCTTTGTTTATAAGTTCCATGATAATACGCTCCATGGCCTTGCAGATAAGGCCTGTCAGACGGATGGGACGGTAGTTTCCGGGATCCAAGGTGGATCCCCCCTTGTGGATTGGGATAACTGTAGCTCTGCGCCACTCAGTGGGCACGAAACCTGAGGTGAGGCTATGATTAAACATGACACTTAGGTGAGGTGCCAGTTCATATTGTAGTTCATGTAGTACACAGCCCGGGATGTCATCTGGTCCCATGGATGCTGTATTCTTGGCTTTAGAGAGTGTGTTTTGTACCTGTGTGGCCGTTATTACTGGAATTTGGCAATCTTCCGGTATGGCTAAATTATCCGCCATGTTGCCAGGTTTAAGGTCCTGATTTGGCTGTTCAGTATCTGCCTGACTTGGGTTCAATAAGTGAGGAATTTGAGGTAATGTCCAAGCTGGGCATTGAGACAAGCTCTTTAGGATTGGGTACCAGTGCTGGCGGGGCCAGTCTGGGGCAATCAGTATAATTTTTGGCTTCTCTTGTCTGACCTTGAGGAGTACCTTGAGGAGGAGAGGCAGAGGAGGAAAGGCATATACTGACAGGTTTTTCCAGCTGAAAGATACAGCATCCACTTTCCATGCTTGCTTGTGATAAGTCCTTGTGCAGAATCTTTGTAACTGGCAGTTGTGAGGGGAGGCAAATACGTCTATGTCCGGGCATCCCCAGTTCCTTGTTATCATGCTGAAGACTTGTGGATCCAATTTCCACTCGTGGGAATCCATTAGGTTTCTGCTTAGTTCATCTGCCAGAGTATTTACCCTGCCTGGCAGGAATTGTGCTTGCAGATGTACTTGGAAAGTCAGTGCTGTGTCCCACAAGTTCATGGCTAGTCTGTAGAGTGGGTAGTAATATGTGCCCCCCTGCTTGTTTATGTACCACATGAGTGTAGTATTGTCAGTCTTTTATCAGTAGTTGTCCTGGATGAAGTTGATCCTTGAAGGCTGTCAGGGCATTCTGAACAGCTAGCATCTCTTTTTGACTGATATGTAGATGCTTTTGACTTGCGGACCATGTGCTCTGAATACAATCTTCCTGCCATATGGGCCCCCCCAGGCATAATCTGATGCATCTGTTGTCAATGTCTGCCTGGCTGTGAGTAAGGAGAATGGCTGTCCCGTGTTGAGGTGACAGGCTCTTGCCCACCATCAAAATTCCTGTTGCAGGCAGGGAATGAGGGTAATTATTGTTTCCAGGCTGTGGCAATGTTGAGTCCAAACACTTTTCAGATACCACTGAAGTTTCCTCATATGCAGTCTTGAATATGGAATTAGCAGTATGCAGGATGCCACGAAGCCCAAAGCCTGCAGAATTTTTCTTGCAGATAACTGGGTCTTTGTTGCCAACATTTTGAAGTAAGTAGTCAGTTGTCTGTGCTTGTCTGGCGTGAGATAAGCCATCTGGGCAGTTGTATTTAAGCTTGCACCCAGGAATATTATCTCGAGAGGGTACAAGCTTTGATTTCTTTTCGTTTACTGTGTACCCTAGACCTGATAGTAATCTTTTTACAAACACCAGATACTTTAGTAGGATGTCCTTGTTCTCTGCTTGAATAAGGCAGTCGTCCAAGTAAGGATATATTTGTATTCCTCTGTCTGCAAAATGCAATTACTGGTGCCAGGCATTTTGTGAAGACCCTGGGTGCAGTACATAAGCCAAAGGGCAGTGCAGAGAATTGGTAATGTGTTGAGCCAGCTATAAATCTGAGGTACCTTCTGCATGATTGTCTGATTGGGACATGCAGGTATGCCTCTTTTAGGTCTAAAGTCACAAGCCAAGCCTTCTTGCCCAGCATGGGCAGAAGCTGCTGCAGAGTTAACATTTTGAATTTTGGAATATCCAGGAATGTGTTTAGGATAGACAGGTCCAGTATTGGTCTCCAGGCTTTGTCCTTTCTGGGTACCAAGAATAGCCTTGAGTAAAATCCTTGTCCCTGCTCTTGCTGTGGTACTTGCTGAATGGCTCTCATGTCCATGAGGGATGAAACTTGCTTTTGTGCCTCTGCCCATTGATTGCCTGGCATACCATTTGGCCTTGGCAGGGTGTGAAAGTGGAACCTGTAGCCTTGAGATACAATATTTAAGACCCATTTGTCCTGGGTGATCATGTGCCAGTTTTGTGAAAAAAGTGCTAGTCTTCCCCCCCCAAAGGAGCTGCCAGAACATAAGTGCTTGGTGCTGGCAGGGGAAAGTCACTGAGACTGTTTCCTGTATGGCTGTGATTTTTCCTCTCTGCTTTTGGAGGTAGAAGCACCCCATTGTTTAGACCTGTATGAGCCTTGGGGCTGTGATATGCCTCTGGGGCGTCTGTCTCTTTGTGGCCTGTCTGACACTGGAAAGGACAATTCATTGTAGGCCAGTTCCTGCTAAATCTGGGAGGCTGTACCTGTAAGAAATCCTTCACTGTTTGCATAGATTTAGCGTTGTCCTCCATTTTGTTCAACACCTCTTCTGCTTTAACACCAAACAAGGAATCATGTTGTAATGGAGCAACTAAAAGCTTTGCTTTAACATTATCGGGCAGATTCTGTTCTTTTAACCACGCATGTCTCCTAATGACTGAACCTGTAACTGTGGCCCTACAGGAGGCCTCTAAAGAATCAAAACCACATTGCAAAGTATGCTTTCCCACTTGTTCAGCTGCATGCAATAAATCCTGCCTTTCTTTGTTTTCTGCACATTCGGAATTTGTCAACATTTTCTGTTTAAGCTGTGACATAAGATATTGCTGATATTTAAGCATATGAAACTGACAATTTAAAGCTCTTACAGCCAAGGTAGCAGAAGTATAAATCTTTTTCCCCCATCTGTCCAGGGCCCTAGAGTACCTATCAGAGGGGATAGGGGTTTTTGCAGTGGAAGCCTTGACCCCCTTGGGACCCTGAGAAATAGTTTCTGGGTCAGCAGCAGGGTTTTTGTAAAGAAATTTATGAGAATCAGGAACCCTGTAGTATCTGTCTGGCTTAACAGGAACTGGTGGTAAAGAGAGTCAGGAGACAGACCGGACTCTGAGAATACATCATCTACAATGTCTAAAACAGGAGGAATAGCCAGGGGCCTGTGCTGGGGTAATAAAAGGAAGTCCCTGAGCCTTTTCTTGGATTCTGAGTAATCCTGGCTCTCCCAATGGAAATGCTCCCTCATAGTATGCAGGGTCTCACCAAAAGAATAATCCTCAGGAGGAGAGGCTGAAGGGATAGATTCTTCAGCATCAGAATCCTCATAGGGAGGAAGGGAATATTCCTGTTCAGAAGAGGAGTCAGAAGAAATGGAAACCTGATCTGAAGATTCACATTCTATATCTTGCCTAGGCCTCTTATCATGAGGGGGATGGGAACTCCTGATCAAAGTAATTAGGTCTTCGGCCATTTTAAGCATCTGTTTTTTAGGCATGGAGGCCTGTCCAGGAGAATGTTGTACTTGTTTCCTTGTCTTTAGAGCTGTTTTAGTCTTTGTCTTTGAAGCTGAAGATGGCTTTACATACAACTGTGTAGGCCTGAAAACACCCTCAGAAGCCGATGCCTGCTCAGCGGCTCCGGACCCATCTGAGGGAATAGTTTCAGATTGTCCAATACCTCGAGTTTCCAGAGGCCTAGTCGGCTCCACGTGGGAGTTGGAAGCGGCCTGTGGCTCTGAGGTAGTGGGCGTCAGGGACTGCTAAAGTGCCTCACTGAGAACCGGCGACAGGCCTAACTGAAGCTTCGTTGTCGGTTTTGGACCTCGGATGCTTGTCCTTTTCTTTTTCTTTGCGCTTTTTATAAACTCCGGTAGTCGGCTGATCCGACGGCATTATATAAGTGAATCTTCTGTCAAAGTGATGAAATGCAAAATTGTACCGATGCTTAATAGTGCGTCGGTTAAATCTAGCACAAAACAGACAACTAGCAACATCATGGTCAGGGCCTAGGCAAGGAATACAGTAAGAATGAAAATCCTTATGAGGTATTTGCTTCCCACAAGAAATACAATCATTAACTTTTTCTGACTTCAGTCTGGAGCAAGAAAAAAGTTCCAACTGGGTACTTAGCTTTAATGAAGACTTCGGATCTGAAATTCGAATTTGAAAATCTCAGGAGTTGGCCGACCGGCACTTGCGCACTGCTTTTGCTTCGGGCACCGCGTGGCAAGAAAGACTGAAGAAAAAGGAGTCGGCTGCATCTTTATACCCCTGGCGCACTGACATCAGGGAGGAGGCGACAGCAACTGACGCCGTACCTAGACTTTGGAACTCGGGCCGACTGCGGGTAGCCTGCCAACAGGATAACCCAATTGTAATGACTACAACAGTGAAACGCTAACATCATGTAACAGATACCCGACCTAATAACACCTTATCCTCCAACACCAACATCACAAAAGAACTTTAGTCCTGACAGAACCAAAGATCCCAGCAACAAATGTCCAGTAAAAAGGATGTGTCAAATCCTAAAGGATAAGGGTAGGGGGAAGGAGGGAGGGGGGATGGCTGAAGACAAATGAAGTAGAACTACTGAGATGGAATGTTATGGTGAGTACATAACATCTTTATCTGAAGTAGTTTACTTCATTTGCTCTTCAACCTGTGGGACAGAGTCCCCAGCTACCCAAGTCCTGGGTGGCCCTCATGGAAGGATATTCCGAAGCACGGCAGAACTGAAAGATGCTCTGCTCCTACAGACCAAATCCAGTTTGTAATGGGAAATAAAGGTATGAGATGAGGCCCAAGTAGCAGCTGAACAAATCTCATCCAGAGAGACCCTAGACCAAAAAGGTGCTGACGTAGCCATAGAACGTGTCGAATGAGCCTTCACCTTTCCCAGAAGAGACAAACCTCTATATGAATAAACGCAGCCAATGCATAGTGAAATCCAGCGAGCAATAGTCAGTTTTGGACAGGTTTACCTAAAAAGGGCTTGGCATAAGACACAAAAAGCTGGCCAGACTTGCAGAAAGATTTAGTCCTGTGCAGATAAAACCTCAACTGCCTGTGAATGTCCAGAATATAAAATTTGTATTCCCCTTTGTTCTGGTAGTTTGGAAAAAGCACTGGTAAGTTAATAATCTGATTGATATTGGCCTCCAAGACTACCTTGGGAAGGAAGGATGGGTTAATGTGTAATGACACTCTATCCTTGTGAAAGATCATGTAAGGGACTTTGACAGAAAGATCTTGAAGCTCAGACACCCTCCTAGCAGATGTAATGGCAACCAAGAAGCAGTTTTCCAGGTCAAAAATCGTAGACCCACAGATGCTGCAGGCTCAAAAGGAGGAGAAACCAATGCCTGCAACAACAAAGGTCCCACGGAGGGGATGGGGTCCTTAACAGGAGGTCTGAGAAGAAAGGCACCTTTGAGGAAGGTTTTACAAAGTTTAAAAGAGGCCAACGAAGACATGTCTACCCCAACATGAAAATTAGAAATGGCAGCTAGTTGGACTTCACCGTTGAGAAACTAATGCCTTGATGAAAAATAATAGCTGGGAAGTCTAAAACCGCTGAAAGTGTTGCAGTGAATGGGTCCAAAGACCTCTGAATGGCCCAGATAGAAAAATGTTTCAATTTACTGCGATAAACTTTCCTGGTGGATGATTTATGAGCAACCACCAGAATGGATTTAACAGGAGATGATAGACCGCGAATCCTAAGAATCATGGGAACCGCAGAAGCCAAGCAGTGAGCTCCAGACTGTCCAGATCTGGATGATGAATCCCTGAGGGATGTGAGAGCAGATCCAGGACTGGATCCAAGATCCATGGTAGAACAACCAGGTGAGACCTAAGTAAGGAAAACCAAACCTGACTAGGCCAGAATGGGGCTATGAGGATCACAGTGCTCCCCAGCCTTCGGGCTTACTGCAGAAATGTCAACATGAGGGGAAGAGGAGGATAAGCATAAGGAAGCCCGGTAGGTCAAGCATGAATCAAAGTGTCTCTGGGGACTTCCCTCGGAGTGGGGTTCAGAGCGAAAAACTTGCTGCATTTCGCGTTGGAAGGAGATGCAAACAGCGCAACAAGGACAACTCCACTCCAGGAAGATCTGCTCCACTACTGAAGGCTTCAGAGACTACTCATAAGGTATCAGGATAGATCTGCTGAGCCTGTCCGCTAAAATGTTGGACTGTCACGGAATGTGCGTTGCCATCAGAAAATGGCCGGTGGGGATCGCCCATTCCCACACTCTCATGGCCTCTTGACATACGGGATAAGATCTGGTCCCCCCTGTTTGTTGATATACCAGACCACTAACATGTTGCCCGTCTGAATTGCAATCGTTCCCAGAGGAAGATGAGCATGGAGGGCCTGTAATGGAAGAACTGCTCTCATCTCTAGAACACTGAAATGCAGATAGGTCTTGGAAGAGGACCACATGCCTTGGACTGTCTTTCCTGAGCAATCCCCCCCACAAGTAGGGAGACGTCCGTGGTCACCATGGTTTGTGGTAGAGGAGGTCGAAAGGGATGGCCCTTGAGTAGATCCGTGGACTGAATCCACCACCAAAGAAAGTCCCTGCACGCTTTTGAAATTCTCACAAAGAAGGATAAGGGAAAGTCTAACAGTGACCACTGTACCGCTAGAGTCCACTGCAGTACCCTCATACGAAGGCGTACCATGGGGAGAAGATTTATCATATAGAACCTAAAGCTCTTAACACCGCTTCGGCCGTTGGTAACTGGGTCTGAAGGATGTGTAAGACATGTAGCCTCAAGCTGCGTAACCTGTCTTGAGGTGAGGAACACCTGTGATTTTATTGTGTCCAGCTGTGCTCCAATGAAATCTAAAACCTGGACTGGTTGAAGGGCAAACTTGTTCATACTGATCATGATGCCCAACTTGTTGGCTAACTGAAAGGACGAGTCCCTGGCTTGACATAGTAGATGCTCTGAGGGGGCGGTAAGGAGCCAATCATCTAGGTACGGAAAGACCTGAATGTCCTGAAGCCTCAGGTGAGCCGCTACCACTGACATTACCTTGGTAAACACCCGGGGGGGCTGTAGTGAGACCGAAGGGGAGGGCTTATAATTGGCAATGACTGGCTCCCAGCTGGAAGCAAAGGACTGTTCATCTTGATGTGATAGTACGCATCCTGGAAAAGTCGATTGAGCACATCCAGTCTCTGTCCTATAGATAAGGCAGAATAGATTAAATATTGACCATCCGGAATTTTGTTTTGGTCACTGACAGGTTCAACTGGGACAGATCCAAAATTTGTCTGAGGTCACCCATCTTTTTTGGCACTAAAAAGAACCTGGAATAAAACCTGGATATGGACTGGTCTGGGGGGACAGGCTGGATGATTCGTTTTCTCAGTAGTGAGTCTACCTGCACTACCACTTCCTCCCATTGCGTGGTGGAACGTCCGGGAGGGTTTTGTTGGAATTGGGTGGATCCCTGAAGGGGACGAAATACCCAGTGGATGTGACTCGTAGCACCCACTGATCTATAGTAATGGACTCCCATGCTAGTGGGAGAAGTGACAAAAAAAAACCCCGACTGCCTCCAGAGATGGACAGCCGGGCAACTCTTCATGGTTGCTGTCCGGCTTTATCCGAGAAATGCTCTCGGGTCCGGAAATTCCTAGAATCACCTCTTCCTCTAGGGCAGCGTCTGTTGTATTCCCCTCTGCCTCTGGAGGACAGGGAGTTCTGAGTGTCCCGGGGAAAATGCCTGAGACTTGTGGAACCACATCATCTTCTGGCCTCATTGGTTCCTGGAAAAGGACGTTTGAGGCGGTGAGAAGCGGACGCAGACGGCAGTGTCTTCCTGTCCTTCTCGCTCTGGACTAAAGTCTCTCTGACTGTCGTTCCAAAAAGGGAAGAAAGGCCTGATCCTGCCGCCCGTGCGGCTTCCCTCTGTGGCATGGGACGTGTTGGCTACAGAATTTAGGGTGGCCATTCGTGCATTGAACGTCTTCCTGTCCTCTGCTGACATGGACCCCGGGGTTGACTCCATGACCTCCCTGACCAGATCTCTCTGGAGATGAATAATGTGCGCCATGTAGTTCAGCACCCTCAAGCAGAAGGTCATTGAAGCATAGACTCGCTTCCCAAAGCGATCCAACTTCCTTGACTCTCGGTCAGGTGGATGGACCGCGGAACTCTCCAGGGCGAGTTCCTTCTTGGTGGCCGCTGCCACCAGCATAGCATCTACAGGGGACCCCTTGTGCCAGTGTAATTTGTCTGTGGGTGGGTTCAACACCTTGTCCGGGTGCTTGGGTATCGACTCTACGGTGTCCGGCTCCTTCCATGCCCTAGAGGTAATCAGATCCACATGGATTGGCAGGAGGAGACACCCAAGAGGTAGACTGGCACGAGCCAAATGCCTCCAGAAATACGGACTCGTCAGAGGTTGGTTTTGTGTGATCTTGGGGAACCCTCCCCTTCACCCAGGTCTGTGTCTTCTGTGATGGACTCTGGAGGAGAGTCCAAGTGCCTCTTTTTACAAGTATGCTTGCGGGGGGGCTTCTCAGAAGGACTCTCTGGGGAGGTCTTGCAAGCAGGATGTTCCAAGGTCGGAACATCCTGGGGCATTACAGCTAAAGACTGTCCCTGAGAGGGCAAGATGGTCAGACCTGCACTCAAGACCAGGGGAGTCTGGATGGACTACGAAGACTAAAAAGTCAAAGGCCTCGACCCTGCGAGAACCCTCTCCACCACATTGAATGCAGAAGGGGAATGGACCTCCTGGGCTGAACTGGCAGAAGTAACTACCCCATCTGATCCAACCGGGGAGTTAAAGCAGAGCCTCTAGGAGCAGAGACCCCGAGGGGAATGCTTCTCTCCGACAAGCTCGGAGCAGAGAGCACCTCCTCGGATCCGACCCCAAGGCTATGGCTCAGAGAGCTCAGATCTGACACACTCAGGGCACTGGCCGACGTCAAGGTACATGGTACCATCGGTGCTGACCCCTCGACTCCAACCATCCTCGGATCCAACAGCTCAGAATCCGGAGGTCGGATCGGAGGAGGAGTAATTGTTAACACCACCTATCAGCTACCTACAATAAGAGTATAATTTGATCATTTCTTTTTTTTTTGGTAAGGGTATACATGTACACATATTAAAGTATACTCAAATGATCAACTAAAGATGTACCTCAAAAAAAAAAATAAATAAATAAATAAAATAATATATATATATATATATATATATATATATATATATATATATATGTATATATATATATATATATATATGTGTGTATATATATATATATATATATATATATATATATATATATATGTATATATATATATATATATATGTGTGTGTGTATATATATATATATATATATATATATATATATATATATATATATATATAAAACTCTTTATTGTCTTTAGATATTTCTGCTAAATTCTATGTAAAACAGTCACTGTACCTGTCAATGTTGTTCTTGTTTTATTGGAGCTTTTCTCCCTGGGCCTTCGCTGAAAATGGGGTCACACCCAGACCAACCATCCGGGTCAACAAATGTAAAATAAAAAAATAAAAATAATAGGTCTAAATACTGGTTGGAAGGCTCCCACTCTGGTGGGAGAAGGCCGTGGCAAGACCCCCATCTTGATTTGAGTGCGGATAAATCTCCGCATCATCTTGTCCATCTCTGCTTCAGATAGGCTCTGGGTAGAGTGGAGGCCTCTGCCGAAGTGGGCCGGGAGAGTCGGTGGGGAGATGGCCTAGGGGGCGACCGGCTAGCGAGAACCTAGGGCTCAAGGGTGAACCTTGGGGACCTGAGCCAAGGTGAAACAGGCCTGGAAAAAGGCTTAGTCTTAAGCGGGGGACTGGTCTCCGACGAGCGGTCAGGGGAGAGCTTGCGAGACCAGTCCTTCTTGACCTTATCCCCTTCCTGAGCCTCTTAGCGGGAGGGTGAGCTCCAGAGGCTGAGGAAGGGGAAGACGAAGCAGCAGCCGCTGCTTTCTTAGCGGGGGAAGGTGGGATGTCCGTCCCAGCAGTAGAGGGCAACAGGCCCTTGACAATAAGTTTGTCCCACCTGTCCTTAAGAGCTCTGGGATTAAACCCAGTGCAAATATGACAGGGGGAATGGAGATGAGCCACCCCCAAACAAACCACGGACAAAGTGTGGCCATCTGCCAGGGAAAGCTTATGGCCACACTCTGTGCATCTCTTGAAACCAGGCTTTGGGTCATCCACCATAAATTAGCCGGTTCAAGAAACACACACACACACACACACACACACACACACACACACACACACACACACACACACACACACACACACACACTCTACCATGAGGAAAGAAAAGAGGGGAGAAAGACAGATAAGCCTACCAGAAAACAACTACGAATATCCCCGTGAAGGTATAGAAAAGGTTAGGAATGAAAGGGATAGTTAGAAAGATATCAAAGTTAAAATTCCATGCTTAAAAATCAATGGAGCTCGGACCACGCTGCTTCCTCTCAGGCAGCAAATGAGATCTGAAGGGAGATAGGGGCATTATGGGTAAGGAGAGGAGCATGGAGCTTGGAGCTGTAGCTGGAAAATGCAGCCGTATCGGTTCAGATATAGATCTGAGGACCCACAAGTTGAAGAGCAAATGAAGTAAACTACTTCAGATCAGAAATTAATGCAGCTGGTCAACAATTAGAGAATTCTGTTACTTTCTACCCTTATTTTTAATAGTGGAAAAAAATAACTATCTTTCTTATGACTTTTAGTTCTGTCTAGCTAGAATTTAAGTTGCCTGTGCATGCTTAAGCAATATATTGGATACAATCCTTGACAGGAAAATTCAGGAAAGACCACCAGAAGAATACACTGGTTAAAGTTGGTTTGTGTGGAAGCTTTTGGCATGAAGGAAAGATTAACTGTCAGGGATACCTCAACCTTTTCTCCTACTGAGGATCAATGGAGACAAAAACTGTTACAATTGGTATCCGATGATGTAGCAAAGAGATCATCACAAGGAACTCCCCATCTCATGAAAATCTTCTGAGCTAGTTATGAGATAATTTGTGAGGGAGTAATATCCATCTACTCAACCATGCCCCGAATTGCATTAAATGTCCCTGAAATGTATGCTGCTATGGGAAATCAATGTGAGACTATGGCCCACTCCCATACAGTCACAGCCTCTCAGCAAAGGGGGTATGAGTAAGTTTCTTCCCATTTGCTGATGTACCATACCATTGCCATATTGTCAGACTGGATGGACAGTGCACCTTACGGAAGCTGGTTTTAAAACACTATTCTATGTTGACATTCAGACTGGCCTTACGAGTATATCATGATCCTTGGACAGCCTAAATGAAGTGCCCCTAAAACCAACACATTTACTGTAAAAATGGCTGTTGATATCTGCCTTGTGAATGAAACACCTGCTGCTAGGTTTTGTGGGTCTGTCCACTAGAACCAGTTTTTTTTTCAAGTTGTGGAGTGTCTGATAGTTTGACACTCTCTCCGTGTTTTGGTCCCACTGAACTCTCAAAGTCCACTGTAATATCCTTATGTGCAGTCTGGCGTGAGGAACTGTTTGTATGGAAGCCGTGTGAGGCCCAACACTTTCAAAAATCACTGTACCATCTGGACTTGGGGCATTTAAAGGACAACAATGGGATTCTATTATTAAATGCTCAACTTCTCTGTCCTTTTTCCTCCCTCTTTACAGTCCCCGATATGAATAAACAATACAGCATTTAAAATATTTTAAATCAAGTGTTTCTCTCCACTACAATAATACCTTACTGTACTGTGGTTGTTTTACTTTCAAAAAAAAACTTTTATCCATCTTAATTGAAGAAAAGGATAGGCCTTTGTGAAGCATTTCGATTAAGTAATCTAGTATATGAAGTAAGATGGGCACAGCTGTGTCCACTTCCTGAGACTGGCTCCAGGAACAGTATCTTTTCCACTTTTCCCGAATAGGATTTTCTAGTACTAGGCCTTCTTGCCTCAAGAATGACATCCACCACCTGCATACTGAGGGTTGCTGGTGATGAGTTCAAGAGATAAGCCAGGCTGCTAAGGTTCAGGGTCTGTAGCTGCGGGTGCAAAATCTGGCCCTCCTGCTGGGACAGCAGGGAAGGGGTCTGAAGCAGGTGTCATGGTGGCTGTCAGACTGCGCAAAAGAGGGTACCAGTGCTGGCGTGGCCAGTCCGGTGCAATCAGGATTGTTGTTGGCTTTTCCTGCTTGATCTTTAGTAGAACCTTCGAGAGGAGGGACAGAGGGGGAAAGGCATAGATTGAGAGGCTTTCCCAGGTAAAGGACAGGGCATCCACTTTCCAAGCTTGGATGTGGGGAGTTCTGGTGCAATATTTGCTCAATTGATAGTTCTGACAGGAAGAAAAGAGGTCAACCTCTGGTGTCCCCCACCTGTGCCTCAAAAGCTTGAATATTTTGGGCTCCAGTTTCCACTTGTGTGGGTCCATGAGATTTCTGCTCAAGTCTGCCAGTGAATTTGGTCTGCTTGGCAGGAATTGAGCTTGAAGGTACACTTGGTTGCTAAAGGCTGTATTCCACAGAGCCATGGCTAATCTGCAGAGTGGGTAGTAATGGGTTCCCTCTTGCTTGTTAGGTGTTGTCTGTCTTTACCAATAGTTACCCTGAAGAATAAGGCCCTTGAAGGCTGTCAGAGCATTCTGTACAGCTAACATTTCTTTTTGAGTGATATGCAGGTGCATTTGCTTTGGGCTCCATTTGCCTTGAATGCATTGTCCTGCCATGTGAGCCCCCCATGCATAGTTTGATGTGTCTGTTGTTACTGTTTGGGTGGCAGGGGGATGAGTGAAAAAGAGTCCCTTGCAGTGGTAGCAGGCCTCTGCCCACCAAAGGAACTCTGTCCTTAGACAAGGAATGATAGGAATCATTGTTTCCAGGTTCTGAGAATGTTGACACCAGAGACTCTAAGTACCACTGAAGTTTCCTCATATGCAAGCTTGCATATGGAATTAGTAGAATGCAAGAGGCCACAAACCTAGGGCTTGCAGTATTTTTCTTGCAGATAGCTGGGTTTTGGTGGCCAGTAGATTGAAGTAGTTTGTCATATAAATTTGTGTTTCTGGAGTGAGGAATGCCATCTGGGAAGTTGTGTTCAAGCTTGCTCCCAGGAATACAATCTGTTGCCTGCATATCAGATGTGATTTCTTTTCGTTGATGGTGTACCCCAGTGAAGTTAGATGTCTCTTTACAAATGTCAGGGGCTGTAGTAGCAACTCCTGACTGTCCGCCTGAATCAGGCAATTGCCCAAGTAAGGGTAAATTAGAATTCTTCTCCGCCTGCATTATGCAATGACTTGAGCTAGGCATTTTGTGAATACCCTGGGCGCAGTAGGCAAGCCAAAGGGAAAGTACAGTTTTGTACCTACCATAAATGTAGATGTTCGAGTGTTCACCCTGCTGCAGTCATCACACTTGGGTTATCCTGTCGTCAGGCGGTCCCGCAGTCGGCCGGAATTCCAAAGTCGTGGTCCAGCGTCGGTTGCCGTCGCCTCTTCCCTGACGTCAGTGCGCCAGGGGTATATATAATGCAACCGACGCCATTTTCTTCAGTTTTTCTTGCCCCAAATGTCAGGTGCCACCAAAAAGGTGGTCAGAATTAGTACCAAATGGAGTGAACACTGCACAAACACAAACTCCCTTCAGCTATAAGCAAATAAATCAGTAAGGCATAGAAGAGATTTTTCCAGTAGGTCAGAATGGATGGAGGGAGGGTAACCTGGACTGCAGCATGGTGAACACTCTAACATCTACATTTATGGTAGGTTCAAAACTATACTATGTTCATCGTGTTACCCTGCTGCAGTCATCACACTTGGGTAGAATCCCAAAGCTAAGGTAGGGGGGAGGTATCATAGAGGGTTAGTGGAGGCAATAAGGCCCTGCAGAACTGCAGTGGCGAAGCCCGCCCTGGACTTAGAGTAAAGAGGTAAGTGATAGTGTTTGGTAAAGGTGTGTACTGAACTCCAAGTTGCAGCTTCTAAAACTTCCTTGGTTGGAACCCCCCTGAGAAAGGCTGTAGAGGTAGCTGTTGCCCTGGTAGAGTGGGATCTAATGGTAGCAGGAACTGGTTTCCCATGATGGGTATAGCAGAAATGTATGCAATGACCTATCCATTTAGAAATGGTTTGCTTAGATATAGCCTTTCCTTGAGAAGCTGTAGCATAGGATACAAAGAGCTGGTCAGTTTTTCTGAAAGTCTTAGTTTTGTCCAAGTAGTAACGAAGCTGCCTGTGAATGTCCAAAGAATGCAGGAGTCTCTCACCTTTGTTCTGTGGATTGGGGAAGAAGGTGGGTAAGTGGATGGTTTGATTTAAAGCTACACTGGAAACCACCTTAGGCATAAAGGAAGGATTAGTTCGTAGAGAAACTCTGTCTTGATGAAAAATGAGGAAAGGTTCCACTGCCATTAGTGCCTGTAGCTCTGAGACTCTCCTAGCTGAAGTTATTGCTAGGAGCAGGGCAGTCTTCCATGATAGGAACTGAAGATCTGCAGAGAAAGCTGGTTCAAAGGGAGGTAGTGTTAGTTTTTCCAGAACAAAGTTGAGGTCCCATGTTGGTGTAGGAGCTCTCCTGGGTGGTCTAATGTTTTTTGCCCCTCTGAGGATCTGCCTTAGAAGAGGATGTGAAAATAAAAGTGGATCCGTGTTGTAGTGAGCTAAAATAGCTGAAGCATGGATTTTAATTGAGGAAAAGGAAAATCCTTTGTGCAACATCTCAGCTAAATACTGTAGAATGTGAGGCTGAATTGTGTCTTAGCCTTTAGCTTGGTTCCAGGCACAAAACCTTTTCCATTTGTTCGAATAAGCCTTCCTGGTGCTTGGCCTCCCGGCTTCCAGAATAACATCCAGAACTGCTTGTGAAAGAGGAGCTGGTTGGATGTTTAGTTGATTTGCCATGCAGCCAGATTTAAAGTTTTGAGCTGGCTGTGAAGAATCTGTTTGTTTTGTTGTGTGAGCAAATGGGGTATTTGAGGCAATATCCATGGTGGGCTGTGGGCCATATTTTTCAATAGCGGGTACCAGTGCTGGCGTTATGAGAATCAGTCGTGGTCTCTCCTTTTTGACCTTCAAAAGAACCTTTGTGAGGAGAGGTAATGGAGGGGAAGGCATATGCTGTCAGGTTTTTCCAACTGAAAGAGAGTCCACTTTCCAAGCTTGATAGTGGAAGGTCCTTGTACAAAATTTTGTCAGTTGGTAATTTTGAGGACTGGCAAACAGGTCTATGTTTGAAAGGCCCCATTTTTGAGTTATCCTTGCAAATATTTGTGGATCTAGTTTCCACTCGTGGGGATCTTTGATGTTTCTGCTGTGGTCGTCTGCCAATGTGTTCTTCTGTCCTGGCAGGAATTCAGCTTGTAACTGGACTTGGTAGGCCAGAGCTGTGTTCCATAAGATCATTGCTTGCCTGCATAGAGGATAGGGATGTGTACCCCCTTGTTTGTTTATGTACCACATTTCTGTGGTGTTGTCCGTCTTTATTGCAAGTTGCCCTGGATATAATAGATCCTTGAAGGCTGTCAGAGCTTTCTGTACAGCTAGCATCTCTTTTTGATTTATGTGCAGATTTCTTTGATCTGCAGTCCAGAGGCCTTGAATACAATGTCCTGCCATGTGTGCCCCCCAGGCGTAATCTGAAGCATCTGTTGTGATAGTCTGCCTGGCTGGGGGCAAGGTGAAAGGCTGACCCTTGTTAAGGTGACATGCCTGTGACCACCATAGGAATTCCTGTTGTAGGCAAGGAATGAGAGATATCATTGTGTCCAAGCTGTGGCTGTGTTGAGACCATACGCTTTTTAGGTACCACTGTAATTTCCTCATATGCAGCTTTGCAAATGGTATTATTAGTATGCAAGATGCCATGAAGCCCAAAGCCAGCAGAATTTTTCTTGCAGTTAATTGGGTCTTTGTTGCCATTGTCCTGAAATAATGAGTCAGTTGTAGTTGCTTGTCTGGCGTAAGATAAGCCTTCTGGGCCGTTGTATTCAAGCTGACACCCAGAAATGTCATTTTTTTGTGAGGGTACTAGTTTTGACTTCTTTTCGTTTACTGTGTACCCCAGGCAGTTTAGTAGATGCTTTACAAAGGCCAGATGATGTAAGAGAATGTCTTTTCTTTCTGCTTGGATGAGGCAGTCGTCCAGGTATATATTTGAATTCCTCTTTGTCTGCAGTATGCAATTACTGGTGCCAGGCATTTTGTGAAAACTCTGGGCGCAGTAGATAAGCCAAAGGGCAGTGCAGAGAATTGGTAATGGGTTGAACCTGCAATGAAACGGAGGTATCTTCTGCAACTTTGTCTGACAGGGACATGCAGGTATGCCTCCTTGAGGTCCAACGTTACTAGCCATGCTTCCTTGCCCAACATAGGAAGTAGCTGCTGTAGTGTTAGCATCTTGAATTTGGGTACTTGTAAGTAAGTGTTTAGAATTGAAAGGTCCAGAATTGGTCACCAGGCATTGTCCTTTCTGGGCACTAGAAAGAGTCTTGAGTAAAATCCTTGGCCTTGCTCTGGAGTAGGTACCAGTTGAATGGCTCTCATGTCCATGAGGGCTGTAATTTGCTTTTGTGCCTCTGCCCATTGATTTTGTGGCAGGTTTGGCATTCCTCTTTTCATTGGCAAGGTGTGAAAGTGGAATCTGTATCCTCGTAAAATTATGTCTAGGACCCATTTGTCCTTTGTGACTATCTGCCAGTTGTCTGCAAAAAGTGCGAGTTCTCCCCCCAAGGGGGCTGCCAAGAGAGTATTGCTTGGCCAGATGAGGTGCCAGTCATTGAGTTTGCCTTCTGGTGGATTGAGACCTGTCTTCTCCTCCCTTCAGTGTTGTAGTGCCCCATTGGCGAGGTTTATACTGGGCTTGTGGTTGTCCTCTGCCCCTTGGGCGTCTGTATTTACCCCTCTGTGGTCTGTCAATGGCTGGAAAGGACCAATTTTTTTGTTGGCCAGTTTCTGCTGAAGCGAGGGGGTTGTACCTGTAGGAAATCTTTGACTGTCTGCATAGATTTTGCCTTATCTTCCATTTTCTTTAAAACTTCTTCTGCTTTAACTCCAAAAAGAACATCCTGCTGTAAGGGAGCAACTAGTAGTTTTGCTTTAACATGATCAGGCAGAGTTTGTTCCTTTAACCAAGCATGCCTACGTATAACAGACCCAGTGACAGCTGCTCTGCAGGAGGCCTTGAAAGAATCAAACCCACATTGTAAGGTACGTTTGCCCACCTGCTCAGTGGCGTGCAACAGATCCTGTACTTCTTTCAATTCAGATTGTTGAGGGAGAGTGGTTATTCTTTATTTTAACTGAGAGATTAGAAATTGCTGATACTTAAGCATATGAAATTGACAATTCAGTGCCCTCATAGCTAGTGTGGCTGAGCAGTAAACCTTTTTCCCCCCATCTGTCTAGTGCTCTGGAATCCCTCTCAGAAGGTACTGGGGTTTTTAGCCATAGAAGCCTTAGCCCCCTTGGGACCCTGGGAGATAGTCTCTGGGTCAGCTACTGGGCTTTTGTAAAGAAATTTGTGGGAATCAGGCACTCTGTAGTATCTGTCAGACTTAGCCGGAGCAGGAGGTAGAGAGTCTGGGTTGAAACTGGATTATAAATAGACATCATCCACAATGTCCAAAACTGGTGGGATGGCAAGTGGTCTGTGTTGGGGGAGTAAAAGAAACTCTGAGCCTTTTCTTTGAATTAGAACATTCTTGACCTTTCCAGTGAAAATGTTCCCTCATAGGGTGTAAAGTTTCCCCAAAGGAGTAGTCTTCAGGAGGAGAAGCTGAGGGAATAGAGTCCTCAGCATAAGAATCTTCATAAGGAGAGAAGGAATAGTCTTGGTCCTCAGAGGAGTCTGAAGAAATGGACATTTGCTCAGAGGAAGCAAAATCTTCCTCTTGTCTAGGCCTTTTGTCAGGAGGGGGCTGTGAACCCCTGATTAAAGAAATCAAATCTTCAGCCATTTTGAGCATCTGTTTCTTAGGCATAGGGCCTTGAACAGGAGACTGAAGTGCAGTCCTTTTAGTTTTAGGAGGAGTCTTCGACTTAGAAAACGTTTTAATGGTGAGAGTCGTCGGTCTGAAAACGCCTTTAGAAACTGATGGAGTTTCTGTAGCATCGAGGTCTTTTGAAGCAAAGACATCGGAAGGGCCTTAAGTAAAAGGCTGCGTCGGCCTGGTACATTCCGTCAAAATTTCCGTAGCGGTCTCGGGTTCCAGATCTGCAGTAGTCAGGGGCTGTGTCGGAGCCTCACTGAGGACCGGAGAACTGGAGACCGGATCAGCCGAGGCCTCGGAATCTGGCTTAGGCCTGGGCTGCCTGTCCTTATCCCTGCGTTTTTTGTGCATGCCGGTAGTCGGTTGCTCCGACGGCATGTTGTAGTTAAATTTCCTACCGAAGTAGTGTCATGCGAAATCAAAGCGTCTTTTAATAGTGCGCTTGTTAAACCTAGCACAAAACCGACAAGAAGTGACGTTGTGGTCTGGGCCTAGGCAAGGTATGCAATAAGAATGAAAATCCTTATGAGGTATTTGCTTCCCACAAGAAATACAATTGTTAACTTTTTCTGACATCGGTCTGAGGCCAGAAAAGTTTTCCCAACGGGGTACTTAGCTTTATAGAAGATTTCGGTCTGAAATTCGAATTCGAAAATCTCAGGAGTCGGCCGACCGGCACTTGCGAACTGCTTCTGTTTCGGGCACCGCTTGGCAAGAAAGACTGAAGAAAATGGCGTCAGTTGCATTATATATACACCTGGCGCACTGACGTCAGGGAAGAGGCGACGGCAACTGACGCCGGACCAAGACTTTGGAATTCCGGCCGACTGCGGGACCGCCTGATGCCAGGATAACCCAAGTGTGATGACTGCAGCAGGGTAACACGATGAACATGTGCAGAGAACTGAGTCTAGGGTTGCTAGCCAGGAGTCCTTGGCTAGCATAGGAAGCAGCTGTTGGAGAGTAAGCATTTTGAATTTTGGAACCACCAGGAAAGGTGAGAATAGACAGATCCAGGATAGGACGCCAAGAGTTTTCTTTTCTGGGTACCAGAAACAGTCTGAAATAAAAGCCTTGCCCCCTTTGTTCTGCTGAGACAGGTCAAACAGCCTTGATACTGAAGAGAAAGTACTGGCTTTTGGGCCGCTGCCCACTGGTTTGGGGGGAGGTCTGGCCATCCACTTGAGGTTGGGAGTGAGTGGAAGTGGAATCGGTATCCCTGGGAAACAATGTACAAGACTCATCGGTCCTGGGTAATGTATTCCCAGTTTTTGGCATGCAGGGCAAGTTTCCCTCCCAAAGGTGCAAGTACTTGGGCAAGGCTTGGAAGAGTTAAAGATAAGTCATTGTGAGATTTTACCATACGATGGTGGCTTACTACTCCCTGTTTTGGAGGAGGGAGCACTCCATTGCTTAGATCTGTGCATACCCTGAGACTGTAGTCTTGTGGGTCTGCTGCCCCTGGGTTTGGACTGAGAAGGTCTGGGAAGGACTGGAAAAGACCAGTTTTTAGAAGGCCAATGCCTAATGAATCTAGGTGACTGTACTTGTGAGAAATCTAAGTTTGCACAGATTTAGCTTTTTCCTCCATTCTTTTGAGACCTTCTTCTGCTTTATTGCCAAACAGATGCTCTTGGTTTCATGGTGCATCTAGTAATTTTGCTTTGACATGGTCTGGCAAGGTTTGTTCCTTAAGCCAAGCATGTCATCTAAGAACAGGCCCAGTGACAACAGCCCTGCAAGATGCTTCTAAGGCATCAAAACCACATTGCAAAGTATGTTTTCCAACTTGGTTAGCAGAATGCATTAACTCTTGTAAATCTTTATGTTCTGTACAATCAGGAATCAACATCATTTTCTGTTTAATTAGTTCCATAATATGTTGCTGATACTTTAACATATGAAACTGTCAATTTAAAGCCCTGATGGCAAGAGAAGCAGAGGGGTATACCTTCTTACCCCATCTGTCTAAAGTCCTAGAATCCCTGTTCGAAGGGGTAGGATTTTTGCCCGTTGTACCTTAATGCCTTTAGGCCCCTGGGAAATGGTCTCTGGATCTGCAGCAGGATTCTTGAAGAGGAATTTGTGGGAGTCAGGTACTCTACAGTACCTGTCAGGTTTCCTGGGAGCTTGTGGCAAAGTATCAGGAGTAAGGCTGGATTCAAAGAAGACATCATCTACAATTTCCAGAACAGGAGGGATAGCTAGTGGCCTGTGCTGAGGCTTGTTTAAAAATTCCCTGAGTCTCTTTTTGGATTGAGAGTAGTCCTGGCTCTCCCAGTGGAAATGCTCTCTAAGGGTATGCAGGGTTTCACCAAAGGAAAAATCTTCTGGTGGGGAAGCAGAGGGAATGGAATCCTCTGCATTAGAATCCTCATAGGTAGATAAGGGTATGTCCTGGTAATCAGAAGGGTCAGAATTATCAGACACCTGATCTGAAGAATCAGAAGGAAAATCAGTTCTTGGTCTTTTTGAGGGGGAAAGCTGACTTCCCCTAATTAAAGTAACAAGGTCTTCAGCCATTCTAAGAATTTGTTTTTTGTGGAATGTGGGCGTGAGAATGCACTTTGGTCGTCAGTTTCCTAGGCATAATGCCAACTCTAGGCCCGAGAAATTCGGTATTTTTGGTTTGAAACAAAGTCATCGGTTTAATATGAAAATCAGAAGGCCTGAATACATCCTTAGAAGCCGGTGCCTGCACTGCAGCTCCGGACCAATCCAAGGTAGACACATCCGCAGGTTCCATAGTCGAAGAAGCATCTCGCGGCATACCGGACTCAGAATGGGTCTCAGTAGAGGCCTGCGAATCTGTAGAAGTGGGTATCAGGGGCTGTAAAAGCACCTCACTGAGTACAGGAGGACTGGAGACTAGCTTAACGGTAGCGTCGTCGGCAGTTTTGGACCTATGTGGTCTGTCTCTATTCTTACATTTTTTTGGAAAATCGGATGTCGGATGGCTTATTGAAGCCATTTTGGAATACGGAAATAGAGTGTGAAAGAATTTAGCGACAAAAATAGCCCGGCGATGAATAGATCGGGCGTTGAACAAGGCACAAAACCGACAGCGAGGGACGACATGGTCTGGGCCAAAACAGGTGACGCAGTAAGAATGAAAATCTTTGTGAAGTATTTGCTTTCCACAGGCATGACAATTATTAATTTTTCTGACATTGGTTAGAGCAAGAAAAAAGGATCCCCAATGGGGTAATTATCTTTTAGAAGACTTCATATGTCTGAAACGAAAATTTCAGGAGGCGGCCGACTGGCACTTACGAACTGCTTCTGCATGTTTTATACCCCTGAAGACCTGACTTCATGGAAGAAGCGACAGCATCCGATGCAGAAATCCCAAGACTCTGGTATTCAAACTGACTGAGGGCTACCTTGCAGGCAGATAACCCAAATGTGATGACTGTAAAAGTGAAAAAGAAAGAACATCCAGTGTTGCCTTGGACAGCAGGGAGTCACTAGCAAGACTTTTCGTTTGTCCTTCCTGATTTTCAGTAGGACCTTTTGGATTAGTGGGAAGGGTGGAAAAGCATATAGAAACAGTCCCTACCATGGAATGCTGAAGGCATCCACCCTCAAGGCAAGTGGGTGATCCTTGGTGTAGAATTTGTTCAATTGTCTGTTCTGGGTGGGAGGCAAACATATACATTTGAGGTGTGCCCCACCGGTGGACAATATCTAAAAAGGTCTTCCTGTTCAACATCCACTCGTGCTGTAGAGAAGATGTTCTGCTGAGAATACCCATTTGTTTGTTGTCCTAATGGGGATGTATGAGGCCTGCACGGTTAAGTTGTGCCTGGAGGTGAGGTCCCAGATTTGTACAGTTATTCGGCATAGGAGGTAAGCTCAGGTTCCTCTTCGTTTGTTGAGATACCACATTACTGAAGTGTTGTCTGTGAATATCTGAATGGGGCCTGGCTGGAGAATAGGAAGAAAAACCTCCAGGGCCAGAAGAACTGCAGTCATTTCCCTTACATTGATATGCTTCTTTTGATGGGTAGGATTCCATGCCTCCTGTACGCTGAAACCTTTGAAGGTAGCTCCACACCCTAGGTCTGATGCATCTGTATGCATAAGTTGGGCTGTGGTGGGGATTTGAAGTGGAGGTCCTGGGTTTGTGAAGGATTTGTTGAACCCACCACCTTAGTTCTGTTTTGAGGAAGGGCAGAATGGGAATTTGTTGCTCTAGGGAGTGTTGGTGTTGTGACCATGTTTTTCACATACCACTAGAATTTTCGCATGTGCATTCTTGCAAGGGGAAGCATAAGGATGTGGCTGCCATCAGCCCCGGGAGTTGCAAGAATCATCTTGCAGATATCTGAGGAGCTAGTAAAATGTTTTGGAAGTGACTGGAGAGTGACAGGACTTTGTCATGGGGAACGAAAGCCCATATCAGGTCTGTCCTGATCCTGCAGCCCAGAAAGATTTTGTCTTGCTGCGGGAGTAAGGAAGATTTGTTTAAGTTGAGGGTAAAACCCTGAAACCCAGGTTTTGTAAAAGGGAGGTGGTGAACCTCAGATGATTTTGGAGGTCATCTTCGGTTTCTGCTAGAAGGAGAATGTCGTCCAGGTAGGGATAGATGTGGGCACCTTTGGTCCTGCAGTAAGCAATGGTTGGGGCTAGGCAGTTTGTGAACATCCTGGGTGCAGTAGACAAAGCAAAGGGCAAGGCTGTAAACTGAAAATGAGAGCAAGGTCCAGTAAAACAGAAGAATTTTCTGCTGGAGGGTTTTATGGGAATATGGAAATAAACCTCCTTTAGATCTATAGTGGCCATGTAGGCCTGAGCTGGGATTAAAGGGAGAAGAGTATGAAGGGATAGCTTCCTGAATGACAGTACTTTTAGGAATCTGTTTAGGAAGGATAAATCTGGTATTGGTCTCCAAGGCCCATCTTTTTTGGGTACCAGAAAGAGTCTTGAGTAAAATCCTTTTCCTTCCTGCACTGGAGGGACAGGTTCTATTGCTCCTAATCTTAGGAGGTCTAGTAAAATGCGAGGAATGAGCTGGATTTGATTTTTTGGGGGAAAGGGGATGGGCCTTGGGATGGGTTTTTCCTTCCAAGAAAGGAAATATCCATTTTGAAAGATAGTCAGTATCCATTGATCTGATGTGATGGTTTTCCAAAAGGGAAGGCAGTGGGGGAGGCGGGCTGACAAAGGTAGATGGGCAAGGCAGTCACGCACTGTTGGGTGCACTTCTATCCTGAATAGGCGGTCTTGGAGCAGGTTATGAAGTAACTGGTCTTGAGTAGGTTTGCCTCCTGGTTCCTCTCCTGTTGCCTGGTAGAGGAGAGGGTGCCAGAGGAAGGAGTTCTCCTGACAAAAGAAGTCTTTGCAGGATAATTTCTGTAGTACTTAATAGGAAACACAAGAAAATGTTTAATGTCCTGGAGCTCCTTACTTTCCTCCTGCAAGTATTTACAAAGTTCTGCAGATTGCTTGCCAAACAAGAGGTTATGGTCTAATGGGGTGCCCATAATTTTAGCTTTGAAATCCTCTCGGAGTGGTTGGAGGCGAAGCAGAGAGTATCTTTCGAGAACTGAAGCAAAAGCTGCAGACCTAGCAGAGACTTCTGCGGCATCATAACTGCACTTAATGGAATGTCTGGCTACCTGAGAAGCCAGGGACAGTTTAGATGTTCCCAGTTATGGTAGGGCAGTCAGGGATGGCAGCCAAGAGATTGGAGGCTTGTGAAACTAGCTCCAGGGCATATTTTATCATGTGTGTATGGTAACTGATAGCTCGGAAGGCCAGGGTGGAGGAGATGTACACTTTTTTCCCAATCCTGTCCATGCTTTTGCTATCCTTATCAGTGGGCAGAAGAGATGCTGAAGGACTCAACCTGTATTGCTTGCCAGGGGAGACAGCAATTACTGCAGTGTCTGCCAGGGGAGGCTTAATTAAGAATTTGTGGTCATCAGGCACTTTGTAGAACCTGTCCGGTCTCTTAGGAACAGGTGGTTGTTAGTCTGGATTCTTGGATGCAGAAGTGAAGGCTTCCAGATAGGCAGGATGGCTGAAGGGGACGGTGATTCCAATTGAAGGAGTTCAAAGTACCTCCTCTGGGTGTCAGTCATCTGGGTAGTGTCGCATTTAAAGTATTTTTTCATCTTAGTAATTGTTTCCCCAAAGATGATATCCTTTGGTGGGGAGTCCTCTTCAACGGATCCCTCATCTGGGGAATAGTATTCCAGAGGGGAGGCAATTTGTGAGGCATAAGAAATAGACTCATCAGAAGATGAGTAGTAAGGTTCTAAATCTTCCTTTCCTTCTTGGGTAGTAGGCAAGGGGAGAGAAGTGGAAGAGGCAGGCCTAGGACTAATCACTGGAATAGTGGAGGGGAAAGAGGTTGTGGGCCTAAGAGCCATAAAAGCCTGCAAAAAGGAGTTAGTAAATGGTTGCCAATCAGGGACTCCTTCATGGGTAGGAGTCAGGTGTTTGGTTTCTTGTTTTCGCTTAGAAGGTGTAGGTCTGGGAGAAGACCTGGGTGCTGGGGGCCTGGGCTTCAGGTAATGGCGTCCTGGTCGATTGTCTAACTGATGTTCTTCGTGCTTCACTGTTGCAGTCATCACATTTGGGTTATCTGCCTGCAGGTTGCCCTCAGTCGGCTTGAATACCAGAGTCTTGGGATTTCTGCGTCAGATGCTGTCGCTTCTTCCATGTCATCAGGGGTATAAAACATGCAGCCGATGCCATTACTTCAGCTTTTCTTGCCGTGCAGAGTCTGAAGTAGAAGCAGTTCGCAAGTGCCGGTCGGACGCCTCCTGAAATTTTCATTTTTTGAGTTTCAGACCTGAAGTCTTCTAAAGATAAGTACCCTGTTGGGGATCCTTTTTTCTTGCTCTAACCGATGTCAGAAAAAAATAATAATCATCTTGCCTGAGGAAAGCAAATACCTCACAGAGATTTTCATTCTTAATGCATCACCTGTTTAGGTCCAGACCATGACGTTCCTCGCTGTCGGTTTTGTGCCTTGTTCAACGCCCAAACTAGTCGGGCTATTTTTGTCACTAAATTCTTTCGATCTCATTCTCCGTATTCTAAAATGGTTTTGATAAGCCATCCGACTACTGATCTACCAAAAAAATGTAAGGATAAAGACAGAGACAGACTCCATAGGTCCAAGCCTGCAGACGATGCTTCCGTTAAGGTAGTCGCCAGTCCGCAGGTACTCAGTGAGGCACTTTCGCAGCCCGATACAGTACAGTTGTGTACACTTACCACAAATGCAGATGTTTGAGTGTATTCACTGTTGCAGTCATTACAATTGGGTAATCTGCTGGCAGGTTGCCCTCAGTCCGCCTGAATAACTAAGTCTTGGGTCCTGTGTCGGTTGCTGTCTCCTCTTCCATGACATCAGGTCGTCAGGGGTATAAAACATGCAGCCGACGCCATTTTATTCGAAGAAGCATCTCACGGCATACCGGACTCCAAATGGGTCTCAGTAGAGGCCTGTGAATCCGTAGAAGTGGATGTTCTTCGTGTTTCACTGTTGCTCTTTCATGTTCCACTAATTGTATGGCTTTTTTGGGGCAGGATAAAATCTGCCCCCCCCCCCCTGAAAATTTGTATCCTTATCCATTTGTCTTGTCCTATTCCTATAACTGTAATGTCTATCTCCATCAAACACAGATCTTGTGGCCAAATATATGCCCTATTAGCATAACATTGTTCCACATCACGCTGATTTTATCCTGCCCCAAAAAAGCCATACAATTAATGGAACATGAAAGAGCAATAAATAGCTTGGCAACAGTTAATATAAATACGAATGTTATCAGTGGGACTGCAATTGAAACCTCCATATCTTCCAAGCTAACTAAGAATTATTCAAATGAAAAAGATGATAATAATTCTGATTATTCAGAAAGCTGAAAAAGTGTTTTGCATACTTTTAATGGATTTAATGTATTCAATTATACTGAATTAAACATTACGGAGGAATTTTTTTACATTATTTAGCAAAGGAATGAAGTTCATTCCAAAAGCAGATTTTAATTTAGTGGACACAATCAAAGAAATAAATTTTTTTTGTAGAAGACTCAATTTAGCGATACAGTTTGATCATCAGGGGGACAATAAAACATTGGCAGTACATCAGGTTTTTAAAAAGAAAAGTTCATATATTCCAGTTTCTAATATACAGGTAATGAATTTTGAAAGAATGGTGTGTCAAGATATTTATTGGTTTAACAGAAATTTAAGAAAGGGAAGTTGTACAATAACGCCTTCAAGGATGATTTATCTAAAGAAGAACGTGCTTGCCTTAACCATCTTATTAACAATAATGAAATTAGATTAATGAAGCCAGATAAAGGGGGCGGTATTGTGGTATACAATTCATTTGATTATATGAGTGAAATACATAATATTTTATACCAATCAGGTAATTATGAAGTTGTTTCACTAAATGAAATTAATATAGGATATAAGAAAATAGATTTGACCCTGGAGTAATATTTGATTGACCATAGAGTAACCAACGAGACTTATTCATTTTTGAAAGTAGAATATCCAACACTGGCCAATATTATAGGCATACCTAAGGTACACAAAAGTTTAACACACCCTCCATTTCGACCTATCATTTCAGGGTCTAAGTCTAAAACATATAATATGGGTGTGGTCATTGACAGATAGACTAAATCTATTTATGAGAATATATCACATTTAACTAAGGATTCTTGGAATTTTTTGAGTAAACTTACGCCTGATATTTGGAATGCAGGACTCATTTTATTCACCATTGATGTGGTTGATTTATTTTCGTGTATACCCAGAGAGATTGGACTTACAGTTTGAGAAAATTTTCCAACATGAGTTGGGACAAAATTTATCTTATTACTGACATGATGGGATTAATTTTGGATCACAATTATATCCATTTTCAAAGGGAATTTTTTAGACAGTATAATGGAGTAGCTATGGGGGCATCATGTGCCCCTATTTTTGCTAATCTTGTCATGTTAGAATGGGAGACAGAATTTTTATTTAAAAGTTTATTTTATTCCGATATTTTTATACCAGATATTTGGATGATTAATTTATTTTATGGAAGGGTACACATGAGAGAATAAGGATATTTATGGATTACATCAATGGTACCACAGAATTTTTTAAATTTACATATCATGTCAGTGATAAGGGCATAGCCTGTTTGGATACGTTCATTAGTCATTCCATTGGGGGATTTGCATCTAGAATACATAGGAAGACCACCTTTTCTAACGATTACATTGAATTTAATAGCAATTATCCACCTTATATGTTTAAAATGTTTTTAAAGGACAGTGCATAAGGGCTGCCCGTATGTCATCTACCAGAGAAGTTATGGAACAAGAACTTCAGCTTATATTTAACATGTTTAGAAATAGGGGTTATCCCTTAGTTCTGTTAAATGATGCAGTCAGATATGTGAAAAAACAATGGGGTATTAAATATCTACCTTTATTAGGTAGAATGTTTAAAGTTGTAAATACAGACATAGGAACAAGTAATTTATCAGCTTGTGATTCAAATAATCGAGTTTGTGTCTTGATGTATACCCCATATGTACAATATATCAGAGACATGGTTAATCAGCATTGGAACTTGATTACAGTCAATGATAAAATAGGGTCTATACTGGGAAGGAGCCCTAGGTTTGTATACAAAACAGCTCCAAATATTAAAAAGTTATTGGAAAAGGCAGCAAATTCCACTTATTCTAAAAAGAAACTAACGAGTACTACAAAATGTGGATCTTGTAAGCAATGTAGAAATATAAATGAAGTGGTGGACATTAAGTTTGAGGACATCAACAGGACACATGTGAGATGCAGGGCAGGTAATTGTAACACCAAACAGGTAGTATATTTAGCTACCTGTAAAGCCTGCCCAGCATTTTATATAGGAAAAACCGAGACAGTTAAGGAAACGTATATATGAGCATTTCTATAAAATTAAGATGGACAAAAATAATGCATTGTATAAACATATTTGTATGGAAGATGATACACATCAATTTAAGTTTGCTGTAATTGATCAAGTGGACATTTTGGCACAAGGTGGGAATTGGAAAGCACTTTTAGCAATGAAAGAGAGTAAATGGCAAATATTAACAGATGCCACAAAATTCCCTGGCATTAACGAAAGTATAAGTATTAAACCATTTCTCACCTTGACGTAGTGTAGTATATTATTATATTTTACTACTCATTTTATTACTCACTCATCGTGTTTTGTATCAACATACATTATAAATTATATATATATGTGCAGTTTAGTGTACAGTCAGGAATATTATATTATATTTTTAATATACATTTAATATACATTGATATTTATATTTTATATATAGTAGATCAATTGATTATGTGTATGTGCAAATGCAAACGCATTGCTTTTTATGCTTTTTATGTATTTTATTCTATTCATTCTATATATTAGTATGCCTCTTTAAATTTATTTACCTTACAAGTTTTTGGCACCAAAACATTTATTTAAACTAGTGACTTTATATGTTATATGGTTCTGAAGACGTCTGTTGATTACAGATGAAAGCGCTTAACCACATTCTTTGTTTGTAACCTGATGACTTGTTTTTACTGTGTGGAAACCAGATGAACTGTTTCTAAAAGTGTGGATTATTTTTCATTAAAGACATCTCTCTGTTCGAGCTGTGCCGTATTTTATATTGCCAGTACCAGCGTTAACATTTTCGTTTTGAGCCCTGGGGCTGTTGCCTGCCTCTAGTGCATCTGAATCTACCTCTTTGTGGTCTGTCTAACACTGGAAAGGACCAATTCTTAAAGGGCCAGTTCCTGCTAAATCTGGGTGGCTGTACCTGTAAGAAATCCTTTACTGTCTGCATAGATTTTGCCTTATCCTCCATTTTCTTCAACACCTCTTCTGCCTTAACACTAAACAAAGTATCATGCTGTAATGGAGCATCCAATAATTTTGCTTTAACATGATCACGCAGATTCTGTTCCTTTAACCAAGCATGCCTTCTAATAACAGAACCTGTAACAGCGGCCCTGCAAGAGGCCTCCAGTGAATCATAGCCACATTGCAAAGTATGTTTTCCCACTTGTTCAGCTGCATGCAATAAATCCTGCAAATCTTTTCAGAACATTCAGAATTTGTCAACTTTTTTTTGTTTTAACAAAGACATTAAGTATTGCTGATATTTGAGCATATGAAATTGACAATTTAAAGCCCTTACAGCCAAGGTAGCAGAAGTGTAAACTTTTTTCCCCCATCAAAGCCCTAGAATCTCTATCTGAGGGGACAGGGTTTTTAGCAGAAGCAGCCTTGACCCCTTTGTGGCCCTGTGAGATAGTTTCTGGGTCAGCAGGGTTTTTGTAAAGAAATTTATGGGAATCTGGAACCCTGTAGTATCTGTCCAGCTTAACAGGGGCAGGAGGTAAAGAGTCTGGAGACAGGCCGGACTCTGAAAAAACATCATCTACTATGTCTAGAACAGGGGGAATTGCAAGAGGTCTGTGTTGAGGAAGTGAAAGAAAGTCTGTAAGTCTTTTCTTAGAATAGGAATAATCTTGGCTCTCCCAGTGGAAATGCTCCCTCATGGTATGCAGGGTTTCCCCAAATGAGTAGTCCTCAGGAGGAGAAGCTGAAGGAATAGAATCTTCAGCATCAGAATCCTCATAGGAAGGAACAGAATATCCCTGATCAGAAGAGGAATCAGAGGAAATAGAAACCTGATCAGAGGAATCATATTCAGTGTCTTGCCTAGGCCTCTTATCAGGAGGGGGATGGGAACCCCTGATCAAAGTAATTTGGTCTTTGGCCATTTTGAGCATCTGTTTCTTAGGCATAGAAGTCTGTCCTGGAGAATGCTGTACTGGTTTCCTTGTCAAACTGTTTTAGACTTTGTCTTGGATGCTGAAGTAAGCTTGATATAAAGTTGTGCAATTCTAAAGACACCCTCAGAAGCCGATGCCTGCTCAGCGGCTCCGGACCCATCTGAGGGATTAATTTCCGAAGGGCCAGTACCTTGAGTAGGGCCAATACCTTGAGTATCCAGAGGCCTAGCTGTCTCCACGTGGGAGTCGGAGGCGGCCTGTGGCTCTGAGGTAGCGGGAGTCAGGGGCTGCGAAAGCGACTCACTGAGCACCGGCGACTGGCCTAGAAGAGGCTTCGTCGTCGGTTTTGGACCTCGGATGCTTGTCCTTGTCTTTATCCTTGCGTTTTTTATGAGTTCTGGTCGGTTGTTCCGACGGCATTATATAGTTAAACCTTCTGCCAAAATAATGAAAAGCAAAATTGTGCCGACGCTCAATAGTGCGTTGGTTAAATCTAGCACAAAACCGACAACTAGCAACGTCGTGGTCAGGGCCTAGGCAAGGAATACAGTAATAATGAAAATCTTTATGAGGTATTTGCTTCCTACAAGAAATACAATTGTTAACTTTTTCTGACATCGGTCTGGAGCAAGAAAAACTTTCCCCAACGGGGTACTTAGCTTTATTGAAGACTTCGGATCTGAAATTTGATTTCGAAAATCACAGGAGTCGGCCGACCGGCACTTGCGAACTGCTTTTCCTTCGGCCGCCGCACGGCAAGAAAGACTGAAGAAAATGCCGTCGGCTGCATCTTTTATACCCCTGGCGCACTGACGTCAGAGAGGAGGAGACAGCAACCGACGCCGGACCAGGACTTTGGAATTCAGGCCGACTGCGGGTAGCCTGCCAGCAGGATAACCCAAGTCTAATAACTGCAACAGTGAAACACGATGAGCATCATACTTTGCAATGTGGTTTTGATGGCTTAGAAGCATCTTGCAGCGCACTGCTGTTACTGGGTCTGTTCTTAGAAGGCATGCTTGGCTTAAGGAACAAATCTTGCCAGACCATGTCAAAGCAAAATTACTAGATGCTCCATTAAACCAAGAACTTCTGTTTGGCACTAAAGTGGAAGTAGTCATCAAAAAGATGGAGGAAAAGCTAAATCTATGCAAACTGTTAAAGATTTCCTACAGGTACAACCACCTAGATTCAGTAGGCATTGGCCTTCTAAAAACTGATCTTTTCCAGTCCCTCCCACACCAAACCCAGGGGCAGCAGACCACCAAGACTATAGTCTCAGGGTATGCACAGATCTAAGCAATGGAGTGCTCCGACCTCTAAAACAGGGAGTAGTAAGCCACCATCCTACGGGAAAATTTCACAATGACTTATCCTCAACTCTTCCAAGCCTTGCCCAAGTACTTGCACCCTTAGGAGGAAAACCAGCCCTGCATGTAAAAAACTGTGAGTACATTACCCAGGACAGATGGGTCTTGAACATTGTATCCCAGGGATACAGATTCTACTTCCATTCACTGGCAACCCCAAACGGATGGCCAGACCTCCCCCAAACCAGTGAGCAGAGGCCCAAAAGCAAGTACTTTCTCTTCTCAGTATCAAGACTATTCAACCTGTCCAAGCAGAGCAAAGGGGACAAGGTTTTTACTCCAGACTTTCTGGTACAGAGAAAAGAAAACTCTTGGCGCCCTATCCTGGATCTGTCTATTCTCAACACCTTTTTGGTGGTTCCAAGATTCAAAATGCTTACTCTCCAACTGCTGCTTCCTATACTAGCCAAGGACCCCTGGCTAGCCACCCTAGACTTAAAAGAAGCTTATTTACACATCCCCATAAGGGAATCTTGCAGGAAATATCGACGTTTCAGAGCAGGCTCTATGCACTATCAGTTCTCTGCACTTCCCTTTGGCTTATCTAATGTGCCCAGGTTATTCACAAAATGCCTAGCTCCAGCCACTGCATATTGCAGGCAGAGAAAAATTCAAATTTACCTATACTTGGACAATTGCCTGATCCAAGCGAAATGTAAAGAGACTTCTAACATCACTGGGGTACAGCATCAATGAAAAGAAATCACATCTGATACCCAGGCAACAGACTGCATTCCTGGGAGCAAGCTTGAACACAACTTCCCAGATGGCATTCCTCACTCCAGAAAAACTAATTTATTTGACAAACTACTTCAATCTACTGGCCATCAAAACCCGGCTATCTGCAAGAAAAATACTGCAAGCCCTAGGGTTCACGGCCTCTTGCATTCTACTAATTCCATATGCAAGTCTGCACATGAGGAAACTTCAATGGTACTTAAAAAGTCTCTGGTGTCAACATTCTCAGGACCTGGAAACAATGATTCCTATCATTCCTTGCCTAAGGACAGAGTTCCTTTGGTGGGTAGAGACCTGCTACCACAACAAGGGACTCTTTCACTCAAACCCCTGCCGCCCAAACCCTAACAACAGACGCATCAGACTATGCATGGGGGGCTCACATGGCAGGACAATGCATTCAAGGCAAATGGAGCCCAAAGCAAATGCACCTGTATATCAATCGAAAAGAAATGTTAGCTGTACAGAATGCTCTGACATCCTTCAAATGCCTTATTCTTCCAGAAAAACTATTGCTAAAGACAGACAACACCACATTTATGTGGCACATAAACAAGTAGGAGGGAACCCATTCCTACCCGCTCTGCAGTTAGCCATGGCTCTATGGAACACAGCCTTGAGCAATCAAGTGCACCTGTAAGCTCAATTCCTGCCAGGAAAACTAAGTTCACTGGCAGACGACTTAAGCATAATGGACCCACACGAGTGGAAACTAGAACCTAAATCATTCAAGCTTCTGACCCACAGGTGGGGGGCATCAGAGGTGGACCTCTTTGCTTCCCCTCAGAACTATCAATTGAGCAAATATTGCACCAGAACTCCCCACAGACAAGCATGGAAAGTTGATGCCCTGTCCTTTACATGGGAAAAAATCTCAATCTATGTCTTTCCCCCTCTGCCCCTCCAATCGAAGGTTCTACTAAAAATCAAACAAGACAAGCCAAGGACAATCCTGATTGCACTAGACTGGCCACACCAGAGCTGGTACCCACTTTTGCACAGTCTGACAGTAGTGCCACCATGGCACCTGCCTCAGACACCTTCCCTGCTGTCCCAGCAGGAGGGCCAGATTTTGCATCCCCAGCTACAAACTCTGAACCTAGCAGCCTGGCTCATCCCCTGAACTCATCATCAGCAACCCTCAATAAACAGGTGCTGGATGTCATCCTTGAGGCAAGGAGGCCTAGTACTAAAAAATCCTATTCAGAAAAGTGGAAAAGATACTGTTCCTGGAGCCAGTCTCAGGGAATGGACACAACTGTGCCCAGCTTACCTCATATACTAAATTACTTAACAGAAATGCTCCACAAAGGCCTATCCTTCTCTTCAATTAAGATTCATGCCTCTGCCATCTCAGCTCATTATAATACTGAGCCACCCCTCGTCTCTCATCCTCTAGTCAAACAGTTCCTGAGAGGAGTCAAAAATTTAAGACCCCCCCCCCCCAGGAGAGCTCCCACTCCATCCTGGGACCATAACTTTGTATTGGAGAAGCTTACACTTCCAGCCTTTGAACCTGCTGCAGAGTTAAAATTCCTCTCCAGGAAAACAGTTTTACTTCTAGCCATCACTTCAGCAAGAAGTGTGTCTGAATTGTAGACCCTTATGGCTGTGGAGCACTTCATTATCTTCCATGCGGACAGGGTTTCCCTTAGGACTAATCCATTATTTATGCCCAAGGTGGTATCTAGTGTGGCTTTAAACCAATCCATTAATTTGCCAACTTTTTTCCCTAATCCTCAGAATAAAGGGGAAAGGATCCTGCACTCCCTGGATGTGCACAGGCAGCTTAGATTCTATCTGGACAGGACTAAACCTTTCAGAAAACCTGACCAACTGCTAGTCAGCTTTGCTACAGGGGCAGAGGGCAAGGCCATTTCAAAGCAAACCATTTCTAAATGGAAAGCACACTGCATCCATTTCTGTTACAAACACCATGGGAAACCTACCCCACAGGGGATCAGAACACATTCCACTAGGGCTACATCAACCTTTACAGCATTTCTCAGGGGTAACCCTACCAGGGACAACCTGGAAGCTGCAACCTGGAGCTCTGGACACACCTTCACCAAGCATTACCACTTATCTAGCTTTTCTAAATCCAGAGCTGGATCTGCCACAGCAGTCAAACAGGGCCTGCTTGCCAGCCCTAATGCTTCTCGACTGCCTCCACCTATCCTCAGATTTGGGAATCAACCCAAATGTGATGACTGCAACAGTGAAACACGACGAACATAGTACAGTTGTGTACACTTACCATAAATGTAGATGTTCGAGTGTAGTCACTGTTGCAGTCCTGGTTACCCTCCCTTCAGCCCCCTGACTTCCCTATACTTCTACCTATCCTTTGTTTGACCATATCTTATAACACTGGTATTAATTTTTTACTGGGTGTGTTCCACACCATGTAATTGCTTCCTATTTTTGGGGCTCCTGACATCTGGGGCAAGAAAAACTGATGTAATGGCGTCGGCTGCACGTTTTATACCACTGATGACCTGATGTCATGGAAGAAGCGACAGCATCCGACGCAGAAATCCCAAAACTCTGGTATTCAGGCAGACTGAGGGCTACCTGTAGGCAGATAACCCAAATGTGATGACTGCAACAGTGAATACACTTGAACATCTACATTTATGGTAAATGTACACAACTGTACTTTCCTGGTTCCCCCTCGACATTGGTAGGGACTGACGTCTGTGAGGTCTCTGAGGATGCGCAGGCCGTTACTTCTGAAGCGGCTTGCTTGGTGGGAGCCGAAGTAGACTGTTCAATCAGACGTCCCTCAACCCCTAGATCTGAAGCTGGCAGGACATCCGATGGCAGAGAGGCAATGGAGGTAGTCCTGGAAACTTTGGCCTTTTTTCTGTGGTGGTTCAGTCGGAATGGCCAATTCAGGATCCATCCTGAGTGCAAGCTTTTTGAGTTTTTGGTACTCTAAATATAAGTTGAGGGCAGCCAGATGGGTACGAAGGATCTTCGGAAGAAAAGATTGGTAAATGAAATAAGCAGAATGGTCTTGTTCCTTCCTTAGACAAGAGACGGAATGGTTGTATGCATCTTTAAGCGGTATCTGACGCCCGTAACGGCATTTGTCCTTCTTAGCTGACATTGGCCAAAGATAATGAGAAGTTATGTACCTACCATAACGTTCCATGTTGGTTGTCTTCTTCTCGCCTTCTTTCTTGCTGGATGGGTTCGGAGCCGATCCTCGGCTCCAACTCGGCCAATACTAAAGCTCGAGAGCTATTTTTTACCGGCTCGAGGCTCCCCTATATCCCACAATGCTAGATCTCGTTTGATAGCTAAAAGTATAGCAGTGCTGGTCTCCTAGAGACAGAGATAAATGAAATCCAACTCTGTAGAAACTACCTGTAGAACTATCAATCAGGGGCAATAGAGGTGGTTGACGCTGTGGAAGATAAAAGATCCCAAGGATCCTCTCGGTCTGTCCAGGCTAGGGGGGTGGAGGGTGGGACGCAAGAAAGAAGGCGAGAAGAAGACAACTAACATGGAACGTTATGGTAGGTACATAACTTCTCAATGTTAAGTTGTCAATCTCGCCTTCATTCTTGCTGGATGGGACCGCGTCCCTAGCACCCTTATCCTGGGTGGCACATCAGAACAGACTCGAGTACGGGGGAACCAAAGTTAGCCCGATTTCTGGAGGCCATATCCAATTTATAATGTGAGATAAAGGTACGAGGAGAAGCCCATGTAGCTGCTTGACAGATGGAATCTATGGGCAGTCTGTCTTGAAATGCTACTGACGTAGCTAACGCCCTGGTTGAATGAGCTCTAGGTCGTGATGGTAGCTTTTGGTGTCTGAGTTCATAAATGAAGGAAATTACAGAGGCCAGCCATCTCGAAAGGGACACTTTGGAAACAGGAAGGCCCATCTTGCCTTCCGCATAAGATAGGAATAGCTGGTTAGACTTCCTAAACTGTTTAGTCCTATCCAAATAATATGAAGCTGGCGATGAAGATCTAGGAAATGTAACTTTTGTTCTGCCTTGTTGGAATAATTAGGAAGGAACACTGGAACGTCGATTGTGTGTTTCAGATTCGCCTCAGAAGAAACCTTGGGTAAAAGGAAGGGTTGGTCGAAGGACACCCTTTCTTTGTGGAAAACTAAGTATGGAGGATGACTGCAAAGAGCATGAAGTTCAGATACCCGTCTAGCTGATGTTATGGCTACTAGAAAAAGGGTTTTCCATGAAAGCAATTTCAGAGAGCAGGAAGCGGCCGGTTTGATGGGGGGGGGGGGATCAAGGAGGCTAGAAGCAAATTTAAGTCCCACTGAGGTGGGGGGCCTCTAATTGGGGGCTTGAGCAAAAAGATACCTTTTAGAAAGGCTTTGCAAAGTTTATGGGACATGATGCTGGAGTCTGAAAAGCCTACATGGAAATTAGATATAGCTGCCAATTGTACTCTAATAGCAGACGAAGAAGAACCTGAGTGAAAAAGTTCTGCCAGGAAGTCTAGTATAGACTGGATAGGTGCAGTGAAAGGGTCTATGTTATTAGTTGCTGCCCAGAAGGAAAAACGTTTCCACTTGCTATTGTAAATCCTTCTTGTAGAAGACTTGTGGGAGGCTATAAGGATGTTATGGACCGAATGGGAAATTAAAGGAAGCCTGGCCAGGGTAGGAAGTGGAGCAACCAAGCTGTGAGGTTGAGAGATGTGAGGGAGTGGTGCAGCTGACCCGATTGATGGGTCAAAAGATCTGGCACTGGATCCAGATGCCAAGGCTGCTCCAACAGAAACCGGTAAAGGAACGGAAACCATATCTGACGAGGCCAGTAAGGGGCAATGAGGATCATGTCGACTCTCAATGCGGTAGCTTTCTGAATTACTTGAGAGATCAGTGGAAAGGGGGGAAAGGCATACAGAAGTCCCCGGGGCCAATCGTGGACTAGAGCGTCCCTGGCGGGTTGACCTGGTAGGGGAAAGAGGGTGAAGAAATCGTGACACTTGCTGTTTTGGGGAGTAGCAAAAAGATTGCAGCAAAGTTGGACCCATCTCTAAAAAATTTCTTCCAGCACTGACTGTTTGAGAGACCACTCGTGTGGCATGAGTATGGTCCTGCTCAACTTGTCCGCTATCACGTTGGACTTCCTGGGGATGTGCGTTGCTATCAGAAACCGCTGAGATGAGATCACCCACTGCCAAAGTCTGAGTGCCTCTCGACATAAGGGATAAGACTTGGTTCCGCCCTGTTTGTTGATGTACCATACTACAGACGTATTGTCTGTCTGAATTGCAATAGTCCCGGTGGGAAGAGAGTGCTGAAGGGCTTGCAACGCTAAAAGTACTGCTCTCATCTCCAGGACATTTATGTGCAAATGGCTTTCGAAAGGTTGCCATGTGCCCTGGACCGTCCTGCCCTGACAATGCCCCCCCACCCGATCAGGGAGGCATCCGTTGTCACCGTGGCAACCGGGGGGGGGGGGACGAATGATCTGCCCTGAAGAACTTGAGGGGAGGTCATCCACCAAGATAGATGCTTCTTGCATGATTGGGTCAGCAGAATACTGTGAGACATTGGGAGCTGTTGGAAGGACCACTGAGAAAACAGCATCCACTGGAGGATCCGCATGTGAAAGCGGGCTAGGGGAAGAAGTGTAATGGCAGCTGCCATGAAACCTAAAACCTTCAAGACAAACCTGGCTTTGATCCTGTCGCACTGAAGAAGAACGTGAACATGTTTGCGGATATCTGATACTCTTTGCTCTGTTAGCTTCGCGGAAAGATGAATTGTGTCTAAGGTGGTGCCTATAAAGGTAATAGACTGACAAGGTAACAAGGCAAATTTTTCGAAATTTATGGAAATGCCTAGAGCTTGACAAGTATGAATGGTGTAGTCTCTGGATATGAGAAGTTGACGCCTGGTGGTAGCGGTAAGGAGCCAGTCGTCTAAATATAGAAACACGTGGAATCCTTGTTGTCTCAGATGAGCTGTGACCACTGCCATGCATTTGGTGAACACTCGGGGGGCTGTAGTGAGACCAAAGGGCAGGGCTCTGAACTGATAGTGACTGGCTACCAGCCGGAAGCGGAGGAACCTTCTGGAGCGTCTGTGCATCTTGATATGATAGTATGCATCCTGAAGGTCTATTGAGCACATCCAATTGCCCTGACCCAAGAAGGGTAGAATGGACTGAAGCGTGACCATCCAGAATTTTGTTTTGTTTACAGACTTGTTGAGTCTGCTGAGATCCAATATCGGTCTCCAGTCCCGTCTTTTTTGGAACCAAAAAGAATTTGGAGTAGATTCCGGATCCTTGCTGGTCTGCCGGGACTGGCTGGATAGCTCTTTTTGACAGCAACTTTGATATTTCTAGCGCTGCTTGTTCCCTTAGACCGGGTGGAACGTCTGGAAGGGGCCCTTTTGGTTGAGATGGGATGTGGACAAAGGGAATTTTGTAACCCTCGGATATAATCGACTGTACCCATTTGTCTTGAGTGAGAGAAAGCCAGGCTTCTGGATACAGTGATAATCTTCCCCCGACTGCCTCCGAAGGTGGACAGTCGGGCAGCTCCTCAGGGATGCTGAAAAGGTTTGTCAGAGAGAGTCTCTCTGCTACCTTGATTTTGCGAACCCCCCCCTGCCCCTAGGGCAGCGTCTATTGCTGTTCCCCCCTCTGCCTCTAGAGGGGAACTGACTTCGTGCATCAGGCGAGACTCCCTGTGATTTGCGGAACCACATCCCCCCCCCCCTTCTGACCCTTGGGATACGGTCTAGAAGGGGTAGCAAACCGGACTCTCATGGCAGAGAGAGTCTTGCCATCCTGTTCGCACCTAGTCAACGTGTCCTTCACCTGAGGTCCAAACAATGCTGAACCATCAAAAGGGGAATTGGTGAAGGACGCCTTGAAAGGGTCCGCATAGTTACAAAGCCGCATCCAGGCGTGACGTCGCAAAGCTACACATGTGCCAGCGGCCCTACTCACCCCATCGGCCGCATAGGAAAGAAGCCGCATGGAGGAGTTGACGATTGAATTCAGGGTTGCCAACTGGGAGTTCATTTTGTCTTGAAACCCCTCAGTTGTTGGGTCCTGCAAAGCATCACCCATTTCCTTGAGCATATCTCTCTGAAGACGGGTGAAGTGACACAAGTAGTTCAGCGAACGCATAGCAAAGGTCGCCGAGGAGAACATCCGCTTACCGTACCTATCCATAGTCCTAGATTCCTTATTAGGAGGATGGATAGGTACTGAAGGATCGGCTAATTCCTTCTTAATAGCTGCGGCCACCACCATAGCATCAACAGAGACGCCCTTGGATAAGAATTCTTTGTCCTTAGGAGCTGTAATGAACTTGGACGGCCTTCGTGGGGTAGGTTCCACCGTATCAGGGGCTGTCCACGCCTTCCTTGCCACCACTTCCATGAGGGGGTCAAAGGGAGGAGATACCCAGGAGGTGGAAGGGCGAGAGCCAAAAGCCTCAAGGTAGACCGACTCGTCCTCTGAAGGGTTAAGGGTGGACCAGTTCCCCCTCTGTCTAAGGATCTCAAGGATGTCTGAAAAGCAGACATTCTCAGAGGAGGACCATGGGGACCCTTCCGACTCATCCAAGTCGGTATCCGAGGTGATAGACTCGGGGAAGTCAATATGCTTCCTCTTGCATTGTTTCTTCCGAGGGGGTTCCCCTGAAGGATCAGGAGAAGCCTCGGAAGAGGAGGATATTCCCAGTGGGGAAACTTGAGACATTGGCTCTCTACGGTCTGGGACGAGAGGGTGGGTAGAGACCATCGCAGGCACTGTAGAGGGAGGAGCTGAGGGAGCCGACCGTGGAGCAGACACTGGGTCTAGCACGCTCCGCATGACCTCAAAGGCGCCCCGATCAGGCGGGGCCGAAGATCCTTGCTCCGAAGAGACGAGGACTCCTCCCGGCACCGAAGGGGACGGCTCCGAGGCCGATGTCGAGGCCGAGCTCTCCAGCGCCGAAGCTCCAAGAGGGAGAATGGGCTCGGACAAGGGTCCGATGCCACTCGCCCCCTCGGAGCCGAGGGAAGCCCGGCGCCCAGATCCCTCCAAGGAGGAGAACGGAGCCGACGACGGAGCCGAAAGTGGAAGTATCGGCTCCGACGCACCGACAGTCACAGCTCCCCAAACTCATGGGAATCGGAGGAGGAACTGAGGAAAGGATGGGTATAGCCACTGACCGTTGGGTAGGGTTATGCAGTATTTGGGCCAGTGCCTGGGACTTGAGAGGTCTGCTCACCACCCTCTCTAAGTCGTGGTCGGACAGTCTGGAGGACTGAGAGGAGTGGGACCTATGGCTCCTCTCTGATAAGAGTGGAGATCCCGGGGCCGAGTGGATTGAGCCAATGGATGGGGATCTCGACCTCTTCCTAGTAGATGGCTCCGACAAAACTATCGGAGCCGTCTGAGTCTCGGACCTCTAGGCTCCAGCCAGAGCAGAGGTAACAGTTTGAATCTTCGAAACATCGGCTCCAGACAGAGTCGATGTCGAAGCAGCCTTAGAGCCACCAGCAGACGGCTCCGAAGCTGGAGCCGATGCTTGGAAGGCTTAGAAGGTTTTCCTGACGTGGTCTGGGTCAGGGAGCCGTCAGGCTTTAATAAGCCTCGAAGTATCAGTTTATTTTTGCGTTCCTGCAGGACTCTTGGACTGAAAGCATGGCAGACAGAACAAGAGTCCTGCAGGTGCAAAGGTCCCAGGCAATATACACAAGAAGTGTGACCGTCTGTCAGAGACATTTTCTGACAGCACGAGTCACATTTCTTGAAGCCTGAGACCTTGGAGTCTTTAGACATCCTAAAGTGGCTGTAAAACACAGACACACACACACAGACACATCTTTAAAGAAAGGGGAAAAATAAGCCAATCAATCACACAATAAAGTATGACTAAGGGAAAGAAGTGAGGAGGCCCGAAGGCCTGCAGAGCCGGTAGAAACAAGCACCTCGCAGCTAAAGCGGCAAACGAGATCTGAGTATTTACCGCCTAGCATTGTGGGATATAGGGGAGCCTCGAGCCGGTAAAAAATAGCTCTCGAGCTTTAGTATTGGCCGAGTCAGAGCCGAGAACCCATCCAGCAAGAATGAAGGCGAGATTGACAACTTAACATCTACAGTTAACCAAGCTCAAGCAAAAGAAATGAAAAATTTTCCCCATGGGGTACTTAGCTTTTTAGAAGTCTTCGAGTGTAGAAGCAAAGCGACTGATGTGACGTCGTCTGTGGCTGAAAAGTTCTGAGGTGTGTGCATGCAGATGTCACATTTCAGGTCCCTGGTTTATGGTTCTACGTGTGACATCCCACGCACCTACAGCAATCAGGCTTAAGCTTTTGTATAGGAACTGACGTTCAGGTCGCCTGAGGCAGGGAATCACACACTAAGAATACTGCAAGATAAGAATAGGAGGATATCAGAAGGAATTTTTATGTTGCTGTAGTGATTTGGGAAGGAATAGCAGAAGTTTTGTTTTTTTTAGGATTGAGAAGTAGTTGATTACTGGTCAGCCATTTTCTGACCGAAAGGATGGAATCTTGCATAAGAGCAAGGAGGTGGGGAAAGTTAGAGCATGAGATAATAGTGGAGTCGTCTGCGTATTGCATTAGTGATGACTTTGGACAGGAAGTGTGTAGATTATTTGTAAAGACAAGGAGAGGTCCAAGGACTGACCCTTGGGAGACACATGTTTGGACTGGGAGGAAGGGGGAGAAGGCAGAAAGCCATTTGACGGATTGGAATCTGTTGGAGAGGTAACTGGAAAACCATAGTATAGCAAAAGAGGAGAGGTTAAGGGAAGAAAGTTTTGAGAGCAGTAGGGTACAGGAGGAAGCGGTGTCAAAGGCTTTAGATAAGTCAAACAATAAGCATGAGACTAGTCTGTTATTGTCCCATGCTTTGGTAATATTCTGTTAAAATGAATAGAGAGCTGTAGAGCTGCTGTGGTGTGGAGTAAACCGTGTTGAGTGGGAGTTAACAGGTTGTCTTATATGATGTATTTGAGAAGCTGGTTATGAATACACTTTTCTAGACTTTTTAAGGCGATAAGTCTGTAGTTGGCTGGTTCAGTTGAACTGCCACCTTTGTGGAGGGGTATGACGTAGGATTTTTTCCAGATGTCATGGACTGTATTCTCTTGAATTGACCCGTTTACTAATATGGAAGACTGGATGTGCAACAGAGTTAGCTGCAAGTTTAAGGAATAGAGGAGGTAAGTTGTCAGCAGAGGAGGAGCACGTTTTCAGTTTGGTAAGAAGAGATGTGAAGTATGCAGTAGGGACAGGTTTAAGACAAAACTGGCTGGAATTGGTAGAGGGAAGGGGGGTCAAGAAGGGGAGAGGGAAGTGTTGTCAGGTTTAGTTAACTTTTATTTTGGGGGGGGGGGGGCTGAGAGTAGAAGGGTTGCCTGAATGTAAGAGTTTGTTGATACTATTCCAAAACTTTTTTTGTGTTGGAGTTGGGATTCTCTAGTGGTTTTTGATACTATTGTTTTTTTTTTTTGTCCAGATTGACTTGTTTCTTGGTTAGGTTCCTAAGTTCTCAACAGGTTTGGAGATGGCAATGGGAGTTTGTTGTTTTCCAGGTGCTATATCATTTAAACAGTTTACAGGTGGATTGGGTTATCCATGGAGCAAAGTTTTTTTTTTCTCTTATTTTTCTAGTGGGGGCTAAGGCATTAAGGATATTCAAGAAGGTGGTGTTAAATCTGGAGACAGCCTCAATGAGAGGGAGGGTGCAGAGAAAGGACCAGTTAATAGAGGCAAGGTGAATACTGAAAGTATCTGGGCAGAAATTAGAGAGATTACGGCTGTCTTTGTACTGGTGAGGTTTTAGCAGATGAGGTGAGTGTTGTAACATGTGGGTAGGGAGAGATAGTCACTTAAGGAGTCAGGTAAAGTGGTGGCATTATGATACAAATATGGGTTAGAGGTAAGGATCCAGTCAAGTGTAGTGCCGTTTATTTTTGTGTTTACTGATACGGGTGGGAGAGATGATGAGTTGAGAGAATCGAAAGAGATTGATGCTAGTATTGGGAGAGTAGGAATTAAGTGAGTTCCAGTCAATATTGGTATTGCCTTGGACGATAGTCTCGTAAGAGATGCTTTGAGATACCCAGGAGAGAAAGTGTTCGAGGGTAGGGATGTTTTTGCCACGTGGGATATAAATTGCTACTCTGGCTAGGTTTTTGTGATTATTTAATTTAGTTAGCAATAAGAATGCAAATTGATGTAGTGACAGGCGCTTTAGGAAGAACGAGGTCTGCGTGAATTTTTTTTTTTTTTTTTTTTTTTTTTTACAGACAAGCACTGCACCGTGGGACACTTAGAGGCAGACTAAAGAATCAGGATCACTTCAAGATGCTAGAACCCATGTGGTCAGACTCTGAAATTACATAAATATTTAAAAAGCTGTAAAATATCCCATAGTGGTGTTAAAATGTAGGAAATACCAAACCATGATGAAATAAACGTTTTTTTGAGTCTGTGGGTGTGGTTTTCCTTTAAGGGAGTCCTGACTGCTTGGACAATAGCAACCCTCCTTCCTGGGGTGCTAATACAGACCACATTTGCCCTGCCTGTTAAGACAGCAGTTATCATAGTCATTCACTCTACTGTGGGAATTCCAATTGAAGTACTCTGGGGCTACTGGGATTTCCTGAACCAAAGGTTTTTGGTCTCATATTGGCTCTCTGAAATGACCTCGAGGGACTGAAAACTTAATCTCAGCAGTTGTAAGCATTTTGCTTCCTTGCTTACATTACTGCAGTTTGTCTCTGACCTTCTGACCAAACAGAAAGGATTCATCAAACTGGGCGTTGACAAAAGCCACTCTGAAGTGATCTGCAAAACCAGCAGGGCCAGGCTTGACACCACATTGCTATCCCTGACTCAGCTGACAGTCACTTCACCTGCTGTGTTATGAAGTAACCTCATTAATAATGAGGTGATGAAATTGATGGCACTCACTTGGGTCTCCAGCTGCTTGAATCCCAACTGGGCAAATGTTTCAGATCATCCAATATCTTGTCAGTCAGATCATTTGAAACCTGGCCATGTCCTCCAAGTAATTTAATACCTTCATGGAGAAAGTACTGGAAGAGATGTGCCTTCCTAGTCCATCCAACATCTGAGATTCCTTGACTGGGGGAAGAATGGTCTGAGTGTCCTTTGGGACTTCCTTCTTGGTGGCCATCGAAAACATAAAGACATTAGTAAGAGGTCCCGTGTTCCAATAACATTGAGGGTGGGGGGTGGTATCTGGTTTACAGGGTACTGTTTCTGAGACCCTGAGATGCTTCCATGCTCCTAAGCAGGCCATATCAATCAAATTATCAGCTGGAGATGCAACCCAGGAAGATGGGGGAAAGCACCTGTAAACTTTCTACAAAATGTTTTCCTCAAGAGAGTTACAGTCTACTAGTCAAGATCCCTCCTTCCTCATCATTTCCAAAACTTCACCAAAAGTAGTTTCCTCTTGAGGGGATTGCGGGGAAACCTCTTCATCAAGACTTGCGGCTGGGGGGAGAGATTTTTAGGGGGTTCCACGCATTTCCTTTTACACACCCTCTTTATGGGACGGCTCAAGGGTGGTGGTTTTCTTTTACGTATCCTCTTTTAGGGGGAGAGGGGTTGGTGGGGGGTCATCTGAACTGTTAGCAGAAGACAGCCTATACCTGGGAACTCAGAAGGCAAACAAAGTACTCTGTCCATTGCAGGGAAGACTGATGTAAAGAGGAACGGTTCAGCTTTCAATGTGTACAGGTGTAGAACGAAGTGGGTTCTGTGCCTGATTTTGCCTAGATCCTGAAAACGTCACCAAAGCAATGGACGAAGGCAAAAATGGTACACACCGCATACCTCAGCCTAGCCAAAGCTTTTAAAACAATTCCCTCACTCAGACATAGTACTAAAGCTAAATAAACTAGGAATAAATCCCTATGTCACCTGGTGGACTGCCAGCTGGCTCAAAGACATAACACAGATAAGCAAAACAGGGGAAGTTACCTCTGCAAGTCACCAGTGGAGTCCCCCAAGGTTCTGTGCTGGGGATTGTTTCCAGACTGTTCACCTTTACTCAGCCCTCATTAGACTAAACATTGAATGTAATTGCCTCTTTTGGCATGTATCTATCCAGACACATGTTAACAATTAGAAAGAGAGATACCACACTGAAAGGATAAAAGACAAACAATATGTCCTACATGGATAGACTCAAATTAGAAGTTATGTACATACCATAACTTGGCATCTGTGCTGTCCATTTTCATTATTCCTCATAAATGGTTTCAGATCCGATGTTTGGATCTGACTTGACCACATACACAAAACTTTGGATCCAACTTGCGAGGTACTCCCTCTACCCATAATGCTCTACTCTATCCTCAATACTTCAGATCAGGTTTGCTGCCTAATCTCCCATTTTACAACACAGACAGAAATAGACACAAGAAAGGTTAGGGCTCAGCCCTGGAAATGAAAGGTTACAATATAGTCGAGCAGGTACTTCTAGGGAGTGACAAGGCTGGTGTATGGATGGAAGGGAAGGTGAGGAAGAATGAAAATAAACACAGATGCCAAGTTATGGTAAGTACATAAAACTTTTAAATCTGATGTCCTTTCATTCTTCCTCACAAATGGGGCAGAATCTCTGTCGAAACAAAAAAAAAAAACTCTGCTTCTGGAGACGATGTCTAATTTGTAATCTGTAACACAAGTAAGAGTCTTTCGACAACTGGCTGCAGCACAAATCATCAATGGAAGTCCTTGATGGAAAAGCAGATGAAGTAGCCATAGACCTAGTGGAGTTTGCTCTAGGGGGTTGTGGCAAAACTAATCCTTTCTGAGAATAAACCAATGAAATGCAATCAGTAATCCATTTGGCTAGTGTAATTTTAGAAACTGCCTGACCCAAGTGGTTAGGGGAAAAGGATACAAACAGCTGATTGGACTTCCTGAACTGTTTTGCCCTATGTAGGTAAAAAAACAAGTCTGTGTACATCAATGAGATGAAAGATCTATTCTCCCTTACTTGTAAATTTTGGAAAGAAGACTGGTAATTGTATGGAGTGGTTAATGTTACTTTGCATCACCACTTTAGAAAGAAAGGAAGGGTTGGTCCATAGAAACACCGTGTACTCATGAAAAATAATGTAAGGCGGCCAAGCTGATATGGCCTGAAGCTCAGAAATTATTTCTGCTGAAGTGATGGCCACAAAGAAAATCGTTTTCAAAGAAAAATTTCATACTGCATTTATCTGCCAGTTCAAAGGGTTTCTGAGACGGACCCTGAAGGACCACAGTAAGGTCCCAAGAAGGACAGGGGTCCTTTACTGGAGGCCTGAGGAGAAAGACGCCTCTCATGAAGGCTCTATCTAATCTGGAAGAAGCCACAGAAAAAGATTTGCTTCCAGAATTGAAATTAGAAATTGCTGCCCAACAGAAGTTTAAAAGCAGAAAAACTAGCTCCTTCTTTAAAAAAGAGTTGCTAGAGAAGAATGGCCGAAGTAGGTGCTGAAAAAGGGCCAATATTCTGGTTGGAGGCCCAAACAGAAAGCTTCCATTTGCTTTTGTAGACTTTCTTGGTAGAAGCCTTTGAGGAGGCCAAGATAATCTCACAAAATGGGGAAGCAAGCCTGGACTACCTATTACTGGAAGCGGAGAAACCATGCAGTTAGTTTGAGGGTGTGGAGATTGGGGTGTGGAATTCTCGATGGATGAAACAGAAGATCTTGAGTGGGTTTCAGTATCCATGGAGGCCATCTCAAGTGAGATTGAAGGAAGGGGAACCATACCTCTCAAGGCCAGGAGGGGGCAATGAAGATGACTGAACTCTTCAGCCTACTTGCTTTCTGTAAGAACTTCGGAATCAGAGGAAGAGGAAGGCAGGCATACAGGAGACCTGAGGGTCAATCGTGAATCAGAGTCTCTCGTTGACTCCCCCGGAAAGGGGATCAGAATGAAGTCCTTTCTGCACTTGTTGAAGCAAAAAGGTCGCAGTAAGCTTGCTTTAGCAGCTGAAGATCATATTCACTACTGATTGGTTGAGAAACCACTCATGAGGCATCAGAATGGATCTACTGAGCATATCTGGTAGTATGCTGGTTTCCCCGGTATGTGCATTGCAATGAGAAAGTGGTCTGAATTGATTGCCCATTCCCAAACCCTCATGGCCTCTCTGTACAGTGGATAAGATTGGGCACTCCCTTGTTTGTTGATGTATCAGACTTACTGACATGTCTGTTTGAACTGCAATAGTCCCTTGAAGGAAAGCGCCTTAAAATGGTTACAATGCTAGGGCTGCTCTCATGTCTAGGACGCTGATATGCAACTTGATCTACAGAGGATACCATGTGCCTTCGACCATCTTTGCCAAAAAATGCCCTCCCCACCACAGTTGAGAAAGTGTCCGAGGTCACTGTGGCAACAGGGGCAGAAGTGTAAACAGCCTGCCCAGAAACAAGTAATTGGACTGAATTAATATGACGTTTGCAGATTGGGGTGAGTCTTATGAGAAACAATAGGGGCCGATAAAGCATGGACCACTGTACCTTCAGGGTCCACTGAAGGATTCACATAACGTCATGGTACAGGGAATAGAAGTATGGCAGCTGAAATCGACCCAAGAGCTTGTAATACTAATCTTGCTGGAGAAGATGGGTGAGATGGTACAGACCGATCCTGATGTCTCAAAGATGTGTAGCTTGCTACAGATCACCCACCATGTCCCAGGACCCCCATTTCGCATTTCTGAAAACAATGGGAAGCATAAAGGTCCTACCAAACACCCTGATATTGGGTGATTTCAATTACCCAAACATTAACTGGGAGAACTATTCAAGTACAAGCTCCCTTGCCCAACATTTCCTAGAATTTATAAACTCAAACACCTTGGATCAACTGGTTAACACCTCCACCAGAGGTGACAACATACTGGACCTGGTCATCATCAACATGGGCGACCGGTGTTCCACACCAGAGGTCAACCCCTCACTGGTTAGCTCTGACCATAAACTAATCACTCTGGATATCCACATTTCCCCCCCACCCCTGGTCAAAGAAACCAATGTGAAAAACTTTTCAAAAGCAAACTTCACGTTACATAAGACCGAAGTGGAAAGTTTCAAAGCTCCCATGCTAAAGGATAATGCTGTCCAAGCTGCAAAATCCTTGACTAATGCACTCTATGGGCACCTACAAGAATGCAAGGATCATGCTATCCCAAGCAAAACCAAGACTCAACTCCTCCAAGAAAAGGAAACCAGTCTGGTGGACCCCTGCCATAAACAAGCTATACAATAGGAGGAGGAAACTAGTACAGAAAAGACTAAACTCCCAAGATCAGCAAGAAACTACGATCCCTCAAAGTCATTCAAGGCTAGCTTCGAAAGAAAAATTGCCAAGAACTCCAAAGATAACCACAAGGCATTTTTTAGCTATGTCAAGAATCTAAGTGCTCGGAGTTAGTGCAGAATGGCACAAAATACACTGAACCGACCGACATCACCAACATCCTGGCAGACAGGTTCAGTGTAAACTTCACCCCCCTCTCACCCCCAAAAGGGCCCATAACCATACTAGAAGAATGTAGTGCCCCTGAAATCATAGACACTCAGGTTAAAACAGCCATCTCCAAAGCCAAAAACACGGCATCAATGGGACCGGATGGTGTCCCAGGCTGCGTCCTACACGAGCTCAAAGATGAACTAACCCCTCACCTAAACACACTGTTCAAACTCAGCCTCTCCACAGGCTATGTGCCCATAGAGTGGCACACAGCAACAGTTATTCCTCTCTACAAAGGTGGAGCCAAAACAGACCCCGGGAACTATTGCCCTATAAGCCTGACTAGCTTGGTCTGCAAAGCTATGGAGCACATCATCATGGAACTCATTAACAGAGACATTGGGAACCTCCAAATACTGGACCCTGCCCAGTTCGGCTTTGTTAAGGGCAAATCATGCCTCCTAAACCTGGTGGACTTCACTGACACAGTTACCAAGGCTATAGACGCAGGAAAGGTGGTCCACACAGCCTACCTAGACCTCGCAAAGGCCTTCGACACCTTTCCCCATTCAGGTATTATAGACAAAGTTACCAGCCTGAACATAAACCCCTACGTCACGAGATGGGTTGCCAAATGGCTCACGGACAGAACCCACATGGTAAGAGTAGTGGGAGCTAGGTCTGACTCTAAACTGGTTACAAGGGGCGTTCCACAGGGCTCAGTCCTAGGACCCCTCCTGTTCGGCATATACTTCTCAGAGGTACAGGCAAGCACAGGAGGACTATGGATGACCAAGTTCGCTGACAACTGCAAACTAGGGGCTATAATTGACTCTCCGGCTGACACAGACATCCTCCCAAAGGGTCTCACTGAGAGAGATACCTGGTGTCAAAACTATGGCCTAAAGCTAAATGCCAAAAAGTGCATAGTCATCCCCTTTGGAAAAAACAAAGTACCCACAAACTACCACATAGGTGGTAGCCCCTAAATATGGAATATGTAATAAGGGATCTTGGGGACCAAAGTAGACAGTAACCTCTCCTTTGATAATCACATTGCCAAAGTGGTTAGAAAATCCTTCTATGTGGCCCACCTAATCACAAAAGGGTTTGCATCCAGATCAAAAGAGGTCATTGTGCCCCTCTACGCATCCCTCATCAGACCCATCATAGAGTACAACGCCCCATTTGGGATGTATCTTACAAAACACTTGCAACAGCTGGAAAGACCACTGAAGTACCTCACCAAGAGGATCACTGGCCTCAAACAGATGCCCTATGTAGCTTGAATGAAGAAACTCTAGCTGTATTCGGTTGCATACCGCCTACTCAGAGGTGATCTCTGCCTGACATACAAGGCCATGTCCAACCCAGAAATGATAGACATGCTCCACCTAAAGAAAACCATATCCCCTCGACATACTCTTGGGATCTAAACCTCACCATAAGAATAAATAGGACATGCTGAAGGGATAGATTCCTGTCCCAGGGACTTCCCATGCTCTGGGACAAGATTCCAATCTACATTAGGCAGAGCTCCTCACTAACGCTCTTCAAGAGAAACCTTGATGAGTGGAAGGGAAACAAAGTTTACCCCGGGGATCACTTCAATGGGTCTGCTGGACAGAGGGACAAAAGTCAACACATTCCGGCTAGGCTTATAAAAGCCTTCGGGCAGATAGCCTAGTACCCACCTATGAACCTATGGAGAGGTAGGGACACTACCTGAGATGTAGCATCCAAGAGAGTCCCTATACATTCCAAGACCTGTACCGGGCTAGGTTCAATTTGGCATGGTTTAGTGAGATGTCTAAAGTGTTGGAAACCTGGAGTAAGTAGTCTCTGGCTTGCAAAAGTAGATGTTTGCATAGGGCAGTGAGGAGCCAATCGTTCAGATATGGAAACACCTAGAATCCCTTGAGTCTCAAAGTGAACTGCCACGACTGCCATGGATATGGTAAACACCCTGAGGGCTATGGTGAGCCCAAAGGGCATTACTCTGAATTGGTAATGACTGGCTCCCAGCTGAAAGTGTAGATGTGTCCTGGATAGCCTGTTTATTTTTATGTGATAGTACGTATCCTAGAGCTCTATAGAGCACATTCCTGTCCTTGTGCAGGAGTGGCAGGATGGACTGAACCATAACCATTCAGAACTTTGTCTTCTTTACATACTAGTTCAAGCTTCCTAGATCCAAAAATGGGCCTTAAGTCACCGGTTTTCTTTGGCACTAACAAAAAGCGGAAATTAAGTTTTGAATACTATCTGGTCGGGTGGGACCTCCTGGATGACTCTTTTCTGTAGCAGCTTTTGTATTTTTTTCTGCTACAACTTCCTTCTAACTTGGCGGAATGTCTAGGAGTTTAGTCTTTTGGACAGGAGGAGGCTACCCAGGGTTAGGTAACCCCTTTTTTATCCTCTTTGCTTAGCTCCGGGCTCCTACTTCATGGGGCCAAGAAAATACTGAAGTGATGACGCAGGCTGGCTTCCTTTATACCAAAGCGTACTGACGTCGGCTGAGGTGTCCTCCAGCCTGGAAGGAAAAATACGTTTCTCTGGTAGTCGGGCCAGCTGAGGGCTTTCATGGCAAGAAATCCCAACCGTCAGGACTGCAACAGTGAAACACAAAGAACATCAGATTTTAGTGAGTACTCTGGAATATAACTTGTACAAGCTGAACTGGTTGTTGAATCGAAAAAGAAGTAGATGGCAAGGGAAAACTAACAATAGGCGCTAAACCTTTTGGATCCAATGAAGGCTTTGGATCCAAAGGCAGCCCAAGAGGTTTTGGATCTGAAGTGGTTAAATCCAAAAGTTTTCTAATCTTTTCCAACAGCTCTGACAAAGCCCAAGAGGACTTCTGAGGAGATCTCTTTCTGGCATCAGAGGAAACCTGTTTGAGCGTTTTGGAAGGGGCCTGGTCCTAAACAATACACACACTTCATGCGGGCATCTGAGTTGGGGATCATATGCTGACAAGAAATGCACTTTTTGAAGCCAGTTAATTTCTTTGACATGGTCAGGGAGAAAAAATACAGCGTAACCAAAGAGTTCTCTACAAACAATATAGTAAATAACTTTTTTTCTTTTTTAAACAACAACAAAGAAGGGAAAAGGGAAAAGAAATGTCAGCTATGGTATTCTGTTGAAAACCCAAAAGGATAAGGAAAGAGGTGTACTGACAATGGTAGCAACAACTATTCAAACTGAGTAAAGGCCAAGAAAAAAAGAGGAAAAAAGAACCCAACACCAGTAGAAAAAACTTTAGAGGGAGGAAACGGACAGAAGAAGCTACATGTTCTAAGGAAGAAAAGAAGTAAGATTTAGGAACTAACTAGAACTATAATAAGAAAATGACTGCTTACACTAAGCTTGAGAATGGAACTTCCATCTAACCACAATGGCAGCAAATGAGATCTGGGGATAGAGTAGAGCATTATGGGTAGACGGAAGAGCTTGAGAATCAGATTCAAAGTCTTGTGTATGCTGCTGGGTTGGATTAGAGGATTGGATCCAATCCCCATCTGTGAGGAAGAATGAAAAGGATACATCAGATACTCTGTCACTATACTAGGTATTCTACAGAGTGCTAAGTAAGAGGTGACCTGTGTCTGGCATACAAGGCACCCCCAAATCATTACTGATAGATTCACTGTGCATCAGCAGGTCAAATGGCATAAAAAATACTCGGTCTAGGATATAAACCTCTTCTGCAACATCAAAAGAACAGCTGGGAGTGACAGGTATATTTCGCAGAGGATACTGCTGCTGCAGAACAAACTCCCCCATCCCCAAAGTTCATCACTGTCCATTTTCATGCACAACTTAGATCTATGAATGGGGAAAAATAATTTAACCTGGGATTGCCCCCATACTACTAATGGACAGAGGCAGTTCTAAAATGCTTTATCCCATGCACCCTCCTTAAATTATCTATGGTATGATCCCAGTTAGTCTCTTTTAGGATACTATACAATTATCGACCATGGGATAGATATGACCAATCTATAACCAGACAGGATAAGTTACTTTAAGCGCAAAAAGGGAAACTGGTTAGACTTAAAAAGACCTGCAAAGGCAGCTGGCTTAATACTTATCAATGAACTTACTGATGCGCACTGAGGTACCTGGCACTTAATGTCAAGGAACCAAGGTTGTGGAAATATTGACCATGATGCAGATTTCCAGCATTCAAGACTCCAAGATGAACACAGAAAAGTCAGGTTTCAGCATAGAGGTACCAACCCTTACAGATCAGACACCAACAAGGAGACAAAAAATTTGGTGCCGATGCAGGCATCGATTTGCTATGCTAACTCCATCTGGCCTACTGGGGATCAGCAGTGATGGCGTTTGGGATGATGCATTCACCTGTGCTGAGGGCTTCAACACCAAAGAATCATCATGTATGGCTGAATATATCTGCAGAGATTCCCCAGTTGAGTTTGTGAAGAAAGGAATAAAGATAAGTTTCTCTCTCTCTATCTCGCTTTTTTTTTTTTTTAGTGAAGCAGGAAGTGGAAGGGTAAAAGATGGGAAAACTTGCATCACAAAATGATTAGTTCGGACAGAAGTAAAAAGTGTAAGATCAGTAAAAAGTAGCTAGGATTAACTTACCTGACTGAAACAAAGACAATAACCCTCCCCAACTTGAGCTGGGTACAAGACTTTGTTGTTCTGATATGGTCACATTAGAATCAGCAAGAAGCAGCACTTTAGTACACATCCCTAACAGTAGACACAGAGGTAAGCGATCTATGTACACAGGTAGATAGCAGCCTGAACTTTCACTGTCAACAGTCCACAGTGGTGAGGAAGTTATTTAATGTGCCACAACTTATAAGTAAAGGTATGGCATCCAGATCCAGGAAGATTATAGTCCCACTGCACACAGTCCTCATTAGACCAATAATCGAGTACAATGCACATCTGGAATGTATTTGATTCAGCACTTATAACAGTTGGACCAACCTTAGAGGTTCCTCACTAAGAAAATATAGGGTGTTAACATGTGCTATGGGGACAGACTGAAAGCCCCTTTCCTTTGTCTCCTAGTGACTATTAAAGGTGGACTATGCATGTCCTACAAGGCATGCACAAATCCCATCTTGATGGAGTTGCTACATATTCGCAAGAGAAACAGTAGGAGGATCACACGTTCTAGGGATCTAAACTAAGTTAGTGAATCACACACAACATGCTGGAGAGACAGATGGGTCTCCCAGAGATTGCCCCTTCTTTGTAATAGGCTTCCTATTCATATTAAGCAGAGTGCTTCCCTGGCCCTTCTTAAGATCAATCTGAATCGATAGATGGGTAATTGAAAATTCACACCCAGGTTGGCCCTATGTCCCTTACAGATGGGGCAATCTGTAAAACCTGTAAAATACTCGAGGCATAGGCACAAGCCCATGCCATCCTCCTGTACCTGGGGTCAAATACTAGGTAAAATTTGGATATAATGCCTAGGCTTGCAAAGGCTCCTAGACCATTAGCCTAGTAATCTCCTATGAACCTATTAAGGGACAAAGGGAGGGGCTCAAGCAGGCAGGGAATTGATCACTGCCAAAGTCTGGTGCCTGCAGCAAGTAGTCCATGTGTTCCAGTGTCCGGACTACACCAAACTAAAATCAAACTGTAATACACTTGCAAAGACACAATGGGGCTGCAAAGTGTACAAAAATTAAAATATTTGGAAAGGTTATTCCTCATAGGCAGGCAAAATATTGTTGCAAATTAGTTTTCCAACCAGAGTGACTCCTATGACTGTACTAGAAATAAAAGATCTAGCACTTAAGTATAAATAAGATTAACCTAATCTTGTTTTTGATTTATTAATCATATCCCGGTAAAAAAATAACCAAATTTTCCTAAAAGTATGATTCTTTCACAGCAGCAAAAAGGAACAGTGCAAAAAACAAATGTATACACTAACTGAATTCTCCCAACTTAAGTTGGTGTGCAGGATTAAGACTATGATCTGCGATGAGCTACTTTCTGCAGTTCAAAATTTGATTCCCTCAGCCTTCATTAGTCTCCAAGTCACTTAACCAGACAGAGCTCCTGGGTTACTCCCAAAAGAGAGACACGTGTGTCCCGTGGGCTTTGCTGGCTCCAAAGTAGTACTGTGTTTGGAGCTTATATTACTACCGTGAGATACACTGGTACTGCGACAATTGTTCCCAGCCAGTTACCTTGTTGTTTGGCATCTCCTTCCACTTAGTTTATCTGCACCCATTTTTACATTGCACGTTTAATGAAGAACTCTTACTACAAATTCAGGAGCAAGTTAAGATTAAAAAGAACAAAGTTTCTCTACGACTTACCAAACAAGCTGTGCTGCTTAGTGACCTAATGGAGTTTTATTAGTAATTATGACACATTCCTGCTGCTATGGATGGTTTGTGCTTGTTGGCTGGAGTCTAAATCTACATGCTGAGCTGTTTTGGTGAAGCTTTATGTTTCTCAAGTGGATTTTTGTTTATATTCAAGTTATTAAGGATGGGACAAGTAGGGACTGTTTTGGAAGCTGGAGAATCAGATGATTATGTTGTTGGGATAAGTTATGAATGGAACTGGTGTTGTGAAGATTCTGGGCAGCAGGAGAAATTCATGGATGGGACCACCAGTATCCATGTATACGAAGTCAGAAGACTTATTTGCTATCGATGAGAGAATAGGACAATTCATTAGCTTTGACAAGATGAAGGAACCTGTGGTGTGTGTGTGTGTTTATATCAAACCTTTGGAGATGAACGTGACCTCTTTACCACATGCAATATCAAATTATACAGTTTATGATGCAGTGTACTGTTAGTTCGCATTTTATGCTAAGGATGCTCCCTTGACACTTTTCTTGGAACTGAAACCTCTTGCCAAGAATGAACCCACAATGACTTGCTACATCTAAATTAATGTACAGACTACTGTATTTCCATCCTAAATGCATCAGCAGGAGTTTAATTCCTAGAAAGATAAGCTATCAACGTGGTCTTGCAGATAGAACACTTCACACTGAAAATTAAAATGTGATGGTGTAGTAGTGAAACTACAACTTAAGTAAGAAGCATCTCTTCTGAAGAAAATTTGACTACAGCCATGATATTTGATTCAAAGTGTGTGTGTGTGTGTGTGTGTGTGTGTGTGTGTGTGTGTGTGTGTGTGTGTGTGTGTGTGTGTGCGCACTTGGTAATGCTAACTTCTCTATTAAAAATAAGGTCTCAAGCTGGAGGAACTGATCTCTTCACGGGTGTCAAAGAGAAGGACAAGTTAAGACACTAGCTCAAACTGAATGGTGAAACCCAAGTTGTTTTACAAAAGCCACCTCTGAAGCAGAAGCCAGGGTCGAGCTTATGAGTGCCGAGGCACCAAGGGGCATGGAAGGCTCTGAAAGGATCGAAGTTGAACCCTGCCCCTCAGAATCAGCAATGAAGCCTTGACCCCAGGTGGTCTCTGGTTTGGACAAACCGGAAGAGCTCAAGACAATCACTGGTGCCAGAGAAGAAACTAACTGGCACCAAGGCAGTCGGACCTGGGCAAGTCAGTGCCAGGGGCTCCAAACACTCAGCTAGAGTTGAAGGAATCAAAGGGTTCCAAGGAAGGACCGGTTCCGGAGCCAAGCTCGCTGGGAACCGAGATGGAGGCAATCTCCTCGCCGTCAGGAGATGGATGACAAGTCTCATTATGTCTGACTCAGACAGACTCTTAGCTGACAGAATAGAGGAAGCTGAAGGGGACCCTAGGTGGTCTCGGTTCCAGGAAAGGACTGGATGACTGGTCAGTAAAAGGGTCCGCTGATGGAGAATAGGAGGTCCTTGGTAAGGAAATAAGGCTAATCACCTTCGGTACCGATACACCCACTGGTGCTGAAGCCCCTGATGTCTGCTCTGAGATTTGACTTGACAGTGCCGAAGATGCAGTCGACACAGTAGGTGGTTTTGACAATTTAGAAGGTGGTTCCGAGGAACTTCTTGGAACCAAATGAGGACTTTTTTTGATGACAAAGTGGATGAAGAGCTGGCTTCAGTTCTTGAACCAGAAATGGCCTCTTTAAAATAAGTTTGCTTTTCCACTCAGTCAAGGTTTTGGTGGAGAAACCATGTCAAACTGCACAATCCTCATGGAGATGGACAGCACCTAAACAATACACACAGAAAACATGCCCATTCAAGTTGGACATCTTCCTATCACATTTCTGGCACCTCTTAAAGCCAGAGGTGACCTTAAGTTGACTTATCGACTATGCTAACAAAAGAAAAGAAAATAAAGGCCTAACATACACAGACACACAGACACACACACACACACAGGAAAAGAGAGATGGAGAGAAGAGTCTCTCTCTCTCTCTTTTTTTGTTTGAAGGGACTGGAAAGGGAGAAAAAATTACCAGCAATGGTAATGAAGATTACCCTTGGGTAAAGAAGGCAGTAAGTTATAACACCAACAATTGTACATTAAACTACCTAACAGTTGGAGAAAAGGTAAAGGGAGACATACTTACATGTGCACAAGAAAGGAGGAGGGAGGAGTGGGTATAAATAAATAGAAAATATATACAAAATATATAGAAACATAGAAAAATATAGAAAAAACTTACAGTATAAAAGCTCGAGAGATAGGTCGGACGCGTCTGATACCACAAACCAGCAAATGAGATCTGAGGTAATTTAGTGAGGAGCATTATGGGTATGGCCTAGCTCAAGAGTTTGGGAGGCCTGAGCTGAAAAATGGCCAAGTCAGTTATGAGCAGTCAAAGATTATGTGAAGACTGACACACCACATCAACGTGCTCCCAAGTTACAAAATGTATACATCACACATATTCCTTTAAATAACTATCAATAATCCAACATTACATAAATTGCTCAATTCCTACCTTCCCTTAAATCTCCTCCTCCAAAATATTATTCTGCATGTACCGTTCTCACAATTTCCATTTGTTTCTATGTAATTCGCTCCTACCCTCTTCTAAAGACCCAGTTCCAATTCTTTTATCATTGTTACAATATTCAGTACTTCAAATACTGTTGGCTTAGACTCTGATTTCCATTTTCTAGAAACAGTTGGTTATGTACTCACCATAATGATTGATGTATGTGGTCCATCTCGCCTACGTTCATTACTGATGGGTTCGGAGCCGATAATCGGCTCCGACTCGGCTGACTATTTTCTAGCACGAAGTCTCTAATTGGCTGGGCTAACCAGTATCCCAGGATACACCTCTCCCAAATCCCCAGATCTTGTTTGCATACATCCGAGTCACTCCACATACACCAACCTCAGTAACAGGAGTATCATCCACCAGGAAAAGTGGAATAAACCGATTCTGAAGGGTCTCAGAGCAATTATCCTCCAAATCCTTCAGGCAGGGGGCAGGTGGGAGGGGTATGTAAGAATGTAGGCGAGATGGACCACATACATCGATCGCTATGGTGAGTACATAACTAACTTTTAGTTATGTACTTACCATAACTTCAGATGTTTGGGATCCATCTCGCCTACATTCTGACTGATGGGTTCGGAGCCAATCCCTCGGCTCCGACTCGGCACGCTTATGCTATAGAGCGAGGCCTCTAATTGGCTGAGCTATCTTTATCCCAGGATGCACCACCACTAATCCCCCAGATCTTGTTTGTCCACATTCATGCACACATGCACAGCTTGTTTATATGACATTGTTAGATGTTTCAAGATGAAACAACAGGATTCGGACCTTCTGATATCCTCTGATCTCCAAGGAAGGGGGAAGGAGGGTGGGTTATTAGGAATGTGAGATGGATCCCAAACATCTGAAGTTATGGTAAGTACATAACTAAAAGATGTTATGTGATCCTATCTCGCCTACATTCTGACTGATGGGACAGCGTCCCTAGCACCTAAATCCCGGGTGGCTCATTGGAAAACACTCCTGAGCACTGTGGAACCAAATGAAGCTCGTCCTCTAGATGCCACATCTAATTTGTAGTGAGAAATGAAGGTGTGCGGGGAAGACCATGTAGCCGCAGCACAAATGTCACCAATAGCAAGCTTAGAATGAAATGCTACCGAAGTAGCCATAGCCTTGTAGAATGAGCCTCGACAGAGGTGGAAAGCTCTTTGTTAGAATAAATATAAGCTTGAGTAATACAGTCCCTGATCCATTTGGCAATAGTGACCTTTGTGACCGCGTTGCCCAATTTGTTTTCTGCAAAGGACACAAACAACTGATCTGTCTTCCTTGATTGTTTGGTCCTGTCCAAATAAAAACGTAACTGCCTGTGGACATCTAGTGTGTGGAAAATAAACTCCGCTTTATTGGAGTATTTTGGGAAAAAAACTGGGAGCTCTAACGACTGTTGCAAGCATAAAGTAGAACAGACTTTAGGAACAAAAGAAGGATTTGGTCTGAGGGATACCCTGTCTGTATGAAAAACCAAGTACGGGGGTTTCACTGACAAAGCTTGAAGTTCTGAAACCCTCCTGGCTGAAGTAATTGCCACTAGAAAGGCTGTCTTCCATGATAGAAACTTTAGATCACAGCTAGCTGCCGGTTCAAAGGGAAAAGAAGTCAGGGCATGTAATACTATATCGAGATCCCATGGAGGTGCAGGATGAGAAATTGGAGGTCTTAATAAAGCAGCACCTTTCAAGAAGGTCTTACACAACCTGTTGCTCATTAAAGGTGGGTCTATGGATTCATGAAAATTAGAAATCGCTGCCAATTGTACTTTGATGGTAGAAACAGAAGAGCCTTGATTGAAAAGAGAGGTCAGGAATTTCAGTACTTCTGCCACGGGAGTAGAAATGGGGTCCAGGCCCCGGAGTTGAGCCCAGATAGCAAACCTTTTCCATTTGTTGGAATACAGTTTCTTCGTAGCAGACTTGTGGGCTGAAGACAATATGTGCACCACATCTAGATCCAGTGCATGTCTCCTGACTATGGTCGGAAGAGGAGGGGCCAGGCCGTCAATTTTAATGTGTGTAGGGACTGGTGTAGTAGTCCCGACTGATGAATCAGTAGGTCTGGGACCTGGTCCAGGAACCATGGACCTTCCAGAGCATGTTTCCGAAGATAGGGAAACCACACTTGACGAGGCCAGTACGGAGCAATTAAGATCATCTTGCTGCCTAAGAGAGATGCCTTTTGAATCACTCTGGGGAGGAGAGGAACTGGAGGGAAGGCATAAAGCAGTCCGGTGGGCCAAGGATGGACTAATGCGTCCATAGGGCTCTTCCCGAGCCGGGTTAGGGAGAAAAATTCTTTGCACTTTGCATTCAGAGGAGTCGAAGAGGTCGCAACACGGAACTCCCCATTCGCTGAAAATCTGCCTTGTAATTGTCATATTCAGAGACCATTCGTGAGGAGAGAGGATGGTTCTGCTCAACCTGTCGGCTATGACATTGGATTTGCCGGTATGTGGGTAGCCACTAGGAAGCGTTTGGTCAAGACTGCCCATTCCCAAACTCTCATCGCTTCTCTGCAAAGAGGATAGGATCTGGTCCCTCCCTGTTTGTTCAGGTACCAGACAACTGACATGTTGTCTGAGTGAACAGCAATTACGCCCTGAGGGAGGTAATCGTGAAGGGCTCGAAGGGACAGGAGTACTGCCCTCATTTCTAGGATGTTGATGTGGAGAGGGGTCTCTACCGGGTGCCATTTGCCTTGGACTGACCTGCCCAGGGAATGCCCCCCCCACCCCGTCTGGGAGGTGTCCGTGGTCAAAGTGGCCGCCGGATGAGGAAGAACAAAGGGTCGTCCCTGGTCCAAATTGGAGGACACTAGCCACCAGCGAAGGTCCCGTTTGCAAGATTCTGTGATCCATATTAGATGATTGAGAGGGAGTTCCTGAAAGGACCACTGAGTTGAAAGAAGCCACTGGAGGATTCTCATGTGTAACCTTGCCAAGGGAACTAGGAGAACTGTGGCAGACATCGATCCCAATAGCTGTAGGATCATTCTGGCTGGGGCTTTGGACCTGGGGAGTAAGGCTCGAACCTGATTTTGAATGGTCTGAATTCTGTCTGCAGGTAGATAGACCCGCATCTGGTTTGAATCTATCTCTACCCCTATGAATCTTATTCTTTGAGATGGCCTTAACACAGACTTTGGCCAATTGAAGGTGATTCCAAGGGAATTGCCCAGTGATATTGTGGCTTGCAGGTTCCGTAGAAGTAGATACTTGGAGGTGGCAGTTAAGAGCCAGTCGTCAAGGTACGGAAACACCTGGAATCCTAGACTTCTCAGGTGAGCAGTCACTACTGCCAAGCATTTGGTGAACACCCTGGGGGCTGTGGTGAGACCAAAGGGCAGCGCACGGAACTGAAAATGACTGCATCCTAGGCCGAAGCGCAAGTGTCTCCTGGACGTTTGATGTATTTTGATATGGTAATACGCGTCCTTGAGGTCTATGGAGCACATCCAAACACCTTTCTCCAACAATGGGAGAATGGTTTGTAAAGTGACCATTCGGAACTTGGACTTCTTGACTGAACGGTTTAGGTTGCTTAGGTCCAAAATGGGCCTCGAGTCCCCGGTCTTTTTTGGCACCAAAAAGAATCTTGAGTAAGCCCCTAATCCGATCTGGTCTGCGGGGACCAGTTGGATGACTCCTTTTTGCAGCAGCTTTGAAACTTCTAAGGCTGCGGTATCCCGTTGACTGGGTGGCGGGTCCGGGATTCTTTTGGACTGAGGGGGGGGGGCAACAGAATGGGATGGAGTAACCTCCGGCGATAATTCAAAGCACCCATCGGTTCTGAGTGATCCCTTCCCAGGCCTTCAGGTGCTTGACGACCCCGACTGGCTCGGAGCAGCACAGTCGGGCAATCCCTCAGGGACTATGAAAAGCTGAAGAGCCACGAAAGGACTCGCGGTCTCCAGTGTTGCGAGGGCCTCTGCCGCCTCTGGGACGGCGTCTTCCTGATGTAATTTCCCCTCCTCTGCCTCTGGAGGGGGAACCTTCCTGCTGAGAGGGGTAAGACTTCTGAGATCTACGGAACCACATCTTCCCTCCTCTTTTAGCCTTGGGATAAGGCCGAAAGGGAGTGGAAAATCGTGCCCCTACGGCAGTCAGAGTCTTACCCTCCTGTTCACAGCGGGTAAGTGTGTCTTTCACCTTGGGCCCAAACAGGGAGGACCCATCAAAGGGGGCGTCGGCGAATGAAGACTTGAAGGCCTCCGCGAAATGACACAGGCGGAGCCAGGCTTGTCTCCGTAGAGCAATGCCTGTACCCGCCGCTCTACTCGCCCCTTCGGCCGCATATGAAATGAGCCTCATGGACGAGTTCGAAATGGACATCGTAGCCAGCTGAGAACCAACCGTCTGGGCCAGCTCCTCAGGCAGGTTACCTAAGAAGGTATCGGATAGCTCCTTAATCAGATCCCTCTGGAATCTCGTAAAGTGTGTCAGGTAGTTCAGAGACCTCAAAGTAAAGGCCGCTGAACTAAGGGTGCGCTTACCGTACCGATCCATGCTCCTAGACTCCTTATTAGGAGGATGGACGGACGTAGAAGCCTCTGCTACATCTTGCTGGGTAGCAGATGCCACCACCATAGCATCCACAGCCACACCTTTCGTAAGGAACACTATCTGGAGGCGCCGAAAGAAATTTGTTTGGACGAGCGGGCACCGGTTCCACAGAGTCTGGGTGTTCCCACGCCCTTCGACAGATCAAATCCAAGAGCTCGTCGAAGGGCGGAGACACCCAGGAGGCGGAGGGCTGAGCCCCGAAGGCCTTCAGGAACACCGACTATCAGCAGAGGGAGGTTTGGACTGCGAGCCGCCTCGTTGTTTTAGGGCTTCCAGGATGTCTGCAAAGGAGACATCATCCGAGGACGACTTGGGGGACCCCTCTGCATCATCGAGATCGGTGTCAGATGTCAAAGACTCATCAGGGGAGTCAACGTGCTTCCTCTTGCACGTTTTCTTCCTGGGAGGTTCTTCCGAAGAGGCTTCAGAAGGACCTCCAGGAGGGGGAGAAACCCCAGCGGGGGTAACCTGAGGCCCAGGGGCTCCGCTGTCTGCGGACAGGGGGACTGCCAATGACCCAGTCTCCAAATGTAGGGAAGGAGCTGGGGAAACTGTGGAGGTAGCCAATGAAGATTTGGCTAGAGCACTCCTCATAGCCCTGAAGGCGGGACCACCAGAATCCTGGGAAGGTCCCCCCTCCGTGGCCACGACAGTGGACGGTACTCCCGCCGCCGACGCACCAAGAGGGAGACTTGGGACCGAAAGCATCAATCCCGAAGCCTCCCCCCCAGGGCCGAAGGAAGAAGTCCGTGCACTGAACTCCGACCCGAGAGCCGGAGTCGGAGCAAGGGTCGGGCCTGACCCTAACACCTCCACTGGTTCCACCAACACCTGCTCCAACGGTGCCGCAGCTGTTGGAGGAGGAAGTACAATAGGTACCCTGTGTGTGCGAATACCCTGTGTTCGCGTGGGTTTCCTCCGGGTACTCCGGTTTCCTCCCACATTCCAAAGACATGCATCTGGAGCATTTCTCCCCGGGCCTCCGCTGAAAACAGGCTCTATGGAACCTAGTCGGACATTCCCGGTCAACAAATGTTAAATAAATAAATAAATAAATAAATAGGGGAGTGGACCATCGGCTCCGAAGCCAACTGGGCTGGAGCCGAAACCATCTTTTGGAACACCGGAGACTGGAAGAGTCGAAGGAGCACCCTGTCGATGTCCGAATCAGACATCCTGGATGATCTCGAGGATACCGATCGGGCCCGAACCGATTTCTCCATCGGCTCCGAAGGGCTCGGGGACTGGCTCCGAAAGGACTCAACAATTATCGGCTCCGAGGAAACCTTCAAGGAAATTTCCCTCGGCGCCGATAAGGACTTCGGCTCCGAGGGGGAACAGTCTGAGCCGATGACCCTTATCGGCTCCAATATCAGTGGAGCCGATGAGGGTGACCCGCCTCTCGATGCCCCAGACCTCGGCTCCGAAACCAGAGGGGTCGAGGCTGGAGGCATCAAGGCAGACCGTTCCGACCTCGGCTCCGAAGTCCGTGGAGCCGATGGAGAAGTCTGCTTAGCTTTCTTAGCCGTCGGTTCCGACTGACTGGTCGGAGCCGGCGCTTTCCTCTTCTTAGAAGGAGACGGAGAGGAAGATGAAGCCTCCTCGAAAGAAGGCTTGATTAATCCTTTGAGGATTAATTTGTTTTTCCTCTCCTGGAGGACTCGGGAGGAAAACGCATGGCATACACTGCACGATTCCTGCAGATGTTTAGCGCCAAGACAATAGACGCACGAGGAGTGGTCGTCCGTTATGGACATTTTGAACCCACACCTCGTGCACTTTTTAAACCCGGAGGGTTTATGTTCTTTAGACATAGTCCTACAAGAAAAACAGACCACAACAGCAAACTTAAGGGTTTGACACACAGGAACAATAATAAGTATGCCACTAACTCAGAATATTAAAACTGAAAAACTTTTTTTTTTTTTTTTTTTTATATACACACAGAAGCGAGAAAGGGGAAACAAGGAGGGTCAAAACCCTCTAACTCAAACGGGTACTTGACCCACACACAACCACTGAGAAGTAGTAACCACAGGGGAAGGCCCCTCTAACTTAAACGGAACCTTCTCTGACAGGAAATTATACTAAAAATTCAATCAAATTGCCAGAAACACACTCGTTAAAACAGCTTTTGGGTTTAAATGAAGCAAATACTGACAGGAAAAAAGACTATATAATAGTACTTAGCCCAGCCAATGTTGAGACCACGTCCAAGCTCTGTAAGCAGCAAATGAGATCTGGGGGATTAGTGGTGGTGCCTCCTGGGATAAAGATAGCTCTTTAGAGGCCTCGCTCTATAGCATAAACGTGCCGAGTCGGAGCCGAGGGATCGGCTCCGAACCCATCAGTCAGAATGTAGGCGAGATAGGATCACATAACATCTGATGTTATGTGGTCCTATCTCGCCTACATTCATTAATGATGGGACAGCGTCCCTAGCACCTCTAACCCGGGAGGCTCATAAGAAAATACTCCTGAGAACCGTGGAACCAAAGGAAGCCCGGCCTCTAGATGCCACATCCAGCTTGTAATGAGAGATAAAGGTGTGATGAGAAGCCCAGGTAGCCGCTGAACAAATGTCGTCCAAGGAAAGCCTGGCATGATACGCTATTGAAGTCGAGACCGCTCTAGTGGAATGTGCCTTGACTGGGAAGGGTAAGTTTCTGCCTGCTGATGAGTAAATAAAGGTAATGCAATCCTTAATCCACTTGGAAATTGTGCACTTGGAAACAGAACTACACGTTCTATTCTCCGAAATAGAGACAAACAATTGATCTGATTTTCTTACGTGTTTTGTCCTGTGTAAATAGAATCTTAGTTGTCTATGCACATCCAATTGATGAAATTTGAATTCCGCCTTGTTGGAGAAGTTGGGAAAAAACACAGGTAACTCGATGGATTGGTGGAGGTTAAATGTAGACGACACCTTGGGGAGAAAGGACGGGTTAAGTCTCAAGGATACCCTGTCCTTATGTAATATCAAATATGGGGGTCTAATGGACAATGCTTGAAGTTCTGATACTCTTCTAGCTGAAGTGATGGCCACTAAGAAAGCCGTCTTCCAGGATAAGAATTTCAGTTTGCAAGTGGCAGCCGGCTTAAAAGGCGGACAAGTGATGGCTTGGAATACCAGATTTAAATCCCATGGCAAGATGGGTTCTGACACAGGAGGACGCAGTAACCAGGCTCCTTTCAAAAAGAACTTGCAAAGTTTATGGCCCATAAGAGCGGGCTCATAGGATACATGGAAGTTAGAAATGGCCGCCAGCTGCACTTTAATGGTCGAGGGAGCAGAGCCCTGTCGGAAGAGCATAGCTAAAGAGTCCAAGACCGCCGATATAGGGGCTGTGAAAGGGTCTAGACCTTGTGCCTGAGCCCAGATGGAAAATCTCTTCCATTTGCTAGAGTAAATTCTTCTGGTGGAGGACTTGTGAGACGATGAAAGAATATGCACTACCTCATGTGAAAAGGAATGTAGTCTAACTATCGATGGAAGTGGAGCAGCCAGGCTGTCAACCTGAGGGACTGTAGGGAGGGGTGGAGCTGTCCCGACATACGAGTCAAAAGGTCTGGTACTGGATCCAGAGTCCAAGGACCATCCACAGTGAACTGCTGAAGGAAGGGGAACCAGACCTGGCAGGGCCAGTGTGGAGCAATTAGAATCATCTTGCTTCCCAAGTGAATGGCTTTCTGAATCACTCTTGGTAACAGAGGAAACGGAGGAAAGGTATAGAGCAGACCGGAAGGCCAACCGTGGAATAGAGAGTCCCTGGGTGACTCCCCCTGTGGGGGGATCAGAGTGAAGTAGTTGCTGCATTTGGCATTGAGGGAACTGGCGAAGAGATCGCAGCAAGGCTGACCCCATCTGCTGAAGATCCGAGTCGCAACTCGGTTGTTCAGGGACCACTCGTAAGGCATCAGAATAGCTCTGCTTAGCCTGTCTGCTATCACGTTGGATTTTCCTGGAATGTGCGTTGCCACAAGAAACTATTGGGAAGGCACTGCCCAATTCCAAACTCTCATGGCTTCTCTGCAAAGGGGTTAAGACTTGGTTCCCCCTTGCTTGTTCAGGTACCAAACAACTGACATGCTGTCTGAGTGAATAGTAATCGTTCCCCGGGGAAGAGAGCTCTGAATTGCTTGCAACGCTAACAGCACTGCTCTCATCTCCAGGACATTGATGTGTAAGTGTACCTCGTGATCCTGCCACGTGCCTTGGACCACTCTGCCCAGATAATGCCCCCCCACCCTATCTGGGAAGCGTCCATGGTCACTGTGGCAGCAGGAGAGAGGGGGACTACATTCCTCCCCTTGTTCAGGTTGGAGGAACATAGCCACCAACGGAGATCCTGCCTGCAATGCTCTGAGGAGAATTGGGTGAGAGGGGTAATTTTTGATGGGACCACTGGACTGATAGGAGCCACTGGAGGATCCGCATGTGTAGCCTGGCTAAGGGTACTAACATGATGGTCGCCGCCATGGATCCCAATAACTGAAGAACTAACCTGGCTTGGACCTTCTTCCGGGGCAATAGAGCCTGGACCTGAGATTGCAGCACTGTAATCCTTTCTAGAGGTAGAAAGGCCCTCATTAGGACAGAGTTTAACTCTGCGCCTATAAATACAACACGCTGTGAGGGCAGCAAGGCAGACTTTTCCCAGATTAGTGTAATTCCTAACCTTTGACAGAGGTTTATGGTAGCCTCTCTGGCTTGTATGAGGAGATGCCTGGTGGAGGCGGTAATGAGCCAACCGTCCATGTAAGGAAACACTTGGAATCCTAAATGTCTCAGGTGAGCTGTCACCACTGCCAAGCACTTGGTAAACACCCTGGGGGTTGTGGTGAGACGAAAGGGTAGGGCTCGAAACTGGAAATGACTGGCTCCCAGCCAGAAGTGTAAATGATTCCTGGATGCCCTGTTTATCTTGATGTGATAGTAGGTGTCCTTGAGGTTGATGGAGCACATCCATACTCCCTCTCCCAACAATGGGAAGATGGACTGAAGAGTGACCATTCGGAACTTGGACTTCAGGACGTAGTGATTCAATCGACTGAGATCCAGGATGGGTCTAAGGTCCCCTGTTTTTTTCGGCACCAAAAAGAGTCGAGTAAGTTCCTGATCCGAACTGGTCTGAGGGGACCAGTTGGATGACTCCTTTTTTCTTAGTAGCTTTGATATCTCTAGTGCTACTTGATCCCTTTGACTGGGTGGAATGTCCGGGATTTTTTGATAAGGGGAGGGGGCGAAACAAAGGGAATGGTGTAACCTCCGATGATTATTCGAAGTACCCATCGATCCTGAGTGATGCTCTCCCAGGCTTGAGGATGCCTCAAAAAACGACCCCGACACTTTCCGGAGCAGCACAGTCGGGCAATCCCTCAGGGATGCTGATAGGAAGATCCGCGAAAGGAGTTGCGGTCTCCCAGATTGCGGGGGCCTCCTCTGCCTCTAGGACGGCGCCTTCCAGAATAATTCCCCCCACCTCTGCCTCTGGAGGGGGGCTCACCATGCGTGGCTGGGAAAGACTTTTGTGATTTCTTGAACCACATCTTCCCTCCTCTCTGAACCTTGGGATAAGGCCTAGAGGGAAGAGAAAAATGGGCCTCTACGGCAGATAAAGTCTTACCCTCCTGTTCACATCTGGTGAGAGTCTCTTTCACTTTGGGTCCAAAAAGAGAGGACCCATCGAAGGGGGCGTCCGTGAAGGAAGACTTGAAGGCCTCTGCAAAGTGACATAGGCGCATCCAGGCTTGCCTCCTAAGAGCCAAGCCTGAGCTATCTGCCCTACTCGCCCCTTCGGCTGCATAGGATATGAGCCTCATGGACGAGTTTGCAGTGGAACCAAGAGTAGACAAGTGGGCGTTAACGGTCTGCGCTACCGCCTCAGGCAGGTTACCCGTCAAGGTATCTCCCAACTCTTTGAGGAGATCTCTCTGGAGCAGAGTAAAGTGACAAAGGTAATTTAGAGACCGCAGTGTAAAGGTCGCTGAAGACAGGGTACACTTCCCATATTGATCCATACTCCTGGACTCCTTGTTAAGAGGATGGATGGAGGAAGAAGCCTCTGCAAATTCCTGCTGAGTAGCTGATGCCACCACCATGGCATCTACAGGGACCCCTTTTGTCAAAAACTCTATCCCCGGGGGAGCAGACAGGAACTTATTAGGACGACTGGGCACTGGTTCCACAGAATCAGGGTGCTCCCACACCCTTCGACAAATCAGGTCTAAGAGTTCATCGAAAAGTGGAGACACCCAGGAGGCAGAAGGTTGAGCTCCGAAGGCCTTGAGGAATACCGACTCCTCATCAGAGGGGGGCTTGGAAGGCCAGTCGCCTCTCTGCCTCAAAATCTCCAGGATGTCGGAGAAGGAGACATCGGAGGACTACTTAGGGGAACCCTCTGCATCATCGAGGTCGATATCCGAAGTGATGGACTCGTCTTGGGGGTCTATGTGCTTCATCTTGCACAGCTTCTTCCTGGGAGGCTCCTCAGGCACAGACTCTGAGGGGCCCTCAGAAAGCTGGGGACCACTCATGGGGGTGTCCTCAGGCCTTCGAGCTCCGCTGTCCACTGATAGGGGGGCATCAGAGGCTCAAGTTGCGGTGTATGGGGACGGAGTGGCCGATCCAAGTGATGTCACTGACGACCTGGCCAGTGCGCTCCTCATGGCCTCGAAGGAGGGTCCCCCCAAATCCGAGGACTGACAAGTCTCCGAGACCACAACCGGAGTCGGGCTCCCCCTAGCCGAAGTGCCGAGAGGGAGACTCGGGGCCGACAGAAGTCCCGATGCATCCCCCTCGGGCCCGACCGAGGAAACCCGAGTGCCGAAATCAGATGACTGAACCGAAATGGTTGGAGCCGATGACGGCTCCGATAAACCCGCCAGGGGTACCGGAGCCGGCGTAAGGACATCACTCAGCGCCGAACACTCCGGCTCCGATGACACAATGCTCGGAGGAGGAATCATCGGTACCGAAAAAGGAATAGGTTCCGGAGCCGACTGGGTAGGAGCCGAAAACAATTTGGCTAACATCGGCGACTGAAGGAGCCTCTGAACCACCCCTATCCACATCCAAATCGGATAAAGTACAGTTTTGTACCTACCATAAATGTAGATGTCCGATAGGTATGCATCTGCAGCCATCACATATGGGTTGTCCTGCCTCAGGCAGCCCTTCGGTCGGCCGGATTCCAAAGTCTGGGTCCGGCGTTGGCTGATGTCGCCCTTTCCCCGACGTCAGAGCGCCTGGGGTATAAAAGCGTCAGCCGACGCCATCTTCCTCGGTTTTTCTTGCCCCAGATGCCAGGTGCCCTCTAAGGAAGGCTAAATTTGGAGGAATGCAATAAATTCCAAACATGAACAGAAATATATATATATATGCATAAATATATATATATATATATATATATATATATATATATATATATATATGTATATATATATATATATACATGTAGATAAAACAAATACACCATAATAGATAACCCCAGCATGCTATGAGAGGGATAAGTACCCAAGAAATACCTCAGAAGGGAAGGTAAACCTGACTGCAGATGCATACCTATCGGACATCTACATTTATGGTAGGTACAAAACTGTACTATGTCCTTCAAGGATGCATCTGCAGTCATCACATATGGGTAGAATACCATAGCCAAGGGGGTGGAGGATATATGCAAAGGATGGTGTAGCTAAAATGCCCTGCAGGACTGCTGTAGCAAAGCCTGCTCTGGATCTGGAATATAAAGGTAAACTGTAATGCTTGGAAAATGTATGCACGGAGCTCCATGTAGCAGCTTCTAAAATGTCTTGGTAGCCACCCCTCTTAAGAAGGCTGTGGAAGTGGCTGTGGCTCTGGTGGAATGAGGTCTAATGTTAGCTGGCACAGTTTTTCCATGAAAGGAATAACAAAAGCGAATGCAGTTTCCTATCCATTTAGAAATTGTCTGTTTTGAAATTGCTTTTCCTTGTGCACTAGCAGCATATGCTACATACAGCTGGTCAGTTTTTCTGTTACCTTTAGTTCTGTCCAAGTAGTAGCGCAACTGTCTGTGTATGTCCAGAGTGTGCAGAAGCTTTTCCCCTTTGTTTTGTGGATTTGGAAAGAAGGTAGGCAGGTGAATAGCTTGGTTTAAGGAGACCCTGGATACCACCTTTGGCATAAATGAAGGATTGGTTCTCAAAGAGACTCTGTCTTGATGAAAGATAAGGAATGGCTGTACTGCCATGAGGGCCTGTAACTCAGATACTCTTCTTGCTGAGGTTATGGCCAGAAGGAAAGCAGTCTTCCAAGACAGGAACTGTAGTTCTGCAGATGCTGCTGCAGTGTTAGTTTTTCCAGCACGAAGTTAAGGTCCCAAAGTAGGTACTGGTGGATTCCTTGGGGGATTAATGTTTTTAATTCCTCGTAGAAACTGTCTTAGCAGAGGATGAGAGAAGACAGGTGGATCAGTATTGTACTCTGCTGAAATTGCTGAAGCATGAATTTTAATGGAAGAGTAAGACAGGCCATTGTGGAGCATTTCTGCCAAATATTCCAGGATATGTGCCATGTTCATAACTGTTGCATCTAGGCCCTTTGAGGTGCTCCAGGTGTGAAATCTTTTCCATTTTGCTGAGTATGCCTTTCTTGTGGAAGGCCTGCGAGCTTCCATGATGATATCCTTCACTCTCTTGGATAGGTTATCCTGGTGATGAGTCAAGGTATTTTCCAGGCAGCTAGTTGTAATGTTTTCAGGTTGGAATGCAGAGTTTTGTAATTGTGCTGCATCAGGAGAAGCGGCCATTGTGGAAGAAGCCATGGTTTCGTCCGTGACATGCTCTTTAGCAATGGGTACCAGTGCTGTCTTGGCCAGTCCGGAGCTATCAGAATCACTCTTGGCTGCTCTGCCCTGATGTTCAGTAAGACCTTGGTCATTAATGGAAGAGGAGGGAATGCATACACTGTTAGAGTTCTCCAGCTGAAAGAGAGGGCGTCCACTTTCCATGATTGTGGGTGGTATGTCCTTGAGCAGAATTTCTCCAGCTGATGATTGTGTGGGGAGGCAAAGAGGTCTATGTCCGGTCTCCCCCATGCTTGTGTTATCTGATGGAAGATGTCTGGGTGCAGCATCCATTCGTGTGCATCCATGATGTTCCTGCTTAAGCTGTCTGCCAGTATATTGTCCTTTCCTGGTACAAACTGGGATTGCAGCTGTATATTGAGTGTCAAGGAAAGTTCCCATAGATTCATCGCCAGTCTGCAAAGAGGGTAGGAATGGGTGCCTCCTTGCTTGTTTATGTACCACATAACTGTAGTGTTGTCTGTCCTTATTAGCAGGTGGCCTTGATGTAGAAATAACTTGAAGGCCTCGATAGCATGTATCACTGCCAGCATTTCCTTTTGGTTTATGTGCAAGCGTAGCTCTTTTTGTGACCATAGTCCTTGAATGCATCTTCCCTCTATGTGCGCTCCCCATCCGTGGTCTGAAGCGTCCGTTGTAATGGTTTGGCTGGCTATTGGTTTGCTGAAGGGCAAACCCCTGTTTGACTGGCTTGCTTGAGCCCACCACAGAAATTCCCTTTGAAGGCATGGGATGAGTGGTATCAAAGTTTCCAAGCTGTGACTGTGCTGAGTCAATAAACTCCTTAGGTACCATTGTAGCTTCCTCATGTGTAGCCTTGCTTGAGGAATCAGAAGAATGCAAGAAGCCATGTAACCAGGAGCCTGCAGAATTTTCCTTGCAGTCAGCTGAGTTTGTCTTGACAGGTATTTGAAGTAATCCGGTAGTTGGTTTTGCTTTTCTGCTGTGAGGAAAGCCATTTGGGTGTTTGTGTCTAAATCCGCACCCAGAAAAGTTATTCTTTGGGATGTTACAAGTCTTGACTTGTGAATGTTGACTGTATATCCCAAGGCCTGAAGAAGGAAGATGGCATAATTCAAGTGTTTTACCAAAATTTGTTGGCTGCCCGCTTGTATAAGGCAGTCGTCCAGATACAGGTATATTTGCATCCCCTGAAGTCTGCAGTGTGCAATTACTGATGCCAGGCATTTCGTGAATACTCTGGGCGCAGTAGATAAGTCAAAGGGCAATGCTGAGAATTGATAATGCTCTGAACCTGCAAGAAATCTGAGGTGCCTTCTGCAGCTTTGTCTGATGGGGACATGCAGGTATGCCTCCTTGAGGTCCAGAGTTACCAGCCAAGACCCCTTGCCCAGCATGGGAAGGAGTTGCTGTAGAGTCAGCATTTTGAATTTTGGCACAATGAGATAAGTATTTAGTGCAGACAAGTCGAGAATAGGCCTCCATTGCTTTTCTTTTCTTGGAACAATGAAGAGTCTGGAATAAAATCCTTGGCCTTGTTCTGAGAGAGGAACCTTTTCTACTGCTTTCATTTTCATTAAGTTGGAGATTTGTTTCAAAGCCTCTGCCCTTTGATTTGGTGGCAGGTCTGGCATGCCTTTTCTTTTCGGTAATGTGTGGAAATGGAACCTGTATCCTTTGTCTATTATTTGTAGTGTCCATTTGTCCCTTGTAATAATGTGCCAATTTCCTGAAAATAAGGAAAGCTTTCCACCCAAAGGTGCTTCCAATTGAGCCCTGGTTGGCGGTGTCAAGGTAAGGTCATTGAGTCTGTCCTTGTGCAGCAGTTGTAGGCCCTGCACTACCCCTCTGGTTGGGAGGCTGCCATTGACGTCCTCTGTAGGAGCCTCTAGCTTGCCCTCTACCTCTGGCATGCCTGTTCTTGCCTCTCTGAAATCTGTCTGTGTCTGGAAAGGACCAGTTCTTGGAAGGCCAATTTCTGCTGAATCTTGATGGTTGGACTTGCATAAAATCTTTGACTGTTTGTACAGATTTTGCCTTTTCTTCAAATTTCTTTAAGACCTCCTGAGCAGTGGAGCCAAATAACTTTTGCTTTTCCAGTGGAGCATCCAGAAGCTTTGCTTTAACATGGTCTGGCAGAGATTGTTCCTTCAGCCAAGCATGCCTACGTATGACTGCACCTGTCATAGCTGACCTACATGAAGCTTCCAATGCATCATAACCACACTGCAAGAAATGGTTGCTAACCTGTTGAGAGTTATGTACCAGATCCTGAAGTGATTTGCGATCTAGGGGTTCAGGTGAAGACAGTTTTTTATGCAATTCATCTAACAAATACTCTTGGTACTGTATCATATGAAATTGACAGTTTAAAGCCCTCATAGAAAGGGTAGCAGAAGTATACACTTTTTTACCCCATCGCTCTAAAGCCCTGGACTCCCTTTCAGAGGGGAGTGGATTTTTTGTAGTGACAACTGCAACCCCTTTAGGGCCCTGGGAAATAGTTTCTGGATCAGCAGAGTGGGCCTTGTAAAGGAAAAGATGTGATTCCGGGACCCTGTAGTACCTATCGGGTTTGGCAGGAGCCGGAGGGAGTGTGTCAGGGGTTGAGCTAGACTCAGAGTACACATCATCAATGACATTCAAAACAGGGGGAATAGCCAAAGGTCTATGCTGAGGCAAATGCAAGAAGGTCCTTAATCTCTTCCTGGAATCAGAGAATTCCTGGCCCTGCTATTGGAAATGCTCCCTCATAGTGTGCAGAGTTTCCCCAAAAGACAGTTCTTCAGGAGGGGAGGCCGAAGGGATAGATTCCTCTGCATCAGAATCCTCGTAGGCCGAAAAAGCCTCCTCCTGGTAGTCCAAGAGAGCAGAGCCATCAGAGGCCTCATCTGAGGAGAGGGGGTCAGAGGGCTCAACCCTGGGCCTTTTTTCTGTAGGAGGTTGGGAGCCCCTGTCCGGATGAGGTTGAGAGCTCCTAATTAATGAAATAAGGTCCTCTGCTAGACTAAGGATCTGAGAACCTGTAGTGGGTCCCTGAGGGATAACCCTGGGAGGCATAGATTTTGAGTGTTTAGCAGCTTTAGCCCTAGAGAATGCCTTAATAGACATGGATGCAGGAGGCCTGGCTGCACCATGTGCTGGTGTAGTTTTGTCTAAGGGAATGGTGTCGGAAGGCTCCTGGACACCAGATTCCAAAGGAGATTCAACAACCGATATAGTAGTGGCCTCCGGGGCCGAGGTTGTCGGTTGTACAGTTTCGGTGGACGGAAGTACCAAGGACTCAGTTTCAGCCGAGACTGAGACACTCGTGGTAGGCCTGGCCGTGGTTTCAGCCGAAACCGTGGACCGAGTGTGTCGGTCCTTGTCCTTCCGTTTCTTTATTAAATGTGAAGTCGGAGTCTCCGACTGCATTTTGTAAGCAAAACTAGCCCCAAAAAATTCCTCTGCAAACTCCGACCGACGTCTTAGAGTGCATCGGTTGAAGGAAGCACAGGCGGAACAGGCCGAGACGTCGTGGTCTGGGCCTAGGCAAGGCAGTGGAAATCTTTATGAGGTATTTGTTTCCCACAAGTTAAACAATTATTAATTTTATCTGACATCGGCTGAGGCAAGAAAGAGTCCCCAACGGGGTACTTAGCTTTTGAAGTCTTCGGTTTAGCTGAATTACAGGAGCTGGCCGACCGGCACTTGCGAACTGCTTCTGCTTCGGGCACCATGCGGCAAGAAAGACTGAGGAAGATGGCGTCGGCTGACGCTTTTATACCCCAGGCACTCTGACGTCGGGGAAAAGGCGACATCAGCCGACGCCGGACCCAGACTTTGGAATCCGGCCGACCGAAGGGCTGCCTGAGGCAGGACAACCCATATGTGATGACTGCAGATGCATCCTTGAAGGACATCCTAGAGGATTTGGAGGCAACGGAAGGAGATGAGGTTCTCCTACCTATTGATTCCTGTGTAACACTGGGTGACCGGCACCGAATCGGCTCCAATATGATCGGAGCTGAGGTCGACACCAGTACCACAGATACGTCCTGTGGCCCTGAAGACAATGGAGCCGAGGAAGTTGTAACTATTTTCAAAATCTTCTCCGGGGGCTCCGAAGAACTAGATGGAGCTGGAGATCGTTTCTTAGTTCTGGTGGATTTGGATTTGCCAGTAGAAGAAGCAGACTCTAAATCCTCTTCAAAGGAGGGCTTGACTAGGCCCTTCAAAATCAGTTTATTTTTCCTTTCCTGCAGCACCCTAGAACTGAAAGAATGGCAGACACTGCAGGATTCTTGTAAGTGAATCGCGCCAAGGCAATAAACACAGATGGCATGCCCATCTGTTATCGACATTTTATAGGCACATTTTGAGTATTTTTTAAACCCGGAGGATTTGTGCTCCTTTTGCTCTTTAGACAATGTCCAAAATATTCCAAACACTCAACACAACAATAAGAAGGTCAAATTTTGCTTGAAACCACCACGAGGAACAAAGTTTTAATCTTTTTATTAATAAAAACGAGCGCTTTCACGCAGCAGAGTGCGCTTCATCAGGTTACAATAAGAAGGTGGGATAAACTACAGGAACGCTAATTTAAACACTCCTTAGGGATCGACGAGAGAAACACTGAGAACAAGACGAAGGAGAGGACTAGGTCCCTCTAAATTAAACGGGCCTAGCCCGCCAAACACAAGGAAACCACACACACTCTCCATAAAACTATAACAAGCTCAAAACACACACAAAACCCAATATAGCTATGAAAATAGATTTGTTGACAGAAAGGTATTAAAACTTTCTAAAGTTTTAGTCAAAAAGGTACTTAGCCACAGCCAAGCTCGAGACCACGTCCTAACTCAACGAGCGGCAAACGAGATCTGGGGCTTTGGGGAGGTGCATCCTGGGATACCGGTTAGCCTAGCCAATTAGAGACTTCGTGCTAGAAAATAGTCGGCCGAGTCGGAGCAGATTATCGGCTCCGAACCCATCACATCAGTAATGAATGTAGGAGAGATAGGACCACATAACATCTGCTTTTTTGGCAGCCACCAGAATTAAACCTAACAAAGCCTTACTACATCTAGGGAATTTGGATCATGTATCCCAACTCGAAAAAATGTTTTCCTCAGTTGCTCTCATTTGCTTACCCAGTATTTCTGACAGAGAACTCTGTATAGAATTTTTAAAATCTGTCAGTTCATTACATTCCCAAAACATAGGTTCCCAATTACCTCTTTGTTCTCCACACCTCCAACATTTGGCGTCTACTGGAGGTAAAATTCTTTGGTGTCTGCTTCAGGTGTAAAAAAACTAAGAAAACACTTCTAAGCAAAAATGCTAAATTGTCTAGACTTTTTTCCATATTTGGGAGCCATACACAATTGTTCCCTTTGTGAAAGTACAGTTGTGTACACTTGCAATAAATGTAGATGTTCGAGTGTTCACTATTGCAGTCATCACTTGTGGGTTACCCCTGCTGGGTAGCCCTCGGCCGGCCCGAGTACCAGAGTAAAGGCTTCCCTCCTGCGTCAGCTGTTCCGAGTGTGTGGCTGACATCAGGTAGTCAGGGCTATAAAGGGAGACAGCCAACACCATTACATCAGTTTTTCTTGCTCCCAAAGGTCTTGGAGTCCTAGATAAGATATATATAATAAGTACGAAAAGGGAGTAGGTGGGAGGGAAAAAGGACTGCAACAGTAAATACACTCGAACGTCTACATTTATGGTAAGTGTTCACAACTGTACTATGTTCTTTGCGTTTCACTGTTGCAGTCATCACTTGTGGGAAGAATCCCAAAGCAGAGGAAGTGGGTGGTGGAAAGTTGCACAATTATGGGGAAGTTAGCATGCCCTGAGGGCTGCAGATGCAAATCCTGTTCTGGTTTTAGAGAAAGTAGCCAGCTGGTAGTGCTTGGTGAAAGTGTGGATAGATGTACAAGTAGCAGCTTCAAGAATTTCCTTGGCAGGAACCCACCTCAGAAAGGCTGTGGAAGTAGAGGCTGCTCTTGTGGAATGGAATCTGACAGCTTTGGGAGGGCTCTTTCCATGGAAGGTATAGCAGAAATGTATACAACGAGAGATCCATTTGGAAATGGTCTGTTTAGTAATGGGTTTCCCCTCTGCCCCATGGGTGAATGAAACCAGGAGTCTGTCTGTTTTCCTGACTGATTTGGCCATTTCAAGGTAAAATCTCAACTGTCTGTGCAGGTATGCAGAATTCTCTCCCCTCTATTTGTTGGTTTAGGAAAGAAGGTAGGTAGGTGTATGGCCTGGTTGAGGGTTACATCAGAGATCACCATAGGCATAAAGGAGGGGTTGGTTCTTCGAGAGACCCTGTCTACGTAGATGATGATGAAGGGCTCAGTGGCCATAACAGCCTGGAGCTCAGATACCCTCCTAGCAGTAGTGATGGCTAGCAAAAGGGCAGTCATCCATAAGAGGAATTTCAGATTTGCTGAGGAAGCTGGCTTGAAAGTGAGTAGAGTTAGCTTTTCCAGACAAAGTTTAGATCCAAAGCTAGCTCAGGGGGCCTTCTTGGCAGTCTGATGTGAGCCACGCCTCAGAGGAACTGCTTCAAGAGGTGTTGAGAGGATAAAGGCCAACACCTGGACGTAGGTTGAGACAGCCGAAGCACGAGTCTTGATAGAGGAGTAAGACAAACCCTTATGGGGGAGCTCTGCTAGGTAGTTCAGGACCAGGGCTAAAGTGGCTTTAATGCTGGTGGTGTTTCTAGTGGAGCACCTGCAGGTGAATCTCTTCCATTGAGAGGAATACGATTTTCTGGTGCTGGGTCTACGAGCCACCTGATTGCAGAGGGCTGTAGTGGTAACGGGTCTTTGATGTAGCAGCCATCCTGTTAACTTGAGTGTGGCAAGTCCTGGATGCAAGAGCTTCCCTCCTTGATGTGTGAGCAGGTCTGCAGTGGTGGGCAGGGTAAAGGAAGGATAAATGCTCATGCTGAGGAGCATGGGATACTAGTGCTGCCTTGGCCAATCTGGGGCAATCAGGATAGCTCTTGGTCCTTCTTCTCTGATCTTGAGTAGAACCTTGGGCATCAGAAAAAGTGGGGGAAAAGCATACACAAACAGGCTGCCCCAGTGAAAGGAGAGGGCATCCACCCTCCAGGCTTCTGGGTGAAACTGTCTTGAGTAGAATTTGGCCAGTTGACGGTTCAGGTGGCTTGCGAAAAGGTCTATGTCTGGTTCCCCCAGCTGTGAATTTCCTGTCTCTTCCTAGACCTCTCCAAAGCCTTCGATACTCTCATCCTCTACTACTATCCAAACTCGAAAACCTCCACCTATCCCCCTCCGCACTTGCCTGGTTTAATAGTTACATATGTGGCAGGGAACAATCTGTCAAATGGCTCTCATCCTCCTCACTTTTCCTTCCCAAATCCACTAGTGTTCCCTAAGGCTCCATCTTGGGACCCCTTTTGTTTAACATCTTCCCCAATGATCTTTAAACCTCATGCAAAGAATCCTCCCTTATTCAGTATGCCGACGACTCCACACTTTTATCCATCTCAAACAACATTCTGGAACTACACTCCCTGACCCAACAGGCCCTACTATCCACTGAACAATGGCTCTCTCACAACCTATTGATTCTAAATCCCAAAAAGACCAAAGTCCTACTCTTCCTTCCCTGTTCTCTTTCTCATCACAAAACCTTGTTTTTTTATTACATCTTCTAACAATACAACTATCCAACCTGACACACACACAAAACTCCTACGGGTCATTATTGCTGACGACCTAAAGTTCAACCTACACATACTCCAATGTATAAAAAAACAAACCAGAAACTAGGTCTGCTATATCAGAACAAAAAATTCCTAACCCCTGTATCTAGACTTACCCTGGGCCAGGAACCCCCCCCCCACACTTACACCGCCTCAGTTCTTACCAATATCCAGCCAGGCCTCCACTCTAAACAAACTCCAACAGACTTAACATAAAATAGCCAGATTCATTACTAACTCCCCATACAACTCACACCACTGCATTTCTTTAAACTCTCTTCAATGGCTTGAACTTCTCCAATTTCTGCTATCTTATCAATTTCATATGCTACACTCTATTCTTTATAAACCCTCCTTCTGTCCATCTCCATCTTCCTTAGTCTCCATCTACATCCCATCCCAGAACCTCCGTACTTCTAACCAACAATTACCTGATATCTACCACCCAAAAAGGTCAGTAGGCAAACTACTCTACAAACACTCCCTTGCCCATGCTTGGAACAAACTTCCCCTTGACTTACGTTCAATCTCCCACACCTCACACTTTAAAAATGAACTAAAAGCTTATTTTCTCAATTTCAGAACCTACCCTTGCAATGACCCTACCTAGTCTTACTTCCCTTTATGTACCCTCAAAAGGACAATACTTAGTACCTCATTACACCTCTCTCTCCAATGTGTCTACTATGCATTTACATAATTTTATAAAACAAAATTTTTTATTGTTGACCTATTGAACTATATCAATGTAAAATTGTTACTTAGCTTATTTTTAATGCAACTTTAACTTTATGCATGTAACCCAACATATGTGAATCTTTTTGCTATAACTGCTATTATATCAATATTGTTTAAAATTATACTTGTTTAAAATGTACTACTGGAACTTTTCTCCTCGGGTCTATGCTGAAAATGGGTCACAAGCCCAGTTGGACAAAACCGGTTAACAAATGTCAATAAATAAATAATACATTTGTAAAAAGGTCTCCTTGTGCAACTGCCACTCGTGGGGGTCCGTGATCTGTCTACTTAAGTGATCTGTCAGGGTGTTTTGCTTCCCTGGGAGGTGTTGAGCTAAGAGATGCAGTCCCAGATTTGATGCTGACTGCCAGATTTCCATGGCAAGGCGACACAAGGGAGTAGGAATGAGTGCCCCCCTGTTTGTTAATGTACCACATGACAGTGGTGTTGTCTGTCCTGATTAGGAGTACCCCTGGTGACAGGTGCTCCTGAAAGGTTAGGATAGCTCAGTGCACTGCCAGCATTTCTTTCAAACTGTTGTGGAGACCTAGAAAGTACAGTTGTGTACACTTACCATAAATGCAGATGTTAAGAGTGTATTCACTGTTGCAGTCGTCAACATATGGGTTTATCCGGCTCCCAGAAGCCCTCAGTCAGCCTGAATAAGAGTCCTTGGTATATGACTTCGGCTGCCGCCGGTTTTAAAAGTGATGTCAGAACATCAGGTATAAAGGGAGGCAGCCAACACCATTTCCTCAGTTTTTCTTGCCTTAACTGTCAGGAGCCCCCAAAAGAAAGCTAACCCAGGAAGGTAGCACCCTGGACACGTCATACAAAACAAAAAAATATATAAATATATAGTCTGTGCCTTAGGAAAAAAGGGGGAATGGAGGGTGGGAAACCAGGACTGCAACAATGAATACACTCGAACATCTACATTCATGGTAAGTGTACACAACTGTACTAGGTCCTTCGTGTTTCACTGTTGCAGTCCTCACATATGGGTTGATTCCCAAAGCCCAGGAAAAAGACAAAGGGGGAGGAAGGATCACAGATTAAGGGTTGGTAAGAAGGCCCTGCAAAACCAGCCCTGGATTTAGAAAACAAAGGTAGATTGTAATGCTTTATGAAAGTATGGACTGAAGACCAAGTAGCTGCTTCTAGAATGTCCTTAGTAGGCACACCTCTCAAAAAGGCTGCAGAGGTAGAGGCTGCTCAAGTAGAATGGGTCCTAATACCCTGAGGGGGAACCTTCCCATGCTGCAGGTAACAAAAGTGAATACAATGAGCAATCCATTTGGAGATGGTTTGTTTTGGAATAGCTTTACCCTGAGCACCAGGAGCAAAACTAACCAACTGTTCAGATTTTCGAAAGGATTTAGTCCTAAGTAAAATCTCAGCTGTCTATGCACATCAAGAGTGCAGAATCCTTTCCCCTTTATTTTAGGGACTGTTGAAAATGTAGGCAGGTGAATAGACTGGTTAAGGGTTAAACTGGAAACTACCTTAGGCATAAAGGAGGAATTAGTTCTTAGAGAAACCGGGTCCGAGTGAAAAATAATGAAAGGTTCTACTGCCATTAAGGCTTGCAGCTCAGATACCCTTCTAGCTGAAGTAATATCTAAAAGGAAAGCAGTCTTCCAGGATAGAAACTTCAAACCTGCAGAGGCAGCTGGTACAAAGGGAGGCAGAGTAAGTTTTTCCAGGACAAAATTAAGATCCCACGCAGGAGTAGGAGCTCTTCTGGGAGGTCTAAGATTACTAGTTCCCCTCAAGAACTGTTTCGTCAAGGGGTGAGAAAAAATGGGTTGCTCAAAAGAACAATGAGCCGAAATTGCAGAAGCGTGAATTTTGATTGAAGAAAAGGGAAGTCCACCATTAAGCAATCCTGCTAGGTAGTCAAGTATGAGGGAAAAGTACAGTTTTGTACCTACCATAAATGTAGATATTCGAGTGCTAATACAGCTGCAGTCATAACAGATGGGTTCTCCTGCCGTCAGGCGGGTCCTCGGTCGGCCGAATTGCAAAGTCTAGGTCTGGCGTCGGTTGTCGTCGCTTTTTCCCTGACGTCAGTGCGACAGGGGTATAAAAGAACCAGCCAACGCCATTTTCTTCAGTTTTTCTTGCCCCAGATGTCAGGTGCCCCCAGAAGGAAGGCAATACATAAATTTGTGTAATAAAGCAATGTCATATAATCAAAATACAGTAGTGCAAGCAAATACACCATAAATGAATACCCCAATCAGGTTGTATGAGGAGGTGTTAGCCAATAGGCCTGTCCCAAGAGGGGAAGGAGGGAGGGAAACCTGGACTGCAGCTGTATTAGCACTCGAACATCTACATTTATGGTAGGTACAAAACTGTACTATGTTCATCGTGCATACAGCTGCAGTCATAACAGATGGGTAGAATCCCAAAGCTAAGAAAGGGGTGGTAGGCACTACGTGGAACTAGGAGGAGCCAGGATGCCCTGCAAGACTGCAGTGGCAAAGCCTGCTCTAGATTTGGAGTATAATGGAAGGTGGTAGTGCTTGGAGAAGGTATGCACAGAACTCCAAGTGGCTGCTTCCAAAGTATCTTTGGTAGGAACTCCTCTGAGGAAAGCTGCAGAGGTAGCTGTGGCCCTTGTGGAGTGAGATCTGATGCCTGTAGGTACAGTTTTGCCATGAAAAGAATAACAAAAGCGTATGCAGTGGGCTATCCATTTTGAGATTGTCTGTTTGGAAATTGGCTTCCCTTGAGCTCCTATAGCATAGGGCACAAAGAGCTGTTCTGATTTTCTGAAAGGCTTTGTTCTGTCTAAATAATAACACAGTTGTCTGTGGATGTCCAAGGAATGCAGCAATCTCTCCCCTTTGTTTTGAGGATTAGGATAAAAGGTAGGTAAGTGTATAGCCTGATTCAAAGCTACCCTGGATACCACTTTTGGCATAAAGGAAGGGTTGGTTCGTAAGGAAACTCTGTCCTGATGGAAGATGATAAAAGGCTGCACAGCCATGAAGGCTTGTAGTTCCGATACCCTACGAGCTGAGGTAATAGCCAGAAGGAAAGCTGTTTTCCAGGACAAATATTGCAAATCTGTTGAGGCAGCTGGCTCAAAAGGAGGCAAGGTCAGCTTTTCTAGAATGAAATTGAGATCCCAAGCAGGTATTGGTTGTTTCCTTGGGGGTTTTATATTCTTAGCCCCTCTGAGGAACTGTCTTAAGAGGGGGTGAGAGAATAAAGGTGGATCAGTGTTGTATTCTGCAGAAATGGCTGAGGCATGAATTTTGATGGAGGAGAATGAAAGTCCACTGCTTAGCAGCTCAGCTAGACACTGTAATATTTGAGGTAAATTCAGTTTTCCAGGATTCTGGCCCTTTTTCTCATTCCAGGCACAAAACTGTTTCCATTTTGCGGAGTAAGCTTTTCTAGTAGACTGCCTTCTGGCCTCCAAAATGACATCCTGCACCTCCTTGGAGAGTAGGGTCTGTTGTGATGTTAAGGAATCTTCCATGCGGCCAGACTGAGAGTTTTCAGCTGACTGTGAAGAGTTTTGAAGCTGTGCTGAGTCAGAAGAAGAGGCATTAGAGGCAGGGTCCATGGTGGGGAATGCGTCAGGCTCCTCAGGATTGGGTACCAGTGTTGTCTTGGCCAGTCTGGAGCAATGAGAATCATCTTTGGTCTGTCTGCTCTGGTTTTTAATAGAACTTTGGGCAGCAGAGGAAGAGGTGGGAAGGCATAAACTGTCATTGTTGTCCAACTGAAAGAGAGAGTGTCCACTCTCCAGGCCTTTGGATGAAAAATCCTTGAGCAGAATTTTGTCAATTGGTGATTTTTGTGGGAGGCAAAGAGATCTATGTCTGACCTTCCCCATGCTTGAATTATCTCTGTAAAAACTTGAGGATGCAACTTCCATTCGTGTGGATCTGTCATATTTCTGCTTAGGTTGTCTGCCAGCGTGTTTTCCTTGCCTGGCAAGTACTGTGCTTGAAGTTCGATTTGTAAGTCCAGAGCTATGTTCCAAAGTGACATGGCCAGCCTGCATAGGGGGTATGAATGGGTTCCTCCCTGTTTGTTTATGTACCACATTACTGTGGTGTTGTCTGTCCTTATCAATAGTTGACCTGGATGCAGAATGTCTTTGAAAGCTATAATAGCATTTATTACTGCTAGCATTTCCTTTTGATTGATGTGAAGGTGCTTTTCTTTTTGGGACCATTTGCCCTGAATGCACCGATCTGTCATGTGCGCCCCCCAGGCGTAGTCCGAGGCATCTGTTGTGATGACTTGATCTGCTTGAGGCTTGCTGAATGGGAGACCTGTGTTTGTTTGGCATGCTTGAGCCCACCACAGAAATTCCTTTTGAAGACATGGAATTAGTGGTATTATTGTTTCCAAACTGTGGCTGTGTTGAGACCATAGGTTTTTCAGGTACCATTGAAGTTTCCTCATATGCAGCTTTGCACATGGGATTAGTAAGATGCAAGATGCCATGAATCCCAGAGCCTGCAGGATTTTCCTTGCAGTCAGCCTGGTGAAATTTGCTAGTGCTCTGAAGTATTGAGTTAGTTGCCCCTGCTTCTCTGGCGTGAGGTAGGCCATCTGGGTGTTTGTGTCCAAGTTGGCACCCAGAAAAATTATTTTCCGAGAGGGTATTAGCCTTGATTTCTTTTTGTTGACTGTGTATCCCAGAGAATTCAACAACATTATTACATAAGCCAGATGTTTCAGAAGTATGTGCTTGCTGTCCGCTTGGATCAGGCAGTCGTCCAAATAGGGGTATATTTGTATCCCTTGAAGTCTGCAGTAGGCAATTACTGATGCCAGGCATTTCGTGAATACTCTGGGCACAGTAGATAAGCCAAAGGGCAATGCAGAGAATTGATAATGGGTTGAACCTGCAAGAAATCTGAGGTATCTTCTGCAATTTTGTCTGATTGGGACATGCAGGTATGCCTCCTTGAGGTCCAATGTTACCAGCCAAGACTCCTTGCCCAGCATGGGAAGAAGCTGCTGTAAAGTGAGCATCTTGAATTTTGGTACGAGTAAAAATGTGTTTAGGATGGATAGGTCCAAAATAGGTCTCCAATCTTTTCCCTTCCTTGGTACCAGGAATAGTCTGGAATAAAACCCTTGACCTTGTTCGTGAGTAGGTACCTCTTGAATAGCTTTCATGTCCATGAGATCTGAAATTTGTCTTTGTGCATCTGCCCTTTGATTGTGTGGCAGGTTTGGCATGCCTCTCATTTTTGGAAGGGTGTGAAAATGGAATCTGTAGCCTCTGTTTATAATGTCCAGGATCCATTTGTCTTTTGTGACAATATGCCAATTTTTTGAAAATAATGCCAGCTTTCCGCCTAAGGGTGCTGCCATTTGAGCCTTGCTTGGCATGCAAAGGGGAAAGTCATTGGGCTTGCTTTCTGAATGGCTGCAAACTATCCTCACCACCTCTTTGTGTAGGAGCTTGCCATTGTCTGCCTCTAAACAATCCTTGGGATTGCCCTCTGCCCCTCGGCCTGTATCTACCTCTTTGGGGTCTGTCCGTGGCTGGAAAGGACCAATTTTTGGAAGGCCAATTTCTACTGAAACGTGGGGGTTGTACCTGTAGAAAATCTTTCACTGTTTGCATTGCTTTAGCCTTTTCCTCCATTTTCTTTAATACCTCCTCAGCATTAGCACCAAATAATACATCCTTTTGTAGAGGGGCATCTAGTAATTTAGCTTTGACATGATCTGGTAAGGTTTGTTCCTTGAGCCAGGCATGTCTACGTATGACTGATCCTGTAACAGCAGCTCTACATGAGGCCTCTAGAGCATCAAAACCACATTACAAGGTATGTTTACCCACTTGTTCTGCACTACGCATCAAATCCTGCAACTCCTTCAAGTCTGGTTGTTCAGGTTGTGACATTTTACTTCTCAATTGTGATAACAGAAACTGTTGGTACTTTAGCATATGGAACTGGCAGTTTAATGCCCTCATGGTGAAGGTGTCCGAGGTATATACCTTTTTTCCCCACCTTTTTAAGGATCTGGAATCTCTCTCGGAAGGTAATGGATTTTTAGCAGTGGAGGCCTTAATTCCCTTGGGGTCCTGTGAAATAGTTTCTGGGTCAGCCGCATGGCTTTTGTATAGAAATTGGTGCGAGTCAGGAACCCGGTAGTACCTGTCAGGCTTGACTGGGGCTGGAGGTAAAGAATCCGGGTTAAGGCAGGCCTCAGAGTACACATCATCTAGTATGTCCAAGACAGGAGGTATAGCCAGAGGCCTTTGCTGAGGTAGCAAGAGAAAATCCCTAAGCCTTTTCTTGGAATATGAGTACTCTTGGCCTTCCCAGTGGAAGTGTTCCCTTAAGGTATGCAAGGTTTCCCCAAATGAGTAATCCTCTGGGGGGATACAGAGGGAATGGACTCCTCTGCATCAGAATCTTCAAAAGGGGAGTAAGAAAGTTCCTGTTCATCAGAGTGCTCTGATATAATGGAGGCCTGATCAGAGGAGGGGGATTCTTCCTCCACTCTGGGCCTTTTGTCCGGGGGAGGTTGAGAACCCCTGATATGAGTAATTAAATCCTCAGCCATTTTAAGCATCTGTTTTTTAGGCATGGGGCCTGGAGATGGGCCCTGTGTAGCTTGTCTCTTAGAATGCATGGCTGCTTTAGACTTAGTGAAAGCCTTGATGGAAAAAGAAGAGGAAGGTCTGAAGACACCTTGAGAGGAGGCAGACCTGTCTACATTTTGAGATTCACCACCAAAAGTGGCTTCGGTATCTGTAGTCGGGGTGTGCGCCGAGGAGCCTGCGACCTCGGGCACAGAAGACACCGCCAATGAAGTGTGATTGGTAGTCAGGGGCTGCGTAGGCGCCTCGCTGAGAACCGGACCACCTGAAGTCGGCTTTGGCGTGGTGTCGGTAGAGGCCGAGAACCTCATGTGTCGGTCCTTATCTTTGCGCTTTTTAGACAAAACTGGAGTCGGAGTATCCGACGATATAATATAGTTAAATTTTTTGCCAAAATAATGCTGGGCAAACTCCGCCCGACACTTAATGGTGCGTTTGTTGAATGTAGCACAAAAACGACAGACCGAGACGTCGTGGTCTGGGCCTAAACAAGGAATACAGAGGGAATGAAAACCCTTATGCAGTATTTGCTTCCCACATGAAATACAATTATTAACTTTGTCTGACATCAGTCTGAGGCAAGAAAAGTTTCCCCAATGGGGTACTTAGCTTTCAAGAAGACTTTGGTTGCAAAATTTTCGTAATTTCAGGAGCTGGCCAACTGGCACTTGCGAACTGCTTCTGCTTCGGGCATCGCGTGGCAAGAAAGACTGAAGAAAATGGCGTCGGCTGGTTCTTTTATACCCCTGTCGCACTGACGTCAGGGAAGAAGCGACGACAACCGATGCCGGACCTAGACTTTGGAATTCGGCCGACCGAGGACCCGCCTGACGGCAGGAGAACCCATCTGTTATGACTGCAGCTGTATGCACGATGAACATCAGAAGGATGAGAAGAGTCTTCTCCTTTAGCCAGCATCCAAGAGCAAAACCTCTTCCATTTATCTACATAGGATTTTCAGGTGCTACGCCTCCTGGCCTCATGAAGAACTTCAACCACCTGTTGGGAAAGATTTAAAGTATTAGCCAGGCAGTTAAATGCAAGAGTTTGAAGATGAGGATGAAGGCACTTTCCCCCTCCCTGAACCAACAGATCTGGTGCCAGGGGAAGATACCAAGGCTGAGCCTGGGAAAGGATGCGAAGGAGGGGATACCAATGCTGCCTAGGCCAATCTGGTGCTATCAGAATAGCCTTTGGTTTTTCATCCCTCATCTTTAGCAGCACTCTGGGAAGAAGAGGCAGAGGAGGGAATGCATAAACCGAGAGATATGTCCATGGGAAGGACAACGCGTCCACCCTCCAAGCTTTGTTATGAAACTCCGTGGTGCAGAAGGTTGGAAGGAGATGACTGGTGTGAGAGGAGAAAAGATCCACTTGTGGGGTGCCCTAATGATGACTGATGCGATGGAAAATGTCCTTGTTCAGTTTCCACTCGTGAGGATCCAGAACATGTCTGCTCAAATGATCCGCCAAGGAGTTTAGCCTCCCTGGAAGATACTGGGCTATTAGATGTAAGCCCATGGATGCTGCTATGGACTATAGTCTCATGCTTTGTCTGCACAAGGGGTAAGAGTGAGTCAGTGAGTCCTCCCTTGCTTGTTGATGTACCACATGACTGGTATTGTCTGTCCTGATCAGCAGAGTCCTAGGGTTGAGTAGGTCCTTGAAAGCCAGCAAGGCCTGCTGCACTGCCATCAATTATTTTAAGTTTATGTGCAGATGAATCTGCCGGGTGCTCCAAGTCCCCTGTATGCCCCTGCCCTCCAGATGAGCCCCCCCATGCTACATCTGAGGTGTCTGTGGCGATATTCTGGCTGGCAGGCAGTGGGCGGAAAGGCAGACCCCTGTTCTGAGAACAGGCTGTCGCCCACCAGGGGAACTCCATTTGTACACAGGGAATCAGGGGAAGAATCAAGTCTAAGTCCTGTGTGTGTTGACACCAAAGATTCTTGAGGTACCATTAAAGTTTTCTCATATGCAGCCTAGCATATGGGATCATCAAAATACATGAAGCCATGAACCCCAGTGTTTGCAGGAATTGTCTTACAGACAGCTGGGTCATACTTGCCAAGTTCATGAAATAAGCTGAAAGATCTTCTTGCTTCTGTTGAGGGAGGAGTACCATTCTGGGTGGCTGTATTCAGACTCACTCCCAGGAAAACAATCTCCCTTGTAGGAACCAACTTTGACTTCTTTTCATTGGGAGTGTAACCCAAAGAGGTGAGAATATTCTTCACAAAATTCAAATCCTTTTCTAGTTGTCCTGGGGAGTTTGCTTGAATGAGACAGTCATCCAGGTAAGGATAAATCTGAATGTTTCTCTGCCTGCAAAAAGCAATGGCTTGAGCCAGACACTTCATAAAAACTCTGGGAGCAGTAGATAAGCCAAAGGGCAATGCAGAGAATTGAAAGTGTTGCTCCCCAACCCTGAAGCGAAGGAACTGCCTGCAACTTTCTCTTACTGGGATGTGCAGATAAGCCTCCTTGAGATTCAAAGTTACCAGCCATGAATGCTTGCCCAGCACTGGTAGTAACTGTTGATTGGTGAGCATCTTGAATTTGGGAATCACCAGAAAAGTGTTAAGAATAGACAGATCCAGAATAGGGCACCAGGTGCCCCCTTTCTTGGGTACCAGAAAAAGTATTGAATAAAAACCTAGGCCTGCCTGATTTGTGGGAATTGGCTCTATGGCCCCCATAGTCATTAGAGAATACATTTGAGTTTCTACCTCTGCCCTGAGAGTTCTGGGTACCCTTGCAAAACAGAGAAGGAGTGAAAGTAAAACTTGTAACCTTGGTTTACTATATCGAGCACCCATTTGTTGTCTGTGATGCTAGACCATACCTCTGCTAACCTGGCTAACCTTCCCCCCAATGGAAGCCCAGGGCCCGCACAGGTAGGCACAAGAAGGTCAGAGTCATTGAGAATGTTTGCTTTGGGAAGCTGGCTTATAACTCCCCGATTTAGCAGAAGAAGAATGCCATTGTTTAGCCCTTTGAGGGGCAGAAGCCTGCCCTCTGGAAGATCTGAAACCCCTAGGCCTAGAGCGACCCTGCTTGCCAGGATCAGGGAAAGACCAATTCTTGGAAGGATAATGCATACTAAACCGAGGAGGCTGAACTTGATGGAAATCTTTTACAGCTTGCACAGATTTTGCCTTATCCTCCAACTTCTTCAGTACCTCCTCAGCCTTATTACCAAAAAGATTGTCCTTGTGCAAAGGAACATCCAACAATTTAGATTTAACAGGTTCAGAAAGAGGCTGCTCCCTGAGCCAAGCATGCCTTCTAATTACAGAACCAGTGGCTGTTGCTCTGCAGGAAGCCTCCAAAGTGTCAAAACCACAATCATGTGAATGCTTATTAACTGAAGTGGCAGAATTCAGTAAGTCTTGTAAATCTCTGTTCTCCATCATGGAAGGAAAATCTCCAAGTTTAGCCTTAATAGCCTCCAAAGTATGCTTCTGATACTTAAGCATGTGAAAAAGACAATTCACGGATCTAATGGCAAGAGTTGCAGAGATATTTACTTTTTTACCCCACCTGTCCAAGGCCCTAGACTCCTTATCAGAATGCACAAGGTTTTAGCAATAAAAGCCTTAACACCCTTGGGGCCTTGAGAAATAATTTCTGGATCAGCAGTAGGGTTTTTAAAAAGGAATTGATGAGATTCAGGAACCCTATAATACCTATCCGGTTTTCTGGGGGCAGGAGGAACAGAATTAGGAGTTAAAGAATTTTCCATGAAAACATCATCCACAACTTCCAAAAAGTACAGTTTTGTACCTACCATAAATGTAGATGTCCGATAGGTATGCATCTGCAGTCCTAACATATGGGTTGTCCTGATTCCAAAGTCTGGGTCTGGCCTCGGCTGATGTCGCACTTCACCCGACGTCATAGCTGCTGTTTATTGGGTATAAAGGCATCAGCCGACGCCATTTTCCTCAGTGTTTCTTGCCCCAGATGCCAGGTGCCCTCTAGGAAGGCTAAATTTGGATAAAAGCAAATAATTCCAAACAGTAGAGAGCAAACAATATAAAAATATATATATATACATATATACAAACAAATACACCATAATAGATTCCCCCAGCTAGCTAAAAGAGGTGTAAATACCCTAGGAATACCACAGAGGGGAAGGAGGGTGGGTAATCCTGACTGCAGATGCATACCTATCGGACATCTACATTTATGGTAGGTACAAAACTGTACTATGTCCTTCAAGGATGCATCTGCAGTCCTAACATATGGGTAGAATACCATAGCCAAACTGAGGGAGGAGGCACTAAGATAAAGATGGTGTAGTTAAGATCCCTTGCAAAACAGCAGTTGCAAAACCTGCTCGGGATCTAGAGTATAAGGGAAGATTATAATGCTTGGCAAATGTATGCACGGAGCTCCAAGTAGCAGCTTCTAAAATGTCTTTGGTAGCCACTCCTCGTAGGAAAGCTGTAGTGGTGGCTGTAGCTCTTGTGGAATGAGGTCTGATATTATCAGGAGTTGTCTTTCCATGAAAAGAGTAGCAAAATCGAATGCAATTTCCTATCCATTTTGAGACTGTGTTTTGAAATTGCTTTTCCTTGCATTCCTGTTGCATATGCTACCAGAAGCTGGTCAGTTTTTCTGCTGGTCTTAGTTCTGTCCAGATAGTAGTGTAATTGTCTGTGCACATCCAAGGTATGTAGCAGTCTTTCCCCCCTGTTCTGTGGGTTGGGGAAGAATGTAGGTAAATGAATTGCTTGGTTCAATGATACTCTGGAGACCACTTTTGGCATAAAAGTAGGGTTAGTTCTCAGAGACTCTGTCCTGATGGAAGATAAGGAAGGGTTGTACTGCCATTAATGCCTGTAACTCAGATACCCGTCTTGCTGAAGTAATTGCTAGCAGGAAAGCAGTTTTCCAAGACAAGAATTGTAATTCTGCTGTTGCTGCTGGTTCAAAAGGGGGAAGTGTTAACTTTTCCAGCACAAAGTTGAGATCCCATGTAGGTAAAGGTGGTTTCCTTGGAGGTTTTACATTTTTGATTCCTCTCAGGAACTGCCTGAGTAGAGGATGAGAGAAGACAGGAGGATCCATGTTGTATTCTGCTGAAATTGCTGATGCATGAATCTTAATGGAGGAGTAAGACAGGCCATTGTGGAACAGCTCTGCTAAATATTCCAGGATGTGTGCTATGTTTGCCAATGAGACATTTTCTCCCTTTGCTGCACTCCAAATGAGGTATCTTCTCCACTTGGCTGAATAAGTCTTCCTTGTGGAGGGTCTGCGTGCCTCCAGGATAATGTCCTTAACCCTCTGAGATAAACCTGGGTTATTTTGTTTTATGCAATATTCCAAGCAGCTAGCTGCAGTGTTTTCAAGTTTGGATGTAGGATCTTGTAGTTGTCCTGTGTTAGTAGTAAGGGACATAGAGGTAGAGGCCATGCGTGTGTCCGAGACATGCTTCTCAGTAGCGGGTACCAATGTTGCCTCGGCCAGTCTGGAGCTATCAGGATTACCCTTGGCTGATCCTCTCTGATCTTCAGTAGAACTTTGTACATCAAGGGAAGAGGTGGAAATGCATATGCTGTCGGGTTTTTCCAGCTGAAGGAAAGGGAGTCCACCCTCCAAGCAAGTGGGTGGTATGCTCTTGTGCAGAATTTCTTCAATTGGTGATTGTGTGGGGAGGCAAACAGGTCTATCTGTGGTAGTCCCCATTTCTTTGTTATGGCTTTGAAGATATCTGGATGCAGCATCCATTCGTGAGCATCCGTGGTAGTTCTGCTTAAGGTGTCTGCTAGAGAATTTTCTTTTCCTGGTACAAATCTGGCCTGAAGTTGAATGTTGAGATTCAGGGCCACATTCCACAGGTCCATTGCCATCCGGCATAGAGGATATGAATGTGTACCTCCCTGTTTGTTGATGTACCACATGACTGTGGTATTGTCCGTCCTTATCAGCAGATGACCCTGTTGAAGGAGTGGTCTGAATGCCTGGATCGCATGTTTCACTGCCAGCATCTCCTTTAGGTTTATGTGTAGATTCCGCTGGTCTTGGGTCCATAGGCCTTGTATACACTTGCCCACCATGTGTGCCCCCCATCCTAGGTCTGAGGCGACCGTGGTGATGGTCTGGCATGGATGAGTTTTGTGGAAAGGCAAGCCTCTGTTCAACTGACAGGCCTGAGCCCACCACAGGAATTCTTGCTTCAGGCATGGAATTATTGGAATCTGGGCTTCTAGACTGTGCTTGTGTTGAGACCATACATTCCTTAGGTACCATTGTAGCTTTTTCATATGCAGCTTGGCATGCGGAACCAATATTATGCAGGATGCCATGTAGCCCAGGGCTCGCAAGACTTTCCTTGCAGTAAGCTGAGGTTGTGTTGTTAATGTCATGAAGTAGACTGGTAGTTGCTTTTGTTTTTCTTCTGTGAGAAAAGCCATCTGAGTTGATGTATCTAGTTCTGCACCCAAGAATGTTATCCTTTGGGATGGTACTAGTCTTGACTTTTGCATGTTGACTGTGTATCCCAAGGCTTGCAACAGTTGTATGACATTTTCCAAATCCTTTGTTAATTTTGCCTTGTTGTCCGCTTGTATTAGGCAGTCGTCCAGGTATGGGTAAATTTGAATTCCCTGAAGTCTGCAATGAGCAATTACTGATGCCAGGCATTTCGTCAATACTCTGGGCGCAGTAGATAAGCCAAAAGGCAATGCTGAGAATTGATAATGCTCTGATCCTGCAAGAAATCTGAGGTGTCTTCTGCAATCTGGTCGTATAGGGACGTGCAGGTATGCCTCCTTGAGATCTAGAGTCACCAGCCAAGACTCCTTGCCCAGCATGGGAAGAAGCTGCTGGAGGGTCAGCATTTTGAATTTTGGAACAATGAGGTATGTGTTCAGTGCGGACAAGTCTAGAATAGGTCTCCATTGATTTTCTTTTCTTGGTACAAGGAAAAGCCTGGAGTAAATTCCTTGGCCTTGTTCCATGGGTGGCACCTCCTCTATAGCTCTCATCCTTAGTAAGTTGTTGATTTGTCTTAGAGCATCTGTTTTCTGGCTTGGTGGTAGGTTTGGCATTCCTCTCTTTTTTGGTAGAGTGTGGAAGTGAAACCTGTAGCCCTTGTCTATTGTTTGTAAAGTCCATTTGTCTCCTGTAATGTAATGCCAGTTGTCGGAGAATAAGGCTAGTTTTCCGCCCAAGGGTGCTTCCAGTTGTTCCCTGGTAGGCGGAACTAGAGCCAAGTCATTGTGTCTGCCCTGTGGAAGTGGTTGTAGTTGATTCTGTGGCAGTACTTCTCTGGTTGGTAGGTTGCCACTGACGTCCCCTGTAGGCACCCCTAGATTGACCTCTGCCTCTTGGGGGCGTCTATTTCTGCCTCTCTGTGCTCTGGAGGTGTCTGGAAAGGACCAATTCTTCGAAGGCCAATTTCTGCTAAACCTCGGAGGTTGGACCTGTAAGAAATCCTTGACTGTTTGGACAGATTTTGCTTTTTCCTCCACCATCTTTAGAACCTCCTGTGCAGGGGAGCCAAACAAACTTTGTTTCTCCATAGGAGCATCTAGGAGTTTTGACTTAACATGGTCTGGTAAGGATTGTTCTTTTAACCAGGCATGCCTTCGAATCACTGTTCCAGTCATAGCTGATTTAAAGGAAGCCTCCAGTGCATCATAGCCACATTTTAAGAAGTGGTTACTGACCTGCTGAGACTTATGTACCAAATCCTGAAGGGACTTGTGGTCTATAGGTTCAGGAGAGGACAGTTTTTTATTTAGCTGGTCTAACAAAAATTCCTGGTACTGAATCATGTGAAATTGACAGTTCAAGGCCCTGGCTGAAAGAGTAGCAGAAGTATAAACCTTTTTACCCCATCTCTCTAATGCTCTAGATTCCCTTTCAGAGGGAAGAGGGTTTTTGGCAGAGGCAGCTGCCACACCTTTAGGGCCCTGTGAAATGGTTTCAGGGTCTGCAACAGGAGCCTTATACAAATGGTAGTGTGTGTCCGGGACCCTGTAATATCTGTCTGGCTTGGCAGGGGCCGGAGGAAGAGAATCAGGAGCAGTACAGGCATCATTATATGCATCATCAACAACTGTTAATATTGGCGGAATGGCTAGAGGCCTATGCTGAGGTAAGTGTAAAAAGGTCCTTAGCCTTTTCCTTGAATCTGAAAAATCCTGGCCCTGCCATTGGAAGTGTTCCCTCATAGCATGCAAGGTTTCCCCAAAGGAAAATTCTTCAGGAGGAGAAGCAGAAGGAATGGAGTCTTCTGCATCAGAACCCTCATAAGGAGAATATGGGCCTTCATGAGGGTCTGAAATGTCTGAGTCATCTGAGGAATAATCTGTAGAGACAGGTTCCGGGGGTTCAGTCCTAGGCCTCTTGTCTGCAGGGGGCTGAGAGGCCCTGTCTGGGTGAGGTTGGGATCCTCTGATCAAAGAAATGAGATCCTCAGCCAGGCTGAGTATTTGGGAACCAGAGGTAGGCCTATGTGAAGGAGTTTTGGCAGGCAAGGCCTTAGAAGATTTAGCTGCTTTAGCCCTGGCAAAAGCCTTGATAGACATGGAAGCAGGGGGTCTAGCAGCCCCACGTGCAGGGGTAGATATGTCTAAAGGAATAGTGTCTGACAAATCCTGGGTGCCTGCTTCTGTAGCAGTAAATTCAGTAGCAGATTCAGCCATGCTCTGTGAGGCCTCGGCTATCGGAGGCATGCTTTCGGCCGAAGGAAGAACCGGGGGCTCGGTTTCAGCTGAAACAGAGACATTCGCGGTTGACCTAACCGTGGTTTCAGCCGAAACCGCGGGCCGCGAATGTCGGTCCTTTTCCTTGCGCTTTTTAGCTAATTGAGTAGTCGGAGTCTCCGACGGCATTTTCTATGCAAAAGCGGGACCAAAAAACTCCTCTGCAAACTCCGACCGACGTCTAAGTGTCCGTCGGTTGAAGGAAGCACAGGCTAGACAAGCTGATACGTCGTGGTCTGGGCCTAAGCAAGGAAGGCAGTAAGAGTGGAAATCCTTATGAGGTATTTGTTTCACACAAGTTAAACAATTATTTACTTTGTCTGACATCGGCTGAGGCAAGAAAGAGTCCCCAACGGGGTACTTAGCTTTTTAGAAGTCTTCGGTAGTAGGAATCTCTGGATCTGACCGACCGGCACTTGCGAACAGCTTCTGCTTCGGGCACCGCGCGGCAAGAAAGACTGAGGAAAATGGCGTCGGCTGATGCCTTTCTACCCAATAAACAGCAGCTATGACGTCGGGTGAAGTGCGACATCAGCCGAGGCCAGACCCAGACTTTGGAATCCGGCCGACCGAAGGGCTGCCTGAGGCAGGACAACCCATATGTTTGGACTGCAGATGCATCCTTGAAGGACATCTGGAGGTATAGCCAGAGGCTTATGCTGTGGCAAATCCAAAAATTCCCTGATTCTTTTCTTAGACTGAAGAAAAAGCGGACATTCCCATTTAAAGTGCTCCCTAACAATATTCAAAGTATCCTCAAGGGAAAAATCTTTTGGAGGGAGGCAGAAGGGATACAGTCCTCAGCATCAGAATCCTCAAAGCCAGAAAAAAAAGTTGAGAATTTTCTTCTCCACCAGCAGACATACTGGAAATCTCAGAATCTGAGATGGACAAAACATCAGGAGATAATTCCCTAATCCTCTTTGAAGGGGGGAATGAGAGCCCCTAATCAGGGAAAGAAGATCACCAGCCATCTTTACCAACTGGGACTGAGGCACAGGAGGGGAGGCTGACACCTGCTTGTGAGAAGGTTTGCAGCTGGAAGGTTTACTAGCAATCTGGAGGGACTCTGCAGGCCTAGCAACTGCAGAAGTCTGAACTAAGGTAGTCGGGTCTGGCTCTGGTCTCATGTCGAAAAGAAGAGCCGGTGTCTGCAAAGCGGCTCTGGACCCATCTGAGGCAGCGACAGGCGGAGGGTCTGAAGACGAAATAGCAGCCTGCGGCATGGAGGACTCCATAAAGGTTTTGGCGGAGGCTTGCGGCTGAAAATCTGTGGATTGCAGGGGCTACGAAAGCGCCACACTGACTACCGCTCTGCTGACGACCAATTTCACCTGTGCGTCGTCAGCAGATTTAACCCTAGGCCTGTCGCGGTCCTCGTCTTTGAGTTTCCTAGGTATAGCCTAAGTTGGGAGACCAGAAGACGCCATACAGACTAACTTAGGCCAGACACCGAAATGCTTACACAAAATCTTAGCTCTACGGCGTATGGTTCATGGGTTAAATGAAGCACAGAGATCGCAGTTAGGGACTTCATGCTCAAGGCCTAAACAAGTTATACAATAGGAATTGAAATCACGGTGCGGAATCTGTTTTCCACAGGCAAGACAGTTATGAACTTTATCTGACATTCGTTAAAGCAAGAGAAGAGGATACCCAACAGGGTATTTATCTGAAGGCTTCTTCAACTTGGTAGTCGGAAAGCAAAATGAAGGTAAACAGCTGACTGGCACTAGTGCGAATTGCATCTGCTTCGGGCTCCGCGGCAAGAAAGACTGAGGAAATGGTGTCGGCTGCCTCCCTTTATACCGGATGTTCTGACATCAGTTTTACAACCGGCGGCAGCTGACGTCATATACCAAGGACTCTGGTATTCAGGCCGACTGAGGGCTACCGGGAGACAGATAACCCATATGACAGGACTGCAACAGTGAAACACGAAGAACATCTTCCTGTTCCCAAAAGGCCTGGCTTTGCAGAGTTCCAGTGTGGGGTCCCCAGGCAATGTCTGAGGCGTCCGTGGTCAAGGTTTGCTTGTGTGGCTGAAGGACAAAAGGAAGGCCTTCGTTTAGGGAGCAAGCCTGGGCCTACCATAGGAGATCCCTCCTTAAGCAAGGAATTAGTGGTAGTCGGTGCTCCAGAGACTGGGAGTGTTGGCACTAGAGGTTCCTTAGGTACCACTGCAGTTTCCGCATATGCAATCTGGCAAGGGGTGCCAGCAAGATGCAGGAGGCCATGTATCCCAAGGCTTGTAATATTCTGGCAAGGGGTGCCAGCAAGATGCAGGAGGCCATGTATCCCAAGGCTTGTAATATTTGCCTGGCTGTGAGGTGGATTTTACGTGCCAGTTGGTGGATGTAGGACTGCAGAAAAGTCTGCTTCTGGGGGAAGGGGGTGGGGCATTTTAGTGGATGTGTCTAGCAGAGTGCCCAGGAAGGTAATCCTTCATGTAGGTAGCAGCTGGGATTTCTCCATGTTGATGGTGAACCTCAGTGAGGTTAGAGGGGTCTGCACAAAGGAGATGTCCTGTAGGAGCTTCTTCTTGGTTTCTGCCTGAATGATGCAGTTGTCTAGATAGGGTTAGATGTGTATGGTTCTCTGTCTGCAGTAAGCAATGACTGGAACCAAGCATTTTGTAAAGACTCTGGGAGCAGTGGATAAGCCAAAGGGCATTGCAGAGAATTGAAAGTGTTGGGACCCTGCTCTGAACCTTAGGTAACTCCTGCAGGAGACTCTGATAGGAATATGCAGGTAGGCATCCTTGAGATCTAGCGTCACTAGCCAGGCTTGTGGTAGGAGCATAGATAGTAGTTTTTGTAGTGTCAACATTTTGAATTTTGGAATCAGAAGGGACAAATTCAGGGTAGAGAGGTCTAGGATAGGGTGCCACGTGCCCTCTTTTCTGGGAACCAGGAACAGTCTTGAGTAAAATCCCTTTCTGGTTTGTTCTTTGGGTACGGGTTCCACAGCACCCTTGGCATAACGTTTTTGGATCTGGCGAATAGCTTCTGCTGTCTGGTTTGCTGGGACGTCTGGGCAACCTAACCTCCTCGGTTTTTCTTTGAAATAAAATATGTACCCTCTGGTAACAATTTTCAGGAGCCATAGATCTGAGGTGATGGCCAGCCAGTTTTCCAGGAAGAGGGAAAGAGCCAAAGTGGCTGAGGTGTAAACCTTTTTACCCATCCTGTCCAGACCTCTGCTTTCTTTGTCAGTTGGGATGGGTTTTTCTGAAGAGCTTGCTCTAGCTCCCTTAGGCCCTTGAGTAATTATTTCAGGGTCTGCAGTAAGGTTTTTAAACAGGTATTTGTGAGAGTCTTGCATCTTGTAGTATCTATCCGGTTTTCTGGGTGCTGGAGGGAGAGAATCTGGAGAGGGCAGATACCAGAAAAACATCCTCTACTACATCCAGGATGGGAGGAAAAGCCAGAGGCTTATGCTGAGGCAGATCTAGAAATTCTCTGAGTCTCTTTTTAGATTGGGGGTAGTCCTGGGCCTCCCACTGAAAATGCTCTTTGAGAGTGTTTAGTGTTTCCCAAAAGGAAAGGTCCTCAGGGGGAGAGGCAGTTGGAAAGGGATCATCAGCATCATAGTCCTCAAATGCTGCTAAGGGCTGGTCTTCCATGTCTGACTCCTCTAGATCTGAATCCACTGATTCTGGGTCTGTGAGGACCTCTGGGGGGAGTCTCTTTTTCTTGTGACTGGTGTGGGAGGGGAAGGTTTGACTACTCCTGATAAGAGTCATCAGGTCCTCTCTGCCATTCTGAGAAGTTGCTGTGACTGAGGGGCTGGCAGGCTAGTATAAGGTCGGTGGATGGAGCCTTGCGAAGGGATTTATTTGGGGGTAGATTTTGTCTTGGGCCTAGCTGGATCAGTAGCCTTATACATAGTTAATTTGACCGGCGGCATTGTAGTCTGCCTAATCCTGACTTCAGATGTCAGTGGGGGCTCTACGGAAGCCGGTGCCTGCAAGGTAGCTCAGGACCCAACCGTGAGAGAAACAAAAGACATCTTGGGAAAAAGAGGTTGACCCAGTGGCATACCGGACTCCTAATGGGTTTTGGTAGAGGCCTGCATTGGATCGTTGGCTATTGTCAGGGGCTGCGAAGGTGCCTCACTAAGTTTAGCTGTAACCTTGCTTTGAGTAAAGCTGGACTGTAGTCCGGGGTCATCAGAGGGCCTAACGTTTGGAGGCCTATCCTTGTCTTTGTCCTTTTTCTACCTAGGAAAATCAGTAAAGTACAGTTGTGTACACTTACCATAAATGCAGATGTTCGAGTGAATTCACTGTTGCTGTCATCACATTTGGGTTATCCTGCCAGGGGGTAGCCCTCAGTCGGCCCGAATACCAGAGGCTAAGTATTTCTGTGTCAGTTGCTGTCGCTCCAAGAATTATGTCAAGTCATCAATGGTATAAAAACAGGCAACCGATGCCATTACATCAGTTTTTCTTACCCTGTCAGGAGCCCCCAAAATAGGGAGCTAGGTTATGGTGGAAGAACACCACCAGTAGAAAGTAAATACCAAAAATTCCCTATAAGGAGAGGAAGAGAAAGAGAGAGACAAGGGGTGGAGGGGGGAGGGGGGACCAGGACTGCAACAGTGAATACACTCGAACATCTACCTTTATGGTAAGTGTACACAACTGTACTATGTTCTTCGTGTTTCACTGTTGCAGTCATCACATTTGGCGTGATTCCCAAAGCCGAAAGAAAAAAGGGTGGAGGCAGTCAAGAAAATTGGGGCTGGCTAGGATGCCCTGCAAGACTGCAGTGGCAAAGCCTGCCCTGGATTTGGAGAAGATAGGCAGGAGGTAATGCTCGGTGAAGGTATGAATAGATGTCCATGTTGCAGACTCCAGGATGTCCCTGGTGGGAACCCTCTGAGAAAAGCTACAGAGGTGGAGGTTGCCCTGGTGGAATGTGTCCTGACCCCCTTTGGGGGCGGTTTCCCGAGCAGTTTGTAGCAGAAATGGATGCAGTGTGCTATCCATTTGGAGATTATTTGGATATGGCCCTCCCCCTCTGCTGCAAAGCTGACTAGCAAGTATCAGTTTTTGTAAAAGATTTAGCCCTGTCCAGATAGAATCTGAGCAGTCTGTGCACATCTAGAGAGTGCATGGTCCCTTCCCCCTTGTTTTGTGGGTTAGGAAAAAAGATGGGCAAATGAATGGATTGGTTGAGAGCCACACTGGACACCACTTTAGGCATGAAGGATGGGTTAGTCCTGAGGGAGACCCTATCAGCATGGAAAATGATGAAAAGCTCTGCAGCCAAGAGTGCTTGTAGCTCTGAACTCTCCTAGCTGAAGTGACGGCCAAGAACCAAGGCTGTCTTTCAAAAGAGGAATTTTAACTCTGCAGAAGCTGCAGGTTCAAAGGGGGGTAGGGTGAGCTTTTCCCAACACAAAATTAAGGTCCCAAGCTGGGGCAAGAGCTCTTCTGGGTGGCCTTAAGTTGTTAGCCCCTCTTAGGAACTGTTTGATGAGGGGGTGCGAGAAGAGAGGGGGGCTCTGTGCTGTAATGAGCAGAGATGGCAGAGGCATGAATTTTAATAGAAGAGAAAGAAAGACTCCTGTGTAGTAGGTCTGCTACGTAATCCAGGATGAGAGGTAGGGACGGCTGTGCCATTCCGGCTCCCTTAGCCTGGATCCAGGTGCAAAACCTTTTCCACTTCTCAGCATAGGATTCTCTAGTGCTGGGGTGTCTGAACTCACGTATAACATCTAGGACTTGTTTGCTTAGGCTGGCTAGGAGAGGTCAGGGAATAAACTAGGCTGCCAAGTTGAGGGTCTGCAATTGGGGATGCATGAATTCTCCATTCCTCTAGGTCAGGAGTGATGGGATCTAAGGTAGGTACCATAGTGGCAGGGGTAACAGGCTGCGCAGCAGTGAGTACCAGTGCTGACGTGGCCAGTCTGTGGCAATCAGGACTGTCCTCGGTTTTTCCTCCCTTATTTTGAGCAGTACCCTTGAAATGAGTGGTAGAGGTTGAAATGCATATACCAAGAGATTTACCCACTGGAAGGATAGAGCATCCACTTTCCAGGCCTTGCTGTGAAGTTCCATGGTGCAGAATTTGCTGAGCTGATTATTGGAGTGGGAGGCAAAGAGGTCCACCTTCAGGGTGCCCCTTTTCTGGGTTATAAGTGTGAAGGCTCTGTGGTCTAGCTGCCATTCGTATGGGTCTAGCAGGTTTCTGCTTAAGTTGTCTGCAGGGAGCTTAGGGAGCCTGGCAGGAATTGCGCTAGCAGGTGTAGTTGCATGGCTGAGGCCATGTGCCAAAGGGTCATGGCGAGCCTGCAGAATGGATAAGAGTGAGTCCCTCCCTGCTTGTTGATATACCACATCACTATGGTGTTTGTCTGTTTTGATCAGTAGATGCCCCGGGGAGAGTAGGGGTCTGAAAGCTGTCAGGGCGTGCTGAACAGCTAGCATCTCTTTTTGGCTGATGTGCAGATGTATTTGATTTGGGCTCCAGTGGCCCTGAATGCACCTGCCTTCCAGGTGTGCACCCCAGGCATAGTCTGATGAGTCTGTGATGAGTCTGTGGTGAGGGTCTGGACAGCATGGAGTTGTGAGAAGGGAAGTCCCTTGTTGTCATTGCATGCTGCTGCCCAGCAAAGAAAATCCTACCTTAAACAAGGTATCATTGGTATGACAGTTTCCAGGTCTTGAGAGTGTTGACACCAAAGGCTTTTTAGGTACCACTGTAGTTTCCTCATATGCAGTCTGGCATATGAAATGAGTAGAATGCAGGAGGCCATGAACCCTACAGCTTGCAGGATCTTCCTTGTGGATAACTGGGTTCTGGTGGCTAGTTGAGAGTAGTAGTCTGTCAGGCAGGCTTGTTTTTCTGGAGTAAGGAATGCCATCTGGGATGCTGTGTCCAGGCTTGCTCCCAGGAATACAATGTTTGTGTGGGGACTAGTTTTGATTTCTTTTCGTTGATAGTATACCACAGGGAGGTCAGTAGGTCCTTTACAAAGGTCAGGTGCTGTTAACAGCTTTTCCTTACTGTCTGCCTGAATCAGGCAGTCATCTAATAGGGGTACATTTCAATATTTCTTTGTCTGCAAAAGGCAGGGGCTGGAGCCAAGCATTTTGTGAAAACTATGGGAGCAGTGGATAAGCCAAAGGGAAGTGCAGAGAGCTGAAAGTGCATAGATCCTGCCCTGAAACGTAGATATTTCCTGCAAGATTCCTTGATTGGGATGTGTAAGGTAGGCCGCTTTTAGGTCTAAGGTGGCTAACCAAGCATCCTTGGAAAGCATAGGAAGAAGCTGCTGTAGGGTGAGCATTTTGAATTTTGGTATCACCAGAAAGGTGTTTAGAATAGATAGATCGAGGATTGGGTGCAAGGTGTCCTCTTTTCTGGAAACCAGGATGAGTCTGTAATAGAAACCTTGGCCTACCTGTTCTGCAGGAACATGCTGTACTGCCCTCATGTAGAGCAGGGAAAGGACTTGCTTTTTGGCCTCTGCCCACTGGTTTGGAGGAAGATCTGGAACTCTTTTGGAGTTGGCAGTGTGTGGAAATAAAATTTGTATCCCTGGGACACAATGTTGAGGACCCATCGGTCGTTGGTAACAGAGGCCGAGTTGCTTGCATGGAAGGAGAGTTTTCCTCCTAAAGGCACAAGCAGGTAGGCAGAGGCAAGGGGTGGAGGTGTAAAGTCATTGTGAGTTCTTACCATAAGGGGGTGGCTTTGCACTCCCTATTTTTGAAGAGGAGGAACTCCATTTCTTAGATCTCTGCATTCCCTTGGGCTGCTGTCTGGGGGGGGGGTCTGCTTCACCTGGGTCTGGGCTGAGCTGGGCTGGAGGGGGCAGGAAAGGACCAGTGCTTGGAGGGGCAATGCCTACTGAACCTCAGAGGCTGGACCTGTAAGAAGTCTGTCTGCACAGATTTAGCTTTTTCTTCCATCTTTTTTTAAGACCTCTTCTGCCTTGGTGCCAAATAAATGGTCTTTGTTCAATGGTGCCTCCGATAATTTGAATTTGACATGGCCTGGCAAGGTCTCTCTTTTGGAAGGGTAGCCTGGCTTCCCCAGATAAGCGTAATAATGTCTTCCGCCATTTTAAGCATTTGAGATCGAGGCAAGAAAGCAGGTGCCTGAGCTTGGGTCATTGTTTTTTTGGGCGTAGTTCACACCCTGGGCCTTAGAAACTTGGTAGTTTTAGAAAGAACTGAAGACGTTAAAGAAGTCGTCGGTCTGTGTCGAGTATCGGTAGTGTGAAGTACTTCCATGGAAGCTGGTGCTTGCTCAGCGGCTCCAGACCCACCCAAGGTAGAGACATCCACAGGATTCTTAGTCGAAGAAGAGTCTTGCGGCATACCGGACTGCGAAAGGGTCTTGGTAGTGGCCTGCGAATCCACAGAAGTGGGTATCAGGGGCTGCAAAAGCGCCTCACAGAGGACCGGAGAACTGACAGCTAGCTTAGCGTAAGCGTCATCGGCAGTTTTGGACCTGTGCGGTCTCTGTCTTTATCCTTACGTTTTTTCAGAAGATCGGTAGTTGGATGGCTTACCGAAGCCATATCGGAATTTGAGGACTGACAGCTAAAATATCTAGCTACAATAAGGGCCCGACATATAGCTCTGGCGTTGAACAGAGCACAAAAGCGACAGCGAGGGACGTTGTGGTCTGGGCATATACAAGTGATGCAGTAAGAATGTAAGTCTCAGTGTGGTATTTGCTTTCCACAGGCGAGACAATTGTTAACTTTTTCTGACATCGGTTAGAGCAAGAAAAAAGGATCCCCAACGGGGTACTTAGCTTTAGAAGACTTCAACTTCAATTCAGAAACGAAAACTCAGGTAGTGGCCTACTGGTACTTGTGCGAACTGCTTCTGCTTCGGGCTCCTCGGCAAGAAAGACTGATGTAATGGCATCGGCTGCCTGATTTTATACCACTGATGACCTGACGTCAGTCCTGAAGCGACAGCAACCGACGCAGACATATTAAGCCTCTGGTATTCGGGCTGAGGGCTACCCCTGGCAGGATAACCCAAATGTGATGACTGCAACAGTGAAACACAAAGAACATCTGCCTGGGAGACTGACGCCATTTTGAGTTGCTGGAAAGACTGACTAAAATGAAGAGTTACAATATCAGCTATTCTCTTTATAGTTCGAGCATTAAAGAGGGCACAGAGCAGACACCCTAGAATGTCATAGTCTGGGCTTAAACAGGTGATGCGGAGAGAATGGAAGTCTCAGTGTGGGATCTGCTTTCCACAACTGAGACAGTTATTAACTTTCTCTGACTTCAGTTTAAGGCAAGAAAGGATTCTCCAATGAGGTAATTAGCTTTAGACAGTTGTCTTCACTCTGGCAATGGCCGACCGACGCACTAGCAGAACTGCTTCTGCGTCAGGCTCCACAGCAAGAAAGACTGATGTTATGGCATCGGCTGTCTCCATTTATAGCCCTGACTACCTGTTAGCCAGACTCACAGAACAGCCGACGCAGGAGGGAAACCTTTACTCTGGTACTCGGCCCTGTTGAGGGCTACCCAGCAGGGGATAACCCACAAGTGATGACTGCAACAATAAAACATGAAGAACAGCTAAGTGCCCCAGCTGGAATGACCATGCAAGGGAAGTATGTAAGACTAAGTACATCCAAGGAAGAACAAAGTCAGGTGGAAGGAGGGAGGGATGGACTACTGCAACAGACAAGAGGACATCTATCAGATGGTAAGATTTTACATAACTAATCTATGTTCCTCTGTTGCAGTATTCTTTACATGAGAGAGAATACCAAAGCTTATGAGGAAAGGAGGAGGAGGCAGGGGTAGTGAAGCTCTCCATGAAGCTATGGAGAATAGCCCTGCCAAACCCTGCCCTAGACTTTGAAATGTCCAGTTTGTAACATTTAGTGAAGGTATGGACTGAAGACCAGGTAATTACCTCCAAAATGGACTTAGTGTCCAATCCTTTGAAGAAAGTGCTGGAGGAAGCAACGGCCCTGATAAAGTGTGTCTTGACAGGAGAAGGAAGGCTCCCTTCCATGGTACTCGCAGCAGAAGGAAATGGTTTTGGAGATCCAGCTGGAAATAATGTTTTGATACAAGTCCTAGAGCTCTAGGGTGAAATGAGACAAACTGGTCATATTTCCTGATATTCTTTGTTTTGTCAAGGCAGAACCTAAGAGGTCTGTGTACATCCAAAGTGTGCAGGATTCTCTCTGTAGAGTTTTATGGAGTGAGGAAAAAGTTACATAAATGAATAGACTGGTTGAGGGACAACTCATTTATCACTTTAGGGATAAAGGTAGGGTTGGTGAAGAGAGAGACACCATCAAGAAAGGAGGAGAAACCATTAGGGTCTGGAGTTCAGAAACCCTTCTGACTGAGGTTAGTGCAAGCAAAATAGCTTTCCAGGAGCAGTATTTCAAGGACGCAGAAGCTGTCAGCCCAAGAGGAGCTAGGGTCAGTTTCTCCAATACAAAGTTAAGATTCCAGAGGGGTGGGGTCATGTGAAGGATACCTTTTAAGAACTGATTAGCCTTAAATCTAGAAGCTAAATGTGAAGACAGAGGCAGAAACAGCTGACAAGTGCACTTTTACTGAAGAGTAAGTTAAGCCAGCATCCAGCAATTCATACAAGTATGACAGAACCAATGGGACTGCCACTGTAAGTGGGTCTGGGTTTCGAGAAACACACCAAATTGAAAATGTCTTCCATTTGGATAAGTAAGATTTTCTAGTGTTGGGTTTCTTAGCCTCCTACAGAACCCTAAGCACACACACTGAAAAAAGAGGGCCTTAATTCCTTTCAGACACATCACCCACAACTTCAATTGAGGAGTAGACAAGTGAGAATGAATTAGAGTTCCTTTATATTATATGAGAAGGTCCACTCTGTGGGGTAACTTGTGGTGACTGCCCCTGGTTAAATGCAAGAGCAAGGGGGACCAATGCTGTCGTAGCCAAAAGGGGGTCACCATCAAGATTTTGGTTTGTCCTGCTGAATCTTGAGCAGGACTTTTGGAAAGAGAGGAAGGGGAGGGAATGCATACAAAAACATCCCTTCCACGAAAAGCTGAGGGCATCCACCTTCCAGACCACAGGATGTGGAACTCTGGCACTAAATCATGGAAGCTGTCTGTTCATGGGGGAAGCAAAAAGGTCTATTTGTAGAGTAACCCCATTTATGGACAATGTCCTGGAACACTTTTGTGAGACTTGTGTTTTGGACCTGCTAAATGTGTCTGCCACTACATTCTGGCTGGATGCAATATACACAGCTTGGAGGGGAGTCTGATGTTTGACAGCCAACTACCAGACTTGCAGAGATAGTCTGCAAAGGAGATAAGACTTTGTCCATCCCTGTTTGCTTGCATACCATAGAACGGTCATGTTGACAGTGAATATTTTTAGAGGGCCTGGGCTGAAGATGGTTTGAAGGGTCTGAAGAGCCAGCAGGAGTGCCCTCATTTCTTTTACAGTGATGTGTTCCCTTCTTGGGCACAAAAGCTGCTCCCCATCCTGTATCCGAGACGTCTGTGAACATCTCCTGGACCGGCAGTAAAGGATGGGGTGGGAGACCTGGTTTGTCAGTTAACTGTTGAATCCACCAGGTTATCTCCCTCCCTTCAGACAAGGGAAAAGGGGGAACTGGGAACTCTAGGGGATATGCATGTTGCATCCACACTGACTTCAGCAGCTACTGTAGTTTCCTCATGTGCAGTTTGAAGCATTGGGATGGTGGATGCCATGAAGCCCAGGGTTCTGAGAAAGGTCCTGGCAGTAATGTGAATTAGTGGGATGAGGCCTTGGAAAAAATAAGCAAGCTCCTGAGCCTTATGAGTGGGGAGATACACCTTCATAAGGTCTGTTTGTAGCCTGCATCCCAGAAATATCTGGTCCTCAGATAGGGAAAGAGCAGATTTTTGCTAGTTTATTTGGAAATGCAGACTGCAGGATGGAGATGGCGGAGCTTAGACTGAGCTCCAATACTCCTGGACTGACTGCTTGAAAGTGAAGGTCGTCCAGGTATGGGAAGACCTGAATGCCTTGAATTTGGCAGTAAGCAATTACTGGGCCTAGACATTTTGGGAATACCTTTGGAGCAGTGGACAGACCAAAAGGCAAAGCAGAGAACTGAATGCGCCAAGAGGCCACAATCTCAAAACATGATGTAATTCAGATGAATGGGGATGTGTAGGTAAGTATCCTTCATGTCTATGGAAGCCATATAGCCTTGTGGGATGATCAGAGGGAAAAGCGTTTGCAAGGTAAGCATTCTGAATGTAGGCACTTTTAGGAAGGTGCTGAGGTAGGATAGATCAGGTTCCTATTAGATGACCGAAGACGCATTATATCGAATGCGTCTTGGTCGAACTTAAAATGATAAGGTAAAATAGCGAAGCGGCTATTAAGCAAATTTTTTCCCAGGGAAAGAATTTGCTTGGCTGCTTCCGTTACTTTGCCGTTTTTGGCACTGTAGTGCGATCACGGAGTTGGTATATTTAAGTAGGGGGGTGGGGGGCATTTTTTTTCTTTTTTTGGAACAACGATTTTTTTCCCCTTGGAAAAAAATCGCTGTTCTGAGCTTTTGAGATTATAAGCTTTCACTTACATGGGTTTGATTATTCATCGTTCACTTTTTTAAGCATTCAATGATATAATATAGACTCAACAAGATCAAGGGTGGGTCTCCATGGGCCCTCCTTCCTTAGTACCAAAACATCCTTGAATAGAACCCTTTTCCCCTTTGATTGTAAGGTACTGGTTGAATGGTGCCTTGATCCAGCAGGTCTTACAGCAACTTTGGGAAATGTGACAGCTGGTCTGGGAGATTGTGGGATGCCCCTGAAGGGCGGGAGAGAATTCCATACCATGAAAGAACCCTTTTTTATGATGGAGAGCACAGAGGCATCCTGTGTTATGTTTTCCCAAGTTGGAAAAGAAATGGTTAGGTGAAGGGAAGGGGGCGGGGGGATGTTAGGGGTCCAAACAGTCAGATGGACCCTGGTCTGTCAGCAAAGGACTGTTTTTGAGGTGAGGTTTGCAGTGGAGTCCTAAGCTGCTGAGGTCCCTTACCAGACTTTTTTTGCCTTAGCTGGAGGGGGCTGTTACTGACTTCTAACAAACACTGGTTAAGAAGAATAATTCCTTTGGAATTCTGGCACAGGGGATACCAGGATGCGTTTCAGTTCCTGCATCTCTTTACTCTTCTCCTGTAAAGTTTTGAACAATTCCACAGCAGCGGGGCCAAATAGGGTTGAATTGTCCAGGGGGGTGATCCATGAGTTTGGATTTAATGCCCTCTGGTAGAAGTTGTAATCTCAACTGGCAAAAATTCTCAGGACCAAACCTGTGGCAGCCGCCCTGTCTGAAAACTCCACAGCATCGTAGCTACATTTTATTGAATGGCGGGTCACTTGAGAGGAAGCCCCAATCAGGGATGAGGCAAAAGACTTACTCTCTGACTCTGGCAAATCTGAAATTATTTTGAAAAGTTGGGACAAGAGTTCAAAGGTGTATTTAGTCATACGTGCCTGATAACTGACAGCCCTAAAGGCAAGGGAGGCAGAATTGTATACTGTCTGCTATCTTTGTCAGAGGGAAGCAGCGTGGTGGATGGAAGTAACCTAGAGGCCTTATCAGAAGCCACCATGACGACAGAAGGGTTTAGCAGACAGGGTTTTGAACAGGAATGTAAAGTCTTCAGGCACCTTGTATAATCTGTCTCGTTTCTTTGGTGCAAAAGGCTGGGAGTCAGGGGCTTTACTGGAAGATGTGTTTGCATCTAAGATAGCAGGTAAGGACAAGAGGTATGGCTGAGGGACTAGGAGTACCTGAAGTAGTTTGCAGTACCTTTTTTTGCAGTGCAGACATCTCACAACTATCCCATTTGAAATGTTTTCTCATCTGACCTAAGGTCTTACTGAAGGCAATTTTCTCCATTGAGGAGTCAGTACCATTGGAGTTCCTCCTCCAGGGAAGCATAATCCCACGGGGAGGGGATCTGCTTCCTCCACGGAAGAAGCCTCTTCCCTAACCCTCTTCTGAGGAGAGGAAACCCAGGGTGTGGCTGGTACTGAAACCCCAGAAGGAGGCCTAAGACATAAGTATTAAAAATACCCAGTGTAAAAGTTTTCCAATCCTGAAGTGGATCAGTGGGTGGTGACAAATGCTTTACTTTTTGTTTCTTCTTTACATGTAGCTGAACTCTGTGTAATGTCGGAGGCCCAGACGTAGGCCTGACTTCAATGATATCAGAATCCACGTCCTCCCTAACATTTAGGAAATTTTTCTAGGGCCCTCGGTAATCACAAGTCTAGGCTACCCCTGGACATCCTCATTGGATGCCTGCTGTACCTCCAAGGACTGGCTATCATTCTGACCCAAGGCTGCTTCCATTACGGGCTTGGCCGGTGAACTGGATGTAGCAGCTGAATATTTCTCCAGGCTAGCAACTGCTTCGGGAGAGATGTTTGCCCAAGAAGGTGCAGCTGAAGTTTCAGGCCTATGCTTCTTGGCTTTCCTCTTCACAAGTGACTTGGCCTCAGGCCCTGAGGAATCCTCTGTAGTGCTTTTCACAAGGAGTTTCATGTATTTATTCTATAAATATATGGAAAGGGAGCAAACCTACTCCTCAAATTTTTAGGTACAAAGGCCTGGCACATAGAAACAAGATTTATGATCGTGGGAAGGCCCAAAGCAAAAAGAACTGCTGGTGATTGTCTTTATGTGGAATCTGAAGTCCACATTGATATTTGCCTTTCTTAGATGATATTAAACCTAACCACAAAGTAAAGGTAAAGAAAGGATTCCCCACCGGGGCACTTATCTGAAATGTTGAGACAATAACCAATTTGATGAAAAGACCATATGTATGGGTGAAGCGTCCAGACTGGCAGCAAAGTTTTGAGGATGGTGCATGTGTATGTCACTTTTGTAGCAGCACTCCTCATTAGTAAAAGTCTTTTGTATACTGGCTGATGTCAGGTCATTGCAGCAGGCAACTCCCTCATGTAAAAAATACTGCAACAGAGGAATAGAAGGACATCTTTTATTTCTGGAGACTTTCCTGCAGATTGAGTACATGTCATAATTTTTATGTCATCTTCTTCTATCTTAACTGTTAATTACTGAGTCTCATCTACCTCTAACCTTGGCATACTTAAGTCTTGATTTCCATATTTTTCTGTTTTATACAAGTTTTCATAAAATTTCCAAAACATCTCTTATACCTCTACAGGATCTCTGGTTATTAAGGACTGCAACAGTGAAACACGAAGATCATCAACCTTTTCTACTTTGTTATCTAAGTCACTGTGCTAAAAGTTTTTGTGATCTAGGGTCATCAAAAAACAGTTGCTTAACAGGAATCTTTTTTAAACTCATGCATATTGCTCTGATACTCCATTATTTTCTCTCTAGCTTTCTGTCATTGCAGCTCTTTTTGTTCTGTGAGATCATCATTCTTCTGCAATTCTTTAACCTTTGTTCCATCTAAATAATTCCTGTTACTTCTTAACCATATATATTTTTAATTTCTCCCATATTTTTAAACTCCACTTTAATTTTATCTTGTTCACTATCTATAAATTAATTTTCTTATCTTCCTTAATAACTCTTGAATAATTTCCACTACTCATTCCTTAAACTCCTCTCTTCATTACCCTGCATTTTTATCTTAGTTGTTGCTGGTGCACACTCTAAAATAGTTAATGGATATGTGTTGAAGCTTTCAATTAAATGCTCATGTTTTTATGAAATACAGATGTTGTATAGTCTTGCCCAGTTACTGCACAATGTGTAAATTCTTACAGACTTCCTACAAGTGTCTTTCATACCAAATATTTTCATAACTTTCTTCAGAAATCTAATCTCCTATATTTTCCCTTCTGTATCCCCCACATGCATCCGCACCGTTGCATAGGAGGTTACTAGGCTAGTAGCCCTAGAGCCTTTATAAGCCTAGCCACGTTAATCTCAGGTTGCCCCAACTGTCTTTGGTTAGATGGAAATACTTTACAGATCAGCACTGACTACGCCCTGTCCATATTAAGTTCCAGTTTCTACTTACAAGCAATACTCCCTGCTGAGAGCAGATTTCTCCCAAAAGTTTATTAAGCTCCACAAAGTACAGTTTTGTACCTACCATAAATGTAGATGTTCGAGGATCCACATTGCTGCAGTCCTAACTATTGGGTAGTCCGCTGTCCAGTCGGCCCGAATACCAAAGTATATGGCTGACGTCGGTCAGGGCGCATTAGACTGACGTCAGTACGTCAGGGTACTAATGCGCATGACCGACGTCATATCCTCAGTCTTTTCTTGCCCCAGATGTCAGAAGACCCTGAAAAGATAAGGCCAAAAACAAAAACTCCCAAAATACCTGCACCAAAAAATATATATATACAATATATACACAATTAGCAGAATATAACCTCACCTACACAACCACCCCTAAACACAGAGGGGAAGGAGGGAGGGTAAATTGGACTGCAGCAATGTGGATCCTCGAACATCTACATTTATGGTAGGTACAAAACTGTACTATGTTCTTCATTCCACATTGCTGCAGTCCTAACTATTGGGTAGAATCCCAAAGCAGAGGTAAGGGAGGCTGGCAAATCATAAGGAAGCAGGAACTGACAACATGCCTTGCAAAATAGCTGTGGCAAAACCAGCCCTAGACTTAGAGTAGAGAGGAAGGTGATAATGCTTAGAGAAAGTATGCACTGAACTCCAAGTAGCTGCCTCCAAAATATCCTTAGTTGCCACCCCTTAGAAATGCTGTGGAAGTGGCAGTAGCCCTAGTGGAATGAGGCCTAATCCCAGCTGGAATCTCCTTGCCATGATGGAAATAACAAAATGTAATGCAACACCCAATCCACCTAGAAATAGTTTGTTTTGACACAGGCTTGCCCTTTGAAGTCAAAGCAAAAGAAACAAACAACTGCTGAGACTGCCTAAAATCCTTAGTCCTGCTCAAATAATAACGCAATAGCCTGTGTACATCTAAAGTGTGCAAAATCTTTTCCCCTTTATTTTGGGGATCTGCATAAAAGGTAGGCAAATGAATAGTTTGGTTTAAAGCCACACTAGAAACCACCTTAGGCATAAAGGAAGGATTAGTACGTAAAGATACCCTATCCTTATGAAAAATCAAAAAGGCTCCACTGCCATAAGGGCCTGCAACTCAGAAACCCTTCTTGCAGAAGTAATGGCCAACAAAAAGCAGTCTTCCATGACAAGTATTTCAATTCAGCAGTAGCCGAGGCTCAAAAGGTTGTAGAGTAAGTTTCTCCAACACAAAATTGAGATCCCAAGCAGGAGTAGGAGCTCTACGTGGGGTCTTATATTCTTTGCCCCTCTAAGAAATTGCTTGAACAAAGGATGCGAAAACAATGGTGGGTCACAATCATAGTGAGCTGAAATAGCTGCAGCATGAATCTTAATGGAAGAGAAAGACAAACCTTTGTCCAGTAACTCAGTAAGATATTGAAGAGCCACACTCAAATTAGGCTCAGTAATCTCCAAATTGTTTGCTGCACTCCAAAACAAAAATCTCTTCCATTTTTCTGCGTACACTTTCCTTGTACTAGGTCTTCTGGCTTCCATAATCACATTTAAAACTTGTTGAGGAAGCTGAGACCTGCTGTCTTTCAAAACAGAATATGCCAGGCTGTTAGATGTAGAGAGTGAAGCTTGACATTGAGCAGATGACCGTCCCTCTAAGACAACAGGTGTGGAATCAAGGGTAAAGGCCATGGAGGCTTCCTTACCAGACCTCCTTAGTAATGGGTACCAGTGCTGCCGAGGCCAATCTGGAGCTATTAAAATCATCCTTGGCTTGTCTTGTCTGACCTTTAGAAGCACCTTTGGAAGAAGAGGCAGAGGTGGAAAGGCATACACATGAAGATTTTTCCAACTGAAAGAAAGAGCATCCACTTTCCAAGCTGTGTGATGAAATCCTTTCGTGCAAAACTTTGGCAGCTGGTGGTTTAGTGGAGAAGCGAACAGATCTATGTCTGGAGTTCCCCATGACACTGTCAATTTTGAAATACATGAAGATCCAGTTTCCACTCGTGGGGATCCATGATTTGTCTGCTTAATACATCTGCTAAGGAGTTCTGTGCTCCGGCAGAAACCTTGCCTGAAGAGTTAGTTGCAGACTGAGCGCAGTCTCCCATAAAATCATTGCTTGTCTGCACAATGGGTAAGAATGTGTTCCCCCTTGTTTGTTGATGTACCACATGACAGTTGTGTTGTCTGTTAGAATCAACACCTGCCCTGGAAGAAGTAACTCCTTGAAAGCCATTAATGCAAACTGAACTGCTAACATCTCTTTCATGTTGATATGTAGATGCTGTAGTCTGGCAGGCCACTTGTCTTGTATCCACTTTCCATTTAGATGAGCTCCCCAAGCAACATCTGAGGCATCTGTCGTTAGAATCTGACTTGCCTCTGGCCGGGTCACAGAGAGTCCCTTGTTTAGGTGACATTCCTGAGCCCACCACAAAAATTCCTTTTGAATGCAAGGTATTATTTGAATGACAGTGTCCAAATCCTGGCAGTGCTGTGTCCACAGATTTTTGAGATACCATTGTAGCTTCCTCATATGCAGTTTGGCATTGGGAAGCACCAGAATACAAGATGCCATGAACCCTAAGGCTTGAAGGACTGTCCTTGCAGTCAGCCCGGACTGAAGAGAAAGATGATGGAAGTAACTGGAAAGATTCTTTTGTTTGTCCGGGGTTAAAAAGGCCATCTGGGCTGCTGTATTCAGTCTCACACCCAGAAAGCACATGTCTTGAGAGGGTACTAGACTGGACTTTATTTCGTTCACAGAATACCCTAGGCATCTTAGCACTGCTATGACAAATTCCAGATGCTGTAGAAGATCTTCCTTTTCTTGAGCCAGAATCAGGCAGTCGTCCAAGTAAGGATAGATTTGGATTCCTTTTAGCCTGAAGTAAGCTATCACTGGAGCCAGAACCTTTGTGAATACTCTGGGCGCAGTAGATAAGCCAAAGGGCAATGCAGAGAACTGATAATGAGAATTTCCAGCTCGAAAACGCAGATACTTCCTGCAACTTAGTCTTATTGGCACATGAAGGTAAGCTTCCTTGAGATCTAAAGTTACCATCCAGTGATCTTTGCCCAGCAGAGGTAAAAGCTGTTGTAACGTCAACATTTTGAACTTGGGAATGTCCAGATAAGTGTTGAGGATAGATAAATCCAGAATTGGTCTCCACGTGTTCCCCTTCTTTGGTACTAGGAACAGGCGAGAATAAAATCCTAGGCCCCTTTTCGGCACAGGAACTGACTGAATGGCCCCTATTTGGAGCAACAGAGAAATTTGCTTGTGAGCCTCTGTCCTTTGAAGAGGAGGAATGTCTGGCATGCCTTTGAAAGGAGGCAAGGTATGGAAATAAAACCTGTAACCGTGGTGAATAATATCCAGAACCCATCTGTCTTGGGTAATTAAATCCCAATTTTCTTTGAAAAGAGACAGCCTTCCTCCCAAAGGTGCTGCCAGGCGAGAATGTACTGGCAGCTGAAACGGTAGGTCATTGGGTCTGCTTACGAAAGGACTGACCCCTGCCCTCACCAGAAGTCTGAGCAGGGGAACTCCCTGTCCTAGGCCTAAAAGAACCCTGAGCTCTGCCCCTACCACGTCTAGACCTACCCCTAGACTGGGAATCATAAGCAGGATAAGTCCATCCCTTAGTAGGCCAATTTCTACTAAACTTGGAGGCTGCACCTGTAAAAATCTTTAACAGTTTGCATAGACTTAGCCTTGTCCTCCATTTTCTTCAAAACTGCTTCCACAGGCGAACCAAACAACACATCAGACTGTAAAGGAGCATCCAAAATCCTTGTCTTAACATGCTCAGCTAAATTCTGATCTCTCAGCCAGGCGTGCCTACGAAGAACAGAACCAGTGGCAGCCACCCTGGAGGAGGCCTGCACAGCATCAAAACCACACTGCAAAGAATGTTTACCTACCTGTTCAGACACATGAACTAAATCCTGCAACTCTTTACACTCAATACCTTCAGCCAGAGCATCCACCTTAGATTTCAACTGTGAAAGAAGATAATTCTGATATTTTAACATGTGAAACTGACAATTCAACGCCTCATGGCTAAAGTGGAAGAAGTATACACTTTCTTTCCCCATCTATCCAAAGCCCTTGCCTCTTTATCAGGAGGGACAGGATTTTTAACAACTGAGGCCTTCACACCTTTAGGCCCCTGAGAGACAGTTTCTGGGTCTGCCCTAGGACTCTTAAAAAGATACTTATGAGCTTCAGGCACCCTATAATACCTATCCGGTTTAACTGGGGCAGGAGGCAAAGAATCAGGATTCAGGGAAGCCTCTGCAAACACATCTTCCACCACATTCAAAACAGGAGGTATAGCTAAAGGCCTATGCTGGGGTAAAAACAAGAATTCCCTAAGCCTTTTCCTGGAATCAGAGAAATCTTGACCTTCCCATTTAAAATGCTCCCTCATGGAATGCAGAGTCTCTGAAAATGAAAAATCCTCAGGAGGAGAAGCAGGAGTAGAATCATCCATATCAGAATCAGAATAAGGAGGGTACTCCTGCAAGTCTTCAGCCGAAGACTCCGAAGCCTCCGAGCATTGCTCAAAACTCTCAAACTCAGGTTCCACCCTAGGCCTCTTATCAGGAGGGGGCATAGAACCCCTAATCATAGTAATCAAATCCTCTGCCATTTTAAGCATATGTTTCTTAGGCAAAGATCCTGAAGTGCTAGGAGAAACCCCCACAGAAGCTAAACTTGGCCTGCCCCTCAAAGAAGCCTTGGAAACTGAAGGAGAGGCTCTAACCACCTTAGGAAGAGAGGGAAGAACAGCCACCTGAGAAGCCCCTCAGCCTGGCCTACTTCCTGAGAGGATACATCCTGTAACAGTAAAGTCTCTTCCTGAGACTCCAAAGAGACACCTGGCAAAACCTCCGGCTCCACTGAGCCTTCCAAAGAACCGACGTCTGGGACTGTCGGTTCCTCCACCCTAGGCTTTGCTGCTTTATCTTTGCGCTTTTTAGCGAAGCGGCCGGAGCATCCGACGGCATTTTATAATTACAACGCTTCCCAAACACTAACCTGGCACAGTCTAACCTTCTCTTAATAGTGCGTTTGTTAAATCTAGCACAAGAGCGGCATCCAACAACGTCGTGCTCAGGCCCTAAACAAGGTATACACAAAGTAAGGTAATCCCTATGAGGTATCTGTTTCCCACAAGAAATACAGTTATTCACTTTTTCTGACATCCGGTTAAATACTGAGGCAAGAAAAAACAAAATATTCCCCAACGGGGTACTTAGCCAACTTTGATTCGGTCTGAAACTCTGACTTCAGAAACTTTCAGAACGCCAACCTGCACTCGCAAAATTGCTTCTGCATCGGACCATGCGGCAAAAAAGACTGAGGATACGACGTCGGTCATGCGCATTAGTACCCTGACGTACTGACGTCAGTCTAATGCGCCCTGACCGACGTCAGCCATATACTTTGGTATTCGGGCCGACTGGACAGCGGACTACCCAATAGTTAGGACTGCAGCAATGTGGAATGAAGAACATCAGCAGTTTTAGGTGGAATATAAATAGATGCCAATGTAATGCCCCTCTCAGGCCAATAGCCCTTACTACCACAGGTCTACAATTTTTATCTTTTTTTCCCTCTTCTATAACTATTGCAGTTCTAGCAATTAGTCTAAGTAATCCATGTTTCCTTTGTACCTGATATTCTGCCAAGTATTCATTCCGAAATCCTTTCTTTATTAAATTCACATGCTCATTTCTTTCCTAATACATCTCCTGTAGCACTGCTATTTATACTCTGCATTTCTTAATACAATTAAATACTCTTATCTTTTTGTCTTTACCTGTAAGGCTATTCATGTTCCAAAATAATGTGGACAGCATAGCCATTATGATAAGTTATCATTCCTCACGTATTATACGTGACAGCTTTTTAAAAGTCTGTTTCTAGCTGTTATGTTATATGCACCCACTAATGTTTTGGCAGCTTAATCTTTTATACATGTTTCTTGTCATATACATTTGAACTTATACCACATCTTATAAAGCTTTTTGTTTAAACAAAAACCCTCAAAGAAAAAAACAGACAGCCCCCAAAGAACACCCCCATAATCTATTAACTTAAAACACTCAAAACTACCTACACATTTCAAATCATATAGTTTGACCCTTCTGATAAGAACATTTTTCCAACTCAGCAGCTGCACCCACAGGCAATACCTAACCTAAAATTAAGGTTATCCATGCCAAGGCACATGTTACAGTCTGTGCTCCTACTTACACTAAATGTTATCTGTTCTTATATTATCCCACTTGTGGAAAAAAAGCTTGTATGTTTTCAGAAAACATTAACTTCTAGCCTCAAGAAAACAAGCACTGGCTATCTTTAAATAAAACTAAATTATATACTATTCTGGCATATAAATTGAATATTTAGGTACCAGGAAAGCTGACATCTGTAACACACTACCAATAATTTCAAACTTTATTTTTTGCTATGCCTCTTGCCATTGTACCTTTTAATTTTAGGATTCCCTCAGCAAACAATGCCCATAACTCTCAGATTTATTGCTGGCACCTGTAGTCAAGTTGTCTCCACAGAAACATAAAAACAGAATGTACAGCTGCAGACTTCTCAACTCACACTGAGCATTTACTTTCTAAAGGAAAACGTTTCATTAGATTCACAGTGTTCTCCTATTTTTAAAGCCTACATGCTTATACCAAAATTACTGGATAAAGCCAAGGTCATTAATCTAGGCATTCACCTATGCAAATGTAAGAGAAAACATCTCAACTCTGCATATATTTTAATCACTGCAGTTTTACACCCCTATCCCCACCCCAAACGCCCAATATTACAGCAAATTACCTTAAACTTCTTTTTGTCCAGCCTTTCTATTGTTTTTATATTCTAATGTCTACATTTCTTAAAACTAAGAGAGAAAAAAAGTACTTGCTTATCACATATGTCAGTGACATTATACAGTGAAGCATTTTCAGTTTATATCATGTAATATTTTATGCAAATACTGTTAATAATCTTTTACTTGCTATTACTTTTTTCCCCCCTTTTAGTATCTTTCCAAACATTAATGACATGAAATGGTGTATATGCCTTTCAGTACCCCCACAAGTTTAACAAAGTCAACAAAAATCCAATCCTTCTCAATCGCTTTTTCTTGTAAAGCCATAGTTCACAAATGTGAGACTGATGCTTTATAATCTCACATTTATTTCCAAATTTCAGTGTCATTGGTCTTCTTCCTGTTCAACTAATTTCCCAAACCCCAGACTCTGGTTCAAGTCCAAAGTACTCAATTCTTCTAGTCAACACCTGTGCTTTTTTTCTGCCTCTCAAGCATTTTCCTTTAGAATCTGGGAAAAGGTTTCACTGGAAAATTCTACCAACTTTATTATAAGATGAATGAGAAACAGAGACCCCTTCTGTTTGATGGCTTACTTTTTTGTTGGAAATGTTTTGCATTTCCTCCTTAGTCTATTCTGCATTAAAAATGGCTTTGCTCCTCCATGAAAAAATATTCAGAATACAGCTAGATACAGCAGCTTGACTCTCACACATGCCTCTCGACATTCCCTGATTGCTGGAACAAATTTGTTTCTCTTCTGCCTAGAGTACAGTGAATAACTGTTTTCTACAAATACACAATTTCTCCAATTTTTAATACTTGGCCCTTCAGACACATTTTTTCCCCTCAGGATAAACTCTTTCTGCTGATAAGATTGCAACTTTACTAATATAAATTTTGGCTGTTTTCTCATAACCATGTTTGGAGCATACACACAGTGTGCCTTTTCAATTAACAAATCCTGCTGTGGATTAAAAGTCTAGCTGCTTATATGTGCTCTCATAAAATTAATGCAGTTTGTTCCTTCCAGTTTCTCTTACAGCAGAAAATCTCAGGTTTTCTCTGTGTGCTCAACTTTTCCATTTTTTTGGGACAGCTCTTCTTCAAGAGTGTCTGTCTTCTTCATTTCAACCTCTGATTTTTTGCATTCATCTGTTCTGCTGAACAGCGGTTTAAAGTGTTTTGTTATTTCAGTTGATATACTCCTTCAGCATTTCATTTACTTCAATCAATACTGAACACGTTTTATTTTTTCTCTTAATTACTGAAAGCCATCTCTTGTACCAAGGTTGGAGCTTGAGCTGCTTTTTGTTGAACAGCTGCAAGGTTCTTCCCATTCGTGTTTTTTTCTAGTTGATTTTCTTTCAGGCTTTGTAAGTTTATTCTTTGCTGGCATCCTGGCAGTGTACTTACTAACCAGTAACTTCATTTTACTAATATGGCAGAATTACTAGCCCTTATTTCTCAGTTCTTTTTCACAATGGGGGGGGAACTGAAATTAAGCTGTTGATCAGTGTGTAGCCATCCTAAAAATGCCTAAAATGCATATTTTGAGAAACTTTAATACAAGTTTTTACTCCAAGATAAAAGCTTTCATTTCAAGATGGCTGGACACTGATCAACAGCAATGTCAGCTCTCCCAGTGTAATCAAGAGATTGGGGTGGCATAGTGAACAGCGTTGTTGCCTCAAAGCAAAAGGTTTTCCAGTTTGATTTTTGGCTAGGGTGCCTCCTGTGGCAAGTCTTCATGCCCTCCCTGTGTTGGGTTTCTTCCAGGTGCCCTGGTTTCCTACAATCCTTTTGAATGTATGCAGTATGTTTAGTGGACATATTAAACTGGCCAAATGTGTTCGTGTGGGTGCGAGTGTGTGGCATGGAAGAATAGCCATGGCATGGCTAGAGCTTCCCGGTGGTGTGAACCTTGGCTCTAGATGACTATCACTGAAGTGACACCCCAACCCCATTTGCAAAAATGGGAAAAAAGGGTTATGAATGGATGGCTACAATGACAGCTTGGGAGTTTACTGCATATCAAGGGATTATGGAGGATTTCAAGAAGTGTTCTCCCCTGGTGAGAAAAGTATATTCAAAGTTTATAGTACTTAAAGTAAAGCAGCCACTGTTGTTTGTATGTACAACTAATCTGACCCAGTAATTTACCCAACACAGCTGTCAGTTCAATTTAACAAAAATTTACCTTAAGTGCTAGGAGACTTTTGTTAATTTCAGCACCTTCAAGTCTAGTCTGTCTATCAGCACTAGAGGTATCTGCTCCTCGTTCATTGCCAGCCAAGTCAATCAAGGAAAACTTGCCGTGTAATTTCCCTTTTTTCCGCAATATTATTTGAAATACTGCATGACTCCGAGATGAGTGAGCATTTGCAGATGTCTGCCCTGATGTTCTAGAAAGAAAATAAAGAAACTTATGCAAATGTTTGCTCTAAAGAATAAGCTTTCATCAAAAACATTTTTCAGCTTCATTATAATGATTTTCTTGTTCTTTTGAATGTCATTATGATGTTAAAATACAAGAATAAAAAGCAGACAAAACTGTGACAAAAATTAATAGTTATGTACTCACCATAACTACTCATCTATGTTGTCTATTTTCTTTCTTCCCTCAACTTACAGGTTTCGATCCGATCCTAGGATCTGACTTGGCTGCATATTCCAGACTTTGTATCCAGCTCTCGAGCTCCTCCCTCTACCCATAATGCACTATTCCATCCTCATTATCTCAGATCGAGGTTGCTGCCATACAATGCTACAGTTAAACAGAGACATGCACATAGCTGACAGAGAAAGGAAAGGCTCAAAACCAGAACTGTAGGTTCCAAATGCGGTCTAATAGGTCACTCCAGAAAAAGTACAGTTTTGTACCTACCATAAATGTAGATGTTCGACTGTCTTCACTGCTGCAGTCATTAAACTTGGGTTATCCTGCCATCAGGCGGTCCCGCAGTCGGTCAGAGTTCCAAAGTCTTGGTCCAGCGTCGGCTGCTGTCGCCTCCTCCCTGACGTCAGTGCGTCAGGGGTATATAAGAAGCGGCCGACGTGATTTTCTTCAGTTTTTCTTACCACAGATGTCAGGTGCCCCCAAAAAGATAGGCAATACATATTGCTTACAAAACATACAATAAGGTAAAAACAAAACCTTCAGTAACCAGCAAATACACCACATAGGTAGTATAGTGTAGAAAGGTATAGATAAGAACCAGCTAAGAAAGAGGGGACGGTGGGTGGGTAACCAGGACTGCAGCAGTGAAGACACTCAAACATCTACATTTATGGTAGGTACAAAACTGTACTATGTTCATCGTGTTTCACTGCTGCAGTCATTACACTTGGGTTGAATCCCAAAGCTGAGTAAGGGTGGCTGGTTCTATAGAGGATTTGGTGTGGCTATGAGGCCCTGCAGCACTGCAGTGGCAAAGCCAGCTCTGGACCTAGAATAAAGAGGCAAGTGGTAATGCTTGGTAAAGGTGTGCACTGAACTCCAAGTTGCAGCTTCCAAAATGTCTTTGGTAGGTACTCCTCTAAGGTAGGCAGTAGAAGTGGCAGTTGCCCTGGTGGAATGTGGTCTAATGTTACTAGGTACAGGTTTCCCATGCTGTGTGTAGCAGAACCGGATACAGTGTCCTATCCACTTTGAAATGGTCTGCTTTGAAATAGCCTTTCCCTGTGATCCTGCTGCATATGATACAAAAAATTGTTCAGTTTTTCTGAAAGTTTTTGTTTTGTCCAAGTAGAAGCGTAATTGCCTGTGTATGTCCAAGGAGTGTAGAAGTCTCTCCCCTTTATTCTGGGGATTTGGATAAAAAGTTGGCAAGTGAATAGTTTGGTTAAGAGCCACACTGGATACCACCTTAGGCATAAAGGAAGGGTTTGTTCTTAAAGAAACCCTGTCTTGGTGAAAAATTATGAAAGGCTCCACTGCCATTAGTGCCTGTAGTTCTGAGACTCTTCGTGCTGAGGTTATTGCCAGAAGCAGAGCAGTTTTCCATGATGCATATTTTAATTCTGCTGAATTGGCTGGCTCAAAAGGAGGTAATGTGAGCTTTTCCAAGACAAAATTGAGGTCCCAAGTAGGTGTTGGTGCTCTCCAGGGCGGTCTTATGTTTTTAGCCCCTCTGAGGTACTGCTTTAGCAATGGATGAGAGAAAATAGGAGGATCTGTGTTGTAATGAGCCGAGATGGCAGAGGCGTGGATCTTAATGGATGAGAAGGATAGTCCTTTGTCCAGCATCTCAGTTAAGTATTGTAGTATCTGAGGAATGTTAGGGACAAGAGGGTCAAGGCTTTGAGCCCGGTTCCAGGCACAGAATCTCTTCCACTTTTCTGAATAAGATTTCCTGGTGCTAGGCCTCCTGGCCTCCAAAATGACATCCATAACAACTTTAGAGAGAGGTGTTGTCTGTTTGGTTAATGAATCTGCCATGCAGCCAGGCTTAAGGTTTTGAGCTGACTGTGCAGGAAGTGGTTGTTTTGAGTCAGTAGGTGTGGAATTTGAGGCAAAATCCACGGTGGGCCTTGAGCTAAGTTCTTTAAGATTGGGTACCAATGCTGGCGTGGCCAGTCTGGAGCAATCAGAATCATCTGTGTTTTTTCTTGTCTGGCTTTTAGGAGTACCTTTGAAAGGAGAGGCAGTAGTGGGAAGGCATAAACATTTAGGCTTTTCCAGCTGAACAAAAGAGCATCCACTTTCCATGCTTGTGTGTGATAAGTCCTTGTGCAGAATTTTTGTAGTTGGCAATTCAGTGGGGAGGCAAAAAGATCTATGCCCGGGCACTCCCATTTTTGCATTATCATGCTGAAGACTTGTGGATTTAATTTCCACTTGTGAGGATTCATGATGTTTCTGCTTAAGTCATCTGCCAGAGTATTTTTCTTTCCTGGCAGGAATTGTGCTTGCAGATGAACTTGATAAGTTAGAGCTGTGTTCCACAAGGTCATGGCTTGTCTGCATAGGGGGTAAGAATGAGTGCCCCCTTGCTTGTTTATGTACCACATATTACTGTGGTGTTGTCTGTCTTTAATAATAATTGTCCTGGATGCAGAAGGTCCTTGAAAGTGGTTAGGGCATTTTGTACAGCCAATATCTCTTTTTGATTGATGTGAAGATGCATTTGGTCTGTGGTCCATTTGCCCTGAATATATTTTCCTGCCATGTGTGCTCCCCAGGCATAATCCGAAGCATCTGTTAAAGTCTGCCTGACTGTGGGAAGAGTAAAAGGCTGACCCTTGTTGAGGTGACATGCCTGTGCCCACCATCAAAACTCCTGTTGTAGGCAGGAAATTAGTGGTATTACTGTTTCCAAGCTGTGAGAGCGTTGAGTCCAAACACTTTTTAGGTACCATTGTAGTTTCCTCATATGCAGTCTGGCATATGGAATTAGGAGTATGCAGGATGCCATGAATCCCAAGGCCTGCAAAATTTTTCTTGCAGGGAGTTGGGATTTTGTTGCCATCAATTGAAAATACTGAGTCAGTTGTCCTTGTTTGTCTGGCATGAGATAAGCCATCTGGGCCATTGTATTTAAGCTGGCACCCAGGAATATTATCTCTTCTGAGGGCATTAGTTTTGACTTCTTTTGGTTTACTGTGTACCCTAGGCAAATTAGCAACCTTTTTCCAAACGCCAGATGCTTTGGAAGAATGTCCTTGCTCTCTGCTTGAATCAGGCAGTTGCCCAAGTATGGATGTATATGAATTCCTTTTTGTCTGCAAAATGCAATTACTGGTGCCAGGCACTTTGTGAAGACCCTGGGCGCAGTAGATAAGCCAAAGGGCAGTGCAAAGAATTGGTAATGCATTGAACCAGCTATGAATCCGAGGCATCTTCCGCAATTTTGACTGATAGGGACATGCAGGTATGCCTCTTTGAGGTCCAAGCTAACAAGCCAAGCTTTCTTGCCCAACATGGGAAGGAGCTGCTGTAGTGCAAACATTTTGAATTTCGGAACATCCAGGTAAGTATTTAGAGTAGAAAGGTCTAGTATGGGTCTCCAGGCTTTGTCCTTTATGGGGACCAGGAAGAGTTGTGAGTAAAATCCTTGCCCTTGTTCCTGCTGTGGCACTTTTTGAATAGCTCTCATGAACATGAGGGCTGTAATTTGCTTTTGTGCCTCTGCCCATTGATTTTGTGGCAGGTCTGGCATTCCTTTTAGCCTTGGTAAAGTGTGAAAGTGGAACCTGTAACCTTGAGACACAATATTCAGAACCCATTTGTCTTGGGTGATTGCTTGCCAGTTTTGTGAAAAAAGTGCTAGTTTCCCCCCTAAGGGAGCTGCCAAAAGGGAAGAGCTTGGCATTGGAAGGGGGAAGTCATTAGGACTGTTTCCTATAAGGTTGTGACTTGTCTTCACCTTCTTTTGGGGTTGAAGCACCCCCACTGTCGTGGTCTGTATCAGCCTTGGGGCTGAGATCTGCCTCTTTGGCATCTATCTGCCTCTTTGTGGCCTGTCTGACACTGGAAAGGACCAATTTTTTGTAGGCCAATTCCTGCTAAATCGAGGTGGCTGTACCTGTAAGAGATCCTTCACTGTTTGCATAGATTTTGCCTTATCCTCCATTTTCTTTAATACCTCTTCTGCCTTAACACCAAATAATATATCTTGCTGTAAAGGAGCATCCAGTAATTTTGCCTTAACATGATCTGGTAAACTTTGTTCTTTTAACCAAGCATGCCTTCGAATCACAGATCCTGTAACTGCTGCTCTACAAGAAGCCTCTAATGAATCAAAACCACATTGCAAAGTATGCTTTCCCACTTGTTCAGCTGCACGTAAAAAATCCTGCATTTCCTTATAGTCAGGTTTGTTCTGCACTTGTACTCATTTTCTGTTTTAAGTGAGACAGCAAATATTGTTGATATTTAAGCATGTGAAACTGGCAATTTAAAGCCCTCACTGCTTAAGTTGCAGAAGTGTAAACTTTCTTCCCCCATCTGTCTAATGCTCTAGAATCCCTGTCAGAGGGAACTGGATTTTTAGCCGTGGAAGCCTTTACCCCTTTGGGACCCTGGGAAATAGTTTCTGGATCAGCAACAGGGTTTTTATAAAGAAATTTGTGAGAGTCAGGGACTCTATAGTACCTGTCTGGCTTGACTGGAGCAGGGGGTAAAGAATCAGGATTTAAACTGGATTCAGAAAACACATAATCTACAATATCCAACACTGGTGGAATAGCAAGGGGCCTGTGCTGAGGAAATAAAAGAAAATCTCTGAGCCTTTTCTTGGATTCTGAGTAATCCTGGCCCTCCCAATGGAAATGCTCCCTTATGGTATGTAAAGTTTCCCCAAAAGAATAATCTTCAGGAGGAGAGGCTGAAGGAATTTATTCTTCAGCATCAGTGTCCTCATAGGGGGGGTAAAGAGTATCCCTGGTCTGAAGAGGAATCAGAATATATAGAAACCTGGTCAGAGGAATCAGTCTGTATCCTGCCTAGGACTTTTATCAGAAGGGGGATGGGAACCCCTGATCAGAGTAATTATGTCTTCGGCCATTTTGAGCATCTGCTTTTTAGGCATGGAGGCCTGTCCAGGTGAATGCTGTACTTGTTTCTTTGTCTTTAATGTAGTTTTAGACTTGGCTGTAGTTGCAATGGTAAGTTGTGAAGGTCTGAAAACATCCTTAGATGTCGATGCCTGCTCAGCGGTTCTGGACCCATCTGAAGGGTTAGTCTCCGTAGGCTCAACACCTTGAGTATCCAGAGGCCTAGGCACCTCCACGTGGGAGTCAGTAGCGACCTGTGGCTCTGAGGTAGCGGGTGTCAGGGGCTGTGAAAGCACCTCACTGAGAACCGGCGACTGGCCTAGAAGAGACTTCGTCAGTTTTGGGCCTCGGATGCCTGTCCTTATCCTTATCTTTGCATTTTTTGTGAATTACGGTCGTCGGTTGTTCCGACAGCATGGTATAATTAAACCTTCGGCCAAAGTAATGACGAGCAAAATCAAACCGACGTTTTATAGTGCGTTTGTTAAATCTAGCACAAAACCGGCAACTAGTGACGTCGTGATCTGGGCCTAGGCATGGGATACAGTAAGAATGAAAATCCTTATGAGGTATTTGCTTCCCACAAGAAATACAATTATTAACTTTTACTGATATCGGTCTGAGGCAAGAAAAAGTTTCCCCAACGGGGTACTTAGCTTTATTGAAGACTTCGGTTCTGAAAATCGAATTTGATATCTCAGGAGTCGGCCGACCAGCACTTGCGAACTGCTTTTGCTTCAGGCACCGCACGGCAAGAAAGACTGAAGAAAATGGTGTTGACTGCTTCTTATATACCCCTGACGCACTGATGTCAGGGAGGATCGACAGCAACCAACGCCAGACCAAGACTTTAGAACTCTGGCCGACTGTGGGACCGCTTGACGGTAGGATAACCCAAGTGTAATGACTGCAGCAGTAAAACACGATGAACATATGCATAGGGGATGGATGAAAGGAAAGTGGAGGAAGAATGAAAATGGACAACACAGGTGCCTAGTTATGGAGAGTACATAACTTTTAAATCTGATGTCCTTTTTATTCTTCCTGAACATAAGAGACAGAGTCCCCAGCTACGATGATACTGGGTGACTCTGGTGGAAGAATATTGTGGGGTACTGCCGAACCAAAGGAGGCTCTGCTTCTAGAAATAAAATTCAATTTGTAATGAGTAACAAATGGTATAAACACTGGACAATGTAGCTGCAGCACAAATATCATCAATAGATGTTCTTGACCAAAAAGCAAATGAAGCAGCGATGGATCTGGTTGAATGAACCTTGGGAGGTTTAGGTAAGGTCATGCCTTGTCGTGAATAAATCCAAGAATAGATGTCTGTAAGCCATTTGGCTATAGTGATTTTTAGAGACTGGACAACCCAGCCTTTTTGGTGAAAAAGAGACAGAGTTTATCTAACTTTCTAATTTGTTTTGTTCTATGAAGATAAAAACATAACTGTCCGTGTATATCAAGGAGATGCAGCATGTACTCCCCCTTTACTTGAAACATTTTGGGAGAGTGGTAAATGAAAGGATTGGCTATTACTATTTTCGGAAACCACTTTAGGTAAAAAAAAAGAAGTGTGTGTTTGTAAAGTAACCCTATCTTTATAAAAGAAAGAGCCTAGAGTTCAGATATTCTCTTTGCCGAAGTAATGGCTACTAGGAAGACTGTTTTACATGAAAGAAATTTTAAATTAGTTTTAGCTGAACATTCAAAACATTTCTCAGTTAGACCCTGTAGCACAACTGTCAGACCCAAGAAGGTGAGGGATCCTTTACTGGAGGTCTTAGAAAGAAAATTCCTTTCAGAAAAGCCTTGCATAATGTGGACGAAGGTAACGAATAACCTCTGTCCCCTCTGTATAAAAATTAGAAATTGCTGCCAGATGAAGTTTAATTGTAGAGAAGCTTGCTCCTTCTTTAAAGAGTGTTCCTAAAAATTGAAGTATAGCAGAAAATGAAGGGGAGAAAGGGTCAAACTCATTATTCAAAGCCCAAAGGGAGAAACTTTTCCACTTACTTTTGTATACTTTTGGGTAGATTCTCTTTGAGAAGCCAAAATAATGTCACATATAGGGGGAAGACAGCCGGGCCCGTCTAACCATTACTGGAAGTGGAGAAACCATGTGGTTAGTTTGATGATGGCTTGTATGTTGGGATTTTGCGACCCCTGTTGGATGAGAGAGGAGATCTGGAATTGGCTCCAGTATCCATGGAGGATAACGAAGATGACACAGTAGGAAGGAGAACCATACTTGCTGAGGTCAGAATGGGACAATAAGGACTACCGAGCTTTCAGCCAACCTTTCTGCAGAAATTTGGGAATCAGTAGGAGAAGGGGATAAGCATAAAGGAAACCCAAGAGCCAAGCATGAACTACAAAATCTCTCAGTGAATCCCCCCTGAGGGGGGATAAGAACAAAGTATCTGGTGCACTTCTTATTGTGAGGAGTCACAAAGAGGTCAAAGTAAGACTGGCCTCAACAATGAAATATTACTTCTGCCACAGACTGACTGAGAGACCATTTGTGAGGCATGAAAACGGAATGTGCGTTGCAATCAGAAAGTGGTCTGATGGGATCGTCCATTCCCACACTCTCATGGCCTCTCTGTAGAAGGGACCTTGGGTTCTGACTAGCACTTCTATGGTATGGTCTATATTCATTTAGCGAAAGACGTATTCCACGAATACATCTTCATTGATCACCAGTCGCTGAAATTCACTTCAGTGAACCACAGAATTTTTTCCATGGTTAGGAAACACGTGGCCACCATCTCAACTTTGCCCTTTTCCCCACTGTAGTGCGATCTCGCAGTTGGTATATATAGTTAGAGGGGATGTGGGGGGCAAACCCCCCCCCCCCCCACTTGGGTGGATTTGATTTAGTGCTTGTTCCAGACGGTTGGAGGTGGTGAGTGTTTCCGAATAATGGGAAAAATTCCACGGTTCGCTGAAGTGAATTTTGGTGTGTAAGGATCGATGAAGACATTCGCGGAATAAATTTTCTCTGAATTAATATAGACCTGTATTACATTCGGTTGAAATGGCTAGGCTTAAAATGTCTGGGTCGATAGCCTAGTAATCTCCTATGATCCTATAAAATAGAGTTCCTCGTTTGTTGATGTACCAGACTACAGACATGTTTGTTGGTCTGAACCGCAAAAGTCCCTAGAGGGACAGCATCTTGAAATGCCTGCAGTGCAAGTAGGACTGCTTTTATCTCTAGAGCACTGATAGGCAAATTGGTCTCTTGGGGGGAACACATGCCTTGGACCATTCTTTCCAAGAAATGCCCCTTCCACCCCAGCTGAGAAGCATCCGTGGTTATTGTGTCCATGGGGGTGGTAGAACAAAAGGTCATCCTAGATAAATACCGTTCGATTGGATCCACCAATGGATGTGTTGTTTGCAAATTGGAGTAAGCCTGTCTGGAAAAGATGGGGGTTGATGTAGGGATGTAGAATGCACCACTGCACAACTAGAGTCCACTGGAGAACATTTAAAGACATTACCAAAGTAATACAATGGCTGCTGTCATAGAACCTAGTGTGTGAAGTACTGATCTTGCTGAAGAAGATAAATGGGAAAGCAGAGGATGAACCTGATTTCTGATCGTGGAAATGTGATGAAGAAGCAGAGATACTACCTGTGTTGGGGTATCCAGAAGTGTACTAAAGAACTCTAGGCTTCCCTGGACTAGTGTTAAGTTTGATTTGGCATGGTTTATTGTTACAGCCAATGACTTACAAATATGGAGCAAACAGTCCCTAGCATGCAGAAGGAGATGCTTGGAGGGGGCAGGGAGGAGCCAGTCAACTAGTATGGAAACACTTGGGAGTACTTTTAGTCTCAAATGAGCTGCTACCACTGCCATACATTTAGTAAAAACCTTGGGGTCTGTGGTGAGTGCAAATGACATGGCTCTGAACTGGTAATGACTGACTCTCAGCTCAACGCACAAGTGTCTTCAGGGGTGTCCGTCTATTTTGATATGATAGTGCAGATGCTGAAGATCTATCAAGCATATCTAACTGTCCTTGTAAAGAAAGGGTAGGATGGACTGTACCGTGACCATTCAGAACTTTGATTTCTTCAGGTATGAATGCAAACTGCTTACATCAAAAATGGGTCTGAGGTCCCCTGCTTTTGGGGCACTAAAAATAAGCGTGAATAAGTTCCAAATCTTTTTCGATGACTCTTTTCTATCAGCTTTTGGATTTCTTGTGCTACTGCCTTCCTTTGACTGGGAGGAACATTGGGAAGCTTAACCTCTGGATACTATTCTTACCACCCATGAATTTTGTGCTATATTTGTCCAGGTATTTCGGTGCATGGACAATCATCTTCTGACTGCCTCCTGAGAAAGACAGTTGGGCAGCACTTCAGGAGTGCTGGAAGGGTCTCTGTAACCTTGATTCTGCAGGCCTCCTCTGCCTCTAGGGTGACGCCTGCCATTATAACTTCCTCCTCCAACTCTGGAGGAATTACCACCTAGTGAGTCTTGGAAAGGTCCTTGAAACTTCCAGAATCACATCTTCTTGCCACCTCTCTGATTCCTGGAAAAGGTTTGTTGAGGGGTAAAAAACTTAATTCCTACAGCAGACAGTCTCTTTCCATCTAGTTCGCTGCAGGTAAGCATCTTTTTTACTGATGGCCCAAACAAGGAAGTCCCATCGAATGGGGCATTAATAAAGGGCACCTTAAAAGGCTCTGCAACGTCACATAGCGGCATTCAGGCATGTCTCCTTAGGGCAATGCCTCAACCAGCTGCTCTTGAGGTTCCTTTGGCTGTGTGAAACATCAACCTCATGAAGCGGTTAATACTGCAGATATGGACTCAGTATTTGACAGCTCTTTGATCAAATCTCTCTGAAGTCTAGTACAGGATGCCAAGTAGTTTAATGAACTCAGGGCAAAGGTTGCAAACGCAAAGACTCGCTCTCCAAATCTGTCCAATGCTCTAGACTCCCTGTATGCTGAAAGGACAGAAGAGCTCTGTCCTGCTAGCTCTTTCTTGGTTGCTGCCTCCTCCACCACAGCATCAACTGGGACTCCTTTGCTCCAGTAGGATCAGTCTGTTGGTGGGGCTCTGGTCTTTTCAGGGTTGGTTCAATAGTATCTGGTTTCTTCCAAGCCAGGCAGGACACCAAATCAATAACTTCATCTGCCGGGAGTTGGGTGTTATGACCCAAGATGTAAACGGGCTAGAACCAAAAGCCTCCAAAACAGATTTTTCTGGAGAGGGGTTTTGGGATGACCAACCAACTTTCTATCTTAGAATTTTTAAAATATCTCCAAAGGGGATGTCATATGGTGGTGATCTGGTGGACCATTCTCCATCAAAATCTGTATCCTCCATGAGTGACTCCAATGGGGAGACAGTGTGTCTCCTTTTGCAGATTCTCTTCCAGTGCACCTCCTCTGTGGGATGTTCGGGTGAGATGTTAAAAGACAGGAGGGAAGTTCCTCTACAGGAAGCGGTTGGACATTTACTGGAACTGGCTGCCCCTGAGGAAAAGGTCTGACTGACTTGGGAGTTTGGAACCAATAAGAGAAAAGGGTTAGGATCTGAAAAATGAGAAGGCAGTTCTCTGGAGAGAGAAAAAACTCTTTCCACCACCTCGAAAGCTGACAGACCTGTAGAAGCTTCAACCTGCCCTCTTGGAGCCAAATCTCCCAACAAAAGTAGGTCTCAACCGCTCTCAGATCCATGCCTCGAGGGTGAAACTGGATCCGGACTGTCCAGGGCTGAGGCTCAGAGGGGAAGAGATGGATCCAACAAACTGAAGCCAAACCTATCACCTTGGATCTGATGTCAACACTTTGGCTCCAGGACTCATTCTGTTCTGACAGTATCAGAGCAGAACTAAAGGATATAGTCAAAGTTGAAGACGCTTTCATCGCCTCCAGCACTCAACCTCTCAGGGATTATGGATCCTGGGACTCCAAAACCACAAGATGAATCCGAGAAGGAGACAGAATGGTCCTAGACGTTGCAGGGCACAGGAAGGACTGGAGAAGGAGAGAGAATGGTCCTGGATATTGTAGGCACACACACAGATCCAAGAGTGGATGGAGCTGGCAAGACCCCCATCTAGATCTGAGCTGTGAGAAATTTTCATCATCCTATCCACATTTGCTTCCAATAAACTCCTGGAGAACCTACAGGAATTTGTGGATGGAGGCTTGGAGTGTTTCTTGGAAGTCTGAAACAACTGACCAGCAGGTTGGGTAATACAGTTTTAATAAGAAATTATGGCATATGACTCCTGTGAAACATACTAGGCTTTGGATCTGAAGGTGTTGCTGTAGGGGATGCTGAAATAACAATGGGAGATGAAGGTTTCGTATCAGAGGGTCAGATCTTCGGACTGGAGGATGAGAGCACCCCTGCAATACCAGGCTACAATTCTTACCACACTTTTCGGCCACAAAACCAGGACCGAAACACTAAAGGTGGCGTGTCCATATTCACCAAGGATATTCACACCTCCAGGCTAGTTGCCCAACACAATGCATCTGAAATTCTCCAGGTGCAACTAACACTAGGTAAGACTGCAATCCAAATTGTAGCTTGCTACAGATCCTCATCCATGCCCCAAGATTCTCACTACACCTTTCTAAACATACTGGAAAATATTAAGATACAACCAAACACCCTAATACTGGATGATTTCAACTACCCTGCCATTAATTGGGAAAAGTACTCCGGTACCAACTCCTTTTCCCAACGGTTCTTGGAATTCATAAATTCCAACGCCCTGGATAAACTAATCCATTGTCCCACCAGGGGCTCCAATATTCTAGACCTGGTCATTACCAACATGGGATATAGATGCTCCACACCAGTGGTCACCCCCTCATTGGTCAGGTCTGACCATAAGCAAATCACTCTTGACATCCACATTCCACCCCACCCCCCAGTAAGGAAACCTCCTTAAAAAACTTCTCCAAAGCCAACTTCAAGCTACTGAAGTCAGAAGTGACAAACTTCACAACACCCACGCAGACGGGATCTGGAAGTTCGACTGCAGAATCCTACACTAAGGCACTGTACGAGCACATCCACTCTTGCATGAATCGTGCCATCCCAAATAGAACCAAGATGCTCTTCTCCAAAAAAAATGAAGCCAATCTGGCGGCCCCCTGCTATAAACAAACTATACAACAGAAGGAATAAACTGTTGCAAAAAAGAGGAAAATCCCAGGATGCAAAAAACTCCCTCACCAGCCTCAGTAAGAAGCTGAGATCCCTCATAAAATCCTCAAAAGCTAGTTACGAAAATAAAATTGCCAAAGGTTCCAAAGACAACCACAAGGAATTCTATAGTTATGTCAAAAATCTAAATGGCAATGCTCAGATCTGCTCTGAGTTACAACTGAATGGCATTAAATATACTGATCCCAAGGATATTGCCAATATCCTGGCAGATAGATTTAGTGCCCACTTCATCCCACTCTCACCCCCTAAAGGGCCCATCTCAATACCAAAAGACTGCCAAATTCCAATAATCACGTACACACAGGTAGAGACCGCACTCTCCAAAGCTAAGAATACAGCATCCATGGGACCAGATGATATCCCAGGCTGTGCACTACATGAACTACAAAATGAACTGGCACCTCACCTAAGTGTCATGTTTAATCATAGCCTCACCTCAGGCTTCGTGCCCACTGACTGGCGCACAGCTACAGTTATCCCGCTCCACAAGGGAGGCTCCACCTTGGATCCCAGGAACTACCAGTCTGACAAGCCTGATTTGCAAGGGCATGGAATGCATTATCATGGAACTTATAAAAAAAGACATTGGCAACCTTCAAACACTAGACCCCACCCAGTTTAGGTTTGTGAAGGGCCGATCTTGTCTCCTGAATCTGACTGACTTCTTCGAATCAGTCTCCAGAGCTGTGGATGAGGGTAAGGCAGTCCACACAGCATATCTGGACCTCACCAAGGTCTTTGACACCATCCCCCACTCTGGAATCATAGATAAACTTACTAAGCTGGGCATAAATCCCTACGTCACTCGATGGGTTGCTAACTGGCTTACTGACAGAACCCAGACAGTAAAAGTAGCAGACTCCAAATCCAGCTCCAGACAAGTGGAGTACCTCAGGGTTCAGTCCTGGGACCACTCTTGTTTGGCATCTACTTCTCTGAAGTACAGGCCAACACTAAGGGACTCTGGCTAACAAAGTTTGCAGATGACTGCAAACTGGGAGCCATTATTGAATCCCCAAATGATGCGGATATTCTACAAAAGGGCCTTACAGAAACAGATGCCTGGTGCCAGAGCAATGGGCTCATGCTTAATGCCAAGAAATGTATAATTATCCCCTTTGGAAAAAAACATGTACCCATAAATTACCACATAGGTGGCAGGACACTAAACATCGAAATAGAGTGATGAGAGATTTAGGGACACAGGTGGACAGTGGTCTCACTTTCGATAATCACATTGCACAACAGTCAGGAAATCCTTCTATGTAGCACACCTCATCACTAAGGGCTTTTCATCCAGAAAAAAGGAAGTCATTGCCCCGCTGTACTCACCCCTCATTAGACCCATTATAGAGTATAATGCCCAGTTTGGTATGTACCTAACAAGACATCTGCAACAGCTTGAAAGGCCACAGAAATACCTCACTAAAAGAATCACAGGCCTAAAGCAGATGCCATATACTGACCGTCTAAAAAAACTCCAGCTATACTCTGTGGCATATCGTCTACTCAGAGGTGATCTCTGCTTAACATACAAGGCCATGTCAAACCCTGAGCTGTTGGACATGCTCCACTTAAAGAAATCCCAATCCCTCAGAGCCACACGCTCCAGGGATCTAAACCTTGTCATCACAATGAACAAAACATGCTGGAGGGATAGGTTCCTGACCCAGAGACTCCCCATACTCTGGAATAGACTGCCCATACATATCAAGCAGAGCGCCTCTTCAAAAGGAACCTTGATGATTGGATGGGAGATAGGAAATTCACCCCGGGGATCATGTCAGTCGCCCTGCTAGACAGGGGCTTGGAGAAGTAAATATTGTGGGAAGAAACATCCAGGGAATTGTTATGGCTAGGCTTGCATAGGCCCTAGGGCCGATAGCCTAGTACCAACCTATGAACCTAATTCTGAGGAGGTTTAAGCCCTAGAAAAAGTAGTAGTAGCACGTAGCAAACCTTTTAGTCTGTTACACCTATCGGCCAAAGCCCTTGGATTGAAAGTAGAACAAACTTTACAAGGAATGTGAAAGTGTAGAGCACCAAAGGCATACACACATTTGTTGTGGGCATCTGAATTAGGGATGTTGTGCCCAGAAGTGGTGCATTTTTTAAAATCGATCAGCTTACATAACATGGTTAAGTACAATGAAATAAGACAAAGAAAGCCCATTTTTTGTGGGACAGAAAAGAAAATTAAAAAGTTTACTACCAACAATAGTAGAATAAGGAAATACCTTACTAGCTAAAAAGGGTAAATAACAGATAAAAGAAAATACCAACAATTGTATGCTGAAATACTATAAAATAGTAAAGAAACTGAAAAAGCTCCTAACAATCTTTCAAAAACTAAGAGGGAGGGTTGCTAAAGTTTGAGAAATATTTTCTCAGAACAAATTTTTTTAAAAAAATTAAAAACAACCAAGAAGACAACTTGAGAGATGAACCTGTGTCTGTTCACTATGGTAGCAAATGAGATTTGAGGTAACTGAGATGGAATAGTGCATTATGGGTAGAGGGAGGAGCTTGAGAGCTGGATCCAAAGTCTGGCATATGTAGCAGAGTCTGATCTGAGCCTATACACTGAGGAATAATGAAAAGGACATTAGATCCATTTACTTATGGTTTGTTAAAGCAATAACCAACGACGTGGTGTGGTATATTGAAGAGTTACCCACGGTTGGTGTGGTTTAATCATGAGGGCGAAGCCCGAGTGATTAAATAAAGCCAACCGTGAGTAAATTTCAATATACCACAACCACAAAGTTGGTTATTGCTATTATACAATGACATTATTTAAGAAAAAAAATACTTACTTTTCTTAAATAATGCCTTTGTATAATGGCACATTACTGTTCTTCCGCTAGTTGTGGTATACTGCTTCCCTGTTTTGATATACTGAGCATGGGTATGGGATTTGCGTCCCACGCATACCCAGTACATCAATGCTTAGAAACGGAAGCAACGGAGAAAAGAAAGTCTCCGTTGCTCTGTTTTTCTTTTCTTTTTTTATTTGTTTAAAAATATATATTTTGAGGACTTTATACCAACGGAAAAAAGTCCGGGCGACCGGACCTTTTTTATGTTAGTATATTGTGGGATTTACAATGCGCACGCTGGCCAATCAGTGTGCACGTTTTGGAATATTAATGGCGGGTCATTGTATAATAACTGATTAAGTTGGTTGGTACAGTAATCCTTTTAAGCCACTTCCTGAGAAAGAAGCAAAGACAAAACAGTTGACTGTGAACAGTCAATGGTACAATACACAGGTGAACCTTTTTAAGCCACTCCTTGGGCCATGATGTTAAGGCAATAATAGTTGCAAACATATTGCTGACTGTGAACTGTAAACATTTTACACCAAAATGACTTGCATGCAGTTCTTGCAAATTTACACTGTTCAACACCATAAAAGGTAAGAACAAGTGTCATACAAGTTGATGATTAAGAGTAAGAAGTTATGTATCTACCATAACGTTCCATGTTAGTCGTCTTCTCTCGCCTTCTTTCTTGCTGGATGGGTTCAAAGCCGATCCTCGGCTCCGACTCGGCCACTTACTAAAGCTCGAGAGCTAATTTTACCGGCTTGAGGCAACCCTATATCCCATGATGCTAGGCGATAACTACCCAGATCTCGTTTGGTAGCTGAAGAAAAAAATTAGGCAACATAGTCCTCCAACTGGAGAGGAGGAGGAAAAGGGATAACCCCACCAACGATCCCAATCTAAGCTAAAGTTACACTAGGACAAGCTATTAGGCTGGAAATGCCAGATCAGGACTCTTCAAGGAAGAGGAAAATCTTCTCGGTCTGTCCAGGCTAGGGGGGTGGTGGGCGGGACGCAAGAAAGAAGGCGAGAGAAGACAACTAACATGGAACGTTATGGTAGGTACATAACTTCTTAATGTTAAGTTGTCAATCTCGCCTTCATTCTTGCTGGATGGGACCGCGTCCCTAGCACCTTCATCCTGGGTGGCTCATTGGAACAGACTCTTGAGAACAGTGGAACCAAAATTTGCCCAGTTTCTGGAGGCCAAGTCCAATTTATAATTCAAAACAAAGGTATGAGGAGAGGCCCATGTGGCTGCCGCACAAATAGTGTCTATTGGTAGCCTAGCTTGAAAGGCTGTAGATGTAGCTAGTGCTCTAGTTGAATGGGCTCTTGGCCTAGAAGTCAATTCTCTACCTCTGAGCTGATAAATACATGTGATCACAGAAGACAGCCACCTAGATATGGTTACCTTAGATACCAGAAGGCCTTTCTTATTCTCTGCATAAGATAAAAACAGTTGATCAGATTTCCTGATTTGTTTAGTTCTGTCCAAATAGTAACGGAGCTGGCGATGAACATCCAGATAATGTAGTTTTTGCTCTGCCCTATTAGAATAATTTGGGAAAAAAACTGGGAGATCAATTGATTGATTTAAATTTGTCTGCGAAGCCACCTTGGGTAAGAAGGACGGATTAGTCCTTAGAGAAACTCTGTCTTTGTGGAAGACTAAATAGGGAGGACGAATGCAGAGGGCATGAAGCTCAGATACTCTCCTAGCAGATGTAATGGCGACGAGGAAGTGTGTCTTCCAGGAAAGTAATTTCAATGAACAGGAAGCCGCAGGCTCAAAGGGGAGAAGAATCAAGGATGTTAAGACTAAATTTAGATCCCACTGTGGTGGAGGATCTTTGATCGGGGGCTTAAGTAAAAATACACCTCTAAGGAATGCCTTGCAAAGCTTATGGGACATGATGCTGCAGTCTGACAGGCCTATTTGGAAATTTGAAATGGCTGCCAACTGAACTTTTACTGTGGAGGAAGAAGATCCTGAATGAAAAATTTCAGCTAGGAAGTCCAAGACCGAATGAAGTGGAGCAGTAAAGGGATCTATATTCTTAGCCTTTGCCCAGAAGGAGAAACGTTGCCATTTACTAGTGTAAATCCTTCTGGTGGAAGATTTAAGGGAAGCTACTATGATATCCCGGACGGGATTTGAAATCATAGGAAGCCTGGCTAGGGACGGAAGTGGAGCAACCAAGCAGTGAGGTTGAGAGAATGTAGGGATTGGTGCAGCTGCCCCGACTGATGGGTCAAAAGATCTGGGACTGGATCCAGATGCCAAGGCTGTACGAATAGACAACGGTGCAGGAACGAAAACCATATCTGTCGAGGCCAAAAAGGGGCAATGAGAATCATCTTGGCTCTCAAGGCGGTGCTTTCTGAATTACTTGTGGCATTAGCGGAAGGGGTGGAAAGGCATAGAGAAGTCCCCGAGGCCAATCTTGGACTAGAGCGTCTCTGGGGGGATGGCCTGGAAGGGGGAAGAGTGTGAAGAAGTCTGGGCATTTGCTGTTTTGAGGCGAAGCAAAAAGATCGCAGCAAGGAAGGCCCCACTTCTGAAAGATCTCTTCCGCCACAGATTATTTGAGAGACCACTCGTGTGGCATGAGTATAGCTCTGCTCAACCTGTCCACTATGATGTTGGACTTCCCGGGGATATGCCTTGCCATCAGAAACCGCTGAGAAGAGATTGCCCAGTGCCAAAGTCTGAGTGCCTCTCGACACAGGGGATAGGACTTGGTTCCGCCCTGCTTGTTGATATACCACACTACGGACATATTGTCCGTTTGGATTGCAATAGTCCCCAGGGGAAGAGTCGTGGAGGGCTTGCAACGTTAAAAGCACTGCTCTCATCTCCAGGACATTTATGTGCAGGTGGCATTCGAAAGGTTGCCAAGTGCCATGGACCATCCTGCCCTGAAAATGCCCCACCTGATCAGGGAGGCGTCCGATGTAACCGTGGCGACTGGGGAGGGAGGAACAAAGAGTCTGCCTTGATGGACTTGAGGGAACAATATCCACCAAGACAGATGACTTTTGCAAGTTGGAGTTATCATGATCTTGTGATGCATAGGGAATCGCTGAAAAAGCATCCACTGTAGAAGACGCATGTAAAAACAGGCAAGAGGAAGAAGTGTTATGGCGGCCGCCATAAGACCCAATACTTTCAGGACATACCTGGCCTGAATTTTGTCACTCTGAAGAAGAACATGGACATGGTTTTGAATATCTAAGACCCTTTGATCTGTTAACTTTGCTGAAAGTTGTACGGTGTCCAAGTTGGCGCCTATAAAGGTAATAGACTGACAAGGCGACAAGGCAGACTTTTCGAAATTTATAGAGATTCCTAGCTCTCTGCAAATGTGAATGGTGTAATCTCTGGCTTGGAGAAGTTGATGCCTGGTGGTGGCAGTGAGGAGCCAGTTGTCTAGATATGGAAACACCTGGAATCCTTGACGTCTCAGGTGAGCCGTAACCACTGCCATACATTTGGTGAACACTCTGGGGGCTGTAGTGAGACCAAAGGGCAGGGCTCTGAATTGGTAGTGACTGGCCCCCAGCCAAAAGCGGAGAAACCTTCTGGTGCACCTGTGAATTTTGATGTGATAGTACGCATCCTGAAGGTCCACGGAGCACATCCAATTGTCCTTGCCCAGAAAGGGTAGAATGGACTGTAGCGTGACCATCTGGAATCTTGTTCTCTTTACAAACTTTAGTTTGCTGAGATCTAATATTGGTCTCCAGTCCCCTGTCTTTTTCGGTACCAAAAAGAACCTTGAGTAGATTCCGGATCCTAGTTGGTCTGCTGGGACTGGCTGGATGGCTCTTTTTGCTAGCAGTTTTGATATCTCTGGTACTGCTAGTTCCCTTAGACCGGGTGGAACGTCTGGAAGGGTTCCCTTTTACTGAATTGGGGTTTGGATAAAGGGAATTTTGTAACCCTCGGATATGATCGACTGTACCCATTTGTCTTGAGTAAGGGAAAGCCAGGCTTTTGGGTACAGCGACAATCTTCCCCCGACTGCCTCCGAAGGTGGACAATCGGGCAACATCTCAGGGATGCTGGAAGGGTTTGTCAAAGAGAGGCTCCCTGCTACCCTGATTCTGCGGACCCCCTCTGCCTCTAGGGCGGCGTTTGTTGTTGTTACCCCCTCTGCCTCTGGGGGTAAACTGACCTCTTGCGTCAGGCGTGACTCCTTGAGATTTGCGGAACCACATTTTCCCACCCTTCTGACCCTTAGGCTATGGTCTTGAAGGGGTGGAGAAATGGACTCCTACGGCAGAAAGAGTCTTGCCATCTTGTTCGCATCTGGTCAAGGTGTCTTTCACTTGAGGTCCGAACAAGGTCGAACCATCAAAAGGGGAATTTGTGAAGGACGCCTTGAAGGGGTTTGCAAAATTACAAAGCTGCATCCAGGCGTGACGCCTTAATGCCACTCCTGTGCCTGCGGCCCTACTCGCTCCATCGGCTGCATATGAAATGAGCCGCATGGAGGAGTTAACAATAGAGTTTAGGGTTCCTAGCTGTGAGTTAATTTTATCCTGGGACCCAGCAGCTGACGGATCCTGTAAAACTTCTCCCAACTCTTTGAGAACATCTCTCTGAAGGCGGGTGAAGTGACAAGTAATTCAGCGACCGCATGGCAAAGGTCGCTGAAGAAAACATCCGCCACCGCATTCAATCCATAGTCCTAGAATCCTTGTTAGGAGGATGGATAGGTACTGAAGGATCGGCTAGTTCCTTCTTGGTGGCTGCAGCCACCACCATGGCATCAACCGGGACACCTTTTGTCAAAAATTGGGGCCGTAATGAATTTAGAAGGCCTCCAAGGAGTGGGTTCCACCAAATCCGGGGCCGTCCATGCCTTCCGAGCCACCACATCCATAAGGGGGTCGAAAGGCGGAAACACCCAGGAGGTGGAGGGTCGAGAACCAAATGCCTCCAGGTAAACCGACTCGTCCTCGGAAGGATTAAGGGAAGGCCAGTTCCCCCTCTGCTTAAGGATTTCAAGGATATCTGAGAAAGAGACATCCTCAGAGGGGGACCTTGGGGATCCCTCCGACTCATCCAAGTCGGTATCGGATGTAATGGACAGGGTGAAGCCAAATGTTTCCTCTTACATGTCCTCTTGCGCGGAGGTTCACCTGACGGGTCAGGAGAGGCCTCGGAAGAGGAAGATATTCCCAGTGGGGAAACCTGAGGCGTTGGATCTCTGGGCCCAGGAGCAAGAGAGTTGGAAGAGACGTCAGCAGGCACTGTAGTGGAAGGAGCTGATCGTTGACCATGCCCTGGGGCTAGTACGCTCATCACCTCGAAGGCTCCCCTATCAGGGAGGCCAGAGGGCTCCAGCTCCGAAGAGGTAGGAACCCCAGGTCGCACCGACAGGGACGGCTCCGAGGCCGATGGGGCCGAGCTCACCAGCGCCGACGCTCCGAGAGGGAGAACAGGGTCGGACAATGGTCCAATGCCACTCGCCCCCTTGGAGCCGGCAAGAGAGACCAGGTGCCCGGATCCCTCCAATGAAGGCATCAAGGAGGAGATCGGAGCAGAGGACGATGGAGCCGAAGGGGGAGGTATTGGCTCCGACGCCACAACAGTCACGGCTCCGAGGAGCTCCGGCTCAGAACTCTGGGGGAGAGTCGAAGGAGGAATATTAGGTGGAGTTGTAATAGCCGCTGTCTGATGAGACGGACTATGAAGCATTTGGGCCAATGCCTGAGACTTTAACACTCTACTCACCACTCTCTCAAGGTCATGGTCAGAAAGCCTGGACGGCCGAGATCGGCTCCGATGGCTCCGCTCTGAGAGCAGGGATGATCTCGGAGTCGAATGGATAGACTCCAACGATGGGGATCTGGACCTCTTTCTGGAGGTAGATGGAGCCGAAGATACGTCGGCTCCAGCCGGAGTTGACCGTGAGTGTAAGGACTCAGCGGTATCGGCGCAGAGTGGAGCCAATACTGGAAGTTGCAAAACAGAAGCCGATCTTGCCACAGAAAGTGAGCCAGCAGCCGAAGGCTTAGGACTCAGAGCCGACGGTTTTGCTGGCTTCGAGGGCTTCCCCGGCGCAGACTTAGTTGGGGAGCCCTTGGGCTTTAACAAGCCCCTTAATATTAATTTGTTCCTGCAGGACTCTTGGGCTGAATGCATGGCACACAGAACAAGAGTCCTGCAGGTGCAGGGGTCCCAGGCAGTAAACACAAGAAGTGTGACCGTCTGTCAGAGACATTTTCTGACAGCACGAGTCACACTTCTTGAAGCCTGAGACCTTTGCCTCCTTCGACATATCGGTGTCGAAATAGCACTAGAAAAAACACACACACACACAAACACCCGAGCCAAAAACAAACTAATAAAAAAATAGGGATGCCGGGATACAAACACACCCAAACACACCACAGAATCCCTGACAAGAGTTAGGAAAGGGGCAGGCTTAAGGCCTAACCTAGGGGGGGGGGATGTATAATTAGGGATAGGGAAATACAAGGTACTAACTGAGAAAAGGTTTAAAATAAACCGCTAAGTATCTAACAAGAAAAAAAAAGGAGTGGGAACTAAGTAAAAAGGATGACTAAATGTCTCTAAATTCAAAACCTTACCAAGAGCCGGTAAAAACGCACCTCGCAAGTGAAAGCGGCAAACGAGATCTGGGTAGTTATCGCCTAGCATCATGGGATATAGGGTTGCCTCGAGCTGGTAAAATTAGCTCTCGTGCTTTAGTAAGTGGCCGAGTCAGAGCCGAGGATCGGCTCTGAACCCATCCAGCAAGAATGAAGGCAAGATTGACAACTTAACATGGTCCCTTTACATATCATAAGCACTCATGGATGTTCCAGCTGACCTATCAGAAGGCGGTACAAGATTTCTAATCTTGGACTCCAGTGTAACCTCCTAAGCCCACGTTGGGAGGTACTAGCACACAGAGATGTGCCAGGCCAATATAACAATACATTTTATGTTATCAAGTTAACTATGAGGGGAACCACCTCAAAGGCTTCTACTATGAAGTTCATAATCATCTTCGATCATCATATACTTTTTCCGGGTTCACTTTATAACATCGAAATACTGAAATGTCGAATTTCAGTATCTCGAAGCTATAAAGTCAAATGCTACAAATAGCGAACGTTCATAATTGTGAATTTCACATGTCGATATGTCGAATTCGCAGTTATGAAGTTGCGCTACGTAATGCCCGAGTTTGCATTTTGTTGGTGCGCGGTGCCGTGTGTGGATGTAGGTGTCATGGTCAGGTAAGTGAGTGTTTTGTAAGGGTTTTGAGTGGGAGTTAAGAGTGTGTGTGAGGATTGGAGAATGTGCGTGTGTGAGTGAGCTTTTGTGTTGTGTTTATGCGATCTCGGAGTTAGTATATATAAGAAGGGGGAGTGTGGAGGGCGCAGCCCCCCACATGGGGGGGTGCAGGGGGGCTTGCCCCCTGCTTATGTCTGTCTGAGTTGTGTATGTGTGTTGTTTTTTTGTTTATGTTGTGATGTGGGTGTTGTGTTGTATGTTTAGTGTAGTGTGTGCGGTGTTTTTGGTTATGTGGTTTTTGTTTGTCGGTGTCTTGTGGATTCGGTTTTATAGTCTCGAGATACTGAAATTCGATATTTCAGCATTTCGAGGTTATAAAGTGAATCCACTTTTTCCTTAATGCCCTCAGGGAATAGGTGTAAACTCAGTACTGCAGTATGCCAAGACATCTCAGACAGATTACATATACAAGCCTAGTTTCTGAGCCCACCAGATCACTACCATCCACTAGTGAACACATTTCCTGCAAATCAAGAGATAAAAATGAAGGCAGTAGATTTACGGGTAACAATACTTATATCGATAGCTCTCCAAGCTAATATTTGTCACTACAACCTTAAATCGTGATAGTTGTTTTCCCCCTATGCCACACATTTCTCCTAGCATAAATTTGAAAAATGTGGTGGTTTCTTACCTTTCCTGAGTTCATTAAGGAAGAGTCTCAAAAATATAGACCGACTTGTGTGACAGTACAGTTGTGTAAAATCTTACCATAACAGTAAATGTACTTTTCTTCATTGTTGTAGTATTCCTTACAATAGGGATCCTTTGCCTAGGGCAGCCCACCATCCAGACAGTATATACCAAAGCCTTAGGTCGTAATAGGGACATCGTACATCAAACATATGCTCTCCACACACGGCGGGCATAAAGGTGATGTACAGACGTACCATCTTCAAAAATGAAAAGCCCCAAGAGGAACAACAGTCCAAGGAGAAAAGAGGAACATGTGCATCCAGAAGGAGAAAGAAACAGGGGAAAGAGGGAGGGAGCGAATACTGCAACAATGAAGAAAAGGACCTGTACTGTTATGGTACGATTTTACACAACTGTACTATGTCCTTCTATCTCACTCTTGCAGCATTCTTTAAAGTAGGGAGAGTACAAAAGCTCAGAAGGAAAGTTGGGATGGAGGAAGGTCCACCAGAGCCTTCAAGAAAGCTATGCAGGATAGCCCTGGCAAATCCATATCTAGCCCTGGAAACTGCATGCAACTTATAATGCTTGGTAAAAGTATGCAGAAAAGTCCAAGCAGCTGCCAAGGATGGAGTTGGTGTCCAATCCTTTGAAAAAAGCACCAGACGCCACAACCCTGGTAGAATGAGTCTTAAAGAGTTATGTACTTACTATAACTTGGAATCTGTGCTATCCAGTATCATTACTGATCATGGATGGGTCATGGATCCGAGACGGCAAAGTGAGCGACAGCTCCTGAACTCGAGCGCTCCCCTCCCCTTACTTTCTGTTACCCATAATCCTCAGATCGAGTTTGCTAGATAACTATCTAGGCAGGGACACTGTCCTCACCCAGGAACAGCAGACACAAACACACCATTACTCCAATAATCCCCTGTTCACCAGATGGAGGGGGACAGAGGGAGAGAACGTGATGAATAATGACACTGGAGAGCAGAGATTCCAAGTTATGGTAAGTACATAACTATCTGATGCTATCAGCGTCATTACTGATCACAGATGGGTCAGACCCCCCAGCTACCCAAAATCCTGGGAAGTCTCAAGGAAGGACATGCCAGAGCACAGAAGAACCAAACGAAGCTCTAACCCTAGATACCAAATCCAAATTGTAGAGAGTTACAAAGGTATGGGGGTCTGACCAGGTGGCAGCAGCATAAATGTCATCCAATGATATCCTTGCCCAGAATGCCTAAGATGTAACCACTGACCTCGCAGAATGAGCTTTAATAGGTCTGGGAAGTTCCCAGTCATTGCTCTTGTAAATGTGAACTATATAAGAAGCTATCCAACGAGAAATTGACACTTTGGAAATGGCCCTGCTTCTCCTGGCCTGGGAAAAGGCTACAAAAAGCTGATCTGACTTTCGAAAATCCTCATTTCTCTTTAAATAGAAACATAACTGCCTATGGACATCCAGGCAATGTAGTTGATACTCCTCTTTTGAGAGGTTGGGAAAAAAAGACAGAGCTGGATATACTGATTTAGGTTTGTTTCTGAAGGTACTTTTGGAATGAAGGAAGGACTGGTTCTAAGAAAACCCTATCCTTGTGAAAAATCATGAAGGGAGGCTTTATAGAAAGAGCTTGTAATTCACAAACCCTCTTGGTGGAAGTAATTGCTACCAAAATGGCCGTCTTCCAAGAGGGAAACTTAGTATCACACTTTGCAGCAGGTTCGAAAGGAGGTTGTGTCAAGGACTGCAGCACAAAGGCAAGATCCCAAGGAGGAGATGGATGTTTGAAAGGAGGCCCAACAGGAAAACCCCTTTAAGAAAGCCCTTGTAGAGCCTAGAAGAAAACATGGGACTATCACTTAAGTTTGAAACAGCTGCCAACTGTAGCTTAATCATCGAGAAGCTTGCCCCTTGTTGGAACAAAGGAGAAAGGAAAGACAAGATATCCGGAATCGGAGCAGAAAAGGGATCTATGTCCCACTGACGAGCCCAAAGAGAGAATCTGCTCCATTTGCTGGAATAAATATTTTTGGTGGAAGGCTTCAGAGATGCCAAAATAATATCCTTCACCGTGAAAAGCAACCTGGACTGGCTGACAATCACTGGAACTGGAGGTACCAAGCTATCAGCCTTCGGGACGTCAGGTCAGGAAGGGTAAGTCCCCATGGATGGGAAATTAGATTCTGGACTGGATCCAATATCCACGGCAGATATTTCAGATGAGACCAGAGTAGGGAGAACCATGTCTGATGAGGTCAGATGCGGCCAACGAGGATGAGGTGAACCTTCAGGTGACGGGCTTTCTGTAGAACTTTGGGAATGAGGGGCATTGGGGGACAAGCACTGAGAAGTCCTTGTGGCCAATCGTGAATCAAAGCATCCCTGGGTGATTACCCCATTTGGGGGATCAATCGTGAATCAAAGCATCCCTGGGTGATTACCCCATTGGGGGGATCAAGGCAAAGTATTTGCTGCATCTGTAATTGGCTGGGGATGCAAACAGATCGCAGCATGGAGATCCCCATAGATTATAAAGATTCAACTTGCCACTGTTTCAGGGACCACTTGCGGGGACTCATGATAGAACTGCTCAGTCTGCTAGTACGCTGGAATCTCTGGGGATATGTGTTGCAAGAATAAAGCGGCCAGAGGCCATTGCCCATTCCCACACTATCATGGCCTCTCTGCACAGTGGGTAAGATCGTGGCCCCCCTTGCTTGTTGATGTACCAGACTATCACCATGTTATCTGTCTGCATTGCTGCAGTCCTGAGAGGAAGGTGGCCCTGGAAGGTTTGCAACGTTAGTAGGACCGTTCTCATCTCGAGGAGGAAGGCTTGCAACGTTAGTAGGACCACTCTCATCTCAAGGACAATGATGTGCAACTTGGTCTCCGAGGGGGACCACATGCCTTGGACCGTTCTTCTCTGAAAATGCCCCCCCCTCACCCAGCAGATGCGCGTCCATGGTCACCATGGCTTGGGATTGTGGAAGGCAAAAGTGTCTCCCTAGCAGGAGATCCTCGGATTGGATCTACCAACTCAAGTGATGTCTGCAGACCCGCGATACTTGGATTGGTGTGGACACAGGGTGGAGGTGAGCCGACCACTGTACCGCTAGGGTCCATTGAAGTACTCGCATGTGATACCAGGCAAGGGGAACCAACTGAATAGCCGCCATTATAGATTCAATACCTGGAGAATGAGAAGGGCAGGGACAATGTCCCGATCCAGCAGGAGGAGAACTTGCTCCCAGATCATGTCGACCCTGCGCTAGGAAAGAGCTGCAGTCTCCAACATCGTGTCCAGAACTCCTCCTATGAATTCCAGCCTCTGAAATGGGGAAATGTATAACTTGGGAAGGTTGACGGTAATGCTCAGAGCATGAAATAGGCTTAGAGTGAAGTCTGTGGCAACCAAAAGAAGATGCTTTGTGGGAGATGTGAACAGCCAATCATCTAGGTACAGGAAGAACTGAAATCCCTGCAGCTGGAGGTGGGCTGCTACCAAAGCCATACTTATGGTGAAAATTCAGGGGGGCTAGACTGAAGGGCAGAGCTCTGAACTGCTAACGATTGACACCCCAGTGAGAAGTGCAGAAATCTCTTGGAGTGGCTGTCTATTTTTATGTGATCGTATGCATCCTTCAGATGCATCGAGCAGTCATCCTTGCGCAGAAGGATGGACTGAACAGTGACCATCTGGAACTTTGACTTCTTGACCGACAAAGCCAGCTCGGTGAGGTCCAGAATGCGCACTAAAAAGAAGTGAGAGTAAGTACCGGATCCTTGTTGTCCTGTTGGGATCCTTCTGGATGGCCCTTTATTGAAGGAGATTGTGCATCTCTTTGTAAGCTAACTCCCTTTGGCAGGGTGGGACGTCCAGGAGTGACTTTTGGATTGGAGGGGGATGACATAAGGGTATAAAATATCACCTGGACACAATGTTTAGCACCCATTGGTCTGAGGTAATAGCCGCCCAAGCCAGGTGGTGCAAGGAGATATGACCCCTGACTGCTTCCAGGGCAGGGCAGTGCTTCAGGAGCACTGTGGGGGCTTCTCCGAGAAGGGCTCTCAGAAACTCTGATTCTGCTGAACCCCTCTGACTCTGGGGTGGCGTCTGCTATCAAATCCCCTTCCCCATTTAAAAGAGGAGGATTCCTGCAGAGCATCCTGGAAGGAAGTATGTGTCCTGCGGAGTCTTAGAGAAGGACCATTGGGGAGAAAACTTGATCCCGACCACGGACAAGGTCTTTCCCTCCTGCTCACTGTGGGCCAATGTGTCCTTGACCGATGGACCAAAGAGAGTAGATCCATCAAATGGGGCATTGGTAAAGGACATTTTAAAGTTGTCAGTAAACCCAGGCATGACGCCTAACAGCAATGCCTATAACCGCTGCTTGTGAGGTAGTCTCAACAGCGTTCAAGATCAACCTCACTGAGGCATTAGCTAGGGGAAGTGAATGTGTAGAGCTTCAGAAAAACACCTTAAGGTTCTCCTGAGGCAACAACTTCGAAATGGAAAAGGAAAGCTCCAAGACCAAATCCTGCTGCAGGCGTGTAAAGTCTGCCATGTAATTTGTAGTCCTCAGTTCGAATGTAGCTGAGGCATACACACGCTTCCCAAAATGGACAATCGCCCTAGACTCCCTATTAGGAGGATGGGCCATAGAGCTCTGTTCCGAGAGCTCTTTCTTGGTGGCTGCGGCACCTACAACAGCATCTACAGGGAGACATTTATTCCAGAATGGTTCGTCCTTGGGGGGACCGAGGAAAGTACAGTTGTGTACACTTACCATAAATGTAGATGTTTGAGTGTATTCACTGTTGCAGTCATTACATTTGGGTAATCTGCTGGCAGGTTGTCCTCAGGTCGGCCTGATTAACAAAGTCTTGGGTCCTGCGTCAGTTGCTGTCCCTGCTTCCATGACGTCAGGTCGTCAGGGGTATAAAACATGCAGCCAACGCCATTACATCAGTTTTTCTTGCCTCAGATGTCAGGTGCCCCCCCAAACGGAGAGCAAATAAAATTAAACACAAAAAAATATACCTCCAATACCAAAAGGGCTTTTTAAAGCATAGTGAATGAAAGTAGAGGTATAGCCAGAGAAAAATAAGGGGCTGGAGGGAGGGTAAAGTACAGTTTTGTACCTACCATAAATGTAGATGTCCGAACTGGATAGCATCTGCAGTCATAACAAGTGGGTTGTCCTGTCGTCAGGCAGCCCTTCAGTCGGCCGGATTCCAAAGTCCGGGTCCGGCTTCGGCTGATGTCGCACTCCACCCGACATCATCTCTGTTGGTCTTCGGGTATAAAGGCATCAGCCGACGCCATTTTCCTCAGTGTTTCTTGCCCCAGATGCCAGTAGCCCTCTTGCAGGCTAAAATTTGGATAGATGCCAATGTTTCCAAATAGATAGAGGTAAACACAACAATAAGCATGTATGTACATATACAAAAACAAATACACCATAAAAGACTCCCCCCCAACAGCTAGCTATTAGAAGGGTAAACACCCTAGGAGTACCACAGAGGGGATGGTGGGAGGGTAATCCTGACTGCAGATGCTATCCAGTTCGGACATCTACATTTATGGTAGGTACAAAACTGTACTATGTCCTTCATGGATGCATCTGCAGTCATAACAAGTGGGTAGAATACCATAGCCAACTAGGGAGGAGGATAAGGGTAGATTATGGTGTGTTTAGGATCCCTTGCAGTACAGCAGTGGCAAACCCTGCTCGGGATCTGGAATATAGAGGCAAATTATAATGCTTGGCAAATGTATGCACGGAGGTCCAAGTAGCCGCCTCAATAATGTCTTTGGTTGCCACTCCTCGTAAGAAGGCTGTGGTAGTGGCTGTTGCTCTTGTAGAATGAGGTCTTATGTTCTGTGGAATTGGTTTTCCATGGAAGGAGTAACAGAATCGTATGCAATTTCCTATCCATTTGGAGATTGTCTGTTTGGAAATAGCTTTTCCTTCCCTTCCTGTTGCATAGGCTACAAAAAGTTGGTCAGTCTTTCTGCTATTTTTGTTCTGTCCAAGTAGTAGCGTAGCTGTCTATGTACATCCAAGGTATGCAGTATTCTTTCCCTCTGTTTTGTGGGTTGGGAAAGAAGGTAGGTAGGTGGATTGCCTGGTTTAAAGACACTCTGGATACCACCTTAGGCATAAATGTAGGATTAGTCCTCATGGACACTCTATCTTGGTGGAAGATTAGGAAGGGTTGCACTGCCATTAAGGCCTGTAGTTCTGAAACCCTCCTTGCTGAAGTAATTGCCAGTAGGAAAGCAGTTTTCCATGATAGGTGTTGTAGGTCTGCTGTTGCTGCTGGTTCAAAGGGTGCTAGTGTCAACTTTTCTAGCACAAAGTTTAAATCCCAAGCTGGTAATGGTGGTTTCCTTGGAGGTTTTACATTCTTGATTCCTCTGAGGAATTGTCTGAGCAAAGGGTGCAAAAACAGGTGTATCAAAGCTGTATTCTGCTGAAATAGCTGATGCATGTATCTTGATGGAGGAGTAGGACAGGCCTGAATGAAGAAGTTCGCCAGATACTCCAGAATGTTAGGCATATCTATGTTTGACACATCTTTTCCTCTTTCCGTACTCCAGATGACAAACCTTTTCCATTTTCCAGCATAGTTCCTTCTTGTTGAAGGTCTGCGTGCTTCCAGAATAATGTCTTTAACTCTTTGGGAAAGTTCTGGAATAGCTGCTGTTATGTGATGTTCCATGCAGTCAGTTGTAAGGTTTTTAGGTTTGGATGTATGATGCTGTAGTTGTTCTGCATTAACATCAAAGGCATCAGGGGAATTGTCCACATATTGTTCCGAGACATGCTCCTCAGTAGTGGGTACCAGTGTTGTCTTGGCCAGTTTGGAGCTATCAGGATTATCCTTGGACGTTCTTCCTTGATTTTTAGTAGTACCTTGTGTATCAAAGGAAGAGGCGGAATGCATATGCTGTTAGGCCTTTCCAGTTGAAAGAGAGCGAATCCACTTTCCATGCTAATGGGTGGAATGTCCTTGTGCAGAATTTTTTGAGCTGGTGATTGAGAGGAGATGCGAATAGGTCTATCTGTGGCATTCCCCATTTCTTTGAGATGGTCTTGAAGATGTCCGGATGAAGCTTCCATTCGTGGGCATCCGAAGTGGTTCTGCTTAATATGTCTGCTAGGGTATTGTCTTTCCTGGTACAAATATTGCCTGTAACTGGATGTTGTAGCTGAGTGCCAGGGTCCACAGCTCCAAGGTCATTCTGCATAGGGGGTATGAATGAGTGCCTCCCTGTTTGTTGATGTACCACATGACTGTGGTGTTGTCTGTCCTTATCATCAACTGGCCCTCTTTGAGAAATGGTTTGAACTTTTGGATTGCCAGTTTTACTGCCAGCATTTCTTTTAGGTTGATGTGCAGTTGAAGTTGATCCTGTGTCCACAATCCTTGCACGCATTTGTCCAGCATGTGTGCCCCCCATCCTAGGTCTGAAGCGCCTGTTGTGATGGTCTGGCTTGCTTGACATCTGCGAAAGGGTAGGCCTGGGTTTGACTGGCATGCCTGAGCCCACCATAGGAACTCCTGTTTTAAGCATGGAATTAGTGGGATTTCTGTTTCTAGACTGTGTCTGTGTTGGGACCATAAATTCTTTAGGTACCACTGTAGTTTTCTCATATGTAGTCTGGCAAATGGAACCAAGATTATGCATGATGCCATGAAGCCCAAGGCCTGCAGTACTTTTCTTGCTGTTAACTTGTTCAGTTTTGTTAGTGCCAAGAAGTATAGAGGGAGTTCTTTTGTTTTTCTGTAGTCAGGAATGCCATTTGTTTTACTGTGTCCAATTCTGCGCCCAAGAAAGTCCTTGTTTGGGATGGTATTAGCCTTGACTTTTGTAAATTGACTGTGTATCCCAGTGCTTGTAGCAAGCAAATGACCCTTTGTAAATCTGTTGTCAGCTTGCTTTTGTTGTCCCCTTGTAGCAGGCAGTCGTCCAGGTATGGGTAAATTTGAATTCCCTGAAGTCTGCAATGGGCGATTACTGATGCCAGGCATTTTGTGAATACTCTGGGCAGTAGATAAGCCAAAAGGCAATGCTGAGAATTGATAGTGCTCTGATCCTGCAAGAAATCTGAGGTATCTTCTGCAGATTGGTCGAATGGGGACGTGCAGGTATGCCTCCTTGAGATCTAGAGTTACCAGCCAAGACTCCTTGCCCAGCATGGGAAGAAGTTGCTGTAGGGTCAGCATTTTGAATTTTGGGACAATGCTGTATGTATTTAAGGTGGACAGGTCGAGAATTGGTCTCCAACTTTTTTCCTTTCTTGCAACTAGCAATAGTCTGCAGTAGAACGCCTTTCCTTGCTCTGCTGCTGGCACTCTTTCCACAGCTCTCATGTTTGCTAACTCCATTATCTGGCGTAGAGCCTCTGTTTTTTGATTTGGAGGTAGATTTGGCATTCCTCTTTTGACTGGAATAGTGTGGAAGTGAAAGCGCTAACCTTGATCTATGGTTTGTAAAATCCACTTGTCCTTTGTTATGTAGTGCCAGTTCTTTGAAAATAAGGTTAACTTTCCGCCTAGAGGAGCTGCTATTTGTTCCCTGGTAGGCGGGTATAGGGTTAAGTCACTGTGGTTGTGTTGATGTAGTGGCAGTGGCCGTGTCTGTGCCTCTGTTGTTACCTTGCCACTGTCTTCCTCTGTAGGCACCTCCTCTGGATTGGTTTCTGCCTCTGGAACGCCTATTCCTGCCCCTTTGAAATTTTGTGGAGTCAGGAAAGGACCAATTTTGGCAGGACAGTTCCTGCTAAACCTTGGGGGTTGAACCTGCAAGAAATCTTTAACAGTTTGAACAGATTTTGCCTTTTCTTCCATTTTCTTCATAACCTGCTGGGCAGATGTACCAAACAAACTTGTCTTGTCCATAGGAGCATCTAGCAACTTAGCTTTAACATGATCCGGTAAAGCTTGTTCCTTTAGCCATGCATGCCTTCTTATCACTGTGCCTGTCATGGCTGATCTAAATGAAGCCTCCAGTGCATCATAGCCACATTTTAAGGAATGGTTGCTAACCTGTTGTATGTTATTTACCATATCTAATACATATTTCTTATCAAGAGATTCATCAGTGGTTAGTTTTTAGTTAACTGATCCAGCATAAACTCTTGGTATTGTATCATGTGAAACTGACAGTTTAAAGCTCTAGCTGAGAGAGTAGCTGAAGTGTAGACCTTTTACCCCATCTGTCTAATGACCTTGCTTCCCTTTCAGAAGGAATAGGGTTTTTAGCTATGGTCGCTACTGCCTTGGGGCCCTGGGATATAGTTTCTGGGTCTGCAAGTGGAGCCTTGTAAAGGTGGTGATGAGTATCTGGCACCCTGTAAAATCTGTCTGGTTTGGTAGGGGCTGGGGTAAAGAATCTGGAGCGGAGCAAGCATCATTGAAAGCATCATCCACCACAGAGAGAACAGGGGTATAGCCAAGGGCCTGTGCTGAGGGAGGTGCAGAAAGGTCCTAAGTCTTTTTCTGGAGTCTGAAAAATCCTGTTGCTGCCATTGGAACTGTTCTCGCATGGCATGCAAAGTTTCCCCAAAGGAAAATTCTTCTGGTGGGGAAGCAGCTGGGATGGATTCTTCAGCATCAGAATCTTCAAAATTGGAGAAGGGAGCCTCTGGCTGGTCAGTTATGTCTGATTCATCAGCAGAATCATCAGAGGACACTGGCTCGGGGCTCTGCCCTAGGTCTCTTCTCTGGGGGCTGAGAGGCCCTGTCTGGGTGAGATTGAGATCCTCTAATTAAAGAAATTAAATCTTCTGCCAAGGTAAGCATTTGAGAACTAGAAGAGGGCCTGGATGGGCGTGGTTTAACAGGCACTGTTTTAGTAGTCTTGGCAGCTTTAGCCCTGCCGAAGGCCTTAATGGACATGGCTGCTGGAGGCCTAGCAGCACCACGTGCTGGGGTAGAAACATCCAAGGGGATGGTGTCTGATAAGTCAACCACCGTAGTGGGTAAAATTTCTGAAGTCGTTTCAAGAGTTGTAGCAGGGGCCTCAGTTGTAGGAATAGGTTCAGCTGTACTTTGTTCAGTTTTCTCGGTTTCGGCCGAAACCGAGACACTCGCGGTTTGCTTGACCAAGGTTTCGGCCGAAACCGCGGACCGCGAGTGTCGGTCTTTATCTTTGCGTTTTTTGCCAGATTGGGTAGTCGGAGGATCCGACGGCATAATGTACGCAAAATCAGAACTGAAAAACTGTTCTGCGAACTCCGACCGACGCCTAAGCGTTCGTCGGTTGAAGGAAGCACAGGCCGAACAGGCTGCTACGTCGTGGGCTGGGCCTAAACAAGGCAGACAGTAAGAGTGGAAATCTTTATGAGGTATTTGTTTCCCACAGTTTAAACAATTGTTAACTTTTTCTGACATCGGCTGAGGCAAGAAAAGGTCCCCAACGGGGTACTTAGCTTTAGAAGTCTTCGAAGTAGTATTCGGTAGAAGTAATCTCTGGATCCGACCGACCGGCACTTGCGAACAGCTTCTGCTTCGGGCGCCACGCGGCAAGAAAGACTGAGGAAAATGGCGTCGGCTGATGCCTTTATACCCGAAGACCAACAGAGATGACGTCGGGTGGAGTGTGACATCAGCCGAAGCCGGACCCGGACTTTGGAATCCGGCCGACTGAAGGGCTGCCTGACGACAGGACAACCCACTTGTTATGACTGCAGATGCATCCATGAAGGACATCCAGGACTGCAACAGTGAATACACGCGAACATCTACATTTATGGTAAGTGTACACACCTGTACTATGTTCTTCGTGTTTCACTGTTGTAGTCATTACATTTGGGTAGATTCCCAAAGCTATGGTTGGGGTGGAGGGAGTTATACAGCATTAGGACCAGCTATAAGGCCCTGCAGGACAGCAATGGCAAAGCCAGCTCTGGATTTAGAGAAAAGTGTTAAATGGTAATGTTTGGTGAACGTATGAGCTGAGCTCCAGGTAGCAGCTTCTAGAATGTCCCTGGTAGGAACACCTCTGAGAAAGGCTGTTGAAGTAGATGCAGCCCTGGTGGAATGGGATCTGATCCCCTGGGGGATAGTTTTTCCATGGTGCATATAGCAGAAACGAATACAATGGCTTATCCATTTGGAAATGGTTTGCTTTGAAATAGCCTTTCCCTCTGCCCCTGCAGCAAATGCCACCAGCAGTTGTTCAGATTTTCTTTGAGATTTTGTCTTGTTTAAGTAAAATCTAAGTTGTCTGTGTACATCCAATGAATGCAGAATCTGCTCCCCCTTGTTCTGTGGATTGGGAAAGTAAGTTGGCAAATAAATGGTCTGATTAAGAGCCACACTGGATACCACCTTAGTCAAAGGATGGATTGGTCCTGAGGGATACCCTGTCCGCATGAAAAATGATGAAAGGCTCCACTGCCATAAGAGCCTGCAATTTGGAAATCCTTCTAGCTGAAGTGACTGCTAAAAGGAAAGCTGTTTTCAAGGAGAGAAATTTTAAGTCTGCAGTAGTAGCTGGCTTAAAAGGCGGGAGAGTGAGCTTCTCCAATACAAAACTGAGGTCCCAGGCAGGGGTTGGAGCTCTCCTGGGTGGTCTTAAGTTTTTGGCACCTCTGAGATACTGCTTAAGCAGGGGATGAGAGAAGAGGGGAGATTCTGTGTTGTAATGAGCTGAAATGGCTGAGGCATGGATTTTTATGGAAAAAAAGGACAGGCCCTTCTGAAGCATCTCAGTTAAGTATTGCAAAATCTGAGGAATGTTGGGCACTGCTGTGCTTATCCCTTGAGATTGATTCCAGGCACAGAATCTTTTCCATTTGTCGGCATAAGATTTTCTAGTACTAGGTCTTCTCGCCTCCAAAATGATCTCCATCACAGGTTTGCTGAGGGTGAATTTAGGTGATTAGCCATGCTGCAAGCTTCAGAGTTGGGAGCTGAGTGTGCAGAATTTGGTTGTTCTGCTGGGACAGTAAGTAAGGTGTCGGAGGTAGGTGCCACGGTGGAAGGTGTGACACATTGCGCAGGAGTGGGTACCAGTGTTGGCGAGGCCAGTCTGGAGCAATCAAAATAATTTTTGGTTTGTCCTGTTTGACTTTTAGTAGACCTTTGGAGAGCAGAGGCAGGGGGGGGGGGGGCATAGACTGATAGGTTTTTCCAGATGAAGGACAGAGCATCCACTTTCCAGGCTTTTTTGTGATGAGTTCTTGTGCAAAATTTGTCCAACTGATAGTTCTGGAGTGAGGCAAAAAGATCTATGTCTGGGCTCACCCATTTGCGTGTCAACATGTTGAAAATCCGTGGTTCCAGTTTCCATTCTTGTTGGTCCATGAGATTTCTGCTTAGTTCGTCTGCCAGAGTGCTCAGCTTTCCTGGCAGGAATTGAGCTTGTAGTTGAATCTGATAGGTCAAGGCCGTGTTCCACAATGCCATGGCTAGTCTGCAAAAGGGGTAGGAGTGTGTACCCCCCCTGCTTGTTTATGTACCACATAATCGTGGTGTCTGTCTTTATCATTAATTGTCCTGGATGAAGGTAGTCCTTGAAGGCTGTCAGTGCATTCTGTACAGCTAGCATTTCTTTTTGATTGATATGAAGGTGCATTTGATTTGGGCTCCATTTGCCCTGAATGCACTTCCCTGCCAGATGTGCCCCCAAGCATAGTCTGATGTGTCTGTAGTTAGGGTTTGGGTGGCAGGGGGTGGTGTGAATGGCAGTCCCTTGTTTTGGTGGCAGGCCTCTGCCCACCATAGGAACTCTAGTTGCAGGAAAGGTATGATAGGAATCATTGTTTCCAGGCTATGACAATGCTGACTCCATAGACTTTTTAAGTACCACTGACGTTTCCTCATATGCAGTCTTGCATACGGAATTAGAAGAATGCAGAAGGCCATGAACCCCAAGGCTTGCAGTATTTGCCTTGCAGAAAGCAGGGCTTTTGTGGCCACCTGTTTGAAGTAAGTCACCAAATGAATTTGCTTCTCTGGCGTAAGGAAAGCCATCTAGGCAGTTGTATTCAAGCTTGCACCTAGGAATGTAATTTTTTGAGAGGGAACCAGTTGTGATTTCTTTTCGTTTATAGTGTACCCTAGACAAGTTAGAACCCTTTTTACAAACGCCAGATGTTTTAGAAGACTGTCCTTGTTTTCTGCCTGAATTAGACAATCGTCCAGGTATGGATATATTTGAATATTACTTTGCCTGCAAAATGCAATTACTGGAGCCAAGCACTTTGTAAAGGCCAAAGGGCAGTGTAGAAAACTGATAATGCAAGTAGCCCGCTTTGAAGCGGAGGTATCTTCTGCAAGATTCCCTGATTGGGATATGCATGTAAGTCTCCTTTAAATCTAGAGTTGCCTAGCAAGTGTCAGCATCTTGAATTTTGGGATGTCCAGAAAGGTGTTTAGAGTAGATAAGTCCGGAATTGGATGCCATGATTTGTCTTTTCTGGGTACCAGGAAAAGACTTGAATAGAAACATTGTCCCTTTTCCTCTTCTGGTACTAGTTGAATAGCTCCAATGTTCATGAGGGAAAGTACTTGTTTATGGGCCTCTGCCCACTGATTTGGGGGCAGGTCTGGCCATCCGTTTGGAATTGGCAATGTGTGGAAATGAAATCTGTATCCCTGGGATACTATATTTAAAACCCATTTGTCCTGGGTTATAAGTTGCCAGTTTTTTGCATGTATAGCCAGTTTGCCCCCAAAGGGGCGGCTAAAAGATAAGTGCTTGGTAAGTCTAAAGGGAAGTCATTGAGACTGCTTACCATAGGGGGGTGTCTTGTTGTTTCCAGATTTGGAAGAGGAGGCACCCCATTGTTTTGTTCTGAAAGTCCCTTGGTACTGAAACCTAGTGCCTTTGGAATGTCTGGGTTTGACTTGAGTGGCTCTCAAAGGAACTGGAAAGGACCAGTTCTTAGTAGGCCAGTGTCTACTAAATCTTGAAGGTTGTACTTGTAAGAAATCTTTCACAGTTTGCATAGATTTAGCTTTATCTTCCATCTTTTTTAGTTCTTCAGTGTTATTACCAAAGAGCCGGTCCTGTTGTAAAGGAGCATCTAACAATTTTGCTTTAACATGATCAGGCAGATTTTGCTCTGAGCCAAGCATGCCTTCCTAGCACAGTCCCAGTTACAGCAGTCCTGCAAGAGGCCTCCAAAGAATCAAAACCACACTGCAAAGTATGTTTTCCAACTTGTTCAGCTGAATGTATTAAATCCTGTAAATCTTTATTTTCCACACAGTCAGAAATCAACATCATAGGTTAGTACTAGGCTAACTGCCCTAGCGTGCCATTTTAAGCCTAGCCAATTATCCCTTGTGAGATTCAAACCCTGCACCTTGTGTTTGTAAGGCAAACACCTTAACCATTAGGCCACCATCCCAACCCAATAAATATTTTGGCTCACGCTTTAATTATCCAGAAATGTCGTCTGTTAGCAATCCGACTACAACTCTGCTTAAGCAGTCCAATGATATGCTGCTGATATTTTAGCACATGAAATTGACAGTTTAAAGCTCTGATTGCCAGGGTTGCAGAAGTGTAAACCTTCTTACCCTATCTATCCAGCGCCCTGGAATCTCTATCAGAAGGGGTAGGATTTTTAGCAGTAGAAGCCTTAATGCCCTTGGGACCCTGAGAAATGGTTTCAGGATCTACAACAGGATTTTTGAAAAGGGATTTGTGGGAGTCAGGAACCCTGTAGTATCTGTCTGGCTTACAAGGAGCCGGAGGCAGAGAATCAGGAGCCATACTAGATTCTGAAAAACATCAACAATGTCTAGAACAGGGGATATAGCCAAAGGCCTATGCTGGGGAAGAAGAAGAAAATTCCTAAGTCTTTTTAGATTCAGAAAAATCCTGACTTTTCCAGTGGAAATGTTCCCTTAAGGTATGTAAAGTTTCCCCAAAAGAAAAATCCTCAGGGGGAGAAGCAGAAGGAATGGTATCTTCTGCAGAGTCCTCATAAGTAAGTATAGACAATTGCTGTTCATTAGAAGAGTCAGAAGAAATAGAATCCTGTTCAGAAGATTCATAATCAATGTCTTGCCTAGGCCTCTTAGAAAGGGGGGGGGGGGGTTGGCTACCTCTGATCAGAGTAATTAAATCTTCAGCCATTTTGAGAATTTGTTTTTTAGGCATAGGGGCCTGCACATGTGGCCCAGGCATCGTTTTTTTTTAGGCATAGGGTAAGATTTTGGCCTTAGTATTGAAGATGGTGTCGGTCTAATATACAAATCTGTAGGCCTGAAAACACCCTCAGAAGCCGATGCCTGCACAAGGCTCCGGACCCATCCAAGGTAGAGACATCCGCGGGTTCCATAATTGAAGCATCTTGTGGCATACCGGACTCATTATTGGTCTCAGTAGAGGCCTGCGAATCAGACATAGCGGGTATCAGAGGCTGCGAAAGCGCCTCACTGAGTACCGGCGAACTGGCGACTGGCTTAGGAGAAGTGTCATCGGCAGTTGTGGACCTCAACGGCCTGTCTCTGTCTTTTTCTTTGCATTTTTTAGGTATTCTGGTAGTTGGATTGCTAACAGACGACATTTCTGGATAATTAAAGCGTGAGCCAAAATATTTAGAAGCAAAAATGTACAGACGTTTGACAGTGTGTTGATTAAATAAAGCACCAAACCGACAGCAAGGTACGTTGTGGTCAGGGCCTAGGCAAGGAATACAGTACAAATGGAAATCTTTATGAGGTATTTGCTTCCCACAAGTAATGCAATTATTAACTTTTACTGACATCCGTAAGGAGCAAGCAAAGGTTTCCCCAACGGGGTACTTGGCTTTTTAGTTGAAGACTTCGGATCTGAAACTTGAAAACGTAAATTTCAGGAGTCTGCTGAATGGCACTTGCGAACTGCTTCTGCTTCAGGCACCACGCGGCAAGAAAGACTGATGTAATGGCGTCGGCTGCACGTTTTATACCCCTGACGTCATGGAAGAAGGGACAGCAACCGATGCAAGACCCAAGAATTTGTTAATCAGGCCGACTGAGTGCAACCTGCCAGCAAATTACCCAAATGTAATGACTGCAACAGTGAAACACGAAGAACATCTTATCTGCCCTCTTGGGGACTGGTTCGACTGTATCTGGCTCCTTCCACGCCCTGCTGACAATGAGCTGGACTAACGCAGCCGCAGGGGGGAACACCCAGGAGGTACATGGGCCTGCATCGAATGCCTTCAGGAACATGGATTCCGCAGAGGACGGGATGGGGGAAGACCAACCGACCCACTCTTTTAGGATCTCATGCCATCAAAGGACACCTCCTCTGAGTGTAGTCTAGGGGACCCTTCCTCAAAATCCGTGTCTCTCGTGAGCGACTCTCGAGGGAAGTCTAGGCACCTCCTCTTGCATGTCCTCTTCTGAGAAGGCTCCTCCACCCTGGGTTCTCTAGAGGACTCGGAGGGCACCCCTATGGGAGTGATGCCCTTCTGAAGGCAATCCCAGGAGGGCTGACTCCGGCCAATGATGCAGGCTCACCACCCAAAATAGAACCAGGTAGGGTTGGGTCCAAAGCTGAGGAAGAGGATGCCGACCAACCGGAAACGGTCCTTTCTATTGCCCGGAAGGTGGACAGACTGGATGAAGCCCCACCCTCCTCACCACCAGCCATGACAAACTGGAGCGGGAGGGGAGACCCCGGCACAGTATCAATGTCAATAGATATCAAACCTGAGCTATCCAGGGCAGAGGCCCACAAGGGGAGGGAAAACTCCGGACCGGACCCCCCCCCCCCGGTGGCCTCCGGGGACTTCTCGGACCCGAGGCAAAGCCAAACCCGAGGGCAGGTAGGCTGAGCCAGCCAGGGACCCAGGCGGCAGGGGAGTGGGGGCACTACTGCAATTATCTTTTCCAATGTAGCCAGAGTTGTGGTTGAAAAGGGTACTGGGACCAGTTCACTTTCTTGGCTACAAATGTCTACATAAATACGAAATAGAAAAAAAGAGGGTTGAAGAAGACAGACATAAAGAACTAGTAAAACACATTTTAATTCTGCATTGTCCATTAGACAACTTGGCAATGAAGGCATCAGAAAGTAGCAGCCAAACTTGCTTTAGAGTCCTTTCGAGTACTACTATTCACCTGTACATGATATAGTGAGGACCCTTTACTACAGTGAGAGTTTTCACACCTCAGCATGTGTGTGTGTGGGGGAAATATGTCAATTCTTTTAGAACTACAAAAGAATCCCTTTAAAAAAAGCCTGCTATTTACCCACCTTCCTTTGCGGGAAGTTGCTAATAGCTATTTACACCACAGAACAATCTCTGACAGATGCATAATTGAGGCTTAGTCAGGGAAACAGAAGTAGCTCCGTTACAGAAGGTGTTTTAGATGACAGTGCTTCACAGTCTTGCAATTCTGTCTTAACGGCATGAGAAACCACCACTTCCTTATATCTAACATAACTCATAAAAGAGGATTTGAAATGTATCTGGGAACAAGGAAAGAAAGCAAGAAAAAGATCATGTTACAAGGCAGGCCCAATCACCCATTTTGTGGGAAACATTAAAATTGTAAAATAAGCACTTGCAGGGTGATTTTAAGGCATTAAAATAGCGCAGAAAACAGATACAATGAAAAAACACTGAGTTCTAAGATGGAATTTTCCTTCAACGACAAAGTGGAGTTTATGCTTTACAGTTCTTCCAGAATTTAAAAAAAGTCAACAAAATTCCTGTCTTTTACAAACCATTTCTTGCAGAAAGTACAGTTGTGTAATATAACAGTAGATGTTTAATTAATCACTGCTGCAGTTGCCTTAGCTATATGGGCTACATCCTAAGGATGCAAAAGCCATCCAGCTTCCAAAGCTTCAGGGCAACTCCCGCACACCCTAACAGCTCAAGAGCTGAGAAAGCGTGGCTTGAGCACAAAGTCTTTGACTGCTTTCATGCCAACTGAGAGAATGAGGCTATAGCCCTGTAAAGATCAACTCTAGAAAAATAAACATAAAGGTTCACCCTTTAGCAACAAGCACATACAAAAATAAAGGGATGGAAAGTGGGTACAGCTACTGCAGCAGTGATCATTTGAACACCTGAAATGAAAAAACAAAAAGCTGTTCAGACTTGCGAACATTAGTTTTATCCAAATAATATCTGAGCTGTCTATACATATCTAAGGTGTGAAGAAACCTCCTCTCTGGCAGACTGCAGAGAAGGAAAAATGGAAGGAAGATGAATAAACTGACTAAGGGACAACTCATTGACCATCTTGGGCATAAAAGAAGCATTAGTCTCTCTGAAAAACTAAAATGGGAGAAATAGTCATAAGAGCCCGAAGCTCAGACAATCTTCATTGAAGTGATAACCAAAAGAAGACAGGAAAGTTGTGTAAAATCTTACCATAACCATAGACGTCCTTCTCTTCCATGTTGCAGTATTCTATTTGTGGGTTTAGCCTTCTTCCTCCTCAGTTTGTCCGGCCAGGTTTCCAAAGATTTTCAGTCCCTCTTGGTGCGTTGGATGTCTGATGTGGCTGCAGGAACGTGGGCAATAAAAGTGACGTCTGCACGCACCAGCCCGAGTCACAGCCAGTCCTGTAAGGGCATAGCCTGTCCAATATCACCCCGGAGATAAGTGCAGTCATACAAGTGGGGAAGGAGGGTGGGAAGGAATACTACAACATAGAAGAGAAGGACATCTATGGTTAAGGTAAGATTTTACACAACTTTCCTATGTCCTTCTATTCCAATGTTGCAGTATTCTACTTGTGGTTGAGTGCAAAAGCTCACATAGAATTGGGAGGTGGCCTACATTAAGCTTCAAGGAATCCATGCAGGATAGCCCTGGCAAACCCCGACCAGGTTCTGGAGATATGGTGAAAGTATGGACTGAGTACCAAGTGGCTGCCTCAAGTATGGAGTTGGTGTCTAACACTTTAAAGAAGGCTGCAGAAGAGGCCATTGCTCTGGTGGAGTGATCCTTGACATTGCCCTGCAAGGCCTTACCGTGGTATAGGTAGTAGAAGGAAATGGCACAGGAGATCCAGGCCAAAATGGTCTGTTTGCTCACAGCTTTCCCCAAGGCGTTGGGGGTGGAAGTAGACAAACAGCTGGTCTGACTTCCTAAAGGGTTTGGTTTTTATGAAGATAAAACCTAAGTTGTCTGTGGACATCTAGGGAATGTAGCACTCTCTCACAATCCCCCTGTGGGTTAGTGAAGGTGGGTAGGTGGTTAGGCTGGTTCAAAGATAGGTCATTCACTGCTTTGGGAATGAATGACGGGTTTGTCCTGAGGGTCACCCTGTCCAGGTGGAAGATTAGGAAAGGCGGTGTAGCCATAAGAGCTTACAATTCCGAAACCCTGCTGGCAGAAGTCAGAGCTACCAGCAATACAGTTTTCCATATGCAAAATTTTAAGGTGGCCTTGTCTGCTGGCTCAAAAGGGGCTAGAGTGAGTTTTTTTAGCACATAGTTTAGGTCCCAGGGAGGGAGAGACAAGTTTCCCGGGTGATCTTAAGTGTAATACATCTTTGAGGAAAAGTCTGGAAGGGTGTCTGGATCAAGGAGTGGATGCAGGGGGAGGCAGGCAGAGATAGCAGACAGGTGTGCCTTCAGAGATGAGCAAGACAAACCTGTCTGCATGAGTTCACATAGGTATGACAGGATGCGAGGCATATCGCGCTTTCCAGCGGGTCCAACTGTCTTTTGTGACACCAAATAAAAAACCTTTACCATTTATAAAGATAGGATTTCCTTGTGTTGGGTTTCTTGGTCTCCTGCAGGACAGTGAGCACGCCCTCGTTATATAGGTGTCTGAAGGGGATCAGAATTTTATCAGCCACAGGGTGAGGTGCATGGATTGCCACTGTGGGTGCATCTGAGTACCCTTGTTCTGTGTGAGCAGGTCCACTGAAGGGGGTAAACTTGTGGTGATTGCCCTTGGACAGGTGAAGAAGAAGAAGTGCTGTCTTGGCCAGTAGAGTCGCAAGCAAAATTATGGGAGAGTCCTGCTGAATTTTCAGCAGGACCCTTTGTATCAATGGGGGGGATGCATAAATGAATTTCCTCTTACAGGTTATTGAGAAGGCATCCATTGCTAATGCCTTGGGGTCTGGTGTCCTGGTGCAGTAGCCGGGAAGCTGCCCATTTATGGAGGAGGCAAAAAAGTCTATTTGTGGAATACCCCACCTGTGGACCATAGTCAGGAAAACATCTCTTTACAGCATCCATTTGTGGTTGTTTGAAATGGTTCTGCTTAGGTAATCTGCTTGGGAGTTGTGCAGGGATGGGATGTAGGCTGCGTGGAGGGTCATCCCCTGTGAGGTAGCCAGTTCCCACACCCGCAGAGCTAGTCTGCATAGAAGGCAGGATTTGGTCCCTCCCTGCTTGTTGAGAAACCACAGGACTGTGGTGCTGTCTGTGAATATCTTTAGAGGGTCCTGCTCTAGGTAGGGCTGAAAGGCATGTAGAGCAAGGAGGATGGCTCTCACTTCTCTCACGTTTATGCAATCTTGTTTGTGTTTACTTTCCTTTTTCCCCAGAGTTGCTCCCCAGCCCAGGTCTGAGGTATCTGTGTACATGGTCTGGGAGGGAGAGGGTGTTTTGCAAAGGCAGTCCTGGGATTTGGGCTAACTGAGCCACCCAGCATTCTCAGTTCCTGATGCAAGCAGGGATACAATGGGATCCTGAACTCTAGAGGGTGAGAGTGTCGGGTCCACACCAACCGGACGTACCACTGAAGGTTCCTCACGTGCATCCTTGCTAGGGGCAACATGGAAATGGTAGCAGCCATGTAACCTAAAAGCCTCAGAAAATGTCTTGCAGTCAGTTCTGTTGACTGTAGAGCAGTAAGAAGATGGTTTTGGAGGGAATCCACCTTTTCTGCTGGAAGAAAGGCCTTCTTGGGGTCTGTCCTGATCCTGCAACCCAGAAAGACAATATCCTGCGTGGGGTTGAGGTGGGATTTTGGGAAGTTGATCATGAACCCTAGAGATTGTAGGATTACCAGAAGGTCCTGGAAGTGGAGGAGAAGAGTTTCCTTGTCTTTTGCCTGGATTAGGAGGTCTAGGTAAGGGAATAACTGAATTCCCTTTTCCCTCCAGTAGGCGATTACTGGAGCCAGGCATTTTGTAAATATCCTGGGGGTGGCAGAAAGCCCAAAGGGCAAGGCACAAAACTGAAAGTGAGATGAGTCTGCCAGGAATCTCAGGTGCTTCCTGAAGGTGGGCTTTATAGGTATGCCTAGGGTTGCCATGAAACCCTGTGGAAGGATGAGTGGACAGAGAGTAGGGTAAGGTGAGCATCCTGAAAGTAGGAACTTTTAGGAAGGGGTTGAGGCGTGAAAGGTCTAGAATTGGCCTCCATGGGCCTTCTTTTCTGGGTACTAAAAAGATTCTGGAGTAGAATCCTGTTCTTTTTGCTTGTGCAGGAACTGGTTCTATGTTGCCCTGTAGTAGCAGGGTTTGCGAAACCTGATGGAGAAGGGATAGCTGACTGGGAGGAGGCTGCGGTATGCCCAGTCTTGACGGAGGGGCTATCCACGACATGAAGTAGCCATCCTGTATGATGGACAGAACCCATTTGTCTGTGGTAATGAGTGACCATGCAGGGTGACAGTGAGAGAGACGGGCAGAAAGGGGTATGGATGGGGGGGGGGGGGGGAATTTTGGCAGGCAGTCAGACTAAGGCCTAGCCTGAGGATGACGATTTCTAGGGGGGGGGGGTGTCTTCTAGACTGAAGAGCAGCAGGCCTGGAGGTTTTCCTGATAAACTGGGTCTTTGCTGGGTAGTTTCTCTGGAACTTGGGAATAGGCAAGACCAGGATATGTTTTAGGTCCTGCAATTCTTTTCCTTTCTGTTGTAAGGATTTGAATAGGTCAGCCACTTTTGCACCAAAAAGGGCCGAGTGATCCAAAGATGAGTCAAGGAGTTTGGCCCTGAATTCATCTGGGAGAGGCTGTAGTTGCAGCCATGAGTACCTCTTTAGTACTGAAGCTGATGCACCTGACCTGGCTGAGGCTTCAACTGCATCATAACTGCATCTCAGGGAGTGTCTATTCATTTGAGAGAGGAGTACTATCAGTGAAGACAAGGAGGCCTTGGCTGCACAGTCAGGGATGTCATCTAAATGTTTAGTAGCTCTGTCCAGCAGAACTAAGAGTATTTGGTCATATGAGTTTGGTAATTGGCGGCTCTAAATGAGAGGGTAGCAGAAGTATAAATTTTCTTTCCCAACCTCTCCAGAGTCTTGCTGTCAGCAGGGAGGATAGTAGTGGTAGGCAGGAGCTTGGAGGCCCTGTCCGTACAGATGGATATAGTGTCAGGATCAGCAGGAGGGCACTTAAAGAGAAATCTCTCCGTCTCAGGGACTAGAGTCTGTCTTGCTCTACGTGGGGCTGGAGGTTAGGGGTCCGGGCTAATGGAGGCTGAGGCAAAAGCATCCAAGAATGCAGGCAGAATAGGAAGAATGGCAGAAAGACTGGAAGAGTCCATCTGAATAAGGTTGTAAAACCTTTTTTTGTACATCAGACATATCCGAGGATTGCCACTTAAAGTGGTCTTTCATTTAATTAATATTTTCCCCAAAGGTAAGATCCTCTACAGGGGAGTCAGGCTCAACAGAGCCCTCCTCAGGAGATCCACATCCTGGGGGAATGAGATCTGGAAGGAGTAAGAGAGAGAGTCCTCAGAGGAATCAGTCAATTCCTCTTCTTCAGGCTGATCTACCCTCCTATTCTGGACTGGAGGTCTGCGACTAAGGACAGGAAGAGCAGTGGCATAGAGTTCTGGCCTAAGGGGCATAAAGGCACTGAACAAACTCTGGCTGAAGGGTTTCAGAGGTTGGAGTGAGGTTGTCTTGTTTTTTCTTTAAAGGCCTTGCCAGTGTCTGGCTAGGAATAGGCCTAGGGTCAGGCATCAGAATGGCGGAGCTGGCATCCGATGGGCCCAGAGTGAATGCTGCCCCCCCCGGCGTCTAAAAGCAAACATTGGTAAATCCTCTGTGGACGTGTCATCCGCTAGAGACTGTACGGCTTACTTAGAGGTACCCACTTTATCTACACCAGCAGATGCCGGATCCTCAGTCAAACTGACAAACTACAGACTGAGGTACGGCAGAGAGAGGCGCAGCAGACGAAACAGGCCGTGAGGACTTGGCCCTCGCCCTAGGCAGTTCAGACGGGGCATCGGGTGAGGCCTCCATCCCTAATGTTATTTGTTTCAAGCACTGATTCTCTACATATAAGTGTAAGGCCTACAAGTGGTGGCATAAGGTCTTGGGGACAAACGATTGGCAAACGGCGCAGTTCCCGTGGTCGTGTTCCCTGCCTAGACAAAAGAAACACTGGTCATGTGAGTCTTTGAGGGGAATATGCGGACCGCACTCGCACTTACCCTTACTGGATGATATTAACAGACTACAATTAACAACAAAATAGGACTAAAAGAATCCCCAACGGGGTACTTAACTGAATCTTTTTCAATTTGACGTCCATGAGAAGCAGGAGCACCTGGCATACGACTGGCGGCTGAAAAGTTCTGTGGGCTGGTGCATGCAGATGTCACTTTTATGACCCACGTTCCTGCAGCCATATTAGATGGCCGATGCACCAAGAGGAACTGAAAATCTTTGGAAACCTGGCGGACAAAGTGGAGAGGAAGAAGGGTAAACCCACAAGTAGAATACTGCAACAGTGTAATAGGAGGACATGAGAGCGATCTTCCAAGTACAATGTTGTAAGGAAGCTGAAGCAGTAAGCTCAAAAGGAGCCAGAGTCAATTTTTCAAGAAAAAAACTATCCCAGGAAGGTGGAATTGTCGTCTTGGAGGACTAATATGAATGATGTCTAAGAAATTGCTTGACATCAAATCTAGAGGCCAGAGGAGAAGCCAAGGCAGACAAGCAGAAACTGCTGACAAGTGATGTCACTAGCAAGATTTTGGGGGAAGTCTTGCCTGATCTTGAGCAAGACTCTCGGAAACAGAGGAAGGGGAGGGAAGGCGTACAGAAATAAGAAGTTATGTACCTACCATAACGTTCCATGTTAGTTTTCTTCTCGCCTTCTTTCTTGATGGATGGGTTCGGAGCCGATCCTCGGCTCCGACTCGGCCAATATTAAAGCTCGAGAGCTAATTCCACCGGCTCGAGGCTCCCCTATATCCCACAATGCTAGGCGGTAACTACTCAGATCTCATTTGATAGCTATACCAAGCAATCCTAGTCTCCATAGAATGGAGTAGGGAAACCCACCTCAAAACAATCTGCGTAAAAAGTATCGCAGACCTCAGTTAGGATAAAAGAGGTGGAAGAACATGTGGGAATGACAACTTCCAGAGGAAGAACACAAACTGAATTCCTGTCGGTCTGTCCAGGCTTGGGGGAAGGAAGGTGGGACGCAAGAAAGAAGGCGAGAAGAAGACAACTAACATGGAACGTTATGGTAGGTACATAACTTCTTAATGTTAAGTTGTCAATCTCGCCTTCATTCTTGCTGGATGGGACCGCGTCCCTAGCACCTTATCCCGGGTGGCCTATCGGAACAGACTCTTGAGAACAGTGGAACCAAAATTGGCACGGCTTCTGGAAACCATGTCCAATTTGTAATGTGAAATGAATGTATGAGGAGAAGCCCAGGTGGCTGCTGCACAAATGGAATCTATTGGCAGCCTATCCTGAAAAGCTACGGATGTAGCTAATGCCCTAGTTGAATGAGCTCTAGGTCTTGAGGGTAGTTTTTGATGTCTGATCTCATAGATGAAGATAATTGTAGAGGTGAGCCATCTAGAGAGGGATACTTTGGTAACTGGAAGGCCCAATTTCCCTTCCGCATATGACAGAAACAATTGATTAGATTTCCTGAATTGTTTAGTCCTGTCTAAGTAATATCTAAGTTGGCGATGAACATCCAAAAAATGTAGCTTTTGTTCCGACCTGTTTGAATAGTTAGGGAAAAAGACGGTGAGATCAATAATTTGGTTTAGGTTTATTTGAGAGGAAACTTTAGGCAAAAAGGATGGATTAGTACGGAGGGATACCCTGTCTTTGTGAAACACTAAGTAAGGAGGACGACTGCACAGAGCATGGAGTTCAGATACCCTTCTCGCTGAAGTTATAGCTACCAGAAAAAGTGTCTTCCAAGAAAGCAACTTCAGAAAACATGAAGCCGGTTGAAGGGGAAGAATTAAAGATGCCAGAACTAAGTTCAAATCCCATTGAGGCGGGGGATCTTTGATTGGAGGTTTGAGAAGAAATACGCCCCTTAAAAAGGCTTTACAGAGTTTGTGAGCCATGATGCTAGACTCCGAGACACCAACATGAAAATTAGATATGGCAGCCAATTGAACTCTAATGGTAGATGCAGATGATCCTAAATGAAAGAGTTCTGCTAAAAAATCTAGAATAGACTGGATAGGTGCTGTAAAGGGATCTATGTTTTTTGACGTTGCCCAAAAGGAGAAGCGTTTCCATTTGCTACTATAAATCTTCCGGGTAGAAGATTTATGAGAGGTTATCAAGATATCTCGGACCGAGTGAGATATTGAGGGAAGCCTGGCTATGGTTGGAATCGGAGAAACCACGCTGTGAGGTTTAGAGAGGGCAGAGATTGGTTCAGCTGACCTGATTGGTGGGTTATCAGATCTGGTACTGGGTCCAGATGCCAAGGCTACTCCAAAAGGTAACGATGAAGAAAGGGGAACCATATCTGTCGAGGCCAGTAAGGGGCAATGAGGATCATTGTCACTCTCAAGGCGATGGCTTTCTGAATTAGTTGAGATATCAGTGGAAAGGGGGGAAAGGCATATAGAAGTCCCCTGGGCCAATCGTGGACTAGAGCGTCTCTGGTGGGATGGCCTGGTAACGGGAAGAGAGTGAAGAAGTCGTGACACTTGCTGTTTTGGGGAGTAGCAAAAAGATCGCAGCAAGGCTGGCCCCATTTTAGGAATACTTCTTCTAGAACTGATTTCTTTAGAGACCACTCGTGGGGCATGAGAATTGCCCTGCTCAATTTGTCTGCAATAACGTTGGATTTCCCGGGAATGTGCGTTGCTATCAGAAAACGCTGAGAAGAGATCGCCCATTGCCAAAGTCTGAGTGCCTCTCGACATAAAGGGTATGATCTGGTTCCGCCTTGTTTGTTGATGTACCACACTACGGACATGTTGTCTGTTTGAATTGCAATAGTCCCAGTGGGAAGAGAGTCGTGAAGGGCTTGCAATGCTAAAAGCACTGCTCTCATCTCTAAGACATTTATGTGCAAGTGGCACTCGAAAGGTTGCCACGTGCCCTGGACTGTCCTGCCCTGATAATGCCCCCCCCCCCACCCGATCAGGGAGGCGTCTGTTGTCAACGTGGCGACTGGGAGAGGAAGAGTGAAAGGTCTTCCTCTGAGAAGTTGATGTGATGTGATCCACCAAGACAGCTGATTCTTGCATGATTGAGTTATCAATATGGTATGGGACATCGGGAGCTGTTGAAAGGACCACTGAGTAAACAGCATCCATTGGAGGATCCTCATGTGAAAGCGAGCTAAGGGAAGAAGGGGAATAGCTGCTGCCATGAGTCCTAACACCTTCAAAACTAGTCTGGCTTTGACTTTGTTGCATTGTAAGAGAAGGGAAACTTGGTTCCGAATGTCTGACACACTCTGCTCTGCGAGTCTGGCTGAAAGATTGAGTGTGTCTAAGGTGGCGCCTATAAAGGTAATAGATTGACAAGGCGACAAGGCAGATTTTTCGAAATTTATCGAAATGCCTAGAGCTTGGCAAGATTGGATGGTGAAGTCCCTGGATAGAAGAAGCTGATGTCTGGTGGTGGCGGTAAGGAGCCAGTCGTCCAAATATGGAAACACCTGGAATATTTGACGTCTCAAGTGAGCCGCGACCACTGCCATGCATTTGGTGAACACACGGGTGGCTGTAGTGAGACCAAAGGGGCAGGGCCCTGAACTGGTAGTGACTGGCTCCCAGCCTGAAGCGGAGATATCTCCTGGAGCGTCTGTTCATTTTGATGTGGTAGTACGCTTCCTGAAGATCTATCGAGCACATCCAATTGTCCTGACCCAAGAAGGGTAGAATGGACTGTAGCGTGACCATCCGGAATTTTGTTTTCCTGACATACTTGTTTAAGTAGCTGAGATCCAGTATGGGTCTCCAGTCCCCTGTTTTCTTTGGTACCAAAAAGAATTTGGAGTAGATTCCGGATCCTTGCTGGTCTGCCGGGACTGATTGGATAGCTCTTTTTGATAGCAGCTTTGAAATTTCTAATGCTGCTTGTTCCCTTAGACCGGGTGGAACATCTGGAAGGGATCTTTTGGGTTGGGTTGGGTTGGGATGTGAATAAGGGAATTTTGTAACCCTCGGATATGATCGACTGTACCCATTTGTCTTGAGTAAGGGAAAGCCAGGCTTTTGGGTACAGGGATAACCTTCCCCCGACTACCTCCGAAGGTGGACAGTCGGGCAGCCCCTCAGGGATGCTGAAAGGGTTTGTCAGAGAACATTTCTCTGCTACCCTGGTTTTGCGGACCTCCTCTGCCTCTAGGGCGGCGTCTATTATTATTCCCCCCTCTGCCTCTAGAGGGAATCGCCTATGTCGTCAGATGAGACTCCCTGGGATTGTTTGCGGAACCACATCTTTCCTCCCCTCTGACCTTTGGGATAGGGTCTAGAAGGGGTAGAAAAATGGACTCCTACAGCAGAGAGAGTCTTACTTTCTACCTCGCACCTGGTCAATGTATCCTTCACCTGTGGACCAAACAAGGATGATCCATCAAAGGGAGAATTGGTGAAGGACGCCTTGAAAGGGTCCGCAAAGTTGCATAGCCACATCCAGGCGTGACGTCGTAAGGCAACACCTGTGCCTGCGGCTCTACTCGCTCCATCTGCTGCATATGAGACCAGCCGCATGGAGGAGTTAACGATGCAATCCAGGGTTGCCAACTGGGAGTTCATTGCGTCTTTGAACCCCTCAGCTGTAGGATCCTTTATCAGTTCACCCATATCCTTGAGTAAATCTCTCTGGAGACGAGTGAAGTGGCATAAGTAGTTCAGCGACCGCATTGAAAAGGTCGCTGATGAGAACATCCGCTTGCCGTACCTGTCCATGGTCCTAGATTCCTTATTAGGAGGATGGACAGGAACCGAAGGATCAGCTAACTCCTTCTTAGTGGCTGCAGCCACCACCATGGCATCAACAGGGACACCTTTGGATAAAAAATCTTTATTTCTGGGGGCAGTAATAAATTTAGATGGTCTCCTCGGGGTGGGTCCACTGAGTCAGGAGCCATCCAAGCCTTCCTTGCCACCACTTCCATAAGGGGGTCAAAGGGAGGGGACACCCAGGAGGTAGAAGGGCGAGAGCCAAACGCCTCAAGATACACTGACTCATCCTCCGAAGGGTTAAGGGCTGGCCAGTTCCCCCTCTGTTTCAGGATCTCAAGGATGTCAGCAAAGGAGACATCCTCAGAGGGGGATCGAGGGGAACCTTCGGATTCCTCTAAGTCAGTGTCAGAGGTGATAGACTCAGGGGAGTCTATGTGCTTCCTCTTGCACTGCCTCTTCCTTGGGGGATCTCCTGCCGGTCAGGAGAGGCCTCGGAAGAGGAGGAAATTCCCAATGGGGAAACTTGAGGAGTTGGCTCTCTGCGGTCTAAGACAAGGGGGTGAGTAGAAATCAGGTCAGGCACTGTAGATGGAGGGGCTGAAGGAGCCGACTGTGGGGCAGAACCTGGTTCTAGCACGCTCCGCATGACCTCGAAGGCACCCCTGTCAGGCAAGGCCAGAGGCCCCCACTCCGAAGAGACAAGGACCTCCCCCGACACCGACAGGGACGGCTCCGAAGCCGATGTCAGAGCCGAACTCACCAACGCCGAAGCCCTAAGAGGGAGAGCGGGGTCGGACAAGGGTCCGATGCCACTCGCCCCCTCTGAGCCGACGAGGGAAGCTCGGCGACGAGATCCCTCCAAGGAGGAGATCGGAGCAGATGACAGAGCCGAAAGGGAAGGTATCGGATCCGACGCACCGACAGTCATGGCTCCGACAAGCCCCGGCTCCGAACTCAAAGGAGTCGGAGGAGAAATGTATTGGGGAACGGAAATAGCCACTGACTGGTGAGTCGGGCTATGCAGCATTTGGGCCAGTGCCTCGGACTTGAGAAGTCTACTCACTACCCTTTGCAAATCATGGTCAGATAACCTGGAAGACCATGAGGAATGAGTTTTATGGCTTCGTTCAGAAAGAAGAGGGGATCCTGGCGCCAAATGCACGGAGCCGATAGAGGGGGATCTGGACCTCTTCCTAGACTGTGGCTCCAATAAAAGTATCGGAGCCAACGGAGTTTTATCAGCCTCGGCTCCAGCTGGAGCCGAGGTAACAGTATGAGGCTTGCAAACATCGGCTCCAGCTGGAGCCGATGTCGAAGCCGACTTATTCTTTCCAGCAGTCGACTCTGGAAGCGGAGCCGACTGTTTGGAAGTTTTGGAAGGCTTCCCCGACACAGACTGAGTCGGGGGGCCTTCAGGCTTTAATAAGCCCCGCAAGATTAGTTTATTCTTGCGTTCCTGCAGGACTCTAGGGCTAAACCCATGACAAACAGCACAAGAGTCCTGCAGGTGCAAAGGCCCCAGGCAATACAAACAAGAAGTGTGACCGTCTGTCAGAGACATTTTCTGACAGCACGAGTCACACTTCTTGAAGCCTGAGACCTTGTCTTTTGACATAGTAAAAAGGAGTGCCTGACACAACACAAACACACTACAGACACACCCTTTACAGAAAAAAATTATTAAATTATTAAATTAAATTATTAAGGCTAAAGCAAGCCACAAACACACACACACAAGCCCTTAACAGAAAAAAGGACAACTAATTTAGTCACTAATGGACTGGGGGAAGGGTAGGGGCCAAAGGCCTACAAGATAAGGGAAGAAAGGGAAAAAAGACTCGACAAACAGGGGTTGATTTATCTAAATACTTAATTAAACTAAAAGGTTATGGTATGACAACAAAAAAGGGGGTTTAAGAAGTACCTAATAAGGTAAAACTCTAACACCTGCCTGAGCCGGTAGAAAAGCACCTAGTCAGCTATAGCGGCAAACGAGATCCGAGTAGTTACCGCCTAGCATTGTGAGATATAGGGGAGCCTCGAGCCGGTGGAATTAGCTCTCGAGCTTTAATATTGGCCGAGTCGGAGCCGAGGATCGGCTCCGAACCCATCCAGCAAGAATGAAGGCGAGATTGACAACTTAACATCATCCCTTTCCAAAGAGAAGACCGTGTGTTCACTTTCCGAGCCGGAGGACTTGGGACTCGAACAGAAGAGGAAGTTGCCTGTTCAGAGGGGTGGCAAAAAGATGTACCTGAGGAATACTCCACCAACAGATGTCCAGGAACACATCTATGTGAAGCATCCATTTGTGAGCTTGTATGCTGGACCTGCTCAAAAAAAAGTGTCTACCACTTGATTGTGCTGAGAGAGAATGTAACTGCTTTAAAAGTCACTTGATACTGGACAGCTAGATTCCAGATCTGAAGAGCTAGTCTGCAAAGAAGATAAGATCTTGTACAATCTTGTTTGTTGACATACCACATCACTGTGGTGCAGTTTGTGAAAATTTTAAGGGTCTGCGATGAAACAGGGAATGAAAAGCATGAAGAGCTACAAGCAGATCCCTCATCATCTTTATATTCTGGCAATCTTGAAGTAGAGCTGTGGAGGAAGAATTCTGAATGAGCAGAACATCCAGGTAAGATCTGAACTCACTCTGCAAAAAAGCAATGACAGGAGTGAGACATCTGGTGAATACCCTTGGAGAAGCCAACAGCAAAGCAGAGAACAAAAATGCAAGGAAGAAACAGAGAAACGTAAATACTTCCTGAAAAGGGGATGGATGGGGATATGAAGGTAGGCCTCCTCGAGATCTAGAGAGACCAGAGAGGCCTGGGGAAGAAGAGGAAATAATGTTTGAAGAGAACATCTGAAAGAAAGAAATCTTGAGAAAGGTGTTGAGCTGGAAAAGGTCCAGAATTGGTCTCCAAGTGCCCTCCTGGGAACCGGAAACATTCTGGAATAAAAACCCTCCCTACCCGCACTGGAGGTACAGCTTGAAATGTGACCTGGACACAGAATGAAGGACCTCTGGGGAAAAAGGAAGCTGTTCTCAAGGATGTTGTGGGATGCCCAATACGGAGGAAGTGATTTCCAAACCATGAGATACCCCTGGCACAGATAATAAAACCCCAGAACTTGATGTGATTTTCAACCAGTTTGGAGGGGGCAGAGAAAAAAATAAAGGGACCTGGCAGATGGAAAGGGGAATCAAACTGTCAAACAGAACCTGGCCTGTACTGAAAGGTAGGTTTTTGGGAAGTAGGTGTGAGTAGACTTAGCAGGAGGCATGTCTAGAACTTTTTACCCTTAGGTGGAGGTGAACAAATGTAGATTTGGAAGGGTAATTCCTCTGAAACTTCAGAACAAGAGAAAGAAAGAAAGAAAGAAAAATATGATTCAACTCCTGCAAGGCCTTGCCCTTATCCTGAAGACAGTTGAGTTCCGCAGTAATACCAAAAATATTTTTATTGTCCAAAGCAGCATCCACCAGTTTGGTCTTAATTTTCATCAGGCAGAGCCTGAAGGGAAAGCCATGAGTAAAGCCTCATAACAGAACCAAATGCAGCAGCCTTGGAGGAGGCATCAGCTGCATCATTACTGCACTTAAGAGAATGGCGGGCAACTTGAGAGGTGGAACCCAACAAGGAAAGGGCAGAAGCATTCCTCTCAGGTTCAGGAAGATCAGACATTACCTTAGAACCCTGAGAAAGGAGGATCAAAACATATCTAGTCATATGAGTCTGGTAGTTAATGGCCTTTAAAGATAAGGTGGCAGCAGTACAAACCTTCCTGCCCAGCCTCACCATGGCCCTGCTATCCTTGTCTGAAGGAAGCAGCTTGGTAGGGGGCAACAGCTCGGAGGGCTTGTCCGAAGAGACAGACACTACAGAAGGATCAGCAGAAGGATATTTACACAAAAACTGACATTCATCAGACGCCAAGTAAAATCTGTCAGGTTTCTTGGGATTTAGGGGCCAAGACGCAGGGGCCATAGAAGCTGCTGAAAAGATATTCAGGAGGTTTGGGACACTCCATCTGAAGGTGCTCATATTACCTTTTCTGGATATCAGAAACTTGACAGTAATCCCACTTAAAGAATTCCATCATAAGAATAACAGTGTTCCCAAAAAAAAAAAAAAAAAAAAAAAAAAAGAGTGCCTCTAAATAATAATCTGAACCATAATCCAAGGGGGAAGTAATCTGAGAATAGTAGGGCTAAGGACTCTTCCCCAGAATCTTGATCCTTATCAGAGTAATCCAGCTCCCTAGGAGTGGAAGACCAGGGAGGGGTAGGCACAGAGAGCCCTTGAGGAGGCTTTAAAGCCATCAAAACATTAAATAATCCCTGAGTAAAATTCTGCCATTCACATTGGGGATCCTTAACAGCAGGGGCAATACGCTTGTTTTTTTTGTTTCTTTTTCTGTGGGATGTCCGCACAAAGCACCCTAGGAAGGTCACACCCTTGGCAACAAGCATAGTGGGGAACTCTTCCCTCACTAAAATCTACAGAATCCTCCTTGGTCCCTCGAATATAATCAGCAGAGGTTCCCCTCAACGTCTGGGGAAGAAGTCTGCAAAGCCTCCGGGGTTGCCACAGAGGAATCTGAAGCAACCACTGGACAATACTCTAGCCTTGAGAAAGACGTCCAGGGGAGGATGGACAGCAGCCATATCAGACCTTCAGTTTTTTGGCCTTTTTCTTGGCAGACAGCTGACCCTCGTAAGGGAAGACTCCAGCAAAGCACCTTGCACTTACAGCTTAAGACATTATTTTCAAGGTAAATCAATATGGAGGAGACAAGACTATATATGGTGCTAGGGACAAAAAACTGGCAGACAGAACACTGCATACAGTCAAGGGAAGCAACCAAACAAAACAGACACTGGTCATGACAGTCTTACTGGGAATCTGCCTCCCAAACTAACATTTTCCCTTTCTGGATGACATGAAGTCAATCAATACTAAAGAAAAGGATAAGGAAAAACCCTAATGGGGCATTTATCTGAAGAAAAAAAAAAAAAGACTCTAACCAGCACATATAGGCATTCAGAACAACATTCAATGATGGCTTTAGGACTGGCAGCAAAGAAGGTTGTGTGTGTGTGTGTGTGTGTGTGTGTGTGTGTGTGTGTGTGTGTGTGTGCGCGTGCAAACATCTCCTTTATGCACTACACCTTGAGGAGGAAGCATATGTGGGATGTATGGCACCATGTGTGTGTTGAACAGTACTTGCAAGTACTAAATGTTTTGGTATACTGGCTAGAATTTGGAATATCCTTGGGAGATCATTTCTGCTACGAATACTGTAACAGTGATATAGGACACCTCCTCTCTCATTTTTAAGTTTGCAAAAGAAGACAAGGTGGTGGATAGCTTGGTTGAAAGTAAACTTAGACATCTCTTTAGGCATAAATAAAGGATTAATTCTTAAAGAAACCCTATCTTTGCAGAAAATGAGAAGGTTAACACAAAATAAGAGTTTGCAATTTAGATACTCTTCTTGTAAAAGTCAAAGCAATCAGCAAAATTGCTTTACATTTTATGAACTTCAAGTCAGCTTGATGAGCCTTTTCAAATGGAGCAAGAGTTATTTTTTCAGAGATGAAATGAAGATCCCAATGAGAAGCCAACTGTCTTCTCGGAAGCTTGAAATGCAAGACCCTTTTCAGAAACATTTTCACATGTGAACACATTGAAATAGGGGGTAATCCATGGGCAGATGTGCTGAAAAGGCCAACAGTTGTACTATGATGGAGGAGTAAGACAGGCCAGAGGATAACCCAAACAAATAATGCAGAACCAGAGAAGTATTAGCCTTAAAATGGTCCTGGAAAACAGATGGCTTTCTTTTCCTTGCACAAGAATGCCTTTTATGCTTTTCTACCCTTTCAACTAATATCAAGGGTCATTTTGAAGCCTCAGAAGCACTCTGCAAAGATCAATGTGGTGACTCCTTGGCCAGGACAACAGTGGCTCTCTCCCTACCTTTGTAAATGGGCATATATTTGCTAATATGTGATTTTCTAAACAGCAGGTTTTCTTGCCCCCTTAGATACTTGCTGCATGTCCTCAAAATAAACAGGTACCTAAAAAGTATTAAGACTTTATCATCCAGGCAGTTGGTTGCAGTTGAGTTGAGATATATCAAACACAATGTCTTGTGTTAACAGATCCAGTGTGTGAGGAATCTTACAATAACTGCCCTTGTCCATTTCCAAAAGAAGGGAGAACCACTGCTGCCTGGGCCAGAAAGGAATCAATATGATGATCTTTGTGGAGCCCTTATGAATCTTCAGAATGACCTTTGACATTAGCTGAAAGGGTAGAAAATCATACAGGAATATTCATGTGCAAGGAAATGAAATGCAACTTCTTTCTAGGCCCCCCTTGCATGGAGTTCCGGAGCACATGTTTTACCAAATGACTGTTATGACTGGTGGCAAAAAGCCCTATCTGAGGTGTCCCCCACAGAGGGATCAATTCCTGGAAGACTACTTGATTCAGTTTCCATTCACGAGGGTCTGTTCCAGTCCTGCTCAACTTGTCTGCCACAAAATTTTGATCTCAAAGGAAGGATGATGCCTGTATAGTGAGAATGTGCCGAAAAGCAATATTCCAGGCTACCAGTGCTAGTCTAGCATCTTTTAAATCTAGGATCACCAAAAAACTTAAATGGGATAGGAGATGTAGTAGGTCATGAACAGATGACATTCTGAACTTTGGAACTATTACTACTACAAACTCGTTTAAAAAGAAAAGATATAAATTTATTTCCATGATGCATTCTTAGGCATTATAAACATTCATAAATAAAAGCCTTCTAATATCGGAGGAGGAGGGACAGCTTTCATCATCCCCTGACTTAGCATATTCTAAATGACAGTGGGGAAAAGAGAAGTTTGACCTGACAGATGAAGAATCCCCTGAAAGGGAGGGTGGTTCCCACTGCTGTCTTTATCTGTGATGAATCACTTTCAGAACCCATTTGTCTGAGACTACCTGTTGCCGAAGACAGAAACAGAGTTTTGGGAAAAATTAAAGGCTTATAAGGGTGGGAAGATGGGGGGGTGGGGGATTCTGTATATAGTCATTTAAACTTGTTAAGACTATCCTTTATTCTGGGGAACTCTTTTCTTCCTGGACCCTCCCCTGCCACTGTGTTTTAAAGGTTTGCCTGTCAGCAGCTTGCTGCGTTTCTTCATTTTGCTTTTTCAAAAAAGGAGCAAAAGTAGGATTAAACCACTTGACAAACTTTGAGAAGGAAGGCTGAATAATTTATTTAAATGCCCTGAATCAACTTGCCCCACTCATCACACTTTAAGGACCTCCGCAGCAGATGGTCTGAAGAATATCAGTTTGTCTAACAGAGAATTCAAATTTCAGCTTTAACATTCTCACATAACTAAGAAAACCTCATAACAGCTCCAGTAGCAGCAGCTGAATCGTAAGCACATTTCAAAGAGTGGGCAGCCACTTGAGACACAGAAGCAACTGGATTACACAAATATATTTTTCCTCAAACGAGGGAAAAGATGCCATAATGTTCCTCATATACCAAAAAGGGGCCAGTGTAAACTTTACTACAGGCTGTAATAAAAATGTGCTCCAATGCTGGAAGAATAGAAGGAACTGTTTTAAGTTCAGGAAATTCCAGTTGCAATAAATCATAATACATCTTTAGAGACAGTGGAAGATCATTATGTTCCCACTGTAACAACTTGTTCATTCTGGAAATGATTTCAGAAAAGGAAAATCATTGCAAGGGACTATCAGAAATCATATCACTTTCCTCAGAATCTGAAGAGAAAAAAAACAGAAGTGAAGTTACACCGTCACAATAACTTTGTTGCTCAAAATCTTGAACATCCTCAGACAATGAAGTGCTTTTTCTTTTACCAGAAACATCAGAAATGGAATGGTCAAGAGCATGAACTAAAACCTGAGCTAACCCAAACAAATCACTCTGGTCCAAAATAATGGATACAGGAGAAGTGGTGTCTAACCTTTTTGCTTCATTTTGACAGGCACTTCTGAAGCAGTATAACTTACTTTTGCAAGGCAAAGCTCCCTAGGGACAGGCATTTCAGTCTGGGTAGGCAGAGAGGTACTGCCAGTTCCTTTTGCCAGACAGACAACAATGGTTCTCCCTTGCACTCCAAGGGCACTCCCAACAGCCACAGAGGATATGCCTAACCCTCCTGCATCCATGGTGGCTGTAGGCACTACATTACAGGGAGCCAGGAAAAAAGATGAATTGTCTGAGGAACCAGATATGGCTAATGCAGTCACCCATCTCCACCTGAGACATTTTAGTAGTTTGCTGAAGGATAGGCTGCTTGGCAACTTTGTTTTCTTTTTGGGGCTAGAAGAATGAAGTGAGGAACATGGAGTTTGGTCTATGGTAAAGCTGAAAAAGACTCCTGAATTCCATGGAAGCCTGGCAGCAGTAGTCAGTGAAACAGACAAGTTAATAAAAAGTCAAAATTTCCACCAAAAAAAAAGTGAAAGGCACTATGGACACCTCAACCCCCAAAAGTAATAAAGCAAAACTTTTACCGAGGAAAACAGTTTTAACAACCCCCCCCCCCCCTTCAAATGTAAAAAGTAATGGTCCTGTTAAAGTTACTATAAGTCACGAGTGACAGAATAAAAACACATTTTCCCAGCTTAAAATCAATGATTTCACAGAAAAAAAGCTCAGTTTCTATGACAAAAAGTTTTTTTCCCCCCAAAAGGAACTTGTATGCCTAGCAAAGGAACAGTGTTAGCTGACCATCGCACCTTGAAATCCCTCAAGGTAAGTGCTCTTCAGCACTGGGAAAGCTAAAAAGTGTTTTGCACCAAAAATTAAAGTTATGTACTTACCATAATGACAGATCCATGTTGTCCAATTTTTGTCGGGTTCAACACATGGGCTGTCGGATCCAACCTTGGCACAGACTCTGAATCTTCTTTGGTTCCAGGTCTTTGACTCCTCCTACCCAGAATTCGCTGTAGTCTACCCTAACAGCATATTGAGTTTGCCCTCTTCTTACATAAATGATTTACAGCACTGTACACAATATAAAAGTTGAAACTAAGAAAAAGAGGGGGAGAGAACAACAATCAGAACAGGACCTTTCACAGACATGGAGCTGATTAGTAACTACCTAGTCATTCTGAAGTCATGTGTGTCAATTGTGGAAGGTGGATTGAGGGAGAGGGATTGAACCAAACAAAACTCAGGCAACATTTTTTTCTGTTATAGTTAAATACATAACTTTTGTATCCAATGTTGTTTATTTTTATCTAAATCAACGCAAAGGACAGATCTCAAGTTGTCTGTCTGGGTATTATCAAGGAAGGACATTCCTGAGGATGCTGGAACAAAAAGAACATGACCTGGATTGTACATCCAGTTTATGACCAACACAAAAGTATGGACTCTGGACCAAGTCACTGTGGCACAAATGCTGTCAATAAGAAGTCTTTTGGAAAAGGCTGTGGAAGCAGACAGAGCCATATACTTATTGTTATAGATGAAAGAAATGCAGTCTGACAACCATCTTGAAAGGGTAACCTTAGCAAAAGCTTTACTCAACTTTAGCTTAGAAAAGGCAAACAACTAATCAGATATCCTGAACTGTTTTGTTCTATTAAGACAGAATCTAAATTGGTGATGAACACCCAACATACGTAAAATGTATTCGCCTTTGAGTATCTGGGAAAAATAAATTTACTAATTAACTGATATTAAGTTTGCTTCAGATGTCACCTTAGGAAGAAAGGACGGACTAGTTCTAGAGAAACTCTGTCCTTGTAGAACACCAGATAGGGAGGTTTGTAAGAAAGCACCTGTAATTCTGAAATTCATCTGGCTGATGCGACTGCCACCACAAAAACTGTTTTCCAGGTCAGGAACTTTATCTACTGTGGCCGCAGATTCAAGAGAGAGTTGCCTTATGTGCTGAAGCACAATGTTAATATCCCAAGGGGGAACAGAGTCTGCGATGGGAGGCCGAAAAAAGAAAAGTTCCCCTCAAAAAGGCTTTAGAAATCTTTAAGAAAGTTACAGAAGTTTCATTATGGCCAATGCTGAAGTTTGAGACACTTGCCATTTGAACTTTGACAGTGGAATAACCGAAGCCTCTGTCGAAAAGTTCAGATAAAAAATTATAAGATGGATGGAACAGATGCTGAAAAAAGGGCCCAATCCTCTGGAACTGGCCCAGACACCATTTGCTATGTTATACCTTTTTAGTAGCTGGCTTCTGAGAAGCCAGTATAATCTAGACAACTGCAGCTAAAGCATGGTGTCTGGCTACAGTCAAAACTGGATAAACCATGCAGTTAGTTTTATGGAGTTCTGGTCTGGAGGATGCAATCTGGACAAGTGAGTTAAAATATCTGGATACTGTGTAGAGGCCACAGGAAGGGGAACCTGTCTGGGCCAGAATGGGGCAATGAGGACTATCTTGGCCTTGCAATGTCTGGCTTTTGTACATGAACTTGTTCATTAGCGTTAAGGAGAAAAAACATACAGGAGACCCAGGTATCAATTATGGACCTGAGCATCCCTCGGTTATTGACCCGTTGGAGGGATCAGGGCAAAGTAACTGCTACATTTGTGGCGGAGATTATCAGGCAAAGAGGTCACAGCAAGGTTGGCCCCAGTGACGGAAAAACAAAGTTGCCACCGCTGGCTTGAGGGACCACTCATGAGGCGCCAGGATAACCTTGCTCAATCTAACTGCTAAAACACTGAATAAACCCAGGTTGCTTGTTATCAGAAAGATGTGTAAAGACATCACCCATTGCAAACTCTCACAGCCTCTCAAGACAGCAGATAGAAACAGGTTCCTTTGCTGATGTACCACAACACTGTCATATTGTCTATCTGTATGGAAATCAACACCCTTGGGGAGGAGATCCCGTAATGCTTGCAATGCTAAGAGAAACATCCTCATTTCCAACATACTGATGTTGAGATTTGTACTCTGTGGATGACCACGCGCTTTGGAAAATCCTCCCTTCAAAATGACCGATCACCCTAGAAAGGAGACATTGTGGTTACTACCACCACAGAGTCAGTGTGAAATGGGCATCCCTTGGTGACTGAAGTGAATGTAATCCATCAGGCAATGTGTTATCTGAAGATATGTATGAGCCAAATCTTCGCATTTAGTGGGTGAATGTTCTGACACCAATGTAGTGCTTAGGGTCCACTGGAGTGCTCTCATGCGGTACCTTCAGGAACCATCAGTTATCATAGGTGTCATTAGACTTAAAAGACACAAGAACAACCTTCTGGGGACAGGGGATGAAGAAGCATCAATGTGGCCTTCAGATGTAAAGATAACATCCTGGTATGAGTAAGACTGGCGATCTGTAGGTTGGCAATGACATGGCATCCTATAAATTCTATTTGCTGGGCTGGTGTCAGATGACATATGGGAAACTGACTGACATCCCTAAATTCAGTAGCAACTGAAGCACAAGATCCAGATGGTGTAGCAACAGGTGCCCAGAAGTAGCAGTTAGAAGCCAATCATCAAGGAAGGAGAAAACTTGGATCCCTAGCAGCCTCAAGTGCCCTGTCACAGTTGCTATCATCTTGGTGAGCACCCCGGGGGATGTGGTGAGACCAAAAAGCCGGGCTCTGAACTGATAGCGACCGGCTTCCATCTGGAAATGGAAGAATCTCCTGGAGCGCTTATCTACCTTCACATGACAGTAAGAATCCTGGAGACCTACTGAGCACAACCAATCATCCTAGCTCAGCAGAGGCAATATGGATAGAATCATGACCCTAGGAGTTTTGTTTGTTTCACAAATTGATTTAGGGGATTGAGATCCAAAACAGATCTGAGGTCCCCCATTTTCTTTGGCACTAAAAAGAACCTGGAGCAGACTCCGGATTCTAACTGGTCTTGGGGGACAGGTTGGATGACTCTTTTTCTAGCAGTTGCGAAACTTATATAGCTGCTGGTTCTCAATGACTTGGTGAAACATTGCGAAAGTTCCTCTTTTTCTGAGGGGGGAAGTAAAAAGGGAAATGAACAGCCTCTGTTAATTATCCTTAGCACTCATGAATCAGTGATTATGTTTTTCCAGGCTTGAGGGTGAAAAAACAAGCAGAGTGCAGCAATCAGGCAACCGTTCAAAGGCAATGGTAAGGCTTCTATGAAAAAGGACCACAGAAGCACTGGTTGTGCAGTCCGCCTCTGCCCTTAGGGCAAAAAGAAGTTATGCACTCACCATAACGTTCCATCTGAGTAGGTAACTTCATTTGTCAGCAACCTGTGGGTATCGGATCTGTCCTGGATCCGAGCCGGCACCTTACCCAGCTAGAGATCCGAGCTCCAAGCTCCTCCCCCTTACCCATAATACCCTGCTACCTCCACTCCAGTCCTCAGATCGAGTTTGTCCAATTATCAAACAACATCCAGACAAACAATACCTGAATATCCTAACCTGATGCATAACAGAACTAAAACATTCTATCATTCAGGTAACGAAAAAACAGGTTAGGGGGAAGGAGGGGGGGGGGGGTCGGTTGCTGACAAATGAAGTTGCCTACACAGATGGAACGTTATGATGAGTACATAACTTCTTTATCTGAAGTAGTTAACTTCATTTGATCAGCAACCTGTGGGACAGAGTCCCCAGCTACCAAAAAACTTGGGAGGTCCTCAAGGAAGAATATTCCGGAGCACTGCAGAGCCAAAGGCTGCCCTCCCTGCGAAATGAAGGTGTGAGAAGAAGCCCAAGTAGCCGCAGAACAGATGTCATCCAAGGGCACTCGACTAAAACGTGGTAGAGATAGCCATAGAACGGGTAGAGTGAGCATGAACCCCCAAGGGCTCCGGCCGACCAGAAATTTTGTACGTAAACAAGATGCAGTGGGATATCCATCTAGCTAGAGTCACCTTCGTAACTGGTTTACCCAAGGATGGCTTAGCAAACGAAACGAAAAGCTGCTCCAACTTGCGAGAGGCAGCCGTCCTGTGCAAGTAAAAGCACAATTGTCTATGCACATCTAACGAATGCGGTCTGTACTCCCCTTTGTTCTGATAGTTAGGGAAGAAAACAGGCAAATTAATGGATTGGTTGATATTAGCCTCGGAAGCCACTTTAGGTAAGAAGGAAGGATTAGTCCTGAGAGATACCTTGTCCTTATGGAAGACCAGATACGGGGGTTTAGTACAAAGGGCCTGAAGTTCAGATACCTTTCTAGCTGAGGTAATAGCAATTAAGAAGGAAGTTTTCAAAGATAAGAACTTTAAGTCAACAGAAGCTGCAGGCTCAAAAGGTGGACCAGTTAGAGCCTGAAGAACTAAGGTTAGGTCCCATGTAGGAACCGCATTCTTGACAGGAGGTCTTAAAAGAAAGGTGGCCTTTAAGAAAGTCCTACAGATCTTAGTGGAAGCCAAGGGCCCAAGATTGTCCCCGATGTGGAAGTGGGAAATGGCCGCCATCTGAACTGTCACAGTAGAAGAACTGGCCCCTTGATGGAAAATGTGAGATAGAAATTCAAGTACTGCTGGAATGGGAGCCGTAAAAGGGTCCAAATCCCTATGTTGGGCCCAGATGGAAAAACGTTTCCATTTACTGTTGTAGACCTTCCTGGAAGAAGGCTTATGCGCCACCACCAGGATGGATTTAGCAGGAGACGAGATACCGGGAGTCCTAGCCACTAATGGAACTGGATCAACCAAGCCATGAGCTTGAGGTCGTCAAGATTCAGAGTTTCCAATCCCGAAGGATGAGAAATCAGATCCGGAATGGGATCCAAGATCGAGCTATGAGGTGAGACCATAGATACGGGAACCAGGTTTGACGAGGCCAGAATGGGGCTATGAGGATCAGCTTGCTTCCCAACCGACGAGCTTTCTGCAGGAATTTTGTCATTAACGGGAGAGGAGGATAAGCATAAAGAAGACCGGATGGCCAAGCATGAACTAGAGCGTCTCTGGGGCTCTCCCCCGGCGGGGGAATTAGAGCGAAAAACTCGCTGCACTTTGTGTTCGAAGGCGATGCGAAGAGATTGCAGCAAGGTTGACCCTATCTGAGGAAGATCTGTTTCGCTACTAGGGGGTTCAGAGACCACTCGTAAGGCGAGAGGATAGTTCGACTCAGCTTGTCCGCTAGAATGTTGGACCGACTCAGAATGAGCATTGCTAGCAGAAAACGGTTGGTGGATATCGCCCACTCCCAAACTCTCATGGCCTCTCGACAAAGAGGGTAAGACCTTGTTCCACCCCTGTTTGTTGATGTAAGCAGCTAAAATACCAGGGTTAAATGACTATATTTCCTTATTGCCATTATTAAAACTAAGGGCTGCCAAAATGTAAAGGTTGCAATATCCACGTATGACAGTAGATGGTGCTAGTCCCATATAATAAGTATGTATTTGTATTTATAAGCATTACTCATATAAATGTCTTGATTTTGTATTAAATTATTCTTTTAATAATTTTATTGTTATTAAAGATCATAAGTTTTAATGGTGTTATAAAATATATTTTTCTATTTAGTTTTAATGTATAATTATACATGAAAAATTAGCTGATTAATATTTATGAGCCCTATAAGAAAACTTGATTAGTTCATTTTAAATTGTATTTAGGAATCCTATTGGTTTGTGTGTTTTAAGTGATGTATTTAAGAAGTATTTGTTGTAATTTATTAATTATCTGATGAAGTCCAAGTGATGTGGATGAAAACGCGAGTTGTGTGATTAAGGCGTTTAAGAGGTTTCACTGGTATTGTGTTGCGTAATAAAGCTGAGTTTTTTTTAAAGAACAGCTGTTTGCTTCACTCCATTAGCCCAATGCACTCTTTTTGGATTTATTAGTGACTTTGGAGTGCTTCTCACCGTTTTGGATGATGTATCAGACCACCAAAATGTTGTCTGCCTGAATTGCAACAGTCCCTGGAGGAAGAAGGGCATGGAGAGCCTGCAAGGCTAGAAGCACTGCCCTCATCTCCAGAACACTGATATGCAGAACGGTCTCTATTGGAGTCCATGTGCCTTGGACAGTTCTGCCCATGCAATGCCTCCCCACCCCAGGCGAGAAGCGTCCGTGGTCACCGTGGCTTGGGGTTGAGGCATCAAAAATGGCCGCCCTTCCCGAAGCTCTCGTGAATTGAACCACCAAAGTAGGAAATCCCTGCAAACTCTGTTGAGGGGAATCGGGGAGTCCAACGGATGTTGAAGGATGGACCACTGGACCTGTAAGGTCCATTGAAGAACCCTCATGTTCAAGCAGGCTAGTGGTGAAAGGTTGATAGCAGCTGCCATGGATCCTAGGGCTCAGGTGTGGAGCCTGTCTGCTGTCAAAAAAGCCTTGGACTGAAGTGTGTCTATTCTGGCCCTTATGAAATCCAGGACCTGAACAGGGTGAAGGGATGACTTTTTGTAATTTATGGTGATCCCCAACTGACGGGCCAAGAGTAGGAAGCAATCCCTGGCTGAGCATAGTAGATGCCTGGTGGGGGCGGCGAGGGGCCAGTCGTCCAGGTACGGAAAAGACCTGTATTCCCTGAAGTCTCAGGTGGGCCGCTACAACTGCCATGACCTTGGTGAACACTCTGGGGGCTGTGGTGAGGCCAAAAGGGAGGACCCTGAACTGATAATGGCTGGCCTCCAGTCAAAAGTGGAGAAACCTCCTGGATCGCCTGTCCATGAGAATGTGGTAGTACGCATCCTTGAGGTCTATGGAGCACATCCAGTCGTTCTCCTGCAGGAGGGGGAGAATAGATTTAAGAGTGACCATCCAGAATTTCTCCTTGGCAATGAACAGGTTCAAAGTTGACAGGTCGAGAATTGGTCAAGTACCCCGTCTTTTTTGGCACCAAAAAGAACCTGGAGTAATTGCCCGACCCGGACTGCCCTGGGGGGACGCACTGGATGGCCTTTTTTCTTAGCAGCTCCTTTATTTCTGAAGCTGCCGCCTCCCTCTGACTGGGTGGAACATCAGGGAGGCGCCTCAACCGAGGGGGAAGATTTATTGAAGGGGATAGAGTAACCTCTGGATATTATTCGGAGCACTCAGCGATCTGTAGTGATGGACTCCCAATGTGCTAGATGTTCCGAGAAATGCCCCCCCGACTGCCAACAGAGAGGAGCAGTCGGGCAACCCCTCAGGGTTGCTGCGCGGGTCGGTCGGAGAAAGGTTCCCTCGACCCAAAATTCTTCACCCCCCCCCCTCTGCCTCTGGACCAGTGTCCACCTTGTCCTCCCCTGCCTCTGAAGGACGAAGGGTCCGGAGCTGGACGGGACTGCTGAGACTTCCAGAACCACATCTTCTTTTGTCCTCTCTGGTTCCTGGAAAAGGACCTTTGAGGAGCCAAAAAGCGGATTCCGACGGCAGACAGTGGCTTCCCATCTTTCTCGCTCTGCAGCAGCATATCTCGGACGGTCTTGCCAAACAGCATAGCACCGTCAAAGGGAAGGATCGTGAAGGACTCCTTGAAGGGTTCCACAAAGTCGGAGCCAGGCATGACGCCGTAAGGTGATACCTGCTCCACTGGCTCTAGCCGCCCCCTCCGTGGCATGGGAGAGAAGCCGCATAGAAGTGTTGGATACCGATTTTACAGTGGCCATGCAAGCCGAGAAAGTTTGTTTGTCCTTGGCCGCCATGGACTCCGGGGGAAACCCAGCGTACTCTTTTATAAGATTCTGCTGAAGTCTAATCACGTGTGCCAAGTAAATCAGCGCCCTTATGGGAAAGGTGGCTGAAGCAAACATCCGCTTTCTGATGCGATCCATCGTCAGAGACTCCTTGTTGGGAAGATGGACCGAGGAACCTTCCTGCGCCAGTTCCTTCTTGGTGGCAGCCGCCACCACCATGGCATCTACTGGGGAACCTTTACTCCACGCTGGCTTGTCTGTGGGGGGGGCTAAGGATTTTGTCTGGTCTCCTAGGGATTGGCTCCACAGTGTCTGGCTCCTTTCATGCCCTGGTAGTAATTAGGTCTACCAGGGGGTCGGCCAGAGGGGACGCCCAAGAGGTAGACGGGCCTGTGTCAAACGCTTCCAGAAACACTGACTCATCCAAGGAAGGCTTCTGGGCTGACCACCCCCCTCTAATGCGCAGCATCTCCATAATGTCTCCAAAGGAGACGTCCTTGGGGGGGGGGGGGGTGACCTGGGGGAACCTTCCCCTTCCTCCAAGTCAGTGTCTTCCATGAGGGACTCGGGGGAGTCCAAGTGCCTCCTTTTACACTTTCGTTTGTGAGGGACCTCCTCGTGGTACTGTCCGAGGAGGGCTCACCAACGGGGTCATGCACCTCTGCAGGAACTAGCTGGGGCGTAGATGCAGGCTGTCCCTGGGGCCGGATGATGGAAGACAGGCCCATCTGTGAGGGAATGGCAGGTGGATCCGTAGGGATCTCGAACCCTTCGAGAGCACCCTCTCCACCACGTTGAAAGCCGAAGGTGCACCACTCTCCCTGGGATCAGAGAGCAGCCCCCTCAGATCTGACGTGTGGACTGGAGCTGGAGCCAAAGCGATAGGATCCGAAAGGGAAGTGTGCTCCGACCGCATCGGAGCCGAAGACACACTTACCCTTGCGGATCTAAAGCTCGCCTCTCGGCCCCGAGAGCTTGGATCCGAAAAAGGACCCAATAAACTTGAGGGTAAGGTCGGCGTCGAAGTAACGATTACTATCGGCGCAGACTCCCCGGCTCCGAGGCTACTCGGATCAGACAGCTCCGAAACCCGATAAGGGATCGGAGAAGGAGCAATGGGGGCAAAGAAGGGGGCCGAGCCTCCCCCACCCAGAGCGGGGGAGGCAAGAGCACTCCCATCTGCATCTTGGCCTAAAGGAAGCGACGCATCATCCGGTCCATGTCGGCGTCAGAAAGGCTCCTCGTAGACCTAGAAGAGGTCGCCGAGGCCAGCCGGGAAGGCCGCCTGGACGACCTCGAAGGTGACCGGTACTCCTCCGCCAGAGAGAAACGTGGGGAACGTAGCCGAGAGGGGGAGGACCCGGGGACCTTCAAGGAGGAACAGAGCTGCTTAGCTGGGGGGGCTGAGTCGGCCCGCCGCTTGTGGCTCTTGTGCCTTTCTCTGTCTGTCTCTCTCTTTCTCCCTCTCTCTATGCCTCTTCTCTTTTTTAGCAGAGTCCCACTCTCCCTGGGATACAGTGGGAGGTTGAGTCCCAGCCAGGGGAGGAGGAACTGATGGCTGAACAGCCGCAGCCGTGACTGGCGCCACTGAGGGAGAGGAGGAAGAAGTAGAATCCGCGGGTAAGAGACCCGCTAGGATTAACTTGTTCCTCCTGTCTCTCAGAGCCCGGGGGTTAAAGGCAGCACAAATCTGGCAGCCTGATGTTAAATGTGCGACCCCAGGCAAAGAACGCACTGAGTGTGGCCATCGGCTGGGGACAGCTTATGACCACACTCGGAGCATTTGAAAAAAATGGCCTTTGGCCATGACAAACACAAGCACACTCCCTAACACACAGATAAGGGGAAGGGGAATACACTAAAATTAAACTAAACTAAATGAAACTAATTTAAACTAAATTAAACTACCCAAGGGATCTAAAACGCGCACACACAAATTGCAATTTAAGGTGAAAATTTAGAGTAATTCCTACACTTTCTTTTACCTAATAGCCAAGAGCTCGTCACTTGTGCTTATAGAAGCCGCGGCAAATGAGATCTGAGGACTGGAGGGAGGTTAGCAGGGTATTATGGGTAAGGGGGAGGATCTTCGATCTCTAGCTTGGTAAGCTGCCGGCTCGGATCCAGGACGGATCCGATACCCACAGGTTGCTGATCAAATGAAGTTAACTACTTCAGATAATCTGTTTCAGTTACGTCCACCTCTGCCACAAGGAGGCCTATCCTCAGGAAAGGCCTAGTAAGACCTCTGATTTTCAGAGCCACATCTTTTTGTACTCTTCCGATTCCTAGAAAAGGATCTTTGATTAGTGAGAAAACAGATTCCCACTGCAGGAAGAGTCTTACCATCCAGCTGGCGTAAGAATGTCCTTAACTCTGGGTCCAAAAATTGTGGAACCATCACAAGGGACATCTTAAAGCCTTCCACAAAGTCACAAAGATGTATCCAGGCGTGATGGTGCACAGTGATGCCGGTGCCTGCCACTCTGGTGTGCCATCAGCTGCATTAGACAGTGGCTGCATGGCTATGTTGGAAGTCGACTGTAGGATAGATAGCTGGAAGTCCACCATCTTACCTGGGTGGCAACTCACAGATATGCTCGGAGTTAGTGCCAAATGACAAAAAATACACTGAACCCACAGACATTGCCAACATCCTGGCAGATTGGTTCAGTGCAAATCCCCCCCCCCCCCAAAAGAGCAAAAGTCTATCCCAACAGAATGTAGCCTCCCTGACATCACAGATGAACAGGTGAGAGCTGCCCTCTCCAAAGCAAAAAACACAGCATCAATGGGACCAGGCGGTGTCCCGGGCTGCGTCTTACACGAGCTCCAGGAAGAACTTAACCCTCACATAAAGTCACTGTTCAATCTCAGCCTTACCACAGGATATGTATCCAAGGAATGGCGTACAGCAACAGTGGTCCCGCTCCACAAAGGTGGTGCCACAACGGACCCCGGAAACTATCGCCCTATAAGCCTGACTAGACTGGTCTGCAAAGCTATGGAGCGTATCATCATGGAACTCATAAACAAAGACATTGGGAACCTCCAGACACTGGATCTTACCCAATTCGGCTTTGTTAAGGGCAGATCTTGCCTCTTGAACCTGGTCGACTTCTTTGAAACAGTTACCAAGGCCATAGACGAAGTGAAGGTAGTCCACCACAGCCTACCTGGACCTCGCAAAAGCCTTCGGCACAATACCCCACTCGGGCATCATAAATAAGCTCACCAGCTTAAATATCAACCCCTATGTCACAAGATGGGTTGCAAACTGGCTCAGGGATAGAACCCACATGGTCAGAATTTCAGGTGCCATGTCAGACTCTAAACCAGTTACAAGTGGCGTCTCACAAGGCTCAGTCCTGGGACCCTCTTGTTCAGTACATATTTCTCTGAGGTACAGGCTAACACGGGAGGACTATGGCTGACCAAGTTCGCAGATGACTGCAAACTGGGTGCCATAATAGACTCTCCGGCTGACACAAGCATCCTCCAAAAGGGTCTCACAGAGACGGATAACTGGTGCCAGAGCCATGGCCTAAAGCTAAATGCCAAAAAATGCATAGTCATCCCCTTTGGGAAAAACAAAGTGCCCACAAATTACCACATAGCTGGTAATCCATTAAGTACGGAAGAAGTAATTAGGGATTTGGGGACCCAAGTAGATAGTAATCTCTCCTTTGACAACCACGTTGCCAAAGTGGTTAGAAAGACCTTCTATATAGCCCACCTTATCACGAAAGGTTTCACATCTAGATCAAGAGAGGTCATTGTGCCCCCTCTACTCATCAGGCCCATAATTGAATACAATGCCCCATTTGGGATGTACCTTACCCGACACCTGCAGCAACTGGAAAGACCCCAAAAGTACCTCACCAAGAGGATCAAGGGACTCAAACAGATGCCCTATGCAGTTCGGCTAAAGAAACTCCAGCTCTACTCAGTTGCTTACCGCCTACTCAAGAGGCGATCTGTGCCTGACGTATAAAGCCATGTCCAACCTGGAATTAATGGACATGCTCCACCTCAGGAAATCCAAATCCCTTAGAGTTACACGCTCCAGGGACTTAAACCTCAGCATAGAAATAAATAGGACATGCTGGAGGGACAGATTCATATCCCAGAGACTCCCCTCACTCTGGAACAAAATCCCAGTCCAAGTTAGGCAGAGCCCCTCACTGACCCTCTTCAAGAGAAATCTTGACAAATGGATGGGAGATCGTAAGTTTACCCCTGGGATCTCTTCTGTGTCCCTGCTAGACAGAGGCACAGTAAACAAACCTTAAAAGGACGATCTTCTGTGACCTACTATAGAAAAGGCACAGTCTACTAATCTAAAAGGGTGGCGTAAACCAAACACACTCTGGCTAGGCTTATAAATGCCCTAGGGCAGATAGCCTAGTATCAACCTATGAACCTTCCTAACATCCACAGGCAAAATACCTGGAAATACCCGAAAGGGATTTTGAGAGTTCCTTAGTCAAACCCCTCTGGAACATAGTAACATTAGCTAAATAATTCAGTGACCCGACAGCAAAAGTCGATGAGACATAAGTTTGTTTCCCAAACCTGTCCATCACCCTAGACTTCCAGTTAGGGGGATGAACAGAAGAACTTTCAAATTCCTTTTTTGTGGTCACTGGTACCACTATAGCATCTACCAGGAAGCCTTTGCTTCAACGTTTTCTTTCTTCTGGAGCTGCTAAAACTTTGTCTACCTTCTTGGATATGGGCTCTGTAACATCAGGGTCTTTACATGCCCGCTGAGCCTTAAGATTGTAGAGGGGATCAACAAGTGGTACCACCCAGAATGCTGATGGGTCAAATAAAAGCTTCCAAGAACACGGACTCATCAGGTGAGGGATCTTGGATAGACCATCCCTGCCTCCACTTCATCAAATCAAGGATTTCACCAAAGGTGACATCTTCAGAGGGGGAGAGGGGAGACCCTTCATATTTATCCACATCAGTGTCTTCTGTGAAGGATTCTGGAGATGAGTATGTGCTTCCACTTGCAAATCTGTTTCTTGTAGACCATTTCTGCTGGGGGATCAAAAGGTTCAAAATCAGACGGGGAGCTAACACAGCATGGAATCTCAGGAGTTCATGGTTCTGGCTGGACATGTCTGGCAAGAAAAGGGAAAGAGGATGACAGAGAATCCTACTGGGGTTTGGCTGAAGCTGAACTGACTGGAGTGGCTTTCTTTTTAGACACATCTAAGACCCTGTGAAAAGCTTCAAGAGACAAGGCTGCAACTGGTTCAGAAACCCTACCCCTGCTCAGGGACAATGGAGACCTCTCAGGGTGACAAGTCTCTACCCTGAAGCTAACCTCTGATCTGAGTTGTTGAAGGCCAAAGCTCCTAGAAGTACGGATGGACTCCAGTAACCTTGGTGTTGATACCTCCCCTCGAACCCAGTCACCAACGTTCTGACTCTATGCTGAAACAGACAGGGATGCTGTCAGTACTGCAGTAACCAATACAGTGGATCCTGATGAAGGTGCAGATTGAAACCAGCGTGACCAATTTCAGTGTATAGTGGACCAGTAATGGAGTTATAAGAGGGGTAAGCTTGGACCAATACTTGTTACATTCCCCATGGACGGTACACAGAGAACCCCAAAAGCTGGATCGGTGTCTTGAGAACTTCTTCAACATTCGGAGATCCTGTTCAGTAAAGCTTCAGGATGTCCGGGAGGAAGAGGCCACCAAAGGTGGTATGGAGTGTCTTCTCTCTTGAAGAATTAGAGACTGGAGCCTCAGGCTCACCAGTTCCTGTGAGAACCAAGGGCAAGGGGAAGAGAAGCAGAGCCAAGTAGCCATTGGTTCCAACTTCCACTGCCAATTTGGGATCTGGTCTGACCGAATAGTCAGATCTGGAAAAACTTCCTGCACAAGTCTGATCCAGATATCTCCCTCTTCTCATCCTTCTCCTTTTTCATGTCCTGCCTGCATTGTCCTTAGGTTTCTCCTAAGACTTTGATTTGTCCACGTTCTTGTTTGGAGAAATGGTAGTGGAAGAACCACCTGCTGAAGTCAAAGCTCCTGTCTGTGCAGGAAATGAGCCTTTCTTGATGAGCTTTTCTCTTCTAGTTTAATGAGTCCTAGCACTAAAGGAAGAGGAGGACTGGAAATCGGAATCTAGATGGGCAAGGGCCAAACAATAAACACACAGCAAATTGGGGTCTTGAGGAGGCAACTTGTGCCTGCACTGAGAGCATTTCTTAAAACCTTGGGAAACAGACATGCTGAAGTCGTCCTGATTCATGAAAAAAGTCCACACCACACTATGTATACACAGATGAATAGATATATTTCTATAACAACAAACTAGAAGCTTATATACTATTATCAACAACATCGAGTACTTTTCAAAAACAAACTACTTAACTAAATTCACTGTGAATGCTATATAATGACAGACCTAACACTACAGATACCAAACTCTATCCCAATAGAAAAAGCCAAATCATATGGGAATGTGAAGTCTTTGGTGGCAAATGAGATTTGAGGTATTATGGTGGAGCAGAGGGAATTATGGCTGGGGGGAGGAGTCAAAGCCCTGGAACTGAAGAAACTTCAGAGTCGATGCTGAGGTCAGATCTGACAACCCTCGTGTTAAACCGGATGAAAACACACAACACTGGATCCACTCTTACTTCAGCTCTGCTTGAGCTGGTTAACGGTTTGGGTATGTGGAAGGTGCCCCTAAGCTTTGAAAGCTAGCTTTCTGTTATATCCTGTGCAGGATATAACCCACATACTTAAGGCTACTGCAGCACTGATCAAATGATTAACAGCCACAGTTCACATGTGTAAACTATACCTAATGGGATTGAGGCTTTACAGTTCTCCCTTTTATTCAGTAATTTCACATTGTTGCTAGTCTTCTTCAAGAAGATCACCTCCATCTCCCAACATCAATCTCCAGCGCAAGATACTCTCGAGTCTTCTAGTCAGTTCTTGGCTTTTTACTGTCACTCAAGCATTTTCCTTTGGAACAACGAAAAACGTTTCACTGGCAAAGCAACTCTATGGGCTTTGCTACTGCATGCCTCCCAAACTATTTTACAGCTCCATAGCTATGGTAGTTTACACAAAATTGCTAAGTATGTTAACAAGCTATCCTACAAGCATAACTATACAGTCCTAAATTTGGTGACTTTTGGAAAAAAAAAAATAAGATACATCAATCTTGCCTTTTCCTACAGATTATATATATATATATATATATATATATATATATATATATATATATATATATATATGCACATATACACACACACATATATACATATATATATATATATATACACACACACACACACACACACACCCACACACGCCTATCCTTATCCTAACCTTACACTGGTACACAGCAAGAAGTGCATATGGTTTGCAAACCAATGGCTTCTAGAAACAGAAAAATGACAAAACTGCTGACAGATGAGCCAGCATGTATTTTCTATCAACATAGTGGAACCAATTACCACTCCATATAAAGACATCTAACTCTACTTCCACATTCAATGCAATGTATAAAACATATCACAGTACCCTCTCCTTATGCAAGTCCTTGTGCCGTTTCACAGGAGTCATACTATTCTTGTCTAAACAACTGTCAACACTATAATGATAAATTCATCTCAATGTCCCATGAAGTTATCATTACCACGATTTGTAAATAGCTACAATACTATTTTAAATATAATGTATTACCCTGCTGTATTCTAATGACTGAAAATCAATGCACGTATATATATTTTTTTTTTACTAAACTCTTCATATCTTAAAGGGATAATCCCAGTGTTTAAAATTAGGGTCCAAGTTAAGCTGAAAGAAGCCACACCCACTTCGACATGTCACTTTTATCCCCACCCACAGTGTCATTTTACTTTTAAATATCCTGTAAATCCACAGTTCCAGTCTTGTTTCAGCTCCCAGAATAAACTAATCTTTGGATTTGTGTTCCTCTCCGACTTGCACTGGATTGGGGAAATATGCCCCCAGCTCCTGGCTCATATTTAAAATAAAGAAAGCTGTGCCAGGGAAATAGGATATCAGTGTATACTAATTTTTAAATTTTGCATCATTCATGGTTCTTCATATGTACAAGCAGCCCGCTCTTAAAAAAATAGTGCATTTGTCTAGTAGTATTCGGAAATCAGCACATATCAAACTAGAAGTTGAAAAAGGAATGAAGTGATTCTACTAATGCTCCAACCTTCTGTAACACACACTTGTTTTCTATGGAATTACTAGCAGGTCAGAAAGTCACTACGCCAGAGTAGTATTCAAAAATCAGAGAGAGATATGGTTTCCAATACTGTTTGCCTGAGTCAGATACTTTCTAGAGGTAGAAGCAATGTCACAAAACTGTCATAGATGGCCGGGATTCACAATCACCACAGAATAAAATATGAAATGAAAAACAAAACTCTGCTTACTAATGTTTTAAAAGCCTTGCATTGTGGATGTGCTTTCTAGAGTAGCAGCAGCAGTCAGGTCATGAAATGCCTTAAAGGCTACTTTTTTCAATGGGTAAAATGCACAGATTAAACTAATGAATGGCTCTCAGGGAGATTTACTGTCAGTACAACTACAATGTGAGACAGAATTTGGCTAACACCTTTGAAACTTCCTTCCCCAACCCCTCAGCCAAAGGTGAGCATGCTCAGAAAGGCAAACCTGAAATGTAAACAAAGGCTGAATCAAAACAAAAAAATCCCTGGGATTGTCCCTTTAAGCTTGTCAACAAATTCCTGTGCCACTATACCGTATGCTTTCTTAAAATACTGTAGTGCTGGTGCATCTTAAATGCCACAAATTTCAATTAACCAATTATCTATGCTACATATAGTTTTTACACTAGTTTTCACTGTATCGGGTACCGTCAAGTGAAGCGTTACATACACTTTGTATTTTCCATATAAATTTGCTCCACTGAGACCCTCTGAAAGTGCATTTGTCATAGCAAGACTAACTCAAGTTAACACAACACACACAACTACTTGTGTGTACATGTGTACACACACACACACACACACACACACACACACACACACACACACACACACACACACACACACACATGTGGAGGGATGTCCAAGCAGCTGCTTCCAAACAGCCTGAACACTGGCTCCCCTGGGAAAGGCCATAGCTGTGACTGTGCCTCTACTACTATGAGTTCTAACATATCCTGCAAGTTTCCTACCCTATTATGAACACAACATGATGCAGTGTGCTAAACATTTACACACTTTTCTAAAACTGCCTTTCCCTCCTTTATTGTACCAAAATAGACAAAACTGTTTGGAACCTCTTGTAGCAACAGCCTTGTGCAGATATCCACGTTACTGTGTTCACCCAAAGAATATAGTATTCTTTCCTCCCCTGTTCTGACGAACTGCAAAGAAAACAGAAGTTGCATAGCTTGGCTGAGGGAAAATTTCATCTACATCTTAGACATTAAAGAGGTACTTCTTAGAGTTCTTCTAAGGCTCACCCTTTCCTTGTGAAAAACTAAGAACATTTCTTTGCACATCATTTTTTAGATTTCTAATACCTTCCAAGCTGAAGTGATAGCTATCAGCATGTCTATTTTCCAAGTCATGTACTTGACAAGGGCTGTGGCTGTAGGCTCTAAAGGTCCCTGGGTTAGTTTTTCAAGCACATAATTTAGGACAGAAGGAGGAGCAATTCTTCTTATTGGAGACCTCATATGTTGTACGCTGGCATAATGGTTAAGGTCTTTGCCTCCCACGCATAAAGTACAAGGTTCAGGCCTGATCTCTGACCAATGCATATGCTGCCTGTGTGGGGTTCCTCCCATCTCCAAAAAACATGCCAAGTGCTGCCATCTCAAACTCATCAATGAATGGAGGTGTGGGCAGCAGCACAGACTCTACATGGTGCCCTATAAAGAGCTGTATACTCCCCCTTTAGAAATGGTTTGACAGGTTAAGAAACCTGCCATGGGTGAATTCATTGCTAAGCAAGATGAAATGCCCAAAAGCTGTACTTCAATGAAATATAGGCCACTCCTGCAATTAAACATTCAAATACTCAATATCAGACAACAGTGCAGTTTTTAGGGTCTTGATCCCTTCCAAGGCATCAACAGAAAAAAACTCTTCCACTTAGAAAAGTATGATTTCCTAGTGGCTTGTTTTCAAACCTCTTAAATCGCATTCAGTACATCCTCTATGAACTGGTGTTTAAAGGGCAAAAGGGTTACAGCATACAGAATATGAACAGCAATGCTGCTAGGTTAGGGTGTAGGAGGGCTACCCTGTCCTGAGAGAAGAAATCCACTGGGAATGGCAGTGCATAAACTTTACTGCAGGACAACTTCATAAGGAAGGGCAACCAGTTTTGGCTGGGCCAGAAAGGGTGCTAGCGAGTTAAAGCCATGTCCTTTCCTCTCTTACCTTCTGGGTCATTCTGGGAAGCAGGGTATTGGAGGGAAAGTACACTGGAAGAGATAGATCAATTCGATGAAGAAAGCATCTAGTGCTCGTCTCCTTGCTGGGTACTCTTTAGAAGAACCCTGTTTGAGTATGGAAACAGGTCTATCTCTGGGACACCCTGTCTGTATATTAGCTGAAATGGGGCACCTTGTGTAACATCTGTTTGTGTGGATCTGCCTTCAACTTGTTCATCTGATCTGCCACTGTATTCTCATGTGAGGGACAGCAGACTCCTTCAGGGCCATCTGAGACTGCAGTGCTAAATCTCAGGCATCCATAACTAGCCTGACAAATGGATAAGATTATACCCTTTCCTGCTTTATTGACATATTAAATGACTGCTGTACTGCCTGTCCCAGTACTCTCCCAAATGACAGGGAAAGCCAAGTGCTAGACAGCTTTGGGATGAAGGTTTACACAGCTGCTACTCTGACTTTCACTGCCTTTCATCCTTACACACAGGTGATTAAGTACTGAATTGCTGTCCAGGACCAGCTGACAGAAAAGGGAGAGGATGCATCTAATGGGGACTAGAGGGTAAATGTGTGAAGAGATTAGGAGATAAGACCAAGCCAGGGTAGAGCACTGAGCCATACAACTTTTTTCAGACTCGGACCAGTAGTACTGTCTGGTTAAATGAACTGCCCAGGGTGTCACTGTAGGTAAATAGAGATAGAATGCATTCAGTGGACTATAATAAGCAAGTTAACAGCCGGTAATCCTGATTATTTATTCTAACTGCTAGACTTCGGTATGCAATCTCAGATAGGGATTCCGTTGTATACTGTACAGTTTAACTGGAATATGTCAGTGACATGAATGTAGAAGTTCTTGCATGGCACATTTTTATCTTCTATTAAAAAAAAAAAAAGTCTTTTGAGCAATAACTATTAGTGCACTCTCCATGCCTTTTCCTGTTTCTCATGTATATGCAGCAAACTGGTGACTTTGGGAAGTGGTAATGGCAGACATGCAAATAACATGTACTTTCTGCTTGCCTTTTGCATCTTTATCTCAGACATAAAAAATGTGCTGTGGTCCAGTACATCATCATCTTCTTTCGGCTTTTCCTGGTTAGGGGTCGCCACAGCGGATCACCTGTCCGCTCATGACTGGCAGTAGAATTTTACGTGTCGAGTTACCAGCCCGGCGCCCAACCTTCCATGGAAGGCACACGCACGCACGCCTAGGGCCAATTTAGTGTCTCCAATCCACCTACAGCATATGTCTTTGGTATGTGGGAGGAAACCGGAGGAAACCCATGTGACCACAGGAAAGACATGCAAACTCTGCACAGAAGGCATCCCACCCGAGAATTGAACCTCTTGCTGTGAGGCGACAATGCTAACCGCTGCACCACCGTGGTCGTCCTGTTGTCATCCAGTACATAACATCTGTGAAAAGATAAAATAGCAAATATCATGGCAAAGTAAATGTGTATAGGGGCATTGTAATAGGAGAAATGCGTCATCTCTCAGCTTCTGATGGTAATCATTTCAAACTAGAAAGAGAGAGAAAAGCAGGCATATTTTTCATATCATCTGACATTCATTATTTTGAAAGCAAGCTTACTGAGCAAGAAATTCACCCTAGTCTGCACTGGCATCCCTTTACTTATATTTACTTAGTTGTTCAAAAGTGCAATGATGATGTTGACCATGTCATTCCAGATATATAAATCTTTGCGTTCTTCTTTCGGCTTTTCCCAGTTAGGGGTCGCCACAGCGGATTACCTGTCCGCTCATGATTGGCAGTGGAGTCTTATGGTGTCGAGTTGCCAGCCTGGCGCCCAACCTTCCACAGAAGGCACACACACTCACACCTAGGGCCAATTTAGAGTGTCCAATCCACCTACATAATGTCTTTGGGATGTTCGAGGAAACCAGAGCACCCGGAGGAAACCCATGTGACCACAGGGAGGACATGTATACTCCGCACAGAAGGCACGCCAGCCGAGAATCTAACCGGAGAGCCTCTTAATGTGAGGCAACAATGCTAATCGCTGCATCACCGTGGCCGCCCATAAATCTTTGCGTTATTATTCTTTGCAATTTGTAACGCAGCTGTATTGTCTGGTGCAGTTTGTAACATAGCTGTACTGTGTAGAGTATGGAGTGCTACAACAGGTAAAGCATAGTCAAGTCTTGGTAACAGTACATTGATTGCAATTGCGTAAAATATGAAATTATGAATTAAGAAATTTACTAATTTGCTGGTTTGTGTGTTTGAAGGTCAAAGTTTAGTCCTAGACCAGCTACTTATGAATGGGGGCACAAACTACGGTAATGTAATCCGTATCCTTAATAAGCAAAAAGTACAGTTTTGTATCTACCATAAATGTAGATGTCCGATAGGTATGCATCTGCAGTCATAACATATGGGTTGTCCTGCCTCAGGCAGCCCTTCGGGCGGCCGGATTCCAAAGTCTAGGTCTGGCCTCGGCTGATGTCGCACTTCACCCTACGTCATAGCTTCTGGGGTATAAAGGCATCAGCCAACGCCATTTTCCTCAGTGTTTCTTGCCCCAGATGCCAGGTGCCCTCTAGGAAGGCTAAATTTGGATAAATGTAGAAAATTCCAAACAGTAGAAAGCAAAACATATATATATATATATATATATATATATATATATATATATATACATATATACATATAAATACACCATAACAGATTCCCCCAGCTAGCTAAAAGAGGGGTAAGCACCCTAGGAATACCACAGAGGGGAAGGAGGGTGGGTAATCCTGACTGCAGATGCATACCTATCGGACATCTACATTTATGGTAGGTACAAAACTGTACTATGTCCTTCAAGGATGCATCTGCAGTCATAACATATGGGTAGAATACCATAGCCAAACTGGGGGAGGAGGCACTAAGATAATGATGGTGTAGTTAAGATCCCCTGTAAAACTGCAGTTGCAAAACCTGCTCGGGATCTGGAGTATAAAGGAAGATTGTAATGCTTGGCAAATGTATGCATGGAGCTCCAAGTAGCAGCTTCTAAAATGTCTTTGGTAGCCACTCCTCGTAAGAAAGCTGTAGTGGTGGCTGTGGCTCTTGTGGAGTGAGGCCTGATATTTTCAGGAGTTGTCTTTCCATGAAAAGAGTAGCAGAATCGAATGCAATTTCTTATCCATTTTGAAATTGTCTGTTTGGAAATTGCTTTTCCTTGCACTCCTGTTGCATATGCTACCAGAAGCTGGTCAGTTTTTCTGCTGGTTTTAGTTCTGTCCAGATAGTAGCATAGTTGTCTGTGTATATCCAAGGTGTGCAATAGTTTTTCCCCCCTGTTCTGTGGGTTAGGGAAGAACGTAGGCAAATTAATAGCTTGGTTCAAGGATACCCTGGATACCACCTTTGGCATGAAAGTAGGATTGGTTCTCAGAGACACACTATCCTGGTGAAAGATAAGGAAAGGCTGCACTGCCACTAATGCCTGTAACTCGGATACCCTTCTTGCTGAAGTGATTGCTAGAAGGAAAGCAGTTTTCCAAGATAAGAACTGTAAGTCTGCTGATGCTGCTGGTTCAAAAGGGGGAAGTGTTAATTTTTCCAGCACAAAATTGAGATCCCATGCAGGCAGAGGTGGTTTCCTTGGAGGTTTTACATTTTTGATCCCTCTTAAGAATTGTCTGAGGAGAGGGTGAGAGAAGATAGGAGGATCCATGTTGTACTCTGCTGAAATTGCTGAAGCATGAATCTTAATGGAAGAGTAGGACAGGCCATTGTGGAACAGTTCTGCTAAGTATTCTAGGATGTGTGCTAGGTTTGCCAGTGTGACATTTGTACCCTTTGATGCACTCCAAATGAGGAATCTCTTCCATTTAGCTGAGTATGTTTTTCTTGTGGAGGGTCTGCGAGCCTCCAGGATAATGTCCTTGACCCTCTGAGATAAAACATTTTGGTTTTGTTTTATGCAATTTTCCAGGCAGTTAGCTGCAACGTTTTCAAGTTTGGATGCAGGGTCTTGTAGTTGTTCTGCGTTAGAAGTAAAGGCCATAGAGGTAGAGGCCATGAGTTCGAGCGAGACATGCTTCTCAGTAGCGGATACCAATGCTGCCTTGGCCAGTCTGGAGCTATCAGAATCACCTTTGGCTGTTCCTCCCTGATCTTCAGTAGAACTTTGTACATCAATGGGAGAGGTGGAAAGGCATAAACTGTCAGGGCCTTCCAGCTGAAAGAAAGGGAGTCCACCCTCCAGGCTTGTGGGTGGTATTCTCTTGAGCAGAATTTCTTCAGTTGGTGGTTGAGTGGGGAGGCGAACAGGTCTATCTCTGGCATTCCCCATTTCTTTGTTATGTTTTTGAAGATGTCTGGATGCAGCATCCATTCGTGAGCATCCGTGGTAGTTCTGCTTAAGCTGTCTGCTAGTGACTTCTCTTTTCCTGGTACGAATTTGGCCTGCAGTTGAATGTTGAGATTCAGGCCTAGGTTCCACAGGTCCATTGCCATCCGGCATAGAGGGTAGGAATACGTGCCTCCCTGTTTGTTGATGTACCACATGACTGTGGTATTGTCTGTCCTTATCAGCAGATGTCCTTGCTGGAGGAATGGTTTGAATGCCTCGATTGCATGCTTCACTGCCAGCATCTCCTTTAGATTTGTGTAGATTCAGCTGGTCTTGAGACCATAGGCCTTGGATACACTTGTCTTCCATGTGTGCCCCCCAGCCTAGGTCTGAGGCGTCCGTGGTGATGGTCTGCCTTGGTTGTGGTTTGTGGAAAGGCAACCCTCTGTTGGTTTGCCAGGCTTGAGCCCACCACAGGAATTCTTTTTTCAGACATGGAATGATTGGTATCATGGTTTCTAGACTGTGTCTGTGTTGAGACCATACATTCCTTAGGTACCATTGTAATTTTCTCATATGCAGCCTGGCATGCAGAATCAAGATTATGCAAGATGCCATGTAACCCAGGGCCTGCAGGACTTTCCTTGCAGTAAGCTGAGTTTGTCTTGTCAAAGCCATGAAGTAGACTGGTAGTTGCTTTTGTTTTTCTTCTGTGAGAAAAGCCATCTGAGTTATTGTGTCCAGTTCTGCACCCAAAAATGTTATCCTTTGGGATGGCACTAGTCTTGACTTCTGGATGTTGACTGTGTATTCCAAGGCTTGTAACAGTTGTATGACATAGGCCAAATCCTTTATTATTTTTGTCTTGTTGTCCGCTTGTATTAGGCAGTCATCCAGGTATGGGTAGATCTGAATTCCCTGAAGCCTGCAATGTGCAATTACTGATGCCAGGCATTTTGTGAATACTCTGGGCGCAGTAGATAAGCCAAAGGGCAATGCTGAGAATTGATAATGCTCTGATCCTGCAAGAAATCTGAGGTGTCTTCTGCAATCTGGTCGTATAGGGACGTACAGGTATGCCTCCTTGAGATCTAGAGTCACCAGCCAAGACTCCTTGCCCAACATGGGAAGAAGTTGCTGTAGGGTCAGCATCTTGAATTTTGGTACAATGAGATATGTGTTTAGTGCGGACAAGTCGAGAATAGGCCTCCATTGAGTTTCTTTTCTTGGTACAAGGAATAGTCTGGAGTAAAATCCTTGGCCTTGTTCCATAGATGGTACCCTTTCTATTGCTCTCATCCTTAGTAAGTTGAAGATTTGTTTTAGAGCCTCTGGCTTCTGGCTTGGTGGAAGGTTTGGCATTCCCCTCTTTTTTGGTAAAGTGTGGAAGTGAAACCTGTAGCCTTTGTCTATTGTTTGCAATGTCCATTTGTCTCCTGTAATGCAATGCCAGTTTTTTGAAAATAAAGCTAACTTTCCACCCAAGGGTGCTTCCAGTTGCTCCCTGGTAGGCGGAATCAGAGCCAAGTCATTGTGTCTGTCCTGTGGAAGTGGTTGTAGTCGCAGCTGTGGCGGTACTCCTCTGGTTGGCAGGTTGCCACTGACGACCCCTGTAGGCACCCCTAGATTGACCTCTGCCTCTTGGGCATCTATTTCTGCCTCTCTGTGCTCTGGAGGTGTCTGGAAAGGACCAATTTTTTGAAGGCCAGTTTCTGCTGAACCTCGGAGGTTGGACCTGCAGAAAATCCTTGACTGTTTGCACAGATTTTGCTTTTTCTTCCACTTTCTTTAGAATCTCCTGTGCAGGGGAGCCAAATAAACTTTGTTTCTCCATAGGGTCATCTAGGAGTTTAGACTTGACATGGTCTGGCAAGGATTGCTCTTTTAGCCAGGCATGCCTTCGAAATCACTGCTCCAGTCATAGCTGATCTAAATGAAGCCTCCAGTGCATCATAGCCACATTTTAAGAAATGATTACTGACCTGCTGAGAGTTGTGTACCAAATCCTGAAGGGACTTACGGTCTAAAGGTTCAAGAGAGGAAAGCTTTTTATTCAGCTGATCTAACAAAAATTTCTGGTACTGTATCATATGGAATTGACAGTTTAAAGCCCTGGCAGAAAGAGTAGCAGATGTATAAACCTTTTTACCCCATCTCTCTAATGCTCTTGACTCTCTTTCAGAGGGTAGGGGGTTTTTGGCAGTGGCAGCTGCAACACCCTTTGGGCCCTGAGAAATAGTTTCTGGGTCTGCAGCATGGGCCTTATACAAGTGGAAGTGAGAATCCGGGACCCTGTAATATCTGTCAGGTTTGGCAGGGGCCGGGGGAAGAGAATCAGGGGCAGTACTGGCACCATTGTATGCTTCATCAACAACTGATAGCACAGGTGGTATGGCTAAAGGCCTATGCTGTGGCAAGTGTAAAAAAGTCGTTAGCCTTTTCCTAGAATCAGAAAAATCCTGACCCTGCCATTGAAAGTGTTCCCTCATTGAGTGTAAAGTTTCCCCAAAGGAAAATTCTTCTGGGGGGGAGGCAGAAGGAATTGAGTCTTCTGCATCCGAATCCTCATAAGGTGAGTATGGTCCTTCCTGATGGTCTGATACATCTGATCCATCCGAGGAATAATCAGAGGAGAGAGGTTCAGGGGGTTCAGTCCTAGGCCTTTTGTCAGGAGGAGGTTGTGAGGCCCTGTCTGGGTGAGGTTGGGATCCCCTAATCAGAGATATAAGGTCCTCAGCAAGGCTGAGAATCTGAGAACTTGAGGAAGGTCTCTGAGAGGAAGCTTTTGTTGGTAAGGCCTTGGAAATTTTAGCTGCTTTAGCCCTGGAGAAGGCCTTAATAGACATGGAAGCAGGGGGTCTAGCTGCCCCACGTGCAGGAGTAGAGATGTCCAACGGAATGGTGTCGGACAATTCTTGTGTGCCTGCTTCTTCGGTAGGAATTTCTGTAGCCGACTCAGCCGGGGCCTCTCTGGCCTCGGTTGTCGGAGGCATGTTTTCGGCAGAAGGAAGAACCGAGGACTCTGTTTCAGCCGAAACCGAGACACTCGCGGTAGGCCTAACCGTGGTTTCAGCCGAAACCGCGGGCCGCGAGTGTCAGTCCTTTTCCTTGCGTTTTTTGGCTAAATGTGTAGTCGGAGTCTCCGACGGCATTTTATATGCAAAAGCGGGACCAAAAAACTCTTCTGCAAACTCCGACCGACGTCTAAGTGTCCGTCGGTTGAAGGAAGCACAGGCTAAACAAGCTGATACGTCGTGGTCTGGGCCTAAGCAAGGAAGGCAATAAGAGTGGAAATCCTTATGAGGTATTTGTTTCCCACAAGTTAAACAATTATTTACTTTGTCTGACATTGGCTGAGGCAAGAAAGAGTCCCCAACGGGGTACTTAGCTTTTTTAGAAGTCTTCGGTAGCTGAAATCTCTGAATCTGACCGACCGGCACTTGCGAACAGCTTCTGCTTCGGGCACCGCGCGGCAAGAAAGACTGAGGAAAATGGCGTCGGCTGATGCCTTTATACCCCAGAAGCTATGACGTCGGGTGAAGTGCGACATCAGCCGAGGCCAGACCCAGACTTTGGAATCCGGCCAACCGAAGGGCTGCCTGAGGCAGGATAACCCATATGTTATGACTGCAGATGCATCCTTGAAGGACATATATGGTATTGTCTAGTTTTGTATACGGTCCAAGCACAATAACTGCCTGTTTTTTACATGACTAGTTTAAAACTGCAGAGAAATGTTTTTGTAGACGAGAGTTAAGCTACCTTGGATTTTTTGTGATGGTACAATATACAGTCTATGGAAATAACAGGCAATTGTGCCACAAGGCTGTTTACACCTTACCAATATCTACCTTCATTCTGTACCCACCTACTCAAGAAGGCATTCAGTCCTAGATTAAATATATGGGCATACATCTGATTATCCAGGTTTCATTTGAAGGATGCTAGGGGGTCTCTGTTTAGCCTGCAGGAGAACTTTTTTTCAGAGATGGAGTAGGCACCGGATAATAAATCTCTCTCTCCAGAGCACTTTGTGTGTTGTTCTGTCAACTTCTCATGTTAGCATTACTAATATTTTAACTTCTTCATAGAATCGTAGAATGTACAAGACAGCTGGGCTATGTGGTCATTCATACCTTGCCAGTACCCACCCTGACCTTATTTTCTCTTATAAGTTAGTCATACCGGGGTGAATTAATATCCATCCAATGGTATAATTCCTTCTTAAAGGAAGATAGTGTGTCACATTCCTTGATCTGGAGAGGAAGTTTATTCACGAGAAGTAGTCGTGGCATAATGAATGTCTCTCCCCACCATGACTTATCTACTGAGCAGTTTCAGGTCTTTGGTACTAGTATTTGCAGCACTTTGATTTGTGGAGAAATAAGAGTTCTTGGACTACTGGATCCCTAATGATCCAGAAGGCAAGGCACAAATCACCACTAAGGTAACTGTAGGATGCTGACCACAGGGACAAGGCCTTCAGCTCACTTGATAGCTCGGGTCCTTTAGTCACATGATCTTGTCAGGACACTTTGTGGTTTATCTAAATGCTTGACATGTTTAGTAAGATACATTAAAGAGGCACTGTATTCTGTGATGGGTCTGATCAATGCTGAATACAGAAGATTTAGAACTTCTTTGGACCTAACCCTTGGTGATTAGCTGCGTCTCACAGCTGGATTTATTGATCACTGCTGCAACATGATGGTCAGAGGAGGGGGTGATCCAGACATATGGCCAGGTGTCTCAAATCTTCATTTTGGTGTGGGGTGTTTTGTATACTAAAAGCTGCATGGAGAGTTTGCCAAATGCAACAATATGCATTTTTTTTAGTATTGGCCTGCTGTCAGTGTATCAAGGTTTAATATGTGTAGGTTCACTTTGTAGCTTCTGCATATCAGAAAGGGAGTCAAGCATAACACCTAAACATTATAGTTGTAATACAGTAATGTTTGAACCCCATAGATGGTTAAATACATATGCTTAACGACAAGCCAAGGCAACCTGAAAATTACAAAGGGTGCCTACTACCTCACCTGCTAATATCTGCATTGTATTTTCCTGTAAAACACAGATACTTGACTTGCATGTATGTCTATGGAAGGACATTTCCATCTACTTTGGTATCTGAATGATCCCCACCACCATTTGGTTGAAAGTCTGGTTTTACCAGAGGCTTAGCAAGTTTTTTTTCACTTTCCAAAGGATTTTAGCTCAACTTTGAACCAAAGGCTTTTATAGGTTCATAGGTTCATAGGTTCATACTAGGCTATCTGCCCAAGGGCATTTATAAGCCTAGCCCATAGTTATGTGGCTTTCGCCACCCCTTTAGTTTGAATAAAAACTATGCCTATCATTTTGCTGTGCCTCTGTCAAGCAGAGAGTTTAGTGCGTCTTATTAGTTAGGTAGTCTTTATTTTCTTTTTACAATATTTAATTTATGCACCTCTTGTGGATAGTAAAGAGTTCTGTTGGAGGTGGTGAGTTTTGAGTTCTGCTCCTACTGCCGTATATGCTATTGACTATGGCCATGCTTTGCTGTTTAGACACCGGGTAGGCTTTTCTAGTGTTTTAGCTGAAAAAAGTCTCATTCGCGCACACACACAGACACAGACACCCACATCTCCTGAAGCATGTTGTGGGACATGTTCAGAAGACTTCTGGGGATGTTACAGGACAGTGTTAGACCTGACATCTGAAGACAAGTGTGGGATGTACAGGTGTGGATAAGCATAGTCTACACACAAACAAGTGACAAAGCCATAAGTCATGGATTATGTTCTTGCTTACTTATGGTGGTTGTGCTTGATGCTCACAATATGTTGATGGAAGGTTTTAGGCTCTTAACCAGGTAGGCAGTCTGGGTATACAGTCATACCCATTCTGTAAGGGCCATACCACAAGAGTAAGTTTTTGAGTTCCCATCCAGTCATCATGACAAAAATAAGAGGCTAACAACTTAAACAGTTTGACATATGAGGGGAGCTGTTTCAGGTATTTTTTGCCTGGGGGAACCTGCCTTCACACTGCAATGAATACTAGGCTCTTTGGAGTGAGTAGTTGCAATAATAACAGTACGTATGTGGTGGAGAAAGTTTAGTATGACAAGATCAAGACACTTTTTTCTAGCTGATTTTATATGTGCCAGGTCTAACACCCTTAAAGGCCAGTTTCTCTCCTCTGTAGTCAGGCACAAAGATGTACCACTTACCAGGCTGAGCAAAAACAGTGACCACTAGCTGCCTATCAAGAGCCAGGATCTGCTTTGTTGCTGGGGCCATATGGTTGAGTCACTGTAAGTATACACATGACCTGGTCTTTGCACACATGACATCGAACAGCAAATGACTCGAGACACACCTTCTTCAATCATATGAAGAGAGACACTGTGGAGCTTTCGGAATATAATATTATTTGTTAACCAGGTAGGCCCACTGGACACACACTAACTTTTTATGGGTATCCAGGGAGCAATGTCCAGTTAAACAACTCTCTCAAGAGGAGACAGTGCAAAAACATGGGCTGAAGGAATCAAACTCTGTACCACAGGAACTACAACTTGTAATGCTTCTCATGTGTATGAGTTTAGTCCTGAACAGTATCCTACTACTTGCCAAGAATGATGTCACAAGCCAGACGAAAGACAAATGATTGCTCATTGGCTTAGCTATTAGTGTCATTCTTAGGGGACTCCAATATATAGCAGCCATGCAGGAGACGCATGCTAATCCTAAATGCTTTTCTAAAGGTTGCCCACACCTCTCTCTTCATAGCTTGTGAATGCTGCCCCTGTTTGCAAAAGGACACAGTTCATTGTTTCAAAATGTATCATAAGCCCATCGTCCAGGCAACACCTGTGTTTGTGTTCCACCCACACAAAGAACTGGAATTGAGCTGGAGAATTTGAGTATACAACAAAGTACCAAGGAAGCAATGTTTAAATGGAAAGGGAAGTAGCAGCACTTACCATAAATCATGCTCTGGATCGATAGGACACAAACATGACACGGTGCAGTACTTTCTAATAAAACACTACAGGTAATCCTGGGTACTTTTTGTACAGTACTTTTGCAAGTGAACATACTGAGTGATACTACTGAAATCAGAGAACAGTAAAACTGATTGCTTACTTGTATTCCTTCCTAACTATGCTGTGTGGCCAATTACTGACCATCTACTAATCCTTTGTTAATATGTTAAAGTATGCAAATTCTTCTGTTGTGCAATCACACCCCAATTATCATTTCCATGCTCCATTATGTGCTGTTACAGCTATTTGGAAATACTGTAAACTGATTGCTATTGGGACACCTTGTATTTGTATAACACAGCACATGTTGCAGGTCAGAAAAGGGTTTGAGGAAGGATGGATGGATGGACGGACGGACTGTACCCTCATGCCTAGTAAAACACACAGTCCCAAGTTGTTTTTCAGGTGAATAGTCAAGCTTCTGATTAGGACCAAGACTGACTTAAGATCTCTACTTCACATTTTCATGCTGTCTGTATGTAATCTGTCCTATACACAAAGTACCACTTATTTTACCGAAAGGCTGTTTTGTAAAAATTGAAAATTTTCACATCAGCAGCATTAAAAACTGCTGCTTGTGTGCCAGTGTAGCAGTACAGTGAATTAGTTAAGCTGCTGGAGATCTGTACTTGCATCTGATCGGCCCATTCCCACTGCTATCCAATAAATGGATTTAGCAGACTTAGTGTTTTAAAACTACAGTTTTATCGGCTTAATGGTGGTTTTCAACATAGTGTCTGGTGACTGTCCAGTGCAACAAACAGGATTCATAGATATTAAAGGGCTATTTTAGTGTAATGACCATGTACACATTGCTAATACCCACCTTCAAGTTTTACCTACTTTCTTAAGGAGGGAGAGTCCAGTTAAGTCCACGGTAAAATTTGAGACAACCCATCCAATTATCCAGGTTTAGTGTGAATGAAAATTTTAACTGCACTGCTTAACCTGCAGTGGAACTGTATTCCAGAGAAGGAGGTAGAGCTAGGTGAGGCCACTTCTCTATCATATTCTGTTTATCTGCTAACAGTTCAGGTCTCTAGTTCTAATTAGATGTGCTGCTTGTTATAGGCACTACCACATCTCTAATTATGTGGTAACCGAGGTACAGATTTTGCCCCTTAGCAGTCTATAAAAAACAGGGTACACAGACAGTGATTCAGCTTCTCCTGGTACCCACAATTCTTAAGATTACAGATCTTTTTTGTTAGCAACTTCTGAGTCTTTTCAAGTTTACTGATATGCTGAGTGAAATACTCTGTAATGGGTCTGCTCACCTCTGAACAGACTGGAAGAATGATATTGCTGTAAAAAGATGAAATACCTTTGGCTATTACTTGTGCTACATATAAGGACTTCCTAACTGCAGTTACCACATGCTGATGAAAGGAGAAGCAGCTACCAATCCAAGTGCCCAGGTATACTACTACATTTTTGTTGAGTACAGGAATGTTTTTTATACTGTGTGTAATTGTTTTCTAAAAGAAACTACTACACTTTTTAGCATTCAATTTATGCACATTAGTAATGCTCCAGGTATTAACAAAGATAATTTTTTTTCTGAAAGGTGGCAATACCTGGGTTGGTTTTGGCAATTACACCCAGTGTGTAGTTTTTTGATTAAGTTGTACACATGTAAGTGTCCAAAATATTATAATACATGCACACACAGTATATTCACACAATTGTTTCTCATGAATGTGCACATGGATCATTACGACCACATGGATAATGAAGAGCAACTCATTACGACCACATGGCTAATGAAGAGTAACTAAATATGCAAAAAAGTGAGATAAGAATGGGGGGTTACAACCATACTTAAGACCTTGCAGTGGACAGGAAAGGTGAAAATGCAGATCTATTCTTCTTCTGTCTGCAATGACGTGATCATACTTTACTTACTTTATGTTGCATATGAAGCATTCCTGGAATGAAGTGATTTGTTAGAAATTACTGGTGCTACACAGTGTGAGGTTACAAATGTGAGTTGAACTATATTCTGATCCACTCAGATGCCTTTTCCATTAGGCCACATATGTAACCACAAAACTGGACTTGAACCTACAATCTACACATCAAAAGTCAGATGCAAGTTCATACAGACAGTCACAGATGGCAGTGAGGCAGACAGAAAACCAGTATGCTGTACATAAATTGCCTGTGTGAGGTAAAATCAGCAGTGGTGTGGTTAAAACACACAGACACATACTCACAGGACTCACCAATATACCGCCTGCATTTGATAATGCAAATGTTGTGGTTTATTGTGCTAAAAAAATTCACAACTATGCAGAAGTGGTTACTAACAATTGTGGCATTATAGTTTTCTGCTTGAATTAACAAGGGAGGGGAGCAGAACAAGCATATTTTGATAAAACGAATAAATACTCATGGGGGTGGACTTGTAGATAGGAATGTACAGGATGTAAACAGAAATTAAAAAAATGAAGACTGGAATCAAACAAAACAGTGAAAGGGGCCCTGAATACTTAATTAGCTTACAACCACAAGTCTCAACCTCTTAAGAGGCCAATGTGGAACACAGACCCTAACAATGTGTGACAAATGGTCAAAATGTAGAACATCCCATTTCTGCACTGCGCAAAATGTGCCACTGCCATGGAGCATGATAGAACATCTATAAAATTCAGTAAGACACTTCTCAGATACAAAACCTTTATTTTTATACTCTACAATACCCTAACCACACCATAAGTAAATGAAACCGCACTTTACAAAAATAAAAATCACATTTACTACATTTTCTAAACAGACATTACAAGTCACACAGATGATTTTAGTTAGACTAAGTTAAATAGCATCCTGTCATATGTGAGATGTAGATTTATTGTATGCTGCTGTGGCTTTCTTGGCAGCCTCTAAAACATGTTTCGGCAGCTTAACATCACATCAGTCCAGTTCTTCATTTATTTTAACTGCCAACAAAGAGTTCAATGTTTTTACATTCGGAGACTGATGCAGTTCAGTTTTCACTTTCCGCACCATGCTAAATGCTCTCAGCTTGTGCATTTGAGTGTGGCAAGCAAAGCAGACTCATCATCGGCTCCTTAAAGAGTGCCAGTTTCCCTTCAGTGCAAAGGTCCCTCAGAAGGTGTGTCCAGTACTTTGACACACGAGTGGGGCCCATCTACTGGGCCGGTCAGATTCCCAGTGTCCTCGATATGATATTGGGTAAACTCATCTATTAATTGTTCATCCTCAACATCATTTTTCACACACACCTAGACAGAAGCCAACATCCCTGACAAGTTCCGAAGAAATGTCCAATTTTTTGGCTGGATTAATAAGTAATGCAGCATCTTTCAGTAAGTGATCCTGCGTGGGAAACATTTTCAGCATTTTCTGCAGGACTGCAGCATAAAAAGCTGTAACTTTTTTATAAAACTTAAACTTAATGACTGTGCCGGCAATATCCTCCTCATGGCTGTTCATGTACTACTTGACTTCATAGCCATTATGGAGTTCACTATTTAGTAGAACACAGCTACTGTCAGTCAATACTGACACATCACTGTGTTTGATTAGTCTGACAGCAAATGCAGCTCTTAGGAGTCTGCCAGCATACTGCTGCAGGAGTTTATGCACAGTGGCATGCAGTGTCAGTAGCTGACTTTCTCGCTCTGAAGCTGGATGCTCAACTCCAATAAGGGTTCCAGTGGATACTTAAACAGAAAACTCATATGCACTTCATGACTCTGTAGGTTTTTTAAAAATTAAGTCAATTTTAGCACAGCTTGACTCTGCAGACAGAAAATCTGAATTTGGAGCTGGCCACATGTCCAAGGTTCTGTTAATTACCTTACCAAGACTGAGCCATCCAGAGTAGGTGCATGTCTAATGATCTTGAGGGGGTCAGTATCTGTGAACAAAGCAAATTCTTGCAAGTTTTGTTGTCTTTGTGCACTGGAACTGAAATGGCAGTACACATCTGATACAAGTTCTTCAACTGGTGAATGTAGTACTTTTACAGCAGCCTTACTGCAGAGATCCACCAAGTGGCAGACACCCCCCATGTTTATAATTGTGGGCTTCACCTCCTTTAAACGAGACACCACAGAATTGTGTTTTCCAGTCATTGAGGCAATATTGTCTGAAGAAAAGCCCACAATGTTGGAAACTGGAATGTTACATTTTGTCAGAGTGGACATTAAAGCATCAAACATCGCTTGTCCAGTTCCTGACACACATTCTGGCATATGAAGGAACCTCATCACATTTTTGCTAGCCTTTTCATCAAGGTAACCAACAAGGATCACCAACAGTTTGTCATCTCCCATGTCTGTGCTTTGGTCCATATACACACAGAATGGTGATTTCTGGCAGGCTGCTGCAGCATCATTCTGGTAATGAGGCCCCAGAACATCCCTTGCATGCTGCCTTTGTTGCTCCACATGTCATTTTCCGGAGAACATCTTGATCCTCTCCACACTTCTTCATAAATTTCAGGATGTGTTCTGCTGCTGCAAATGATAAATTGTGTTTAGCAAGGAGAGAGACAAAACCAACCTCTGCCTCAATCACCTTTGTACTTGCTAAAAACTCTGAGGTCCAAAGAAATCCGCCACAGATCTTCTAGCTTCATGCTTGCAATTCTGCCTGTGTTTCTCACTGTTGGCATGTCGTTGAAGACCATGTCGGCCCCTGTGATGGATTGTGAAATCCGTGTTACAAGTCTTGCAAAAGGCGTATTTCACTCCGCCCTACGCATAGAATGCCAGTCAAAGGCACCTGCCCAACTTGGCTGAAAAATTGTGCATCTTCTCTTCTTTGGGGTGCTATCTGTATCAACATCCCTGTCCTCATTGTAATCTGGGAAGTCTGTACCTAGCAGGTTTGTAAAACAGTGGTGTTAAACAATGACAAACAAATGGGGCTATAGTGCAGAAAAAAAAATTAGAAAATCTCCTCAAAAGCAAAGATGAGGCAAAAAATTAGAAAATCTCCTCAAAAGCAAAGATGACACAATAGGGCCATAACCTACCCATATCACTGGAAGCTTCCTGACTTTGCACCATCTTCTCTTGATCATCTCTGCTCCTTTTGTTTGCTATGAAGGCCTGCATGATCAGATTATTCACTTCCTTGCTTCAAGAAAGACACTCCCTCTGGTGCTCGCTTGCCTACCTAACCAGTGTTGCAGAAGGGAAGAGTGACTCATGACATTCAGTACTCTCAAAGCACCCTTGATTATATCTCAAAATCCATGCCAAGGATAAACACATCCAGTTTAACAAATGCACTTGACACACACACACACACACACACACACACACACACACACACACACACACACACACACCAATACTACTTGCATTTTCCATTCACCACTTTAGATGTGTTCTACCCCTGTCCTACAGCCAGTTCTGGGCCTGGCAAAGGTGCCTAAAAAGGGTACTTAAAACCAGGGCCCTCTGCACTTTTACAAGAATGTGCCATTTAAGACACCATGCCTTGGAACAGTTATGACCAAAGAATGCAAAATCAAGTTTTTCACTCTAAAGTTCTACCAGAAAACAAAACCGGAAACTTTAAATCATCTCATTATTATAAATAACTCACTTTTGACATCCGTCCTGACATACCTCTCAACCTCTTACTGCAAGAAGTCTGGACAAAGACCTGCCCAACATACTAGGGGGGACAAGCAGCACAAAAACAGAGACACTAAACATTGCTCTGATAAACTTAGAAATAATGCTCTTATAAACTCTTGGCATACAGTTTCAGCAAAACATCGGCAATTACATTCAGAGACGTACTGGGGGACAAGCAACACAAACGAAGAGACACTTTAAATATTGCTCTTCTAAACTTAGAAAGTTGCTAGAATAATAGGACCTGACGTGGCATACAGTTTCTCTAAAAAATGGCAATTACATTTAGAGATGTACTAGGGGGACAAGCAGCATAACCACACTTTAAAAATGGCTCTTATAAACTTAGAAAGTTGCTACAATATCAGGATCTGTGCTAGCATACCAGTTCTCAAGCAGAGATAACATTACAAATAAAACACTTACCTCTGCCTATGTAAACAGAACCAGCAGCTCACCTCAATGCAATCCAAAAACAGAGTCCACAGACAGCACAGCAGTAGCACAAATCCACAACACAGATGAAACTGACGATCCCAATTGTCCAGCTCCAGCAGGCAACAAATAAAACCTCAGCCTTCTGACCGATGATCCACCAAAGCCCATCAGCTCACTGACTCTTCTCCTGGCAGGCAGGCTGGCTTCCAAGTCTCGAGTCGCCCCCAAACCACAGCCGCTCGCTCCTTCCTTCTTCCCGAATCCCGGTCTTCTTCCATACAAGTTGCTTTCACAGTACAATTCCCGATTTCTGGAAGACTTTTTCAAGCCATTATTTTGGCGTGAAAAGGCTTTCCGGAACATGATTGGCCTGTATTGGGGAGCTCTCATTGGCTCCTGTCTTCCTGAAAAGCTTTACTTGATTGGCTCATAGATCGTGTTTGCGATTGGCTGTAAATGCGGCCAATCAAAAACTGTGGAGCACAACCAACACTGTCTAAAATGTGGAAGGACAGCAGAGCTACTCACTGGTTTGCACACCACTATGCCGATTGGCAGTAATTGCGGTACACAAGCCAATCAGAATCTATGTAGTGGAGCCACAGCTGTTCAATGCGGAACAGTGGCTTCGCTCATAGTTAAATGTGGAGCATTCTGCATAATCCGGAGCACTTGGATGCCAAGCTTACTACTCAGTCAGCCATTGTGGGAAAAATAAGTCAGAGTTAATGCATTAACAATAATTTACACGTCTAAGAAAGTTGCCAACAGCTTGATAAAGCTTCCAAGTCACAACATACAAAATGCAGGAGGAGAGTACAGACAAAAAAAATGCAGGGGGAGAGTACAGACAAAAAATGGCCCAAAACAAAATGTCCCTGATATTTTTTTAATCATGCTTCTGTCCTGCCCCTCATGCATTTTTTTTTAGGTAGATTACAGAGCATTACAGTCCAACAATGTTAGACATCATTAGTTTCACAGCTGTCTAGAAAATGAATGTTGATAAAAAAAAAAAACATTTTTTTTTAAGTAAATTACAGTGAAGCCTGGTATTTAATAATAAGACCAAATGTTCCTGATTTTTAGATCCTTTGTCACACCATTATTTTGGGATCTGGCTTTCTCAAGTATTTCTGAGCCAAAAGGTTGAAAGATGCAAAACAATGCATTATAAACTGATAGCGAGTATAGAATGAAACTTGAGGACAGAAAGAGAGATAAAAGTAGTAGGACAAGGCAGGTAGAAAGCAAAAGTATATCAGGCTAGTCACCTACTGTGAGCTATCAATCAGAGCAGCAAACAACTCAAATTACCTTTGGCACTTTGACAGCAAGGAAAAGGAAATGTCTGGGGAAGGTGAGAAAAGCTCAAGGACTACAACTCAGGCATGACAAAAGAAGCTATATTAGCCACTTTGCAAATAAAAAGCAGTTAAAGGCAATTAGAAAGATTGTTCTGTGAGTTTATACCCATTTGTATTTTAAGCACTAATTGAACAGTAAGAAATGGTAATTAAATCTGACTGACTGAAACAAAGCGGGATATATCGAAAACATAGTCAATGCAGTGACAGGAGGTTTACAACTAAGATGACTGCAATACGGGATCAAGATATTGGACTCTATGGGAGCAGTCTGTGGAATTACACAAATACACACACACACACATACATACATATATATATATATATATATATATATATATATATATATATATATAGCCCTGGAGTGGTGTTAAAATGTTGGAACCATCCAAATATGATGAAATGTTTTTTTACTCTTTGGATGTGCCTCTCCTTTAAGTAGACAGAGAACTGTAGAAACAATAAAACTATAGACATGTATACATTTACAGTTTGGAAATACACATTTAACAGATGTTGAAATAGCTCTATTCACCTCAAAGCTGTGGCTTAAAAAGGGTGCAAGAGTTAAACAGCAAACACATTTTTCTTGAAGTTGCAAGGTCATCTTAGCTAGGTCAACATACCTGCAGCTGTTTCCTGTTTCAATTAGCTTCAATACATCTTCAACACATTTAACCTCTCGTTCTGACAAACCAACAACTTGTACCTGCTGCTTTCCATCTTCTAATACCCTTAATTTTGTTTTTCGATTCAACAAGTCAAATACCTTAAAACAAAAATGCAATATTAAAACAAAGTTTGTTACTTTCCACTAAGTCTTCATACGCAGCAAAGTACAGTTGTGCAACTAAACTTACCATAAATGTTGACGTTGCAATAAATCACTGTTGCAATAGCCTAAGCTATATGGGATATTATCCTGCACTCACTAGGATCAGACATCTGTCTAGCTTCCAAAGCTTTCGAGCACCTTCCATGCACCCATATGACAGAACTCCAGGGTAAGCTGGTACAAAAGCAGACATACGGGTGCAAAACCATAGCAGCTTTTTTGTCTCAGGATAAGGGAGGTTAATGCCCTGATACGAAAATATGTACTAGAAGAGGGGGGAAAATAGGGATCCCGACACTTGCATAAAATAGCATTGGGGAAGAAGGGAGGCTATTTGTACTGCAAGAGTGATTCATTTGAATATCTACTGTCACGGTAACTGTACTGTAATCATCATGACATCTCTGTTGCAGTATCTTAAGTGATATAGACCAAATACAAAGCTTATCAGGAAAGGAAGGATAAGAATCTCGGAGCCCCTAAAGAAATGTTTTAGCAAACTCTGCCCTGGCCCTAAAAACAGTCATTATTCCTGGTAAAAGTGTGACGAGAAGACCAAACTGCTGTCTAACGAATATTTCTAAAGTCTACCCCATTTCCAAAAATCAGCAGAAGTAACAGTAGCCCTGACAGAAGTGGCTTGCAATGGTATAAATAATAAATAATCATTTGTAAATAGGCTGTTTTGATACAGACTGTCTTTTTTCTTACCTTCAAAACAAATAATTGATGAGAATTATTGAATTCCTTTGATCTGTCAATATAAGAGTTGTTTGTAGACACCTAGAGTGTGCAGAATATACTTATATTATTTTTTGGTTCTGGAAATAAAGATGAGTGAATGAACTGATTCAATGCAAACTTTGAAACCACTTTTGGAATAAAATGAAGGGTTTGTTCTCAAAGACACCCTATCTTTATGAAATATTAGATCAGGAAGTGTCACCATAAAGGCTTGCAACTCAAGATAATCTTCTTGCAGAAGTCACAGCACTGAGTAACACTATCTTCCACTATAAGAACTTTAAATCAGCCTCATGAGATGGTTCGATAACAGAGTGCAAGTTTTTCCAAGTACAAAGTTGAGTCTCCAAGAAGCATGAGAAAGAGAAGTAACTAGGGACATGATTTTTGGAGTGTAACAAGTTGGCAGATTTTAGGATCTCATTACAGTGCATTCTGTGAGAAATGCTGGGGAAGCAGACGGTTGTAACTAAGAAAATTCTTTTGAGCAGGGACACAGTAAGTTTAATGCTAATGAACTCCAAAAAAAGCAATTAGAGAAAATGGAAATTAAAATCTAAATCCACTGTAAAGTACAGCTGTGCAAGTAAAGCGTATCTTAATAGTAGATGTTTGAATGATCACTGCTGCAATAGCCTTAGCTATATGGGTTACATCCTGCAAAGGATGTAACAGCCACCCAGCTTCCAAAACTCCAGGGTACTTTCCACTCATCAAAAATGTCAGGTAGCTTGACCGGTAGCTTTCAGCACAGAAAGATCCAAACAACATGTTTTTACCTAGAGGTGCATTCAAAAGCTCCGCTTTCACATCCACTGGTAAATTCTGAGTATGCAGCCAAGCAAATCTCCTCATAACAAAACTCAGGAGCTACCACCATGGAATTAGGATCGGCAGTACCCTGTGAACATTTAAGATTATGCTAGCAACCTGACACACTGAGGAATGAAAACTCAAATGTGCCTTTGTGTCGGAAGATCAGCAATCAATGTTTTCACATCGTCAAAAGAAGACCGAAGGAAACTCTGACGTGAGCTTGCCAATTTACTGTTTGGAAGACTAAGGTGGTGGTAGTATACACCTTCTTTCCAAACCTATCAAAAGCTCTCGCATCTTTGTCAGAAGAATTAGGATCAGATGCCATGACATGCTTGCAAAAGTTCATTTCAAAAGTGAAAACTGTTGGATCTGCGTTAGGATCCCTAAAGAGAAGTTTGTGGGATTATGCAACTTCGTATAATTTATCAGATTTCCTAGCAGTTGTAGGCTGTCATAGAGCTACTGGCAACATTGAAAGTATCCCCTAAGGCTGATAACACTGGGGGGATAGCCAATGGTTGAGGAGAATCTGCCTCCAGCAATTCATACTACCTTGGCTGGGACTAGACACGTATTTGTTATCACTTGAATAAATCCTTCATTCTTCCAATAGTGTCAGAAAAAGACAACTCCTCACCTGGAGAATCTGAAAATATGTTTTCCTGTGGCTCAGATTTTCCGTTAAAGACAAACTGTTCTTTCTTCACAGGGACACAGAACAGAATTATAATTCAGTTTGTGCTTCCTTTTCCAGTGAATGTCTACTGAAAATGAGAGTTCTGAAGACCAGGCAGCTCCAGGGAAACCGATTATTCAGTCTGAGCTTGTGAGAGAATAACATACCCACCTTCCTCCATTCCTGACAAAAATGACTTTCCCCTGCCCGAAGCAGACATATGAGCAGCCCTGGAGGACATGCTTGTCTCATGGCTCATGGAGGGTTCATGAGGAGCAATGTTAGAGGACCAAAGAAGTTGATGGATGGTCTGAGGGCTCCAAAGTGTCATATCAGAGTTGTCTGCTGAAGGCCAATGCAAAGATAAAGCCAGAATGGAAAATAAAGGCACCCTGGATCCTTTTCTCCTCTTGGGGAGGGGATGGGGGTTGGGCATGTTTGAGGAACCAGAACTCTGTCGCATTACTCCACAGCTGAAGCCCATCACCCTTTTTTTTTTTTTTTTTTTGAAATGTAACAGAAGGATATTATGCCCGCTTATCAGAGTTTTAGGAGTAAAAGATTTACAAAATGAACACAAGTGAATGCTGTGTTCTTCACATAAGCAAAAAGGAAAGGCATGTTTATTTTACTTTTATTTATTTTACATTTGTTAACCGGGCTAGTCTAGCTGGATATATGTCCATTTCCAGTAGAGGCCCGGGGAGAAAAGCTCCTCACATAATTCAATTACAAAGAGACATATTAGTAAATAGTACAGTAAGAATATACATTTAGTAATAAAAATAACAAAATACCCAAGGCACACCAAAAAATATACTAGTTCAGTAGAAGCATCACAATTAAAAAGCTAAAGATTAGCAATTTGTTTTTGATAATCTGGAAAGAAAGAATTAGTACAGGACATTAGAAGGGAATTAATGAAGAAATACAAGGGAGGAGAAGAGTGAGAAGCAATGGTCTAGTGAGGAGAAGAAGTAAGAAGATGGAAAAGAGGACAGGGGAGAGAAAAAGGAGGAGTGGGTCAGAGCATAAGAGGAGAGCAGCAGGGCGATAAGAAAAAAGTATATGTATAGCTAATAAGTACAGTGAATAGTTATAGTAGTGTAGGGTAATGAAGAAGCTTAGTCAGGAGTCCTACAGGAACAAAGCCAGTGATTTTGGAAGTACAGTTTGATTTTTTGTTTGAAGAGTGGTAAGGAGGGGATTAGAGTGATATCAGTGGGTAGCTGATTCCATGTCCTACCTACAGTATTGGTGAACAGAGAGTCACCAGCTAAGTTATGGGATTTTACAGATTTGGTCATGAGTTTAGAAGAAGATCGAAGGGAAGTAAGATTATTATAAGGGATTAAAAGTTGAGAAAGTATAGGGGTGTTGTCAGGTTGGTAAAGTATCTTGTGGGCAATGGTAAGTTGTGAGATCATAAGGCAGTTTTGTAGCTCAAGCCAGCCTAGGAGTTTTAGGTCATGACAGTGATGTGTTCTAAAAGGGTTACTGGTGGCAAAGCAGGCAATACTATTGTAACAAGTTGCTAGTTTATTTAGGTTAGCCTTCTTAAGATTAGTGAAAATAGGTGAGGCGTAAAAGAGTAGATATCAGATGGGAGTGGGCGATAGTTGCTCTGGTAGCAGGTGTAAGAAATGGTTTAATGCGGTATAATGATCCTATTTTTTTGTTAACAGTTTTGATGATGTTATTGATGTGTTGATCAAAAGTGAGATTGTTGTCAATGGTTATTCCTAGCAGTTTAGTTGTTGTGTCAGGAGAGATGACAGTGGTATCATTAGACAAGATGTTGAAGTTTAATGGGGAGGCTCGAGTGGTAGGAGTGAAAAGGATAAGTTTAGTTTTTTTAGCATTGAGGAGGAGGTACAGTCTAGTAAACCAAGTTTCTACAGTGTTGAAAGTAGTTTGAGTTAGAGAGAATAGTTCTGAAGAGGTAGATGCTGAACAAATAATAGTGGAGTCGTCAGCATATTGGATGCAGGTAGCTTGAGGGATTACAGTGTTGAGATCGTTTATGTAAAGGGAGAAGAGAAGTGGGCCGAGAATGGAGCTCTGTGGGACTCCAACAGAGTCCAGAGAGGAAGGAAAAAGTAACAGAAAAAGCTAGCAGATAGAAGGTTTGAGATAGGTAGTGTAAGGAGGAGTGGGTCACAGAGCACTACAAAGATGGAAAGGGATAGGAGTGAGAAGGTGAAAATAGGAAGAATATGGAAGGGAATAAACCAGTACTGTAAGTTCAGTTGTGGACAGAGTGACACCTATTGGGCAAAGAGTAGAGGTACAGAGAGGAGTCACAGGGTTCTGGGGCAGAAAAAAAAACGTACACTACTGGGAGGGGGAGTACAGGCTGAGTAAAACACTAGGGTAAGGGAGAAGAAGATTATAACAGAGTAAGGGGGGGGGCTGCTGCTGGCAAGCTTAGTTGGGAGCAAACAGAAACTGCACCGGGTAAAATTGGTCATAAACTACAATCAAATTAAGTAGACATACTCTCTTAAAACCTTGAGGAAGTGGGTTTGTAGAAGAGTGCAAGGGTCCAGAGTTTTCAAGGGTAGTAGGCAGTAAGTACCCTCGTAGAGTAGAGTGGATTTCAACCCAGGCAAACAGACACTGGGTAAGGCAGGAGAATTAGCTGGTACAGGAGAAAAAGAGGGAGAGAATACAATAGTGTTAAAAAGTACGTAAAAATGCAGTATTATCAATATAAAGCTGTACCCAAATACACAAATACAGTAATCAAATCCACTGCTCCATCATATAACACTTTACAAACAGTATAAGCCAGGCAAGAAAATAAGCATTTAGGCAAAAACACAAAGCATAGATACTCAGTTAAGGATTATAACAGTTAAGTCTCTGGACTCTGTGCATATCCACAATAGAAAAATTGCAGCAGTTTGGTTCAAAATGCAAGGTATATCATTAAGTAAAGCACAAGGTATTCCTTCTAAAGGCAAAGGGAGAACATAAGGCAAGCCCATCAATCCATAATGTAGTGTAAAGAAGAGTGCCGAGTGTAGGGAGGCCCTGTAGCAAGTATGACCTGAGCCCAGTCTGCACGTGTAAGGCCACTTCCAATACCTACACTCAGTTCCCAAAGAATGGCAGGGCAGAGTATTGAAAAGTTAACACAATGGTAAACCATACAGTGAAGGTTACAATAATCATAGCAAAAAAATAGGGATGTAAGTCGCCCAAATAAACCTCAGAAGAGTCTGAGTGGGTCCAGGAGGCACTGATTAGCCAAGCAATAGTCGCAGAACAGTGCGCTAAACACTACCCAAAATTGTTAGTAAAAGGACTAGGCCTTGGTCTAGGTATAGTCCCCAGAAGTATCTGTATGGGGTCCAGGAGGCACTGAGTAGCCTAGTATTAAATGCTAAACAGGACGCTATGCATTTCCCACTAATATCAGTGTAATAGCCTTGACTAAGTCTCACAACAGTACCAATCATGAAAACTATAAGGTTAGACAATGTGCATTTGAGGATCTAACTCAGTCAAGGGTACAGCAAAAAACGCTGCGTATACTGTCGGACATGAAAAATAAGGCTGACACGCTAACGCTGATTAGCCTTCACAGTGTACAAGTTACGACCAGCTAGGTCGCACTGTAGTTGAGGAACAGTGCAAATCACAGCGACAGAACAGCTGAAAGAACAGTGTCGGTAATCCTCAAATCCAAAAGCAATTTACAGCTCAAAATGCTCTAGAGAAGCAACTTTGCTCAATATTTGTTACACACCTTACACTAAAGTTATAAACAGCAGTCGCTTAAAAGGCGACATCAGAAAACATAGCGTTCAACAGCCCAAAATGCTCTAGAGAAGCAACTTAGTTCAACATTTGTTATACACCTTAAACTACAGTTTTAAACAGCAGCCGCTCAAAAGGCGACATCAGAAAACATAGCGATCAAGTTTAGATGGTCAGTTGGCTAGTAAACAAACCAATAGATAAAGAAACGCACACACATTTGTGACTAAAGGGTAGTCAGCGAATGCAAGATACAGTTCAAAAGTGATACAGGTCAATCAAAGTATTACAAAGGATAATGCACAGAAAGTAACAAATACAGTGTAATACAATACCTATTACAGCTAGGAGAGCACAGTCACAGTCGCACAGCAGCAGCGAGGTAGGCTAAGTTAAAGATGGCGCCCTGGGGATAAGGAGGGACTATAACACCTCGCATAGGAAGTATCTAGGAGGGGGAGGAGTATAGAATAGGTGGGAGCAAGGTAAGAAGCAGAAGAGGAGTATTCTATCGAAAAGAGGGGAGGAAAAACATTGCCCTAACAGAATAGGGGTGAGGTGGAAATTGGTCAATACATGTGATGATCTTTATAGGGAATCTGGGGACCACAAGCACATTTCCCTTTTCTCTTAGGGGATAAATTCAGAAAATAATATACACGCACTTTTCTCACCATAAGTGGAAGATGTCCCTAACAGGATATTCATCTGCCCACCTGACAAAACGAGGCGACGACCAAAGACTCAAGAAGTCTTCCTCAGAAAGCGAGCCTTGCTCATTGCTTCAACAGCAAGAAAGTTCTGATTTTTGCCACCCTTATGACTAATTTTATAAAGGTTCACCCTCATGATCTACAAGTAATATAGGTGCATTAAAGATGCCTTATAAGCTTTGGAAATTGGTCAAATGTCCAAACCTTGGCAGAGCAGGATAAGTCCCCTGTAACACAAGCTACTGCAACAGTGGTCTAATGATAAACACCTGAGGAATACCTTCCACTATGCAGTCACTGAAACAGATAGTTAAAAGTCCAATATCACAGAAAAATAAAAAAAAAATGGTGACCATAAACCTTGACTAATAAGTCTAACTTCACACAGCATCCATGCAGGTGATGGCAGAAAACAGAGGGACTGGGCAGCAAACCTGTGTTACTTCTGGACAGTACCAAAGAAAAGGCAATGCTAAGGAAATGCTTTTCAATCAGCCAAGCACATTATCCTTTTCCAGTGGTAGTTGACACAGTATGTCGGTTCATGCCACTGACTCAATAAAATAAAATAGAGGAAAAAAACATAAAAATGAAAATATAAAAGTATTAACAGATAGATAAAAATGTTAAAAGAAGTGTTCTCTACAAACAGGTCTAAAACAGGAGTGAGGCAACACCTACTTTTTGTCAAACATAAGATTTTACCTAGGGGACTGTATAAAAGTTACAGTCTGACAGCAGTAGGTTTGATCAAATCTCTACTCATAGAGACCAGGAGGCATGTATCACTAATTTAGGGACCCCAGAGATGCAAACGTGCAAGACTGCAAAAACTGGTCTAGTGCAAGTTCTCGGCACATCACAAAGACATATATGCTATGAGAGGCATTGCAGAACTGGTTCAAATTTTTCTTTCACCCCAAATTTTGATACACTTGTTCAAAATCTGAGTATTGTAATTCTACTTATGTTAAAAAATACTAACATGACTTTACTGAAAGTATTTAGGAGTATGGATTAAAAATGATACTGGTGTGGCAGCTAAGGATATGTGGGAAGAGACTAAACAAAAGATAAAACAAAAACTGAGAAAATGTAAGCTTTGTTATATGTATACTGATAGCAAGATACAGGTAGTTAAAATATTTTTAGTCCCTTTAGTCTTGTACACTGGTCAGGCATATTTATATCAACCAGAGGAGATGATGTGGATAACAAGTAATAAAGAGCTGAAGGATTTCATCTGTGAGGAGACAATGGCAAGAGTCAAGTGGGATAAGCTTATTCTTCCAATACAACAGGGTGGATTGGGATTACCCGAGTTGAAGGTATTTCAGAGAAACACAGGTAAGGCTCCTATACGAAGCACAAGCAGAAAACGATGGATGCAGACCTTTAAGGAGAACAATAATCATACAAAATATGATATTCATAAAGTAGCAGAAGGTCTTCTAAGAACTAAGCCAACATAGGACTGGAAAAAGGAGATTCTGCCGATAAGGACTACTGCAATTAGTGATATATACAACAGGCAAAAGGGGGCAGGAATATATTGGAAAAAATTGGCAAAGGAACCAAGGTATTGGGAGCAAATAACTAGAGAGGGAAAGGTAATAGAATGGGAAGATGCCAAGAACTTTAGACTGCAGGCTAAAGATTGTCTTCCATATCAAGGACTGATATCACAGTGCAGGCAAAGAGAAAGAAATAGGGCAGTCTTAAACGAAAGAACAGCACTGGTAGAATTTTTAGTAGAATCTGGAACAGAAGATGTCATTAAGAAAGGAAAAATTAGTAGAGCATATAAAATATTGCATAACCTTAGAAATCGACCAGGGGAGGTTAGGAAGGGGACTAGGAAGAGAGATTAGATAAGCAATTCACAAAGAAACAATGGTGGGATATATGCATGTCTCCTAAATATACAAAAAAACTAGAAGATTGTGTATCTTTACATGGAAGTGTGTACCATAGGTATTTTTATAGCCCAAGCAGACTTCAAAGAATTTGTCCCCGGGTAGACAGCAAATGTTGGAGGTGTGACGGGACAGAAACCGGTAAATGGGAACATATTTTCTGGGAGTGTAATAAGTTTGTGGACTTCAAAGATTCCCTGCAGACTACTCTATCAAAGATGCTGGGTGAGCAAGTTGGAGTGACTAGGGAAATTATTTTTTGAGCTATGATACAAACTCGGAATTGCCTACACATATAGCAAGGTCTTGCAGAGTCTAATTATGATGGCTGCCAAAAAAGCAATTACTAGAAAATGCAAAGCAAAGTCTAAACCAAGTTTACCAGAAGTGGTGAAGATAGTAAAAGAGTTAAAATAACTGGAACTGGGATCTTTAGAAAAGGGTGGTAGCAAATTACACAGGAAAAAACGGGAACTGTGGGATCAATACATGCAGAGAAGGAACAAGTTTTAAAAGAAGCCATGATTTGAATGAGCTACGTAATGGTTGACTAACAATGACTGGATATGTTAAAAATGATGTATGTTTTTGCAGCTACAGTTGTGTCAGCATAGTTTGGAATGTGTAATGTTTGCAACTGAGATTGTGTCTCTATGGTTTATTGTCACTTATATAAATGTAACATGACCTATGTCAATCATGATAATTTAATAATGATGTTTCTTGTTTTAAAAATGACTACTGAAATTACTGGTACTTCACAAACTTAATAAGATTTTTAAAGAAAATATTACAAAATTTCTTTCCCAAGTCTTCCAAAGACATTTCTCTAGGACATTACTTCTGTATCCCCAATATGGGACCCTCTGCCCCACATTCCCAGTAACTTTTAAATACAAACTCTAAAGCTGCATTACCTTGAAAAAAAGTGAACAGAGGCAGGCACAACCTTCACACAATGGAGGTGCAGATTGGGGGGGGGGTATACTATTTACTGTGTATACAGTAAATAGTATACACCCCCCAATCTGCACCTCCATTGTGTGAAGGCTGTATACTATTTACTGTGTATACAAGTTACAGTTGTGCTAACTGGGTTAACCTGCTGGTTCAATTTCCATTTTTCACAAAGAAGCTGGAGGATAGTCTTTATACACAAAATTATCTGTAGCTGAATCACAACTTAGCAAGAAAAAAAAGTTACATCAGCAATTACAGACTGAATACAATATTCCTAGTTGCTTGATAACATACAAAATACAAGATGGCAGTGAAAAATTAAAAAAAGACAAGTAAGTGAACCACAAAGAAATAGGGACTACTTTTTGCATGTTCTGCACTGCTGCCGCCAATTGATATGCAAGGATATAAACTTTACGTCTTTATCACTACACCAAATAATATAAAAGGGGTGACTAGCCTTAACATAACAGCAAATATGAAATGCTGCATCAGGTACTAGCCAATGTCTGTCCCTCCTATATAGGTTTTACTCTGCACAGCTACAGATCAGATTTTCCTCACTGTAGGCCGAGCTCAGTGCCTTCTGGTGCAGTCTTACCAATGATAAAAGAAACCTGACCAAGGTCATTTTGCATAGAAACATACACATTTTACAAGAGAAACTTAATGATATTTCTTCAGTGCCAGCACACCCTTCCTTGTCTTTACAGTAATGCAGCCATTGTTAAGAAACAGACTAGAATATCATAAACAACAAATAAAGTAAGCCAGCTATTAAATAACTGTATGGTACTAACAGTTCGAGCAGCAACTTTGAAAGCCCATACCCAGAAGTAATCAGTGAAGCAGTCCAATGCACACAGCCTTAAGCTAATAATAAATAAATTGCAGTTGCAAGCATTTAACACTGAATTATTAAACTAGTTATTCAAAAAAAAGCAATGTAGAGCAAATACAAAAGTAGCTTTATTAATAAACAAAGAAAACACAACATAAATATTTTAAACAGGCAACGGTATAAAGAAATATTCTATCATCTTATCCGTACCTGCTCCTACCACTAGTTGAAAAGTACAATGTTGAAAAGTTGAAGAATTGAAGAGAGAGAGTTGGAAAATTGAGTACGATGTCCCTTTCTGCATTTACCCCACAAAGGATATGCAGCAGCTGGAGAGACCACAGAGGTTCCTTACCAGGAAAATACAGGGCCTCAAACATCTACCCTACACAGGCAGGCTAAAGGCCCTGTCCCTCTACTCAGTCACCTACAGACTCCTCAGAAGTGACTGCTGTCTGGCATACAAAGCAATCTCAGACCCTGCCATGATGAGGCTGCTGCATATCTGCAAGTCAAATTCCACTCTAGTAACCCACACGAGTGACCTCAACCTGGTCTGCGACGTCAACAGGGCTTGCTGGCGGGACAGATGTGTGTCCCCAGAGACTCCCCTTCTGTGGAATAGCCTCCCGCTGTACGTCAAGCACACATATCTCATTAACCCTCAAGTGCAACCTGGTTAACTGGATGGGGAACAGAAAATACACCTCTAGGATTCCACCTGTGTCCCTGCTGGGCAGGGGCACTGGGTGCTGACTTGTCAGAACATGGGCTAAATTCTAGGCTAGGCTTGTAAGGGCCTCAGAGTCAATAGCCTAGTAACTTCCTAGATGTAAGAGATGTAAGAGAGAGATCTAAGAGATGTACTGGCTTTCTATCTGCTACTGATTTACCTGTCCAAAACCGTAGCTGCATAATTCCACAGACAAACAGAATCTAATCTGAACGCTGTCCAAAATTACACTCCACCTACACAATCCAGATGCAAGGCAATATCTTGACAGCAACTAACAGTCTCTCTCTACTTAAGAGAACCCACAGCAGCCCTTCCTTTTCAGATTTAAAATGGATGACACTTTTCCTGTTTTCAGTGTCTTTCAGATTTGGGAAAGGGGAGGGGGATCCAACAAGCTACTGTCCAAATAAGCTAATCCTTCTATGCATGTCTGAGAAGCACTTAGTTTCAGTGTCAGTTCTAGTACATATTTTACTACATGCATCAAGATTTACAATTACCACGATTTGTACAGAAGACAATTTAATTACATTTACTTTAGTTTAATACACATTCTCAACAGTATGCACTGCAGCTTGGTATTGTTTACTGTTATGCACAGTTTCTGTACACATAGCAACAGTTTATGTAAAACTATTATCTATTTATTATTTGTTTACCAGAAAAATCCGACTGGGACAGAGCCCATTTTCAGTGGATGCCCAGGGAGAAATGCTCCAGACGCATGTCTTTGGAATGTGGGAGGAAGATGGAGCACCCAGAGGAAACCCACGCAAACACAAGGAGGACATGCTGACTCCGCACAGATGGCAACCCAGCTGAGAATCAAACCGTAAAATCGCTTGCTGTGAAGCGACGTCAACTGCTGCACTACTGCCCTGCCCAATTGTATAGTTTTTGTAGAGATAAGAGTTAATACAAATGGTTATATAACTTTTTTTCACAGTTTTGTACATCTTCTGTCCTCTAATTTTTGTACTACAATTTGTAGAGTAATTTAACTATATGTTAAGGTTAAAATTGCAGTTTTAGTCAAATATAATGTTGACTTAGGCACTGATAGATATGACCATATTAGTTTAATTAGAAAATATAAATAGTTAAATAATTTCCAGATGTTATCTACAGGATTATGATCAGGTCTCTGACTATTACTTATGTGTTCAAGACACAGATGCAAGAAATTCACCTTGACAAAGAAGTGAAACAAAACTCGAGAGGTGAATTTTACCATCTCTGTTGAGAACACTTAAGAATTATGATTGGAGAGATCAAGTCATAACTCTTTATACTGCATGGAGTTTTATCTGCTCCATGTACCAGCAGTACAGCACAAAAGTGTAGGAGTGCAAAGTGTTTTACAAAACACTTAACGCTGCCACACAGACCGAGATTAAGTGTCCCTGTGAGGAACAAATGGCATTAAAAGCTTGTAAATCTGTTTTATTTTCTGCCACTGTTCTGTGGTGGTTGGATGAGGTCACTGTTGAGCTTTAGCGCAAAACTAGAGCTTATTAACACTTAAGGATGTTTAGCAAAAGCTTAAGTGACCTTCTGATTTAAGAAATGCACTTAAGCCTGTCTTTCTCCCAATTTTGGAGCATAATTGTGGGATTCCATATACAAAGCTTTTCTTTCTTTTAATTCTGACTTTATAACACATTTACTGATATAAAGATGTAACACTACTACTTCTTTATTCATATTTAACTATGTACCATTCTTTTATGTGGCATTCATATACAAGATAAGTAGCCATCATCTACTGCTATTTGCACTCCTTAGCATCTTATGTAATATTCAAGTCAAAGTTCAGTTCCATTAATAACTCACCTAAACAGCTGATGCCTGAAAAGCTATTACAGCAATCAGAAACAGCAGTTAGTATACTGTACCAGTCTACATCTCTTATGTCAGTCCAAGCATTCCCAGCTGTACCCAAAGACTAAGTCTAGGCTCAAGCCTCTCAATCTTGTATAATCTCCATGGACAGTACAAAACGTTCAGTTCTGAAAGTGTTCCTGTTTCATATCTGTGGTGCTGTCCATGACATTCAAAACAAAGACAGAGGCAATTCCTGAAAGCTTCAATGGCCAAAGCTACAGCTAGCATCTCTTTTTAACTGACGTGGAATGCAACAGCATCTGAAGAGGAGACAACATGCTCTGCACGGTCCAGGATTTTAGATGACATTTTGCAGTCCGTGTTTGACACAGCTACTGCAAAAATCTAAAAAGGAGGCGGCGGCATACATGGGCTGCCTAGTCTATCCCTGGATGCTGAAATTCACTAGCTTAGTCCAGTGTTTAAAACCAGGATCACAGGAAGTCTCAAGTCTAAATCACCCAGGGCTTCATCAGATAAGCTTGTCACCTGTAACCTGGTATTCTATATTACTGCATTGACAGACAGCAGACAAATTGCTGAAGCACTGCCTATCAAAAAATACTAAGATGCTACTCACAAACAGTGTCACTAAGAATGACCTTATTGTGTCAGGTGATCCCTTTAAATGAGTCTTGCTGGTTGGGTATTATTTCTCTACCAGTTACAGTTTTGCATTTTTTTTTTAGCTAACTCCTATGTTTAGGGGTGTACGTGCCAGGCCAGTGTATGCTGTGAATTACAGCGTTGCTTACATAACTGCACCCAAGCCTAAAACCTACCAGCTTGCCTATCACAGTCTTAAGGACATGAAGCTCAAAATATATCACAAGAAGTGAAGGTCACCAGCAATAGTGTTTTCCATTCACCAACACAAAGTTAGCAGGCTCGAGCAGTGGATCGATATTCCTGCCTATTATTGTATTTAAATTCCATGGGGTAGCAGGATTAAGGATTGGTTCTTCAACAGGAATCAAACTTAGCACTCCATTTAGGAACTACTAAAGCAACTCCTACTGGGCTGCAAGTAAGGCTGCCTTCCATAAGATCATGACATGCAGAGATACTGGCACGTGCACTTTGATCATGTAACAAAAGATATACAGATCATGCAAGTGCCTGAGACAGTCTACTGGATCACCTGCTTACTATGAATCTACCAACTGCTTAGCCACTACAATTTCCACTCTCTGTTCTCTCTGTCAATAAGGGCCAGGGGACAACCCAAACGTGAAATTAGTAATCTCAACACATTACAAGATTTGTTTTAAAGAGAGTTGCAAGGTGCTTTGATATGAATTAGAAGCTTATTCCATAGCTAGGGGATTCTTTGGAACCAGGTTCTATTAACTTTTCAAGGTCCCTGGAGAACAAGGTGGTGGAATTATCTTCATTATGGACCTTATTTGGTGGTAGAGTAGGGCAATAAAGTTCAGCTGTACTAGAAGCTTTCCATAAAGGTAGATGCTAGAGTACACTTTCTGCTGCAGCCTTATCAATGGGATAATCTTGTAAGTCCACCAGATTTCCAGAACTCTACCTTCTTTTAGCTGTTTCAGAAGACTTCCTTCTCACTACAAGGTAAGGATGTCAATTGGTGTAAGAAATGTGCGACAATGCCATCTTCGGCTTTCTTGTTCTAGCTATGCCAGCAGCTGTGCCTCAGTGCTAGAGCATGAGTGGACCAGCTAGAAAAATCTGCCTTACTTTATGGGCTCATTATAGCATTCCCAATCTCGCTCTTCTGGACATACAGCAACATCAAGGAGGGAAAGGGCTGATTAGAAAGGGGAGTGGGAAAACAGGAATCAAGGAGGGACCCACCATAACCCTAGGGTATCAAAGGGATGGAGGGTGGAAATGTAGACTGCAAAAGTGAATGTATGTGAGCATCTACGTTTACGGTAAGCTCCTAAAAGAGATGCATGACATTCATTAGAACATCACTTATCTTTCATTTCACTGTTTCATCAATTGCTTTCTTTCTCACTGCATGGTCGGGAAAGCTTGCTACATTCACCCTCCCTCTGTTTGGGTTCATTCTGCTCCATACTACATCTAAACCTATACTTCTGGCCAACCAATTCATTCTCTAAACCCAACCCATTCCAATGCATCACTTCCTCTTCATGCTATAACAAACTTACACAGAAATAACCTTCATACCTTCCCAATAAAGTCTCAAGTTTTTACTCTTCATACACAACCCTTCCTAAACACATCAGTTATCAGTACCTAAACTTTGTCTCTCATACTAATCCTACTCCCTTCAACATCTCTTTCACTCATATAACACTTTTAGCTAACCCTCTCAAAGTTCTCCCATACATCAACTAAGGAGGCACTATCCCTTCTATCCTTTAACTCGTCACTATTCCGATCTGTAATTCTACCTTACCCCACTCCCCTTCTACAATCCTCTGGCACATAGCCCAGCTTTTGGTCCTCACTACACCCACACACCTAACATGTTATCACAGACCTCTCTTCACAAACCTCTAAGTATACTCAGTCAGTAACGGCCACACTACAAATTCCACTATCCTTTCTATTACAATAGCCTATCACCGCTACAATATTTTTCAAATCCATCTCTTGAAACATACCATAGTAAAAATGAGAAACCCTATCCCACTCTAGAACTTTATATTAACATTTGTGTCAGTGTTCCCCCTAGTCTGTACTTCCCAACTTCCTTACAACTGTGTGGAGACATACACCCAAACCCCAGTCCAACACCAAATCAGGTACCTTTTTCCATCCCTACAACTGCTACCACCCAGAATTCAACAATCTTTAACGCAACCAATTAATCAACAGAAATCTAAGTAGTATTACTAACAAAATAATTGACCTGCATGTCGCTGAAAAAAATCTTGCCTCTAGGGTACAGCATTCTCAGAGTTGTACGTCAGCTCATATACCTTTCTCTTGATTGTATTAAGCTACTCATCCTGAATGTATGAAAGATATCTCCAGTGTAACCCACCCTAAGTTGTAAAAGCCTCTCAGTTTCTATATTGTAAATTGTTTTCAGTGATACAAGATTGTAATATTTGTATATATTTGTACACTAGTCTACTGTATTTCCAAGTCCATAGGAAGTGCATAATTGAAACTAAATATCTTATTGTAACCTTGCTAATTGTTTTTGGAGCTTTTCTCCACAGGACTCCATTGAAAATGGGTTATTTTGGCCCAATGGACTATCCTGGTAAACCAACTGCAAATAAAATAAAATAAATTACCAAGAAGGAAAGAAAAGTAGCCATTATCTACCCCAGCCACCTAAATATGTCCCTATTCGAAAATCCCAGCCTCAATTTCCCAACAAAGAGATGCTCACCTCCATTCTTAAACTCAATTAACATAAATGCATTACTACTATAGCCATCTGTATCAAACTTGAAAATAATCTTCCTATCATGAAGGACTGTATTTCTAGCAATATTACATATGAACAATCTTACAATAAGATTTTAATACTGATTGGCTAAACATCTCATCAGACGTACCTACTGCCATTATCAATCAATAGCTTTTCACAGTTGAAACACCCCAATAAGATATAACAGTGTAATAAGTAATCTTTACTAGACAGGATACGGACTACCCAACCCTATCAATATCTTTACCACCAGCACCTTACCAGATAACCAAAGTACCATCTTCCCACATTTGCCAAAAATTTCCATTTGAGTAAACGTAGACGTTAACCAGCTAACATCCCAGACTATTATGCAAAAAAGTTGACAAAGATAACTACCAACTAGAAATATTCATTCTTATTGCACACACTGGTCTCAAGTTCCATTTATTAATGATGAATTTATTTTTTCCCCTTTACTCTAGTCTAAGTTCAGCCCATCTGATTCCAGCAACATTTTCCTGACTTCATTTATTCTAGGACTTTCTCTCAATTTCTAATTCCTTGCGATATGTTTCTTTGCTACTAGAAGCATTAGACAAATCATCAGTTTCTTATTCCTACAGACTTCGATCATGTTGTCCCCAAAAGAGCAAAAACAGATCCTTTGAAATCCTTATATGTATCCTCCAATCTGAAATAATTCTTTGGAAATATTCTGTAAAGGTTGCTAGTTCTAAGTAATCCCAAAAATGTGCTCCCAGTTTCCTTCCTAATCTTCCCATCTCCAACATCTACAAGATACAACAGGGAACATGTTATTAATTCTGGGAGGTGTGTAAAAGTATATATGCTAACACACTCCCATCCAAAGATTCTAAAACATCTGGATTTGGCTGGATAATTTGAGGCCTCACATATCTCAGTCCAATGTTCAGGATGTACTTCTACATGTAATCTACCTTTCCACTCCATTTTTACTTTTACTGCTAGTCTAAGGAAGTTGTCAAGGAGGAATGTATATAACCCTACTAATAAATCCTTTTAAATTTACTTTTAGCAATCTAGGCTCTATGTAAAACACTTTACTAGCTCAGAGGTCACTCTTTGACACCCCAACTTCTGTTTTCCACTTCTACACTCTGGTATTAATCCCATGTAAGCAAACAGGTCCCTATCATGATAACAAAGCTGTGTAAAATCTTTCCATGACCATTAGATGTCCTTCTCTTCCATTTTGCAGTATTCAACATATGGGTTTACTCTTCTTGCTTTGCGAACGTCTGGCCAGCATACAAAAGTTTTTAGCCCCTGTATGATGCTTGGGACGTCTGACATGGCTCAAGGAATGTGGGCTATAAAAGTGACGTTTGCAAGCACCAGCAATCAGAACTGTAAGCCCCAGTTGGACCAGTCCCAGTAAAGGCAATGCCAGTCCTGTGCCAGCCAGAAAGGGAAATGCAGCCTAACAGGAGGGGAAGGAGGGTGGGAAGGATCACTACAAAATGGAAGAGAAGGACATCTATGGTTATGGTAAGATTTTACACAACTTTTCTATGTCCTTCTACTTGTTGCAGTATTCAACATATGGGTGAGTGCCAAAGCTCACTGTGAAGGAGGGGGTGGTGGTCTAGAGGCAGTTTCCAGGAGTCCGTGAAGGATAGCCCTGGCAAAACCTACCCTGGCCTTGGAAATGTGGTCTAACTTTCAGTGTTTGGTGAAGGTATGCACTGATGACCAAGTGGCTGCTTCCAGAATGGTAAAGGTATCCAGACCTTTAAAGAAGGCTCCTGAGGAAGCCATGGCCCTGAAGTGTGCTCTGACAATGCCTTGCAGGGATTTCCAATAGTATTTGCAGAAGGTGATTGCTTTGGAAATCCAGGTAGAGATAGTTTGTTTGGTTACTGCCTTCCCCAGGGCTCTGGGATGGAAGGAGACAAATAGTTGATCAGATTGGCTTGGTTTTATGCAGGTAAAACCTGAGATGTCTGTGAACATCCAGTGAGTGAAGTACACTCTCATTGTCCCCCTCTAGGTTAGGGAAGAAGGTAGGTAGGTGGATGGCTTGATTCAGGGAGAGGTCATTTATCACCTTACGCATGAATGAAGGGTTAGTTCTAAGAGTAATCCTGTCATTGTGGGAAAACTAGGAAAGGTGGGATAGCCATGAGGGCATGCAGCTCGGATACTCTTCTGGCTGAGGTCAAGGCTACGAGAAGCACTATTTTTCATGTACAGAATTTTAAGGCGGCTTTGTCTGCTGGCTCAAAATGGAGGGAGCTTGAGCTTTTCGAAAACACAGTTATGGTCCCATAGGAGTGGGGGTGAGGATGGCTTCCTGGGGGGCCTCAGGTGAAGAACCCCTTTGAGACACAGCTTAGCTGGCAGTCTGGATGCTAGAGGGGGCTCCAGGGGAAGGCATGCTGAAATAGCAGACAAGTAGGCTTTAATGGAGGAGTAGGTCAAACCTGTCTGCAGTAGCTCATACAGATAAGACAGAACTAGAGGGTTCTCACTTGTGAGCAGGTCCAACTGTCTTTTGTGATACCATATAGAAAATCTCTTCCACTTTAGAAGGTAAGATTTTCTTGTATTTGGTTTCCTGGCCTCCTGCAGGACAATGAGCATGTCCTCATTGTAAAGGTGTCTGAAGGGGATCAGAATCCTATCAGCCACAGCGTGAGGTGTACTAACTGCTACTGTGGGTGTATTTGGGATCCCCTGTGTTGTATAAGAAGGTCCACTCTGGGGTGGTAACTTGCGGTGATTGCCCTTGGATAATTGAAGCAATAGGGGGGACCAGTGCTGTCTTGCCCAGTAGGGAGTCACCAACAAGGTTTTTGGTCTGTCCTGCTGGATTTTAATTTCCTAATCTCAGTGTATGGTGATTGTGATACAGTGAGGTTAGGAAATTTACTGTTTTCCACTGTAGTGCCATCTTGGAGTTGGTATATTTAATTTATGGGGGTGGGGGATTCAGAGTGCACCACATGGGGGGGGGGTGCAAGGAGCTTGACCCCCCTGTAGAAATGTAGTAGAAAGTGTGTTTATCAGCTAGGTGGTGGTGTAGGTGGAGAGGATGCTATTTACATATGCACTGTAGTTTTCAGCGTTATGAAGCACACTTTCAATGTTCTGAGTTTTCAATGTTTTGGTCTCAATGTTATGAAATTTAGCATTATGAAATTTCAATGTTATGAAGGGAACCCAATGAGTGGGAAGGGGGGGGGGGGATGCACAGAGAAATTTCCCCTTCCAAGAGATTGAGAAGGCATCTGTTGCCAATGCCTGATGGTGTGGTGTCCTGGTGAAAAATCCAAGAAGTTGCCTGTTGATGGAGGAGGCAAACAGGTCTATTTGAGGTCTACCCCACTGGTGGACCAGATCCAGGAAGACATCCCTGTGAAGCATCCATTCATGGCTGTTTGTGATAGTTCTGCTGAGATGGTCTGGCTGGGAGTTCTGTAGACAGGGAATGTAGACTGCCTGCAGGGTCATTCCCTGTGAGGTGGCCAATTCCCATACTAGGAGAGCTAGTCTGCAATGTAAGTAGGACTTGGTCCCCTCCCTGTCTGTTGAGGTTCCACAGGACTGTGATATTGTCTCTAAAAATCTTTAGTGGGCCTTTCTGAAGACATGGTTGGAAGGCTCGAAGGGCCAGGAGGATTACCCTCACTGCTTGAACAGTGATGTGTTCTTGATTTTGTGGGTCTGGCCACAGACTCTGCACTGTATGATTTCCCAGAGTTGCTCTCCAGTCCTTGTCTGAGGCATTTGTGTGCATGATCTGTGTGGGTAAGGGTGGCTGGAGGGGAAGACCTGGATTGAGGGTCACCTGTGTCAACCACCACTGGATTTCTGATTTGAGGCATGGTAAGAGGGGAACCCTGTACTCCAAGGGGTGGGAGTGTTGTGTCCAGACTGACAGAAGATACCACTGCAGCTTTCTCATATGAAGTCTTGCTAATAGTACTAGGAGGATAATGGCTGCCATGTAGCCCAGGAGCCTGAAGTACTGCCTTGCTGTCAATTCTGTTGATTGAAGGACCATTAGTAGGCATTCTGTCATGTTTTCCACCTTTTGTGGGGAAGGTAGGCTTTCATGACATCTGACCGAATTCTGCACCCCAGGAAGACAATGTCTTGTGTAGGCTCCAGATGGGATTTTTGATAATTTACCTGTAATCCCAGAGACTGTAGGAGGGAGACAACCAGGCATATATATGTTGCAGAAGGGTGTCCTTGTTGCCTGCTTGTAACAGCATGTCATACAGATAAGGGAATATTTGGATCCATTTTGTCCTGCAGAAGGCAATCACTGGAGCCAAACATTTGGTGAAAACCCTGGATGCAGTAGAAAGCCCAAAGGGCAAGGCAGAGAATTGAAACTGAGAAGGACCTACCAAGGACCTCAAGTATTTCCTGAAGGTGTGCTTTATGGGGATGTGGAGATAGGCATCCTTTATATTTATGGTGGCCATATACCCCTGAGGAATAAGAGGAGGAAAATGGTTGGTATGCTCAATACCTTGAAGGTTGGAACCTTCAGGAATAGGATGAGATATGTGAGGTCTAGAATTGGTCTCCCAAGGACCGTCTTTTCTTGGTACCAGGAAAATCCTGGAATGCAAACCTCTTCCTTTTGCAGTGGGAGGCACTGGTTCTATGGTGCCTTGAGCCAGCAGTGCCTCTAGTACTGGTGCAGGAGGTGTAGTTGTTGTTTTGGAGGTTGTGGGATGCCTTTCTGCTTTGGGGGCAATAGTCAGGTCATGAATGACCCATTTTGAAGGATTGAAAGGACTAATTTGTCTGAAGTGATGGATGCCCACACAGGGAGACAGAGAGGGAAGCGAACCGACAGAGGGAGCGAGGGTTGTAGGTTTGGCATGTAGTCAGATGCTACTTGCTCTGTCTTGAAGAATGGCCTTTGGCTAGAGGCAAGAGTAGCTCTAGTTGGAGAGGGTTGTTTTCTGGTAGTTTTTCTAGGCCTAGAGGATGCAGCAGGGCAAGAATGCTTTCTAATGAACTGTGTTTTAGCTGGGAAGTTTTTTTGAAATTTAGGAATAGGGTAGACTATCAGGTGCTTCAAATCCTGTATTTCTTTCCCCTTTTGTTGAAGTGACAAACAAATCTGCCACTTTTGCTCCAAATAAGACTGTATTGTCCAGGGTGCATCAATCAGCTTTGCTCTGAAATCATCAGGATGGGGTTGGAGGTGCAGTCAGGAGTATCTTCTTAAGGCAGCTGCTGATGCTGCTGACCTTGCTGAGGCTTCAGCAGCATCATAACTGCACTTTACTGAGTGCCTGATGACCTGGGAGGTGAGAGCCAGAAGGGAAGACAGTGAGGCTTTGGCAGCACAATTTGGAGTTTCAGCCAGCTCCTTGGAGTCTTTTTCCAGGAGTGATAAGGCATAGTTAGCCATATGTGTTGGGTAGTTTGTAGTCCTGAAGGACAAGGTGGCAGAGGTGTAGATTTTCTTACCCAGATGCACCATGGTTTTTCTATCTTTGTCAGCAGGGAGGATAGTGGTGATGGGTAAGAATTTAGATGCATTATCTGTGGAAATAGAGATGGTGGCATGGTCTGCTGGTGGACACAAAGAGGTACTTAGCAGTCTCAGAGACTTTGTAAAGTCTATCAGGCCTGCGTGGGGCAGGTGGTTGTGAATCAGGATTTAAGGATGCTGAGGAGAAGGCATCCAGTAAGGCAGGCAGGATTGGGGGAACAGCAGATGGGCTTGGGGAGTCCACCTGAATGAGGTCATAATTTCTTTTTTGGACCTCAGTCATTTCAGAGGACTCCCACTTGAAATGCTCTTTCGTCTTGGAGATGGCATCCCCAAAATCAAATCCTCAGCTGGGAAGTCAGGGTCAACAGATTCTTCTTCTGGGGAACCACACCCCAAGGGAGAAGAAAGTTGCTTACTGTAGGAAAGAGAATCCTTTGAAGAAGAAGAGTCAGAGACCTGCCTCTTCTCTCACGGTTGGGTTTGTGGTATGAAGCCTTGGACTTGGAATGGGAAGAGGGATGTTAGCAGTCCCCAGGAGGGATGTAAAGCCATGAAGGCATTAAACAGACTTTGGCTGAAAGCCTGCCAGTCAGGCATACTTTCAGTGGGAGTAGAAATGTGCTTTCTTTACTCCTTTTTAAGAGGCCTGGCAGGCGTCTGAAGGGAGGAAGGCCTGGAATCTGTGAGGAACCGGAAGCATCTGACGGACCGACTGAAAGTGCTGGTCCACCCCCCCGGCATCAGAAACTGATGCCGGTAAAGCCTCTATGGATGTGCCCTCCGTGCAGGATTGTGCGGCTTCTGTGGAGGTACCGGCTATATCCTGGGCGGCTAAGCCCAATTCCTCTACCAGGCCGTCAGCCACAGGATGAGGGTCAGACACTAGAGTCACGGTTGAAGAAGTAAGTTGTATAATCCTGGCCTTCTTTTTTGGCAGTTCTGTAGGTACATCGGAGAAGCTCTCCATCCCCAACGCTATTTGTTTTAATCTTTGACTTTTCTAAATACAAGTTAAGCGCATGCATACAGTCGCGCAACATCTTGAGCATGAATGCCTGACAAATGTTGCAGGCCTTGTAATCATGCGACCATCCCAAACAAAAGAGGCATTGATCGTGGTCATCTTTCTGAGGTATCAGACGGCCACACTTACACTTGTCCCTTCTAGATGACATGAAAAAGTATTAAGTGAAGGAACAGGACTGAAAATTTCCCCAACGGGGCACTTATCTGATTTCTTAAATCCGATATTCGTGAAGGCAGAAACACCTGGCGTTTGACTGGGGGCTGAGAAGTTCTGATGGCTGGTGGGTGCAGACGTCACTTTTATGGCCCACGTTCCTTAAGCCACGTCAGATGCCCCACTACCATACAAGGACTGAAAACATGTATACTGGCCGGATGTTTGCAAAGCAAGAGGAGTAAATCCATATGTTGAATATTGCAACATGGGAATAGGAGGACATCTAAAGACGGTTTTGGCTTCACTCTACTCTAAAATCTTCTCATTACCCGGTAACACTTCCCAGTACCTGGGTTCCTTATTTAGGTAGTACCAGTTTGTGCTTATAAAGTTTAAGTTGTGTTGAGCACCAGCATTTGGAGTTACCCTATAGGAATCACATTGGTTTCCCATGTTCTGACTTGTTCATAGGTTTAGGTAAGTACTAGACTAGCTGCCCTTTTGGATTATTTTAAAACTAGCAAATTCCCTTTTGTGAGTGAATTTCCTATCCCATTTGGTTAGAAATTGACCTTATCCATCTCATGGTCAATAGCTGTATACTACCTCTAATAAGAATAACTGGGATCATACCATAGATGACTTCAGGGGACCCAAGCATGGGATAAAGCATTTAGGAGCTGCCTCTGTCCATTAGTAGTATGGGGAGCAGTCCTGGAGTGAATTTTCTGTTTCCCATTCATAGATCCAAGTGCGCTTAAATACAGACAGGGATGAACTTTGTTTTATGTGGCTAGGAAGTCTGTCCCACAGCAGTGGTGTCCTCTGCAAGATATGCTTGTTCCCCCAAACAAATCTGTTAAATGTTTCAGAAGAGATTTAGATCCCTACACCAACTATTTTTGACGCCATATGACTTGCTGATGTGTAGTAAATCCATCAAGTACTGAGTCAGAGGATGCCAGGCAAAGGTCACCTCTTAGCAGTATGCAGGATACTGAGTTTAACATTGTTAGTCACCTTATACTGGTGTCCATGATTATTTTTTTTTATTTTGTATTCTGAACTGGTTCCAGAACCCAAATATTTCTCTTTAATCTTTAGGTTCATAGGTTCAAACTAGGCTATCTGCCCTAGGGCATTTATAAGCCTAGCCAGAGTGTGTTTGGCTTTCGCCACCCATTTTAAATTAATTTTGCTATGCCCTTTTTCGAGGTTAGTATACTGTGCCTCTGTCGAACAGTGACACAGAAGTGATACCCGGGGTAAACCTACGATCTCCCATCCACTCATCAAGATTCCTCTTGAAGAGAGTCAATGAGGGACTCTGCCTAACCTGGACTGGGATTTTATTCCAGAGTGAAGGGAGCCTCTGGGTTATGAATCTGTCCCTCCAGCATGTCCTATTTATTTCAGTGCTGAGGTTCAAGTCTCTCGAGCGCGTAGCTCGATGGGATTTGGATTTTCTGAGGTGCAGCATGTCCATTAATTCCGGGTTGGACATGGCTTTATACGTCAGGCACAGATCGCCTCTGAGCAGGCGGTATGCCACTGAGTAAAGTTGGAGTTTCTTTAACCAGGCAGCATATGGCATCTGTTTGAGCCCTTTGATCCTCTTGGTGAGGTACTTTTGGGGTCTTTCCAGTTGCTGCAGGTGTCTGGTAAGGTACATCCCAAAAGGGGCATTGTACTCAATTATGGGCCTGATAAGGGATGAGTAAAGAGGCACGATGACCTCCCCTGATCTAGATGTGAATCCCTTCATGATTAGGTGGGCTATATAAAATGTTTTTCTAACTACTTTGGCCACGTGGTTGTCAAATGAGAGATTGCTATCAACTTGGGTCCCCAGGTCCCTAATTACTTCTTCTGTACTTAATGGATTACCACCTATGTGGTGATTTGTGGGCACTTTGTTTTTGCCAAAGGGGATGACTATACACTTTTTGGCGTTTAGCTTGAGGCCATGGCTCTGGCACCAGTTGTCTGCTTCTATGAGGCCCTTTTGTAGGATGCTTGTGTAGGCTGGAGAGTCAATTATGGCGCCCAGTTTGCAGTCATCTGCGAACTTGGTCAGCCACAGTCCTTCCATGTTGGCCTGTACCTCCAAGAAATATATACCGAATAAGAGAGGTCCCAGGACTGAGCCTTGTGGGACGCCACTTGTAACTGGTTTGGAGTCTGACATGGCTCCAGCAATTCTAACCATGTGGGTTCTGTCCTTGAGCCAGTTTGCAACCCATCTAGTGACATAGGGGTTTATATTTAAGCTGGTGAGCTTATCTATAATGCCTTAGTGGGGTATTGTATCGAAGTCTTTTGCAAGGTCCAGGTAGGCTGTGTGGACCACCTTCCCCTCGTCAATGGCCTTGGTGACTGTTTCAAAGAAATCGACCAGGTTTAAGAGGCAGGATCTGCCCTTAACAAAGCCGAACTGGGTAGGATCCAGTGTCTGTAGGTCCCCAATATCTTTATTTATGAGGTCCATGATGATCCTTTCCATAGCTTTGCAGACCAAGCTAGTCAGGCTTATGGGGCGATAGTTTCCAGGATCCGTTGAGGCACCACCTTTGTGGAGAGGGACCACTGTTGCTGTACGCCACTCTTTGGGTACATATCCTGCAGTAAGGCTGAGATTGAACAGTAGTTTTATGTTTGGGTTTAGCTCTTCTTGGAGTTCATGTAGGACGCAGCCCGGGACACCGTCTGGTCCCACTGATGCTGTGTTTTTTGCTTTGGAGAGGGCAGCTCTTACCTGAGCATCTGAGATGTCAGGGGGGCAGCACTCTGCTGGGATAGATATTTCCCCTTTTGGTGGGGAGGGGGGGGAGTTTGCGCTCAACCTGTCAGCTAGGATGTTGGCAATATCTGTGGGTTTGGTGTATTTTTTGTCATTTTGGACTAATTCTGGGCATATCTGGGAATTCCCACCCAGGTTCCTGACATAACTAAAGAAAGCCTTGTGATCATCCTTAGTGTCCTGTGCAATTTTTCTCTCGAAGCTGGCCTTAGACGATTTTATGAGTGCCCGTAGTTTTTTGCTAATACTGATCAGAAATGCCTTCCCTTTTTGGGATTTTGCTCTATCATGTAGTAGCTTCCTCCTTCTATTGTATAGTTTGTTTATGGCTGGGGTCCACCAGACAGGACGTCTGCCTTTGGAGGACTGGGTCTTGGTTTTATTTGGGATTGCATGATCCATGCATTCCTGAAGGTGTTCATAGAATGTGTTTATAAAGGATTCTGCGGTCTGGGCCGTATTTTCCACAGGCCCGGGGGCTTTGAAGGATTCCACCTCGGTTTTGAGGAGTGTGAAATTTGCTTTAGAGAAGTTTTTCACTGTGGATTTCAGGGCAGGGGGTGGAGTCGGGATGTGAATATCCAGTGAGATTAGTTTATCGTCTGATCTTACCAGTGAGGGATACACTTCTGGTCTGGAGCATAGAGTCCCCATGTTGGTGATGATCAGGTCCAGTATGTTTTCCCCTCTTGTGGGAGTGGTAAACAAGTTGTTCCATAACATATGAGTTTATAAATTCTAGGAACCTTTGGGCTAGGGTGTTGGAGCTAGAGTGATGCTCCCAGTCTATGTTTGGGTAGCTGAAGTCGCCTAATATAATGGTGTTTGGAAAGACCTTCATATTTTCCAGTGTTCTCAGGAAGGCCGAGTGAGGTTCCTGGGTTTGGGAGGGTGGTCTGTAGCAGGCTATAAACTGGAAGGCAGTTTTACCCACTGTTAGTTGCACATGGATAGACTCTGATGCTTCGTGCTGTGCCACCAACCTTGAGGTGTGGGTATCTTTGACGAATATTGATACTCCCCCTCCTTTTGTGGTTCGGTCCAAGTTTTGGGGCCGAAAAGCATGGTATGAGGTGTAACCTGGTAGTGCTGGGGTGCTCTCGGGAGCCTTGAACCAGGTTTCTGTTACTGCACAGATATCGATGTTCTCCATGCTAAGGAGAGTTTCGAAAAGTGCATCTTGAGGTTTAGACTTCTGGCGTTGAGTAGCATTACACTTAGTTTCTTATCCCTTGTGATACCTATGGAGGTGGGTTTGTCTTTTGAGCCTTGCCTAAAAAGGCACTATGGGGTAGCAAGAGCCTTTGCCAATATCCGAAAGCCCAGGGGTGACAGGTGCAAGCCGTCCCTAGCGAAGCATCGTGGCTTGTCGAGCATGTCGTCCCAGGCTGACAGGCATTGGATCCCCTTTGAATGACACCAATACTTAAGCCAATTGTTGAAATTGATCATCTTGTCTTCATATTGTGGCATCATTCTTGGTGAGGGTAAGATGCAACTCAAGGTCAGGGTCATACCGGCCTGGGCTACATGCTCAGATTGCTCCTCTATGTCTCTTTTCATGTAGTCCAGGGAGGTACGTCTCAGGTCATTCACATCAGCATGGACAATGAGTCATATTTGTACTTGCCTTGGAGTGACCTGAGTGCTTGTGTTATGTGACGGATCCTAGCACCCGACAGGCAGCTCACCGCGACCTTCTCCTTGTTCAGCCTGGTGAGCAGGACGTCAGTGTGCCTGACGACAGAGTCACCTATTACAAGTGTATCAGGTGTGTTGTTTAGCCTTAAGGGCTGTGACTGTTCGGCACACTGGCTTTGTGAGCTATGTGTTGCAAGTGTTTTGTTTTGGGGTAGCGGTTGCTTGGGTGTCTGCTTTGGAGGTCTCTGCTGCTTAGGCAGATTTTTATTTAGAGCCTCAGAGTATGTTTGTGTGTATTTATGTGTTTGGTTTGAGCCTCTTTGACTTAATTCCTTCCATTTAAAGGAATAACTTTCCACTTACATTAAATACATTACTTTTTTTTAACTAGATGGTCCTGAAGAACAATGAATCTCTGAGATTAGGTGGCCCCATTACCTCTTAATTTTTGGGCAGGATCATTCTCTTCCCATTTGACTGCTGAATTTTTTTTTGTTTCTCAAATAAACTAAGTTTCTGATCTATGCTCTTTTACATCTTTTCCTTGACAGAATAAAGATAGCAGCCCTTTACATAGAAAAAGTACAGTTGTGTAAGTAAACTTAACATAACGGTAGATTGTCGAATGATTACTACTGAAGTACCTTACCTATATGGGTTATATCCTACCAGTCAGCTTCCAAATGTTGAGGGCGCCCTCCATGTGCTCAAGCTCAGTCAGTTAGTTTGAGCTGAGCTGACTAAAAAAACAGATATGGGCACCAAGCTCTTCAGAGCTTTCATACAGACAGACAGGAGGAGTCTGGACCTTGAAAGAACAATACTAAAAACAAAAAGACCACACCCTGACAAACAACACAACAAAAAAACAATGAGGATGGAGAGAGGGAACAGTTTTACTGCAACAGTGCTTACTTGAACATCTACTGTTATTAAAAGTTTACTTACACCTGTATTACACTCATGATACTACTTACTGCTGCAGTAGCCTTAGCTATACGGTTAGATTACCCTATAAAGCACCATCCTGGGGGTGGAAGGAGAAGGGTCCAGGAGCCCCACGTGAATGGTCAAAGCAAAGCCTGACCTAAACCCAGAGAAGGAATTAAGCTTGTAAACATACATAGAGAGGACCAAGTTGCTAATTCTAGAATACATCTAGAATCTAAAAGCCACAGATGAAGCCAAGACCCTGGTTAAGTGTGCCTTGATCCTGCCAGGAATAATATATATATATTTTTTGCTGAGTATAACAAAAGGTAATAGCCTTCAACAACTATTTAGAATTAGTTTGTTTTAACACGGGTTGTTCCTTCTTACCTTCACAAGAAATGAACAAAATGATTCGAAGATCTAAAAGATTTATTTCTGTCAAAATAGAATTTGAGTTGTCTGTAGACTTCCAAGATCTGGAGCATCCTTTCCCCCTCATTTTTAGACTCAGGAAAGAAAACGGGGAGATAGCTGAGCTTTAAAGTAAACTCATATCACTTTAGGTATAAAAGAAGGATTAGCTCTCAAAGAAACCCTTTTTCCAAGGAAAATGAAAGAGATGACTCACCATTAGAGCTTGCAACTCAGATACCAGTCCTGCAGAGGTCAGACCAATCAGTAAAATGTTTTTCTAGGTTAATTACTTTAAGTCAACTATGTTAGCTAATTCAAATGGACCAAGTGTTAGACTTTCTGACACAAATTTAATATTCCAAGCTACTGGTTTTCTAGGATTCCTCTTATGCAAAACATCTTTCAACAACATTTTGATATGAGAATGCACTGGGAAAGGAAGATCTACTAGCAGACATGCTGAAATGGCTAAATAATAAAGCCTGATGGAGAAATAAGAATGACCATAGGATACTAACAAATATTATACTGTCAGAGAACACTAGCCCCAAATGGGTGGGTGCTGGTTATGTTGTCTCCAACTAGAAAACTTTCTCCATTTACTAATATATGATTTTCTAGTAGCAAGCCATCTGAAAACTATCAATAACTACAGCATGTCCTCAGTAAATAACTAAAGGGAATTTACAAATCTACAATCCAGGCAGTCAGCTGAAACTGATTGGGGTTGGGGTGTATCAAAGACCCCTGATCTTCTGTGTTTAAATTCATTCCGTGAGGAAGCTTGTAGTAACTGTCCCTGGCCATTTCCAAAAAAAAGGAAGAACCACTTTTGCTTGTGCCAGAAGGCAGTCATCACATTGATCTTGAGTGATTTCTTCCGAATCTTCAGAAGTGTAGATCAATATGTGTGTGTATGTATCTTTAAGAAGCTATCCAAGGGCTTGTACAAGTGTATACATACTGAGCACGTGCAAATCTGCCATTTTGTAGTAAGCCGTTGAGATGTAAGCATTTTTGCATGTATGTAAGGTCTGCTGTTAATCAGTTTGTTTATATTTTAGGATGCTGCTATTCATCCTGATGTGTTTCTATGTATTAAAGCATCTAAACAAAAAATCCCCGCCTGCTTGTCATCTATGATGGAAAAGGATGAGTAACAAGTATCCTGGATATGAGTGGAAAGGGTGGAAGAGCATACATTAACATTCCTGTCCAAGGAAGAGAAAAGGCATATGTTTTCAAGGTCTTCTTGCATGGAGTCCTGCAGTAAAACCTTTGCAGCCGATTGTTCAGAGAGGAGGCAAATAAATACTTGATTAACTCCCCACAGATGGATCAAATCTTGGATCTAGCTCCCATTTGGGAGGGTCTGTCCTTTAGCCTGCTCAGCAAGTCTGCCACACAATTTCACTCCAATGGAATGTAGCATGCCTGGGGAATGAGCATGAGCTGTGTGTATCTATATCCCAAGCTAACATGCTAGACTGCAAAGTGGGGTATGACAGAGTACCCTCTTACTTGATGATGTAACACAAGACTATGGTATTGTCTGTAACAACTTGAAGTACTACTGGGGACCAAAGACAATTCAGAGTTTTGAGTGACTTGATCAGGGCAAGCATCATTTTGTATTTATGTGCTTGCACCCGTCCTTCGTGTCCTCACACTTGTAACTGTCCTGAAACTGCAACCCGAGTAAAGTCCAAGACACCTGTGGTGAATGAGTGCTTTGGAGCAGGGAGAGAGAAGGGAAGACCTAGACTTGGCAGAGACAAGTGATTTTTTTTCTGACAAACCCTGGCACAGGGACTTAAAAAGACAAAGAATAGTGCTTTTTTTAGACCAGGTTCAAATGACAAATTCACCACCGTAACAGGTACAAGCAAGCAAAATCTGAGGGTAATGCTACTCAATGCTAGAAGTCTAAACCTCAAAATGCACTCACTCGAGGCACTCCTTAAAATGGAGAACATCGACATCTATGCAGTGACAGAGACCTGGTTCAAAGCTCCAGAGAGCAGCCTTACATTACACCAGGCTATAATTCATACCACACTTTTCGGCCACCTAACCTGGAACGAAGCACTAAAGGTGGAGGCGTGTCCATATTCAATAATGATATCCACACCTCCAGGCTAGTTGCACAGCATAATTCATCCGAGATCATCCAAGTGCAACTAACTCTGGGCAAGACCGCAATCCAAATTGTAGCTTGCTACAGACCCCCTACCATGCCCCAGGATTCCCACTCCTCATTTCTTGATACACTGGAAAGTATTAGGGTACAACCCAACATAGGTTCATAGGTAGGTACTAGGCTATCTGCCCGAAGGCATTTATAAACCTAGCCAGAATATGTTGGCTTTCGCCACCCCCTTAGATTAGTTCCCTGTGCCTCTGTCCAGCAGAGCCACTGATGTGATCCCCGGGGTAAAAGTTCTGTTTCCCATCCACTTGTCAAAGTTTCTCTTGAAGAGTGTTAACGAGGTGCTCTGCCTAAAGTAGATTGGAATCTTGTTCCAAAGCACAGGAAGTCTCAGTGACAGGAATCTATCCCTCCAGTACGTCCTATTTATTGTTTCTGGTGAGGTTTAGATCCCTAGAACATGTGGCTTGAGGAGATAAGCTTTTCTTTAGGTGGAGCATGTCGATCAGTTCTGGGTTGGACATGGCCTTGTATGTCAGGCAGAGATCACCTCTGAGTAGGCAGTATGCAACAGAGTACAGCTGGAGTTTCTTCAGTCGAGCTGCATAGGGCATCTGCTTGAGGCTAGTGATCCTCTTAGTGAGGTACTTCTGTGGTCTTTTCAGCTGTTGCAGATGTCTTGTAAGATACATCCCAAATGGGGCGTTGTACTCTATTGATGGGTCTGATGAGCGAGGAGTAGAGGGGCACAATGACCTCTTTTGATCTGGATGCGAACCCTTTTGTGATAAAGTGTGCCACGTAGAAGGATTTTCTAACCACTCTGGCAATGTGATTATCAAAGGAGAGTTTACAATCTACTTGGGTCCCCCGATCCCTTATTATGTCTTCCGTACTTACGGGACTACCACCTATGTGGTAGTTTGTGGGTACTTTGTTTTTTCAAAAGGGGATGACTATGCACTTTTTGGCATTTAGATTGAGGCCATGATTTTGACACCAGGTGTCCGTCTCAGTGAGACCCTTTTGGAGGATGTCTGTGTCAGCCGGAGAGTCAGTTATAGCCCCTAGTTTGCAGTCATCTGCAAACATGGTCAGCCATAGTCCTCCTGTGCTTGCCTGTACCTCTGAGAAGTATATGCCGAACAGGAGGGGTCCTAGGACTGAGCCCTGGGGAACGCCACTTGTAACCGGTTTAGAGTCAGACCTAGTTCCCGCAACTCTTACCATGTGGGTTCTGTCCGTGAGCCAGTTGGCAACCCATCTTGTGACGTAGGGGTTTAAGTTCAGGCTGATGAGCTTGTCTATAATACCAGAATGGGGAATGGTGTCAAAGACCTTTGCGAGGTCTAGGTAGGCTGTATGTACCACCTTTCCCTCATCTATAGCCTTGGTAACTGTCTCAAAAGTCCACCAGGTTTAGGAGGCATGATCTGTCCTTAAAGCTGAACTGGGTATGTCCAGTGTTTGGAGGTTCCCAATGTCTCTGTTAATGAGTTCCATGATGATGCTCTCCATAGCCTTGCAGACCAAGCTAGTCAGGCTTATAGGGCGATAGTTCCCACGATCTGTTGTGGCTCTACCTTTGTGGAGTGGAATAACCGTTGCTGTGAGCCACTCTATGGGTACGTAACCTGTGGAGAGGCTGAGTTTGAACAGTGTGTTTAGGTGAGGGGTTAGTTCGTCTTTGAGCTAGTGTAGGACGCAGCCTGGGACTCTGTCCGGTCCCACTGATGCTGTGTTTTTGGCTTTGGAGAGGGCTGTTTTAACCGGAGTGTCCGTGATTTCAAGAGCTCTGCATTCTTCTGGTATGGTTATGGGCCCTTTTAGGGGTGAGAGGGGGTTGAAGTTTGTGCTGAACCTGTCTGTCAGGATGTTGGCAATATCGGTCAGTTCAGTGTATTTTGTACCATTCTGCACTAACTCCGAGCAGATCTGAGCATTGCCACTTAGATTTTTGGCATAGCTAAGGAATGCCTTGTGGTTATCTTTGGAGTCCTTGGCAATTTTTTTTCCAAACTCGCTTTGGATGATTTTATGAGGGATCGTAGTTTCTTGCTGATACTGATCAGGGATGTCTTCCCTTCTTGGGATTTTACTCTTTTCTGTACTTGTTTCTTCCTTCTATTGTATAGCTTGTTTATGGCAGGAGTTCACTAGACTGGTCTGGGTTCTGTGGCCGAAATGTATGGTATGAGTTGCAGCCTGGTAGTGGTGGGGTGCTCTCTAGTGCCTTAAACCAGGTTTCTGTTACTGCACATATATCGATTTTCTCCATACTAAGGAGTGCCTCGAGTGCGTGCATTTTGAGGTTTAGACTTCTGGCATTGAGTAGCATTACCCTCAGTTTTTTGTTACTTGTGCTATTTATGGCGGTGGGTTTGTCTTTTGAGCCTTGCCTAAAAAAAAGGCACTATGGAAGTGGCAAGAGCCTTGGCCAGTATTTGAAAGCCTAAGGGTGACAGGTGCAAGCCAACTCTAGGTGTGGCTTGTCGAGCATGTTATCCCAGGCGGAAAGACAATGGATCCACTTTGAATGACACCAGAAACTTAGCCAATTGTTGAAATTGATATTTTTTCTTTATACTGTGGTATAATGGGAGATTTCAACTACCCCACCATTAACTGGGAAAATGACTTGTGTACCAACTCTTTTGCTCAACGTTTTCTGGAATTCATAAATTCCAATGCCTTGGATCAACTTATTCACACCCCCACCAGGGGCATCAATATCCTAGACCTGGTCATTACCAACATGGTCAACCGGTGTTCCACACCAGAGGTCAATTCCTCGTTGGTCAGATCCGACCACAAGCTAATCACCCTAGACATCCACATCCCGCCCCCCACCCCCAATTAGGGAAACCACCGTAAAAAACTTCTCCAAAGCCAACTTCACACTTCTTAAGACAGAAGTGGCAAACTTCATGCACCCATGCAGACGGACAATAGAGGTACGATTGCTGAATCCTACACAAATGTACTTTTCAAGTACTTACACGAATGCATGGATCATGTTATCCCTAATAGAACCAAGATGCTATCCTCCAAAAAATGGAAGCCAATTTGGTGGTCCTCTGCCATAAACAAACTCTACAACAGAAGAAAGAAAGTGTTGCAAAAAAAGAGTAAAATCCCATAACTGGAGGAACTCCCTGGTCAACCTCAGTAAGAAGCTGAGATACCTCATAAAATCCTCCAAAGCTAGTTACGAAAACAAAATTGCCACTGACTCTAAAGATGACCACAAAGCATTCTATAGCTATGTCAAGAATCTCAATGGCACTCATAGTACAGTTGTGTACCTACCATAAATGTAGATGTTTGAGTGTATTCACTGTTGCAGTCATTACTCTTGGGTTATCCTGCTAGCAGGCTACCCTCAGTCGGCCAGAATTCTAAAGTCTAGGTCCGGCGTCGGTTGTTGTCCCCTCTTCCCTGACGTCAGTGCGCCAGGGGTATAAAAGATGCAGCCAACGCCATTTTCTTCAGTTTTTCTTCCCCCAGATGTCAGGTGCCCCCAAACTGGTAGGCTGTAAAAATATGCCAATAAAAATGCATGCACAAAAATAACATTTCCTTCATCTACAAGCAAATACACCACATAGGTTTGTATAGGATAGAGAAGTGCAGATAAGTCCCAGCAAAGATAAGGGGGATGGTGGTTGGGTAACCTGGACTGCAACAGTGAATACACTCGAACATCTACATTTATGGTAGGTACACAACTGTACTATGTTCAACGTGTTTCACTGTTGCAGTCATTACTCTTGGGTTGACTCCCAAAGCTGAGGATGGGTGGCTGGGCTAAATAGGATTAGGAGAGGCTATGAGGCCCTGGAGAACTGCAGTGGCAAAGCCTGCTCTGGACTTAGAGTAAAGAGGTAAGTGGTACTGCTTTGTGAAAGTGTGCACTGAACTCCAAGTTGCAGCTTCTAAGATATCTTTGGTTGGTACTCCTCTGAGGAAGGCTGCTGAAGTGGCTGCTGCTCTGGTGGAATGAGGCCTAATGCCCTTAGGCACTGATTTGCCGTGCTGAAAATAGCAGAAACGGATGCAATGCCCTATCTGTTTAGAAATAGTCTGCTTTGAGAGAGCCTTTCCTTGTGATCCTGCAGCATATGACACTAAAAGTTGCTCAGTCTTTCTGAAAGCTTTAGTTCTGTCCAAGTAGAAGCGTAACTGCCTGTGTATGTCCAAAGAATGCAAAATTTTCTCACCCTTGTTCTGTGGATTTGGATAAAAGGTAGGCAAGTGAATGGTTTGGTTGAGGGCCACACACTGGACACCACCTTAGGCATAAATGTAGGGTTTGTCCTCAGAGAAACCATGTCTGGATGAAAAATGATGAAAGGTTCCACAGCCATGAGTGCTTGTAACTCCGAGACTCGCCTTGCAGAGGTTATTGCTAGGAGGAGCAGAGCTGTTTTCCAGGATAAGAATTTTATATCTGCTGTTGATGCTGGCTCGAAAGGAGGCAGTGTGAGTTTTTCCAAAACATAATTGAGGTCCCAGGCCAGAATTGGTGCTCTCCTTGGAGGCCTAATGTATTTGGCCCCTCTGAGGTACTGCCTTATTAAAGGATGAGAAAAGATAGGTGGTTCCGTATTGTAATGGGCTGAAATGGCAGAGGCATGAATCTTAATTGATGAGAAGGAAAGGCCTTTGTTCAGCATCCCAGTTAGGTATTGTAAAATCTGAGCGATATTTGGTACACACGTGTCAATGCCTTGTTCCTGGTTCTAAGCACAGAATCTCTTCCATTTTTCTGTACAAGATTTTCTGGTACTGGGCCTCTTGGCCTCCAAGATAACATCCATAACAGCTTTTGAGAGAGGAGTGTTCAGAATGGCTACATTATCTGCCATGCTGCCAGATTTAAGGTCCTGAGTTGGCTGTGCAGGATCTGATTCTTTTGTTGGGTCAGCAAGTGAGAAGTTTGAGGCAATATCCATGCTGGACCTTGAGATAAACTCTTTAGGATTGGGTACCAGTGCTGGCGTGGCCAGTCTGGTGCAATCAGTATCATTTTTGGCTTCTCTTGTCTGACCTTTAGGAGTACCCTGGGAACGAGAGGCAGTGGAGGAAAGGCATATACTGTTAGGTTTTTCCAGCTGAAGGATAGGGCGTCCACTTTCCATGCTTGCTTGTGATAAATCATTGTGCAAAATCTCTGCAATTGGCAGTTGTGAGGGGAGGCAAATAGATCTATGTCTGGGCATCCCCATTTCCTTATTATCATGCTGAAGACTTGTGGATCCAGTTTCCATTCGTAGGGATCCATGAGGTTTCTGCTTAGTTCGTCTGCCAGAGTATTTGTTTTTCCTGGCAGGAATTGTGCTTGCAGGTGAACTTGAAAGGCCAATGCTGTGGCCCATAAGGTCATTGTTTGTCTGCAGAGGGGGTAGGAGTGTGTACCTCCCTGCTTGTTTATGTACCACATGACTGTAGTGTTGTCTGTCTTTAGTAGTAACTGTCCTGGATGAAGCAGGTCCTTGAAAGCTGTCAGGGCATCTTGAACAGCTAGCATCTCTTTTTGATTGATGTGAAGATGCATCTGGTTTGCAGGCCATGTGCCCTGAATACATTTCCTGCCATATGGGCCCCCCAGGCATAGTCTGATGCACCTGTTGTCAGTGTCTGTCTGTCTGTGGGTAAACTGAATGGCAGACCTTTGTTGTGGTGACAGGCTTCTGCCCACCATCGAAACTCCTGTTGCAGCAGGGAATGAGTGCAATTACTGTCTCCAGGCTGTGGCAATGCTGAGTCCAAACACTTTTTAGATACCATTGTAGTTTCCTCATATGCAGTCTGGTATATGGAATTAGTAGAATGCAGGATGCCATGAAACCCAAGGCCTGCAGGATTTTCCTTGCAGATAAGTGGGTCTTTGTTGCCAATTTCTTGAAGTAAGTAAGTTAGTTGCCTTTGTCTGGCATGAGATAAGCCAACTGGGCAGTTGTATTTAAGCTTGCACCCTGGAATATTATCTCGAGAGGGCACTAGTTTTGATTTCTTTTCGTTTACTGTGCACCCTAGGCCAATTAGTAATCTTTTTACAAACGCCAGATCTTTTAGAAGAATGTCTTTGTTCTCTGCTTGAATTAGGCAGTCGTCCAAGTAAGGATATATTTGAATTCTTTTTTGTCTACAAAACGCAATTACTGGTGCCAGGCATTTTGTGAAGACCATGGGCGCAGTAGATAAGCCAAAGGGCAGTGCAGAGAATTGGTAATGCATTGAGCCAGCTATGAATCTGAGGTATCTTCTGCAAGATATGTCTGATTGGCAGGTATACCTCTTTTAAGTCCAAAGTTACGAGCCAAGCCTTCTTGCCCAGCATGGGCAGTAGCTGCTGTAGAGTCAACATCTTGAATTTTGGAACTTCCAGAAATGTATTTAGTATAGACAGGTCCAGTATTGGTCTCCAGGTTTTGTCCTTTCTGGGTTCTAGGAAAAGTCAGGAGTAAAATCCTTGCCCCTGCTCTTGATGTGGTACTTGCTGAATGGCCCTCATGTCCATGAGGGCTGCAATTTGTTTTTGTGCCTCTGCCCATTGATTGTGTGGCAGGTCTGGCATACCTTTTGACCTTGGAAGAGTGTGAAAATGGAACCTGTAGCCTTGGGACACAATGTTCAGGACCCATTTGTCTTGGGTAACCATTTGCCAATTTCATGTAAAAAGTGCTAGTTTTCCCCCTAAGGGGGCTGCCAAAAGGAAAGTGCTTGGTTCTGGTAGAGGAAAGTCACTGGGACTGTTTCCTGTAAGGCTGTGATTTGTCTTCTCCGCATTTGGAGGTAGGAGCACCCCATTGTTTAGGCCTGTATGGGCCTTGGGGCTGAGATCTGCCTCTGGGACGCCTGTATCTGCCTCTTTGTGGTCTGTCTGACACTGGGAAGGACCAATTTTTATAAGGCCAGTTCCTGCTAAACCTGGTTGGCTATACCTGTATCCTTGACTGTCTGCATGGATTTTGCTTTATCCTCCATTTTTTCAACACTTCTTCTGCTTTAGTACCAAACAAAGTATTATGCTGTAATGGTGCATCTAATAATTTTGCTTTAACATAATCAGGCAGATTCCTTTCCTTTAACCAAGCATGCCTTCTAATAACAGAACCTGTAACAGCGGCCCTGCAAGAAGCCTCCAGTGAATTATAACCACATTGCAAGGTATGCTTTCCGACTTGTTCAGCTGCATGCAATAAATCCTGCAAGTCCTTGTTCTCTGAACATTCAGTATTTGTCAACAATTTTTGTTTAAGCAGTGATATTAAATATTGCTGATATTTAAGCATATGAAACTGACAATTTAAAGCCCTTACCAGCCAGGGTGGCAGAAGTGTAGACATTTTCCCCCTTCTGTCTAGAGCCCTAGAATCCCTATCAGAGGGGACAGAGTTTTTTGCAGTGGAAGCTTTAACCCCTTTGGGACCCTGAGATATAGTTTCTGGGTCAGCAGCGGGGTTTTTATGTAGGAATTTATGTAGGACCCTGTAGTATCTGTCTGGCTTAGCAGGTGCAGGGGGTAAAGGGGACAGGCCTGACTCTGAAAATACATCTACAATGTCTAGAACAGGTGGAATAGCAAGGGGTCTATGCTAAGGAAGTAGCAGAAAGTCTCTGAGCCTTTTCTTAGATTCAGAGTATTCTTGGCTCTCCCAGTGGAAATGCTACCTCATGGTATGCAGGGTTTCCCCAAAAGAATAATCCTCAGGAGGAGAGGCTGAAGGAATGGGTTTCTTTAGCATCAGAATCCTCATAGGGAAGCATGGAGTAATCCTGTTCAGAAGAGGTATCAGAGGAAATAGAAACCTGGTCAGAAGAATCATACTCTGTCTCTTGCCTAGGCCTCTTATCAGGAGGGGGATGGGGAGCCCCTGATCAAAGTAATTAGGTCTTCGGCCATTTTGTGCATCTGTTTTTTAGGCATGGAAGTCTGAGTTGGAGAATGCTGTACTTGTTTCCTTGTCTTTAGAGCTGCATTAGTCTTTGAAGCTGAAGATGGCTTAATATATAGTTGTGTAGGTCTGAAGACACCCTCAGAAGCCGATGCCTGTTCAGCGGCTCCAGACCCATCTGAGGGAATGATTTCCGAGTGTCCAATACCTTGAGTATCCAGAGGCCCCGTCGGCTCCATGTGGGAGTTGGAAGCGGCCTGTGGCTCTGAGGTAGCGGGCACCAGGGGCTGCGAAAGCGCCTCACCGAGAACCGTCGAACCGGTGACTGGCCTAGCAGAGGCCTCGTCGGTTTTGGACCTCGGATGCCTATCCTTATCCTTGCGTTTTTTTGTAAACTCCGGCTGTCGGCTGGTCCGACGGCATTATATAATTAAATTTCCGGCCAAAGTACTGAAATGCAAAATCGAACCGACGCTTAATAGTGCGTTGGTTAAATCTAGCACAAAACCGACAGCTAGCAACGTTGTGATCAGGGCCTAGGCAAGGAATACAGTAAGAGTGAAAATCCTTATGAGGTATTTGCTTCCCACAAGAAATACAATTGTTAACTTTTTCTGACATCAGTCTGGAGCAAGAAAAAAGTTTCCCCAACGGGGTACTTAGCTTTAATGAAGACTTCGGTTCTGAAATTCGATTTGAAAATCTCAGGATTCGGCCGACCGGCACTTGTGAACTGCTTTTGCTTCGGGCACCGCACGGCAAGAAAGACAGAAGAATATGGCGTCAGCTGCATCTTTTATACCCCTGGCGCACTGACGTCAGGGAAGAGGTGAGAACAACCGACGCCGGACCTAGACTTTGGAATTCTGGCCGACTGAAGGTAGCCTGCCAGCAGGATAACCCAAGAGTAATGACTGCAACAGTGAAACACGATGAACATCTGCTCTGAGTTACAGCACAATGGCACTAAATATACAAAACCAACTGATATTGCCAACATCCTGGCAGATAGGTTCAGTGCTAACTTTACCCCCCTCTCACCTCCTAGAGGGCCCATCTCTATACCGGAAGAATGCAAAGTTCCTGTAATCACGACTGCACAGTAAAAAAAAAACACTCTCCAAAGCCAAGAACACAGCATCCATGGGACCTGACAATATCCCAGGCTGCATTCTACACAAACTACAGAATGAACTGGCACCCTAAAGTACCATGTTAAATCATAGCTTCACCTCAGGCTTTGTGCCCACTGAATGGTGCACCGCGACGGTTATCCCACTTCACAAAGGGGGAGCCACGATGGACCCTGGGGAACTACCACCCCCATTAGCCTGACGAGCCTGGTCTGCAAGGCCATGGAACGTATCATCATCGAACTCAAACAAAGACATTGGTAATCTCCAAACTTTGGACTCTACCCAGTTCGGATTTGTAAAAGGCAAATCATGTCTACTAAACTTGACTGGCTTCTTTGAAGCAGTCACCAAAGCCATAGATGAGGGTAAGGTGGTTCACACAGCTTATCTAGATCTCGCCAAGGTTTTCAACACCATCCCCCACTCTGGAATTATAGATAAACTCACTAAACTAGGAATAAATCCCTATGTCACAAAATGGGTTGCCAACTGGCTCACGGACAGAACCCACACTGTGAAAGTAGCAGACTCCAAATCTGACTTCAGACCAGTGACAAGTGGAGTACCACAGGGTTCTGTCCTGGATCCTCTCCTGTTTGGTATCTACTTCTCTGAAGTACAGGCTAACATAGAAGGTCTTTGGCTAACAAAGTTTGCAGATGACTGCAAACTAGGAGCCATAATCGAAACTCCTCACTGAGACAGATGCCTGGTGTCAAAGCCATGGCCTGAAGCTCAATGCCAAAAAGTGTATTGTCACCCCCTTTGGTAAAAACTCTGTACCCATGAACTACCACATCGCTGGTAGTCTACTTAACGCTGAAAATGTGATGAGACCTTGGGACTCAGGTGGACAGTAGTCTCTCCTTTGATAATCACATCACCACAGTGGTCAGGAAATCATTCTACATGGCTCATCTCATCACAAAAGGTTTCTCATCCAGAAAAAATAGGTCATTGTTCCCCTCTACTCATCACTCATTAGATCCATTATAGAGTACAATGCCCCTTTTGGTATGTACCTCAAGACATCTACAACAACTGGAAAGACCACAGAAATACCTTACAAAGAGGATTACTGGCCTCGAACAGATGCCCTAAGCAGACAGTCTCAAAAAACTCCAGCTTTACTCCGTCGTATATCGCCTACTCAGAGGCGATCTCTGCCTAACATACAAAGCTATGTCAAACCCAGAGCTGTTGGACATGCTCCACTTAAAGAAATCCCAATCCCTTCGAGCTACACGGTCTAGGGACCTAAACCTTGTCACCACAATAAACAGAACATGCTGGAGGGATAGATTCCTGTCCCAGAGACTCCCCATACTCTGGAACAGACTACCTATCTATGTTAAATAGAGCTCCTCATTAGCACTCTAAGAAAAATCTTGATGACTGGATGGGAAATAGGAAATTCACCCCAGGGATCACTTCTGTGGCTCTGCCTGACAGGGGGACAGGAAAATAATTTTCTTGGGTGGCGAAATCCAGGGTACATTTTTGGCTAGGCTTATAGAGGCCCTAGGGCCAATAGCCTAGTACCTACCTATGAGCCTATATTGATACTGGGACCAAAGAGATTTCAGACACAATTGTATCTTTCTCATGGGGAGTCTTGCCTTGGGTATCATGAGAATCAAATGCCATCAGTGACTGAAGTCTGAGTTGAAAACCTTAGAAATAGATCTAGACACAGACCTATTTTTTCTTGTGGAAGAAGCTCTTTGAACTGATGTGTCTCGACACATCAGGAACACAATCTTGTGAGTAGCAGTTAAAAAAGACTTCCGAATGTTCTGTTGATCTTAATTAAGAGAACTCCCACCCAAGTGAAAAATTCCTGACACTTAGAAAAAGACTCTTCCAAGATAATACAAGTCTAAATATGGAAGAATATGGATACCCTGTAGCCTACAATGAGCTGCAACTGGAATTAGACACTTTATGAACACTCCTGGTGCAGTAGATAGTCCAAAGGATAATGCTATACAGACACAGAAACCCCTTAAACACCTGAAGTCTGGATAAACAGGGATGTGATAAGCATCTTTTAACTCTAGTGTTACCAGGAAACTTGAATGACAGAGAGGCAACAGGTTATGAAGTGACAGCATTTCGAATGCGGTCATCAACATAAACAAGTTTAAGAAAGAAAGTTTTATAACTGGTCTCATTTTCTTTCTTTGGCACTACAAACTTCCTTGAATAAAAGCCTTTCCCATCTTTGGAAAGAGGATCTGGTTCAATCACTCTCTGGAAGAGCATGTGATGAAGAACAGGGGGGAAATAAGAGAGTCTGATCTGGTGGATGAGGAATTACCTTCTGAAAAGGAGGGATTGCCTCCCACTGTTACTTGTAATCTTGAAAGATTATCTTCACAACCCATTTGTCTGAAACTATCTACTGTCAAACAAAAAAGTGGAGAATTAGACTTTCTGTAAGTGAAAATGGACTGCCAAGGTGGGAGGCGGCGGGAGATCCTTTAAACAGTCATTCTGACTTATTGGACTGTCCTTTATTTGGAGGGGCATGGTTCCAAATTCTTTTTGGAAACCCACTGCCATTTTTTCTAAAAAGTCTGATTACCAGTGTGACAATAGGAGGTACTGCCAGCCATGCCAAGAGAAGTAGGGCAAAGGATGTATGACTTCTGCCAGCACAGCTAGCTGGAATTTTGTAAATAATTACATGTCATTTGTATATCAAACTGACTTGGACAGATGCTTGTGCTGAAAATGTATTTGAGGTTTGCATGTGTTAAAATGCATCAACAGTGCACCCTGCTGGAATGAAAACACATGTGCAAGTATTACTATAACTGAATTAAATGAATATTTTTTAAGAGAGGATACTATGACAGCAAAGATTAACCAGCTAGCTTACTTTAAGAAAAATTAGGGGAAATGTGAATGAGCTGTTAAACCATTAAAGCGGCACCCCACAGTGGTGAATAGAACCGGAGACTGTGGGTTTGGAAGAAGCCTTTGCTCGTTAGCTCAGTAAAAAGAGGGGAAACTCCAGGCACTGCCATAAACATTCTGATGTGTATTGTAGCAGTCCATGCTAAATTACTGTCTCAGCTTCAAAGGTGGATAATGTGAGAATCTAGCGTCAGGTAACCAGATGAGGTCATTCTGCAAGCCATCTTGGATTTAATATTTTTCAAGGAGTAATCTGGGTATTGAGTATTCTGTTTTGGGGAACCTAGCTAGAAAGACTGCTCACATATTTTATTTGTTAGAGCAAGGCACAATGAGTTATTAGGGAATAGTAATTCATCTAGATTCAGTCAGGAAAATAATTAACCTTAGTTTAGAGATTGATAAACAGACTCCTACAAATAAAGAAAAATAATGTAATTGTAATTTTTTTTAATTATTTTCATTGTTTATATTGTACGTACTTATGCTGGAGCTTTTCTCCCCAGGCCTTCAATGAAAATGGGTTTACTCTGGCTCAGTGGACTTTCCTGGTAAACAAATACAAATAAATAAAATATTCAATACTTCCTGTGATTTGAACTATGTGGTTTACTGTAAATACACATTTAATATTTTCTTGTTCTTTTATTATTTATTAAATATATTTAAACTTTTCATTGAGACTGGTCCTTTTTAGAAATTATTTAAATTATTTAAGCTTTGAGAGTATTTGCACATATTTATTTGGTGACAACTCTAGCCACTCCTGAAAGCCTAGATGTTTGGTCAACATTATCATTTGTATTAATATTAACTTCACTCAGCATAACTGGATACCCTTTTAAGAGCCTTACAGTAACTGACTGGTGGCAGTGAATATACCTTATAGTCTGGGCAAAGATGATAGAGCAGGTAATCTGCGACAGCCTTTCCCAAGTGTGTGTGTGTGTGTGTGTGTGTCTGTGAAAAATAAGTCTCAAAGTGTGTGTGGCAGCTACTCGGGTTAGGGACACGAAGCACTGGTTTCACAGTGCTAGCGGGAAGCCATACTGGGGATCTGGGGAGAGAGAGAGAGAGAGACACCCAGACTCCGGGGCTGAGTGTACGCTCTTAAGGGAAATTGTATTCCAACTGCATGTCCCTCTCCAGTGTCAGTGGTGAGGACCTCAGGCTCCTCGATTACTGGCTCAGCGTAGGGACATCACAACCTGCATTTTGTTGAGATTGCTCAAACTGTATGAAGGGTTACAGAACCTCTTAGAAATTCTCTGTATCAACTTACCTATTGTATCATACTTTCTGATGACCTCTGCAGCAAAGGAACCAAAAACTAAATCTCTATCCAAAGGAGAATTTGAAATCTCATTATTCGCATCATCTGGGAGGTTCTGAGAATGTAGCCAGGCAAACCACCTCAAAACAGTACCAGTGGCCATAGCCCTGGAAGTACCACCAACCAAGTCACATATAACACTGTAAACAATGAGTAGTGACTTGTATAAAGGAACCAACTAAATTAATCCACAGACAAAACATTCCTTGTACTTTCACAATTGGAAAGAATAAACATGACATATGAGCCTGACAATTCAAAATTCTGAAAATAAAGTTTGTAGAAGGCTCACATTTTCTCATATCAATAATCTTTGCATCCTTGTCAGAAAGTCGAACATTGGAGTTAACCATATGTTTAACTACAATAGAATATACTAAAGCAATAGCTACTGGATCAGGTTTAGGAAAAGTGTATAAAAACTTAAAAGACTGAGGAATTTTATACATTCTGGCTTTTTAGGGGCAGCAGGCTATCAGGGGAAATTACAGGCAGTGACAGAAAAGCTCTAGATATGACAGAACTGTAAAAATGGGTTAAGGTTCGGGAAATTCCTTCTCTAATAGCTCAATATTTTCTGAGGGTTGCAACACCTCAGAGTTCTCCCACTGTAAACAGTACATTCTGAAAACAAGTGTCGGAGAAAGAGAAACCCCACAGGGAGAATCAGAAACAGAGCTCTCCTCAGAGTCTGAAGCAACAAACTGAAGTGAATACTACCTGTTCTTTCATCTTCCTATCCAGACTCAAAATCTGTAATCTCTTTAGGAAAAGATATATTACTATTTTACCAGAACCCACCTTATAAGGATCAGCAGTCTGAATAAAATCCTGGGCCAGGCACAGTAAACTACTCCAATCTAGGAAATCTGAAGAGTAGACACATGTTTGGTGTTTCTTTTTGACAAAGAAAAGGGCCAACAATGTTATTAATGGCAAAAGCAAATTCCCCAGAGATGGGCACAACATTTTGACTAAACAGGGAAGTCTTCCCCGTTTCCTCTCCTAGGACTGAAGGCATCAGAAAGTGTCATGTGGAGGATACTTCATCAAGATCTAGTTCTGGTAATCCAGGAAAATACAGAGAACGTCTGTGAGCATAGTTCAGGTGGCATACATGACATCCTGGATGACTCTAAACACTGCAATTACCCAAGGCTCATATATTTCCCATCTCTTGAAACTCAAACTCTTGTGAAGGAAAGAAATATTGAGGGTCCAATTTTATGAGCTTCAATGTTTCTCAAGAGGAAGTGAAGTAACATCCAGAGGGGAGGACCAACTCTCCTTACTACCTTGGGGATCATGGTTTCCTGGGCTTCAAAACAGCCCTTAGATGAAGCGAGTCAGGAAGGAATTGCCAGTCACCTACCAGCTACAGAGTGACAAACTCACACAAGGTTTATGTGTGAGAAGCTGAATGTCACCTACTGCCTGGTGACAGGGAAAGTACAGTTGTGTAGTTAAACCTGCTATAACAGTAGATGTTCAAATGACCACTGCTTTAGTACCCTTAGCTATATAGTTCAAAGCATGCACAGGATATAACAGCCATCCAGCTTCCAAACATTCAAGGCACCTTCCACATGTTCAAATCATTATTCAGTTCGAGCTGAGCTCAAGAAAATGAGATTTTTTGGCATCAAGCCCTTCAGAGTTTTCATGCCAAATGGAGAGGGGGCACTAAAGCCCTGAAAATGTCACTGCAAAGAAACTAAATTTTGAAGTCCTAACCCTGGGAACAAAAAAGTACAGGTGTGTACAAATACCATAAATGGAGATGTTAAGAGTGTATTCACTGTTGCAGTCATCAAACTTGGGTTATATGCCTGCAGGTAGCCCTCAGTCGGCCCGAATACCAGAGACTTTGTATTTCTGCGTTGGTTGCTGTCGCTCCAGGACCGACATCAGGTCGTCAGGGGTATAAAAATAAACAGCTGATGCCATTACATCAGTTTTTCTTGCCCCAAATGTCAGGAGTCCACAAGAACCAGCCGGAGAGTACACAACACCAAACACCATCCAAACTGCTGCACGGCAGAAACGGTCACCACTTAAACGAGAAAAAACCTTTTATTTACATAAAGCGCTTTTTGCCTCGCTGTTAGCGAGACTTCAGACAACACACACACACAACCTGAACCTTTAAATACATAATAAAAGCTAGTAATTAATTAGTTAATGAGTAAAACAATTGTGTGTTCAAGGGATTATTAAAACAATAGTTAAAACCTTTTAAACTATTGAAGCACTTAACCCAACCACCAACCGAACATCCAGTACTGCTTTTTTACGAACTGTTACGTTCAGTTAAACATTTAATAAATCAAGGATCCGTTTTCCACTACTATAAATGTTGATCATTAATCCTGTCATGTCAATACATCCAACCTAAACCTAAAAATATGAAAAGTTCTCGTACACATATCTAATCAACTTGCTGATAGCAGAAGAATCACTAACGAACAAATCACTATTAAACAAATCACTATCCGTGACAATCACTATACGAGTTTACATATTGACGTAATCTATCTATACATCTACAACTACTGAGGGAACATATTTAATCTATAAATATATAAACCGATAAAAAACATATCAAAAATGTATATGTTAAACTCCTACATATTCACTATTCTAAAATGTCATAACATTTAATTTAAAAAGCATGAATGATATTTATTATTATTTCTTATTTCATGTTCGACATTAACTAACTAAAAACTCATACTCTCATGTGAATTCATATAGCTAAAATTAAATGTTAAAGCATTAGTACTAAATACTGCATAATGGACAATGCATAATAGAATCCTACTCACATATATGGGGTCCATAAATAAGGTAAAGCATGAATAAGATGTAAAGTACAAAATCCCCCCTTTTTTCTTTTTTCTCTCCTTTTGATAGTTTTTAATGTGATTATTATTATTACTACCATAGTATTACCTTGCCAGACTCCTTAATTTCAGGATACAAATTACCGAATAAATTTCTTTCAGACCCAGGTATTGGCATGCCCTAGATCTCAACTGCCATTTCAATTCTAATTTTTCTAGTAAGAGAGTTGCTGGACCTCCCTTCATATCCAACGCGACACAATCAATAGCTCTAAACTTGAAGGAATGGGTAGGATATTCATCTACGTGTTTAACTACTGCACTATCCTGCTTCCCAGTACATATGCTATACACATGCTCATATACCCTTTTCTTAAACTTCCTATCGGTTTTCCCGATATAGAAAGCAGAGCACCCTTGACAATGTGCCAGGTAAACAACTCCCTTTGAATTACAATCAAAATTGTGTGTGGACTTGTACTTAGTTTCTCTAATACAAAAATTCCAGTCCACATCCATGTATGGGCAAGTAAGAGCACCTGCCACATTTATACATTCCTGTTCTATTTGATCCTTCAATACATCTCTTCTACATTCCCAAAAGTGTCTTTAGATTGTAACCTCGTTTGAATACCACTTAAGGAGGGTTTTGAAATTTGGGAGCCAGGGTTGGGACTGATTTGATAATATCCCAATTTTTAATAATTTCCATAATACGATGTCCATCCAGACTGAACATGGTGATGAACCTGACTCCGAACATAATTTCTTCTGGTGTCCCTAAACACACTGGGGAGGCCTCGAAAATAACCAATTCAATGTCACTCAAAATGGGTTCATAGACCCCTTTTAGCCTCTTCTGCTTCTTGTATCAGTTCTCCAATTAGTGTTACTAGATACCCCCTTTTGAGAAATATTCCTCCAATTTCTCACATTCTGATAGGAATTCACTATCCCTGTACTGTATACGAATCCGTTTCTAGGACTTTCATCAAATCTACATCCAAATAATTTAAATTTTAGAAACGTTGTAGCACTATCGAAGTATGTTACCAGATCAGTTGCATCCCTGCTGTCCCCTATTCCCCACATGGAGGGTATAGAATGGCTGAGCTTACTGTTGCATGATTTAGGAGCCCCTAATGACGAGATCATGCTGCTGACGGAATTATTAGATGTGGGATATCAAATCAGACCCAACCCTGGCTCCCAAAATTCAAAACCCTCCTAAAGTGGTATTCAAACAAGGTTACAATCTAAAGACACTTTGGGAATGAAGAAGAGATGTAATGAAGGATCAAACAGAACAGGAATGTATAAAAGTGGCAGGTGCACTTACTGCCCGTACATGGATGTGGACGGGAATTTTTGTATTAGAGAAACTAAGAACAAGTCCACACACAAGTCTGATTGTAATTCAAATGGAATTATTTACCTGGCACACTGTCAAGGGTGCGCTGCATTCTATATCGGGAAAACCGATAGGAAGCTTAAGGAAAGAGTATATGAGCATGTGTACAGCATACGTACTGGGAAGCAGGATAGTGCAGTAGCTAATCAGAGGAATATCTTAACCATTTCTTCAAGTTTAGAGCTATTGATTGTGTCTCGTTGGATATGAGGGGAGGTCCAGCAACTCTCTTACTGGAAAAATTAGAACGTAAAGTTGTGTACACTTACCATAAATGTAGATGTTCAAGTGTATTCACTGCTGCAGTCATTACATTTGGGTAATCCTGCTGGCAGGTTGCCCTCAGTCGGCCTGAATTCCAAAGTCCTGGGTCCTGCATCTGCTGCTGTCGCCCCTTCCCTGACGTCAGGTCATCAGGGGTATAAAAGATGCAGCCGACGCCATTTTCTTTAGTTTTTCTTGCCCCAGATGTCAGGTGCCCCCCAAAAAGGTAGCCAAAATATATCTATATCTATATATATATATTTATATATATCAATACATGCACCAACATAAACTTTACCTTCCTCTACAAGCAAGTACACCACATAGGTTCCAACAGAAGAAAAGGGGGATGACGGGAGGGTAACCTGGACTGCAACAGTGAATACACCCGAACATCTACATTTATGGTAAGTGTACACAACTGTACTATGTTCTTCTTGTTTCACTGTTGCAGTCATTACATTTGGGTAGAGTCCCAAAGCTATGGTTGGGAGGCTGGAGCTAAACAGCGTTAGGAGCGGCTATGAGGACCTGCAGAACTGCAGTAGCAAAGCCTGCCCTGGATTTAGAGTAGAGTGGCAGATGACAGTGCTTTGCAAAGGTGTGCACTGAACTCCAAGTAGCAGCCTCTAAAATGTCCTTGGTTGGTACTCCCCTGAGAAAGACTGCTGAAGTGGCTGCAGCTCTGGTTGAATGTGACCTAATGCCCTTGGGCACTGGCTTGCCATGGTGCAAGTAGCAGAAACAAATGCAGTGGTCCACTTTGAAATAGTCTGCTTTGAGATAGCCTTTCCTTGTGATACTGCAGCATATGCCACTAGTAATTGCTCTGCCTTTCTGAAAACTATGGTTCTGTCCAAGTAGAATCTAAGCTGTCTGTGTACGTCCAAAGAATGCACAATTCTCCCCCTTGTTCTGTGGATTTGGATAAAAAGTTGGCAGATGAATAGTTTGGTTAAGAGCCACACTGGACACCACCTGAGGCATAAATGTTGGGTTTATCCTCAGAGATACCCTGTCTGGATAAAAAATGATAAGTTTCCACAGCCATGAGTGCCTGTAGCTCTGAAACTCGTCTTGCAGAAGTTATTGCTAAAAGCACAGCTGTTTTCCAAGATAAAAACTTTATATCAGCAGTAGCAGCTGGCTCAAAAGGAGGCAGGGTGAGTTTTTCCAAGACGTAGTTGAGGTCCCATGCAGGCATTTGTGATCTCCTTGGAGGCCTTAATTTTTTGGCTCCTCTGAGGTATTGTTTTTATAAGGGATGAGAAAAGATTGGTGGCTCTGCATTGCAATGAGCCGAAATGGCAGAGGCATGAATTTTAATAGATGAAAAGGAAAGGCCTTTGTCCAGCATCTCAGTTAAGTATTGTAAAATCTGAGGAATATTTGGCACAGCTGTATCAGTTCCTTGTGCCTGGTTCCAAGCACAGAATCTCTTCCATTTTCCAGCATAAGATTTTCGAGTACTAGGCCTTCTGGCTTCCACAATGACATCCATCACAGCTTTACTGAGAGGTGTGTTTTGCATGACTATATTATCTGCCATGCTGCCAAGTTTAAAGTCCTGAGTTGGCTGTGCAGGATTTGATTGTTTTGCTGGGACAGTAGATGAAGTATTTGAGGTAAGGTCCAAGCTGGGCATTGAGACATGTTCCTTAGTAATGGATACCAGTACTGGCGGGGCCAGTCTGGGGCAATTAGTATCATCTTTGGCTTCTCCTGTTTGGCCTTTAGGAGTACCTTGGGGAGGAGAGGCAGTGGGGGGAAAGGCATATACTGATAGGTTTTTCCAGCTGAAAGATAGGGCGTCCACTTTCCATGCTTGTCAGTGATAAATCCTTGTGCAGAATCTTTTTAGTTGGTATTTGTGGGGGGAGGCAAATAGATCTATGTCCGGGCATCCCCATTTTCTTGTTATGCTGAAGACTTGTGGATCCAGTTGTCACTCATGGGGATCCATGAGGTTTCTGCTTAGATCGGCTGCCAGAAATTGTGCCTGCAGATGTACTTGGTAAGTCAATGCTGTGTCCCACAAAGTCATGGTTAGTCTGCAAAGGGGGTAAGAATGTGTGCCCCCCTGTGTGTTTATATACCACATGACCGTGGTGTTATCTGTCTTTATCAGTAGTTGTCCCGGATGAAGTATGTCCTTGAAGGCCATCAGGGCATTTTGAACAGCTAGCATCTCCTTTTGATTGATATGTAGATTTGATTTGAGGACCATGTGCCCTGAATGCATCTTCCTGCCATGTGGGCCCCCCAGGCATAATCTGAAGCATCCGTTGTCAGTGTCTGCCTGGCTGGGGGTAATGTGAATGGCTGTCCCTTGTTCTGGTGACAAGCCTTCGCCCACCATCGAAACTCCTGTTGCAGCAGGGAATGAGAGTAATCAGTTTCCAGGCTGTGGCAATGCTGAGTCCAAACACTTTTTAGGTAACATTGAAGTTTCCTCATATGCAGTCTTGTATATGGAATTAGTAAGATGCAGGATGCCATGAAGCCCAAAGCCTGCAGAATTTTTCTTGCAGATAAATGAGCCTTTGTTGCCAACATTTTGAAATAGGTAGTCAGTTGCCTTTGTCTGGCGTGAGATGTGCCATCTGGGCAGTTGTATTTAAGCTTGCACCCAGGAATATTATCTCTTTAGAGGGTACTAGTTTTGATTTATTTTCGGTGACAGTGTACCCTACGCATGTTAGAAGTCTTTTGACTAACGCCAGATGCTGTAGAAGAATGTCCTTCTTCTCTGCTTCAATTAGGCAGTTGTCCAAGTAAGGATATATTTGCATTCCTCTTTGTCTGCAGAAAGCAACTACTGATGCCAGGCACTTTGTAAAGACCCTGGGTGCAGTAGATAAGCCAAAGGGCAGTGCAGACAATTGGTAATGCATTGAGCCAGCCTTGAATCTGAGGTATCTTCTGCATGATTGTCTGATTGGGACATGCAGGTATGCCTCTTTTAGGTCTAAAGTCACAAGCCAAGCATTCTTGCCCAGCATAGGCAGAAGCTGTTGCAAAGTCAACATTTTGAATTTTGGTATATCCAGGAATGTGTTCAGAATAGATAGGTCCAGTATTGGTCTCCAGGTCTTGTCCTTTCTGGGTACCTAGAACAGTCTTGAGTAAAATCCTTGTCCCTGCTCTAGCTCTGGTACTTGTTGAATGGCCCCCATGTCCATGAGGAATGAGACTTGTTTTTGCGCCTCTGCCCATTGATTTTTTTGGGAGATCTGGCCAGCCGTTTGCCCTTGGCAGGGTATGGAAATGGAACTTGTAACCTTGTGACACTATATTTAGAACCCACTTGTCCTGGGTTATAATGTGCCAGTTTTGAGAAAAAAGTGCTAATTTTCCCCCTAAGGGTGCTGCCAGGGCATAAGTGCTTGGTGCCGGCAGGGGGAAGTCATTGGGACTGTTTCCTGTATGGTTGTGATTTGTCTTCTCCAACTTTGGAGGTAGAAGCACCCGATTGCTTTGACCTGTATGAACCTTGCACCTGGGATCTGCCTCTAGGGAGTCTGTATCTGCCCCTTTGAGGTCTGTCTGACACAGGAAAGGTGTAGGCCATTGTCTATTAAACCTAGGTGGCTGTACTTGTAAAAAAATCTTTGACAGTTTGCATAGATTTAGCTTTGTCCTCCATTTTCTTTAACACCTCTTCTGCCTTAACACCAAACAAAATATCATGCTGTAAAGGTGCATCTGATAATTTAACTTTAACATGATCAGGCAGATTTTGTTCCTTTAACCAAGCATGCCTCCTAATTACAGAACCCATAACTGTGGCCCAGCAGAAGGCCTCCAAAGAATCAAAACCACATTGTAAAGTATGCTTTCCAACTTGTTCAGATGCATGCAACAAATCCTGCATTTCCTTGTTTTCTGCACATTCAGAGTTTAACATTTTCTGTTCAAGCAATGCCATGACATGTTGCTGATATTTGAGCATATGAAATTAAGGCCCTTATAGCCAAGGTAGCAGATGTGTAAACATTTTTTCCCCATCTATCCAGTGCCCTAGAATCCCTGTCAGAGGGGGAAGGGTTTTTTGTAGCGGAAGCCTTAACTCCTTTGGGACCCTGTGAAATAGTTTCTGGGTCAGCAGCAGGGTTTTTAAAAAGGAATTTATGAGAGTCAGGAAACCTGTAATATCTGTCAGGCATAACAGGAGCTGGAGGTAAGGAGTCAGGGGTCAGACTAGACTCCAAAAACACATCATCTACAGTGTCTAACACAGGTGGAATGGCTAGAGGCCTGTGTTGAGGAAGTAAAAGGAAATCCCTGAGCCTCTTTTTAGATTCTGAAAAATCTTGTCTCTCCCAGTAGAAATGCTCCCTCATGGTATGCAAGGTTTCCCCAAAAGAATAGTCCTCTGGAGGAGAAGCTGAAGGTATAAATTCTTCAGCATCAGAATCCTCACAGGGGGGAAGAGAATATTCCTGATCAGGAGAGGAATCAGAAGAAATAGAAACCTGATCTGAAGATTCAGTCAGTCACTTGCCTAGGCCTCTTAGCAGGAGGGGGATGGGAAACCCTGATCAAGGTAATCAAGTCTTC